>NC_080637.1:49129175-50379175 GCF_027579445.1 Ammospiza nelsoni
CTCAGCAGGCATTGGCAGCATTGAGATTTTGAGCAGTACTGGTCTCACCAAACCTTCTCAGGAGGCAAACCTTTCCAGGAAAACAAGCAAATGCTTTCTTCTACTCTCTGGAGTGTCTCTGGAGGAGTATGGAAGGACATTTGACATGCTGCTGCCTTCTTCTGCCTGGGGGTGCCCATGAATACTGGCTAAGAGAGTGTATGGGGAGAGGTGGATGTGGCTGCAGGGTACAATAACTCATTCCCTTACTCTCATCAGGTGCTGGCTCTGGCAAAGCCTGGCTGGCAGCTTTTGCTTCTCGTTTTGAGTTCATGGCAGAAGGCTTCTTGACAGGCTGCTTGACACTGCGGGCTTTGGCAGGTAACTTTTTTCCTTAAAGAGATAACAGACTATGAGCAAAAGTATTTCTTTTCCCCTGGAAAATCAGCAACCCTGCTCCTCTGAGAAACCACAGGCCAGGGACCAGCACAACTGAACAGAAAGCTACATGGTCATTAGCTGCCAACTGGTTATGCAACAGAAATGGCCTACTGGAGAAAAATTCTACAGTCATCATCTCAAAATATGCTCCTTCATGTTCTCCTTCATTAAAGGCAAGGCATGTGTTTAACTTCCAAGGAGCAGGTCCTCTCAGAATCAGTGTGGAGTCAGCTTTGCTTACCTGTCTGAGTCTAGTCCTAGGCAATGAGCATATTTGCTGCAAGGTGCAGACATTGTAACCGTAATGTTCTGGTTTTTAGCTGACCTTTTTATTTAGGTTGAAAATCTTTATATTCTTTGGATGTACTTTCCCCTCCACCCCCCAAGAAGGAATTTATTGTCTGTCTACATGATTTGCCACAGCTACTGCAACAATGACAACAACAATGACAAGATGAAACAATAAAAGTATTTCTACTGGCCTCTTCAGCCATCTTAAGGCTTTCTTTCCCTCAGCACAAAGCAGGGTTGCTCTCCAGCTACCCTCCAGCTGCAGCAAACATCTCTCTCCAACCATGGACACAGCAGTGAAAGCAGCACAACCTCACACCTGGAAGCAAGTGCCATATATACCTCAGCCAACAGAAAACAGACTGCAAAACAGATCCTTCCCGCACACAGCTCTCTGCTCTTTAGGTAACAGGGCAGGTAAGAAGGGTGAAACTGTGTTGGTAAACCCACAGCCAAATGAGGGCATCCACAGCAAGACAAGGCCTCTCTCTCCTGCTCTGATGGGACATGGACAGGGTTCCTCTAACTGGGCCCAGCCTGCGAGCGGGCGGGAGGGCACTAATCAAACATCACTCACTCTTCTTTCCATAGGGTTTCTTCCTCTTCTTGGGCACCTCCTTGGCCTTCGCTGGAGCTGTGGGCTCTGTCATGGAGACGAGAGGGAAACGAAAGCCAAGTCCCATAACCAGTAGGTAACTGGGATGAAGTGACATAAGCGAGAAACAGATATACCCGTCCCCCCAAGCCAAAGCCCTCTTCCCAAGACAACCAGCTGAGGGGAAAGCAAGGCTCTAGTGCAGTTGCTGTCTATGCTTCCACGTGAGGGCCCAGAGCGGCAGGCTGGGGCAGCACAGGGGAGAGAGGCCCAGTATAGACTTGGTAGGGGCAGTAAAGAAACAAGATTTGTAATTTGAAATAGGAAGGAGAACATCTGCAAAGGGGAGGCAGTGGCCTCCCTGTGACAAGGGGACAAACGAACTCTTGAGAGGATGCTCTTACCTTTTATAGACAGAGTCAAAGAGCTGATGAGGAAAGGTAGCATGGGGCAAGTTCCTGCTGCTACCTGGCTAAGGTTATAGCTATTCTTAATAAAAGGGAGCTGTGCAGAGATAGGACCACCTGGAACTCTACCCAACTCCTCAGGAGCAATTCTCTGTTGGTGTGGGGGAACAGAGCCAATCTCAAAACTCAGGCTGTTTTCTCTCTATCAAGGCTCCTCCCTCTGCCAGCTGCTAGAACATGGCAACAGAGGAAGATTTCTGGTAGCCAGTGCAAATCAAGGAGGAAGGAAATCTTTATCTCTAACGTTAGAAACCACAGTAAAATCTTCACTCACCTGGAACCACTGGTGGTTGAAGCTGGTAGCCTGTCAGCTCACACCACCCCACAGGATAAATGTCTGGAGACTCGCAGTCCACCCACTGGTCATACTCGTTGTCCCAGCCATCAAAATGGATGCTAAGGAGACGTTGGACTACACGCTTCACCGTGGCCACACAGATGAGCCGGGGTTCCATCAGGTCCACTGCCTCCACCTTCATGCCTGCCTTGAAGCCATGGTTGGGACAGTCCTGGGTGCATAGAAATGAAAATAATTTAAAAGAAAAGCCAAGGCCATTGCACTCAGTCCAAACCCATATCTGGCCAACTCCACTCTCACAGGCTGGCCTTTAGTCTAAAGCAAGCAGACAACAAGCCCATAGATCCAAAAACAGATCCAAGGCCAGCCGTCTCCTCAGTCAATTTCAGCCCAGCCTTTAGAAGCAAGATCCTGCTGTGGGGGGAGCAGCAGTTCAGGAACACAATCAAACAATTACCCCCGGGAAATCAGAAAGATCAGCATAGGCCCAGGTGCTGCAGCAGTTTTGTTGATGTAAAGCAGCCCCAACCTCCACCCAACATGCCAGCCACACATCCACAGGCAATGAGCAATGCAGAGCCCACCAGGAGCCTGGAGCTCACAGAAACACTAGAAAAATCACAGGTGACACTCAGAGGGACCCACAAAAGGCAGGACACTGATGTCCCAACTCAGAGAGTACATACTCCTGGGCTTTTGAGGTCTCCCTAAAGTGCTGTCAGCAAACTGCAGCCCACTAGAGACTGCATATATTGTGTGTACTGCATATTGTCTGTCCTGACTTCAGGAAGACTTTTGACACTGCCATAAGAACCTCATAGAGAAGATGATTGAACTATACAGGCTGGGTGCAGATGCAGCAAGATAGACTGAAAACTGGCTGAGTGACCAGGCCAGGAGGATGGTTATTAGTGGCATGAAATCTAGTTGGAGGCTAGTAAATAGCAGTGTACCCCAGGGGTCAGTACGGGTCAATACTGGATCCACTCCTTTTGAACATCTTAGTTAATTATCCAGATGACATGTCAGAGTATCATGTCAAACCAAGCAAGCTTGCCTGTAGTAGAAAACTGGGAGGAGAGACAGAATATACTAGATGGTTGTGCTGCCCTCCAGAGGCACCTTGACAAGCTGGAATCCCTTATATGCAGAGGAAGAACCCCAGTCACCAGCACAAGCTAGGGGCAGACTGACTGGAAAGCAGCGTGGCCAAAAAGGGCCTGGGAATCCCAGTGGACATGAAGTTGAACGTGGGCCAGGGATGTGCCCTTGGCACAAAGAAGGCTAATGGTAAGCTGTTCTCAGCAGGTCAGTGGAAATGATCCTTCCCCTCTGCTCAGTACTGACAAGGCCACACCTCAATTGCTCCCTGGTACAAGGGAGACAGCGGAGAGAGTCCAGCAAAGGGCCAGGAAGATGATGAGGGAACTGGAGCATCTTTTGTATGCGAAAAGGCTGACAGAGTTGTGACTGTTCATCCTGGAGGAGAAAAGGCTCAGGGTGTACCTTATTTATGTGTATAAATGCCTAAAATGAGGGTGCAAAGATGGAGCCAGATTCCTCTCGGTGGCTCCCAGTGCCTGGACCAGAGTTAACAGGCACAAACAAACACAGGAGTTTCCCTGTGAACATCAGGAGACAAGTTCTACCATGAGTGCCGATGAGCGCTGACACAGGTTGCCCACATGGTTGTGGAGTCTCCATCCATCTGGACACAGTCCTGAGAAACATGCTACAGATGACCCTGCTGTAGCAGGGGTGTTGGACAAGAAGTCACTTCCATCTCTGTGATCTTGTGACAGCCAGAGCTATTGCACTCCTCCTTGCTTACTCCAAGCATCCCTACACATTGTTTCTTCCTGGCAGCACTCACTGTGTTGAAGAGCCGTGATGGAGCAGGTCTTGATTTGGTCTCCTCCAGGTAATGTTCCCAGCTGAATGTCTTTGCTTCATACCCTGCAGAAGGAAGAAACACTAAGAGGTAAAAAGGCAGTCACTGGGTAGACCAGCTGGGACAAAAGGCAGAGTAGGCAGGAAGGAGGCATAGCAACCAGCTGCACAGCAGGTCAGTGAACCTGCATGTACAGCCTGATCTTGGACATGAACCTAGTGCATGGATTCCATGGGAGTCCAGCACCCCTCTCTGCAGGCTAATAGAGAAAAGCAAGCTGCAGCTCTGAACATCTGTGTCAGCCACACACCCAGAGAAAGGGGAGGACCAGCAGCAAGAAGGAAGTAGTATGTTCAAAACACACCACTGAGACCAATCTTTCTTTCTCCCATCAGCAGGAACATCAAATTGAAATGAACAGCACTGCACAAAAATGCTGCAACACAGAAATTCAGAGCAAGATTTTTCAGGTATGGCTAGATGAGGCAGCAAAAACACTCCTAGGGTGATTGTCTCTTAGAAGTTTGAAGAAATATTCATGTCAGATCTATTCATAGAGAAAAGAATAGAGATGACTGTGGACACTTAAGTACTGATTCCTGCAGCAATGGCTCTACTTATCCCTTCCCATCCTCCTTGTCCTTTAAAAGCTTTTATTCTGCTCAGTTTGGGGATCATACACCTCTGCCACTGATCTGCCAGGAGCTAACCAAGACTTGGTATATGGGCAAAGCTTAAACATCCTGGCTCTCTGAACTAGCAGTCTCCCTGAAAAACAAGTGGATTGGGACCTTGTTTTGATTTATCGGAACCTGACCCCTCTCAGAAATGCACCCATCAAATTCTGCGTGCAGGTTTGTACCACAGGGCAGAGTCCAAATCTCACCTTTTGGAGGGGTCAGTTCAATGTTGTTCCTCTTACAGAAGTTGGCAGGGAAGATGGCGTGTGAGGAGGCGTGATAGCAGAACCAGTCAGAGCCATCATCAGACGTTGCTCCATCAATGCTGATCATGAGATACCCATCCAAGAGAACCTGACATGGGAGTGAAAGCATGAGTAGAGCTCTACTTGCTCTAAAGCCTCTCCTCCTCTCAAAAGATTCTCTCAAGAGTCCCCCCACATATCAATCACAATTACCACTATACAGTAAAATCCAATGTTATGTGCCCCAAGCTTCTCCTAGTATGTTAGTCAACACAAGCTAATCCCCAAAGCAGCAAGTTCTGCAGGACTGGGACCAACACTAAGAACCTTGTGAAAGGACTATGTGAAAAGCCTTAAATGGTCAGCTGTTACGGTTCAAATTTATTTTATTGATTCCTTGTTAAGTGGTTTGTTCTGTTATACCCCCATGTTCTCCCCAAGTTAGTTTACCCCTCGGTTTTACCCTCCCTCAAAGCAGTCCCTCATGCCATTCCCCACCTTGTTCCAGCTCCTTCCCTGCCTGTCAAGGCAGCCCAGCCCCTTTTGTTACACTTTAACCTCAGGCCAATCCTTGACTGCAACACCGGTTTGGCATTTCCCGACTCCTCAAAGCCCCATTGGCCCACGTGACCCATCTTCTCCACCCTCCTACCCCAATTGGCCCCAGACACTTGATGTAATCCCCTCGCTCCTCCGCTGAGCTAACGCTTTTGGTTAGCCCTTTGTATCCACCTCCTGACTTGTATGTGTGCAAAACCACTTGCACGGGAGTGCCCGAGACTGTTTCTGATCCCTTTCTTTGGAATAAGTGCTTCCTTCAAGATGAAGAGCCTCCTCCTTTGTCCTCTGCCTGGTCCCTGTCATGGCTTGTGTCTGGCACCTTAGAACAAGTGGCTCTAAAGGTTCTGCCTCTGGTAAATCCCTGCACCAAGGCAGTTCCCCACTCCTGGCGTGGCACCGGAGTTCCAAGAGCTGGCCCATGCTCCGTAAGTAACACGGCAGAGCTCTGTTCTCCTCCAGAAACACTTCACCAGCAGCCCAAAAGCCCTCTCCACCAGCCAGATCATGATTTTGTTACTGGGCAGAAGGGAAAGAGCACCACCCTTGGATTTGCTACTTCATACAGCAACAAGACTTGTCCCTTCCTGTCACTCGCTGGTATTAGTGCCTACTAAAGGCGATAGGCATGCCTATCCCAAACTCTTCCATTTCAAAACCGTGGCTGAAGGAAACATTTTACAAGACACAAACAGCTCTCATAGCATCCCACAGCCAAACTCCCAACTATCAAAGTCCTCAGTTTGGGTTCTGTGAGGGCAAACAGCTGAAGAAGCAGGAAAAGCCCAGATGAATGCTATGCTTTCAACATTCAACACAGTTCACTGAGGAAACCTGGGCAAGGAACTTCTTGACACTAGCAGAAGAGTAGAGCTTACAACCACCTCATCAAGAGAGACTGAAGGTGACATGTCCATCCTCATGCCATTCCCCACATGGAGGTCACCTCACAACTCTTCCCTTCTTTCCACAGGGGCCTCTCTATGCACTCTCAGAACTGGAGAACAAATCTTCCCTACTGCATGCCCAGTGGTGGAAAGAGCGTGGTTGCCAGTCACACACACTGGGCACTAGCCTGCAGACCAAGCATGCTTATCTTCACGCTGTCTAAGTACACATGGTTAACAGCTTGTCAGAACTCTGAGATAACCCCCCAGTTCCCTCCACACATCAGCTGTCCACCTCTCTTGACAGCCTTCTCTGCTCCCCCATACAAAATCTTACCTGGTCTCATTAATTTGAAAAGAGCTGAGGAGAAGCTGCATTATGCCAAGCAAACACAGCAGACCCCTTAGGCTCACTGAACTTACCTTGCAAACAGTGGCCACACAGATGTTGCCCAGATTCAAGGGGTCAATGGCTTCCAGTTTCATGCCTCGCTCAAACCATCCACCTTCAGAGTAGACAGCTCGTACCTAAGGGAGACTCTGGTGTACCATGTGCTGCCAGGGGTGTGGGACAGCCCCATCCTGACACCGAGCACAGCAAGTACAAATAGGATTTGAAACTTCACTTGGTTCAGCTTGGGAGGGGAAACCAAAAATATTACAAGAAATACAAAGGGGCAGCCAAACCAACACTATGTTTGTGTCGGCAACCTTTTGCCATGGCTCTGGTCAGTCACAGAGCCAAGCCCAACTGCTGCTCCACAACAAAGCAAGCTTCCTTCTCATCTCAGTCCTTACCAGCATGATCCAGTTCCTTGTCAGAACTGGTCTCTCCCATGCAATCCTCTTTCCTCTCCAACTCAAAGCTCCCTTGCTTGCCCTTCGATTGAGTCCCTCAATCTGTCACTGTCCTTTAATTCTTTCAGTTTTCTAGTTTGACTGCTCCTTCTTAACAACAGCCTTGACACCTCAAAGACCTTACTGCCCTTAGGTACAAGAAAGACCACCCTCAACAGCCCACATGGCAGCATGAGACCACCCTCAACAGCCCACATGGCAGCATGTATGCCCAGGCAAGGAAGTGCTATCACTGCTTCCTTCTTTGTGACCCCCACAGAAAGGCACACTTGTCCTACCTTCTTAAACAGATAGGGCACAGCATCACAGTAAATCTTCCTGAAGGTGGGATGGTTTGCCATGTCATTACGTTTTTCGTCTGTGAGGAATGGAAGAAACACAGAGAGGTAAAAAACCTGCAGCAACTGCAATAGGGAAACAGACTGGTTATTAATTTTCCTGTGAGAGCCTAGCTGCTATAAACCTCTTCAATATGTGACTATTTAATAAAAAGAACAGGTCAGTCCCTCTACACTTCTTATAAAACGGGCTGTGATGAAGGGCTTGTTCAAAAGCAGATGGCTCAGCTTCCTGAGAACTACTGATAACACATGCAGCTATAATCACCAGGCAGAGGCAGAAATAGAGACACAACCAAAAGGATCAGCAGAGCTCAAGTCTTGCTTTTCTGTCTTTTACTTTGCTAGAATAAGCCAATCAACAATTCCTCTTGGTAAAGTCCAGAAAAACGCAACCTGATGGCATCCAGTTTTACAGAAGCCAGCACGAATTTCCTCAAAAAAGACTACAAACATCTGTCATGTTGCAAAGTCGGCATTCTCACACTAAGGGGACAGACTGTCTGCTTCAGGTAAGAAACCCTACAGTCGCCTGTTGTGACCTGTGATCTCAGGATTTTTATCTATCCAGATAAAAAATCAGCAGACACAAAACTAAGCAGACTTCACCTGTTAGGTCTTGAGGCAACTGCCTCACTCCCAGCATGTCAAGACTGGTGTCAACAGCAGGGTGCAGGTAGTTCCCAGCAAATCAGAAGATGGCTGCAGTGGCTGATGGCTGATCCTTACCTGTCTTCTTTATGTCATGGCCGACTCTCCGTGACCAGCCCACAGGATGGATGAGGGGACTCCACATGTGGCACCAGAAGTCATCATCACTGTCACCATCCTCATAGAGGAGTCTCAGTCTGCCCCCAATGACTGTGTCCACCACTGCCATACGTGTCTGGGACACGTGGTTCTTATCCACCACCTCGACCCGCATGCCCTGCCGGAACGGGTACTTCATGCTCTCTGCCATCTGGCAACAACCAACAGAGGAGGTGAGATCAAGCACAGTTCTCCAAACACTTGAGAGAACAGCCTTCCCCACCGACGTGCACCCTGGCACTGCCCAAAGCTGACTAGGAAGGGCAGGTAGCTGGCAGCCCCAGACATGACAGCGTGGTTGGGCACACACACGCTGGGTCTCCCTTTTGTCATGTGGCCTCATAAGAGCTGTCCCACTCCAGCCCAGCAGCAATGCTCAGCCACCACCTTGGGTCAATGTCCCCAGTGAGAACTTGTTCACAAGGGACTAAGTAAGGAATGCTGTGTGCCTTTTTCAGTCATGAAAGTTTTGAGGCTGCAATCAGTTAGACGTGTAGTTTCCCAAAGTGCAACAGGATTCAGTTGACTTCAAAAGAGGTCAGGTTCTTATTTTTACCTTTTTATTCTGATCAGAGGTTGAACTACATGATGATCATCTCCCAACTCCATATCCAAAGCCAGTTACTCAGCACACTGACCCAAAGGGACAGTAGAGTCACTGGCTGCTTTCTGACTTTTTTTGAGACCTTCGGTTTGCTCATGCAGCCTTGTCCTACTCATCCACAAATGCCCAGTGGTGTTTATGGAATCCCTGACATTTTGGAACTGTGATCCCAAGATGCCATGCAGCAACTAGGAAACACAAAATAGATACTCAAACCAGCCTACACCTGAATCCAGAAGAACTTTTAAGTTAAAGTCTTCCACTTCCTGTTTATTAAGGTGGGAGTGGATGCTAAGGGGAGAAAGACAAAAGCAATGTCTGTTTCCCTCCACCACTTCCCTTTCAGCTACAAGCTGGGGCCCAGGAACAAGCAGCTACAAACACCCTCCTAACTTTCTGAGAAGTAACATGGGAAGCACTGACTACATCCAGATCTCCAGCTCAATGTCACCACTTACCTTGCACACAAAAAACCTTATCACCTGCCTTCCTGCTTGCTGTCTCTGGGACGGTCTTCCTTATCTGCCATTTCCAAAGCTCCTAGCCACAGGAGACCCTCTTCCCTCTAACACGGTCTAATCTCAGCACAGGCCACACAAAAACAATCATGAGAGATACAGAGATGCCAAGGCCATGACACTTGAAGGAAGCCTGTGCCCTTCTCACTCCCTGCAGACTGCTTTGCTACCAACACTGAAGGCAAAGATTTTTGACTCTCAGAGCTATTCCCTGGCACTGAAACAGGGCAGTGAAAGGCCAGGTTGGAGCTGCACTGGCCTCTCCCTTCAGCCAAACCTCATCCCACTATTCCCCAGCAGATCATGTGACAACAGCTTTTAAAGCCTGCCTATGACCCAAAGCAGAAACTGTTGTGCTGAGAGGGCATGGAGGCTGTGCCATCCATTACCCACAGCATCATGACAAGTATCTAAGCAACATGTGGAAGCACTCACTGCCCCTGCCCTGCCCAGGTTTCAAGGCACACAAAAGTTACAAAGATCAGAACCAGAAGAGACATGTTGAGCACATATCTTGACTTCAGCTTCATTTCCCCCACGCAAAACAACAGCCTCCCATGGTTACCTTTATGTGGAAATCCACTGGGATGGTCCTAGCTCCCACCAGTTTTTTCATGAGGTAACTTCTCCAGTCAGTGTACTTGGCATGGATAGCTACATATGAGCAGGGAAAAAGTCCATCTTTATGACCAAAATAATTACAGCACCACACCTTTCATCTCTCTGCCAGCCCATTAGCACTAAAAGGCCTTCTTCACACTCAGATTCTGTACTCTGTTTTGCCAGCTTGCCCCAACATCTGGCTGAAGGGATCACCATTACAGAGTGAACTGGGCCAAGCAGACACTCAACTCCACTGATCTAGATGAGGAGGTGGTAATAGAGCAAAACACATTAGCCATACCAAGCAAATCTCAGCTTGCCAGAATTCCACTAAACTGGCATCCCTCTCTGAACTGCTAGCTGTGCAGGGACTGGAGTCACTGCACTTACCAGAGATGCTGCCCAGGATATAGGACCAAAATGTTCACCAAAGTTCAAGTCTAGCCACCATGTGGATTAGAAGGAGGAAAAGCCACCTGCACTTGCCTCCACAGGTCTGACATCAGCTCTGCATGCAGCATCCCCAGGTGAATAATAGGGAGATGCAGAGGGAGTAATCCAAGCGGTCTCCAGGTTCCCAAACTCGAACTGCTGCTTGTAACTCAAAGCACAAATGGAGCTGCAGTCCTACATGCAGTGGGAACACCCGTCCCTCTGTGCTAGGCATAAACCAAAGCTTCTCCATGCCCAGGTATATGCTGACCCCTCTTGCCCCACACTCACTTTGTGGTGGTACCAGGATTTTGCTGTTGATGGCACACCAGCCAATGGGGTGAATATCCACTGTGCCCAAATTGCACCAGAAGTCATGACCAGCATCATTCTCAAAGCCTTCATATCGCAGAAGGGCCCTGTATCCTGCCAGGACAGAGCAGACAAACAAAGGCATCAGAAGCCAAGAATTTGGCACCACAGGTTTAGTACCCACAGCATGGCCTTCAGCACTCTGCAGGTCACCAGAGCTTCTCCAGCAATTATTCCTGCAAATTGACCAGCAACCAGAAGAGGAACCACGAGCTGGTTTCCTCTCACTCCCTCACCATGGTATTTCCTGTTCCAAAATCTCTCAGCACTTCTAGAGCTCCAAAGAGCTGCTGTTTTGCTTGACCAGCTACCCTTAGCTCTCTAAAGCTTCCCTCAGAGCTTAGCCATGCCCAGCTGTGAAAGATTACTTTGGAGACTTACCTACAATCTGGATGACAGATGCAATCCAGTACACACGACTGGGGAGCACAGCATCACTGTTCAGCACTTCCACTTTCATACCTTTCACCACATCATCCCACTGATCAAAGAGCGGCACCTGAAAGATGGAGGCGGCCATTGAGGCAGGGAGAGGGATGTGGAAATCAGAGCAGGGTTTAGGCCCTTCTGGCTTTCAGAGACATGTCTTAGGCAGCTACACCTTCACCTTAGACACAGGCTTGCATGCCTTACCCCTCCTGGACTTGCCAATATCTTGAAATACAGTTGAACTGTCCCAAACATCTCAGTGGGATGTTCACTGAGGATCCCAAAAGGCAGAATACAATATAGCAATACTTGACTGTTTCACTGCCAGATGTCCTATTATTCCAAAGTAGCTGCTGCCATTCCTTTATGGCATAAAGATACCTAACAATGAGGATAGCTAACATGTCTGCCTAACCTATCCTCAAGGAAAAGGAAATGTTGTCAGTACTATCAGACAACAACTCAAAAGGAATATAACAAGTCTTATAAAAACTGGACATGTTGGAGGTGCAGGTACTGCCAGGCTCACATAAATTGAATTCCTCTCTGCACATCACCCTGGGGTGTACTCAGCCATACAAACTGCAAAATTAGCTTCCCACTATCATCCCCAGTCAGAACTAATTCTGTTCCCACTCAGCACTGAGCCACTGCTACTGATGCCTGGAAAACAGAACAGATCTTCCCAACAATGTTAGAGTCAATATAAAAGCAAACCTTTACTTGAAAGCTTTCAGGTACACAATATGGTAAAAATCACATGTGGTACAGTAATTCTACAATTTTGATAAGAGTAGTCGATTAGTATACTTATCATATACTGTCCAGGTAAAATGTTAGTTGGTTAAGCAATAATTCCTGGGGTTCTGACCCACGGGAAGCAGTCCAGAGGTTTTGTTTGCCCCACTTTTGTTGTGTCTGGTTCAGATTCTGGTTGGAAAACAGAATGTCCTTGTAGCTGGTTCTGTTCTTGGAATAAGACTACAATATTTCTGAATGTGTTTATAAGATTAGTTTATTGTTCCTACATGTAGGGAAGGAAAACACTAGAAGCTACAGCCATGCTTTTAGCAATCTACAAAGCTACAAATATATGAAAAACATAAAAAGCTAAAAATCATAGGCATCACTACCAGCAGTGTTTCTGCCAAGTCCCTGGACCCTTTGTGAGACTCCCATTCTCAGCTGCCAGAAACCCCAACTCTTTTTCCTTGCACCACCAGGTCTCAATAACCCCCTGCTGGGCCTCTGCTCACCCCCTGTCACAGGAGCACAGGGGGCCCATGCATAGAACATGCCCTGTGTGCCCTGCCATGCACAGCAAAGTAGAACTCACATGTTTGAAGCAGCTGACAGGAGCTGCCTTGTAGCCGTGCTCCTGCAGGTACTTTCCCCAGTCAAAGCCCAGGACGAGTGCTGCAAGCAGACATGAGAGCAGAAAATCAGATGAGACACAGAACAGGCAGAGATCAGTTACCTCTGGACTTCAGCCTGCAGCCTCCAGGCACTAAGACACAACACACAGGGATTATGCATTCCACTGCATTTTCTCTTTTTCTCTGGTGGGAAACTAGACCCTATGTGAGTGCATGGTCACTAACTCCCACAAGAGGCAAAATATATTATTAATCAATATTCACTGTCACTCGTTTTTGGGGGAGCAGAAAGGGCAGTAAAGGGGTCAAGTCCAGCCCAGGGCTAAAGCACTCCAGGGAGAGTGCATTCTTTCAGGGTTAAACCACTTCACATTTTGGCTCTCAGCAGCAACACTGCAGGGTGATATCAGCAGTATGCTTGCTTTCCCAGAGGGTGCTGGGAAAATCAGAGATACTAATTTGAGATATTAATCCCACAGTCCCTCCTGGCTGCAGCCTCCAGCAGCAGTCTGCTCAGGGATCACTCCCTGCTGCTGCCATGCCCCAGCCTTCCCATTCTCCCTAACACAGTCAGTTGCTGCTTCTTCAGCTGCAGTGAGTGGTTATTGCTCCAAGTGATCAGCGAGTGACTCGGGGCAAATGTAACTCCCCATGAGCAGTGGGGCAGCAAATGGCTGGGGGAAGCAGGACACCTTTAAGTCACCTTTGCCAGCAGAAGTCAGCACCTCATGGGACTGGGACCACAGAGCTTACACTCCAGGTCAAGTCATACAAGGAGTGAGGATGGGGCTACAATAGTGGATGGGCAGGAAGATGAAAAAAGACATGTCCTGTGCTCTGCCAGCTTGTGTCAGAGCGATCCACACACATCGTACAAGGCAGGGTACCAGAGAGGAGGAGGAGGACTGCAGAGCTTATAGCCCTCAAGCTGTCCCCATTTCTGTGACTCCAGCTGCACCTCCTCACCCCTCACCTACACTCACCATCCTGACCTGTCAGTGTCCCATCTGCCAGCTGTCCCGTGCCCTGCGAATGGAGGAAGGCCCCGATCTTGGCTGACCAGGATGCCTTGTGCAGAACTTTAGCTTTCTTTGTTGGTGGTTTCCCCTACAAAAGAAGGAGCATTAGAAACATTAATGGCACAGGAGACTAAGTTACCCACTGCAACTTGGTATTCATCTCTTCCTTGGGACAATTTTCAGACTACTACAATATCTATTAACATTCACAGCAACAAGAAACAGCAGGTAAAATACCAGTGTGTCCTTTCTCAGCTATTAGGGAGCACCACCTTTAAGCTGTCATGCTTTCTCTGGGGACTTCGGGCAGGAAGAACAAACTGGGAAAATCAGTCCAATGTTTAGAGAGCAACCACCTACCCCTACATACAGGCACATCCAGCTTCATCCCCAGGAAGTCTGACAGAATTATAGACTCTCTCCGAAGAGCTGGAAGTCTGCTTTCCTAAAGTTCAGGAGCATGACTTTACTCCTTAGCTGACCTATACTCCTCAAGATTGCAAATTCCACCAATGCATGACCACTGCAAATAGGGCTACTGCCTCCAGTCTTGGCATCCCCAATTAGTTCACTTACCTTGGTGACCATCAAATCTACTGTTGCATTCCCTCTGCTACAGCTCTCTATTCCCTGGCTTAAGAAATTATCCCCCATGCATTCCAGGAGTCTACTGGATTACCTACAGCTTGCCATGCTACTTTTTGCAGGTATAGGGGTGGTTGAAGTCCCCCAGGATGACAAGAGCCTGTGATGGAGCCTGAGAGCCAGCTGGAGAGGTTCAAACGCACCTGCAGTCTGGCCAGGATGCTGGCCTTTTTGGAATTTGAGGAGTAGCTTCTGGAGCAGGAGACGCTGCAGAAACGTTTGGTCTTGGAGAAGAAAGCCTCCCTGGTGCCCACAATCCCACACATTTCGCACACAGCTGTGAGAAGGAAGGCCAAAAAGATGAGGATTTGGCAGTCAATTCACTACAATGACAGAGCTGAGACCAGCTAACCATCATTATACAGAGCAGA
The DNA here is from genome assembly GCF_027579445.1 of Ammospiza nelsoni. Classification (NCBI taxonomy): domain Eukaryota; kingdom Metazoa; phylum Chordata; class Aves; order Passeriformes; family Passerellidae; genus Ammospiza; species Ammospiza nelsoni. The sequence continues at coordinate 49,143,883 of NC_080637.1, forward strand.
TCCCCCACACCGCTCAGAAAATGCAGTGTGAATCCAAAGCTGCTCCCAAAGCACCCCCAAGGTGCAGCCACACCCCCTTCACTGCCCCTGAACGTTTCAGGCAGCACAGGCAGTACCTGGCTCGGAGCCACTGTCTTCTGTGAGCCGGCCTGTGGATGGCTGGTGCATGGGAGAGGCTGAGAGCTCACCAGCTTCCCGCTCTGCCACCTCATCATCGCTGGACTCCTCCAGACAGGAGCTGCTGTCACTGCCCATGCTGCTGTTGTAGCACGTGAGGCTGTCGTAACCCCCAAAGATGTCCAGTTCATCATCCTCCTCATCGTCATCACCATCCTCCTCCACCCGCTCCAAAGATGAAGATTTGTGGCAGAAGGCAGACACCAGCTACAAAAAGAGCCAGTTTGCTTTAAAGCAGACATTTTACACACCACTGCACAATAAACCTGCCTTTGCTGCTGGGGGAGGCCCTCTTGGGCCAGGGGGTGGCCTCAGAGAGGGCAAGGAGTCCACTTAACCCCAAAGGCAGGACTCTGAACACCTTCCCCCAGACAGGTCCCTTTACTGGCATTCCACTTGCTGCATTCTGCTTCCCAAGAGCAAAGTGCCACAGGGCTGTTGCTAGACAGAAAGCAGCTTGAGGAACATAGAAAAATACAGAGCAAAGCACTGCCTTGCTGATGAAGGACAGATGAGACTGTGTCCTTCCAGGCAATGTTCCTCCCAACACAGCTCCACAGCACAGCAGCACAGACACTGTCACAGTAAAGCCAGCACAGAGCACAGACCACAGCTCACAAGACCAGCACAGCCTGGAAGTCAGCAGGGCAGTCCTGGAGACAGCTCATGTCCTCTGGAAACTGCACAGCCCACAGCTGACCTTGGTTCAGAAACTACACCTGCAGGAGGCAGAACATTTGCTATTGGTTTTTGCCTAAACCCAGATGCCCCTACAGCTAAACATCTTCACTGGCTCTTTGTACTCGCTGTTACAGCAGGAGAGCTGCAAGGCTGAAGAAAGAGCACAGAAAAAGTGTGTCTCAAGACTAGAACAATCTTGAACCAGGCTCCAAATAAGCATAAAAGAAGCTGGGAAAATGTGTTAGCAACTCATGAAAGAGCAGTAAGAACTCAGCATCAGCACAGGAAGTGATGGAACAGAGGCAGACACAAACAGGTACATGAGGCAGGACGATAACATTGCTCCTCCAAGTGGGCAACAACAAAAGATCAGCAGCAAGCCCATCACCTTCCTTTGCTAAATTCCCCCTGATCCCTGGCTCCTAGCTATCATTACAGACCTGTGGACAGAAGATCAGACTTCACTCAGGGCTGTCTCCCCGCATCCTCCCTGGCTTTGCACTAACAGACCCAAGGTTCCCAGGTTACTCCCTGAACAAAGAGTTGCTCTCCTGCGGATCCAGGCCCTCAGGCAGCATTCCTGTCCGAAAGGCCTGAACTCCTCTAAGAAAGAAAGGTTTTCATCGCCTTCTGGTCCCTGTATGGGTGCATTTTACAGCAGCTCGTAGGACGTGAGCACCAATCTGTGGTTACTCTTCCACAACAGGTGAGTGAAACTTGCGGACACCTCACAATCCCCAGGGCTGCCAAGCAAGGGCAGCATCACCCGGAGCCTCCTCGGGAAGCTGGGGGGGACGCAGGGCCCCATCCAGCCGGGATCAGACGGACCCACCGCCGCACCCAGAAGCACCCCAGCCCAGGCCCCAGAGGAGCCGCCGTCCCGTCCCGCTCACCTCCGCCCGGTCCCGCTCCATCGCTCCCAGAACGCCGCCAGCCCGCCTCATGCGAGGGCAGAGCGTCCCCCGTGAGCTGTGCGTCTGATTGGTGAGAGCAGCGGAAAGCACAGCCAATCAGCGAGGAGTTTGTTCCCGCCGCCCTGCCCGCGGGGCACGACGGGAGCTGTAGTTCTTTTCCCGCAGCCATGGGTGCTCGTGGCGGTCCCGCCCAGGAAAAGGCTGGGCCCTGCTGCCGTCTCCCCGGCTCCGTTCCGGCTTGTGGTTCGGGATTAGCCCACTCGGGCCCAGAATGGACGGTACCCTAAAGGTCGTCCAGTTCGGTTGCCCAGAGCCCCATCCAGCCTGGCCTTGAACACTCCCGGAGATGGGACATCCACAGTTCCTCTATGTGGCCTGCACCAGTGCCTCAGTGCCCTCACAGTAAAGAATTCTTCCTGTATCTAATCTCAATCTGCCCTCCTTCAGTCTAAAACCACTACCCCTTATTCTGTCACTACCTGCTCACATAAAAAGTCAATTTTCCTTCTTTTCATAATCCCCCTCTGGGTACTGGAAGGCTGCAGTGAGGTCTCTCCAGAGTCTTCTCCAGGCTGAACAACCCCAGCTCTATCAGCCTGTCAAGAAGCTTATGTAAAGGTAAACCCATGGAAGCAGTTCTGTTTTCCACCCTTTTATTTTGTTGTCACTGTCACTGTGTTGACGTTGTAGGAAAAAAAGTAAAAAAGGACTGTACAGAGCATTCTTAGTCTGTATGGGCTTTGGCTGAACAAATAATGTGTGGAGCACAACTGTACAGTCATAGCTGCAGGTGGGAGTAAAGCAGCATGAAAAAGGTTCATTCCAAAGGCTCACCTTATATATGGATTGCTCTTCCAGCAATCCAAAGGCTCTAACATGAGGCTACAGCTGTTATAAACACAAAGGAGTGTCACTATCCATATGAAACACACTGAGAATCCAGGGTAGTGTAGCCTAATTACAGGGGGACAATGTCAGGGACCTGGCAAAGCCAGTCTGCAGCTTGATCAGCATGTTTCCATAGCATCAGGGATCCTCCATATTCAGGTTTTCCAAACAGTCCTGCAGCAATGTTAAAAATAGAAAATTGCTTTAAAACACAATATAGTTAATAATGAAATAAATCATAATGATTGTTATTCCCTAGTAAATACTACTGGACATTGCACGGCAGACAGCAAAGCTGTTTCCAGAAAAGACACAATCCTAAATTAAAGGCTCATTAAGTCTTTCTGCTGCAATCATCTTTCATGGAACACACTGGGAGCTCTAACTGGTGTGCATCCCCTCCCTGCTCCCTTCCCAGTGTGGAACAAGCAGAACTGCTCCCTTAGGTCACACACAGGCTGGTTCAAGGCTTCTTGAAGGCTTCAGTAGAAATGAGTCCTGTGCTGACACAGAACAAGCTTAAATGGCAGTCTCCACACCACAGCTGTTCATTTGTCATTGCAGTTCTAAATAAGCCTTTTTAATAAATAATAGTATTTAAATAAATTAATTTTAATGTGAATCAAGTTCAACTTGATTGAGGAATACTTACATTCTTTTCAATAATAAAAATTCTGTTATGTAACAATAATCATAATAGTTCTGTAAAGCCAACTCCTTTCTACAGGGAGAGAACAGCACTGACAATCTCAGGTAACTAAAACCCAACACTTAGATCAGACTTCACTTTTCCCATCTCCTTCCCTACTGCTGTTCTGGGCTTGGTCTGTGTTTTAACATAATCTGCAATCAAAATTGTAGCAAGATCGGTATCAAAGGGCTGCTCTCAGGTGCAATGGCAGAAGGAGCCCTGGCTGCAGTGGGAAGATTATTGCTGCAGGACAGGGGCCAGGCTGTCTCCTCAGGCACTCAGCTCCAAGGTGAGCAGCTCTTGTACTTCAGCATCTGCTCTGTTCCTCAGTACCACAACTTCTTGGAGGAGCCTTGTCTCACTGGCTCTTTGTGCTTGTTTACTGGGACTGTCCTCTCCCCCATGCTCTGGGATGCAGAGCTCATGTTCCACGTCCTCAGGCTTCATAAATTCATCTGCTGCTTCTCCAGAGCCTCCTTTTCCAGTTTTCTACTCTGTAATTTCAAAGAGCTCATGAGAATCCTGGTGCTCCAGGGGCCTTTTTTCACTTCCAGCACTAAGTGGCAGCCATTTGGTTACAGGCCTTCCCAGTTTTTGTGTGCAGTGGGAAGTGGCACATGGCTTTTGTAAGGCACCTCCTAGCTGACAGTGTGAAAAACAAAAAGACTTTGAAAGGTTTAATTTTTGTCATGAGCACTGGGAAGGGAACAATTCTGAAGAAAAAGTATTTATAGACATGTAAGCCTTGGCTATACATTCATGTGTTTGGAAAAGGAAAATAGGGGAGACGAGCTTGGAAAACCAACAAGGAAACAGATGGAATAATAAAACATATTCTGCTTAACCTTTGGCAGAGTAATTTTACCAAGGTAACCATGAAAAGAAGAGAGCTGTGTCCTACACTATGTAAGAACAGGCAACAGCCTACTTGCAGGTGGGGGATTTGAGCAGTTGCTGTTTTCTAGATCTCTCTCGTGGGCTGGGGAGCTTACAGAAACCCCTTGTCAGATCATCCTTAATGCTACACCAAAGTTCTTCCACATGTACAGCCACTTGTCACTGTCACAGTAATGGAACAGTTTGTGTAGTGAACAAATAATGCATCCCCAGACCCCAGTTAAGGTGACCCAGTTAAGGGCACAAATACTAAGTTAGCCTGTCCTTCCTTGCTATTTTACTACCACATTAAATCTGTCGATATATGTCAACACAACTCTACATACAAATACTAATGAAACAGTAAATAATTTTTGTCTAAATTAAAAAAAAAAAAACTCAACACAAGCAAACAAAAAACCCCAAAGCAAAACTAAACCCCAAAAAGCAGCTACAGCCAGTTCCAAGGAGAGGGAAGAGTTAACTGCCTAGGAAATAAATCTCAGTTTGAAGTGCTTATCCCATCCCAGACCCCCAGGAAATCTGGCTTTTGAGAGCTGAGCTGTGCTGCCTCTCAATCCCTCTGCAAGCTTTTCAAGGAAGACATGGGGCACCACCATGTCCTGCCAGGTCATCTTCCCCAGCAGAAAGGGCAGCCTGGAGCAAGTCCAGCTAATGGCAGAAGACGTCACTCCATCCACAAGGCCTGACACATAATAAGCAGTTTGCGAAGGTGAAATCCCTTTATATTTCCTTTCCCAAGTCACAGTTAAGGGCTCTCTCTCACTCTTTGTGGTGACACAGGAGAACTGGGCCCACCTGACAGAACAAAGGGCTTGAAATCCTTCAATACAAGCTCAAACTGAGATAACAGCAGGCAAAGAGAAGAGCACTTGAGGTCTTTTTCCCCCTCTTTTTTTCTTTTTTTAAATTGTTTTTTAAACTCATGAGTTTGGAGTTCTGACTTCTGGTGGCTGTAACTCAGGCTGTGTGGTTACAAGCCCTGGCAGTGTGGGTGGCAGTAGACCCAGGTCACACCTCAGGCTGCCCTGGCTTTCCATCAGCAGGCCTGGTGAGATATCCACTGCATGGCTCCCAAAGCTTTGGTCACCACAGCATTGTACTGGGAGCTCATTTCAGTGCCACACTGCTGTGGGACAGCACAGACAGTGAAAAGCAAAAGTGAAGAGGAAACAGAATGGAAGACTCTTTGCTTTTCAGGGCAGCAGAAGCTCTGCACTTTCAGCCAAAGGATCAGGGTTGGCAAAGAGCTTTCTTCTGATAATGACCTTTCAATTCCTGCTATTGCCCTGGGGACTGCAGGGACACGAGGAGAAGCAAAAGACCCACTGCCGGTGCTTGGGATTACATCCCACATAGCTCTGTGCTCCCAAGATACACCAGAGCCTGCCACCAGCCAGCACACCTGGGGAAAACCACAGCCTGAGCTGTGCCAGCTTCACCAGGAGCTAGGAAGGGCTTTAAAGATGGCTGAGGGAGATGGTGCCAACAGTAATTTCTCCACCCTCCCCAAATCTACCACATTCCCTACAACAGGGAGACAACAGGGAGAGTAAACTGGAGCACTGGAACCATGGCTGATTGCCCATCAGCTACTCACAGCAGCAGTCACAGGACAGATTTCCCTTCCAAACACCCAATATCCCTTCCTGGAGAGTTGAAACCAAGACCCTGTTCTAAGGGAGTGCAACTGAAGCAACTTGAGCAAACCAAAATGCCAGAGCACAGTCAGGCAGGTGAATGCTGATGCACATGCCACACCTGCAGGGCTGACAGAGCAGCTCAGCAGCTCTCCAGCCACAAAGCAAGCACAGATGCTGCTGCAATCCCTGTGGATGGAATGTTTTGTGCTTTTACACTTTCAGGGGCCAGGCTAGGCTGTGTCTCAGGCTGGGATCTATGGCACACATTCTGCTTTGACAAGCTGAGGGAAGAAATGGCTCCTTGGGCAAGCTGGCAGATACCCCAGCTTTGTATTGTAGAAAGGCAGCTGCTGAGAGGGTTTGTAAAAATAAACATTCCCCAGACAAGCACCCTGTGGCTGGTCTTCAAATAAAAGCTCATTTTTAGGGTAGAAAGCATCACACACCTAGGCAGAACTGGTCATAGGAGCAGACTCTTCTGACTGCTGCTGTCTTTCACTACAGGATCTGTTCCAGAGTGCCCAGAGAGGATGGGCTGGAGTCCTTGAGTTTGGCTGAAACTGGAAGCAGCAAGAAGACCATCTTGGAAACAGGAGGTGGAGTTTCTTGCAGAGAAAATGTGTATCATATACTGGAAAAATGACACAAAAGCTGGAATGGCTGTCACTGTCACATCTTCTACCTCAGCCTTGTCATGGTGCTGCCACAGCCAGTAAGAGGTCACCAGTTCTGCTTTATGTGAGGCTCTGTCAGGCTTTGCCTGGGCTTGTCTTGGCCTGCCAGGAGCTGCTGTAGCTCGTTTTGCTGTTACAACAGCTGGCTAATGACCAGGTGACTGCACCAACATTGTCTTGGGTTTGTGCAATTATCTGGTGTTTGGGCACAGTGAATCCAGCAAATGGGCAGCACGGTGATGAGAAGACTAGAGCCTCTGTCAGATGGGGAGAGGCTGAGGGAGCTGGGATAGTGAAGGTCAGACATTAGAAAGTTTACATTAATGAACTACACATGATTTGAGTACAACCATTAGTATTGTTGTAACTGGACAATCAATATCTGACTAGATTGCCGGAACTTCGGGTGTGAATTCTTTTTGCTGGTCCAAGAGTCTAATATGAAACATCTTAACTCAGACAAAACCGAATGGCAAGAGAGATACAGATGACACCCTAATTTTGTTGTCACCATGAAATCCTCCCCCTACTTGAAACTTGGGCCAGAGCAGTGCCCTAGATGGTGGCTTCTGGTTCTCCAGTAGAACCAGGGAAAGCAGAAGTAGAGGGATGTCAGGAAAAGAAACCCTATGCAAATTTTAGACTATTGATCATCCACATCACCTCAAAAACTGAACTTGGCTCAGAGTCAGCACCTACAAAGAGGGACAGAGCAGCTGTGCTGTCTCATAGAATGCACTATGGCATCTTTCAAGCAAGTCTCTATGTTGGCATTTGAAGCTGGAAGGTCTGTAGTGTGCTCTGCAAGGTCCCAGGACTTCCCCACTTCAGATGCTTTGATGCAGGTCAGGACAAATTCTAACCATGGTTTGTGTGCTCACTCAGTGGCACAGATGAAAGCTGTTTGCACTAAAAGCCTCCAAGTCAGAAGGCTGGGCACACTTTTCATGTCACTAGCCTGTATGTGGTCAGAAAGAATTTTATTTATGCTCCATCCTGAGAAGTCCACCAAGGCTGAAAGCAAAACTAGGCTTTGCATGGTGGCAGGGAAGGAAGAGGAGAGCTTACTGTGCAGAGCACAAATCAAAACAATCCCAGGCTGCTCTCCTGTCATTCAATTAATGGGATTTTTTTGCTTTCTGCTCATCTTTAGGTCAGGAGCAGTCCCTCCCAGTGCACCAGGTTAATTGTGGGCTTGGTGCAGAGCTGGTCTGCACCATGCCAGGGTAAGCAGTATGAGGTTTGGCCAAGGCCGAACACCAAAGCCCAGGGCTGCTTTCCTTAAGCCTGCCACAAATTTTCCACCATCTTGCTGAAGGCTTGCCACCAACCCCTTTTTAAATACAAGATTCATTGTCCTAATTGTGTTTATATCCAAAACCCAAGCATTTTACTCCCACTTTTGAAGATCTCTAACACCCATTCACACTCTAATACCATTACTTTTAATTGGCACTTACTCCCTCCATCATCTTCCACCAGCAGTTTCCTGAGGTCAGCTTGCTTGTTTTATCTATCTGGGATCTGCAGATACATTGATGTTCCCAACACAGCTGGCATTACACAGCTGGTCACATCCTTGGTCCCATCTGGGTGAGTTATTCCCTAGGCAGCCAGCACCGTGTGCACATGCACACCATAAGGCTGGATTTTGGGAAGCCCTCACTGCACCAGCCACATCCAGCACAACCAGCTTGAGCACAGCACGCGCCACGACCGGGTTAACCCCATGTGAGCACAGCTGTGGGCAGCACACAGCTGGGGTCACTGCCAGCACGCTCCATGGTGGCAGCACCTCTGTTCTGGAATGCCTCTGCGTCCAGCAGGTCACCAGATGTGACACAGGGTGACTGGGCACCCATGCGCCATCCCGGTCCAGCACCTGCCTGCAGGACATCCACACAAGCTTACCTCATGCTCACACTTCAGTGCCAAAAGGCGCACAATATACTCCAAGTGAAATAGGATCTTTTAATATCACATATCCAAACAAATAGTTCTCATTTCAAAATGCAAAATAGGTCCTTTGAAGATCAGCTGCTCCCAGGCCGTGTGAGCAGGGCGGGGCACAGCTGACTGGCACAACTGTTGAGGTCAGACCTCGTTTCTTTGGTAAGATACATGCCGGGAACAACGCGAATGTAGAGTTGTACCAAAAGAGTCCATTGACAAGACTAATTATTACTCCACACCCCTTATTAGAGATTTGCATTTTAAAACAGTCATATACATTAAATAGCTCTCCGACGTCTAGATAGCAAACATTTGAAGTAGCACATACTCTGCTACCCCCACCATTTTAAGAACAAGCAACACATGTGGGAGAGAAGGGAAACATTAAAAACAGGCTGTCTGTCTCACACAGTTTATTTAACAATAGGTAATAAGAAATCAATTTTAACAGTCTATACAGTGATCGAAAGTTCTTATTTATAAGTAACCAACTTTAATTGCATGATATACAACATTTGAGGGTTTTTTGCTTTCTATTTTCAAGTTTTACAGAAAATGGAAGAGGGTGGGAAAGGGGCATGGGAGAGAGAAAGCAAGCATAAAGAAGAAACCCCAGGGACTTTTTCTCAGGTTGAAATAATCCCGTTGGAATTGTTTCTTACCCTCTTTTTTATGTTTTTTTTTTTCCTTTGTTAGATGTAAAAATAACAAAAAAATTCTTTCAAGAAAACAGAAACCACAATATATATACTACATCCATTTGGCAGCTGCCCCTGTGTATTTCCAAAAATGTTGTCTTCTCTCTACATGTACAAATTACTTTAATACTTGAAGTTTTTTTAAGCTCAGACTCTTGTATAGAAAATTCTTGGAGGACAAAAGTAGACTTCAGGAGGGGACTGAGTTATTTAATATTTTTACATTTTTCAAAGAATTGACGTATTTCCAACCAAAAAGGAAAAGATTGGTATTTATTTTTATATATATATATTTATATATGTAATGTAGTTTTAAAGCAACATTAACCCCTTTTGTCCTCCGGTTTTAGGAAAGGTTCTCCTGTGTTTTTCTGTTGTTCTGTTTTTGTGGTGTTTTTTTTCGCAGTGACATCAAGAAAAACCAGAATAGGGAAAATGTTTACCATCTGCCTCAGTAAATAATAACTATCAATATTACATATTTTCATTAATTTAAAAAAAAAAATAAAACCTATTGAGAGGCATGAGCAGGCCATCCTTTGGTGAGCAACCAAAAGACCGCCTTACTCCCCAAACCTCCCCGACGCACACGAGGAAAAAAAAAGCCAAGAAAAAGGACTGGTTATGATTCCAGCCATAACAAAAATATATTCTTTGTACTCTACTGTCCCTCAGGTTCGTTGTCGGTTTGTTTTTAAAACCACAAACTACTGCTGCAGAGTTCAGATGTGTTCCAGGGAAAAATGTCGTTTTAGCTAAGAAAGATTCAAAAAAATTTGTCTTCAGTACAAAAAGTCTTGCGAAAATAAGTTTTTTTTATTTTCTTTGTTTTTTAATTATTTTTTTTTTGCTCCCAAAATGCTACAACGTGTCTAGTGTATGTCTAGTGTACTCTGTGAAAGGTTTGAATTCAAGTCTGAGTTCTCGGAGCTGAGCCCCAGTTCCGTGGCGCTTGTACCATGGAGGCCTGCCATGCCGGCATTGCTAGCAAGCTGGGAAAGCATTGCACTCTGGTCCGGGCTGGCAAAATGCCCTTGATCCATGGGGTTAGCCTGGGCAGCTACCAGTCCTGGATGTGGGGAGCTGGTCTGCGGGGACACGTGGTGTGGAGAAGGCTGAGGCTGCATCCGAGGGGATGGGCTGGAATGAGGGGGCTGGGACTGGGGCCGCGGTGAGGGTACAGGCTGTGGAGAACGCACTTGATTGGTGAGTGATGAAGGGAGCTGCTGGCCCTGGAGGTGCGGGGACTGGGCCTGATTGGGGAGCATGTGCTGTTGGGGGCTCATTGGATTGGGCTGAGCTGGGGATCCCATCTGCTGCTGAAGCAGCCTCTGCTGGAAAGCCTGTTGCAAACTGGCTCCTGTCTCTGCACTCATGGCCTGTGGAAGCTGGCTTATTTGTCCCATGTTTCCTTGCTGCATCTGCTGCATGTGATGCTGCATTCGCTGCTGCTGCTGCTGGGGATACCCGACGCCCTGGGGCTGCTGAAACTGGTTGTGGTTGGCCATCCCCGGCCCCAGCGCCGGTCCTGCTCCCTGCTGCTGCTGCTGCTGGTGGCGCTGTTGCTCCATCATCTGGTGCCGTCTCATCAGGAGATCTCGGAACTGGGGAGCCATCCCCGAGTGATTCATATTCATCTGCTGTGCCTGAGGATTCATCCCAGCCATGGCCTGCTGCGGCTGCTGCTGTGGCTGCTGCTGGGGCATGCTGGGTCTCTGCACTCCTGCTTGCATGGGGTTCATGTTCTGCATGGCCGGGTTGGGGTGCACCCCTCCCTGCTGCCCTTGCATGGCCTGCTGCGGCTGCAGCCCCGGCTGCCCCTGCGGGAGGCCAGGCTGCCCCGCCATGGCCTGCGGGTTCTGCGAGCCCGCGTACTTGGCCGCCCGCTGCTTGATGAAAGCGGCCAGCAGCTGAGGGTTGGAGTGGAGGATGTTAAGCACCTGCTGCTGCTGCATGGGTGAGCTGGGAGACCTGAGAGTCCGCAGTAGGTTTTGTAAGGCCGCCTGGGGCAGAGGCTGTTTGGGCTGAGCGGCGCCAGGTACCTGACCCATCCCTGGCTGAGGGGCCATATTCATCGGCTGACCCGGCTGAGCTACTGACATCATGGATGGCCTCTGCATTCCTGGCTGCAGCTGAGCTTGGGGTAAGGCCCCCTGCACCCACGGCGGCTGCTGCTGAATTCCTGCCGGCCCCATTCCTTGATCTATATGGCCGCCGGGACCTCTGCCTATCTGTGGAGGGTTCATTCCCATCGGTGGCATCTGGGGCATCTGGTGCTGAATCGGCCTTTGGAAGATCTGAACCTGTGCCATCTGGCGCTGGGTCTCCGCTGCCCGCTGGATCTGCATGGCCATTTCCACCGCTGCCGGAGGAGGACCCTGAACTGGCGGCTGAGGCGGCTGAGGTGGAGTCGGAGGCGTCACCTGGCCGCCTGCCTTGCCCTGGGACACAGCGCCGGGGGGCTGAGTTCTTGGCATGGTGTAGGGCGGCATGCTGTTGGGAGGCGCGGGCTGAGGCTGTGACACGGGCTGGGGCGGAGGCTGGGGCTGCGGGGTTTGCGGCGTCGGGGGCTGCTGGCCCGTCGGAGTCGTCGGCGTGGCCGGCGTGGGCGAGGGCAGTCCTTGCTGCTGGCCCGCCACGCCCGTGCGCTGCATGCTGGCCATCCTCCTGCGGAGCATCTGCGCCTGCTGCAGGCGGTGCTGGAGCTGCTGCTGACGGAGTTTGTGTTTGATGTTGAGGCAGAAGGGCACGGGGCACTTGTTCTCCTGGCAGTGCTTCGCGTGGTAGCAGCAGAGAGCAATGAGTTGCTTGCAGATGGGGCACCCTCCGTTGGTCTTGCGCTTGCAGCCTTTGGTGTGTTGGACGACCCGTTTCATCTTCTGACAGGACGGCAGCGAGCAGTTGGCATTGCGGCACTGGCAGGCGTGCACCAGAGACTGGATGCAGCGCTGGATGCTCAGGCGGCGCGAGTCGCCGGGGCTCTGCGTCGTGGCTGTTTGCTGGTTGTTGCTCTCATCGTCCAGACCGAGGCCTAATTTTTCCATCTTGTGGTCATGGTTTTTAGTGTTATAGCAGGTGATGCACAGGTCATAATCCTGAAAAGACAACAAAGGACAAGTTATTAGTGTTCCTGAAACTCCATACAATAAACGAGTAAATGATGTCCTGCCACCTCAACAATTACTCCCAGTCTGTTCCAGGCAAATTGTTGCTCTGGGGAAAAATTCAATCTTTCATGTCATGTTGAGGTACTAGAGAAGGAATAAATCCAAATTATAGCCAGGGAAAGTGTGTGGGTGTAAGGGTAAGGGTGTCTGAAAGCTACACAAATACAAAACACATTGTGACAGCAACAGCACATGAGTTTGGGTTCAATAATTGTTCTTTAAGAAAAAGACCTAAATTCTTAGGATTAACTAGACCATAGGAAATTTAGAATTTACTTTCTGGTATATACCAAGAAGGTAAAAGCACATGTGTGTGCCTCTGTGTATATGTATATATATATATATATATATATATATATAAAACCAGAGAAAATTGAAGTATCAAATTATAATTAGGATCGTATCTCAGTCAGTCATTCATTTCCAGCAGCTAGAAAACTAAGTTAGAAGCCAGATGCAATGATAATCTAGCTTCCTGTGGTCATTGAACCAAACCCCTGGACTCAATCTTCAAACACACTGGTTTTGCAAACACTTCTGAAGACACAAATGCTGTTTGCAGCATTCTACAGAGACATAACAGAGTAGTGAAGGAATCACAGGGGTATTGGGATCCGACTTGCAGCACAGCAAAACCTCTGTGCCAGCAAATCAACGGAGAGCCTTCTACAGAAATACTGCTGCCCCACACTTCTACTCTGGAAGGAAAATGTATGCATTGCTCTTCAGAAAAACCAGCTGATCCTACCATTCCAGCTCAAGCCATGGCTACAGCTCCCAATTTCTTAGGCAGCAGCACCTTAAATAAGCTACAGAAATCACAACTCTATTTCAGCTCTCACAAGGCAGAAATCACACCAAGCAGCACATTAGCAGAACCACTTGTTAAGGAAAATGCTTTCCCTCCTTTCTGAACTGCCAGCAGATGAGCTGCACACATATTTTTCCATCAGTTAATAATGAGAAATCAGTTCAGGTAAAGAGCACTCTGGGCACAAAGGGTGGTGGGGGGGAAACTTCAGCAAACATACCTCACAGACAGTGCAATGCCATCTGGTCTCCACATGATGCTTGCACTCGTTGCAGGTGTAAACAAAGCGGTCTTGGCTTTGGGTGTGCAGTTCCACCAGCATGCACATGGTTGACCACTGAGCCCTCCGTAGTGAGGAGAACTCCAGGTGCTTGTCTCTAGCAAGGGTCAGGAACGCATCGCGCCCATCCATCAGGTCACACGGAATGAGCGGGTCGGGCTCAATGATGGGGGGCAGCGAGTTGGCTGCAGGGCCAGCAATGAGGCGGATGACAAAAAAGACCTGAAAAATAAGAAGGTTTAATATGCTAACCCTTTTAAAGATGTTTTGGTCACCAAACCTCATTACAGAGTGTACAGTTCCAGGATCAGCCAACATTTGAATGACCTGCTGCCAGGAGGAGTGCTTGTGAGGCCTAGGAAATCTCAGACCTCTGGGTGCCCTGCAGATTCACTTTTCTCTGAAGAAACAGGAAAGGAGCACTGCACTGAACAGTAAGAGTAGAACTGCTGTGGCAATCTAGACTGTTAGGAAGTTCCGCACGAGCACAGCTGCATTTATTCCCACTGCCCTTGCAGCAAAGAGCACCGAGACTTACTGGTACTGGTCTGTCTGGGTGAGCCACTCAATTCTCCAGCCAAACCTGTATAATTTACAGGGCATGACTCTGTTTGAAGTATCAAAGCTTTGTACACCTCTTTACTGAAGTAAAAAGTATTCCTCATTCAATCGACTCTTACCTCCTTGTGCTTCTCCATAGTGGCATACAGCTTTTGGGAGAGGTCATTGGACACATTGGGCATGCCAGGCTTCTTCTTATTGCCACGACTCAAGCTGCTCTTGTTTTTACTTGTCTTCTTATTGTTCTTCTTTTTGGCATTTTTGCTGTCTCCCTTGCTCACCTAGCAATTTTAAAGACATTTTATGTCAGGTATCTAAGCAACACCATGTCACAATTTTATTATTTTTATTCTATAACTGCAGGACAAACCACACTTCACAATCATTTACTCTGAAGAGACATACTAGTGTTCCCAGAAACATTAAATTAACTCCATTAGAATTACTCCAAAAGATATCAGGATCAGCAATACATACTCCAAAAATATTAAAAGCATAGATGCTCAGGATGTACAAGCAAAACAATATATAATGAAGCTTGTTTGTCCATTACAGCTACACACTCTTGGACAATCACCAAGGGGTTCAGCAGATGAATTCTCAATGCAATTCATAAGTAAAAGTAACTGCAAAGTACAGCTGATATCGCACTAAACAAAGCTAAGGAAGACTTAAAACACTTAGATTTCGTTTGCTACAGCTCTGACAGATTTACTTTTAACAGACTGCATTAAACTGATTTTGTATGAAGCTGTTGTTCTGAGTCCAAAATGCATTAATAGTGCAACTTCTGGCATGCATCTGTCATACCCTGCAACACTCAAACAAAACAGGTCAGCTTCATTTCAACTATATTCTGTTAGCAATTAACAGATTATTGCTCACTGGGGTGCTTGGAGAGCCCCTCAAAACCCCACAGCATAAGATGATCAAGCATCAAAATAATTGTTAGCCAAACAAGCATTTTTCCTAGGCTTAAAATAACTTTGTCAGAATGGAAATTCCCAGTGAACATGGATTACTATCACATCACTTGACAGTACAGTTTATTATTGCCCCTTCTTCAAGTATGAAACACAGGATCAATAGAGAGTTACAAATATTTGTAATAATAACAATAACAATAACAATAACAATAACAATAACAATAATAATAATAATAATAATAATGTTGTTAAATAGTAATGTACTGCAAGTTGGCCCTATGTCAGGATTTTGGGGCCAAACTGCTGCGAAGTCTCAACTAAATATTGACCAACCTCACACAGAGAGCTAAATGATCCTTCACAAGTGGTTTCTGGGTATATTAGAGAGATGAGAACTCGAAGCTATACCTTGTGCAAAGCAAACAATACCTTCCTAAGAAAGATGTTACTTAATGCAAATTTGATATGTTGCCTAACTTCCTGCACTTTGATTAATCAAAGTCCTTGAAAGAAGGTATTGCAAAGAGCATAGCACAGCAGAATCACAATTTTTAACTGTAACATTAAACCTGTATTTTTTTGATCCAAAGATCTTCTAGAAAAAAAAATTCTAATCCCCCCAAATCTAGTCTCAGATAAGGTGATGAAGCAGCAGTGTTTCAAGAGTTAACTAACAAGAAGTTCAGAGCATCCAATGATAGGCAGATGCATAAATTCTACATCTGTTCACTTTCAAACTTACTGTTGAATTAAGAGGCATCTCTTATTTTTGAGATTTTTTTTGTTAAACTTGATAACACAGTTGTACATTATCAAAAAAACTGCACAAGACCCCAGCAAGAAATTCCTCTAGTTCAAAGTAGCCCAACAACAGTTCAGCAGTAATTTGTGCTTCAGATCCTCAATGCCTTAAAGCTACTAAACAAAACTATTGAGAGTCAAGTACTAACTCACAGCATTCCATTACTTTGTCAGAACATTCTGCTAAGATTGGTCTTATATCATCTAAGTTAGAAAGAAAATAGTGAGCCACTATTTAAAAGCTAATGCTTAAGGAAAAAACTTCCAAATCAGACCGAGGTGGCAACGTGATCATTGGTAACAACTGGATTTCAGCAACAAAATTTTCAACTAGCAGCTGTTTCAACAGAATTGCCTTTGGTAATTAGACAGTTTATAGCCCTATGAACACCCACTGTTCATCCAGATGTACCTTAGTGGTAATTTTACCAGTTCTAGTTTATAAACTATAAAACTGAAATTTATTTTAGAGTGAAAAGTGAAAACCCCAGATAAGTGAAGTGCCTTGTGCCCCTCTTTTTCTTATAATTAGCCTTATCTAATCAAAACTTGTTATATTAGATCATGAAAAGCAGAAGCATCCTTACATCTGTGCTTTCATTACTAGTGTTTTCTTCTCTCTTCCGTTCTTCTTCCTCTTGCTCTAGTTCCTTAATGCTCTCCTCCAGAACATTGGGCCAAAAGTCCCCTTCAAAGTAAGGGAGCTCCTTTGCACTGGTTAGACGGTCCTCTGTTGCCTGCTTAAATATATCCTAAAAGAGAGCAAGCCCACTTTTGGTTATCACTATTACAAGTCATGTAAGGAAAGGCAACGTTCTCAATGAGTGACAAGAAAAGGAATCAGCAGACTAAACAAATGAAAGCTTAATATTAGAACTCATTTTATGAGAACACATTCTAAGTGCAAATTTAACATTGTATCTGTTACAGTTTGTCAAATACATTTCAAATATTCCCACTCAGAAGAAAGAAATTGCTGTGTGCTAGACTTCAATATGCATTCTTACCAACTGGGACAATGTTATCACCATAATCTCAACATTCACTTAAATCCTTATAATTCCAAAGATTTTATATACTTCTAACTGCATCAGCAACCTAACCCTGCAATTTGATCTAAGACAAGAAGATTTAAGACTCCATATATATTTTTTTGCTCTTTTACAGTATTACTCAAGAATTAAGCTTGTTCTAAGGAACCATTTCAAATCTTTTGCTAGAATGATTTCAGAAGCTACATGTTTTGAAGAGAGTATGTTTTAACTCTAAACTTCTGGTGCTCAATTCACTTAAAACGAATGCAGTAAACACCAAGAATCAGGCACAATGCACAAAGCAAGGAAGAGATGAAGACAAGATTGAGCAATCTCCCCCAAGCACACACTTCACACACCTTGTAATCATGGACGATGCGCTCCGACACAGACTTGTCCAGCATCTTTTTGTACCACTCTTGCAGTCGCTTGGGTTTGGGTATCTTTTGGTCAGGAGGATGGCAGTGGAAGATGTAATCATCTCCTTCGCTGGGCGGGCACGCCCAGATGTGTCCAGTAGTATACCTGCCGTGGCGACACAAACCGGGACATGAGGGCGCTCACAACGATCCCGCGCGCTCTCCTCTCCGACACCAGGTGGCGCCGCCAACGAGGCTGGCAGCGGTTCTGGACCTAACATTTCCATGTTTTCACTCATTTCCTAAATCCAGCGCTATATATGGAGCACTTACATGTAAGGGGTGCACATTATACAGCCTACATAAAAAACAAAGCCTGACACAAACCCACAACTACTATCTCCCAATTAACTAATGGGAGAAAGATTGAGTCTAGGTATTTCACTAGTGAAATCTCGAGACAGAGCAGCAATATTTTATCTAGCAACAATTTAAAAGCAGATTTACTTAAAGACAGAATTCACTTTTCTACTGTAAATACTCTGGTTTTTGAGAATGAGTTTTAAAAAGTTTTAGAATTATATCTGGGAATAAACAGGCACTGCCAACCTGTGGTATTGGGTGCACAATCTAGAGTACTATTAAGATAGATGACAGCAAATCAGTAGCAGGTGCAGCAAATATAACACCTAAGATCACTTCTTCATCTTCAGTTCTCCATAAGTTTTTGAAGAGAACTCTAGTAGGAGGAATAATCAGTTAGAGAAAAATAACCATCATTGCCCTGTTGAGAAACAGCTCTGCAGAACCCTCCCCAAGCCCTGGGAGCTGCAGCCAGTTGTCATTCCTTCTGCCTGAGAAGGGAGAGATGATACTGCTAGACCAAGACTGTTCTACCAAAATGAGAGCCTGATGTTACCCATTAGCACAGAAAATAGCATTAAGTAAAGCTGAGGCTTGAGCTCTATGTAGCAAATGTACAGACTCATAGATTAGAAAATGGACAATTAAAAAAGCAAAAAGAAGCCTAATGTATGCTTTTGAAGTAAGAAAAAACACACCACCTCACTGAGGTACTGAAGATAGTACTGCTTACCTCCACTTCAACTCTCCCAACTTCTCATTAACTGCTTTAAATGTAGTCCCTTAACAATTTCTCCACAAATAACTTCACCAGCCTACACTAGGTACCATGACGATAGTGATGATTACTTCACTGGCCTTTCTACTTCAGTTATCATGGTAATTTAATTTCCACTTTTCTTATTACTGCAGTTGTTCTGTGTTCTTTTGTGCTGTCCAAGTATATTTTCCTCTTTCCTAACTCTTCCGTTTCTCACATTTCCAGCTACTCAAGATTTTTTAGTGGCCATCTACAACTGTTACAGAGTTATCCAGTACAGACTAAACCCACAACTGTCTCCTTATACACAAGGGCAAGGA
This sequence comes from Ammospiza nelsoni, assembly GCF_027579445.1. Lineage (NCBI taxonomy): Eukaryota > Metazoa > Chordata > Aves > Passeriformes > Passerellidae > Ammospiza > Ammospiza nelsoni. Next base: position 49,162,481 of record NC_080637.1, read on the forward strand.
CTTACTTGCTAGCCCAAAGGAATGACGTAATTAAAGGCATTGCACAATGACAACAACATCTTATGGACTGGAAAAGGGGCTCACTGTTTCTACTCAGACTTAAAGTCTTACATAAATTTGGAAACATCCAAATAGCTGAAGCAGAGGCCTCCCCTGAAAAGCCTGCAATCCCTTCTTCTCTTCTCCTTTTCAACTGTACACAGTTGTTGTCAAGTTATTCTATTACAGGTTGATATTAGGGCACCATATTCTTTACTATAGGATGTAGTAATTTAATTTGCAGCAAGAACTATTCAGCACAAATGCTGTACAGAAGAAAATTTTGTAAGATACTTACCCTAGTTTCTTAACATATTCTAGATAGCCAATCAGTATTTCATGATAGACAGCAGTCCTCAAGCATTTAGGGCGGAAGAAATGAACACTGTCAAGGTAGGATATATACACTCGCCTAAAAAACAAACCACCAAAAAAAAAGCATGAGAAAGAGGAGAGATTTTGAAGTAATTCTACAAGTTTATTAATGCTATTTTATACATCTGAAGCATCCATTACAACAGCAATCTGTAAAGCCTCTGATCCTAATTTACCTCCAGAAACTTGGCCTTCTTTTGATATCTTAGCCTCATCTCCCTAAAACTATTCAATCCCTTCCTTGAAAACACAGATCAGTGATCCTTAAGGCAACTCTGTCTTCCAGCCAGCATCCCCAGTAAGAAATAACTCTAACATTACAAACTTTGTTTCTAGAACCTAACAGCAGTCACATAAGGGTCTCACACAAGCAACAGAGAAGCTCTATGCAGAACTACAGGAGGCTCATCCAAAGGAGAGAGCACCAAGGCAAAACAGACTTTTGTGGGGTTCCTCACCTTTGATTGGGTGGAGGGCAGTCTGAGCCATACTCCTGCACGTGCATCCCAAAGAAGCACAAGTCTACACCATCAATCTCCTCAAAGGCAAAAAGCGCTTTTGTTCGGTACGGGAAGGACTCTGCCATCTCGCCACTGTCTACGAACCTGCAGAGCAGAGGGTACAGTGGAACACCAACTATATTCACACATCAGAGACTGCATGTTACTAGGTGAAGGCAACAAAGATCAGGGCTACTCTAAGTGTAATTTTAGTGCAATTTGAAAGTTTAATGTTTACAGACTACTCAAATATGAGGCACCCACTTTTTACTGTGAAAAAGACGTCACAAAAATGATTATGCTGCTGGAACACCTGTTTGTCACTACTTGGCTGGTGATGAGGTTTTGAATACAACAGTCTTTTTTGACTGGATATTAGAAAAAAAATCTTCATTAAAAAATTTCTTCATGAAATTCTTCAATATCAAGTATTGAAACAGGCTGCCCAGGGCAGTGTTTGAGTCACCATCCCTGGAAATATTTAGAAGATGTGTAAATGTAGCACTTGGAGACATGGTTTAGCAGTGGCCTTGGCAGTGCTAGGGTAACAGCTGGACTCAAGCTTAGAACTATTTTGCAACCTAAATGATTTTATTTAATCAAGTGTATCATGCAAGGACAAACAGCTCCCACCTTCACAAAAAGCAAGCAAAATTAGAAATGAACATACCTTGCTTTCATTCCTGGTTTTACTTCGACAGTTTTGTCAGATGCATGTACCACCCTAACTGTGACCTCTCCTGCCTCAGGGTGATTCTGTCGTTTCAGGAAATCATTGACTCTGTTCTCCAGGAAGGTACCGAGTCTTGTAGCTGGTAATCCTGCAGGAGGAAAATACAGCTCTAAACATATACAAAACTGAACTGATCATATGATTTCTCTACTCAGAAGTTAGATGAAAAATTACTTTTAACACATGCAGTATGCTAACGTAAATTAAAGCTTTATATTTAAACCATACCACTTCTAGATGGGGTGAGCTGCTTTTTCCATGCAGGCATATTTATAGCTTATACATTATTTAAATGAATAAAGAATCTCTATTTCAACCCAATTTTTCTATCTTGTCTTAAAAGTCAATCACAATTAAGATTTCTCCTGAACAGATGTTATTAATTACTTCAATTGGATTACAAAACACTGCTTTCAGAGACATCTTCACAAGCAGAACTCGCATTTGGAAGTATATTCTGTGTATAAAGCCACACTAGCCAAGTCAGTATCTCTGCTTACCAAAAGAACATATTTCAATAATGGAAGTGCTCTAAAAGAGTTTGTCAGCTCTCTAAAATAGAATGTTAACTAACACTACCACCTGTGAACACTCTGAACACTACAGAACTGATGGTCAAAACTGACCAAAAGTATCCTCCTTGAGATCTTAAAAAACTTAAATAAAACACAAGCATAAAAGCCACTTCTTCCCCATTCTTAACGTATTATTTAAATTTTTTGGTGCAACTGTCAGAATCTTACTTTTAGCAGAGAATTTGTTCTCTTTCCTGGTTCGTCCTGTTTTCTTTAGGCAGCCATCACAGACGAAGCTGAAGCAAAAAAAAAAGAGAAAGTGAAGTCACCCCAAGTCAGACCAAGTTCTCTAGCATTCTACCATTAGAAGCAAAACCTTTGACCAGATCTTATCTGATCTGGAAAATACCTTAACTGAAATTTGAAATAAAAGCACAAAGAACAGCCCTACAGTTTCAGAGCTGCAGAGGAGGATCTAAGCTCCAGGTGCTGCACGCTCTATCAGTTGCTCACATCACCACTGGAAAGCCCAGAGAAGTCTCCACTGGCAGGTCTGAAAATACCAGCTCTAAGTATTCTTGGTGCAAATAGGCTCAAACTGCTGTCTCTGATGATAACACACTGCAGCACAAAGCATAAGGCTGAATTTTTTTCTAAATGCCCAAATACAGTATAGACTGAAATGACTCTTCTTCACTTACAGGACATCACCCTCTTCTGCAGCAATGTGGATGGGATAACAGAATGCTAAACTGACACTCTTTGGACAAGAAATGGCACTTTTAAGCTGTTATAAAATACAATTCATCATTGTTTTTAAATCAATCAGAAAAAAAACACATGTTGATCAAGAACTGTGGAGCATTTAAAGAAAACTATATTTTTTAAATTTAGATTTAATCTGATCAATGAGGTCAAAAAAGTTGATTCACCTGTTAAATCCTTGTTACAAAATTTTTTGAAGATGATGAAGCACTATGATTTGTAAAGAAAACAGATCAATCTGAAACTGTTACCAGAACTAAAAACCATCTTTTCATGAAGGGCTAGCATTTGTAAACATAAAAGGCTGAAATGCTCTTTCCACACAAAGAATAGAAAACTTGACACACAACACTGTAAGATATATACTGTTTAAATTTGATATTACCCTATAGATTGTATAAAATTTTCAGGGAATGTAATTTCTTCCATTAAACAGTCTTTTAAATATAACCAATATAAGGAAGTTTACTCATGAGCTCTACCAAATAGTAAATATGCTATGGACTTAATAAGGAGAAATTCCTCACCCAGAAGGCCAGATTATCTCATTATGAAGAACACAGATCTGGTGCATTTTTCGTCCACACTCTATACATTCAACAAATCTGTACAAGGCAAAAAAGGCAAAGGGAAGCAAAGGTTAGTAGTATCATTGCTTGCTTGGGTATTTGTAGTACTTTATTAGAGCACTTCTAGCATTTAGGCTTTTGAGTCTATTTAACACAGAGGGAACATCTGTGCTGAGAACAGCCTTCTGAACAAATTAAGAACCTGCCAGCTCAAGTCAGGCAGACTATGCAGGGACACTTTATTATCATTTCCTTGTCTTACCACCATCCACTCATTTTTTTTTCAAGTGAAGCCCTTTTAAGGATAAGATCTGTAAACTGCTTGTTGCTATAGAGAGTAGAGGAAAACGGATTCAGCCATGTCAGAAAGGAAGAGCCAGGTGAAATACTTGGCTGTTAGTTGCCCCACTATGCTTAAACCCTGGGGTATATTGCAAATACACTGCAGAAAGGTGAGAAGGAAGAACCAGAGACAAAGACCAAAGTCACTTTCAGAAAATTAGCAGAGATTTAAGGACAACTGAGATAGGTCACATTGTTTAGTTCCCAGATGTTGGTGAACATAATTATCCAAAATATCTAAGGTTCCTTCAGGTATTGGGACAATCTGACTCCCTTGAACATGCCTATCTAAAAGTTTGAGACTTGGAATGAATGAATGGCTGTAATCTATGTAGAGCATGTGGTATCACACTGTAAATTAGGCTTATATTCTATCTTCACTTTAACAAAGGGAAAGAAAAGTTATGAATCAAGCTACTATTCTCTCCTTCCCACAGCCCTCATAAAACAGAAGAACTGGCTGACCCTTGTGCCTTTAGAAGGATGGTGTGGGAACAATAAATATCCTTTTTCCTCATTTATTTGAGAACTGAGATAATGTTTGCAAAACAGCAGCATAGGTGTATGATGCAGAACCATGTAAAGCAACTTCAAAAAACTGCTCAGGAATATCAAGAAAAGCAGCTGAGTCACCATCATCTTCATGTTACTGAATGACTACAGTTCTGCTTTCAGAGCAGTACAGAATAACTGGCTGATTCAAAATATAGCAACTTTTCCTTCTACTACAGCTGCCTATAAAATGCAGCAACTACAAACACCAACAGCACTAAGAGCTGCTGCCAAATGACTCAAATCAGTTCTGAGACTTGACCATCCACCACAACCTAGTTTCAAAGCAGAGCTATCTGCATTCATCCTTCTGTTGAATCTACGTGCAAGACAACAAAATGGAGTCATTTCAGCCCATATATCCAGTGTTAGTGTTTCTCAAGCACAGCCACAGTGATTTGTGTTCTCAGCACTGAATGCCAGATCTGCTGATTACTGAGCAGCCCCTACCAACTAATAGTGCTACATGAAATTGAAAACATTCAAAGACAAAGGTGATGGTGAATGAATAACATCTATCTTACAAAGTAATTATAATAAAATGAAGATCATTCAAAGAGTGACAGCAATACTTACAGCTCAGGATCCAGTGTATCATTTTTTCTTTTTGAAAACTGTTCTTTGTTTATTGTGCTATGGAGAAACAGGCAATAAAACTCAGTTTTAACACAAGACAACAAACATTCATGCAATACCCACACCTATCCACAAACCAAGACAAAACTTACAAGCAGAGTTTTTATACACTCACTGGCACTACAAGGAAAGTAATTACATTTTACACATTGACAGACAACTGAAGTGTATGCCACTCCACTCTGCCTGTGGAAAACATTATTGTTCTCTTGTAGAGAGCAACGTTGTTCCCTTATTCAGTTTTACTACAGGATAAATATTAAAGCTTGCTGACAATTCAACTTCTGGATAGGTCTGATCAGTGTTTAATGGTGAAAAAACTACTTGATATGCCTCTCATATTCTGTAGGCAGAATTCCAATTATCTTTGATTACTAAGAAAGGTAGGTTATCTTTTTTCAGATTCCCCTAGCCCTACTCTTACATCAGCTTCAAAGGATAAATTTTAGCTTCCAAATCCTGCAACCCCAGCCCAGCCACTGCAATACATTATTTCTACCCCTCTGCATCAGTTTCAAGGCCTAAAATTTCAACTTTTTGACAGAAGTTTTAAATTACCTGGTTCAGAACATACAATACTCAAATCTGTGAGAATTTACCCCAAAGAGTGTTCTGCATAACATGAGATGATCAGTATGTCCCTCCCTGAGAAGCACTGACACAGACTCACTCCAACTTGCATGAGATTAATTAACCTTCCTATCTCCTCTTATTTCAGTATTTATTCTAAATTGTGCCACCTGCAGAATAAATACTTGAAGCTCCTTCTAAAATAAATTATGAAGTTAAATATCTCAATTACCTCAAATTATTCTTATAATATGGTGATGGAACTTAAACAGGACCCACCATGCATTTTCCTATGATGTACTCTATGACCCTATATTGAATAAATTTTGGATCTTTGCTTCTACTAGAACAGCAATCCATCTATCCATAGGGACATGAAATGACCAGCACACAATTTTTCTTCCTTTTTCCTCCCAGACAGGTAGGTCACAGAATTCTAAGATGGTTTGGGCTGGCAGGGACCTTAAAAGATCATCACTTCCTGCCCCCTTCCACTAGACCAAGGAGCTCAGAGCTCCACCCAATCTGTCCTTTAACACTTCCAGTGATGGGGCATCCTGAACTTCTTTACGCCATCCGTTCCAGTGCCTCACCACCCTCACAGTGAAGAGCTTCCTCCTTGTATCTAAGCTCCATCTAGCCCCTTTCAATACACTTCAGTACATCATCCCAAGCCCCAACAGATATTTCCAGTACTGTTCTCTATGCATCCATTGATTCCAGGATTGGTTCCAAATGAAAGTTAACTCCTTTTGTCCAATTACCAACTTCAACAACTCTCCATCTGGCTTCAGACCTTTCCTGAATTCCTCATGTTGTTCTACCTGCAGGGTTGTTGCACTGCCTTCCTCCAAAGGGATTTCTTGAATAGCTCAAAGAGTAACTGTTTGGCACTCATTTGTCCCTCAAGCATTTACTTAGCCTCAAAAAAATTTGTTTCAAGATCTTGAGGTATGAGAAGGGTACAGCAAAGTGAGAGACTGCGACAATAGTTTGCTACCAACATGATAAAATCCATGCACAGCCTTTTATTATGTCCTTAACTACTGCACAGCCTTTCTCACAGGCAGATGGCATTTCTGTAGTGAAATATTGGTATGGCAAAAGGAGGTTGTCTGCTTCTGGTTTGGATGAAAAACAACCTGATGTTGAATACAAGTTAAATGGCATAGCTAGGGTATAAAGAAAATGGTATGTCTGATATTTCAAGCTATGTCTGTCACACACTTGCCTGCAGGCATGGTTATTTTTCTGCAGTAGAATACTTCCACTTTTTTTTCAGGGAAAAAGCCATTTTCTTCTTTCCCTTCTATTGGTACAGTTGCAACTTTAAGCACTAAGTGGTTCTTTTTCACTAGTTAGGTCAGTGCAGGTTTGAAAGACAAGCACATCAAGGATGCATCATCCACCTTCTACTAGGCTAAAAACCTAGAGCTGAACCCCCCTTCCCTAGAGAAGGCACTGCAGGCCCTGACAGAGCTCAGGAAAGCACGGTCCAAGCAAACACCAAGAACTCACGTTTGAGGTTGTGATGGGTCATCTCCCAGAGAAACGCTCTCCCCTTGGATTTCGTTGAAGCACTTCTCACAGAAATGATACCTGTCAGCAAGAAGGCCATATTTGGGTGAACTGCTCCGTCCACACAACACAGCCCAAGTCAAGCAACGGAGCCACCAATCACAGCAGGCCAAGGAAGGGACAGGAGCAGAGAGCAGGTCATCAACGGCGACAAGGATATTCAATGATGCGGATTTATGGACCCCACATTGGGTTTGGTTGGTTTGGTTTTTTGGTTTGCATTTTTTTTTTTTGCGCAATCAAAGCCAAGTGCAGACAATGACAAGCATGAAGGAGAAATTAAAAAAACAACACACACACGAACAAAGAAATGGGGGTTTGCAGGACAAAAACAAAAACATAGAAGCAAGACAAGACAACACAAAGCAGAAAGCCAAGGCAAAGCACAGATTAGCATTAAATCTCTCAAATGGGGTCACAAGCAGCAAACAATAAAAACAAATTAAACAAGAGTATTCCATTTTAGCATACCCATACCCTCTTCATTTTAATAATCCATGCCACGTACAGCAAAGAATTAAAATGAGACAGGGGAAAGAGCAGAAGGAAGGAGGAACTGCTACTCTGACTTGTACATCAGCACAGCAGTTCTGTTGGGAGGAGGATCTGCAGGAGATCAATGGAAGAGAGGTAGTCTTCCACCTTAAATGTATAAATGCTAAAAGGTCACAGAATTCTCTCCCAGTTGAAGGGAAAAGCTAAATACCAGAAACTTTAGGAACAATAAAATCTGTCCTTAAAATTCTTACAGACTAATAGAACTGTCAAACTCCATGTTAACTAACATTAACTAGACACAAAATACTCTACATGGATATGACTCTGCCATAGCCCAGTCTGCACATAGAACAATCACTACAGCAAGATTAGAGAGAAAGATTTCATTTGTACTTCAATAAACTAGAGATTAATTCAAGATTCTACCCTAGCCTTCAAATATGTTCTAAAGCTGTGGCTTCTCCATTATAAGGCATGCTAACTGAGGGCACAAGACAGCTACAAATATAAATAAAAAAATTCAAACAAGTTCATTATAAAGCCACACTAATCTATGTTATTAGCAACTGTTAGGCTAAAAAAGACAAGTCTCAACCTCCTTCCCAGTTTTCATCAAATAATGATGAATTTATTTAATGCAGGTAATGCAGAGAACAGTACTTCTGGAATTAAACATTGCAATCTATAGATATATGCATCTGTATATACGATGCAATCTACAAGTCACATGTAGGCACCTGTTGTTACAATGTAAACATTCCCTTCTAACATTTGCAAACATGTCAAATGTCAGATTTCTGAGCAATAGTATTTTGGTTCATCTAGTACTTGCCTATGGACAAACATAAGCAGAAGATACTGACATGACATGACAAGCTCTACACTACATGCACATCTAAAACTACAACAGCTATTGTGGGGTATTATAGGACTAAAGAAATAGGAGAAGCTTAAAAACCACCATTTGCTGCTATAAACCTTTATGAAGTTTTAAGAGGTTAAGATGTAACTTGTACAATCTTTGATTGCTTTCATCTAACCAGGTGCTCAAGGAAACTACAATTCTTGGGAAATTTTGGCTTTCAGGTGAAATCCTTTGTGTTTTTGTCATTCTGGTTTGTTTTGGGGCCGTTTTTTTTTTGTTGTTGTTGTTGTTTGTTTGTTTGAGGTTTTGCAATGAAAGGAGAGCAGGAACTAAATAAATTGATGGACCCTAGAGTTAAGCAATTCTCAGCTCTAATAGGTTCATTCTGATGACAGGCAAGGGAATATGGGAATGTTAAAGCATGTGTTTGCCTTCTTCTTCCTGCCTCACTTCTCCAGAGATGACCTTCAGAGATGACTAGCAAGAAACCTCCTTTCAGAAGTCAAGGAAGTTTAAATCCTTAAATAAACCCCAAGTAAAAAAGGATACTCAAAAGAGCTGCAGAAGGGACAGCATTTTACAGAGCTACTGGCAGCTACTGCCAAGACAATTCCCTTTAAGAAACTTTGTAAGAAAAAGCAAGCATCAATCTGCTGAAGAGCAGAATACACAGATCTTCCAGTTAAGATGTGCAATACAGAAGTAAGTTTGCTCTTTGGCATTAAAATCACAAGAAAAACCAAAGACTTGCCAAAACCCACTATGTATTATGAGCATTAATACACTTTCTGCATAGTCTACTCAGTGTTCTGCATTAAAAATACTGCTGCACAGTAGGAAGTAAAAGGAACAGACTTGTATATATGATTTGTAGGTAATTGAAGATTTAACTAAATGCAGGATCAAAATGTAGTAAGATCACATTTCTGCAAACAAAGGAGGGAAGAGCAAAGGCTGCAGTGAACTTTTGCTCAAAGAAATCATTATTAGCACACAAGGCAAACTATTCAAGAGCACTTCCAGCAAAAAAATTTTATCTTAAAACATAAACGTGTACACATATAAAGAGGGTGTCTATGTAAATACATGCATGCCTATAACAGATTGATTGCAGCATGCACAAAACTGCACCAGCTGAGTTTTCCTTACCTGTTCTGGTAACTGTAGTAAGTGGCATCTCGAGGGATCGTGCATAGCTGTTTGCCATAGCAACACAAAGTCTGTGGCGAGAACTCCAACTGCAAAGAGGAATGGGTCACCTTAGTACTCACACAGTTTCACTTGCTCTCCATGGGAACAAGTGTGACCCAGACAGTGAACACTTCCACATCACTCTGTGCACAAATCTCTGTACAGCAAAGCGTACAAAGGGCTGGTCACAAAAGACATTGAGTGGGCTGTTATTCTCAAATTAACTCTTCTCCAAAGACAGAAAGCACATCAAAACAAGGGAAACAGAATTTCAATATACAGTGAAATACAGAACTTCTGAAGTAATAAAAACACATCTGTTTCATTTGCAATAGCAAAAGTTTGTCTTAAACAAAATAAACCTTCTGTTGTTGACTTTTCCCCCCCCCAAAGGCTTACATACAAATAGGTTATTTAAGGACTAGATAGAATTAGAAGATCCACAAAATGCTCAAATTCAGATTATTCAGGATTGCTAAATCCTTGTAAACTTCAGAAATTTTTGACACACCATAACTGATAACAACTGCAACTGCTATATTTTATCCCTTCAATTCAAGGAAGCAAGAAACAGACTAAAGATATTTACTTTCTTACCTTTCTTCCACAGCAATAACCAAGGCTCTGCATAACTGGGTCAATTTCTTGCTCAAACACCTCTGCCAGTTTGGAGCAGTACTTGTACACCCGGGATGTTTTGCGGTTATACAACCAGGCATTATTGAACATGAGCCAGATGTCATCTACATACTGCCATGGCTCCTGATACTGTCCTGTGTCCAGCTTTCTCTTGATAGTAGAAAGATCCATGGGGTTCTTCACTATGTCAAAATAATCCTGCAAGAAAACACAGCACATCAAAACTCTCCTAGAGAACTATGTTTTAACATGACAGCATGTGCATTCTCAGCCTGTAAATTCTCATCAAGAAAAACAGGTTCCTCCCTGACTTGATTGTCAAACTGCTTGTGACACACAGAATGCAATCCCTAAGTAATAGCATATAATTCCCCAGTGCTTTCTTTTAATTATTCCTTTATTTCTCAGGTGCTGTTGCTCATTCACAACTAACGAAATCAAGTCACTCTCATTTTAATCAGCAAAACAAGTATTACAAATCATAGAAAATGCCAATGTTTTTGCAGCCATAGTGATCCAAAGACTTACACAAGAACATTAATATAGAGCAACTGTTTTCATTAGACCAGAAAACCTAACAAAAATAAATAACTTTATTCTATGATAAAACTTATGTGTCCTCTAAAGAATGCCCTTTTCCAATCCACCATTGACTATGGTGCAACATCTACAAAGTCTGCAGAATGACAGTCAATTGAAAGTTTGTTAAAAATATTAGCAAGTGTATAAATGCTTGTAATAAAAAGGTCAGCAGGCCTTGAAATTTTACAGCATCTGCCTTAAAAAAAAACCACACCAATAGCAAATAAAAACTCTTTCAGGCAAAAAATATTGCCTGAAGCACCTAAAAAGGACTTCTACATCTATGTTTTTGTTTATATTTAGTAAGCTTGTGTGGTCAATTCAGAGAGTTTAAAAACACAGATCCTTGAATGATAGTTGCCTTCTCAAGACAATTTTAGAACAAGCAGAAAATTTAATGGAAACAAACCTCTAATTTAAATTGTTTCTTCCTTTCCTATAACAAATAATAATCATTAAAGGACATTTTTAAGTGGGTTTTACCTGCCTAATTTCCCACATCTTTAGAAAAGATTTATACATGATGAGAAACAGCTACGAAATTCAGCAATAAGAGCATCACAAGATGAAGCAACAACCATAAAAAGGCCATACAGCACTGGGGTTCTGTTGGTAAATCATTCCAGTGCATGCTATATCTGCTTATTTAGTGAAAGGAACACAGAACCAAACAAACTTCCCTAAGTCAGACCTTGTCTATTCCACCGCCTAAGCTAAACCTCCCCAAACACATATGAAGATGTTGAGAAGACAGATGTAAGCTGTTCTTGAACAGGTATGTCAGAATACAGTAGTTTTGAATGTAACCCAGGAAATGATCTTGCTAAGACACTCACAGGAATTCCTAGTAGCTGGGGATCCACAGGCTGCCGAAACGGAAGAGACTCCGGATCCTGACGGTAAAGTGCCTCCAGTGTTGGCATAAGTGCCTGCCGCAACTCTTCTGGCTTGAAAACTGAGGAAAACAATCAACATTAGAAATATAGCAGAAACTGTTGGAAGGAAGAAACCTGCTAGAAAATGTGATGTCTGTGGAAAAAAACCCATTCATTGTCTGTCTATACTTAAGCAGGGCTTATTTATCCTCTGCAACACTGAGTCCCGAGGAGGATATTGAAATGATCACCTGAAGAAAAGGCGATCATAAGATGACATTGATGAGTAGAGATGGTTCACATTCCAGATACATTCCCTCTTGAAGGCCCCAAGAAAAAAAATTGTCTACAGAATCTGTAACTGAGTATTTCAAATCTCCATTGTATTGACAATTTTACTAGGGCTTAGTGTCTAATTCTAAAGGCTTAAAGAAGTTGCCCAAAGCCAATTATAAGCACATGTATTATTAGATATTTTTGTCCAAAAGCCACAAGGAACAGTCCATATAAGTACCACATAATCCACTATGTACCAAAAAGGAAAGCCCAGGTTTTTTTCCTCTGCAGAGATTTCTCTAGGGAGATGCAGTGAATTTAAGTAAAAACAGTCTTTCTGCTTACTTTTTTTCTTAGACTGCCCAGCTGCTGGAGAAGACTGAGTTGCTGGAGTAGTAGGTCTTTCTTCCCCCTCTGGTACTTCAGACTTAATTTCAGGTTTCTTCTCTTCTTGCTCCATTGGGTCTGGTTTACATTCCTCCACGACTGGTTCTGCTTTAGCCTGGAAAGCAGTTTGGAGCCTGTCACTTAAATCTCCTGGCCATTCATCCACATTTCTGTCCTTTAAACCTGTCACGATGTCCATCCACTCTTCTAGCTCCTTTGTAGTCAAAACTTGCTTAAAACTTGAGCAAATGTGTTGGAATGCATCTTTAAATACTGCATAGCAGCGCTGACGAGCTGCTAATGAGTTCTGAGCTGCAAGTGGACACACAGGTACCTCTTCAGGCAGCTCTAACAGCCTCTCACACAGCAGAGCTGCCAGGATGATGTGACTGGCAGCCACACTCCTGGCTGTCCTCAGTGACAAGCTGTCAAAGCCCAGTAAAGCAGCCCATCATGTACACATAGAATCATTTAGGTTGGAAAAGACCTTTAAGTCTAATATTAATGTGGCACTCCCCAGTCCACTGCTATGCCACATCCTAAAGTGCCACCTCTACACATCATCTAAATACCTCCATGAATGGTGACTCACTTCCCTGGGCAGCCTGCTTCAATGCTTGATAACCCTTTCAGTGAAAAAACTTTTTCTAATATCCAATCTAAACCTCCCCAGGCATAACCTAAGGCTATTTCCCCTCATCCTGGTATCTGCTACTTTAACAGCTGTGGACTGGCCCCAAGTGCATCCTCACACTGGCATTTACCAAAGTAAAGCTTCATAGCAACCATATTATACTGGTCCTTTCTGTGGCCACTGACTTCTACTACTACAATTTCACCAGAAAACAGACCTTTCTTTAGGAATAAGACAAAAGACAACAATCAAAACTGCAGCAGCAGCAGCAGGTAGCACCTACAGCTCTCACCAAATTCTGAAAGGAATGACAGAAGATAGAAAGCATGCAGCAGTACTAGATGTTGACCCAACATCTGGTCAACAATCTCACCTCAGGTTTCTCCTCCATTTGCATCTCTGTTTGTTCTGGTTCCCCTTCATCTGTTTTAATCTCCATTTTCACTTCCTGCAAGGGTGGCTGCTGCTGTTCTGGAACAGTCTGCTGAGAGTTCACCTCTGTGCTGCTGGTGGATGGGGGGTTGGATACCTGCCCATCAATGCTCACAGCTGGCTGTGAAAGCTGACGGAACAAAACACATTACCAATAGGCTTCTAACACAACTGTTTTTCTTTTCTAATCTATGTCTTACAGATGCTACATTTCCACCGAGTTTAAAAGCACTCTAGTCCTTCTATTTGTTTTCCCTGAAGAATACAGTGGTCCCACAACCTCAGCTATTGGAAAACATGTATCAGAGGCATGCACTAGAAGGACTTGCCTACAGAAAATGGCATTGTGTCCCTTATTGTATAAGTCCTATGCATATGTTTAAGTAACCAAAAACCTCACCCACGTTTCAAAGTCAATTTCAAAACATATACAAGAATTCTGTAAAATATTTCCTCTGGAAACAGCAAATGATTTACTTGTCTCAATGGAAAAAGTTTACTCCCCAAATACAAAAAAAACCCTGTTTCAATATTAAACATGCCAGGAGCACACAACTGAAAATGAAACCTTGCACTCAAACATTGGCAGGGAAAGCACAATTAAAGTTTTTCCTTACAGGTGTTGTGGGGTGCTGAGGTTGCAGCGGTGCTGTTGGTGTGGGAACAGATGCAGTGGTGCTCTGCTGTGACAAGGGCTGCTGCTGCTGCTCTGCAGAAGGGGTAACTGGAACTGGAGGCTGCACTTGTGGAGGCAGCTGTGCCTGTGGAGGCGTTGGAGTCTGCCTCTGAGGGGGGTGCATAGTTTGGGACTGCGGTCCGGGCGGCATTGCCTGAGGAGCAGGAGTGGGGGCAGCGGTGGCAGTGGCTGATGCTGCCTGCTGCTGCTGTGACCCCAAGCCTGGGGGCGTGTGGTGAGGTGTTGGGGTTCGGCTGGGTACCGGAGAAGGAGAATTTTGGTGCATGGGAGGCTGTGGAAGAGGTGGGCAGTGAATATGGCTCCCTTGAGAACCTGGAGCCATTGCAGGAGAGTTCACAGGACAGGAAGCGCTGGTCATTTGTGCCTGTGGGAAAACAGGTACACATTTGCAGTGACTTGGAATAGAATAGCAAGAGAAATTACTGTCAAATGTTTGCTTTCCCACAGCCTACTTTAAAAAGTGACAAACCATCTGCTTCACTTTTAACAACTCTTTCAAGAGCAGAAATGGTGTACTTGATTTATTTTATTCTACACAAACATAAGGCTGTTTTAGAAGCTTTTCATCTCTCTTAGAGAAGTTTCAATAGAATAACTTATACTTGTTGATACACTTAAAGAATGGCACACCTACACTCCAGTTTGCAAAACATTTCTTTCTAAAACTGCAGATTTGTACACCCTGAATATGGGACAATGCACCACAGTGAAAAACTGCATTCAAATACACTTAGTGTGCCCATGCCTCCACCCCCAAGATTAGAAACTGGATTTATCATCACAAATAAGTACAGCTGTAACTCTACCATTATAAAATTACAAAAAAAAATTGTATTGGTCAAGATAAAAAACTGTAACTCCACAATAATCTTGCCTGCAAACTAGGAAGAAGCATCAATGAGAAGCAAACTGACGTTCCCTACTTCTTCCTGGCCTGAAAGGTTCTTGCTGAAAAGGGAGAGGGAGAGGACAGAAAGGAAACTGCTAGACTGTAAGTTCAGATCTTCAGTAGTGATAACCCTCTTAATCCCCCAAAGCCAGCAACACACAGGCCTGGATAGACATGCCTTTTCATAACTTATTCTGCCACCTCTCAATTTATCAGGCTCTGCTGTTTCACTGTTCAGCAAGAGAATCTTAGCTACTTCATGCTGAGTCACAATTTCTTCTTTGCTCCATAAAAACAAACCTAAAACAATTCCTCTCTAACACCTAAATTTAAGCCTGAGAACAAGCCAACAGTATTTTACCCTTGCCATCCCCAGTGCTACACCAGGAAAATGAAAGGTCTCGATAAATGAATTTGGTTGATTATAATTCCTAAAGTCTCTCAAGGAAACAAGTTGTTCTCCATTACTAAAAACTGAACAATCATAACCAGTTTATGACAAAGGTCACTGACAGCACGTCAAGAAATCAGAAACTTACTTGAGATACTGGTGTCTGATTGCCAGGCTGAGTCATAGGCATGCTCGCTGTGTTCATTCCTGGGGAAGAAGCAGGGAACTGAGTCTGCTGTAGAAATTGATTCTGACCAGAAGGCTGGCCAACTCCTGGCTGCTGCATACGTGAAGGAAATCCCATCTGGTGGAAAAGAAAGCAATTCATTTCACACAATGTGCATACACCCTCATAATATTTTCCAAAAAAAAAAAGAAAACAACAAAACAAAAAACTAAAAACATTTCTCTTGTTGCAGAAGTTGATTCTTGCCACTTATCTGTAGGATACAATGTGAAAAGCCTGTTTATAGCTCCTCTCAAAAGACAGAATTTATGACGATTTCTCTTAAAAGCTAAGTAAAAGGATATTGATTTCAAATTGGGACTGTGACTTAAGATTTATTTTGGCTCCTTCTTTAATAAATGCAACAAAAAGACACTTCAGCTTAAAGTTTTAGGCAATTCTTACCACAAACATCTAAAGATTTACTATATACTCTCCTCTAAGGCAGGTTTTAGAGGAGAAGCAAAAAGACAGAAATCAAAGGGCCAAGAGAATGAAGAAGTGATGCTTGATTTATTTTCAAAATTCTTTTATTGATTGATTTTATGGAAACCACAGACAAGAGAAACAAACGTGTGAACCCAAGCCTGGAGGGAAGGAGCACTGACCTGGTTCATGGCCCCGGCCTGACTTAGCTGTCCAGGGTGCTGAAGGGGAGGGGTTTGTCGGGGTCCCATCGGTGACAGCTGCATGTTCATCTGCCCAAACTGATTCATTCCTGTGAATTTATGCCAAAAAACCACATGTAAACAAAGACCTGAAGTCTTTAGGCACCATTCAACACTTGGAGAAGAAATGCTGTTTCTTTAATTTTGCTTTTTAGCAACCAGCTTTCAATCAAATATTGCCTTCTATTAACTAGTTACGTGGAATAATTTTAAATATAGTGATCGAACTACCTACTCTTTCAGAATATAGACCAGCTTTTCCCCCCTCAATACATCTGTTTTCACTGTTATTAAAACTCATTTAGTTTGAGGACTACTGTAACATATGACAAATCCTGATTGTCACACCTGCTGCTGAAGATCAACTTTCCACAGAAAGTTGCATTATTTAATTACATATTAGAAATTCACTTATTGAATCTCAAACTGTATCTTCAAGTACTTGGCATGTTGGCTATAACACATCTTGAATTTGTAACAAAGCTTCTTCCCTTTTTTTCTGAGCAATAATTCTCATCACATTCCCTCTGCCACCAACATGTCCTCACCTGAGCTAGCTGGGCTCACCATATTTGTCTGATCCCACCATCGGATGCACACATGATCAGAAATTACAAAAGCATCAAACTCCTTATTTAACAAAGCAAGCAGCTAATGTGCAGCTCAAAATCACAAGACAAAATGCTACTAGAGATAATGTTTTATATTTATTATATAGTTATGCAAGAATTATGCAATATAGATAGCTATTTTCTTAACCAAATGTAAAAACTGCACATGATACAAGGTCTCTGATGCTTCAGAGCTGTCCAAATCCAAGATTCCTTTAAAAATTCATTTAAAAACTTTTTTAAGAGTAGCAAATTTTCTTCAAAATATTTACCTGGCTGTGCCTGCATGCGATTCATCATCTGGTTTGGCACATTGGCACGTATCAGGGTTGGGTCAGGAAGAGGACCATCTGCAAAAAAAGACATTGAAATAAGATAGTGTTATTCAGAAGACCACCAGAATTTATCCACCAAACATTTTAGTGAGAATTACACATTGAAACTCATGTATAAAGAAAGTGTATCCAGTAACTAAACATTATTAAAGAGTCCTCAAAGTGTGAGGCAAACTCAAGAACTTCCTTGAAAATACAAGTACATTCTAGTGACAGAAATATCCTCTGACTTAGAGTCAGCTTTCAGAAACTGGGGACAAAATCTGAAGCATATTATCAAGGTACAACAATGAACAGTAGCTCACAAACAAGTCAGGTACCCACGAACAGCTAAATGGTCACCAGATTGCTGAAATGACAAGTACAGGATTTCCTGCACCAGGTGATCAGTAACCCAAAGGTTCTTACTTGCAGACATTCCTGGCTGTGGCTGTCCCATATTGGGCCCTTGATTCATGGGAGCTTGTGGCATGCCTGGAGCATTTGGGATCATATTTTGTTTCTGCAGCCTGGTTCTTCGTTTCTCCTCCAACTCCTTCTGAATCTTGTAGATCTTCTCTGCTAGCAAGTGATAGTACTCTGCCTGTTGGGGAGGAATAAAAGCCAAGAAAGGAGATGAGACACATTAAGAAAAGGCAACTGGTGCCAGTGATTTAAACTTGCAAATCAGCTTTACAGACACACATTTTGGTTTGGGGTGGGAGGTGGTTTTCCCCTTTGCAGGGACTGTCAGATAGGAGGGGGAAAAGGGGCAATGCTAAGGGCACTGCTCTCAATTATTAGACCAACACCAGGTATTTATGTTCTTTTGTCCAAAATTTCTCTGGGACCATCAGAGTGAAGAGCTTCAACACGGCCTTTAGGGGACTGTGACAAGTCTCAGGCACAGCACATCTCAACTCCTGGCACACCCAGGCAGCAGCCTTCAACTGGTTGGTTCCTAGATCCCATCCAGCAGTCCCTAAGCACTTGTTTCCTCAGCATGGAAGTCACATCTGTGCTTTCATTCCTCTCCCTCCCCAGTCAGCACAGGATCAAGGTAGAAATACACAGAACTAGACAACAGGGGATGGCATCTCACCCTGCTGTTTGCTGATTCATACATATCTCCTTCCACTTTCCGAGCATATGCCACCAGATTCTCCATACGTCGATCCTTCAGTGCTGCAGGGTCAGGAGTAGGAAATATGGCTTGGACTCTGAGCAGGAAGAAAAAAATATTAAAGAAAAAAATATTAAGGAGACAAATAATATAAATATTATCTGTTCCCAGACCAGCATTAACCCCAGTGGTTTGAACACAAAGCAGCAAGCAAATCTGCTGACAGACCGCAGCTACTGCTACTTCTTCCAGGGGCAGCAGATGTTTGTAGATGGCTTGAGCATGGAGTGGGAAACTTCCAAGACAACAGCCCCAAAGCAGCAGATGCAGTTCCATCTTTTGGCTTCTGCTTTCCCTTCTCCATGCATCCTGACAAAATTCACTCCTTGGCTCTCTAGTTCAGCAAGTCAGGCTTCCTTCTCCAACCCCTCAGCCTCCAATACACCTCTGGGGCAGCAGCTCACCTAACAGGAGATGGTTTTGGTATTAGCTACTCACAATTTATGAACAAGGTGGTTTCGGAGATCCTGAGTAATGTCTTCATGCCACTGCTTTCGAATCCCGGTATTGGATGGTTGAGCTGTTGGCATGGCTCCCAAACTGGCAACATTGGCGCTTTCACTCATCATGGGGCTTCAAAAACAGAGCAAGAATTGAGTGCAAAAGTCTAGCCCCAGCTTAATCATCTTACAGTCATAGCCTCTTTTAGAATAATGTCAGGACAAAGTGCTAGTTCAGCCATTCCCTAATCAATGGACAAACTGCAGAAATAGTTGCACACACACACCAAACAACACAGTGAAAGAGTACACGCTGTTCTACCCAAGGACTTGGAAAACTGCAACAAAAGCTACAAAATCCAAAGGGAGATAGCCATCAATGGCATTTACTCCACTGTTTATGCAAGAAGTGCCATGAGATCAAAACAAAATCATTGGGGTGCAAAGGACTCAAACTTACTTTTGAGAATTCATGGTTGAATGTAACATTGAGTCAGGCAGCAGATTAGGAGGTTGAACCCCTACTCCTCCATTCACTCCCATTGGATTTGCACCTAAAAACAGAAGAATACAGAAAAAATGAAGAGCCCATTTACCACACAAAATAAGTAACTGTTCAGCAATAACAAGGGTTTAGACTTTCAAGTACTTGGACTTTTGTACAGGGAATTTAATTACCCATTGCTCTCTTCACCCCTCTTTCTTTTATAAACTTAGAAAAAGCCCAAGGCACAACACTGGTGACCTCCAAGTGAAGCATCAACCCCATTACTCCTCTGCAGATCTTCCTGAACTTATCAACTAACAAGTGATTTCAATTTGCCACAAATATTATGTTCCAGAGTCCTTTCCTGTGACTCTCTAATGAAAGAGTCCAACCACTTCTGCTTTTTTGTTTAGAAGCAGTCAGGTATTTTTTCATTCAGAATCTTAGGATATTCACAAAGGCTTCAAAAACTTAAAACATCAGCTACCACCTACATCAGACAAGGTCCCTTCTCACCCACTCCATAACTTAATGATCCTACAACTAACTCAAATGCTTGAAAGAAGGAAAATATGACAATCCTTTGCAGGAAACACCTCTAATTTGTTGCGTAACAAAATCTGGTTTTCTGAATCATACCTTAATCACCATAAAAATTGCCTGTTTTCTTCACACACTATAGTTACCTCTAAATTAGTAGAGAAAAATGCAGTCTATTTCTGTCTGGAACTTCCAAACAGACCATTTTGTGACACCACAAGTAGCATGAAAACCATTACCAAGCTTGACGTGTATTTAGGACATTTGAATCCTACAGAATCTGTATTTCAAGCAAAATAGCATTGCATACAGGAGAAGCCCACTGAAATTAGGTATATCAAGCCTAATACATACCCCTAATATCACAACCAAGTACTTAACCAATTTCTCATAAATCTGTTCCAAATCTCCTTTTTAGTCATTTTCTTCTTCCCAAATTCACTTTGCCATCTGAAAGCACACTGCTGCGCAAGACAACAGTCAACCTTTACCTAAACTCTCCCTTTTTCAACTGTCAAAACCCACCATTTCTTTGAGCCACTTAAGACTGCATCTTTTCACATACCAGTTCTCATCAAATCCTGCTATTTCTCCTAAACTAGCCCTGTTGTCCTGTAGGCCATGACCTGATAATTCCTATCTCACCTGTTCAAATTCCCTTAGCTACTCACTCCTAATAAGGAAGCAACAGTCAAACGTCTACACTCTCCATGCTTCTCCTTTCTACCTTAAGCTGCAGTTCTTCACACTCCAAGAGCTTTTTCAATCCCATTTCATTGGATTTTCTTAGCAACTGCACAAAGAATGCCCACTATTCTGCAAGGAATGCATAGGCAAAATACTGTCTGTAAATAATTACATACATTAAAAAAATAAGAATAATTTTGCTTCAGAAAAGACTGTAAGGCACAACAGAAAATAAAATTATTTTAATCTAATTGTTTTAAGACTAAGCTCTCAGGACCCTTGCCCTTTTCTCTATCTTCACACACTAGAAGGTAAAGTTTTAGCAAGTCACATGCAATATGTGAGGGCCAGTCTTATTAACAAGCCTACTCTACCCAGCAGCCTTTTCCGAGTGACTCAGGAGCAGCATTCCCTTTGCAGAGCAGAGCAGCAGTTGGTTGCAGGCTGTAGTTTGTGTGTTTCTGCACCAATCTCTCATTCTGCACACAAGCTTCTCATGGGACACGCAGGCACAATCACTACAATCCCATACAAGCTTGTGATAAATCACTGCCAGCTCTTCTTTCCTCTTTTCCACTAAAAAAGCCACATCTGCTTATGCAACTCAAGCAAACAGCTAAGAGTGAGAAAAACTCCTGTGATGTAATCTCAAACTATCAAACTTAGATTTGGTGGTTAAAGATGACTTCATTTGACACCACTGATAGCCAGGTTCTGATTAACTGCACTTTGAATTTAAATTGTTATCCAGTCCTACAATGTTCCTATAAGCCACTTAGACAATTTAGAGCTACATGAGATCACATGACAGGATTCAGGGAGGATGTCAGTTATTCACTTTTTTTCATTTTTTAAACAAATTTTACATATCTGAGATACAAATGTAAAATGCTGCACTCTGAGTGACAGGAAGTACCCCTGAATGCCAGCATTCATATCCAATTATAAACTCCCCAATAGCCTGAAACTTGCATTACAGTACAATTGTAAAGAAAAAAAAAGCCTTGAAAAGTTATCATTTTTATAAAGAAACTAGTTTTTCCAGAGAAGGGCACCTGGGCCCTCTAATGTTCCTGTTCTACTGAGTAAGTTGCTTTTTCAAGTGTAAAATATCACAAAGCCCTACCTTTTGCAAATTTTCAGCAGTACTAAGCTAGTAAGTTGAGAAAATTTGCATTAGATGCAGCACAGGGAAGTTGCCTGTAGTTTGCATTTTAACACTACCAGATAAACTTACTCATAGGATTCATAGGGCGCAGGCTCTGGGGTGACTGTCCTTGTTGCTGATTCTTCACTTGAGCCTGGGGCTGCGTCTGCATCTGGTTCCCCTGATAGGTCAGTCCGAGGGCCGCGTAGGCTCTCTCGATGGAGCTGGGGTCGATCTGACTGGTAGTGTTAATGCTGGGCGTTGTCTGCTGCCCCACGCCCACAGAGCCGGTATTGGCGAGTCCCACCGCAGCTCCGCCCAGCAGCGCTGCGAGAGAGACACCGAGTTAGAGAGGAGAGCCCAGGGCAGCCAGAGGGCCCAGCGACACAGGGACAGACAGAGTGCACTAGCTGCTCACAACTAAAACATCTCCTTCTGGAAGCATGCAGGGACAGATCTGAAAAACCGGTCACGAAACAGAGAGACAAGTTCTGACCCAACCAGCCAATCCAACATGCTCTTTTCCCTTTGGGCTGCTCAGAGGAAATCCCACTCTTAAGTATTTAGGACACATCTGCTTGCTTCAAAGTGAAAACAGAGGCACAGCATGTCACAGAGGTTAAAGGCAGAACTGTACACACAGTTTTCCACCAGCCATTGCAACAACTTTTCTGCCCTTTTTGGTTTATTTTTTTTTTAGTTTTCTTAAACCAAGAAATAGCTCACATTAGTCATGAGAAGAGGCTACAGTAACATTAAAGCAGAGAGGAAAAAAACCCCATACAGATAACACAATGACAAAAATCTTGCCAAACATTTTGTCAGGGAGACTAAGGGAACACAGAGAGAAAGGGGAAATGACATCTGATGCAAACAAAGAATGAAGACAGAACCAAGTGTCAGGGCTAAAATGACACAACGTGCATGTGCACATCTGTCTCCAGAAATGGCCCAGCTGGAAGAAGCAGCAATGAAAAGCCAACCATTTGGTTGAGAGAGTTATGATCTGTTCACCCTTACCCTTACCTTTCTTCTTGATAGAAAAATACAATAAAGTTAGAAAGTTTTCATAAACACTGGCAATCAGAGCCAGAAAAACTCTGAGATAAAAATAAGAGAAAAACCCCATTACCATGTTTTCAGCTTTGAGAGCATCACCACTACCATCTGGGTGCAAGAAAGTTTTACTCCCAACATGCATTTTATAGTTTATTCAACACACAGAATTCCCCAGTAGACTTACATTGCTGATTTCTTTTGTCCCCAGCATTTTTGAGAGGCAAACATACAGGACAATCATGTCTGGTGCAATTCTTCCAGTGTGAGATGATTTGTCGGGAAGATGCGCAATGTGCCACTGACAAAGAGAAGAAATGAAAAGCATTTACAAACTGCTCCCAGTATCTCCACATGGTCATCACAAACTGGATAGAGAGCAGCATTTTCTCTCAGGGCACACACCTATATCAACACAAGTCCAAGTATTATTTGAAATAGCTCAGCACTAACTAGCCCTGAAAAGGTAGCCAGATTTCTTCTAGTACTATTGGCTCAACCAAAGCCTACTCAAAAACCCCACGTGATACACCCAAGCCTACGTCCATGGCTTGAAGGATAACTCCATCTAGCCCAGGTATCAGGCAGACTGTGCCAAGCAACTGAGACGTCAACAACTGGCACAATCCAAATGAGCGAAGGCTATCAAAAAGGGAGATTATATTTTAGTAGGACAGAGAGAGGTTGCAAGTGCCAGTAGCAGTCAAATTCATGGCTTGGTATTGCTCAAGATTCATCTCTTCAGTTTAAGGAAGACAGGTAGACTCCTATTTGCAGATTCTGAGTTTATGTCTACCTTTAAAATAAGGCAGAATTCAAAAGATTTTACCATGAGTTACAAAGTTAGGCAAAAGATTTTCTACTCATCTCTTTGATGGTTTTTGTCCCCTCTAACTTGCCTAAACTTTAGAGGCTCAGAAGTTGCTTATAATTCCGTGTCTTAAGCAAATAAGACAGAATTTCTTTAACTTATTTTTCCCAAGTCACCACTAGTCCACCCCTTTCTAGGAGCCCTTCTCCTCCCCAAAACGTGTACTACATTTGCATAACCACTCTCCCACTTACCTTGGCAAGATTTGCCAGCCTGACAGTGTGTCATGTGGTTCAAGACATTCTTCATGGTGCGGCAGTGCGGGAGGTTGCACTGCCGCACCTCGCCGTTGGCCTGCTCTCGCCGCTGACACTTGTGAGCGTGCAAGAGGAGCACCAGCTGCTGCTGGATGAGTTTGCGCTTTTCTGGGTCTGCTGTCGGTGCTCCAGACCCCATTCCTTGAGAAGCTGCTGGCCCCATCCCAGCCTGCTGCACCTGGGGAGCCTGCTGCTGGCCCTGAAGAAGGTGAAAAAGAAATTCCTGGAAATAAATCTATTTTTGAAAAGAATTCAGTTAGTGAGTAAACAGCAATATAAGAGAAAGTCCAATAAGAGGAACAACTACTACTAGATTCTCTGATTAAGGAAACAGCCCACTTATGTGTAGTTCTGGAGGACTCATTAAAAATGCCCCTTAGCAACAGCCCTAGCAATTCTCTTGCCAGCCACAATTTCTTCCTCATATCACTCTATTAGACCTAGCTCTTGCCTTATCAATAGCCAGCAGACCTTTGCACATGCTCACAGGTTAATTTGCAGTGCTAGACCAACCAGAAAATATTAATAGCATTTAGATCTCAAATCTCATTTTGGATGCTAAAACTTGCATCCACAACTCCTGCATTAATGGAAGAAAGCACATTTTAGAATGAATAAGGTTTTCCCTCACAGTAGAAGATATCTCAAGTTGACTGCTCCTAGAAAAGGAGAATGAAAGGCAAGTTCTGGGAAGCTTTTAACCTTTTTCCATCAGCAAATTTGCACAGAAGCATTCAAAACAAGCATCTCCTAGTCTCTGCTAGAGATGAAGCACAGCTTCAGGATAATAAACACTACAGAACTAATGTCAGGTATGGCAACATCTAGTTTGTCTTCTCTGCTTCTGTTTATTTGTTCAGAACTCTTTGTATTCCTTTCAGGTGACATTTGAGAAATACTCAAACAAGAGAGGTTCAGGTACTCTATATTGCTTGTATCATTACAGTTTAATAGACCTTAGTTTCTAATTGACTCTTCAGGTACTACAGGATGTTTCTGGAGATCTCCAGATCTTCAGACCCCAGCTACCTGTATTTCTAAACCCCAGTTCCCCTATAGCTCTTGACTACTAGCATTAACCTTTCATTTGACAAGGTCACTTCACCAATTAGTCAGGCTCCCTAGGTCTGTGCATGTCCCAATATCACCATAACTCCCTTGTTTGCAGCCTGGCATTCTGAACAACAGCTGAGACAGCAACAACTTTAAGTTCCTAGTTCAGCTGGGTACCAGCTTCAGAAGTTTTATGCTCTGCACTGAATACAAACTTGACAGCTGGGGTTCTGAACAAGTTTTGGCTGCTTTTTTATTGATTCATACAACCAACTGGTTTGCTTGTCTTCCAATGTTTCATGCTCAACTTAAAAAAAAACATTAAATAAAACTCATGGGATGGAGCTCTTAATTTAAAGGTACTAAAGTTAACTGGAAATGGCTTTTCAGCAACAGTTAGGAAGATCAATAGTTGGACCCTCCCAGGGGGCATGTGGGAGTGAAACTTGAAGCAGGGAGAAACACAAGTTATGTACAGAAAAATGAATTTGTTTCCTAAATTAAAAAAAAAAAAAGAGGAAAAAACCCAAAACAGTAAGACATGTTGCATGTCATACCCCTAACCAATTTACACTTTGAAAATGAGGCATCAGCTTTAAACTCAAGCCAGGGAATCTAACGTTGAGGAACGTGGTGAGGCACTGGCTTTACAAGCTTGGGTCATCCACTTTTCCCATCATTCTTACTTCCCCTTTCCTTAAGTCCTGCTGCAGTAAGAGTGGAGGCAAAAGGGAAAGCTACCAAGGCTACTACAGTTGCCAGGGAAACACCTCCAGCATCAGGTGTTGTGCATGTTCCTGTAACTCGCAAGAAAGAACTCACAGCTGGGGTTTCTCAGCCCTATCACAGGTAACACCTGTTCAGAAAGGGACACCCCTCTTTACCAAAAGCATCAATGAGCACAAGCAGGAAAACAGCTCTCCAGACAGAGATACTCTGAGGAGAAGGGGCCCAATACAGCAACAGCAAAGAAAGGATGGGACAGGAGAGCAGAGGTGTCCGAACAGGCTGCAAAGCTCATTTCAATTAAGGAGCTCCATTCCATTTTCCCTGTTAACAGAGTTTGAAGACCAAAAAAAGTGGAGATGAGTTTATCAACATAGAAAGCACAACTCAGCCCTCTCCCTCATATCAGTCCTAGGGGTTGAAACAAGTGTGTTCTGTGTGGATTCCAAGTACATATTGACCCTGGGTAATACAGCTGCAAAATCTTACAATGTGTCAAGACCAGAGCATATTGCTCCTCTCAATCACAACATTTTCTGATATACCTTTCATTCTACTTACCATGTTAGGCATTCCTGCCCCAGGAACTGGTTTCTTGTCCATTGGAAACTGTGGTAAGCTATTCTGCAGTCCAGCTTTATTCTGCATCTGAGGGCCAAGTCCACTGGCGCCAATCTGCTGCCCAGTATTTTGACTATAGGGCTGACCATAAGGGCTGGGATTGCTCATCATTCCCATCTAGAAATTAAAATGGTAAGGTGTTCAAGTAAGACAGTTTAAGTTCTCAATGTATAAGGCAAATTTATACTTCAGAGAAGCAAGAGCAATCACAGCCATGAGCTGGCTGCAATGCAACACTGCTCCTTCATGTTCACAGATTTACCCATCACACAACTTCACCTTCTCAACTCGACAGTTCCTGTAAACACAACAAGGCCAACTGCACAACCTTTGAGATCTGACTGGATGGAAGTGGCCTGATTATTTCTTTACAAAATTACTTTCAACAGATTTCTCATTTCACTTTTGTGAATTCTATAAATTCTGCAAATTTGTACCATGGACTTCCAGACTTGAGTTCTCCTCCCTGCACTTGTGCAGACTCCAAATTGGAGACAGATACCATCTTCATTCATATCAGCACAGTTTATCCCCAAAACATCCTATCCAACTGCTAGCTCTCCCACAGCTCATCTCCAGACAGGCATAACAGTGCATGTCTGCATTATCAGTACACAAACATTTTCAATTTAAGAATACACCACAGTCATAGGTAACATCTCACAGTCACACCAACTCATTTGCAGTACTAGAGGTCAAAAGAGAGGACAGATAGAAATTCTGAAAACAAAACTAATCTATTGAACCCTTCACCCACAAGGGAAATAGATTCATGTTTCATACAAGCCATATGCATATTCAACAGTTCTAGCACACCAGAATATATAATTTGTTGTCTTGGAACACCTAGAACCTAAAGAACAAGAAGCAATCTTGCCAATAAAGTTCTTTATCCTCTAATATTTTTTTCCATTCCTTGCATTCCCATTTATTTTCCATGTGAAATTTGGCCTTCTAGGACCAAAAGAATTAGACACAGAGGACCAGAAAAACTGGAGATTTTTCTAAAGATTACCAAGTTCTCACTATTACTCAGGCAGGATCTTCAAGGAGCCATAACTCAAAAACAATGGCACAAAAATATTTTAGAGGGCTGTGTTGCTTCAACTCACATTAGCATTTGACTAGACAACACCCAGTCTCCTTGATGCTCATTGATTCAAAGCATTTTCCTGCATTCTAAGAAGAACATAACTCCATGGTAGGCCTGTTTCTAATCACTTCTACATTTATTCTCAAAGCATCCTCCCCTAGCAGAAACACCTTGTTTCTCTCACCAAGCTTCTTCACCCTGCACTAGAAGTAACCAACATGCTCTGAGACTACCTGCACTTAGCCACACTTCTCTTTTTCAGCCTGTAACAACCTTCAATCCAATATAATAGCCTTCAGTTTGCATTTACAAAATAAAGCAGGATCAAACTCAAGCTGCAGGAAAAGGAATACAAAATTCACTAAAGAACCTGCCACTTCAGACATCTGATATGCACAAGTGAATTCACTTGAGGACAGCCCTCCTCCTCCACACATAAGCAATAACCATAATCACACAGCAGTAATTCATTAGAGAGCAATGAAAAGAATCTCTACACATGGCAGAAAAACAAACTATGTAATGATCAAGCAGAACTAAAAGCCTTCCTTCCCACTGCCATGTCTCGACCACAATGAATGCACCTATGGTGACCAAAGATCAGTTGTTGCCAAAACCAGGACAGGTAAGACCCAAAGCCTTCCTTCCTCTCCTTCAGGCTAGCAGGATCTTATGTGCAAGTTAAGCTGAAGGCACAGGGAGAAGAAAAGCATAAGGAGTCAGCAAACACACTTTCAGAATATCCCCCTCGTCATTGCTGCCTCAAATTGACGAGCAGGTTTTCAAGGCTCAGTGAAGGCCTGACAGTGAGAATCAGTCCCTTAAGAAAACAAGCTATGTTTGCCTGTAAGACAGCCTTATCCCTCTGAGGGAATCTCAGAACTGCAGAGAGAGTTTTGAAAGCAAGGACATCCTCAAAACCATAAATTTCAGAGCAAAGCTTTCAAGTTCATTAACAATCACAGCTCCCAAAGTCAGCTGACATCTGAGAATACACCAAAGCACAGACAAGCTGGCTATTACTATCACCAGCTCCATTTGACTTCTGTAACTTACGCTGCTATCAGCCTTAAAAAACAAACCAAACATTCAGAATTAAAGGCTGAAGGCATGTTTTCACAACTTGGTGTCACAGGGAGAAATCAAGACACCCAACTCAGACAATTGGAGACTTCACACACTAATTTCAAAGGGTTCAGAATAACTGTGGCCTTGTGAGCCAGCTCTGTCCTGACTACAGGGTAAGAGACTCAAACCTAGATCTAAAAAGAACACTTTTGCTATGTCACCCAAAACAACTTTCTAATGAAACTCACAGGTGAGGTTTCACCATCCCAATCAACATTTATATTTGCAACAAAGCTGAATACAAACTTTATGTGAAGCTTCTGACTTTTTCAATTTACTCATCAAGTTGGCCCAGCACAAGGACCTCTGATGCTTTCTCAAGCATCAGCCACTGGCACTGTTTGGGGTGCAAGACCAGTCCCCTCCAACAAGGCTCTCTCCATGGCAGAAACACAGGGCTCCCCTCCACCCTGCTCTGCCAAGGGACCTGGCAGCAGAACACCACATGCCCATCTCAACCTAGCTGCTCCTAACGGGGTAATACTTTCCCATTTCAGGTTACAGGGGAGGCAAAGACCTGAGGAGCTCAGGCCAGGTTGACTGGCAAGCACACCAAACTCACTCAAAGCCAGACACTCAAGTGACACCTAAGATACTAAAAACCAAATTCCTCAAGGTCTTCCTGCACAAATCAGCAGCCATGACTTGATCCAGGTGAGACTGACACCTGCCAGATCCTCAGGTGAACCTCACAGCAAAGCCCCCCAGTTCTGCCACCACAGATTAACCTGACACCAACCACCTGCATGCAACCCTAGACTGAGTCAAGAGAAACATCATGTGGGAGATTCTCCACCTGGCACAAGGTGGCCTTGTGATCCTGCACAAGAAGAAGGAGCATGCTCATGTTATTTGCTGTGACACGTTGAGAAACACGAATAAAAGAAAACATAAAAGAAAGAAAAGTATGGCCTCATAGCTACAGAACGAAGATCAAAATCCTGTATAATTATAATTGTATCAGTAACCAACAACCAGAAAAACTAACACGCAGTTCATCAGCACATTAATGTTCTTTGGGAGGGGACAGATAAACAAATGCAGAAGAACCAGCCAAAGAAAGGAAGAAAGGTAGTGTTAGTACCACTGCATAGAAGTACAAGGCTTCATCTGCAATACAATGTAAAAACATACATGGCTTAGTCATAGCTACAAGTCAGCAAGTACAACCTCTACTTATGCTTTCTGGCCACCACTTGCTTTCACCTTTCCTACTTCTCTTCATATTCATCCAAGATTTTTCTGTCTTTCCTCACCTCACAGCTTCCACTTTCATCACATATGCAAGAACTTGCACACAAGGAAGAACAGAGAGAAGTTCCAATTCACAGTAAAGAAGAAGAAAACAAGGAAGATCATAAAATGATGACAATAGAAAGCAAAAGTAATCTCAAATGATTCTACCTTTTACATCCACAATAGAAAACAACTTGACTTTTCCACATCCAGGGGAAGCAGGGGCTGTCAATACCAGAATGGTGAAAGGTGTGTATTTCTCACCATGGATGATGTGAGTTCAGGAAACATTCTAGTTTACGAGTAGCATCAGACAGGGCTGTTCAGGTACTCCCCTCATCTAAGAGGAGTAACTACAAAAGCAGAGGAAATTCCCCGAGGTTTTATTCTAATGCCATGAAACACGCATCTTCAGCTCAGAAGAAGGTCAAGTGACTAACTCTGCTTCTAGTTTTACTGTTAATAGCACAGAACACAAATTGAAAAGGAATACCTGCTAAATAAGTAGCTATATAAGTATAGACACAGACATTGCAAATATTCTACTGTTTCTCTGCAAGAACAACTGCATCATTAACATTCTAATATTTGAAAGACAGATAGATGTCTGCATTAGTATTGAACTGTGACCAGCTTTTAGATTTGCAAAGATAACTATAAGCATGGGGAAGTAAACAAACAGAACTAAGTTTTAATGACATTCTTTCAAAGAATCTAGAATTCACCGTATCAACTATGTATATCTCTACCAGGGAAACTGCAGTGCATGGTCTACTTTAAGGCTACACTGATGATATCTAGTATCTTTCCATATCCACAACTTCAAAAGTGAAAGTTAATTAACTTTCCCCAAACAGGAGATATAGTTTAAGTAAATTCCAGCTGGGTCTTTAAAAACAAGAATTTACTGTACAACACTTCCTAGTGCCATTCTACTGACTGGTAGAGCACTACTGAAATCAAGCATACCCAAACTACATTTTGCCAGTGGTGTCAGCTGCATTCTTTCCAAGGACTGTTATTGATTATTTTTCTTTGCAATTAACTGAGTAATATTTTCAGATGCCTATTTCAAGACACCAGCATTATGTTGCTGTATTTCTGCAAGAAACTCCCAATGTCACTCTAGACACTTAGACTCACTGCTTCATTTTTCCCTCATAAAAAAACGTTCCTCTCTTACTCTGGTATAAAGAGAGCAAATATTTTTTTTTTCCACCTTAGCCTACCAAAGAAGAGAAAGGCAAGGACTGGAACTCACACTACCCTTTGAATGGATTAATGTACTTGATCATATGGTATGCTCAGTCACAGACTGAACAGTATGGATACAATTACCTGGTGACTCAAATAGCTACTGAAAACCAGAAAGGCAACCAAGAACACTGACCACCTACCTAAAATTAGAGACTGAATATGCTAGCACTAAGAAATATATGATGCTTTTATTTTCTTAATCCAATTTCACAATTTGACAACGACTTCTTCAATCTCTTCAACTTTGAACAGAAATTTATTGTTATGAAACTTCTTATTGTTCTACTTAGAAGTAGTTCAGGAGATTCTGACAAATTATGTTTGTCTTTGTAAAATATTGCCATTGAATCTTCTTCACAGAAGTTAAACTGATAAAGCAAATAATAGCAGAGAGCTTTGCACTTACTGAAAGAGTAAGCCAAGTGACAAAGAATTACTACTGGAACTAAATGTTTCAAGTGAAATGCTCACATAGCAGAGGTAGTAGTAATGCCCTTACTAATCTGAACTGCCTACACATCCACTGCATCAGTGGAGTAAGTGAACATTTCTTGAATCAGACAGGAAATATAAGTGACCTGAAGGTCAGGTCTCTCACTCTGTGGTAGAGCACTGCTATGGCAGAAATGCATAGAGCAACTTACACACAAAATACCCTCCTTCCCTCATACAAGGCTGGACACCTCTTTCCTTCATACGAGGCTGGACAGGTAAGACCCTGACTAGGCACTCCCAACAGAACCCCATGGAAGAACAAAACAATGGTTTTAACCAGATAAAATTCCAAATGAAGAATAATTCAAAACCAGAAACATGAATCAGCTTTTAGCAATTCAAGTTTTGCACTAAGTTACCTGTTTACATTTAAATCAAAGCTGTAAAACTATCTAGTGAAATACAACACATGAAAAATACTTCAATCATGACAGGACCCCAAGCATTACAAACAATTTCCAAAACACTATTTCAAGAATAAAAGGCATGTCTGTTATCCTCTTAACTTGCACAAAACCAAGCACATAGAAAACAAAAAACTATTCAAGAACACAAAACCTGTTACAATTCCTTTCCCTCCAAACTTCTAACACTTCCTTTCAGGGCAGAGTTCCACAGGCATTTTTACGTCTGTACTGTCACCAAAGTAGGATTCACACCCTCCTCTGAAAGGCAAGATCAACTCTTTTAAAAAAATTCCCTCCCTATTATAGGGATACTAACTTTCCAAACGATGAGTATAACCTGGACCTGAACAACAATTCCAATTAATTCTTTTTTAAATGACCACCTGAGTTTCAATTTCAGTCAGGATTAGTTTCCCCACACAGCCTGTCATGTAACTGGCACAGAGACAGCATCCAGGCAGAACTGCTTCTTCTTAAGTTGGTGACTGCTACCATCAGGACAGAAAACTACAGGATGGAAGCGTCAGATTGTGACAGAACAAGTTTATGAACAGAAATAATTTACACAGACATTTGGGATTTCAAGTCCTAAAAGTAACATGGCATGACTAGAGAAGGTCAGAAGTACACAGATAAAGAGCAAAGCAAGTGCCTCACTCTATTGCTAGTCAATGTTTTTGGGAAGAGAGGAAGAAAACTTCGGTAACTCCACAGGCTAACAGAACAAAGCAGAAACATAACCAATTTCACTTTCCAAATTGACTAGCCCCATGGAGTTCACCTTTGCTGTTAGAAGAGTATAACATTCTCCCTCCCAATTACTCAACGTCACAGGAACCCTAAGTTATTCCCTACAAACCATTGCACAAAAGACTTCCATTTCACTGAGGAAGAACTCTCTGAAGCAACCCTCCCATCACCTAAAGGGGCTGCCTTTGGCAAGCTAACATGATGAAGTTGAACAATCATAACCAAAGCATCTTTTCTTATTTTTTTTTCTTCCTACTGAAGGAAAGCTTCTGGATAATGTGCATTTTTTGCAGCAATGAAGGAAACCTACAGAAGTTATTACACCAACTCCCACTTTAACAGCAACATGCTACTAAATTTACCAATTAGAAAAACTGGCTTTTAAAAACAACTGCTTAAGGTCTTCTGTTTTCATCTACTTATTGAAGATTTGTAGGTGGGAAAACCCAAAAGCAGATGGGTGGGGAGATAAAACGGTCAGACATTACTGCTGTCAGACTCAGCTAAGCCTACTGCATGAAGTGAAACACAGGCTCTCTGCCAACAACCAAACCAACTGAAGACATTCTGGAATTTCAGCCTCCATTTCAGACTGTTCTCTCTCATCCGACAGCTTCAACTCCTTTATGAGGACTACACCCACTAAACTTAACACAAAAAGCCTCAAGATTGTTTTATCAGCAATTAGAGAACCCTAAGTATTTTTAATGAGTCTGGGACTATGAAATAAAACCCAGAAGTTATTGTGTGTTTGGTCTGAATATTCTCAAAAGCACAAAGGGTTCTTAATTTACATGTAAACTTTTGGAATTTAAGTAGGAAAGGAGACAATTTAATTTTAGACTAAATCACTCAAAAGCTTCATTTTATGTCCTTTCTTTACTTTTAGATAAAGGAGTTTATTATAGTGCATAACTCTACTTTAGCTCTGATAAGCAAGGATGAAGTTGCATTCCACCCAAACACTCAATACATCAATTTTTGACCTCTGAAGACAGTTTTCTGAAGATCATTTATTTTTATTTTTTTTACAGCCAAGGAATAATGAATTAGGTATTATATAATTCCAATGCAAGAATACTTCAAGCAGCTATATATTTCTTACCACTGTAAGCTGCATATAAATTGTCTACTGTAGTAATCAAGCTTTGTATCAATTTTCCTATCAGGCAAAAATATCTGAAATGACCCGACCATATAATCAACTCATTACTTTAAAAAAAGCCATATATATACACCCACATCCCCCCTCAAAAGTTAGCACACTGAGCTTAAGCAAGCAACTAAGACCAAATAATTTCATAATTAATGTTCACAAGACACAAAAGTAGTTTCACTTAATATATTAAAGCATGACAAAACCACTAATACACAGCATAATTTTTATGTAGGTTTCAAATATATTAATCAACTGTTACTTATCATTCCAAGTCCTCCAAGTGGACTGACTTTAGGCATTCAGAGGTAGATTTAGGTATTGCAAAGCACCTTAAAAAAACTTCTCCTCTCAGTAGTCAAGAAACACAAAATACTCACTTAAAGCAAACTAAAATACCAAAGTATTTTCTAGGCTTATGATCAAAACATTTAAAAAAATGGTGAATACTCAAGTGGCTCCTACTCTAAGCTGGCTAATTATGCATGACAAAAATTAAAGACATCCTTTTATCCTTAGTTAAACCAGTAGGCCTCCTCTCATCTTTTTGGTGACTTACGACAACTTTCTTCCAGCCTCCTGGATTACAAAAGCACATTTATTTCCCACTCAGTATTAAAAATATTTTTTTTTAAACTTTCTGGTTTAGTCTCCAGTAGACAAAGCCACTGCAAATTCTGAAACTAGAACTGAGTCAGATTAACAGTCTGAATAACCCAACATTGTCTTCAGACATCTACACAAGCGCTCATTCTCTACCATTAACTCGAATACCCAGCACACACAGTGAGAGAGCAGTCAGCTCAAACCTGTGAGCAGCTCTCAGCATCTGCCACAGCACAAACACTCAGCTGATCTCAGACAACAAATATTTGCATTAACTGACATGCAGAAAAAAGCACCACAGCACCTAAAAGGTCCTGATGGATTCCCATCACACTTGCAATACCAGCATCACATTAGATGGAAAAATACAGTTGCAAAGAAAGCATAAAACAGAATAAAATACAATCAAGCTACTTTTCAGTGAAATGGATAATCTGTACTGTCACAAGATTTCCAAAATAGGCTTTTTAATCTAGTCATAGTCTTGCTTGTTGTGCAAGATTCAATTTTTGCTTCCTATGACCATCACAAATTCCACTTTAGCAGCATATAAACTATTTAATCCATCATACAGGATTCTTAAAGTAAAAATCCTATAGAATCCAGAGTGCAGACGATTAATTTTCCAAAACAAAGTCAACAATGAAGAAAAGTAATGAAGTTTAGCTTGTCTTACCTTGTTCATGGCTCCAGGCTGTGGCCCTCTTAGTCCAGCCTGCCCTCCCATCTGTGGAGTGCCTTGCTGCAGTGTCTCAGCCAACAAGTTGCCAGTGCCCATTCCTGGGTTTGGGTAGGGCATATTGGGTCTTCCTCTGCCTGCTCCAATGGAACCATTCATGACTTGCCCCTGCATCATCCCCTGTCCGTTGCCTGCTGCCAACATGCCAGGATTCATGCCAGCATTCATCCCTGTGTTCATTCCCATGCCAGGCTGGTTAACTGGGCTGTTCACTGTTGGCATCATTGCTGCTGTGGATTGAGCAGAAGGACCCTGGTTTGGCCCACTTGCACCCATCGCCATATTGGGAGAAGTCAACCCAGCCTGTGCCATGGGGCTCTTCACCATGCTATTCAACATTCCCATTCCAGGACTGTTCTGTTGGGTTTGACTGGCCATGCCTTGGCCAGGGCCACCGACCCCCATATTGAGATTTGGGGAGCTACCAGCCCGTAGAAGTTCAGACAGCTGCTTGTGTTTAGAGGCAGCATCTTGTGCCAGGCCAAGGCTGGTCTGCAGCTGGTTAATGTCACCACCATTGGTGAGTCCAAGTTCTGTGGAGCTGATCAGTTCATCTGGCAAGTCATGTTCCAGATCAAAGAGTGATCCAAAATCTGAAAAACAAAACAGATTGTGTATGAGGTCAGAGCAACTAAGAGCATCTTGAAATTTCTACTTTTTAATTTCCAGCAAAACTTGATTTTTTGTATTTGAGCATAATTCCCTTAGCAGTTGTTACTGAAAGCTATTTAATGCATCAGGATAAAAGCGATTCTCAACTTTACAAGGTCTAAACTAGAGAAAACCACTCCACTTCAGCTTCCTACAATTTGTGCTGAAAGGTCACTGGATATCTCAGCCCATGATCACTCAACTTGAGAATTTTGACAAGGGAGGAGTGAAAAATACATACTGGAATCTCCCAGAGTTAGCCAATGGAATTAAAGAGCAATTACTAAAAAGAAGTAACAGATTCTTGGGAAAACAATGTCTTTAAATTTTTTTCTAAACTTGTCACTTCTGGGATAGCAATAATTAATACAACAATATAACTTTTAAAATGTTTACTACTTATTAAATAATAAATAGAGGTTTGGCTATAGGGTTTTATGTTGAGTTAGGTTTTCTGGCAATTCATTTGGCTGGTTGTTTTGGTTTCTTTTTTGGGTAGTTCTTTGGGTTTTTTATTCTTCCATATGCAGTCATTACCAGCATTGAATTGCCAAATTTCATTGAACTCCACTGGACAGCCAGTACCTTCCCACAACAAATACTGTCAGAAAACAAAGTAACCCTGGAGAGTCCTTGCCACAAAGCTGTGAAGAACAGTAGGATGAAAAAACAAATTCCCTTCTCAAAAGCCCATGCAAAGCAATCCCCAAGGTAACTAAGTGGCCAAAGATTGCTACTTGGAATATATAGATACAAGAATATTACATAGTACCCAACACTGACTTGCTCAAGAGAAAAAGTTCTTACGTCTGCAGCAGTGTATGTACCTTGGTCTATATTATCTACGGTAGTTAAACCAAAAATAACCTGGAAAGTTTATGGTTTCTGACATGCATTAATGGCAACTTCCCTCTCCAAGTGAGAGGAGCTGGTGTGCTGTTCTCACCAACAACGAGTGTCTGGTGAGGAATGCAAAGCTCAAATGCAGCCTTGGCTGCAGTGACCAAAAAAGGTGGAGCTCAAGATACAAATAGTCCAAATATTAGTGGGAAAAGACTACAGTTGAACAGCATATAAGTCAGCAAAGTTAATCAGCATCATGGATCTGTTTAAAATGTTTCACATGATACTATAACCAAACTGCCAAGCACCTCGACTAACAGAGTTTCTACAACTTCACAAGTGTTATCACAGATAAGATTGTGACTTCAGGATTCTCAAAATATGGTATGAGATTGGCAAGAATGCAGGTACACCACAACAGGGATTTTAACACTCCTTTTACACACTATACATTACTACAAACCACCAGAGAGAAAATTTCCATTAAAGAACTTCTAAACTATTACAATGAGGTAGCACATTCTTCATTATCATATATCTTGTGCTAGAACTTATGCTTTGCAAGACACACTAAGGACTGATCATTCATTGGCATGACTGGGATTTCTGAAGATTCAAAAGCGAAGGAACAATCAGAAGAATAAGTCTTTGTCCAAGTTGTCTTTCATCTAAAATTATGAATTTAATGTTGTGTGTCAGTAGATTCATCTAAAAACACACCACACACACCCCTATCCCCACAAAAAACCCGAAACAAAAAACTGAAACCAAAACCAACTTACAATGCTCAGTGTTTAACTTAACAATTACATTACAATGAACATGGGAAGAGTTAGTGGAAGAGACCCTAAAATTAGAGATCAAGGAAATGGAAAAGGCAATACAAGAAATCGATGGCAGCTTAAATCAGCTTCCATTGGCACCTTAAGAAGCCTGTTAAGACAACAAGCAACTGTTGAAACATTACATCCTGAATGCTAATAACCTGACAAAGAGCCCATGGGTGAGGAAGGAGTAAAAGATACAATCAGGAACTCACAACTTAGTCTGCTGTCCTCAAAGATGAGGAAACAAAACTGAAAACAAAATTAAGTGACAGGAAAAAACATGACCCAGCACAAAGGCTGTACCGACAACAAAACCATCATGGCAGCCCAGACACCTCCCACCAGCAGCCACACAGCCCAAAGACCATGTCTTTGACTGCTTCTAGCTGGGCAAAGAATTTCTGGTCTTGAACAAACACTACTCCCAGTACAGGGCAAGTCTCACACAAAAAATCCTTGCTTCATCTTTCTTGTGTTCAGACCATTGCATATAAAGCCCTTCAAAAAGCCAACTGTAAAGTGAATATGAAAAACTTATTTGTTTTTCAAACTATCACACAGTATTTTCTCAGGAAGATGCATATAGATTATTTCAGACATAACACCACAAAGGGGCAGTGCAATTCTTGTTTTGACAGACAAAGATTTGGTCATCTTGACTCACAAGAAAATACTAATCTGCTTCTCTGAAGACCTCACTTCCTTAAATTCCCCCTCCTCATAAATGAGGAGACAACTCCAGTTTTAAAGTTTACTACCCATTGCTAACTGGAGCATCCAGGTACAAGCCATCTGAGCTCCTTTGCCTGGTCATTCTGAGACATCAGTGAAGAGGAAGAAAAATGTCATAAAAACTGTAAGTGGCATTAATTCTTTTTATTAATACCTTAAAACACAACACAGCACCAGCTACATTAACAAAACCCACCCCCAACCTGAATGGTTGTGAACTAGTCCTAATTGGATTAGTTCTTTACATCAAAACATCTAAGACATTCAACGTGAAACTTTCACATAAAACTAACTTGCTAGGATTTTTAATCCTAGAGTATATACTAGAGACAATTCATTGTAAAAGAATACTGACAACAAGAATTGCAAGTAGTAGCTACCAAGAATACAGTATTCTGGTGTGAGTTTGCTCTTTTTAGAAGTCTTTCCCAACAATAAACCTTCAAAGTCTTCTTTAGTCAGTAAATATAGGAAAAAAACCTTTCAATTATCTGGTCAGCTATGAAAATTACATTTTGTGATACTGGACTGAAACAAAACTTCAAATGACCATAAAGACAAATAGGACCTTGTGGATATATAACAGTTGCAATCCATTTCAGTCTTCTCCATAGGACTGGTGCCCTAGAGGCCACTGTAGAAAGTTCTACCTATGACCAAGCCAAAAGCTGTCAAGGCTGGGCCAGGCAGCTCACAAATCATGTGATACCAAGATCATACATACTCACACAAGAGGCAAAGGCATAGCTTAAGACAATGGTGAGAAGTATGCAGAGAGCTGATTGACTTTCCAGTACACTGAGCTCACTGCGACTCTTGCAATCTGTTTCATTAAGGATACGCACAAAGATTTCTCACTAACAAAATCAAGCTTTTGGGAAGGCAGAGGAGGAAGATTAGTCCTGCAAAGGTTTGTCCACCTGATTCATCATCTCTAGAGATCCTAACACAGAAAAATTGGGATGTAACAGAACTGACAGTACCTGGTCTAAAGCCCAAAACCATCCAGTAATACACTGGTAGAAGTGGCAGTGGAGGATCCGAATCCTGATCTCAGTAGAGCAGCACAGAGTGAGTCCCCATTTATGCTGTTTATGGTGTTATTAGTGTATTTCTTTCTACAGGTAACAAGAACATATAGAATAGATTGCCGCTGTCACCCAAGAGGCAAAGAAAAGAAAACCTCAAAATAACATCTAAGTAGTAGATCTGAAAGTCTTAATCTGTGTTTATCTCAATATGCAAAGGCATATAATAATTTCCTTTCAGGAACTGTACCACTACTGAACACTAAGTCCTCAGAAAAAAAAAAAAAAAAAAAACAACCAAAAACAAACAAAATGTCCCAGCAACTTATCCTGGCTACGTTAGATCTGTAGTGAAAAAACCAAAAAAGACAGTAGGAACAGGTCCATGTCTATCAGTGGCAGTTCAGTTAGACTGCATTAAGTAGTATGAACTGTGCCCTAAACTGTAAGAAGGCAACTTCAAAAATTAGTGTACTAACCTGCACTGCATACTATGGACTGAACTCTTGATTTTGGGTTCTACTGCCAAAAGTCTGCCTTTGACAATGTCTAATCTGCAACATGCAAGGAAACTGCCAGCCTGGGCTGAAAAGCCACCTGGCACCAAAATGGACTTTAAACTAATACATATGCAGAGTGTGCAATCAAAATCCTTAAGTCAATAAGACTTCAATGTCTTATCAAGTGATCAATTTTCAAATTAGCCACGAAGTATTTATTTCAAATTAGTTTTACTGCAAGAGCACCTGGTAGCACCAGCAATGCAACAGCTCTCAAAGGAGGCAAAGCAGCAATTTATGACAGTGTTTATAAAGCAGGGAAAATATATCAATACTCACTACTTAGCAAGGAAATCGGCACGTGTTCAGGTGGGACACACAAGTTTCTTTAGACACTTTCTAGCCTACAGTCAGGATCCCATTCTTTTCTCATTTCTGGATTAAGACAACAGACATTTACTCACCTTTCAGAATAAAACACGAATTCCTGTCTATATGGAAACTATCTGATCCTAGCAAATAGGCTGCAGTGAACCATACTGGCTTTCTAGGAACATCCCTCCATGTGCTATGAAATGGCAACACTTCATTCTCACAGGAATGAACCCTCAGACTCAAGACATTCGAGCATTCAGTCTTGAGAAGAATTGGTACAAGCTGAAGGAAAAGCATCATGTGTGATCAGCAATGCCTCAAGAACCAGCTACTGACTCCTGAGCCTACCTCTTCTGTCAGACCAGCAAAGAGGTAAGAAACTCAACAGGGAAACTGTCCCTGTTTCCTCAATATCATATTCCAAACAGAGAGACACCAACTCTGAAAGCTGCTGAACACACACCTTTTCACACAAATGTTTCTGAAGCCCAGCAACCTCTTAGTGGATCCACTTATATCACAGTCATTGGGTTCAGAACAAAACAAGCAGACAAAGCTTAATACAGGACACTGAATACCAAGCATGTACGTGACAGGGTTGACAGAAACCACAGATGATGTTGGACCACATGGAAAACACAACACCTTTGCTGTGCTTTCAGACAAAGAATAACAATAAGGTGCTGAGGTCATTATCTTCCCTGCATGGGGATACAAAAGCTACCCATAACTGAACAGGGCCTACATGAAACAGAGAAAGTGCCCAGAAGATCCCACCAGAATTCCAGAGAAATCAGCTGTTCAGGCTTGCAGCCAAACACCAGCATTACAGGTCCTAAAACACACTTTCTGAAATGCCCTCAAAAAAGGAAAAAAAAAAAAAAAAAGCCAGAACTCAAAACATAAAACTAAAAAAGGCAGGAAAAGGCAGGACAAGAAAAGGAGACAATCTCATAGGATAATCCTCAAATATCCATGAAAATGCAGAAGCAAAGGTGAAGCACAGACTTGAAACAAAGTGCTGATAAAGTCATCAATTCCTAAGGCCACTACAATGACAGAAAATTAAGCTAGATGAGTCCAAGCAGTTTTACCAGGGAAGAAGAAAAAAACCCAACAAAAAAAAACAATCAAAAACCCACCCATGCCTAAGGAAAGGGCACACACCAACCTAGTAGGAACTTTGCTACACCACATTTTGGAGATCAGACCATTAAATCAATTAAAAGAGGGGACTTTTCATGTAGATACTCTACAAAGCCACAACTGCCCAATGGTAACACAAGCTCTGCCAAAATGTTCTAACTTAAAATGCAGAATTAATTTAAATTCATCTACTAAATTAATTTAAAATGAAGGGGCAAAACACCCAAATCAGCCTAAGATACCAAGGTGTAGAGTTATCATTGCAGCTACTTCTTGCAGAATCCTCAGACAGCCCTCCCTGTGTAACCCTCATGGAGGATGATCGCTTGCTCAGCAGCCACTGCACATTTCTGTTCTCTATTTCGCCATTTGAGTAACAGCCTTCAGCGTCAGATTCAACATTAATTCTGTGCCCTGTAAGAAAGTGGGAAAGCACTGCCACCTTCCTTCCCTGCCAATCCAGGAAAGACCTGAATTTCTTCACTACGTCACGAAACATTGTAATTTGAGGTAAGACTGTAAACAATACAAACAGAAAGCATATTAAAAAACCTTATTCAAAACAACTGGAAGACAACAAACACAAAAGTTCAAAACATGTTTGTACACTATGGTAGCACACAATTTCTGGCACAAGTATTTTTTAAAACAATTAAATATTTATTGATAAAGTCCAACTCACCATGCAGAATGCACATGATTCCAGTATTAGTTTTAACAACCAGGCATAAGTGTAAGTATTTTACAAGTGTGAACAACAACAAAAAAAATCATTCTAAAGCAGAAAGAGCATATCATTCAACATCTGCCGAAGTCCAGAAAATTAGGATCTCACTCTCTTCATTTTTTAAGTTATCCTAATCCCTATTCAAACACTGGTATCAAACACATCAACTTTTGCTTAAGGAAAACAGTCTCAGTTTTGTGAAGTCTCAATAACCCACAAGTCTAAGTCATACTTTTCCCAAACTAATATCAACTGAAATGCCTATTTTAGTAAGCTCTGGTGGATGCATGGCTTTTGCAGCTTCAGAAGAAAATTATATTTATAACAAACTTTTCAGTTTCATTTTCAAAGTTCTTAAAAAAACCCCAGTATTTAGAGATACAGATGATAGTAGGAGTTAACCACAGAAAACCATAGTGAAAATGCAATGGTTATGAGTCTGGAATATAGAATTGTAACTGTTCTAAGGAAACAAGTGGTGTAATCATATGGAAAAGACTGGGGTCAAAACTCAGGAATAGGCTACTTTTAAAGATTTAATATTACTTAAGGAGGAGTTTTAGAGACATGTTTATTTATATACCTGTTTACTCATG
This sequence comes from Ammospiza nelsoni, assembly GCF_027579445.1. Taxonomy (NCBI): domain Eukaryota; kingdom Metazoa; phylum Chordata; class Aves; order Passeriformes; family Passerellidae; genus Ammospiza; species Ammospiza nelsoni. The sequence continues at coordinate 49,205,190 of NC_080637.1, forward strand.
CTGTTATACAAAGGCACTAGTGTTGCCATCACTGATAACCCACCTAAGGTGAAGTTTTGACACTTTAACTCCAAAATGCTGAAGTCATGCCATTAATAATTTCCTTGTGAACATGTTGCTATTTGATAAAATTCATTGGACTACCTTTAACTTGAGTCAAAAGTCTCTAAAATAGTATTACTATTCCCTGTGTATGCACACAGGTCTAGAAAGTTACAGAAGCTGGTGGACAAAAACTGGGTACATGCAGATAGGATGGGAACACCCTTACGTGCGTGGAACACACTGATTCATGTCAGAAGCAATTACAAATCAGTTTCAAGCAAAGAGTAAAGTTCATATCATTGTCAAGTTAACAACAACTTGGAAATGATGCAATCTGCACATACAATTACCAAAAAGTCAAGTCACTTTTCTGAATTCATTCAACATTACTCCAGAGTAAAAGCAAAAAGCAATGCTGAATTTATGTACCAAAAAAAAAAAAAAAAACTAAACAAAATAACATAAGTCAGCAGATGAGACTTCATTATCTTAAACCAGTAATACCCTAGATTTCCTGGAATTACACCCAGTAATATATAAAAGGCAGTTTAGCTTCAGCAAAATTTGTACTGAGCAAGCCATATATCAGCATTTTGCTGGACTTTTACTTTTTATTAGGATTCCAAGAAGGAAAAAAACCCTGAAAATCTGTGTCTTTTTATCCATTAAAACAGCAGGAGTATGTTACAAACTCTCTTAAAACAAGAGAAATAGTCTATTCAGTGGTATTTGGAAGTCCTACAAAAAAGGAAATAGCAAATCCTGATTCTGCAAGCAGAGACCGTTCAAAACTCCTATCCTTAGATCTCTTATGGGAATACAGCAAAAGATGCAGTACTGAGGTGCTTCACACCATCAAATGGGAAACAGCTAAATCTTTATCTGCCCTCTCTCATAATGACCACTAATAGAAAATAACCTGTTTTTCAAGGTTCTGTACCTAACTTGCACTTTTTATTAAAAATCTTAGACTGGTCTCCAATTTGACATGCTTGATGTCAGGTGTGTTTACAGGAACAGCATCAATTGAGCAACAAGTTACTGTGTTTGAGTCCATCAGAATTCAACACTCCTTCTGCTAATTTTTTTGAAAAATATTTGGAAGAAATAAGTGCTTGAAGGAAAATATTGCACATCAAGTTTTTAAGAGAATTTTAAATACATTTAAATGCTAGTCCATTTAAAGAAAACTTGTTGCTATTCAGGAAGAGCCTGATAGGTAGTCAGATACTGTTCAGGGGGAGGATCTCTGCCCTAGTTGAAGTTCTACTTGAAGTTCTACAAATTGAAGGCAGCCACAGAAGTTTTTTTATCAGGCACACACACCACCATATGCAGAGACAGATGTATTTTACTTCAGCCTGCTGCTACAGTTTAAGTAAAGACAGAAAAACAAAATCCTTGGAGACAGGTGTGCATTGTTTAGTTGTCAGTGAAATCTACACAGCAAAACGACTCCATTTGTCAAATAATAAATCAAAGTGATTTTTGGGCAAACCCTCTCAGAAGGAGCACAAAATCAAGTGATGAGAAAGGGTGAAGTAGTATCTTTACACAGTTGGAACAAGCACTGAAAGGCTGCTCCTGCTAAACAAGACAGTGAGGTGACACACTGGAGATGATCAAATAGCCTACAGAGAAGATGCAGGAAAGATACACTAAATTACTCAAAATTGAAAGTTAAAGTGGTTTGCTCCAAGTTATAAAAATAAAAAAAAGCCAGAACTCCTACAGCAACAGTTCAGCATTTAGCATTAGCATCTTATCAGACTCACTCCCCCCAAAAACATACTAAAACCTAGAGTCTGATAGACCCTTCTCAGATAAAATTTGTTTTTTTTACAAATGCACAAGTGACCAATAATCTGAACTCAAGGCAAACCCTGCTCTAGGACTGTGAGGAACAAGATGGAAAAACTAGTATTTTTTTTTTAATATAGGATTTAAATTCGTAAGTCTTTTGCCAAACAAAGGTTTTTGCCCTGCAATATTAAACTTGTGAATCTAGTTTTAAATTGCAATTGTAAACTGGTTTTCCAGTCTCAAAGGCTTTTTACCTGTAAGTGCTCAACACTCAGTTTTACACCGTGGTACGTATGGCCCTCGTGTTGGAGTGAGCATTTATTTTTTAAAAACTAGGTACTTTTTCTGTGTTAGAGCAGTGTTAGAAAGCTACCGAATCTCAGAGACAGAGTCTACGTGGTGAAAGACACAAAGAATAGATACAGCGGTTTGGAAACCTACAAGGTTCAAAAGTACACATGGGGTTTTTTTTTAAAAAATCACTAAGCACTATACAAATGATTGGTTGACTTTTTAAAGAAGTCTCACAGACGTAAATTTTCTTAATTTATATTTGTTCCTAATACAGTTACTTTGAGAGCCTGTTTAGCAACACAGCAAAGACATTCATTTTTGCCAGACAAGCATCTACCACTGCAATACTTGACTTACAGTATAATCCATCCATCAAATGATGTTTTAAGGCAAAACCAGCAAGAAAAATGGCTTTTAACAAGAAGGGATGAAAACGTTTAACTGATGGCTATAAGCTAAAATGCAGCTAATCATTTGGTCTTTAATGTTAGCTAGAAAACAGACTGATGAAAAGTTGTTAATTTTAAATGTAGTATGTACAAATGCGCGCAAAAACCACACAGCTCTTGGAAAATAGAAAATTGAAAAGAGTAGTGGGGCAAGAGTAAAACAACTCATTTTGAGAAAAGAAACATCCTGATCCATTCGGAAGGAATGAAAGATGAGTATCAGTCAGAACTGCAGCAGTCCAGAAGAGAAGTTTCATTACAGGTCTTAGACCTCTGATGCGAGGCAGAGCAAAATTTGAAAGGTCAGAAACATTTTCTGACAAAAAGGAACATCCAGACTTTACAAAAGATGGATACTCCAAGAGAGATGGAAGATGTGCTACTGCACAGAAAAACTTCACTTTTGGATATAGGAAACTGAAGGATGTTAAGGCACACGCCACCAAATACATTCTCTGTACGTTGATATAACACACATGCCAACTAATTGTAGAAAACTGGCTTCCAGTGTCCCAGCAAGCCTGAAACACTAAGCACTTCAACTCTTATTTTCAGATCTAGCAGCCCAAAGACATGATGCTATACAAACACACAGCAGCATGGGGTGTACTCCATTTTTATTCTGTGAAGAAACACGGTTGTTCTGAACCCAGAGCCCAAAACACTTTCCCAGTTCACAGAAAACAGCTTCTTTCTCAGCAGCAGGAGGAGTGCATGTGGGGGGTGTAAAATACAATAAAACTCTCCTGCCCTGAATATACCACATAGGAATCTGTACATAGCAATTTCAATTTCAGCACACCTGCTTTGCTGCAGGTAAAGTTGAGGGATCCACAAATAAAAGGACACCTCTCAAACACACACACACACCCCAATACCAAACGAGTGGTTTAAAGCATCCAGTTAAAAATCTTTTTTTATTAGCAACTTTCACTCATTTTAGTCCAAGAGGGAATTCCTCAGGATTAACTCTGGCTATTCTGTCACAGTAGGGGGACTAATATGCACCGGTTTGCTAAGGTAATGTTTAAGAAAGTCTTGCTAGAGTAGGTGCAACGTATCAAAAATGTTGCTACCATTAAGAAAGATGAGCAAAGGTGCTACACTGGCAATGTAGTCAGTGTCATCTTCTGTCAGTGTAGCCGTGCTGGTACTGCAGTGTAACAAAGTCACTGCTGTCACCAAAAGGGGACCCCACTGTAGAGTTGGAATGGCCCTCAGAAAACCGAAGGCCCGGACAAGATACATAGATCATCACCATTCTTCTTGCAACAAATTTAACACTTAAATAGAGAAAGGGGGAAAAAATTTGTAGAAAAACCTGTGTAGTTCAAGGGAATCCCACACTGTCTCTGAAATTATTCTAGAGCTACACAACATCAAAAAAAAATTTTAATGTTGAGACCGTTCAAAAATTCTAATACATTAGAGGATGCTGAAAGTACCAAGACTTTCTAAACTACTATTACAAGATGTGCTACAAACATTTCAGTTTGCATCCTTAAGGTTGAACTGGCAGTAATAAAGCAATTTAAAAGCACACTACCACAGTATGTTCCACGGCAAAGCAAATTCTGAGCAGGGAACACATGAACCATCTATAACTTTTAAGACAGAAGAAGATGCAACACCACAACAAAAGTGGGAAATGCAGCTGTATTTGGCTGCTGTCAATAAATCAAGCATATTAGGACAATCTTTTTAGAAGAAAGCCACCAACATTAGAGTTTAGTACATTCCAGGCCCAGATTATGAGTATCATCCAGATCTACAGTGAGAACATGAGTTAGAGACTCTTCTTGGTCTTCAATATAAATATATTTAACATCTGCAAGTTTGGGAATAATGTAACATGAGTCAGTCATCATTTTCACATATCCAACAACCTAAAATGTTTCAGATTAAAACACTAATCAAAAAGTTAACAGCAAAAACAGCACTATGCACAGCTGCTGCAGAAAGTTTCATCAACAGTGCAAGTGTCCTGCCTTTCTCCTTCTCTGATAGTTCTGAGAATCTAACAGTTTTTAAAAGAGTGCTTGAGTAAGTACATAAGTACCATGTTACTTATTTCCTATAATTAACCGAGGAGTGGGGACAATACAAGATTCTATAAGTGGAATTTACTTCATGACAGCTGCTTGCACTATTTCAAAGCAAATTTAACCAGCAGGTAGGTTAAACATTTGTAAACTTCAAAGCAGTTTCCCACAACAGCAGTATGACAAAAACTGCAGTCTCAAGCAGCAAATGAAAATATATAACCCTCGAAATACATTTATTGGTTCATTTTTTTGTGAAAAAATAAACCAATGAATGTATTTTGAGGGTTATTAAAACCAATGATTTTACTCACATAAATAGATATTATATGTCATGTTAAAAACCACAGAAAGTAAAACTGTCCCATCATTACTTGGCAATTAAAAAAAAGTCACAAGATTAAGAACTCTTTAATAGGTCTTATGTAGCACATATGAAGTGTTTGCACCACTAAACTTCAGCACAGCTATCAGGTAATGACAGTCCCAATCACTTTGGGAAAAATTGAAACTGACTGAAAAGTACTGAAACTGTCCAGTCCCCAGTGTTTCACCAAAACTCTAAAATGTTCATTTATTCACTATAAAAAGCTGCCCAGTAAGTTAACATCTAAAGACTAAGTATTCTGTGAGAGTCTGCACCTGTTAAACTGAAATACATTCACAGATTATCCAACCTTTATTTGATCACAAATGCCTGAACTTAGATGTGCATTCATTTGAATAAAATGTGCCTTTAACTTTAAAAATATGAAAGTATCAGAACTTTTCTCACAAAATATTCTCATTCCACCTCTCTAAACAGAGCAAAATAACCACTATCAAGGCAAATTTAAAACGGTTACTATTGAATTGACCACTGTTTTCCAAATCTAGCACAAAACCAGGCAACAACTAGTTCTAGCCAAAGAGCAGCTTCTCCAACCCTCTTCTAGTCTCACTAGAGGCCTGTTGATATTAGGAAGAGTCCTGTCCTCCACTAACAACACAATATTGGCTGTATTTAATATGCACTAAAAGTCACACACAAACTTTTCAAAACTAATACGTCATTCACCCAGAACAGAAAACGCAAAATCAAAATTTTGGAGATGATCCCAAGCAGAATCACATCCACTGCTCAAAGACCTGTTATTAAAACCTGGTGTTAATTGTCAAAGAGCTTTTCAGAAAAGAAAACCAAACCAAAACAAAGACCCCAAAAACCAACAACAAGAAAACAACTCTTCCCTTTTCTTGCCAGTTGTTAACTGCATTGAACAAGAGCACTGGTGCCTTCAGAAATGCCACCACTCACCAGACTGGCAGGAGGAGGCCTCCTCCATATCCCATATTTTAATGGGATCTAATGTGAGTTCAAAGAAACTCCAGTGGGACAGGTAACAGAGTATTCTCATAGCAAAATGACACCAAATACTCACCTGCTTTGCAAGAAGCGTTAAAAGGCTGAACAGCCCTTTGTTACTTCCTCCCCCCTCCCAGTACAACCAGTTCATATCTGCTATGGATTGGGACACCTAAAATTTCCGTGCTCTAGCTTGCCTTCCCAGCATCACCAAAGACCTTTGCAGGACTGCAGAGAAGCCCCTTTTCTCATCACAGCTCTTAAATCTACAGGGGAATTTCAGACATTTTGGTCTTGCAGCAAAGAAACAGGAGATGCAAGATTAACTACACTCCATATTGATTCTTAATGCAAATAAGGTGAAATAAAATTTCATCTCTAAGAATATAAGAGTCTCAATAAACCTTATGCCACAAGCATGGCATCTGGATTTTGGTTTTAGCTGTTTTTCCTGAAGCCGATGGTTTATTTGAATCAGAAAAGCAGTATTTTGATACACTTCTGCAGGAAGGAGAACGGACGATTGTAAGAAGTAAATCATATAAGCAGACTGCACATAAGAAGGAAAAAAGAAAAATAGCAGAGAAATAAATCCCTCATTTCTAAACAAGCTGCAAAAGAACCCCGTATATGCAAAATAAAATACAAAATCAAGAAACTTGTACACGTAATTCAACAATAAAGTGTACAAAAGCATCGTCTTTAGCACTACTTCGTATTTCTGCAACTGGCATTATGCTTAGCGAGGAGCTCGTAATCGCTACTATTGTGAAAGACACGAGAACGACGAACTGTTAAGTCCTATCTGCAGCTGATCAAAAGCACAATAAACTGAACAGCTTCGCCTTCAATCACTTCCAAAAAACCAGAAGGGTAAAACCGTCAGAACACCCTCCCTGAGCCATTAACGCAAATAGCTTCAAACGGAGCGAGAGCAGGCGAAACAGACGGGAAGGAGAAGAGCAGGCTCGAGCTAACAGCAGCAAATGGGAGGAGGAGATTTAGGTAGAAGAGGGGAGAAAAGGGCAGTAATTGCGGCACCGAGAAGCGGGGAGCCTCTGGGGCCCGGAGACTGACCTGTGCCGTCGCTGGCGGACACGGAGAGCGCCGGTGAGGAGAGTTTAGGCCGCTTGGCTGAAGGCGGGCCCGGCTCCACCACATTCTCGGCCATTTTTAATTTTTTAGACAATCACTCAGAGCAGAGAGAAGGTGGGGGGTGAACCCCAAAACCTTCACGTTCTTCTGGGGCCCCGAGTCAGGTGAAGAACAACAATAAGGCCGAGAGCGAGGAGGAAGATCTGGCGGAGAAGGGGGGCCAAGTTCCCCTTTTTCTGCTCCTCGGGCTCTGGGAGGGCGGCAGCGGAGAAATTGGGAGAGGTGGGAGCTGGGGCGGGCGGGGGTGAGGCCTCTTCCCCCAGGCGAAAGGGCTGAACGAAGATGGGAAGAGCAGGTAAAGCCCCCGCCAAAAAAAAAAAAAAAATTAAAAAATGGAGGCTGGTGAATATTTAAATTTTTTTTAGTAAAATTAATCCCGGCTGTTGTGCTGGTGCTTCCTTGCCGCCGCCACCATAATCATCTTCATCCTTCGGGGGGTCTCCTCCTCCTGCTGCCTCCTCACCGCCGCCATCAGCCTCTTCCTCCTCGGCGCCGTCCTCCTCCTCCTCATCGCCACAAGGAGGCGGGCGAAGGAGGGGAGAGGAGGAGGAAAAAAGAAAAAAAGATCACCGTCCTCTAGCAGCGGCTCCTTCCCCCTCCAACACCACCCTGCGAAAAAATACCCACCGCCAGCGACAGGGCTGGGGGGGAGGCGGCGGGGGGAGTGGCACGGCGTGCGCGGGGTCCCCAGCTCCACTCGCTTCTTCCTCGCCCGTCGCTAATGGCTGCAGAAAGGGGAGCTGTAAGGATGAGGAGGGTGAGGATAAGTCCCAGGAGTCTCCGCTTCACATCTTGTTGTGCAGGGAAGGAGGAGGGGTTGTTGTCCTGATGGAGGCAGCACCGATCGCGGGATGAGAAGGTGGGGGGCGGGTTTCAACACCCTTTCTGCCCCCCCCTTTTTCTCTTCTTTCCCCTTCCTCTTTCTCTCGTTCGCAGTAGCAGGCTGCCCCCCCCTTTCGGCGCAGGCAGAGAGGCCGATCCCACAGCAGCGGCAGGAGGAGGAGGAGGAGGAGGAAGAAGCCGGCCCCTCCCGCCCTCTCTGCCTACCTTCCCCCTTCCCGGGCGGCCGAGGATGGTGGCAGGGAGGGGGCTGCCTGTCTTAGCTCCCCCGGACCCACGGGCGATGCGGGGCGCGATGAGCGAGGGAGGAGACCCTCGGCCGCTGTTCGGGCGCGGGGGACTCCCCCTTCGCCTCTGCGAGGGTGGGGAAGGGAGCGAAGAGGTTGGAAGTCGGGGTGGGAGGGGAGGCCGCGCAGCGACCCCTCCGAGAAGAGGATCGAGAGGTAAAATTAAAATAGTAAAACAGGAGAAAAATCACGGCGGGGAAGGCCGGGGGATTCGCCCCGGAATGGCCGGGCGGGGGAGGGGGTCCCCGGCGCTGCCCGGCGCGGGGGGGGGCCGGGGCGGGACGGCGGCAGCGCGGGGGCCGAGCGCAGGCTCCCTACTGCCCCTGCCTGGCGCTCCGGGGGCGTGTGTGCGGAGTGGGCAAAGCGGGGGCGGAGGACAGCGCGGCGAGAGAGAATTCCGGGAAAAGGAAAAGAGAGAAAAGGAAACAGAAAGAGAGGGAATAGCGAGGGGACGGGCAGGCTGGGGTTGGGGGGGGGGGGGGGCGTCTGGGTTCCTCGCTTCTCTCCCCGTCCCCTGTCCGAGCCCCTGGGTCTCTGTGCGCTGCCCTCCCCCTGGCTCGCCCCGTCCGGCTCGGCCTCTCGCTCCCTTCTCCTCCCTCCGTCGCTCACACACAAACAAAATGGCGGCTGTTGTTCCTTCGCTCTCCCGAGCCCTCGGAGGGAAGCGGCGGTGGCGGCGGCGGCCGGAAATGAGCCAAGAGAACACGGGGGGCGGGGCCGCCGCCGGGGGCGTGGTCACTCCTGCGGGCGGGGACACGGCGGGGCGGGGCCCGGCGGCGCTAGCGCACACAATGGAACGCGGGGCGCCGGCGGGGTGGGGGAAGTGGCACCGCCCCGGCCGCCGTCACGAGACCGCGCTTATCCAATCAACGCTCGCATTTCTCCGGCCTCTTCCGCAAACTCCAGTGGCCCCGCCCCTTAAAGGCGAAGGGTTTTCCCTTAAAAAAAAGAAAAAAAAAAAAAAGGCTCCTTCTTCCTGCCCCGCCCCACACGCCCTTATCTGTCGGCCCAAAAGTGCGCGGCGTAGGCCCAGGGGAGCCTGGTCGGACCCTGTGGCCGCCCCGGTCTGCTGCACTACCCCGTGTTTGCTGCCCGGTCCGGTGGGCTGAGGCGCTGGCGGGAAGAGCGCGGTTCTCTCGCCGCCGCCCTCCCTCCTTCCTTCCCTCCCGGGCGCCGGCTCCCGGCCGGTTCCCCGCGGCGCCGGCGGGCGGGGCGCTCCTGCCGCCGGTCCCGGGCCGTGCTGCGCCACAGACATGGCAGCCCGGGCCGGCAGCCCCAGGCCAGCGAGCAAAGGGGCCGGGGAACGGGGCCCGCATCCCGAGGTCCCCAAGGTGGGCGAGTGGATGTGAGAATCACACCGTTGCAGAATAAATTAGATTAGAAAAGACCTCTGAGATCATCGAGTCCAACCTGTGACCGAACGTCACCATGTCAGCCAGCCCGTGGCACTGAGTGCCACGTCCAGTCTTTCGTTAAACACCCCCAGGGAGGGAGACTCCACCACCTCCCCGGGCAGCTCCCAATGCCGAATTGCCCTTTCTGTGAATAAATTCCTCCTCATCTGGGGGCGCTCTCTACTGCCCATCCCGGGGGTGCCCAGAGCTGCCTCAGGCTCCCGTCGGCGTTACAAAACAAAAAGCCCCAAACACCACAATTTTACGCCGAAGGGTAAATAAGCCCACAAGCCCCGCGCTCTCTGCCAGAGCCCCGCGTGTGCCGGGGATGGCGCAGGGCACGGTGCGAGGAATCGCAGAGTCCTGACAGCGCTCCCGCCCCTCAGAGGGGCTGTCGCAGGCGCAGGTGACACCGGCGCGGTCCTTCGCCAGCCCTCTCAGCCCCCGAGCCGTCCCAGAGGTTACGGGCGGGCCCGCCACGAATTTTCCTCAAATCTCTGAGGGCTCATCCGTGAGGAAATGCCCCATCCCGGCATTTCCCTTCGGTGCGTTTGGACTCCGTCGGGCCACACACCATTACGAGATAGGAGTGGAAGGGAAATGCAGGCACGTGCATGTTTCTGATGGAGAATCAGGGGGTGTTGATCCAAAACCGGACATTTGCGAGGAGGCCTTCCCTTGCCGCTCACCCTCAGGGCCGAACTCTCTGCAAACCACGTAAGAGCCGCAGCAGGTATTTGGGAAGAGCCTAGACTAAACACAGAATCCATACTGCAGCCTACAAGAGGAGCCTACAGACAGGAGGAGACTCACAGCCCTGTGTGTTATCCACCAGCTCCCTCACATACTCCCACTCTTCAGCTTCCCTTGTTTGGGTTTTATTTTAAGCAAGATTGTTCTTGTCTCCCCCAGCACTAAAAGGGAAACACAAACCACTCCAAAAATGCCCAAAGATTGGATTAGCCTTCCTGAAAAGTCTGGAAGGTATGGGCAACACCCTAAGAGAGGTGGAGGGAGCCTTGCAAATGACAAATAAGCCTCAGGAAAATAAACTGAGAGAGCAGAAAGTATCAGAACTAAAGTTGTCAGGGCTAACAGCCTAAAATTTAACAGTGACACCTTAGAAACTATGTTAGTGGTTCTCACAGGTTTTTGCCTTTTATTGTTTCTAAATTTCACAAAATATTCCAGTTATAGAGGTTTTATGTTACTTCAATTTTTTTTTCAGATTGTTGTTTCCCTTGTTAGTGAAGCAATTTTTTAACACAGCTGAGACTTACTTTGACTTGCTTGCTTTATAAAGATGCTGACATAAAGTGCACATAAATACCTAAATACTTTTAGAAGTCAGGCCCTTACTAAACAAGATCCTAGAAGTCAGGCCCTTACTAAACTAGATCCTACCATTCAGTTCACCTGACAACAAAAGAAAGTCTTTTTTGGTGTTTTTTTTTTTCTTTTTTTGGTAATGGTGCGGTTAAGCCTCTGGTCTGGCTACCTGTCTATCTGTCCTTGAAAAGGGTTTAGGGATACTTACCTTAACTGTGGGAAATTTAAACTCTTAGATAAACCCTACCAAAGCAACATATATCTTCTGAATTTTAATTATAAGTGGTTAACTGATACTTTAGTAAAGCCATAGTTCTGCCTTGCAAGCTTCCTACCCAGTAGAATATCTTAGTTCTTTAGACATTAGAAGGTCATATTCAGTTGGCTTTTCATATTAGAGATGTAAATGCAAGCTGAAATATTTGGAAAATAAATGGAAAACATTATTTGCAGTCTTTTTCTTAAAAAAATAGCATAAAAATAAAAGAAGGAGGAAGAGAAGGAAAAGCCAGGAAAATAGGGTTATGATAAATCACACATGTATATATAAACAATGACAAAAAACTCTTCAATATCTGTTAAGTTTTCTGAAATCACTACAGTTTTATTAAATGAACCTTAGTACATGCACACAACTCATGACAGGTAACATTACTGGAAAGCAATAACAGAACATAAAGCATTCTAAGAAGCAAATACATAAACCTATCCAAATAAAACCAGGAGGATATTATCATTCTAAAAGTAAAACACACCTATTCATCCAAAAACTTGTCCTCTTTGCTTCAGTTTCCCCATTCTTACAGCAAGGATAGTAATATTTATCCCTTAAAAATAATACCTAGAAGAATTGATTAGTTCATTATTGTCAGTAATTACAGTAGTTGTTATGTACTTTAAGATAACTGGATGAAAGGACCATAAGTCCAGTTAAAATGAGAATCTGCTCAGGAAAGCAATAAGAGAGGAATGCAGAGCCTTGAAGTTTTATCGTGGGATCTTGTTTGGCCTCAGCTGGTAGTTACTGAAATTTGTTAGCATGCCCAGCTGCTTTGAGGTCTACAAAGAACGAGATAAGATCCCTTTGTCCTGCAAAGGTCAATGTGATGCCCAGAGCTCAGCAGCCCACCTTCAGTGAGATGAGCAATGATCATCTCCCTTGGCCCAGAGGGAGCTGGGACTGTGGCCTTCCCCTTCCAGCTGCTGGATGGAGGAGCAGTGTAAGATCTCAAAGTCACCCAGCCAGCCTCCCCCGCTTCCTAATGCTGCTCAGGAAATCCCTTATACCAAATAAAACTTCCCTGCTCCCCCTCAGCAGAATTTGACCCACAGCCCTGTGGCTCTTCGAGTGTCTCTGAAAGATGTGGACTCTTGAAATGGAAAGCAAGAGCCAGGTACAGGGCACTCCCATTCTCTCAGTCCTGTTTCTGCTCACAGTTTCCAGCTCTATTATCTCTTTTCCCTGAGCTTTCCAGGGCTGCTGTTCATGTCTGGCAGGTAAATTTGTTCCCTAGCTACCTCCTGTCACCACAGCCCTGCTCGCACAGCAGCTGTGGGGGGAGGAGGAATGACCCCCTTCTTTGTACCAGCAAGGAGATCTATGCATGGAGGGTCCTTCTGGCACAGGCCAGAGGGATGAGGAAATGATTGAAGGCTGCAATTTTTGCAAGTAATGCCAGGGTGCAGCTATATTTCTGGAAAGCAAGAGCCAGCTGTGCCAGAGCAGAGAACATTGCTCAGCGCGGCGTCAACATTAAAACCCAGCAGCATTTTGATACGAGACAAATTTTATTAAAACCATAAGAAGCAACCATCCAATAGTTGGTTCATGCTTGCTTTTGGTGTATACATAAAAGAGAGGGCTGGCATTCTGACAGCAAGCAAAATGCTTTCAGTCCTCAGTCTCAGAAACACAGGCTTCCTCGGTCACACAGTTTTCAATAGCTGCAAACACAGAGTTATGTTGCTAAATGTTAAGGGCTCAGCTGTTTACCAGAAGAATGTTTCCTCCCTGGAACACATGGTTTTGCTTAAAAGAAGTTCTCCCAAAAAACCCTACTTTATTTAATTAGCAAATGCAACATTATAGTTCTCACAAACATGCCATGCTGTCTTCCTTTACAAGAGCAAAATAGGAAAAGAAGACAAAAATTGACCTTTCAATTTAAGAGAGGGGCAGAAGTACATTCTGCCTAGGAAATATTGCAGCTTTGAGGTCTGGTGATCTAGAGCCAAATCTCGTGCTTGAAATGTGTGGTGCTTTGTGTGTCATTTCCATGTCCTGGTTCATGCTGAAAGCACAAATGTGGATCAGAGTGAGAGGCTTGCATGCCCTCCCAGCTTTTACTAAGGGCTGGTCAAATCTCTGCCTCTCACTTCCCAGGCACAGCTCTCCCCTATGTAAGGGGAAGGTGATCCTACTCCTCCTTACAGAAAGCACATTCAAATCATTAAATAAAAATGTAGTACTTTTGTTGCTTCTAAATGAAATTACACTGAAATTAATTGCATTTACATCAGCAGTTGATTTATCCCAGAGTATTACCAGGATGCAAGCAAGAGCTTCTAGAATGAAAGTATTAGATTTTTAATTAAGGGCCCTTGAACTTGCCACATGCTTTGAGCTTGTGGAGAGTGAAATGATGGCAAATTTCTGAACAACTCAGTCAGCTCAGCAAAGTATTTACGATTATCTGCTAAAAACGATCGTTGTGAGAGAGAGCTTAAGCTAACATGGGAAATCTGTGCTGAAAGAATTACAGATATTGTAGCAACCCAAAGGAAGCATATTGTTCACATTCCTCTTATTTCTTTTGACTCTTGTATCCAATGGAAAAGTTCTTGATAAGCTTTATTGCACTGCAGAGGGTATAAACAATGCACTTTGAAATCTGCTGAGTTTCAACCCAAAACTTATCTTTTCATTTGTTTCCTGAATTGTCCCACAGACACAAATCCACAGCACACATATGTTTATAAAGAACAGAGTACATGTATTACTGCCATACAATCCCTTCCTTTCTTGTTTTTTTTTTTTTTCCCCTCAGTATTTCTTAATTGATGTTTTTTTTACTTGCTACAACATTCTCTAAATGCTGGACTGCAATGTGGTGTTTGATGTCTGCAATCAAAATGCAACGAGAGGAAAAAGGTAACTTTTTTTCTTGCTGCAATAGTTTTTATGTTTCAAAATTTAAAGTAATTTCTTCAATGGGGTCAAGCAGAAATTTACTCTGTGACAGGGAAATGTACTGAATCAAGAGGGTTTTAGTATAGAGGGTATTGGCCTTCTGACAGAGCTAATGGGACCCGTTGTTCACAGGATAATACACTTACTTAACACAAAATGAACTGGTTTTGCAGCTGCCATGGAAGAAAAAAATCCACAGGAGATATAGTTCTGGTTGGTTTCTTTTTTCTTTATTTTTTTTCTGCTTTTCTCTAAAAGGATCTTGTACATTCTTGGCTTTTTGGCATGAATTCTTTCCTTCTTCATGCAGAAGTAGAAGTAAATTATTAACCACAAACTTCAGAATTCAATTGATTCTGATGCCACCACTGTGTGTAAAACAATAGGGTTAATCCTCAGTTCCCTACCTTCCTAATTTACACAGACTTATCACTTCTCTTCCCAGAAACTTCCTTGTGCTTGTGGACCCTCACATATAATCACCTACAAGTTATTTGTTTGGTTTTTTTTCCTTTTTTTTTTTAATTTTTGGTCTCTTGTAGCAAGGGATGCTGACATCAGGCGGCACCAGACATTCAGTTTCTCATTCCCTGCCTGTCCCTCATGTGAGGCCTGCAAGCCTTGGAGAAGGGAGCATCACCCCTGATGGTGCATTGCTGTTAAAAGGCACCGAGAGAGCAGCCAGAGTGCAGAAGCTGTGGCAGCACCCCAGCAGCACACTTTTTCTCCTTGTGCTCCTACCTTGCCTCAAGCCCTGGAAAGATCATTTTAGCAGGGCAGAGGTTGATGGGCTGATTTGAGATACTTACTCCAACCTCTTTTGCCAGCTCAGATGCCTTCCTGATTGCAGGACAGACATGGGAGAAGCGTGCCACAGGATGCTCTTCCAGATTCAGTGCATTCAGGATGCTCCAGATCCAGTGGAGGTGGTCATAAACCAAACCAGTGGGGTGTCAGGGAAAGGCCAGTCACCCAGTCCAGCACAGGCACCACAATAAAGGTGCAACCACCTGGGAGTAAAACTAAAACCTTTTGAGATGGCTGGACTGGTCATCATTTCATACACCAACGGGCCCCAATGGGAAAGGAAGGTCGAGGTTGTCGCGATACTCTGTTAGCAAGGACTTGTTTATCATTCTTTAGAAGTGCAGAAACATTTAAGTAGCTTTTAGGGGAAGGTAGAGAGCTTTTCTAGTGGTCATAAAAGTAACAAGTTCAACGTTGATGTTACTCCTTTGTCCTCAGTGTTTCTGTGACTGCAATTTTGTTGCTAATTAAGAATCAGCTTCAAGAAAGCAGAACACAAAGCTGGAGGTGCACAATCAGCATCACAAAAGGCCAGAAATATTGATTCTTTCACCATGTGATAAATAAGTATTTTGTGCAGATGTTTGGTCCCTTTGTGAAGAGGCTTGGCCACGGGCATTCTGCACAGTGCTGCTAAGCCAAGCACCAAGCCCAGGAGAAGCTTCTCTGGGTGACCAGGACACTGAGCTCCCCTGGAGAGAGAAAATTCTTTTGTCTCAGCAGGAGAAAAAAAGCTTTGTAACATCAACCACACAAAAAAAATCCCATTTTTGCTGCTGCTGCTGCTGCCCTGCACGGTGAGCATGGGCCCCATGTTTGGGAATAGACAGAGGGGACTTTGCCTGGCCATGCTGGATGTGCTCCTGGCATGTCTGCTGCCTGCCCCCCCAGCACATCCTGGGGGTGATGTCCCAAACAGCTGCTCTGGCAAAAGGGACAGTGCTGCTGGTCAAGGAGAGATGAAAAACTTACAGCCCCAGAGTGAGAAGCATAGTGAAAAGTCTGGCAACTGGATGTGTCAGTTGTCTTGGCAGTATGCAGGGTTTTTTCTTGTTTACTCTGCTAGATGTAGGCATCTGAGGCCCTGCTGAAAAGGAACACGGGTGTTCAAAGCCTCTTGTGATTTTGCAATTTGCTGGTTCATATGTCTTCCTATCTGTGCCACTTACAGATACATATGGATAAATGTATATGTATATTTATATACCTCAGAGGTATCAGAATTAAATGTGTTTTGTTTTAAATAGTCAAGCCATCCCAGCATAGTTAGCTTCTGCAAGAAACTTCTTTAAAAATTGTTTTCACCATGGTGAGCACCTTCCACAGAGGAGTGCATCAGCTTCCAGAAAGTGAGATGTGTGGAAGATTCCCTGTTGCCATGCACAGGAACTGAGCCAAGGACTAACAACAGTGGTCTGACTCTACAATATGAAGGGGGAGCACGTCTGTGCTTGCACAGAAGGATCCCACATCAGTGCAAAATAGGCCTGTGGATTCCTCCATCCCTCCTGGGTATTTCAATTAAAAGCAGAGAAGGAAGTCCAAGAAAATGCCTAAAATGGCTTGAGTCCTTCCTCACGATCTGGAAATGGAAGTCTGCGGTGACTAACTCCAGCCCAGCCACCAAACCCCTCCCTCCCCGACTCTGCATTGCTCTGTTCATTCCCAGCTCCTCTCCTGCGTTTGCAAGCAGTCGGCAGTGGAAACAGTGAAGCAGCCTGGTTCCCAACGCCAGCACCAACGAGCGGTATGTGACTGCAGCAGGGACCAGGGACGTCCCCAGCCCATGCCCGTGCCTAACCTCGGCAGCAGTGGTTAAAATCTGACGGGGCAAGGCTTGATTTGAGCAGAGGAATGACTTTAAAAGAGGCTGCTGCCACGCCTGCAAACAAAGCCCGATTAAATCCTTCCATGGGCTTAAACTGGCTGCAAAACAGGCCTCTAGCAGCTTCTCCAGTTTAAAGAAAAATTAAAATGCTTGTTTATAATTCCTAAGCCAGTTCAGATGCTGTCTCCTGACTTTCTCACAAAGCTAACGGCAATATTCGTAAAGAACAAAATCAGCTGACTGAATGGTAAGGAAAGCTGGATCCCTTACCCACTCAGAGTTGGTAATATGATCTTTTCAAGCTTTTTTTTTTTTTTTTTTCTTTTTTCTTTTTTTTTTTTCTTTATTCTTTTTCTGCTCATTCTGTTGTGGTTATGCATTGGACCTGAATCTGAAAGCATCAATCCTGAAAAGAGTTGCCTGGGCACTGGGAGCAGTGGGAACTCATGCTATGATGGTGGGTTACTCCATGGGCACCAGCCCAGTTCCTTCTCTGTTCACTCACATTGTGTGACAAGCATGAAGTCTCAGCTCTTCTGCTCAAATTTTAACCATCAAGGTGGAAATACTGAGTGATTTTCTGTGATTTCAGCTGTTCATTTCCTTCCACCACCCATCCACCTCACATAAAAGTCCATTGAGACTTGGTTTTTGTGTGTCACCTGTCCCACAGGAGTGTGTGATGTCTCCTGGTATCCAAGAACTGTGACAATGCAAAAAATAAAGAACAGTATGGGATGCTTGTCACCCCAGTTCTGTATTGTTCAAAATATTACAGTTCAAAATCTTACTTTCTGTTTAATTCAGTCACAACTTTTTCCCTAAAGAGTTTGAGAGTCAGAGCTTTCTGTGCTCATGAGTGAAGGCTAAGGGAGCATACATCATCCACTGTGGGCCACAGGATGCCCAATCCACTCCTCTTGGGTTGTGAAACATGGAGAAAGACGTCCTTGAAATGTTTGACTGCTCCTGAGACAAAGCCCTCCCCTTGCCCTTCATTCAGCAGTGTAGCAAGGTCTTTGGGAGACCAAACGTGCCTAGAGATGAGTTTATTCACAGGGTGGATGAGGTGCTGGCTGGAGAGATGCAGAGCTGAGCTGCTGGCATATGCCCTACCCAAATTTACTCCTGCCCTCAGGTTTGTGACCTCAGTGACTATTTAATAGTGTAAACCTACCTTGTATATTCCCTGTAGAGGTGATTAAAAAGGATGATCACAAGAAGGAACACCTGAGCAAGGATATCAGTAGATTAATTAATTATTTCTACTAAGCTAATTAAGTATTAAGGCAGATCAATTAAGTGATCACACCAAGATCACGATTAAGATCAAATCAATAAATCAGTAGATTCAAATAGCTGACCAACAGGTTGTGTATCTATCAAACTGACTTGTGAGGTTGCCACTGAAGGAATTACTTAGATTTTAATCTTGTCTAGGAACATTCAAGGAGGAGGCAGAGCCTTTTCAGGCTAAAACCCCAGTGAGCTTTCAAGCAGTGAAGAACATAGGCCTTTGAAAGACATAAGGATATTGAAGGAGATACCTCTCATGCTTCGAAGGGGGATATCCAGTCTGGATTTTTTGCAAAGCTGTATGACCCAGCTCATATGGTAATCTTGTTTTCACTGTGTTTGGGGATATAACATGACAGGCATCACCACGGTAACTTTCCTTTAACATGTCTTTCTTAAACCTTAATTTTACTTTAAAATGTATTAACATTTATTGTCTATATATACCCTGTTTCACAAGCGGCCCAGTTTTTCTCCACTGCCAAAGTAGAAGGGGTGGTTAGGTAAGCCTGGCTACTTCTGAATAATCTTGTTTTCAGCTCCAAAACCTGCCATCTTAACTAATTTGCTACTTTGCTTTAGTATTCCTCCAAGGGTATTTTTCACACAAGCACGCCTGGTCACCCATTCATACCAAGAGAAAACCAAGAAGAGATGGAATTGATTAATTAAAACAAAGGTAAAAACAAACAGTGTAATTTCATCATTCCTTTGATGGTTTAATTCACATCCATATTTCTTCTATACACCAAGCACAGCACTGAAGGCTTCCTCTGGGCACACAGCCTGGAGTCTGACGTGGCCCCAGAGCAGGCTGCAGCCTGCCCAGCCCCATGAGAGCCTTCCTTCCCTCAAGTCTGGTTCATCTTCCTCTGTGTGTGTTATCCACACCAAGGCAGCATGTTCATGTTTTTATTTTGGGTAGTGGATTATGTTTCTCGTATCATTATTATTTGTACTTGTACTTAAATCAGGCTACTGTGTGCCTTGGGTTCACACAGTAGAGCTGTCAGGCCAGTTGTGAACCCTGGTGCTTTGGATGGTATCTGTCATCCAGGTCCCTCATGAGCTGTGTCAGGAAGTCCCACCAGCAAGTGATCTTTAATTTTGCCTGATCAGTTTTGATCATATATCTGTAATATAAAGTGCAGATGTGTAGGAGGAAGCCTTGCCAGTAAGGTGGAAGTTTGCCTTGGAGCAGAGGTAAAGGGAGTATCACATGCTGTCAATGGAAATATCCCAGCTTTCAGAAGAATGCCTGGTGTCCTGCTTAGCACACTTTCTCCTTAGTACAGTTTCCTTGTGCTAGTTCTTCCTACAGTTTCAATATTGTGAATTTCTTAATGGAAAAGACTTGGGATGCTAATTGGGGGAAATTTTTTCCCTTGCTGTCATGGCTTCTATCTAAACCTACAAAACACTGTTACATTAATTACTATTTGACCATTAAAGTTTTCTCAGTATTGACTCTGCTTTGGGTATATTCTCATTCCACAATGTCCAGTCCAAGCAAGGGTCAAAATGTATTTGAATTCCCAGTTCATGGAGGCCCCAGGCTTGCTGGTAATGTAGTGGAAGGCTTTTCACATTTCTTTGTCACCAATGTGAGTTATAGCATGCCTGAGGCAATATGCGGGCCTTAAAAATAAAAAATTAAAATGCAAAATAAAAGATGCTCTGGTTCTCCTTTTGCAGAGACAGCACAAATCAGGGGGTGAGCTCTGCACAGTGCTCTGGTAGAAAGTAATTTCCTGATTTAGGGTGATATGTAGCTAAGGATTTTGACTGATCTCATCTATATGTATATTCAGTCTTTCCAAGATGCTATTAGTAAGCATAGCTGAAATTTGAATATCTTATTTTGTTTTATAAAGCCTCTTTCATATTATTTTTAGGGAGAGTTATCTTTGTTATTTGCAGCATGACACAGCTTTGGGTCATCTGCAGGTTTAATCAACCTGATTTTTCAGGCAAATAATTTACATGAAAGCCATGTAAAGGCCTGTGACCAGGACAGATCCTGGCTCGCTCTCACTTGGTCCACCCTTTTATTTGGAAAATAAATTACCTCTAAAGTCCAGATCAGCACAGGGCTTTGCCACTAGCCCTCCACTAATTTTGTCAAGTGTGTTTTTCTGCCTGCTTTAGCAGGACATTGCATAAGACTGGGCCACAGCCTGTCTGGAGCTGAGCTGCTGCACCTCTGGATGTTCTGCTGTTAGTCTGCTTTGGGAGGAAAGATGGTTGGTGTGGTATGGCTTGGTCTTGACAATTCCAAGCTGGCTTCTCATCTCTTTGTCATCTCCTGGATGTTTACAAATAAATTCATTATTTGTTGTGAAGAGTTATAGCTAGGCTGACTGGTCTATGATTCCCTTGGTTTCTCTTATCTTCCCTTTTCTCTTCATAGGAACTCCTTTGACCTTTTCAAACTTGGGGGGTCCTGGCATATCCATCACTAACTCCCCAAATTAACCACTACTGTCAGTTAGTGCTGGGTGAAATTGCTCCTGCGCAATGAAATTGAAAACATTTACCTCATCTCTGTGCTCCCTAACCATTGTTTTCTTTCAGGACTGCATCTCATTCCCTTTCTTGGCTGCCTATTCAGCAGCATTTTATTCACTGTAGGCTGATAATATTAAAAAGTATTAAGGACTTTGACTTTATTGAAAATAATTATCAATAGCTTTTGCTATTTATTGCATAGCAGAGCAACCCTTTCCCTTACTCATCTTGTTTTTACCCTATGAGATTGTCTTCTTTGAACAGTGCCCCATGCTGGAGTCAGAAGTGTTCAGTGCTCTTTTTTTCATCAGTGCATGACAGAGAAGATTTTTTTGGAGCCAAGCGGGTTGATTTCTGGCCTCTGTTGGTTTTTAATGTATTTGGTTTTTTTAAGTTCTTCAGGTCTCAGTCTCAAATAGAAATTTGGGCTGCTGAAGACACTGAGATCACCTCCCATCCCCACTGCCTGAGGTAAGCCCAGACAACTCAATCTCTGTCCTAAGGCCATGTTTCTGAAGGTCTCTTCCCAAGATCCCAAACGCTCCACATCTGCTCAGTGATTCTTTTAGCAAGGGGGCCAGCAGGAAGGACTCTCTCTGCACAGTCTCTCACTTGGCTCCCTGAAGGGACATCCTCCCTTTGAAGGACAACTCCCAGCCTTGCTTTTGGGACACACCTGCTTCTCCTGGTGTGGTGGAGGTTGGTGATGCTCCTGAAGGCTGAGGCTCCCCCGCGTCCTTTCGGAAGCCCCATCGCTATGGCGACTGTGTGCAGCTTTATGATCTGTTTGTTGTCCACCTCTCTCAATCAGAAATGCTTCTGGAGTTTTTATATTTTCAGTGATTTTCATTCAAATTCACTAGTGCATGGTTTTGAATTCAAGAGAGAAATGATACACTGTGAGAAAAAACTTCCTGAAATCTATACTTTTTATTAATTTTGTGTCATTGTCATACTGCTCTGAAAATATCAGAGAGAAAGAGAAATTTTTTTACTTTGCCCCCTGCTTTGGATGCAAAACTCACCAAACTGCTCCCCATGATCCAGCTGGGGTGGCTGTGGCACTGAGAGAAGCAGCAGAGCTGCCCACAGGCTCCCCTGCCCCGATTCTCAGGGGACTGGCAGGAGCCAGGCAGTATGGACCAGAACACTTAGGGCCTAAAGGCAGTTTTGTCCTGGAGCAGACCTGTGGATAGCCCAGGCAGATCTCCTCTTTGGTGCTCCCAACTCAACCAGGGGATGAATGAAACAGAGGAGCATGATGGTGCTGAAGCCTCAGAGTGTGCACATGGTAAATGCACCCACCTTTGCTCACTGCTTATTTATCACCAAGGGACATTTCAAGCCCTAATGGTCACTCCTCCCAGCCTATAAACTAAAGCTTTTACCTACCAGGTCATAGCGCTTCTGATTTGATGATTACTTTAATGAAGGATCACAACTTGTATTTGTATCCTTCTTGGCCCATTCCCTCTCCAGAGCTTCTGCCTCTGTTTGTCAGAGAGAGTTTTTATTCCTTGCCTTCTGCATATTCTTCCACCTACTCTGATCCCTCTGGGACAGCAGTCCGAGGAGGTGAAGATCTGTTCAGCTTTGACAAATGTTAGCACTTCTGCATTTGATAGTAATATTTTAGGGAGTTATTTTCCTTCAAAGGAATTTAAATACCTCTCCTTACTTTTGTTGTGCTTCAAAATTTTGCATCTTGTGCTGACACGGGAGGAGCTCTTTGGTTGGGAACTCATGGTTTGCTCTGAAGGTTTGAGATTATCAATGAGGAAGTCTTATTTTTCAAAATGTAGTTTATAAAGAGCTGCCATTTACTAATAACCAAGAGATTATTGGGGAGAAAAACTGAATGCTTTCAAATACAGAAAATAAGGACTATGGTTTTAGTTGGGTTTTCATATAGTTTGGTTGCTAGTGTTCGTTCATTCTGGATAGTCAAAATAAACTATTTTCTTTTTAGATATCCTAATGTTTTTACTTATAGAGCATGACAGGATGCTCTTAGATTTGGTGTTCTAAAACAGCAGCATTCCTTAAGAAATGTGCTTAAATGGCACAGGGTATATCAACAGCAGGTTTTGATAAGCCTTTCAGTTTTATGTACAGAACCACAACATTGTGAACCTGTTTGGTTGAGTCCCTTTGGAAAGAACCTTTCTTTTTCATCTAGCCCTTGGTGTGGCAATGGGAAGAGGCAAGGAATGGAGGGCCACGTTTGCAGCCAGGATCTCTTGGTAGAGCTCAGTACCTTGACTTGGTATCTTATCTTTTTCTATAAAGAAAAGGAGGCTGAAAAACCCTATTTTACTTTATTTTAGTCTTAGGGAATTGAAAGAACAGCCATTGAATTCAGGACAAATCAATCAAATATCACATCATTGATGGCTTTTTATTTCTTTTTCTAAATAACCTGTCTCAAACTATAAAACCAACCATCTTCTGATCACCCAACTTTCCTGATGGACTCAGTTTCAAACAGTTTCCAGCTCAATCACAAACCACCATTTAACTGGACTGAGTCATAAATTTACCCTGCAGCAGCCCCTCAAATGTCTGTTTTCTGGAGCTACAAGTAGGTCTCAGAGTGGTGTGAGCAGGATATCCAGAAGTGGATGGTGATGCCTCTGGGTGGGACAGGCTCTGCAGCTGATACTAATCCCAGTTTTCATGGCACAGTGGGACAAGGAGGAGCCCTGGGGACGCAGAAGGTGTTGTGCAAAGAAGAGGAGGACACATCTCCCAACCACACTGTTTGGCAGTACCTATGGGAAGTTGCCCTCAGAATACTGCCAGTGGGAGAGCTGATGATGAGCATGTTCAACCCCTAACTACCCCAAGAGGTGTGTAGTTTTGGGGTCATTTATGCAATCAGGACAAAGCAGGGATGAGCTGGGATTCTGAGTTCCTCAGGAACACCCCATGGACATGTTAAACCCCAGGACCAGACAGCAGCCATCAATGCGGGCAGCATATGAGCAGATTGCAGAGCTCACTGGGGTTATCAGCTCCCCCTCAAGCTCACCCCTACCCTGTGATTGTGGTTTCTGTGCTTCTCTGAGTGAGGCTGACCCTACAGCCCCTTTTACTTCAGCTTGGATTTATTGCTTTAGGGTTGCTGAATCCCTCAGCCTCTCCAGAGAATGGGGTATATCCGATAGCAGCAGATTCGGCTCTCAGGAAATTGCACAGGCTCAGGGAAACCTGGAGGTGGTTGAGAGACCCTAAAACTTCCCAGCAAGAGGTTCCCTCTCCTGTTTCGCTGGTGCTATCTAGTAAGTCCATAGCAATGTCCCACCACACCAGACAGGCTCCAGCCATCGTGCTGGAACTGAAGGGAGAGAAGAGTGCTGAGTGAGAAGAGTGCCCGTGTGGCTGCTGCTGCTGCTGCTGCGGCTGCTGGATAAAACATTGCAAGGGGGTGGGAAAGGCCGTGGGGAAGGTGGTGGGAGGGCTCTGGAGGCGGCACCTGCCTGAGGTTGCAGCAGCTCCAGGGTGATTCATCCTGGACTGGGAGTAAGACTGCTGAAACGCTGAGCCCTGAAACTGTTTCATCATATTTAGCATATCCCGCTACATAACACACAACTTTGCAAGGGGCTCTCTGCTCGGTGTTCAGCTGCAGCAAAGCCCTTAGTCACCTCCTGGTCCCAGCAGCCATGTGTCAGTCCTGGGGAAGGGAGCAGGCAAATCAGATCTTGCGAGAACAGACAAATTACTTTCGCTTTCTCAAGGGAAAAACCCCAAACAAACAAAGAAAGAAGAGAGTAAGAGGAAGTGAATACTTGAAATAACTAGGATCCAAAGTGAGCTCCTTTATTACAGAAAAGCCAGAACAATCTACTGGCATGGTGTGGGGGTTGAAAGTGTCCAAGTGATGACTGCAAAATCTTTCTGTTCAAGAAGATGCACACACTGATGGCGAAGCAAGCGATCAGAATTTTGCTAACTGCTTGCTGCAGTTTTATCTGACAAAGCTTCTCACTCAAAGCTGGGAAAATAAGTGTCCCCTCAGCAAAGCTCCATGGGCCAGGAGCCTAACACATCCAGGCTCCAACATGCTCTGGGAAGAAGATAATCCTATAGAGAAGGTCTACTGAGAACATTCATCATCATGTGTTTTAAGATGTTTGGTTGCATAAAATATTGGTGGATTCATTTTCCAAGACAGGCATTTTGCTCAAAAGCACCTGGAGAGCTTTATCAGGGCATTTTACTTCCTTCTCCTCCACCTCAGTCACTGAACTGGAAAAATTCACCCCCAGAAACAAACAGGTAGAGATTGCAGTGATCACAGCACTCCTGATGGGAAGCATGGGGCAGGTGCTCTCCAAAATTGTCAGGTCCTCCTGTCCTCTAACCAGCCCTGCAAAAGAGGCTGCAGCAGGAGCCCCCAGAGACAATACGGCACATTTGTGGGGCTCACTGCTCTGTGCCAGCAGCCAGATGCACTCTGCATCTTCTAACCTTCAAATCACCTCTAAAGGTGATCCAAAATAGCCTCTGCTGGCACTTCAGTGGTGGGGAGTCTCCCATCCTCAGTATGATGTCAAATGTCCCCTATCTTTGCTATGATGTCATTGAGCTGTGAGATTCCCACACCTCTGGGAGTAAGAGAGACCTCTGCCAAGCCTTCTACCTCAACAGCCAGATTTATATGCCAGTGAAAGGCCACCCCAGCCATAAACCAGGAAGAAGCCCTTGTAGAAATAACCCTTCTCATTAAGTCCTGGTTGAGATGCATGGTGCAGTGCACCTCTTGTTTGATCTACAGCTCCAGCAAGTCCAGACTTCAGCCAACATCTTGTAGGTGATGTTTTCAAATTTCCTCTCAGTATGATGAAAGACTGAAAGTTTAATTTATAAAAAGAAATAATCTCAGCTCCTGAAGCTGAAATTTCAATTTCATCACCTCGCCCAGGAGCTGGGATCTTGGCACAGATGGATAGTGTCTATCTGTTAATCCAGGCCCAAGAGAAGAAAGGAAGAAAAAGCTTGTCATTAGAGGACTAAAGAGAGAAATAATTTTGGGGGCCTGCTCAGAGGCTCAAGAAGCCTCAAAAATTTCCAAGACTCAAAAAGCACTGATGCATTGAGGCCTTAAAGTGTATTTTTGTAGAGGTCAAGTGCATGTCCCCAGCATGGAATGAGCAGAATAAAAATTGGCATTAAATTCTGTGTGACTGAAACCTTGATTCAGAGTCACTGCAAGTGAAAACCCTAGAGAATATGAAATGCTGTTAGAGTTGTATTACAAGGCTTTGAATTTTTTTCCCTACCCCTCTGGTGCATGATGTTCCTGCAATTAATTTAGTCTATGTTTCTAACACTGTGTGTGCAGAAGGAGGGGGAGCAAATTGATTTTTGGTTTTCCTTGTATCTAAACAGTGTGGCTTGCTAAAGGAAGAGCTTACATTTCAGCCCCAACATATATCTCTGTTACATTCTGGATAATCCTTGGAAGATTTCCCAAAGAGTAGATTTTGGGGAGGAAAAAAGATGCTCCCAGAGGTGTGCAGGAGGACCTGTGCACTGCTGCTCACAGAAGACAGGTGAGGATGGGGGCCATGCACAGGGTTGTTGGATGCTGGCATCAGCAGCACACGACTGCCTGGAGGCCACCCAACAGAAATGGCTTGGACAGACAAGGATGAGGATGGGAACTCACTGGCAAATTACTTGTGATCTTGCCATGACTCACTACAGAAACTTCCTTACCTCAGCTCGTTCTTCTTTACACATCTTTACTGGTGGCTGATTCGTGGCAGTCTGGTTTTTTTCAAACTTAGAAAGCCACCCAAACACACAAGCACTGAGTAATTACCGTACACGTCTAGCACCTAAATAAATAAAAGTGCTTGCCCTGCACTTTTCTGATCCAAAGTTTTGTAAACTCTGAGTAATCACTTCTAAACCTGTGTTACAGATGTTTGTGTTGCTTTCCCGGGCCTGCCAGCAAGAAAGCTGAGGTGGAGGATGAGCCTGATGTCCTGGAAAAGCCGCAGAGTCAGACTGAGTGAGCAGGGGTGTGGCAGAGCTTCTCAGCTCCTCTTGCTGCACAGAGTCTTTCCACAAAGGCAGAGCCGGGACTCGTCTGTATTTCTCTTCCTGCTGTCCTGAACACCGTTCTGCACACAAATGTGCCCATGGACTAAATACCTTGAAGCTCATTCTTTCCAGGAGATGCACATTACCTTGTCTTCTTCAAGCCTCTGTATGGTTTATACTGCAGCTGATCCCAAAGCACGAGCAAGAGAAAAAACAGTGGTGGAAATCCAAAGAAAGAAGGAAGCCAGAGCAGCTCTGACACCTTTTATGTCTCCTCCTAAAGCTGTCATGGACCTACACAGATGGGGGGAAGCACATGTATCCATGTCTGTCACTCACAGCAGTTTGGAATGGGGGTAAGAGAACCTATCACCCCAAGGCATTTTCCTGAATGAGCTGTTGGAGACCTTTGGTGCTGCCTCCCATAGCCACGTCCTGGCTCAGTAGAGCTGGTGGCACAGTCTCTTCCAGCAGTGCCTGCAAGTGTATGGGAAGCAGGCAGAGGCAAGGCTGAGGAAATGGGGAGCTGCAGAGCAGGGTGGATGGATCAAGTGTCCAGAACAGAGAGAGAAATTTGAAATCCCGTAGAGGGAACCCTTTCTTCTCTTGGAAGACACTTTGAAGGGCTGTTTTAAAAGATTCATCCAGTGGACTGAAGAAGAAGAAGAAGACATGCTAGAGGTTCAAGCACGTATTGCTTTCAGGTATGTTCATGGGGCATTTAGGGACAGCTTGATCTACTTAAGATGCAGAAGATAGTCCAAGATATACTGAAAATTTGGAACAAAACTGAGGGACATTTTGTTGGTACAACCAGATAAACAGTCTGTTCCTCTTTCAAAGTTAAGCAGATTTTACTATACTTATTTCTACATTATATCCTCCTGTTTTGTACTTTAGATGAGTGCTGTACCCAGAGAATGAAACTCCTCTGTATCCACATGGCTGGGGGAAGCTGCTCACATCCAGCTGGGGAATGAAACCTGTCCCTGGAAAGAAGATATCCATAAACAGTGAAAATATTTGTCAAAATTGTACAGAGAGCCTTTTAATTAAAAGAAAAGTAAAGCAAGGCAAAACAAACCCCAACTTAATTATGTTAGTCTCATGATGATGGATTCAGCCTACTCTTACTTTACTCTACCTGCAGCTCTCATTTTTCAATGACCGGGAATGGATATACATATTCAATGCTCACTCTGGTTCCAGAACTAAAATGCAAAATTTCTTTCTTTAAATGTTCTGTCCTTCTTAAGTCTCCAGCCTTGAAGCTTTCACTCATCAGTGTAGTGCCAGTGTTCAGACCCTGGCTTTCATCTGGAGGCAGGAGTGTCAGTGTTTCATCCTTACGGTGTCAGAGGTTTCCAGTCAGATGTTGGAGAAAACTCCACTTTTCAAGGAGACTCTCACAAGCTGTTGGAGTTTTCTGAGCCTATTTTGTCCAAGAAAAAATATTTTAGACCCATAATAAGGAGTTTATTCCAGGTCTTTTTCTATTTTGCATGAAATATTTTAGTTATGGCTTTACTCATGCCAACACCACGGGCTGCTATTTGGTTGTTGTTCCTGTGAATGAAGTAAACAGCTCTGCGTTCCAGCTCACAATAATAACACAGCTATATTCCTAGTTGGCCTTGGCCAAGACAAGCTATTAAAATGAGTTTTGTTTTGTCACGTTTCATGTTCTGAATCATCTTCAGGAAGTGTGGATCTGGTGGAGAGGCACTGAACAGGCAGGGAAAACACTAAGGTGATCATCCTCTCATGCCAGGACCCGCTGGGACAAAAGCAATAATGTTCCTTGTCTCCTAATGCTGTGCAAAGGTGTGTGTGGAAAAAGGCTCATTTTTTAATGTGTTCAAAATAGAGCCCCCTTTTTTTTGCCAGTTGTAACTAATGGTTAAATGCCTGTGCTAACTCTCGTCTATCTTCTGCTGCAGGGAGGTGGGCAGTGGAAAATGCAGCACTGGGCTTTGTCAAGTGCTTCCCTGTTACTGGAGAAATTTTGTTCTGATAGGGTGAAAAGAAGGTTATTTCATATGGCTTGAACTGTGCAGCCTGATACAATCATTAGGAAGCTTTGACTGTGTTATAAATAACTTGTGATACTAGCACAGCTTTGTGCAGGTGCCTCTCTGAAGCTCCTACCTTGGCAGCTGCTGTCAGCAGCCTCCCCATCATGGAGGCAGCCCATGATGGCAGTCACTGGTGGGGATGGTGGGCTGAAGACACCATCCTCATGCTCACTGTGTGATGCTGTGCCTTCTGCTTTGCTGCACATGAGGAAGGCTCAAGCCCTTTCCGCTCCTCACACTCACTACCCCGTGTTCTCCTTGGAACAGGCTCATTGCTTTATTTGTCTAGGGTTGCATCCGTGCCTGGATCCCATAGGCCCTTGGTAAGGATCCAACATCACTCAGTGCAGGGGAACACCTTTTTTTTGAAAGGGACCAGGAAAATTTCAGGGCAGTCAGGAGAGAAGCCTTCTCCTCAGCAAAACAAACCTCTGAGCAGCTGCCAATTAGCTGCTGTAACGGCTCACCATGCCAGGTAGTGTTTGAAAGCCAGAGATTTATAATCCAGAGTCACATAAGCTCTATGGCAAATCAAATCTGTGATGGAAAAAAAAAAAAACCACCCTGTAATAAAAAGATTCAGCACAGGAAGTCTGATAAACTGTTAATTTTACTTAGGATAATTACAGTATTTACATCTAGGTAGCGCTGACAGTTCAAGGCTTTGATATACTCTAATGTGATTTATGGGCAGCAGAAGGGAGCTGGGTTGAGCTCATTGTCCCCACCTCAGGCACATCTGCTCTGTGTGCAAAGCTCTGATGAGCACGTGCTGCCACAATAGAGAGGCCTGGCCACAGGTGCCTCCTGTCAGAGGCATGACATCTTCGTGGACTGCTGCTCAGAGATGACCAGGGATTATTAAGCACTAATGAAGATACTACAGTTATAGACAGCTCAAAGAGCTTGGCAATGCACTCAAGGGAGTGAGCCCAAACTGGTATGCTGATTCCAGAAGAGAAGTGGGAAAGGAGAAAGTAAATGATGCTGCCTCATCTTCCAGGAGCTCCTGTTAGTGCTTCAGTAGATGGCTGATCAACAGTGGTCTCAAATCTAGGCCCACCATCATCACCTGTAGCTCCATTCTGCCAATGCAACCTACAGCACAGGTGAGGAAAGGACCACAAAACAAGTAATGGCTGAGGTTCTAACAGTGGTTTGCAGCACAAATGTTGCAGTTGCTTGTGATTTTGAGGATTTGTTGTCTCCCTCTCCCAGGGATGCCATCCTGCCCCTTGGAGGTCTCCAGCTGTAAGCAAGATGAGCCATGTCAGTGAGGTGGTGGAGGTAGTCACAACCCAGGACAGAAATATTGCATGAGCACAGTGGTTGCAGAAACACTAAAACCAATTTTTGAGAGAGATGTCGTATGTAATATGGGAGCAGAAGGAGCATCTCAGGTTTGAAAGGTGGGTGGTGCCTGGACCAAAAAGATAACGTGGTTTGGGTTTATCATCAGCTGACTATTGTCTGAAATGAAGCTCAGGCTCGTGTTTTACATCAGGGGGCATGGGAACAAGGTCTGGGAAATAGGTAAAAACCACCTGAAGCAAATCCAGCATGGGCCTTTCTGCTTTCTGAATTTTACCCTCCTGGAAGTTGTGTCCAATAGACTCATTGGGATTCATGTTTACCTGAAACATCTCAAGAAGATTCCCCATGGATAAAATTATATCTGTCCTAAAATGGCTCAAAAAAGAAAGGGCATCTAATTTTGCCTCCTACCTGGGAGCAACACTTCTTTGCCATCTTACTGCCTCACTGGAAAGGCACACAGTGGCACCAAGAGACACCCAAAATATCCACCATGAGGACAAAATATCCACTGTGAGAACAACTTTGTGTTGATTCTCACACAAGTCCCTTTAGGGAGTCTTGGAAGGTTTCTGTAGAAACCAGAGGCTCAAGACAATCCTTGCAGAGCTGTTGTCCTGCGTTGTAGACTTCAATCTCTGAAAATTGCACAGATCAGTGATCTATCAGTATTAAAATGTTTGGTCTCAACTTAGTTAAGCAGAGAGATGGATGGCCACTCACTCTGCATGGAGCAGTGGGACATGAGAGCCTTGGCACCTGGAGCCATCTCTCATCCCCAAAACCAAACATGAGTAAAAGGGTTTTGTGACAAGGATAATGACTTGTACACTAAAACCATGCAAAACTGAACTTATATTTTACAGAAAAGGCTGCAGCTCTGGGGTGGATTTTGGCAATAACATGCCTCCAAAAATCCACAATACTGACACTTGGTGAAGGGTGGGAAGGGGAAGGAGCACATAAAACATCCAAGCCCATGTTTTTCATTAAAAAATCATAATGTTTCATGTATAAAATATCAAAATTATTAATTTCAATGCATCCAATACAACTGTGATGAAGAGACTGCTCCAACAGTATATCACTTCTCTCTGTGAGTGGACAGAAGATGAATGCCTTTTTTGATCTGCATTGAAAATAGTGTCTTCTAGGACATGGGAGAGGAAGGAGGATGAAAAGGATATTAGGCAGGCTGTATCTCAAGAGAAGAAAATTCCCTTTAATCCCCTTCCCAGCAAATAAACATCAATTTGAGATCCAGCACAGGAAGATGAAGAGGACATGGAGAGTAAGAACAGCACAATCAGAAGAAAAGCACACATTCTCAAGTGCACCATCAGAACACTAGCACTTTGCATTCCATCCTGAGTTTTGATACCTACCATGCTGGTACATCTGATTCCTTTCCAGAGGAAAGTGCTCTGCTGTGTTCCTGGTTTATATGTTGGAGCAGTGAGGTCAGGACTCACCTTTCATGCAAGGACAAAGAAATCGGGTGATGGAGCCATATTCACAGTCATATGTAAAGAAAAGGCAGCAAACAGGCAAATTCCAGACTGCTGCAGTGGAGTGGGTAAATTCTTCAAGGCAACAGGCAGTGGTGCATCCCCACACTCAGATTCAGCTTCTCCAAAATCAGTTGGTGCTAATTTCCAATGGACTTTCAAATCAAACCTCAAATGCTTGGGGTTTTTTTGTTTCTTTTTTTTTTTTTTTTTTTTTTTTTTTGCTTTTGCAAACAGGACCATTGCTGGGTACGGCACAGGATGCAAAGACCTGGCAAGGGGTACCCTTTCTGTGTCCAATGGAGAGGCTGGAAAGCTGCTAAAAAAGGGAAAGAACAAGCCAATGCCCTGTTGTTGTGAAGGAGTCAAGTAGCAGAGAGACAAAACAGAACTTGCAGCACCTTGACTTCTGGGACTGAATCCAATGTCAGCCCAGGTGAGCCCAAAATCACCCAACTAACCCCCTCCCTCAGGCTGCAGAGGAAGGGCACCACTGGTACCTTGGATCTCCATGGGAACCATATCAGAGAAAGGGGAAATAAAAGAGGAGAACAGAGAACAGACCAGAGTAAGGGAACAGAGCAGCAGGGAATGGGGAGAGGGTGGTGGTGGGGTGAGGGGCATGTGGAAACCATCCATGCACCAAGGTGTCCTGTGGTGAGCAATAACAGGCTTACTGTAAAGCCTGCTGCACTGGGGAGGAAAACTGAGCAATGTATGGAGCCTGTGATGGGGAATGGTGTTTCCTCACAGCAGATTAACCCAGCAGCAATATTGGCAGAGGGAGCTTGTGAGGAAAAGCAAAAGCAGGCAAGAAGAGCTCGCTCTTCCCACAGGTTTTGTGGGGAGAAGGTGGTGAGCAAAGCAGGGAGACAAAGGATGTTTCTCTACACCCATCCTCCTCTTCCCCTCCAGCCCCCAGAGGAACCTGCATTAGGAAAATACCCTCAGCAGTGTCACCTCCTCCTCTTCTCCAGCCATGGCCTGGGAATCTCTAGGCAGTGATGTCTGTCACCCAGGCTGGGGTGAGCAACCTGAGGTGCCTGTGTCTCCTCCTACAGTGCCAAGGAGCTCATCCCCTTGTTGGATAGTAAAGCAGCTGACACAGGGCAGAAGGATGGGAGCTTATGGCGGTCCAGGAAAGGGCTGGCAGCGTGCTGGCCATGCAACACTTCACAGGCGTCAACTCCACACCTTGCAAGTGCCTTTCTGCTGTTCCATGACAGCACCACATTCTTGCTGCCCAAATGCAATGGGAGATCACCCCCACATTGACAAAGGGACGAGCTTGTGTTCTTCATCAAGGGTGGGCCCCATCTTCCAGAACACCTCCTTGCCTGCCTGACAATGGGAGCAACACAGAGACTTAGTCTTGGTCTCTGCCTCTGCCCCTCTCTGAGTTATCTCCCCCCCCCCCCCCCCCCCCCCCCCATTCCTGGCTGCTCCTTTTAACTCAAGGAATGAAACTCAAGGCAGAGTTAGTCAGGGAAGTGGTGTTACTGCCATTCTCTGCCCTGATGCCTTTGGAGGAGGCAGTTTTTTGGAAATAGTGCAGATCTTCCTGAGTGGGTGGTCCCCTCCTGGAAGCTCAGCTCTCTGCCTCACAGGCTTTGCTGCAGCTCACACACCACCAGTGCTGCTTAGCTCATCTTCACATCAACTCCTCTGACATGGCCCCAGACCACTTGGGGATGCCATTAGTTTCTTTATGAGGAGATGGTGGGAGAAGGATGACAGCTGCAGGACCCTTTCTTACCTGCACATAGACAATGCCACACTCAAAGGTGTATTTTCTCACGTGTGGTTGGGGTTTCACCATCACACCTGATCATAGAGAAGTGGGAGCACCAACTGGGGCTCCCCTCCAAGGGATATTTGCACAAAACCACACAAAGCAATTGCAAAGCTTCCTCATCCCAGCCCAAACAGCCGCATCTCCGCATCTCCACAGATACTCCCTCCTTATCTGACTGTGGCTCCATAGAGTGTTGCTACAAATCTGGAAAACTGGTTGAAGCTTCAGCCATTTTTCTCAGACATCAGGCATTTTTCAACCAGCAGACTCCTGACAGCCTGGCATTTTTTAAATGTACAGTCTGTAGTGATTTTGACAGGAAAATTCCCATCCATCCCCTCCTACTTCCACGCAGCCCAATGTGCTGTGTCATCCTGGCGTCACATTGTCCTGATTCTGGCATCTTAAAGCAAGACCACTGAGGGATTTAGCACACCAGACACAGCCAATGCCATGCAGCACCTGCAGCTCATTGTCTCCTTTGCAAAAGGCAGAGAAGGAAGTCACTGTCTGGTCATTTTGGCTGCTCTCTGCCATGGGC
Source organism: Ammospiza nelsoni (assembly GCF_027579445.1). NCBI lineage: Eukaryota > Metazoa > Chordata > Aves > Passeriformes > Passerellidae > Ammospiza > Ammospiza nelsoni. Next base: position 49,239,089 of record NC_080637.1, read on the forward strand.
TGCTCAGCAATGCAGCCTGCTTCAGCTGACAGACTTGTAGAAAGAATCAGAAAAGTCAAAATTACCTTCTGCTCCACAGCAGATCTACCAGTGATTTGTTTTTCTCTAAGCCAGGCAGCTGCAGGATACACTGATCTCTGCAGTTTTAACTGTCATTCTCTCCTGATTTTATTTTCAAATCCACAGTTCAAATGCATTCTCCATTTACAGGAAGGGCAAATGGCACTGACATGGTCTTTTCTCCCTTGTGCACCTATCTTCCCCACATGATACTTAGAAACGTGCCCTAGTCCTCCTTCCTCCCCAAGAAGCTCTCTGTATTTTGCAATAAGGAGAAGCTGTAGTCAAAAATGGTCGTTGCTACAGAAAAAAGGCAGTGGGAATAAATGGCTTTCTCCCACATCTAGCAGAGGTGGAGAGGCTGAACAGTAAGTTAGGACAGAGTGAGACCAGCCTGAGCAAGCAAACATTCCCTGAGGAAATGGAGCACTTTGTGCCCTTGGATAAAAGAGATCTCTTGTACCTTCACCTGGTGCTGCCTGTGCCACACAGCTTCTCTCTGAAGCTTTTCCTTGTCTCTCCAAACACAAGCCTCAATGCACTACAGAAAACAGAGCTGCAGGCAGCCCTGTGCTGCAGCAGCCATGGCCCATCACCTGTGCAGCAGGGGAAGTGGCAGCAGGGCCACTGCAGCCAGCAGCAGATGAAAAAAGATTTTCTTTCCTGGGCATGCAAGCACTTGGTGCTTTACACTCTGTATTTTTCCATTTGGGAAAACCAGGTTTGGGACAGACACTACAAAAGCAATCTGAAATCAAATTTAACAGAGTTTAACGCACTGCAGCAGAGCAGAGTTTCAAAGGGTGTTTAGGGGAGAGTGCCTGTAGCCAGCCATTTGGAGGGTACAATAAAAAAAAAGGACAATAAAAAACACCAAATCCCCTTGTCTTTCTGCAGGCACAGCCTTAAGCAAATGCACACAAAGCCACAGAGGAGAGGAAAACGTTTCTGTCCCCAGCTAAAACAAATATGCCCAGGGCAATATGCACAGATGAAAGAGGGATGAATCAGAAATATGTAGCTGGACCCAAAACAAAGTTCTCAAGGATATAAATTGGTGAGCATCTGGGTACCAGGTCCTGAAAAACCAAACACTGCAAAGAAAATGGACAATCAAGACCAGCAACATCTGACATTTCCCTCATCTCGACAGGACATTAAATAGGAGTTCAAATTTCAGGGAATGGCATTTAACCTGGATACCCTGTTGCCTGGATGAATACTTTGACCACTGTTGAGAACATCTTCCCCCTCCTCTTCTGTTCCCTTCCTGTCTCCACCACCAAAACTACCTGACAAATCCAGGATAAACTTTTTACCAAGAAACATGGTAAATAAACTGTCTAGCTATAAACTCTTCTAGTCCTACTTGTTCCTGTTTTCTTATTAAGGGTGGAAAACAGTGAGCTGTATCATTTCAGAGCAATGACATCAACTGATAAAATAATCCTGACATTTGCTTGCTGCAGATTAGAGAAAGCCCCAGCAATTACAGAAAACTGCAAGTTTTGGTTGTCTCAATGGCCATCTTTAGCCCCTATCACTACAGTACACCAATGTTTAACATCAGCTATCAAATTTCCCATCCTCAGTAACTAGCAAAAAAAATGGCATCCAAAGATGGCATCATGAACAGTCAAGGACAGAAATCTACCATGTCTAACACTGCTGACATAAAGAGGCAGCCTTTCGTAGCAGGAAGAATTTCTTGGATGCTGTTTCAGTTCCCAGCATCTGCTGAGGCTGTTGACATAGAGGGCAAAATTTGATTCAGTAAGGATACCAGGCCATTTGGCAGAGGAGACATCAAACAGAACATTATGTAGTTTTCAAAGGAATGATTTTTGGCCAGTTGGACTTGAACTGGGAAAAATAGCATTAGAAAGCAAATAAAGACTTGGTTTGCTTATATATTGCTTACTTTTAGCTTTCCAGCCAATCTAGCACATGAATTTCCTGAGTTTACTTTCACTCAACACATGAAAGCACTTTATGAACACTGACAAAAAGTGACATCCCATTTCTGTTCCGCAAAGCTAAACAGCTGGAACTGGGAAGTTAGTGAAAATTTCATCTACAGGGAAGGTGGTCTAGTCAAACTCAAGAGTAGAAGTGAGAGAATAGTTTTCAATGATGACACAACCCCTAATTGTATAGATCATCATTTCAACTCTGCCCTAATAAAGCATGTCCACACAAAAAGCTATTTGCATAAACTACTCTTAGCCAGGCCATGTCCTGCACCCACTGCACTACACAATGGAGCTCAACACCAACCTCAGTGAGCCAAAGGTGTGGTTCTCATTTGTGTGGGAGTAGAACCAAACTCACAGTCAAAAGCCTGGCACAGCAAAAAAGAAGCACTCCCCAGCTAAAGAGTTAAGCTTAGTTTAAGTCCCAGGTCTGCAGATAATTCTCCTCCCTCATGCTCTGATGCCTGCTCCTGAACACAAGACAAAAAACTTCGACAGGAAGCTCCAGCAAGACTTTATTCAATGGTATACAATAGGAAGAAATTAGCATGAGAGAAGAATTGTATACATTACTGACTTTCCAAGTCACTAAAACAAACCCATGGTGACAAGAACAACTGAGTTCGATGACATAACAAGAAGCGTGGGACCATCTCTCTAGTGTCCATACCTGCAAATAGATAATATGTTAATGCTCCTTTAAAAATGACAATTCATAGGAGTGCTGGTCTGGGTGGATTCATTTTCATTCTACCACAGCATAATTAACATATAAATGGGTGAAATACTGTTAAGGAAATCTTAGAAGTCCTCCACATTTCACTTCCCCTAAAAATCTACCCAGTTAGAAGAGAGCCCATGTGGAGAGATCTCGGTATCAGTTATCTTTTGCCCTGAATCCCACTTCAAATATATCTGGCATAAAGCAAGACCAAAATTTGTCACAGCCCCAGACTGAGCACAAATCAGAAAATATTGATTCATGTCTCTGTTTCTCATCATGCTGCCCATGCAATTTGAAGTGATGAGCGAGACAATATGGACTCAGTTTTCATTGTGTGTTCAGGAAAACATCTTAATATCAAAACTATGGTACTTCAATTGTCATGTCAATGATGATTTGCACAACTGTCTACCAGAGCCCAGACACAATCCTCAACAGTTATAATACCTGTTTTGGTTTTTTTCAGTCTGGATTCTGACAAGAATTTTTTTTTTAAAGTGAGTGGGGAGAGGGACAATCTACAGTTAAGATTACTAGATCAATGGTGCAGAATGAAGGAAGTGATAGGCAAACTTCCTAACTATTCTCAATGGACAATTACCTCTCAAAATATGACTATCCCTCAAAAAGCCATTCTTGGATCTCCTACTACTATTCTTGACAGGAAACCTTTAAAAAACATTATAAAACAAACAATACAGCAATTACAAATAAATGGGCCAAAGCTGCAGGAATGGCTACATGGACACTTGATTTCCAGATGCTAGGAAATCAGCTGTATTAATCTCTGAGGCTATCAGAGTTATAAAACAAATCATCAAGATCACAGAGGGACCCAATAAGATCCCTGGCACCTCAGCAGTAATACTTTGGAACCCAAGCAGCTGAATTCAGGTCATCCTCTAAACCCAAACTGCTCTTGCAGCAGCACACTATTCACCTGAGACTCTACTTCTAGCTAATTACATTTCTCTCCTGCTCTCCATTCTTTAGAGAGAATGTCAGTAGAAATCACTACTTTTTAACAGCTCCTACATAGCCCACAGCTGCTTGGACTCCCTTCAGAGCTCACTTAGAACCAGATGACTAAGGAAAGAACCTCTCTGAACAGCAACCATGCCCTCAGACACATCAATCTGATACTGATCATTTATATTTACAGGACAAGTGGACTTTTCACCTTGCAATCTGTGCAGGATACGTACTTTTGGAACTCCCATTCCCTGTTGTCCAGAGGACATACTTGGCGAGTTTTGAGCCAGCGAGAGATGCAGTGGAAGTGGAAAGCATGCTGGAAGACAAGATCACATCATTTCAGAGTGTATGAATGCACTCAATGCAAAAACTACCACTGAAAGCATCACAGGAAGAAGAGAGTTTGCAGGCAAAGGAGGGGACGACTGATCAGTCAATTAGCTGATAAACACCAAGGAATTAATCCACATTTTCAGAGAGGAGGAAACATTAGTGAAACGGCAGCAGGGAGCCTGTTCCACAGTGCATACAGTGGCAACTGACTGACTTCTAATGAAGGAGGGAGTGCAGAGTTTTAGCAGCTGCCAAAATTGGCAGAGCAGATGCTGATAAGAAGCATAATCAGAAAAAAAGGAGAAGATTTCAGAGTGAGTAGCAGGGATGACATGAATGTATACATGCTGAAGGAAGCTTTCTGTCAGTTTGCAGGAGATAACAGAGCCTGAATAAAAAGGAATTTGCAAAATTAGAAAAAAAAACCCCTCATTTATGTATTTGGTAAGGGCAACTGTTCTCTTACCCCATACAGCTACTTAAAACCAACATTCCACTTGTGGTCACTCTCACACACAACAACATAATTTTGACATTAGAATATCCTGACATGGTTTAAAATTTTGCCCTTGTCCTCTGCAGACAGAATTGCAACATTTATGGTGCTGTTCCAGCATTATCATGTTAACTCAATCCCATAGCATAGTAAAGATAGGATTGAGGATCAGGAAGTTATTCCACTATGGAATAGATTATTTTCCAACTCAGGCCCAGGCTAGCTAAGAGGTATTCAAGTTTGGAGTTAACATGCTAGTGGGACCAATTGATTTGATCTTCCCCCAAAACTGGAAGGAAATCATCTGGTTACCCCAGACTGACTCTGAATTAGCCTGCACACAGACAAATCAAACAGGCTGACATCCAACTTATCCTATTAGTGGGGCAAAGGAAAAGGTGCAACTCCTAGGCAAACCATGATCAGGAAAATCATGCTCAGAATGAAAGTTCTATTATTCCTTTAAAAAAAAAATATATATATTAAGGCTTATCTTCCTCCCTTTGCTTCTTTGTCTTATTACATCTCTCCATCTTTCACTTTTTTCTCTCTCTCCTTTCTACATTCCAGCAAACATAAGGACTTTAAAATTCTTATTTCTGGTGGATTATGTGAAACATGCTACAGAACTGATTCTGTCCCACATCTTCAAAAAAAGAAGATAGCATCACCCCACACAAGCTCCACAACAGAAATTTTCCTTACATTGCAGACGCCCCATGCAACTGTGCACTCCTCAGACGTAGCCGATGCTTGGTTGGCTTGACATTCTATGCCTGTGGAAATAAAGACGGAACAAATACACACAGCAGTTGAAGATGTACATGCACATGTACTAACTGGTAGATTCCTTCACAATAGCAAATGTAGGCAGGGGAGGAGGAGCTCTTTTGTGGTGTTTAACACACCAGAAAGTATCAAGAGCTATGGTTTAATGTGCACTGTTTTTCCAAAAGTATCATATCAAAACATTCTTAATCCTGATTTCCTCCTTCCTCTACGTTTTTAGTATTCCAAAGTTCCAGAGGGCAAGAATATATAACTCATCTGCTGGCAACATGTGTTTGTTTTCCAAATTTCAAGGATAAAGATTTTAATTTTTTCCTCTTGTGTTCACAGAGATGTCTTTTGATGATGAGTTGACAGTAAGTCAACTTACTTAAACTTAAGTTTACTTAAACTTCTTACCCAGGTTTCCCTCAATACAACTTCTTATATGTTCCTGTCAGCCACTATGTACTTTATTTGCAAATTAATTTGCTCATGTAATGCTGGAGCTTGCCTGTCTTTATTGTATAGTCTTGTGAAAGGTAAGTACATCCCAAATATCCACAATAGGAAATACAGTATGGTTTAGTTAGGAAATACAGTATGGTTTGGACATTTTATACCTTGGGGCTGAGTACCCAGGAGGATCCTCAACCCTAACTTTATGAGTTTGGGTTATGTTTTGGGCTTTTGTGTCAGATAGTGTAGATGAAGGAGCTGAAAAAGAGTGAGGTAAGAAGAAAAACACTGAGAAAACAAATCCTACAAGTCAGTTCTCCATTCTAAGGCCTGAACAAATCACTTCTGCTCCAGTTCAGGAATAAACTTCGGAAGAAAAAAAGATTTTTGCAACTCCTCCACCATGAGCAGCACAAACCTATAAGACTAACATTTTACTTCTTATTAAAGGATGCCTTTTTTAGGAGTCAAGCCCAAATGATTTAAAAAGATCTGCTAATAGATGATCAGCTTAGAACTCAATACACAGGCTTGCTGCTTTCTTGTTTTGCAGATTTTTTTTTCCCCTGGCAAAGAAGATGTCTGAATGAGCTCCAATTCTCTGTTCACTCTTTGTGTGCTTGAATATACTTAGAGGAAAAGAAATTTGATTCACCAATTAAAGATTTAAAAACTTCCAAACCCCATAGGTTTGGCTGAAAAATGTGATCTCTACTTGTTCTGTCCCATTCTTCCCTTTTTCCATTTTCACGCTTTTCAGGTGTGGAGGTGCACAAAATAAAAAAAAAAATCCCATTTTTTCTGAGATGCAAGAGACGTCAATTGACCTTGGTCATGAGGAACTACTCAAAACAAGAGTGATGTCTAAAGAAACTCAGTAACAACAGCTATTCTGCAAGATTTGAGTGAACCTGTATTTATCATATGGTTTACATCAAAGACATGATATACCACAGCAGGAAGTCGAAAGCTCAATCCTTTGCCTCGCTATAGAAGAAAACAAAATCCAGTACTTCAGTCTTAATTCCCAAATCTTTCAATACATACAGCAATAAAACTAAATCTGATTGAGAATATGGAAGATGCTCAAGACCCTCGAAGAACTTCAATTACTTTGGATACTTGTATAAAATTCTACACCTGAGATCTTTGCAACAATTTCACTGTTACTGCAGTATGGACTCATGGTCATGGGGCACAGTATGTTAACTTTTAAATATCTGGTCAGTGTAACAGTAACAGATCATGATGAGAAGGTGAGTTGTAGGAAAAGATGAGGAAATTAATCTAAAGGAAAAAAGTCAAGAAGCAAGCAAAGTTTAACTCAGAAAGCCTATGCTAAAAGCAAGGAAAATAGTCCAGCACACAATATGCTTATCTTGTTTCTTCTCTTTTGCTGCTAGAAACAAAATATTGGGCATATTAGACATGAAGCCCATCTAGCCCATTTTTTATGTCATTTTGCCTTTTTTTTTTTGTCTCTCTAAGAGGCCCTAACATTAGAGCTGCATGAACACAATTTTTAATTTTCAGGATTTAAAGGACTCTGTATTTTGCCTGGGAGTAAGAAGGAAGAAAGATGGTTTAGGTAAGGAAAACAAGCACCACTGCCATTCATTTCAGTGTTACTGAAACTTTCACTGACAGTCCAAAGCATGACAGTCCCAAAAGTTTAAGAGGACTTTTGTGGAAGTGCCTGAGGAGGAGTTCTCTGGTGGTGATGGAAAACCCTTCCAACAAGAAACCCAAGTTTAGCTCCCTCATCAAACTCACTGGAGACTACTGCCAGCACTGCTACCTTTGACTACCAAAAAAGGGCCTCCCAAAAGCTGAAGCACTTTCTGGTCTCCTGCTTTCTTCATTTCAGAAAAGGAAAATATATCAACAAATAAAAAATAAATTTAACACATGGACAATCTCCATCCTAGAATGAAAGCTGATGATCCTGGCTCCTGAAAGAAAAGCTATTTACCATCTGCTGACCCAAAAGAAGTTGTAAGAGTGAGATAGTAACAGGTACTGGAGGAATACTGAATGACTCTTCTGTTGCCTTGCTTTTGACAGAGTATCTGTAGGTGAGGACAGAAAGAGACAGCTAAAACCTGAAATACCTGTAAATAATTGTGAAAGATGCAATGGAAGCATTTCAACTCAGGGAGTTGTGGAAATGCATCTTATATAATGGCAGCTTCTGAATCTTGGCATTGTAAGAACCAGCCCACTTCCTATGCATTTTCTATTGCAGAAATCACCTGTATATTTACACATCAAAAAATAAATCCAAACCCATTCCATCTAATAAACATCCTGAGATTTTTCTCTGGATTCTATGCAACATATCTATCTTTGTGAAGCTGGATTCAGAGTACTTGGCATGTTACCATCAAAGCTAGGGGACAGCATTTTGATGGCACATTTTACACAGTTCAAAGCTATACTGGTCATCTTATTGTAATAAGACATTACACATTTTAGACCAGAAGATAATCCAATATACTAAACACACTGTTAATACTCCCCAATTTACCATGTTGCAGTGACAGCAGCAGAGAGCAAGCCTTTGAAGAAAATCTAAAGTAAAATCTAAACAGAACCTGTGTCTTCCCAGAGAAGAATGAAACTAAAACACTGAAAACCTACTCATCCCTTCTGTTCACTGAATACAGACCAAACTGAGGGCAGGGGCATCCTTTGAATCACATTATTACCAGTCATAAGGCACATGCATGGGGAGAACTGCATGACACCTTAGCATGGATGCCTGACTTTACAACATTAACAAACTTTCATTACCATGGCTGGCATTACTTATCACTTTTGTAATGTTTTCCCATTCTAAGTTTCTCTTCATCGCTAGGAGTGGGAGACATTTATATCCTGCATTTTATCAAATCGAATCTTGTGTTGTTCTTCTCTGCATATTCTATTAATTTTTTCTCAATTTGCCATCACTTCACATCTTATGTCTGAAAATCTAATTAAAGGGTTTTTTAACAACATTAATGATCTGTAACAAGGAAGTAAGCAAATCCAGAGCCAACACTGATCTCGGAAAACCAATTTAGATATGCCTTCTATCTGTATGCTGTCAATTTTAGTCTGTGGTTTGCAGTCCAGGCTCCTCATAACATTGCTCATACCAATTAATAACATGTTATGCTTCAGCAACACAAAAAGGAAAAAAAATTACCTATGCCTTTTTCCTTTACTGTTTTTCCTAATCTTCCTATATACTCTCAACCCCCACACACATATTGGTAGGGCTTTTAAAAATATTTTTTAAAGAACTGATAAACAAAATTTATTACTCAAAAATAGCATTTGTCCATTCTCCTTCCAACTCCCCCACACCTCTCCTTCATCCCATATGTCCTATTTGCTATTTATAAAAAAAAAAAAAATAGCAAATATATGAGACTGTATTTGGTCTGTCATGGAAGGTGCAATTAATTTTGAGGCAGATTGATAGAATGAAACACACCAGCATCTCCTATCTTAAAATACATCCCTCTTATCATGAATAATTATCTTGAATTATAGGATTTTATATATTTATTCTATACATTTGTAAATTCTATAAATGCAACTTATGGTCTAATAAGTCTTTGAAATTCCATTTGCCTGTCAGCAAAATGCTTTTCTCTCTAATACATTATAAACCTGAGAGACTAAGCAGTAGTCCAGTGTCCACCTTCTTTTGAAACTTCTTTCCAAGACAGCACAGGTTAGAGACACTTCAAAGGGGGAAATCTTTACATTAAAGAACCCCAATTTATTTCATAATCCCTGCTCTTTTTAGTGTTATCATTCCCTATCTAATAACCAAGAATAAACTGAAGCATGGATAGGCAATAACTGACTCAAAATACAAACATATCTATCCCCAAGAAGAGAAGTGAACCTGCTTAACCCACATTCAGACCAGTGTGTTACAGTGTGTTTTTTCTCTTTATTAAAAGAATCCCAAACAAACAAACAAACAAAAAACCCACCCAAACAAAGCTCCTGAAAGTAATTTTGTAATTATTATTTAAATATGAAGTAAAATCAGGTACATCCTTCAGTAGCTGTTCCTATAAACTTGAAGTCTCATTTTTATCAAGTGTTTTATTTCCATACAGTCTTATTGACAGGAAGTTGCCAATAGTATTGGTGTCCACATAAAACCAAAGTGCAACAAAACTATTCCAATGGGATCAGGACAGGCCATTCCCAGGCACTCTCCTTGGACCTGGGCTTGTTTTGGGGGGTTCTACCAGCCTCACATTTTAGGAATTAGGCAAATTTCTTTCTGGAGTAGGCTGAAAGGTCTTCTGTCCTTCATGACTGAAACAAGATAGACAGTTATGGTGTCAACAGTACTTTGACATTTTTGAGGAAAAAAAATGGGTTTGTACTCATTAGCAATACTCTAAGGGACTGAAAACAGTGACTTCATGCATACAGATATACTTCATGATAGAAATGAACCATCAAGATTATAGAGAAAAAAATTAAAATCAAACCAATACTAACAATGTATTGCTTTTTATTTTGGAATTTGATTATTCTCCTTTGCAAGTGAACAAATAATTTTCTAGGTGGCTACAAAATTCCTCCTACTATAACAAGTACTAAGTTAGTTAGGCAAGGTAGGTTTTATAGAATGAGGAGTCAAATTAATTTGCTGGTCCATGCCTTTCCTTGCCAGACACAGACACAGAAAGTGTTACAAGACTTCATCTTAATGAGTGTCATGGAGAAATTGACACTCATAGCAACCTCCCCAATCTGACATATAATACCTTTCTTTGTAAGCCTGTCAACCCTGAATAATTTCAGTTCCTCTTTATTATTACTCCTTTTCTTTGTTGTGTTCAAAGTACACTCAGCAGCATCATGTCTGTTGATCTGGCATCAAGAGATCCTACCCTTTACAAGAAAAAGGTGAAGAAGAGCAGTATGGTGACAGAGGTCACAAAAATAGACTATGAGATTTCAGCATTACATAAAATAGAGATTAGCAGAAGAATTAGTTACTAACTGAAAGCTCTGCTCAGTTATATCTTCAGCTGGGGTAATTTCAGCTGTTCAAACTGTGTCCCTCCCCATTTACTTACACAGATCCATAATGTGGTTTCTGCAAATGGCACAGTTATCAACCACAATGTCCCATGCCCACAGAGCCACGGCGTTCCACTGGAGAGAGGGGGAGAAAAGAAAAACAGCTGTGATTCAATTTACACTGGACACAAATCCTCAGTATTCTTCAAGATGCCATGTGCTTTTTGAAATAGAAAAGCCGGGATATTTAAAAAAACCCACATCTTAGAAGTCCAGAGTAATTCCTCATAATGAGTTCAGGTTACTAGGAAGCACTGGTACATTCCCCTCACAAACCTCCCAGACACAATGGATCCTTCCCACTTCAAAAAGCAGGTAACTCACACAGGCCCCCTACCCTTCTTTTTTTTTTTGGTGAAACAACTGCAAACATCTGGATTTCTATTCAAGATCCAATGGAATCCAACGATGCAACAATGCATCATGCCAAATCCTAGAAGGAAAGAATAGTCCCTTGGAGAAAGAGCAGTTCAGATGCCATTTTTGTTAAGAGGAATTCCCATTATTTGTGGCAGTTCTTCTAGTAATCACCCTTCAGAGCAGTTGGGGTCAAGAACTAAATCTCTAATGCTACTCTCCACTGACTCCTGAAAAATCTTCCCTACAAAAGGTTAATAAGCAACAACCTATCAGCAAGGCTGGATATAAAAATTTCCATGTACTACCAAATCAACCTTTCAAAGACTTACTTTATACATATAAAAAAGTAATAGGACTGTCCCATGCTACCTCAGGGGAAGGGTTTGAGGATTTTAGGGCAATCTATGCAGAAAAATATAGAACCGTTTTATTCTTCCAGACAAAACGCATAATGAGGTCTTCTGTAAACTCATTAAATAAATGAACCTGCCTTCAACACCCAAAGCAATCCATTGGTAATCAGGATAATCTTCATTTACTACTTAAGTAGTATAGATTTTTTTCTCCTTACATGTTCTCAGTATATATTTGCACTGACTGTACTATAGTAAATCTTCTCTACTCTGCTCCATTTCCATCTTAATGTTTTCATTGCTTTCCCTCAGTTTGGGACACTAAAGAAGGACCACTGAGTTCCAAGTATTGATATAAAAAGTAGTCACAATACTACCAGATCTTTTAGGACATACACCAGTAGTGATCTCATTTTTCTTCCCAGAATTCTAACTTCCAGTCTAGCTGGCCTTCTGGCCTCCCATTCATCTCTCATGGACTTCATCCATACTTCAAGGCAGCTGAGATAAAAGTTCTCAGCACCCTTATCTCTTCCATACACTCCAGTACTTAATCTCTTGTCCCATTATGGTCTACTCTGATGGCCCACTCACCTGTACTGAGCCACACATGCAACAAAGGTCTTGGTGCCTGGCCAGGGAGGAGGAATGCCACTGACACATAAATGGTGCCACTTCCTACCACTCTCATTATATTTGTCCCTAATTCCAAAGGACAAGCAATTATGTCACCCAAACACTTCCTTCTGCACAGATCCAGGGTTTCCATCATCACTGATGGCAGCTACATTTCACACAAACTCATTTAAAAGGAGGAATCACTTTTTACTGAAATGTTTACTGATATTCAGTCTAGAAGTCACTTTTCCCAAATGATACCTTAGTACAAGCCCACACAATCTAGCCCTGCTTCTCTACACCCTGCTCAAGAGCCTCGGACCATCACTGTGACCCAGCTGACAAACTGGTGGCACTGGACAGGAGAGCGATATTATGGCTGCTCTGAGAGAGGAGGCAAAGCCAGGGTGGCATGAGGACATTTGCTCACTAACACGTTATGGCTCGATTTAAATAAGAAGGAGAAAAAAAGTCAGCCACAGCCATTTGCAGAAAGTATTTTACGCAGCACATGGGGCAGCCCGGGCGGCTGGGCCACCGCGGCCGAGGGTGATGGGGGGGAGGAAGCGCTCCAGAGCTGCTCGCCGGCCCGAGCTGCCCAGGGGCTCTGGGTCTGGAGTAGCCGAGGCCCGTCGGGGAAGCAGCGTCAGAGGGGAGCGGGCGGCGGAGCCCCGAGCAGGGCATCCCCCGAGCAGGGTAATCCCCGAGCAGGGCACCATCCCCCGAGCAGGGCACCATCCCCCGGCCAGGGCACCATCCCCCGAGCAAGGCACCATCCCCCGAGCAAGGCACCATCCCCCGGCCAGGGCACCATCCCCCGAGCAAGGCACCATCCCCCGGCCGGCGCGGCCCCGTCGGCGCCCCTGTTCCTGCTCCCGCCCCCGCCAGCCACGCCCGCTGATTGGCCAGTTCCCGCTGCACGTGCGGCAGCCCGCCTCAACCATTGGCTAGGACGCACGCCAGGACTCCGCGCAGGCCTCGCACCGCCCCTCCCACCGCTCCGGTGAGGAACCGGGCGCCCGGCTCCGTAAAGGGAGCGGGAAGTCTCCCCCTCCTCCGTCCCGCTCGCTGGCATCGGACCGGCCCCAGCCCCCCCCCCAGTCCCTCCGGGAGCTGCCGGAGAAGCGCGCCGGCGGGGCCTCACTTTCTTCACTTCGAAGCGCTTCTTGCCGGCGCCGCTGTTGGTTCCGCTGGGGGTGTCCACATCCATTGCGGCCGCCATTTTGGGTGCGTGAATCGGCCCGTCCTGCTCCGCGCACATGCGCGGCAGGGCGGGGCCGGGGGGCCGGAGGGGCGGGGGACGCTGGGAGGGATCATCGCGTGGCCACGCCCCCTCTCGCAGGGCGCCGGCAGGTGCGGGGGCTGAGGGCGCGGTCACGTGGGCACGCTGCTGAGGGCGGCCGCAGGGGCGGGGCCGCGCCGCAGTTTCCCCGTCGCTGTGCCGGCGGCGTGAGGGCTTTAGGCACCGCACCTCGCTACGATCCGCTGCGGTTTGCCTCTCCTCCCTCTTCACGTGACGGGCTTCAGCCTCAATAAACTTCTAACTTGTTTTCGCCCGTCGAACTCGAGGCAGGGCGAGGTGGGCCTGGTGGTGTTGTCGCTGTAGCTCTTTGTTCTCCCGCAGTCCAGGTTTCTTTTTAAAGGAATATGGAATTGCTGGAGACAGGACGCGCACCTTACGGCGTGCGAGTTGAGCTTACAGTAGTTACAATCAGCATAGATTTGAAGGTGCTGCCAGAGCTGCTCAGGCCTTGCCCGTTCTGTTTGCAAGGATGGAGACGACAGGCACGGGAGCTGGTTCTGAGAGCTCCCTCTGTCTGTTCCTTCCCCACAAGGTCAGTGGTAGGATTCTCCATGATACGGAAACTGAGGGCAGTGCACTCCCCCGCCGGACAACTGCAGGTCTCGAAATTTCACCCAGCTTTGCAGGTCCCTAGAGATGCGATCTCTCTGCAGAGCCCCCCCCTTCTAAATCCATTTGTACTTCTTGGATGTGGGAAGAGGAGTTTGTAGAGGCACTAAAAGGCCATTCTTCTGCATAGATACAGGCAAGCAATATCTGTACTCTGCCTCTCATAAATACCCAACAGCACCGTTCTTGTCTGGCTCCATTGCACCCATCTGGCTGTGCGCATACAGCTTTTTCCTGAGACCCAGGGCTTGCTGGGGTGGGGTGAGGGCAGTCTCCAGATAGACTTAAACCCAAAGTAGGGACCTGCAGTAAGAACGAGATGATGCTGTCATTGGATGTGTTGGAATAATTTTATTGTTTGGATTGGGATTAATATTTGAAAGACATGTACCGCTTGTGCCCTGATTTATGCACATACCTAAATATTTTCAGCATCAGGCTGAGCCTGAAAGTTGCACAGACAATAAAGGGAAGTTTGAAGAAGAAAAATGCCCTCCCTTGTGTGAACCCCCTTTAACACCTCTCATTACTTACATGGAAAGTTTCCATGTCACTGAAATGCCCCTTTCCCCAGATGCTGCTTGGTTATGGGGCATCTCAATTGCTATAAATTGCAGCTGCACAAATTCAGGTTTCTGTCCTGTTGCTCCATATTCAGGACTATTGCAATGGAGTATTTTGAAAACAGGAGTTGGGTGCGTGAGAAAGTACTTTTCACCTTCAAGAAAATAGCTCTTTTCAAAGCAGAATTTGCAAGATTTCTTATTAATAGAAGCATAAATTCTAACTCTAATTCCTAAATGTGTATGGCAACGTCTCCAGTAGGACATTTCTCAGTAAAAAAACAGGATGTTCATCAAAAATGTAGACTAGGGCTACAGAGAGATGTTAACATTCATTTTCACTTCAAGTGACTACTGTAGTTCAAACTGTAGTCTCCCCACCTCAGCTGATGTCACCAGGGAGAGGTGGTTGCCAATGGGGTAAAGCCATACAGCCAGCAGTCTCATGTGTTCTGGATTTATCTTTCCTTATCTGGCAGCAAAAACAATGTAGCAACACAGATCTCCAGTGAAGTCTTGCTAAAAAGGTGGGAGTGTTCTTAGGAAAACAAAAAAGACAGAAAACAGGGTGCGGGACAGAACACATATTGCATCTCTGTGTTTAATTCATATTACTGATCTGTGTATGCAGATCCATTTTACCTACAAGTGCATTAAGAGATCTCCAGTACACTTTTCAAAGTGAAATTAGTGACAGTATAGTCCTGCACTCCATAAAAAGGGCTAAGCTACCTTCTTTGCTTAAATAATCTGTTTTCTGTTGATTTTAGTGCCATCTCTAATGTCTTTCCTCCTAGTAAAAGTGAGTCTCCTCAGACCTGTTTTCCCCCCTTAAGCCTATATGTTGTGGAGGGTTGTCAGGAGCTGCTGCAGGAAGAAGAGCTGCAGCTTTGAAAGGCATCAATCTCAAAAGAAGTATAGCACTGTGGTCCAAATTACCAGGGATGCTTTGAAGAATGGATCATTTTTCAAATCTCTGGGATATGCAGGAGGAAAAAGAGAAGGCTGCTAAATTGAAAAGGCAGGGAGACAGACTAGGTGACATGTGACAACTGCTGTGAATATGGTTAGTCCCAATTAAACGAGACAAACTCTCTCCCAGTTGTCAAAGACTCTTCCTAAAGGAAATGTACCACCATCCTTTCAAAAGCAATGTCTTGGATTTTGGTCACTGTCCTTCTCCTTTATATTCATTCTGTGGGTGGTTCGTTATTTATTTTTCTACAATCACCAACATTATCCTATGTGGGATTTATGCCTCAAATACTTCCCTCTTCCATCCTTGCACTCTCTGGATGTGTGTTCCTGACTGGACTGCCGTGGGACTGCTCCTGGAGGGGTGGCTGCCTGCAGCCCTGGCTCTGCACCTGCACAGGGAGCAGGCAGAAGGCCTGGTGGGGCCATACTGACACAAACTGTCCCTCCAGGGCAGAGGGATCCACATGGCAGTGGGAGATCCCCCAGAACTGAGTTAGAAGGAAAATGCAGACAGGAAAGGTGGATTTTCTTAGGCCTCACTGCCTGTGCTGTTTGCATTCTGTTTGCCAGCCCCAGAGGAGATGAGCAGTTATCATGACTAGTCCTCCAGTGTGACAGGATCTTTCTGGGACACTTGGGTCACTTAGGAAAAGAGCTGGTCCAGAAGGGAATTGCAACATTTTCCAACACTCTTCAGAGTGAGATTGTCATGAGGGTAAGAATGGGCCTTCCAAAACTGCCAGGAGCAAAGAGGGGGAAGAAAAGGGAGGTTGCCCTTTCCAAGTGCTTACAAACTTCAAGTTTTCTCTTGCCTTTCTGTGTTTCACCCTCTCGGTGCTGCCTGCTTAAGGTATGGCTTCAATGGTGCCCTAAGCAGCACCAAGCAGGAATTACCTCGTGTATGGGACCAGTGGCCAGTCAGTGGTTGCCGTCCAAGGAGCAAAAATCAGGTGCACTTTATTACCTTTTAAAGAACTGTAGGGCTGACTGGCTGGCTGCCCTCCAGTTGTGATGCTAGTAAAATTATTTGAGTTGCCTAAACTGAGATTTCTATCACCCTTTGCTTTTGGATGCACAAGCCCACAGACAGCATTCACCAATTACTGTTGGGGCAGTACTGAATCTATGGTTTTGCCACATTTTGCCACAAAACTTTCTCAAAGTTCAAGAAGTAGGCAAACAACCTTCCAACAAAACTATGCACAAGGCTCTGTAGCATCTCCTGTTGATTCAATATGCTTGGCATAGGGAAATTTAATTCAGAGAACAGAGCCAGAGGGGTACATTAAGCAAGGGATACATTAACATATATCCCATATATTTTTGGACCAGACTGTGCTTGCTTTCTGTGGAAACTCAAACACCTCACCTCTGTGTATGTTTTCCTGATGATGGTCACATTAAACCCCATATAGTACTCCTGGTTTAATAATCCATTATTAAAACCTCATGACAGAATGGGAGCCTCCAAACTGGAGAGGTTCTGAGAGAGGAGCAGGTTGTAGCATTTAACGGGATGGTGACTGACTGTTGCTCTTCCTTTCTCTTGGCGTTTTACCCTAAACTGCTTGATAGTTCAAGTAACATGCAACCATTGTGGCAGCCTGCAGGAAAGTGGGTGCTTGCAGATACCCACGGTACCTACTGACTGTGCCCAAACTCCTGCAGAGCCTTTGCCCACACATGGATAAACAGGCAATTGGGGGTGTGCCTGCAGGCTCAGCAAATGACACTGTCCCCACAGTGGGCATCTCGGGCCCCACACCACACCTAACAGTCAGCTGCAACTGATACAGAGGAGCACGGTCAGGGCAGAGGGATCCCAGTATGTTACCGTGGGCTGGGCTGATTCCATTCTGCTTCCAGAAAGGGCTTGCAGCTATCCCTGCTATGTAGGAGCGCCCCTGTGCTCCCCATCTTAATCCTCGCTCCCAGCTAAGGAGCTCTACCTCGGAAGGAATCCAACACCAGCCCCACCTCCCTGCCCTCCCTTTGCAGTTCCGGGCGTCCAAGCGCGTTCGCTGATCGCATCTGGCTGTGCTGCCACCTCCCGAGAGAAAGCAGCATCCCGGCTTTGCTCAGAGGAAGGGAAACGTTCCGCAGCCAGCCAGGCTCGCAGCCTGCACGGAGGGCCCCGGGGAAGCCAGCGCTCTCCAGCCTGGGGAGGCAACATGTGGGCCCGAGGTCAGCGGGAGCCTGGGCACCTTTGTTGCTCGCAAGGCTGAAGAAGCAGCAGGGTGAGACTGCCTACAGCAACTGAGAAAAAAACCCCATCTGTACACAGGGAACAGTGAGAGCTTGGAAGAGAGAAAGAACCTTTAACCTGAGCTGGGATCCCAATGAGATGTCAGAAAGATGGGAAGATTGTAACTGAGAGAGGACGAGACAGAGGGTAACTAACAGGAAAGCAGTAACAAAGGATTGACCTGAATACCCCAGAAGAACTGCATGAGGTGACAGGAGGCTATGGGACAGTCCAAGTGCAGTAGGCTGCACTATCTGAGTATCAGGTCACAATCTGGATCTCTTTCCCTTTTCAGATAAGAGTTTTCAAAGTGGCTTTTATCCTTTTAAGAAACATACCAAAAAAAAAAAAAAAAAAAAAAGGAGAGAGAATGTTGTGATAACTCAATACAAGTTATATTCATTTACTACTGCATGTAAGCAACACTGGAAGATCTGCCAGGCTAATTAGCAGTAGCCAGGAAAAAGCACAAGAGTAACCAAAGTAGTAACACAAGCTTGCCTGCATATAAATCAATAAACTCCTACTGATTTGGGAAATCCGTGAACCTTCAGAAACACGAGGGGAGGCAGTTCCAGACTGCTGTGTGGGAGACACTAAAGCACTGTTTACAGATATTCTTATCTACAGCTTTTCCCTGACAGTCTTGAACATGGGGAGAGAGTCACACAGAGGGAACAAGCTCTAAAATCGGACAAAAAATTTTAAATAGAGAAAGGTCTGGAAGCTACCTCCATTGAGTTAAAGATTTTGATGATTTTTGAAAAGAAAAAGATGGTGACAACCATTGAGCTGTAGCTTTGCATCTGTCTTCCTGTATTAATTCTTTGTTCTTTTCCCAAGAAATATAGTATGCCAAAATTCTTCCAAAGATCTCTTAATGGAATCAAGTTCCTAACTGCAGGCCCTGCTCAGTAAGACACAATTCATTAGCCTTTGCCATCCTTCTTTGTCACAATAGGAAAGATGCTGCTGTCAGCAAAAGCAGCTTGTTGAAGTCTGGTAATCGTAACAAAGGCACCATTTGACAATTGAAAACTGTGAAGATCCAAGTTTTTCTGTCACTTTTGTTGTTACTGTTGGTTTTGTTTGGTTTTAGGCAGGGGAGATGTTGAAGTGAGTTCAGATGTGATTTCAGGGCAAAAAAACCCCACATAATTTTATATAATTTCTTCTTAGAAAGACACAAAGGAATGGGAAAAAATAGGTGGCCCACAGACATGGCAATTTCTAGTACAAAAACTACATGGATATTACAAAAGGAGTCAAGAGTGAGGGAGCCATCAATCCTCTACCTCCCATACCAGAAGAAACAAAAAGTTGTAGTACCTCACTCAGATAGTCCTCAGAAGGCAGGATTGAAAATGCTTCTGGCATTTAATCACTTTCTGTTATGAATGCCTAGATAAAGACAATATACTGATGCCGGCCTTGCTCTGGACTTCACTGGGAGTTCATGACAGCATCTAGGTCAGCAAATCTCACGAGAGATGGTGTCTCTGCCAGTTCTATACTGAACATACTTTGAATGTATCTTGCTGTGTTAAACACTGTTTCCTTTAATTTCCAAACTCAGCACAACTGGATCTCCAGAACATCAGTTGAGGGAAGGCCATTTGAGGCAGCAAGCTTTCACTGATCACAACACAGGAGCTCCCAATTCTGACAGCTGCAGGAAATGCAGAAAATAGCAGCAAGCAGAGAAGCAAGTGTAAGTGCAGAGTCTACTGCTTTGGTAATTTTTACTTTTGGTAGTTTTTGCTTTTGGTAATTTACCACTGCAAAGTGACATAGTCCCTTCTTCTGTCCCCTCCAGTCATGGTGGGAGTTTTGTGTTTTTTTCTTTTCTCTTCTGCTCACCACATTCATAAATTCTCAACCCAGTTTAAGGATTCACTGACCTGTGCTAGGAGAAAGAGCCACATCCAGCACTAGGAACACACTCCCACTCACCTGCAGTCCACAAGACTTTAAAAAATTAAAGAATAGAACAAGATGCAACAGCTTTGGGGAAGTTTCAGCAAGATACATAGAAAGTTCTGAGTTTACTCCACTTAGTGCCATGGAGTTAATTCCTTTACCTGAATATATAGAAACACTCATGAGTTTATCAGGGAAGATCCTTATGTTCAAGTTCACTCACATCCCCTAACCTTTTGAGAGTCTGCAACCATTCAAGATAATCAATTGCACAACTTTGAATGGGAATATTGTCAGTAATTTTGAGGAAAGCTGGAAAGAGGCCAGAAATCTAACCCAAACTATTAGCAGTAACCACCAGACCCTTTTGACTCCATGGAGGAGTCAAAACAAAGGTCCCTTTTCTTACCTGCCTTTGTTCATACAAGAACCTACCTTTGCATTTACTTCTCTCCTGCTGGGGTTTGGGCTGCCAAAGAGAGCTCTAAAATGCCTATCAAAGAGCCACCTGCTCTTAGAACAGGGTGTGAAACTGAGGAAGAGCCCTTAAAACTCCCTCTTTTAAACAGCAAAACTCAAATAATTAAAACATTTTGGAGAATATAAAGAAAGTTGTTCACTTACTTTCCTCACTTCTAGGACAGGGGCAAATGGAGCAGATGATAATTTAGATGAATAAGAGTGGGTGGGAGAGGTTGAAGGACCAATTGCTCCCAGAAGTTCAGGAGTGCAACTTTCATTCCCTTGTTATTGTATTAGTAATTCAGGTAGTTGCTTATACTAAACCAGTTTTCCCTCAATTTACTCTAGTATTTCCTCCTATTTACTGCTTTCACCCCTGCTTTCTCTCATGGCCCATTTTATTGTGTGATCCTATGATGGTTGGTGTTTTTAAACTCAGTCATTAAAACCCAGGTTACAGGTTTGTTGAAAGGTAGAAATTATTGGGTAATCTTTCCCTTTTACAAATACCCATTTTATTCCATCTGATTTGCATTACCAATCAATATGGAATGAAGTTCATTTTGCAGCTCCCATTTCTTTGCTCTAAGAGCAAAATCTTTGAAATCTCCCTGTAGACTTAAGGGCTGTGAAGATCAAGAGGCTTCTCTGCAGTTCTGCAAAGATCTTCAGTGATGTTTTAGGAGCTTGGAATAATCTACACTACGAAAACACCAAAGGCAAACTGAAGGTTGAAAACCTTGGGTATCCCAATCCCTAGCAAACATGAACTAGAGGGGATTTCCTTTAAACTCACTTTGGATCTTTTAAACCTGTGAGATATGGAGGAAGCTTCCTCCTGCCACAATCTGTGAGTGATGGGATTTCTGCCTTGTTCACTACAGTTACAGCTGCCAAGAGAAAAGAGTAAAAAACAATAGGGAAGAGGTTTACAAACACAGCTTTTGGCAGAACCCTGGATGTTTGTTTGGAAGCTTTTTACAGCTTTCCTGAAAGGGATGATCAGCTTTCACTGCATTAACTGTATCTCCCTTGGGTTAGCTGTTCAAGTTAAAAAGAAAGTTCTTGAAGAACTTGTAGGGCACATTTGGGATTCACCTACAACACAACAGAGGTTTGTTTGCAGTTGCTTAATTTAAATTGGATTTCACATCAATTCTTGAACAGCTGAGGAACCCCATGTGGACACACTTATTTGCCTTAAGAGTTGTCTAAAATCAGTTCCCAATCGATTTAAGCTCCACTGATCAGATTTAAATATGTACTTAAAAGGTCAACACAACCTTTTGCATTGATTTAATGAAATTATATTGAAAGCAATGCTTGAGTAAACTGGTGCAGCTCTGTGTAAAAGCTGTCTGAATTAGTGTAATATGGATTGTCAAAAAATGGAGAAACATTTCTCCCCCTTGAATTTTGCAAATTCAATCTCTTGATTGAATGCTAGCAAGATGGAGGCTAATGGAGCTCTCCTCTGACAGAGCCTCATATTGATTTTATCATTAGATACACAAAACAAGTGCCTAATTCAGTAATAGGCATGTTTTATGCCTACCTTTAATGGTTTTGGTCTAAACCCTTCATATATACACTTTAGCTCAAAATCACATATATTCCTTCTTCAATATGAAATTTCAAAATGTGGATATGTTTTTGAAATCATGATCATGAAAAGTGTCTTGGGGTGAATCTAGATAGATATTATCTCTTAAAAAATTAGAGAAATAACAGCATGAAAGAATCACTTATGTCAGGAGCCTATTTCACTGTTTAACAGGTGCAGATATCCATCATAAATTAAGCCTCATTTGTGCTGAGTGGTTGAATTGCTGAGGAATCGCTTTATTGGTATGTGAAATATTTACTATGTATAGCTGGACAGATTCCCAGGAATTCTGATGAAACAAATTAATGCACAAGAGAGAACATCCTTTCCTCCTAAGACTTGTGAAATCATAAGCTTTGCTCCTCTCAGTATCTTGTAAAGCTATCTGAATTATCTATAGAAATGTAACAAGAATAACTATTAAGAAGGTCTTTTTAGATAGAAAAGGTTTTCTCTCTCTTTAGGACAGCTGCTGCTATAGACACTAGTATCCAAAATAAACCACACTTTAATTTAAATTATGTTTTTCTTCACTCTATGTAGAAATTACCTTTTTCTTACAGAAAGGTGAGAAACCACATGTTGCTTTAAACAATTTCTGGTGCCCAAAAGAGAAGAGTGATACTGGGATCAATTCAAAAAGCACCTAAACTTAAAATTCAATAACTAACATTTGACTGGGAATTATTTGCATGTGTTCTTTGAATAAGGAGCACTATTTACTAAAATAATTTATTTAGTCAGTTCAGCTGTGGATTTCCATATCTGTGGAACAATCAAAATAA
This sequence comes from Ammospiza nelsoni, assembly GCF_027579445.1. Taxonomy (NCBI): domain Eukaryota; kingdom Metazoa; phylum Chordata; class Aves; order Passeriformes; family Passerellidae; genus Ammospiza; species Ammospiza nelsoni. The sequence goes on from NC_080637.1 coordinate 49,261,782, forward strand.
TGGTACAAAGGTAGAAGAGACTTCCATTTGTCATCTAAAAATTCTATCTGTAGTATGAGATCTGGGTTTGCTATCAAGAATAATTGACCTTCATGACAAATACAAGCAAATTAAATTCTTAGAGTGTTACAATAGGCAAGGGAAAAAAAAGGACACCAATAGCAGGTTTACACTGACAAGACAAGTTTCAAACAAGTGTAGGCCCCATTCTTTGCAGCTGAGGAGCCACATAAAATATTCAACCAAAATTAGACAGCAGTAAGGGCCAGTATGAACTGTGCTCTATTAAAAACTAATAATGAGAGCCATAAAAGCTCAAGAATTTACATGGCCAGCCTATAAATTGCTAATGTAACTTACATCAGGGAACTCTGTAGAAACCATCCCTCTGCAAATTCAAAAGTATATGGAAAAAACCATCAAATTATTTCCAGGACCAGAAATAATACATGCATACAAATTTGCAGAGTTTTTTTTTTTCTCTCTTTATGATTCACAAGCATATGCCACCAAGGTATACATGTAATTTTCAAAGATACATTTCTCTGAGATGAAGTGAGTCCTCTGTCTCACCTGATAAAAACTGCCTCTGAATTTAAATTCAGGGAACCTGAACATGGGTAGTACTAATGGCATTCCATCCTCCAAACACTGGCTAGGCAGTGGACTGCTCACACTTCTGAAGGACTTCTATAGAATGGCTGTGAGCAGTATTATTCTTTAACAGATGATTGTGGCAGTATTTTGCATGCTTTATTCATATTACATGGAAAAGAGTAGGTGTGCAAGGCAGAGTACATATCTGTGTGCTGGCTTGGAATTTACATTGGGGACATTTCAAATTCTGAATGATCAGGGAAAGAGTATATAAAAAGGCAACATTTTTTATTATTATTTCTTTTTTATTATTATTTTTTAATTTACTATGAGGCACAGAAAACAGATGGAAAGCTGTCAAATCTTTCTTTTTTTCCCAAGAAGATACAAACTGCCCATATAACAAAGGGATGAAGTGTTTCTCCATGACTACTGCATGCTTTAGGCTAAACCCATTGCACTAGTTTATTTTAACTAAAATTGCAGAATAAATGAAGAAAGCATCTTTTTATTGTAACATTGAGCATTTTAATTAGAAAGGGAATTGTGGCTTCTGCCATTAGCAGTAGAACATTCCTAGAGATGTGCAGGAAGGTCCTTGCATTCTCACAGAATGGACATTTCCTCCTGCCCCTCATGCAAAAGCTCATAGGGAGCCTGTTGCCCATCACACCCTACCAGCACAGCCACAGCCACCCTCACATGGAGAGTGAGCCTTCCAGTGAAGGGGCAGCCACATCAGCTGGGAGACATTTTTTCCATTATTTGAATGCATCATTAATTCTTAATGTTTCGAATACTCATTGGAGTATGACAGAGAACATCAGTCACTTCCATCAAGACTGGAATTCATGGGAGCAAAAGTCCTTTGCTAACAGCTAAAACATTGCTGGGATAACACTGGAAACACTTGTTGCTATTTCCACAGGCTCAGCAATACTTCAGCTGGCCTTTCTATGAAGACCAGCTGAGGGTATGATACATACCAGCAGCGTGAACACAAAGCACACTTCCACTGAACATGCCAGTTCTAGACTAGTCTAATCTCAGCTCTTTACTTGGGAGATTTTATACCTGAGAGCAATGAAAAGGATGCTTTAAACTGTTATATATTAAACAGTTACAAAGTTAATTGCAATTCATATTGTTAACTTTTGCTAATCAGCCATCTTCTGCCTAAAATGTTACTCTTTTAAAAAATCTCTTTATTGCATAAAAACATAGAAGTAAAGAATTTACATCTTCCTTGCCCAGATTTTTGTCATAAAAAATGGTTTTAATCTTCTGGTTTATGTAAGTAATTCAAAGTTGATGGAAGAGGATATGATATCTGCAACACGTATAAATGTCAAGAATGCTTCTATTTTGTGGTAAAAGAATACTTTAATGAAAAAATAACACATTAAATAAAGAAGCAAAGGGAAATTGTTGTTCCTTGATGGTGATGACCTCTAATACTTCCTGAAATGGATTAAATATTATCATCAGTCCAGCCACCTCCAGATACAATGAAATAATGATTTGTGTGCAAGCAGGTTACAAGAGGCTGAATGGAAAAGCCTGAAAAGAGAGTGAAATAATGACATGACTGGCTTGAGAAGATAGAGAAAATAATGAAGCAATAGAAATTAAAGTTAATAGAAAATAAACAAGCAATAGAAATTATCCATCACTGAGTGCTCAGTTTGCAATTGCTCTGTGATTTAGGCACTTCTCTTGAATTAATTACTGAAGAAAGGAATGTAAGGGTGTACCTGCTTCCCCCTGTTTGAATTGAAAAGATAAGTGTGCTGAAAAGCACATGGTGTGTGTATGTAGGCTCACAATCCTTCTCCTTCAGGGGTGGAATAATGTTTCACAGAGACATCCTCCTGGTTAGTGTTTAGGGTTGGGACAAGATGCCCACATCAGACCTTCCCCAAAAATTTTTCCAGGGCAAATCCAGATTATGGGTTCTGTAAAAGGTCATCCCTCCTTTTAACTACATTCAGTGGCATTCACATCTTCCAGCATACAATCTAGAGCAAGCTTTCCAATGGAAATGTTCTGAAAATACCAGGTGATGGGAAGAAAATATTTCTGCCACATTATATCTCCTATCTGTTAAATCTACTGTAGCCAGATCAATGCAGGTGGCATGGGGAAAGTTGGAAGCACACCAAGTTTGTATCCTGCCTGTTAGATTCCAAATGTAAAGCAAGAGCAACAAACAATGAGGATTTTAAGGAGGCCATTGAGGTGATTAAGGTGATCAAAAGTAACAGAACACACACAAGGATAGGCCTTTCCTGAAACACCAGATCCTGAATGCAGAATGTCACCCAAAAAGCAGCATCAATTCACAGAATTACTTAGTTCTCTCCTTTCTATTTACTCTTCAGGTTTGGAGTTTTCTTTGACTTTGTATTGGCATGAGTAGTCTGTGATCAAAGCCAGATGATTCAGGGAGTAAAGGGGATACTTAGATAATGTCTGGACAATGCTTGTGTCTTGTATAGTTGCTTATTTTAAGGGAACAAACATGATGTCAAAAAGAGGGGCAGGCAGGGCAGGTCCCAGTGTAGTATGGATCCAGGTCCAGAGGAGTCACTTTGCAGCCCCTTTTGTATCATTACACTTAATTTTTTAAACACACCAAGATTATGTTAAGTACACAAGGAAAAAGAAAAAAAGAGATGGCACTATTTACCACAAGACTTGATTTTCTTTCTCGTGTTTGTACACATCCAAGATCAGAGAAGAGAATCATGCAACACATATATCTCTTCACTGCTCATTTTCTTTCTTTCCTCTCTGGTTCTTTGTCCTTCTTGCTAAACTGTGAATGGCCCTGTTGTGCAACTCTGTGGACTCAAATGTGAATGAATTTCACAGTTGTAGACATTTTCACAGAAGTACAGTCACAGTTCCACTGTCAAGGCTACACTCAACCCAGAGCAGGTTCATTAAACAGATAAAGCTGCTCCTCATCCTCCCTGTAATGCCTGTTCAGGCATTATAGGGGGTGGGGAAAAAAGTGCATAATTTTTGATGATGGGGTGGTTAACAGCAGGAGCAGATGACTGAAAGAAGCCATTCTCCACCTTCTCCCTCCACAAGCCTTCTGATCAAGGCTTGGTGCCTTACTGAGGGGTCTGTTGCTGTCACACACAAACTACCAGGCTCAGGTAAATTGAGGAGGTGAAATGCAATGGCTGTAAAAGAAAGGTGCTCAAAGTACTTGATGAAAAATCTCCCTCCTACCCTTTCATTCAGGGTATTAACAGAATATAGGCAATATTGTGGAGGATTTCAACTCAGTCCTCTATTAGCTTATCAATCATTTAAAAATTGAATCCTTCAGAAATATGGCATTTGGTGCAATACTTGTCTCAAATGAGCTTAGAGAAACAGTTTATCAGTCTCCTAATTTATTATTAAAGTTTAGTCAAATTTCAAAGAGTTGCACACTAGAGGAAAATAGCTTTTATGTCTAATTGCTGAGAATAATTTACAGTTATCAGTTTATTAGGAATTTAAGTTTGTACTACAATCATAATTTCCATTAATTGCTATACTTGTTCAATCTTATATCCCTAAAAACCTAAGTTAGAATGGTACATTTGGGTTAAAAACTCACACAGTTTACAATTTTAAGCTGCAAGAGTAATAATCACATCTTTCAGATAGCACATTCTCACCTCATTCTCACCAAGGCACTCCTCAGGTGAGAATCACAGAATGCTGTCTCCCAAAAAAGCCTCATACTGCACAAAATTATATTATAAAAGTGAAGAAAACCGTCTGAAGATGGAAGAAAACTAAGGCTATACAGCAGTGACTTACAGTAAAATACATTAGAGAGATGATGCATTAATTCAAACACAGAGAATTATAAACCTTGGAACTCCAGGGTAAAATTAAATGTCACAAGAAATCCAAACAAAGTACAAAGAAATGAAGAGTCAAATATCTAAACAATCTTAATTATGGTTTGAGAAAACATTTTTTAAATCTCTAACTAGCTAGAAGTCACAACACTTGTTTGCCTAATATATGATGTTTGTGTATAGATATGAATGCACTTGCACAGTTGAAGATGAATGATACCTTTCTACTTCAAGGTGTGGAACTGAGAGTTCATGAGAAACCTCTCTTTCTTCTGCAGGGAAAACCAAAAAAACCACAACAAGCCCTTAAAAATTTCTTAATCATCTCCCAGTCCACAAATGTAGAACTATCTCAGTACAAACTGCATGGTTTTGCTTGGTTACAGTCACCACAGTAACACCCATGTAGCTGTTAAACAGCTCATCTTCTGGAAAACAGAAGAGGAAAAAGCATAAATTAGAAAGCAATATACATACCAGATACTGCAATGCATCACAGGAGTGTCAGTGGCACCACACGGAGCCTGACAACTGGGAGTGCAACAAGCACACCAGAGGCTACAGCTTCTGCCTCCAGACTGGTACCTCTGCAAATCCAGGGGGGGAAGAGTTAGAAGGACATTTGGAGATTAAAGCCTCTGTGACAGGAGCAGGTGCATGGGGATGTGAGGACATTCCTGAGCTGTCAGTAGGGCCATCCATGCCTCTCTGTCCTGCTGAGCACAGGAAGACATGAACAACTGGGGCTGATGGACCATGGGCACAGCTTGAGAGCAGCCAGCCAGACCCAGCTCCACAGCAGAACTGTGGATGTTGGATCAAACCTTGTCTATCCAAGAAGCAATGTTAACATTGTTAAGCAGGTCATGATGACAAATTAGGACAACAGCACAGAAATGCCACCACAAACTTCACAGAGGCCACCCAATAGAAATGGTCATTCTGCCAAGAGGTGCTAAGAAAGAATGTTCATAGGTAGTACCAGGAACACCAGATTTTGTAGACTGGAACAAGATTTGAGAGAAAGCTCAAACCCAACACCTTGCTGTGCCATTAGCAGCTGTGCTTTCTCTGAATGACTCTAATAATTTCCTGGGTGCTCATGGCAGAGATGTAATACTATTAATTACAGAGGGGCTGGTTGTAGCTCCTGTAGGCAAAACAGATGTTGTATGTTACACTCTCTTAGACTGAAAGAGCAAAGTATATTAACCACAAACTTAAGCACTACCTGAGTAAAATATTCACATGATAAGAGTTTACCTGACTTCTGCTAACTATTTCCTGGTACAAGAGTCAGACCATGTAATCTGAACTTGGATCAGTGGCCAATCCTATTTTGCATTAATATCCTAAAGGCACACAGAGACAAAGCCTTGCTCTGCTGGGAATAAAAAGAAGCCGAACCTCTTACCCTCTCACAAAATATTGTTCATATTGGCCTAGTTTACTCACAAAAAAAGACTGCAGTGAGCTATTTCCCTGGAAAGAACTGCATTTCTGAAAGTTTTCACTGGAATGCCAAGAACTCCTAGTTGAACCACAGGCTGAGAGTTCTCAGCCTGTGCTGCCATTATATTTCTGCCTAAATTATGAAAAACTGAGAATCCTTTAAAAAGCCACAGGCTCTTTATGGCCCTGGGAGGAAGAAACCCAACACAGAGCTTTAACCACTGTCAGTTCTACCCCCCCCACAGCATGTCTGAGACCAGCATCTAAAGAGCTCCCAAACAAACACTGCACATTGCTCCTGCAGTGCTACCTGTTTGCCCAGCATCCCTGTGGAAGGAATATATTGAAGCCTAGAGTAGACATTCTCACTTCTGAGTCTAAAACCAGCTTCCTTGTTAACTTTTTCTTTGTTCAAAAGTCTCATTGTCAGACTTACCCAGACAAGATTTTTTTTTCCTTTGCCATCGTTAATGGATAACTCTGTCATGGTTGTTAAAAAGGCATACGTGATATGAGTCAGCAGGTGAAGGTAACACACACATGGAGGAGCTGGAAGTTCTTCCTTGTTCCTTTCTGGCCATCTTCTGAAAAGCCTGGTTTTGGTTAGCCAAATATTGGGTGGTGCTTCAGAGAAACAACCAGGTAGGCTGAGGCATAAACTGTCCCAGGAAGATAGGGGTTCATTGCTCCACTTGCCAGGGAAGAAGGCTCAGAGCTGCCAGGCAATTCAGCCAGCAAGACAAACTGAGAAGGAGAAAGGAGCTGAAATTGAGCGTCATTGAGCCCATGGTGCCTCGCTGTCTGTTTCAATTATAAATACTGCTTTAAAATGTAATTTATTGTTATATCTCTTAAATACAGTGACTTTTATAGACTCAGTCCTAGAGCCAGCACCATGACAGTGTCCAAATGATGATTTTTAATTAAGTGGAGGCTGTGCACACATGTAGGGGGAATATTTAACAGATGTGCTGTAATGATGTCAGAATTATAAGCTTAAATGCACTTTAAATCTGCATACAAATGAAGAGATACCTGTACAGGCTTCTGGACAACTCATTTAAAAGAAATTTAAAGCCATCAATTTATGTCAGCGCAGAGTTTTGCTATCCAATTACATAAAGTATTAGATATCACATTTAAAACATTTTTGTCATTTATCTAATACAGATTTTTTTCTAAGTTTAACCCTAACTCTTTTCACCTTATGGTAATTCTCCTTGGAGTAATTACTCAATTTCCACAGCAATAATTTGGATACCATAAGAGCATGTAACCTCATGCTCCCCCTATCATTATGGAAGATTTTGCCTAGAAACATACTTTTTTCTCTTCCCATTATTTGAGATATGACACATAATCAATAACCTGAAACTGCATAAAACTTTCTCATATGATAATTCTATTGATTTTTAAAAGAAATAATTAAACTAACTGTTAAGACCAAGTTCATCAATACAATCTGACTCTTTTGTTCCTCCCTACTGAGTAGACAAATCAATCAGGGTTAGGAGACAGCATAACCAGTTTTCTGGAGCTATTGCACCATTCTGACAACGTACTGAATAGCCAGTTTATGCCCCGTTGTTCTCTCCTTGCTCTCCCATCCCCCTGGCACACATCCCTGCAGCTCTAAATCACAACCTTCTCCTGATTCTTCTCTTAATGCATTGCACAGGCCCAAAACTCTCCATCTCCATTCTCTTTACTGGGCTACCTCAGTTTGCTACTTCCTCCACCAGTTTCCCTCTCAAAATAATGAATGCAATTTTAGGAAAGACATACGGTATTTTTCCACATAGAGGTAGAATGCCAAATCGTGTTAAATGTCAAATTTCTTTCCACTTCAATGACAGAAGCAAATCTGCAAATTGGTGCTTCTGCTCAGACTGTATTTAACAACAGGACTTTATTAGTTCTCTGCAAGGCAAAGCAGTGCCCTGGCAAAGGTGAAGTGGAAAAGCCAAAAGCCTCTCAGGGTTCCTCTGGAAGTAAAGCAGCTTCTCCATAGGGATGGCTGGCTCTCATTTTCTCATACTCTGATGTCCTTAAGACGTGTGCCACATGAAATCAAATCTCTCCCCATATGAACTTGTGCATACCTCAATTTCTCTTTCACCCCCTGTGATCCCACTAACGCCCTCATCAAGCAGCTGTCGACTTGTGGCACCACTGAGAGCTGCTCCTGCACCCAAGTGGCTGCAGTGGGGAATCTCTTCTGTGGCAGGAGCAGACAGTCTGGCAGGATGGGATCAGTGCCAGGGGAGGAGCACCACAGGTATGTGCCATGCCAGCAGCCAGAGAACCCAGCTCTTTGGGGTTTCTTGATGAAGGCTGTATAAAGTGTTCAAGGATTTGGGTGTTTGCAATGGACACTGCAGCATGTGTGTAGGTCACAGATTATTCATCTCTGCAACAAGTGAGAAAAAGCCTTCAAAAACTGAGGTTCATAGGATGCAGATTTAATACCTTCTGTGAAATGCACCCTTTACATGGAACAAGAGATTCAAAACAGCAGTTTATGCTGAAAAAATGGCTGAACACAGTGGAAGAATTACAGAATGTGCATGGCCTAAATCAGACACAGCAGCCATGGCAGATCCATTACTTTCCACTCAGCAGTCACAGAGACTTCTTTACTAACAGTAACATTCATGTGCAGCATTCCTAAGACCTATTGGTGTTTACAAGTTCCAGGATTTTCCTGAGAGAAGTAGGAATTAGCATGTGCCTACATTTGACAATGTTATTTCAAGTCCAAGACAGGTCACACACAATTAATAAATCTCCCTGAAAAATAATGCTGTTTTTGGAGGTGCAGGTATCTATTCAACAGCATGCAAATTGATGGCCTGAGAAATTATTTTCTACAAATTGTTTTATTTTAAAAATAATTTGTATATGCATTTTAAAGGCCTATTTACATTAAGTACCATTATTAACTCTGTTAGATGTGTGGGTGGATGTGCAGATCAGCTCACACATGTATCTCTCAGATTAATGTTATTTTAAGCTGCTTACACAGTTCCAAAATCCCCAAGATTTGGCCCAGTTGATTTGGTTCTAACAGGTGTAATTGGTACAAATGTATCAGAGATCAGAACATCATCAAAAATACTCATCAGGTCTGTGTTCATCCTTAGGAAGCCTCCCTTCTAACATTTTAGGCTGTAGCTGTCACTGAAACACAGGAGTATTTTAACAAGCGCTGCCATCAGAGATTAGCAGATTCCCTTAAATAGGTGAAATTTGATACACTAAACCCTGAAAAAGCATTTTTTTGGTCAAGTTTAGAAAACAAAAATATGGCATGCCTTGGCTGCCTTTCAGGTGTCAAAATTCAAACCCCAGTGCATGCACCCAGCTCACATTGAATGCAATGAGATGCAAGACACTGCCCACTTGGCCTTCACTAAGTGAAACAAAAAAAAACAAAAAGAGGAGGGGGAAAAAAGAGAAAAAAGTGCAGATTTTGCTAGAGATTACACAGCGGCAGAGGTCAAACTCCAGAACCCTGACCACCTTCCTCACATGCTTCTGGCTACATTCACTATGGGGAATTAGGCCAAACTGGGGACAAGGCAGTGATGTTGATAAGAAAGTACAATGGATTAGGAAGCAGTGACATAGTGGAAATAGACAATCCAGGTAGAGAAGAGAAGAGAAAGAAAATTTAGAGTAACAGATGAAGAGCACTGAAAGCTACTGTAAGAAAGGAAGTAAGGTGATGCAACAGCAAGTGTAAATAACAGGAGATGCTGTGATGAGAGGCATTTTTCACACATGTTAAATAGCTGATTGTCTAAGCATTTTCAGTAAATACCCAGATGCTTGCCTCTAGTGGGTGTATTTACTATGGCCTGGATGGTAGGCTCATGGTCAGGGTAGAAAACTCTTCTCTTTACTCCTCATCCAGCCCCAGTAACATTTGCAGCTGCTTCAAAAATATTATCAGACCACTTTGGGAAAAAACCAAAAATCAGCTCTCATCATGCCCTCAGAGTGCAGAAAAGAAGAATTATTTTAATTCCAATTAATTCCATATAAAAGCCATGTTAAGACTTGACACTCGCCATAGGGCAGACTCTTCAAAACTCCACTGCTGAAGTCACTGGCACTTGCAGCACACAGCAAGCAGAGGCCAGAAAGGTGCTGTGACTGCCCCAGAACTGGACACCTCACATCTGGGAGACAACCAACAGCTCACCAGCGCAGTCCAGCATAATCAACATGGCCCTGCTTCCTAGGGTAGAGAGAGACTCAGAGCAGGAAAAAGGAATGGACCTTTGGGACAAAAGGAAGGGAATGTGGAAGACAGCAAGAATAGGTATGTCTACCCTTCTGAGCCCTATTTGTACTTTTTGAAATTACCAAACACTCCAAAAAGCTGAAAGACAAGCTGTTTTTCCCTGCTGCAGGCCTATTTTGCATGTGTCTGAACAAGGCCTAAACACATCCTTATCTTTAAAATACTAAAAGAATTCTCCACTGGCTTCAGATACAACCACCTCTCCACCAAACCCACCTCCCTGATTACCAGACTCTCTCCTTACATGGTTCTACAAAATTCAAGCTGACACTTTTTCATCCAAAACCAGCATTTATAAAAGCCTCCTTTTAAAAATCTGACTGCTGTGAAACTGCTGCTAAGGGGGAAAAAAGGGGTCATTGGTCTCAGCTGTTGTACCTATGCATCTGGTGGCACTGACAAAATTCAACCCCCCCAAGGGCCCCAGAACACATGGATCCACACAGCAGCAGAGGGATGAATCCACTTTCACATCATACAACAGTCTCACATCAGCACAAATCAGAAGAAAACTGCACACAGAGAAGGTTACTTTGTTTTTTCATCCCTCAGTACCCAAGCCTTTTGCATTCCACTGCCCAGTCCCAATCTTGGTTGGAAACAGCCATCAACTGTCCATGCCTTCCATCACGTGGCAATTACAGCCAGCTAAGGGATCTGCATCCCTGAGGGGCTGTGTCCCCCAAGGAGGATGAAAGGGGCAGAGAAGGGACATCATGAGCTGTGGCCACAGATCTGCTCAAGGTGGTAGATGTCCTTGGGACAGTCAGCAGACAGGACAAGAGGTGCATCCTCTGTTATCACCACATCATCCTCAATGCGCACACCAATGCCACGGAACTTCTCTGGAGCACTCACATCATCCTCAGGGATATAAATGCCTGAAAGAAGAAAGGGAATTAAAACACACAACACTCTCCAGAACACCACCTTTCCCTTTCTGCACCACCAGGAGAGTGAGGTTCGACTTTCAGCAACATAACGTGTTTGATCCTGAGAATTTTTAATATGGCAAGTTACTCTCTTTCCTCTCACCAACTCACTGTTGGTGGGCAAAGAAAGGAAAGTGTCCCTCTGTGCCTAAAGATATCAGCACATTAATAAAAACTTCCATAGCTACACCTGGCCTTTTCACACTTCTTGCTCTCAGTGTTACATTCACAGTGATGATTTTAACAATGTTCTGAATAGAGAGAGAGAAGAGACAAGCATTAAATATAAGTTTCCAGCTGACAGCTCCAAATCTAGTGACAAGGAGAAAGAAAGATTCCTCACAGGATGCCTAATTTGCAAAGCTAAGTTGTGAATCCCTGTAAATTGCAAATTGCAATGCTTGAGACACTACCAGTGACTGGCAGAAGTTCAGTGGCACGAACACAGCAAAAGACCCTGATTTCTGCACTGCAGTTCACCTGTGCTGCACAGCCTGAGCTCTACACTACTCTGCTTCCTGAGTTTACTCCCACTATGTGCTACTTTGGCTATGTTTGGGAAGGAAATAGGGTTTTCTAATACTGTAATGACTTTGGGAGGGGAATGACTTAAGGCTTTTCAATAATGCTATAGTTTCCAGCTTCACCAGAAAGGATGTGAACGCTTTGGTCTGCAGGACCAGCTAATTATTGAAAGGCAATACTGTTACCCTCCGTGTTGCATGTTTGTGTCCACCACTGACTGCTTTTTACCTGGTTCAATGGTTATCACCATGCCTGGCTGGAACGGGATTGATCGGGATATATCTGGGGTGTCGTGAACATCCATGCCCAAGTAATGGCCCACATGATGAGGGCAGTATTTTCGAACAGCCTAAGAGAAGACAGAACAAGTGTCACAGAGGCAGTTAAACACAGCCCAACTTGTTCCAATACAAAAGGGAAAAGAGACAGAATAGTTATGTAATTAACTAGCAGTCTTACTGCCACGCCCAGGCCACCAGGGCCTGCCTTCCATGTACTAGAACTGGATGGCCCTTAAAGCCCACCAGGTATCTATTATGAGCACATTGCAGATTGCCTTTCCCCTGCACTGACAAGAGCAGCCCAAACCCATCACCATCTCAGCATGGTGTCAACCTTCAAATCGCTGGGCTTTGCTGCCTAACCCTTCCCACCCCTTAAATATCCAAGCCCTGCACAACTCCCATCAGCAGACCTTCACAACTGGCTGCAGCAAGTGCAGCTGCTCCAGGCTGTGAAAGTGGCCTCCTATGCACAACAGAGCAAATGCTGTGCCGATTTCATTCAGTAGATACAGCATGATTTTAATCCACCTCTACAAGGCACGGACACCGCCTCTCCCCTCCCACCATCCTGATCTCCCTCCCTCTAAAGCAGGAATCAGCCACAACGCCTCCCTGCTCCACTCTCCTCACTCCCAGGGAAGCACTGGCTGTGCTTCCACCTGTCGGAAGGATCCGGCACGACACCCCCGTCCGCCCGGGCTGCCATGGCACCGGCACGGCGCACAACTAAATCCGGCAGGAACCTGTCCGGCTGCCAAAAGCCGTAGTGCCGTCACCTGGTTCCGCCATCTTTGCAGTACTGGCATCAGCACTCGTGCAGCTCTGCAGTGAGAGTGAGCGGGTAAACTTCTCTAACTGAAAACCCATCCTGTTTATCTGCAGGTTCAGCTCTAAGGCAGACCAGTTTCCCAGTCTTGTTCACCAGGTAGCTCTGTGAGTCCCAGTACTGACACAAAATGGTGCAGAAGGGGCAGCAGGTGGAATGACTGAGAATAGGATGCACCTTTTGGTGACACTGCAGATTTATGTGATGTTAAACAGACCACAAAAATATGAATAACTGCCTGCAGTCAAGCCTGGACCCAGAATCTTGTGTTAGTGCCCATAGCTCCCTTGAGACCGTGCTCTAAAGCTGCTTCTGTGCTGGCAAGTAATGCAGAGCAATGGGAATGGATCTGCAGAGTGAAACAGCAAGAGCCAAGGAACAAATATTCACACTATGTGCATATAAGACTGGGGATTACTTCAGACCAAATTGTGCACCAAATGGTTGAATCACATCTTGCAGTTTAGCCCTGTCTCAGAGAAATTCATTCTTGTGCTAAGACCAGCCCACAACATGAACTAAAGCACCATGTAGCAGCAAACAGAAGAGACATCCTGAAACCACATTCCTAACCCAAATTAGAGCCCTAAAACTACCCAAGGATAAAACAATCAGGATTAATAGGAGTAAACTAGAGTAAACGGGTAAACTAGAGTAAAAAAATTGAAGTACCTTGAAGAAATGGCTGTCAGTGATGCTGCTGTCCAGGACACCCAAGTCTTTCAGTTTCTGTCCAATAAGGCTCAGCATGAGGCTGTAGATATTTTCCAGACTCATGCCAGGAGAGCAGAGGCTCAAGCAGGACTTCTGGATATCCAGGACAGCTTGATACAGTTCTGCTTGGGGTTTGGTGAACCTGAAGGCCATTGAGTAAAGGAATATCACACAATAAAATCTCTGTTTCCAAGAGAAAAGAGGTTTTGTCCCCAGAACCTATTCTGGGTACAGATTCAGTTCAAGGATGGAGCAGGGGAAAACCAGAAAGCAGAGCAACTGTCTCCTTGTATGAAAGGCTACATCAGCAAATTCACAACTGGCAGAGCTATGTACACACCAACTGAAACTTCTGTTCTCTTACACACAACTGGAGTCAGCCACAGCTGAACGTACAAAAGCCCTCTCTGCACATTAAGCATGCTGTAATAGCTGAAAATAGCAATAATCACATATATTCATGCAGTAATTAATGAGGCAGTGGGGAATACAGCTGAATGATTACTTTATATAATTTGATTACTCTGAAGCAGCACAGAATGGGACATGGTAAAACTATGATTAAACACACATTCAATCCATCAATCATTTAAGAACTTATCAAAATTCTTCAAAAAAACTCACTGCAGCATACCTTCCATTGACAGGCCAGGTACGTGTGATGTCACTCACATAGCAGGAAAATTCACATCCACCATCTAGCAAGACCAGTTCACCATCCTGGAGAATAACAGGAAAGAATGCTCTGTGGGTCAGTCCGGCTATTAATGTTGATTTTTTTGTCTGACTGCAGGAAAGGAGGTTATGCTGCTGTTTTCACAATGTAGCTGCAGAAAAGTGAATTCCTTTTGCAGAGTAATACCCCAGGTACTACTGTTTATAAATAGGCTATTCCAGTTGGATTGTTGCTCTGTAAGGTAGTCTCTGACTGTTATGCTTATTTACTGTCTGAACTTTTAAGATGAAGATTTTGGAGTAAGAAAAAGGCATTTGCCTTGAATTATTCTGCTCTCTGAGACAAGTGCTATTTACACCTGGATCACTTACTCCAGCAAGTTCTGCCCATGACTCCTTTCACTAGAAGTTCTCAGCTATAGTGACTGAGACACAGGGGATTTGCAACCAAAGCATAGGATTTCTGAGCTCCCCACAGGATCACCAACAGCTACAAATTTACCCTTGTCATAGGATACGAAGACCCAGCAAAATCACTTTGTATCACAAAATCTAAGAGTGTATCACTGCTGTAAATGCATTGGTGAATAGTTTGTACAACCTTCCCTTTCTCTTCTAGGACTTCCTTGACTGTTTTAACGTCTTTCTGGATTGATCTGGTGATGAAGAAAAATTTTTGGAGATGTGAATATCCAATTCAATTCAGCAAAGCTGTTCCAGATCAATGACTACATATCTCCCAAAAAGTCACACAGAAGAAAGACAAAGGGTCAGGAACAAAACCACTGCCTTAAAGGGTCTAACAACAAATACAGCAGTAAGATGTTTTAAAAGTTTGGAGTAAATTCTCTACAGATTTACACAGGTAGAGATTCATTCCACAGATCCATGACTGTGCCAGCAGACATGATGTGGAACAACCAGACATAACTGCAGCATGTTAAGGAAAAGATTAAAGCAGCAAAATTTCACTGTTAGTGTTACTTCCAGTGCTATCATTGTGTACAGTTAAGTGACATAGACACAGCAGATAAACCAGCAGGGAGCAGACCTCACTATCCCACTGAATAGGCGGGCCATTAACTATCCTTTTATATTGTACTTTTTAAATTTTTCAGAATAGCTAGTTGAATTCTTTAAGGCAAATCTGAAATTACAGCACCTGCCATCTTCCAAGCAATTAAACAAGCTAAGTAACAATTTACTGACTAAGGGAATTCAGCCTGCAGTTTGATTGTCCAGTAAATGCCTTATACTGCGCTTGTCCTCTTTCTTTAAGGCAGAGCCCGCTAAGTAAAAGCCTAAATGAAACATTCAGATACCTCCCAAATTAGACACTTTGTTAGCCTATTTGGAAACATGATCTGTAAGAAGCAGCACACAAAGGAAGTATCAAGTTTATGGGTTTAATATTCTACCTAATAGTTTTGGAAAAAAACAAGAGACAGTCATCTAACTGAACAACTTTAACAGAAGCAACTGGAGTTACAGCAGCAGCCTGACCTTGGATGACAGAACAACAAAGGAAGCTTCTTCCTGCCAAAAGCAGTCTGTCATATCTTTTGTACATTTGTCTCGGCAGATCATTTCAAGGTCTGCTAGCATCCCAGCTTCAAGAAAAGACAATGCTAGGGGGAAAGTTTCTTTCTGCATTAAGACAGAGGAAAAATATGCTCCTCTGAAAAGTAAATAGTGAGCACGGCAGTGAGGGAATACTGCCCCTGAAAATGCTTCTCTGAATCGAAAGAACTATTGTGAGGAAAGCTGGAGAGTTCAATTCAACAAGAATCTTCAAAATAAGACAAAACATGTTCCTCTTCCACCTCTTGACATTTAATGCTGATCTGTTCCCTACTTGTTCCCCTTCCCTGCTTTGTTGGGCTACATGGAACCAAAATGCTTTTCAGCTTCAGCAGAGCAGGAATGCACTTTGCCCTTATATTGCAAAGGAAGGCCAAGGAATGCAAGTGACAGCAGAAGATCCCCTGGGCCTTTGTCCTACCTGTGACAGTGGCTCCCCTATTTTGTGAGGCCCCCAGCACTGCAAGCTGCTGTGAGAGCAGACGTGCACTAAATTATCAGCAACCCTGTTTGCAAGTCCTTGCACTGTTCAGAAAATGCTGCAGCAAGAACTGACAGGCAAGAAAGACAAGCTGAATCTGTCATTGACCAAGGTAAAATTAAGCAAGGCAGGATTCCTTTCTCTCGCTCACTTAAAAAATATGTATTGAAGTGCTTTGATCTGTTCAGTCAAAACAAGGAGCAGCTAGGAAACTTAGATTTGTACCACAGCACTGCATTTCAAGTTACTGGACAGCACAAGGGTTACCTTAATGAGCTGATTATTCTTCACATAGTGCAAAGTGTTCGATCTGTTGCCACCAGCAACAACAGGGGGGTATGCCAAGATGTCAGCACCACGAGCCCGGCACTCGAATTCAAACTGGAGGAACAATACAGAGAAGAGGAAACCATTAGTGCTGATTCAGGTGATTAACTGCCCTAGAACCACAATAATTCTTGTCCTACAACTGTTTTCCTAATTTGAACAATACAAAGTGAAACTGGAAAGTGAGTTGACTAAATGAAAGCAGTCTTTAATATTTTTCAAGGACTCTGGAGAAAAAAAATACAGAACCATCCACTTTTTCAAGCATTTTTCAAGTCTTTACTGGATCTCCAGGAAGCTTTTTCTGGTACAAGCCATTCAATACTGTCTCAAACATTCACTACATTGGCATATACCCAGGTGGGGATTTGTTCTTATATAAAATAATGCCCTTACTTGGCACACAACTTCGTGAATTTTGAAAGATCCTATATGTCAGCATGACAACATTCACGGTTTGCTTCTGTCTTTTAAAATTGCAAAGTATATTTACAGCAGTATCTATTTTTCATGACTGTTAAACTAAGAAGGTTTGAAAGCATACACTACCTTGATGTCTGAGAGGATAGAAGAAAAAAGCACCATAAGCCTCAAGATCTTTACCTTTCTTGAATCATGAAGCTGATGAAAGCATGGAAATTAATAAATTTACATCCATAAAGACCCTCAACATGTTAATAGCATATCTCTTCTATGGTTACCAAAATCACATGGGACAGAACACTCCAGGATGCCTACATGGAGCAAAGGTTTTATGATCCTGGTCTGGACTGGAAAACTGACCTGTAAAATACATTTTAATTAAAGTAGTGTTTTCAACTCAGTACTGCCAGTGCCATGTCAGCACAGGCCCATCCATGTAGTAACAGAGGGTGAAATCCTGCTCATGTTTCTTGAACTGGCATCTCACTGCAATTCCTTACAAAGTTCCTTACCAAATGTGCAGGCCAATTAGTCCTTATTTTGTAACTGAGAGGCACCTAAACTGCTTCAAAATGGCTGTGGTAATCTGATGTAGTAAGGGGCTAGAGGCAAGAGAAGCAGGCTTTACAAACAGGTGTTACAACTACTTAAATTTTGTACAATGGACTTGTATTATAAAATAAGGTGAAAACTTTACTTCCAATTGTTTAGCAGGTTTTGCATTTCAATATAGTACAAAAAGACATCAATAGAAGGAAACTTAGACAAATGCTACACTCCTTAAATAAGAGTACAGGAAGTAAAGCTGAAGAATTCCTCACATGGACACTTCTGTATGTCCAAGTAACCACAAGGTTTGGGTGAATAAATGTGCTACAGTGGGAGAAATGTGATAAAGAGACCTGACATTTCTGGTTTCCTGGAAGGATAACCAACATGCAGCCCTTCCATCTCACTTCCAGCTACAAACTACTCACCTTTGCATACAGAAAGGCTTCATCCACAGGGGTTTTACTGGCAAACATAGTCTCTGTGAAAGCCTATGAAAAACAAGGGACTTTCAGTTAGCAAAGGAGCCTGAACTGTTTTTTTTTTCACCTGTTGTCTCTTGAGGAGGGCACAAAATCAGCTGGCCCAGAACCAGAGGGTTTCACCATTTTCTTTGGTGAAAATGCTGTCAAGACTAGAACCAGTTAAAATGTATTCCTCCCTGTGAAACTGTATTTAGGGGATGACTGACTCTAGTTTTTGTAAAAAAAGAAAATAAATTAGATGATTGAGGCTGATCCCATGGTTTGGCATTTTAGAAGTTGTCTCACCTGTGGATTCCCTCAGGTATAACAGGATTGCCTTATGCAGCTTTTCCTTCAGAGAAGGACAACCTGTACTTGCCTTTTCTACTTGGCTATTTATTTTAATAACATTTACGAAACATTAACTGCATTTGAGGTATCTGTCAGATTTGTTTAAAAGTGGTCAATGAGTTCAAAAGGTACTTGAGGGTGAAGGGGGAATGCAGACACATTAATAGGAAACATCTTCATAAAAATCCTGTTTTCCTCAAAATAAAAATAATAGAATGGGAAAGAAAAATATTTTGGAAAGCAGAGAGGAAGCTGGGAACGCAGTGAAAAGATTAGCCTTTGCTTTTAAATAAAGTCTAACAGCTGCTGGCTTTTCTTCACTAGAGTTGTGCTAATTGAGAGAATCTGGTAGACCAAGCAGTCTTCCAGTTTCCCCTTGTCCTGTGGAGGAAGCCAAGCCCAGCCAGTGGCTGAGACACAGCAGTTCAGTAACAGATTAGACCAAAGCTCTCCTTCCAGCTCATGTCACCTCACCAAGGGAATGCACTGGTTCGTTAGAGGAACACACAGCCCCATTACCTCTGCTGTCACCCGGCCAGCTATCTTCATCCTCTCAATCTCTGCCGGGGATTTGATCAGCCGAAGGTTCTGCACGAGATGTCGAACGGCCTGGATGCGGTTTTTGCTCCGAGCTTTTACCTCAGCCAGGGGCTGCATGTAGTCAGAGTGCAGCTCTGCATGCACTGGTTTTCTCAAGTCATACCAAACCACGTTGGACTCACCTGGAAGGCAAAACAAAAGTTGACACTCAAATAAATGCAGACATGTTCTCCACATAAGAAACTAACTCACTCCTCCTAAATGACATCTGTTGCTGTATTTGAGAAAAAGAATTTTCTCTGAATCTACACTGACAGACTATATAGACACTTTCAGTGTCACGGAATACCAGCAATCTCTTCTAAATTTGGAAGATTACCAATTCATAGCGTATAGACTGGACAACTCCCCACTTCTGGGCAAATAATGGGGCTTACAACCATCACTTTGATTATATGTATCTGGCTCAAATCCATTCAGAGTTCACCTGTCAAAGTTGCACTTGTGTAAGCCAAGCAGCCATCACATCACAGTGCACTTTCGGAATCCTTCTCCCTGTCCTGAATCCGTCTACCTGTCCACACTGACCATGGAAAGCAATTCACCTTTTTGCATGGAATCAAGATCATTACCAGCAACACCTCAAGACACTTGGGGAAACAACTGCTTATTTCAGCCATTCAAAGAAAATGAGCTTACTGAGAACAGACACACTCACAGTGGAAATTTATTCAGAACATCAGTTAAAATCAACGTTCTCCTCATGGAACATTTTAAATGCAAAGGAGTATAAAAGCCATGGTGAGTCACTGTTGATGTCCACCATGACCCTCCTTCTTTGGTGAAAATAACCATGAGCAGTTGCTTACACAAAGTATCTAAGAAACTGGGCATTCATTAAAGAGTATTGCCCTTAGCTGATTTACTGCTTTTCATGGACCTCTCCCCAACAGAATTACAAACTTCTGACTCCATTTTAATTTTGATATTCCAAACTTCCATGAATGATCTATAACTTGAGAGGTGCCAAACCATGCCATGTGAATTCAGTGTTCCCATTTGTTTTTAAATTAAGAAAACCAGAAATTAATGATCATAGTCATCCTCTGTGTTTTCCCCAACTATACACATCTCATATCTTGCCTTGTTTTCTTTTTCAAGCTGAGTAGGTTTGTTCAGCCTGTATCTCACACACATTTCATGCTTTCTTTGATCATCCTTTGCCCTGTGGCTTACCTATTTTCAAGACATCATTTTTTGAACAAAATAACTGATTCCAATATGGTATTTAATACTCAAAATTTCTCTCCCTCTAGTTGTGTGACCCCTCCAAAGTCACACTTGCCCTTATTATATTGTCATGAGCCTTCTTCAGCTTTATTTTATACTGCATTTAAGTTCTTCCTGGACGATAGGTATTGAGGCTAAGTGGTGACGGGAGATGCAAAAGAATATTTCTAAAGGACAGCAATGTTTGTATTTCATGGGCAAGTAATCATCTAGCTAAATGTGAGTGGACTAACAAGCTCCCTGTGTGGATCATTTTCCAAGTCTACTATGAATAAAAAGTGTTCAAGTTTCCTGTATGTCATCTGGTCCTGACTCTGTCAGCAAACAGATATGACTAAAACAGAAACATGGTCTTGCTTATCGTGTTCCTTAATATTTCAAAGATATGCAGACTAGCATTCACATGGATACACAAGAAAGTCAGAAATTTTCAAAACTACATATCCATTGGTGACCCTCAAAGAGCTAACACGAACTTCCAACTGCCTTTGCCACAGCCATACCCCTTGTCATTCCTCAAGTTCATTTTAGTTTCAAAGTGATGTCACAGACCCCTTCCCAAACTTGAACCATTCAGACTTTGCAAACCATCCTCATCTCATTCCCTCTATTTTTTGTTACCTTTCAGCTTGGCCACCAAGTGCCTGAACTCCTCAATGGTGTAAGCTTCATCTACTC
Source organism: Ammospiza nelsoni (assembly GCF_027579445.1). Lineage (NCBI taxonomy): Eukaryota > Metazoa > Chordata > Aves > Passeriformes > Passerellidae > Ammospiza > Ammospiza nelsoni. The sequence continues at coordinate 49,282,649 of NC_080637.1, forward strand.
CTGTGAGAGCAATTGCCCCATCCGGGCCTGATCTGGGCCCATCCCACAGCTCTCGATTTGGATCCCTCCGGGGCACAAAAAGTATGGATTTGTGAGATGGCAGCGCTTTGCCAGGAATGCTCTGCAGCACCAGGATGCTGTCAGGCTCCTGAAACCCACAGAGGTACAGGAAATTAGTGTCCTGGTGGAAAATATAGGGGATGTCATTGCTCATGTAGTACGTGGGGTTGGACAGCAGAATCACTGTGTGGTCCAAACCGTCGCAGCCTTGGGCTTCCTTCTGGATTGACACCATCAGTTTGTGTCGGCGAAGAGCATATTCCACCTGTGACAATCCTGGGGTTACCTCTCCTGTGAATACAAAACAAATCAGATGCAGAAATTCAAGGCACTAAGGGTATTTTACTAGCCACATGCCTGATTCCTGCCTACTCCCTGATGCCTTACACGTGCATGGCTTCTTTGTAACCCCTCACAAGCCTTTTCCCTTGCTCCTCTTCAGCTTCCATTCCTACAGCACATCCTCATTCAGGCTGCTTCTCCATCATGCAAAGGCAGACATTGGTTTTAACCAACTGGACGCTGTGTTACATATTTCTGTGCAAAGGTAGAAATCCCAAAACCTGGTAGATTTAAACAAACATCCACATGTTTGCAGAGAATGTGTAAAAAAAAAAAGAGGAGGGGGCAAGGCAAACTGAACTTTGACTGCTAAAAACTGATGGGTTTTACAGCACGGACATTGAACAGAAGTTTGCCTCCTGAGGCTGAGCATTAATTTCCTCAGATAAAGCTAGAATGTTTGTTCAAGTACACACTAAGTCAACTCATAAAGTGACTATTTCTAAACCACAGGGGCCAGATTGGGTGTCAGAGATTCTGGGGGATCAAGCAGAAGCACAGAGGTTGCAGAGTCTAACCAGTCACGATTCCAGGTAGAAACAAACCACAGACGACTGCAGGCTGCCATCAGACTCCTGTTAAGGGAAGGGATCTTCTTCAGGGCATATGTAGCTTTTGTCAATATTTAACAATTCAGATTTTTCCAAAGTTAAATGCTGTATTTCTAATAACACTAACTAAGCAAATGATCTCTCAGACGAAGGCACTGTTTCAACTGCTCCAGTCACAAAAGACATGAAGTACAGCAATCAAGATACTCACCAAAACAGGACTGAAGTTCAAAGGACAACCAGCAACAACTGAAGTATGTATTTTTAAAATTGTGAGACTCCCTATTTATGATCTAAATTAATATAAGAGCCTCAATTAGTATCTTTGGCTAGTACCCTATCTTAATGTAGGTTGAATTTTGATACTGTTTGTTAACTTTCCACTTTCATAATCTTTTCTTCCTCTTTCATGTATTACACAGTGGCAATTTTAGAACAAAAATTGACATTTGACTTGTACTGCAAGTAGATTCTTGCATGAGTGCAGTAGGAGGGGAAGTTCTATTTGCATTAATTTTTACACTTTTTCGATTATATGCTCAATACCTATTACATGTAATAGTCTTTAAAAAGAACCAAACAAACCCAAACCGACCACACTTGTTTTACTCTGTGAATGTAGAAACGACAGAGAACACAGAAACTGTTTTAATGCAATCTGGCCTCACAATTCCACAATGTTATACTGCAAATTTCCTATGTTCCACTGCATTCCAGTCAGCTGTTAAACTGCCACAGTCCAGTGAATTTCAGAAGCTGCAATGGGGTGAAACATGGGGATCCCAGCTGCCTTCCAGCTGTGAGGCCTGGAAATTCTCTTTGCATCAAAGGCATTTGCTTTTTAAAACAATAATTGCAATAAAACAATGTCATATAATTTTAAGGAAACCACCTCTACTTTATTAAATGAAAAAATACTTTGGATAGCTAGAATTCACTCCCAGTGCTTTGGCTGCACTTTAAGGAGTCAGCCTTGCTTACTGTGAGCTGTCAATGAGTGCCCTAAGCAACCTGATCTAATGCTGAAGTTAGCCCAGCCTTGAGCATAATTTAAAAACCTGTTAACTGTGTGAGGTTCCTTCTCACCTGAATTATTCTACAATTAAATACAAGGGTCTATATATATATATATATAAATAAATAAATACATATATATATTTATACACACACACACACAATATTCATCTGTTCTCTTTTTATAGCCACCTATGGAAGAACACAGAATGTTTTCCTAGACATATTCCTGAATATATTCATGCTGCAATTTTTTGTTTGTTGTTTTTTTTTAGATTAAGTGTGGTGATCTTATGCCTACATGTTCATTTTCATGCATCTCAAAAAAATGTACAGCCCCAGCTTCTATCTCTACTGTCTAACTTCATAGTCACAAGCTTCTTTTTGTCCTTCTCCTCATATTGAATACTCCTGTAAACAGGGCACATTCTTTAGACAAGTGCTTTCCATTTATCCATGTCCCTCCCCATTCACCTTTGGTGAACTGCACTTTTGTTTTGTGACTCACAAGACATGGGATATGAACCATTCTGACACTTCAGCTTGCACAAAAAACTCCCTCTTAATAAAACCCATATTTATTTGCAGGACAATGAGTCCACAAAATGCCACAGCCACAAAAAGTCTGCAGCACCCAAGGAAACAACCCTGAGTACATCATGAGAAAAAAGAAAGAAACTATCAAAGCCATCACATGTGAAGCCTATTTTTGGAACCAGTACCATCTCAGACAAGGAAATTAGCTACTAAATATAATTACTGGCTAATGAAGGCAGTCATAAACACCTGAAGCCACAGACAACTCAATGACCCAGCAAATCTATATACTCAGAAAAACAGAGACAAGAAAATATCAATGACTGGCTCATGCAGGGCCCAAGCCTCACCTGGTTTGAGCAGATGTGGGTGTGTGAAGGGGCTGGGCTGCCCCAAATACCGGTTTGGAATCTTTTTCTGCTGGGCAGGCTGGATGGAAAATCTTCGGAGAGCACATGACTTGCAAACTAGAGGAAAAGAAATGCACCATGTCAAGGTAAAAAAACAAACTAAAACTTTCCAGTTAGGAAACTGCAGAACTGTGGGCTAGTCATCAGACTCTCAGGAGCATTCCTTCACTTATACAACATAAATATACCTCCTTAACTTCTCCATTTGCTGTGCATCACAAGTTTATGAAACAATGTGCATACAACTCAACTGACAATCAAATACTCATGGAACAGATAGAAATAAACAAATATACGATTAACCTGACAACCCAGCAACAAAACCCAGGAAGCTCTGTTGGTTTGCACATCCCAATTCATACAAATGGTGTTCCTGAGGCACTCAGCACTATCCCTCCCTTACTTCCCTCAAACACCACAGGGCTCCAAGCATGACATCTCTATATAGTCTCTTCTCAACTATGTCTTCAAAAATTTTCACTCATCTGGAACAATTATACAGTTTTCAAGGCTTTTCCACTTCTGTATTTTACTAATAATGCTGCAAACAAGCCATCAAATAATACAGGTTTACACAGTAATGTGATTTTCTTCTCCTGTCTGGGGGATACCCGAGAGTCCCTGTTTGTGTATTGACCTTCCATGGCAGCAGCATTGGCCAAACTGAGCAATTATGAATCCCACTTCCAAACCACACACAGCCAAAGCAGGTGAGTTTTAAAAACAACTACAAGTATGCATTTGTGATCTGGGAAGGGGAACGATAAGACAAAATCTAAAATTAAAAATTAATTGTCAGAAACTTTAGAATTCTTAATCACAGCCTTTTGCAGCTGAAGAAGCGCTTGTGCCTGAAAACAAATTATCCAGACCTGTAGGAATGAGAGGGTAGCCAGAAGGTAAATTCTATTTGATGTTTTGGAAAATGGTTGCTCTTTTTGCCTACTAGAAAACCAATTTGTGCTGCCATTCTTAGAACAAATACTTTTAGCCCTTCACCAGCATAAGCAAGGATAACACAAGAAAAGTTCTGCCTTTCAGGTAGCTGAGACTCCGAGGCTTACAGCAAAACACTCAGACCGTGGATGTGCTGTGGGAGCCAGTATCATTAGCCTCTAATTGAAGATCATTTACGCGTGACAACCAATAGTCATAACACGAAGCGTTCCCTGTGTGATGCTTGACTGGAGACCCGGGCGGTGAAATGTAACTGCAGGTTTTTGTGCAGCCTAGTTTAAATTGGTGTTTCTCCACATACACAGCAGACAAACGGGACAGCTCGCAGCCAGACGAACACAGCGGGCATTAAATAAAGCAACACCTTGAAGGCAGCGAGGAGCTTTCTACCGTTGCTTTATTATTCAAGTTGCTGCCTGTTCTTCCCTAGGATTCAGCCCTGACCGGGGCTGCCACTGCGCCGCCGGCCAGAGCTGCTTTCCCGCGACCCGAGAAGCGCAAGCGGGGCTGTAAGCGGCGACAGCCGGGTGTCGCTACCGGAGCCGCGGGCCGTGCGGGGTGTGGGGGAGGAGGGGTGTCTGACCTGCGGCGCCGCGCCAGGCCCGGGCCGCCAGGATAAGGCCCCGCTGCGGCAGGCGCGACATGGCCGGGCCGCCCGGCGCATGGCGGGGCCTCCCTGCGCCGTGGCGCCGCGCGCTGACACCATCCCGGCGCGCGGCCCGCCGCCAATGAGCGGCGCCCGCCGGCTCGAGAGCGCCCGGGGCCGCCTGCCGGGGCCGCCTGCCGCGCCCGCGAGGGGGAGCCCGCGGCAACGGCAACAGGGGAGCGGCGCCGCACGGGGCGGAGCGCAACTGCCCGGCCACGGCTGCCGCTTCCAGAACGTTTCCCTCCCACGCCGCGGGGCAATGATCGGCGTGGGCGGGGCCTCGGGGCAATGATCCCGTGGGCGGGGCGGGCTGGAAGGTTCCACGGCGCCACGCAACGTTTGTGGGCGCATTCATGGAGTTTATGGGCGGGACCCCGTTTGGCATGGGCGGGGGCATTGGTGGTGGGCGGGACCAGATCAGTTATGGGCGGGACCAGATCGGTTGTGGGCGTGGCTTCTGGCGGGCGGGGCGGGCTGGAAGGTTCCGCGGCGGGTGGGCGGGGGAACGAGCGCGTCTGGGCAGCTGCCGTGCCGCCATGGACTCGCGTAAGCTGAGTGAGCTGCGGGCCTTCGTCCGGCTGTGCAAGCAGAACCCCGGCGTGCTGCACACCCCGGAGCTCGCTTTCCTCCGCGAATGGGTGGAGAGGTCGGTCCCGGGCCGCGGAAGGAGGCGCCGTGAGGGGCGAGGGGGGAGGGGTGTTGTGGCCCGGGACGCGGTGAGGGGAGGGGGGGCGTGTCTCCCGAGCGCGTGCCGGCGCGCGGGCGCGCCGCGTGGCTGGGCCGGGGGCGCGCAGTGTTCCCCTCGCGGGTCCGCTCGGTCCCGTCCGCCCTGCGGCCTTCCCGCCCTCTCCTCCCCTTCCCGCTGGGATTAATCCTGGCGCCTTAAAAAGACTTGTTCATTTTTCGTTTTGTTTCGTTAACTCTGGCTATTCGCGTCGCAAAAAGCCTGCCCCCCGGCCATCTCAGTGGCTGAGCTTTCCAGGCTGGAAAGCCCCCGAGTGATACTTACTGAGCTAATTCTCGCATTACGCAGCAGAGTTGGCTAGCCTGTCTTAAAAAGGAGCCGAGTTTGTGGGGAGCTGAGTGACGTTCGTTTACATCCTGGTACCCAAAAGCACAAAATACCTGGCAGCTACAGTTCCTGTCCGAAACGTGGTTTGCTCTTTGAAGTTTAATGTCTCAAAGGCAGTCGAATTCTCCGCTCCCTGTGAACCATTCAGGTGCCTGCTGTTAGCGCTGCACATACTCTGTGTGAGCGGGGCCTGCCGGAGCAGATGCTTCCCAAATAAAAATTCCCTTTGGGTTCCACCCTGAGCGCCCTGAAGCGCGAGGCTGGAAGGGTTGGGATTCTGTGCTGCTGGCAGAGGGCCCACAGAACCCCTGTGTTCAGCTACGGTGCCTCTGCTTGGCTTTTACGGCTGCTGTGCTAAAGAACTCTTGGGAAGTGAGGGATATACTTTCAGGTGCACATATTAAGCAAAGAATTTTAAACATTTTTATCTAGTGACAAGCTGGGATTTGTTTTAGAAAATTCGTGTTAATCTTAAACAGCAGGATTTTGTGTGTGTAGATGTATATATATGTACATACAGAGAGATAAACACTGGCATTTCACAGTATGTCCTATAATGAAAATGGCTACAATAAAGTGTTTATTTGTGGGGCTTTTCGGTGATATTTAAAGTTTTTCTGCATCTGAATAATACTGTGTTTGTAAAACCACTGGTATTTGACTGAACTTGGCTTTGCAGCACTGACAGTAGACATACCTCTGCCTAGGAAGGAGATGGATGTCTGTCTCATCCTACTGCAGGTCTTCTATTCCTTTTGCTATTGCATAAAATAGTGCCTTACCCTAGGCTTCTTCCAGTGCTTCTGTTGGGTAAGTCTGAAGGTGTGGACAGGCTGCTTGAAGAGGGAGAGGAAAGAGGAAGAACACTGACTTCTTTTTTACCTAAGAAAGTGTTAGGGAATGGAAAGATGACCATCTGATTTTCTCCATGTTAATGGGAAGGGCTTTAATTTCCAGATTAATTGTTAGAATTTGTACTTGGTGCTTGTCTTATAAATACAGTAATTACATTTAGAGCCATGGAATGTTTTTTACATCTAAAATCTTCATAAAATGTTTTTATCTCAAAAGTTTAAAAATACTTCAGAGCAGAACCTTCAACAAATCTCTCAAGTTTTCTGGTTTTCTTAATATATTTAAGTTAGATACTTGCCTAAGTAATACACTTGGATGGTGGAAGTGGTGCCCAAATTACTTACCATACAAAACTGTCTGGAATTCTGGTGGGGTTCCCTCTGCCTTTACATATTAGTTTTGTGTGCAGTAGAACTGTTAAGTGCATTATAAGGACTGATCATTCTTTGGAAACTGCTTCATACAGCATGGCCTGCCTTCAGGTGGGAATAAACTGATAATTCTTATATCTCTGTCTGGCTTACCTGTCTTAACCTGAAAGACATAAGTTTGTTTACTTAGGTAGTGTTAAGAGTTATTAGAATAATGACTCTATTATACTAAGATCCATCATTAAATTTTTTGACTAAAGTTCTGCTAATTGCTTTGATTTATTTTTTTCCTTAAACCTAGTGATTCTAATTTAAATTTTGCTAACTACTCATGAAACCAGAATGGGATGCTTTGTTTCTTATTAGCTGTTAATTTTGCATCAGTAACCTTAGGTCTTACCTGTTTTCATTCACTTGTTGTTTTCTAGCCCTTATTCTGCCTAGCTGTTGTATTTAACTCCTGTATTGATCCTCTTTGTAGAGAAAGCATAGGGTAGTGTATGAGTGTGTTTGGAAGGTGTTTTGACATTCCTTTTATCAAGCTCATTTTTCATAATTGCATGAAAATACAAATGTTTAACTTGAATTATTATGAAATGAGTCATTAAAGGAAACACATTTCAAAACCCTGCAACTGAACAAAGAAACAATAGCAATCTTTAAAAATAAGCCACAGAATCCCTAATTGATGAATAAGGCTTTTTGCCTTTTTTTGTTGTTTTGTTCAAATAGGTTTTTACCCTTTTGAATTCACAGTAATCCAGTTTCTCTCTGAAGATAATTTTGCTGTCAATAATGAAAGTGGTTGCAGAAATCACATTTGCAGTTCTTCCAACAAGTCATAAACGTGACAGTTTCCATGGCCCTGATGAGTGGAAATGTGCAGTCACTGTTGCAGTGGAGTCCTGACAACTCCCAGTTGTTCCTGGCATCACACACTGAACTCTTTGTGTGCCCTGTGTGTGTCTGTGCTTTTTCTACAGCTCAGTACCTGCCTTTCCCTACAGGAGTGTCTTGTGTTTCCATGCACTGCTGAGGTTCAATACATTGCAAACTTTGCATATATCCTGCTGTGCATTCAATCATTGTTATCAAATACTGGGTTAAGAGATTTTAGAGTAACTTGCTTTTGAGTTATTCTGGGATTATAACTGTAGTTTAAATAGAGATCACCTGGATAGCAAGAATAATTTCATGTACTCGGAGTGAAACTGTTTAGCCTTGGCAGTTCATGAAATAGCATATTATAAAACATGCATGTATATTAGTAAACGTTTCTCAAACTGAGCTAAACTTGGGTATTTTTGGAGGGATATGAAGAGAGCAGAGGAGACTGACTCAGTTGTTTCAGTCTTGAGGTGATTTAAGGTTTCAGCCTTACAACCAGCTAATACCATGCATGTTAGCTATTAACTCTGTTAAGATGCTTTGTAATTTGTGGTTTTCTTTATGCAGAAGAAAAGTTCCAAGGCTTCACTGGATGGTCCCTGTAGTCCTCTCCTTGGTTTCTAGAGACTGATAGAGTTATGTGTTCTGTTGTCAGCCTACATGTGCAAAAATTTAGGAGGAACTTAGGAATTTAGTTAGTCCATGTTCAGTGTTTTCTGCCTGCTGGATAATGATTTCTCAGACTGCAGTTGTTTAGTCCTTGCAGTATAACTTTGATTAGGTAATGTCAACATCCCAGGGACACAGAGATTGTTGCAATAGCTTCAGAACATGCTGGTGTTAGTCACTTGTTGGGGTTTTGTTGGTTGAATGGTTGGTTTTGGGGTTTTTTGACAGTTTTTCCTTGTAATGAGAAGCAGTTCTATGCTGTTTGCATTCCTTTTGCTGCAGGGCCTTGTGCCAGGACCTGTCAATCCTGTCAACTCCTTCTCCAACTCCTTTTACCCTTTCTCCCCCAGCTCATCCCTATCCCTGTCCTGTTCTGCTTCATTCAGGTTTGTTTTCAGCCAGTTTGAGGCCTGACTCTGAGGTGCTGCTGAGATGAGGGAGGAAAGAGGGGAGAATGACCTGCAGTAGCTTGACTTAAAAAGTTCTAACTTCTCATTCTTGTGATACAGTTTTGTGTTGCACTAATTCCTGAAAGTACATAGTCCTACATCCTTCCAGTTCCTCCTGCCCAGCCCTGTTTAGTCACCTCCTCCTCTCCCTTCTCTCCCATCCAACCACCTCTGTGGGGCTCCAAGGAATTGGTTGTGGAGTTCATGGGAACATTTTTATTGAAAACCATCTGTAGGTGGAAATGTGGGCCAGGGGATGGCTTGGAATGCTATTCCTTGTGGTGTGCTGTCATAGGTATGATTAGATGTTCCATCTAAGAGCTGGAGAATCCAGCATCTGCTTATTCCTGGCTGCTAATCAAAGTCAATAGCATGTGGAAGTTTATTCTGTATTGACAGAATTCTGTCTCCACCAAGATTGCTCCTTGACTGTGGTGAAGGAGAGGCAGGAATATTACAATGTGTAAGAGAAATTATTTTTTTTCTAGGCAGCAGGGTTTTTTAAATTGCATAGACATTTTAGGTTGTTCTCTTTAATTGTTTGACCTCTGTTAAAAAAATCTAATTTTAATAATATCTGTAATCATAGTATCTAGTTTTGAATCAAACGTAAGTTACATTTAAAGGAGAAAATCCATTTGAGCCAAGAGGCAGCTTTTCCTTGTGAGAAAGGGTGGGTGGGTGAAGGGTGATGCAAGTGAGTGCAAGTCTCAAAGGAGTTGTACAACAGTGTGCATTGGACTACACTGAGAAAAGTGTGGGGGATGTGTACTCTGTTTACTGCTTTGACAGTGAAATGAATCATCATGTTTTGTGTTATAACAAAAAGCTGACATTATCAGGATTTGAATCAATAAAATACATTGCACTATTTTAACAATCTTGCTGTTTTCTTTTGTCTTTTCTCTGTTTTGCTGAAAAGTATGGGAGGCACAATACCACCTGCTCCAGCCAATGCCTCCACGGAGGAGGCAAGTAAGGTGAGATATGAAGAATTTGAAACTGAAAAATGATGCTGGCAAAATTACTGAGAAGCAGAAGGGGAAAATTTGCTGTCAGTTTTCAGTCAGACAGGGGGGGTGAATTGTGAGAGTTCAGTCTGAAGCCTGCTCATTGTGTGTTTTAGGCGACTTGTTTCAGATGGCTTCCTAGTTAATTTCAAGTGTTATCATGCTCCATTTCCCTAATCCTGAATGCCTGATGTTCTCTGTAATGCAAATGCTATACAGAGTCTTGATTTCTTTTTTTGTTTGTTTTCTCTTGTCTGTTTAGAAACAATTTCTTTAGTCATTAGTGGATTATATTATAATCTTTTCATGAGAAGAAGTATTAACAAGCATGATAAGTAATGAAGGGATCAGTAGAACTGTCAATTTTTTAAGGCAGTATTGTGGAAGATGTTGGCATTTCTTGATTCATTTTAAGGAAGAAAATAAATTTGCCTTGTAGATATTTATATCAGAATTTTTTTTCAAGTTTGAAATGCTTTTGGAAAAAAGATGTTTTTTAATTTTTTTAATGAGACATTGGATGCTGGAATAACTGGTCAGAGCAATATGAAGGGATTGGGTGTATGTACTGAATATAGTCTGTGACAAGAGAAGTATAAAGACAAGCAGTTTGGATATGTGATAATAAACAGGTTATGTTAAGTTATGGAGTTCAGATGAAATTTAGTTAGAAGTCGATAAAACATTTGAAATTTTTGAAAAAATATTATGTGTAAAATAGTGCCATGTTCTATGGCAATAATCTCAGACCTTGGCAAATGAGAACAATATTTAAATCAGTGTCATCAGCTTATTGTTCCCTTCTAAAGGACATTAGCTTAATGGTATTAAATTGAGAGAATTTATGATCCAGAGAATGTGTGAGGGAAGGCAGGGAGATTGGAAGGGTTGGTTAGTAATCACTGCAAAACTGGATTTGAATTGGATGTTATTTGGATTATTTGGTTTTGGTTATTGAATTAAAAAATATGAAGGACCAGCTTTACCAATAATAGAAGCTCATGAGTCCAGATTTGGGCTCTGAAATGTTTGCATACATGATAAGCTTAATCTGAGAGGAGGGAAAAGGAGATTCGTATCTTAAAAATAAAATAGTTCAGCTGTACCACAATCTGATTTTTCTAATACATTGTTATTGATGAGAGTGGAAATAGAGCATTGGTCAGAAATAATGTGTGCTTATAAATCTTTGTCTCTCTCAGGGCAAAGCAGGGGAACACCCAGAGGAGCCCGTTGAACCACCTGAACCAGAAAGTGAAGAGAGTGACTTAGGTGGGAAAAACCGTGACATGATTGCATTTTGCCAATCTGAAAATGATTCTGAAAATCTTGTCTCTGTAGATGGAGCTTAGTCTTGCTTTTTGTTCTTCCCCCAGAAATTGATAATGAGGGAGTGATTGAACCAGACAACGATGACCCTCAAGAAATGGGAGATGAAAATGTGGAGGTAAGCAAATTTTCAGTGCAGCAGTAGGAAAGATAGGAGGCTTTGAGTGTAATCAAGGATAGCAGCTGAGGGAGGATGAATACTTTATTATCTGTGGAACCAGCTGTTGTTTTGCCTCATTTTCTTCTAAACAGAAAACTAACTGGCTTAAAATCACATTCCTTTCCTTTTCAAGGTTAGAGTCAATCAAAAAGTTCCTTGTGGATGATCAGGTCAGAAAATGCTAAAGAAGTTTATCAAAATACCCATGCAAACTAGATATGTAAGAATTCTACCATTATTCAACTTAGCTTTCAAGTCTTTTATAGCTAAAAATGATGTTGCAGCTAATGCCTTCAAGCTGAAAACAAAGGTTTTGTGGGTTTTTTTGACCTATGATTTCAATGCAAATTAAAATGAAGGTTCTGGAATTGGACAGCTGAAGCACTTTCTCCATCGGCAAGGTCTTAGTGTGGTAATTTTGGCCTGGACTCTACAGCTTTTGGGGTTTGTGTGTATGTTTTTCATTTTATTTTGTTAGGTAACTGAAGAGATGGCGGATCAAGCTAATGAAAAGAAGATGGAAGCAATAAATGCTCTCGGTGAAGGTGATAAATTGTTTTTTAGTATTTATTCAGGGACACTTGATTTGGTTTTCCTCTTACAAAAAAGAAGGTGAATATCTTGGGCCATTATGATGCTTTTGAGGAGGAGGAAACATACTTCTTGTTGGATACCCAAAATTACCTAGAACTTGAAAGCTTCTTCAAGTTCTGTTTTTCCAATGTAGCCATAGTTTGGGAAAGGTGGAAGGGGGAAGGAGGTACTACAGCATCTTAATTACAAATTGATCATTATAGTAATTCCCTCCATATTATGTTTAGTGTCTCTAGTGGCTTGTCTTAATGCAGTGAAAAGGTGTAAAGATGTAACATTCTGTTTGATTGCATTCAAAGTTAAATATACAAATTTAACTGGGAAAATATCTCTTCTCCTCAAGCATTAATTTAGGCGTTCATACTTCTGTAACATAGCAAGATGGAGAAAGTGATTTTTCTTTGTTGCTAGTCTTCTATCTAAGAAATGTTTAGGCACATAACACTGTGTAAGGCAGGTCTGGGAATTCAGATGTTATTACATAATCTTTGAAACTTCACTGGTACTTGTATTTAGGGGACCTTCAGAAGGCTGTTGACTTATTCACAGAGGCTATCAAGCTGAATCCTTGTTTGGCCATCTTGTATGCCAAGAGGGCAAGGTGAGTCATAACCTAGTGATTTATGTCTCTGCCTGTTCTGTTATTCTCCTTAAGGAGCCTGGCTATAAGGCAACTTGAGGATCTGTGTACACTTCAACCACAGGAGGGAAAGAAAAGTGTTCATTTCATGCAGTTTCTCTTCTATTTGATTCACCAAATTTGCTGAAGCAGCCATATAAAGAATCTTGGTAAGATGAAGCAGCCATATAAAGAATCTTGGTGAGAGAGTAAATAACAGAATGGTGCTCCAAAATGCATTGTGGTAACATTAAAGGCACTTTGCAAGAGGCACCCTGGCAGTCATGCTTGCGCTGCCTGAGTTAGAACTGAAGCACCTTTGCAGCTACATCCCCCACACTCACAGTCACATCAGGTTTCTTTACTGTCTTGACCCTGGGTTTCCCAGCAGACTCTCAGACATCTGGATTCTTAAAATAATTTAATCATGGTGCAATAACAAATTAACAGCTCGAGCTGGTGCCTCTGAGGAGGGATTCCATAGAAAGAAAGCCCTGGGCTTTTATACCTTCACAGTCTATGCTTGTGAAGGTCTGAGGTCATGGGCTCCTGCTGTGTCTGAGTGTCCAGTCTCCTGGCTGGGCCACAGGTCCTTGTGCAAAGGTTGACACCAGTTCTTGCCTGGGGCTTTCACCACCTGGAGTCCAGTCTTCAGCTGACACTGCAGTTGCACATGGAATATTCCTGCACTGAAAGTATTCCTCAACAATAGTGCTTTTGGTATGTTGAGGTAGAATAATGCTGGGTTACAAACACTTCTAAAATCTGAAGTGTGTTGTAGGATTAAGATGATGATTGAAGTGACACTGTTTAGATGCAAACTTAGTTAAGAATCCTGTGAATTCTCTCCCTGTTGTACCTACTAAATGAATTTGTTAGTAGAACAGGTTCTGGTCAACAGTGATATGTTTGAACATCTCTATCTCAGCCCATTCTTCACCCCCCCTTACTGCTACTTACATCTACCAGACTCCAGATGAGGCTTTGGGAACTTTGAAAATTCATAATGAACAAACATCTTTATCTTCCTGATTCTTCAGGAAGGCTTGACAGGTATGGGTGGCAGAAGGAGATTTTTTTTTCTGTTCTTACACAAAGGACCACTAACCATGGATGATATGATAATTTAGTGGATCTTTCCCATAGCAATTTTGTTCAAAGAGAACATAAACTTTCTTAAGATTAATTAGTGTTCTTTGTAATACAAAATACTGTTCCATTGTAATACATCTTGACTGGTACTTGCCTTGCTTTTTTTCCCTTTCCATATAAAAGTTTTTGCATGCAACACCACTTGTGTACCCTTAATACACTGTTGCTGTTGCCATCATAACAGTTTGTTTAAAATCTCTTTCAGTGTCCTGTCTTCTCAGGACTGGGTGTAGCAATGGAAAATAAGAATGTTAGGAGAAGTTTAAAAGTCCCCTCTATTTGGTCTGTTGTAGAAAGAAATTGGGATATTGTAAAACTTGCCATGCTGATCAAGTGCTAGGAGTAATCCATAGCTCTGGTTGTGAGGGGTTTGTGTGTTTGAGAGACATGGGGCTTTGTGGAGCCAGCACCATTGGAATGGCTCTCATTGATGAGGTGTAGCTTTGGGACACTTCCCTGACACCCTGTCCCCCGTTTGTTCCTAGAAGACAATGTGTGACTTTGTGCTTGCTTTATACGCTTTAATAATGAAGTTACTTACAGCAATTGTTGACAAACTGTTTTTAAATACATGTAAAAGGAAGATGTAGAATTAGATGTAGATGTAGAAGTTCTGGCATGGAATATGTTGAATATTGAAGACTTTTGTCAATTCAGGAATGTTTTTTAGTGTTTCCTTAAGAGATTTTTAATTTTAATTACTTGAACCTCCTAAAGTACCAGTCTACTAGTTAGTCTGAGATGCTTGGGTGGTGTAAAATTTTCAATTTTTACATTTAACTGATAAGGGATTGGGGCTTCTTGCTGAGTTTGTGTTTGTTTTGCTGCTTTTGATTTTGATGACTCATGTCCTACCTCCTTTTCCTCATGACTCTAGCTGTTGATCCTTGTAGCCTGTGTAACTCCTTGTGCTTTCTTTGTGTTACTGTGTTAAGGACTATGCAATGTGGTATGCAGAATATTGTTGTTGTTTTGTTTAAATTGCTAGTTGCCATTGGCCATAGACCCCAACCACCATGGGACTGTCCTTTGCATTTCTGTGTCCTCTCATTCTGCACTGAAGTTCTTGCTGGCAAGGCTTGAATCTGAACAATGAATGCTTTCAGTTCTTGCTCATGACTCACCTACAGTGCTGGGAGGGTGAGACTAAATTTTAGTGACTTTGCTATCTATGTTACTATGAAATCTTTTTGAACTCAGCTCTTCAAATGCATTATCTCACTAGCTTGCCTGTTAGTCATCCAAAATTATTTCCAGCTTAAGTTAGTAACTTGGTATTTCAATATGTATGATAAATGTTCTTGTTCCCACAGTGTTTTTGTGAAACTACAGAAGCCAAATGCTGCCATTAGAGATTGTGACAGAGCCATCAAGATTAATCCTGACTCAGCACAGACCTATAAATGGAGGGGGAAAGCACACAGGTAATGAGCTGCACCTGTACTTGCTATTATCTTTACTTGGGGGAATAGTTTTGTTCACACATTCTCTCCTTCTCTGTGCCTCTGAACTGTTTGTCTTGTACCTGAGACCTGTTTGTTAGCTGTGAGCCAAGAAACCATTGTGCTGAGTATGTGGCTTAGAGAATAGAAAGGATGGTCACTTACAGATGGCAATTTATGAGTAGTTCTCCTGGTGCTGTTTCCCCTCCACTCACCCTTCCTCTCTCATCTTCTAATGGCTTACTGCTTTTCTGAATAACATTTTGTAATTATTTGGTAAGATAGTGAGATCTAGGACTGCTTGTTTTATTTGTTTGGAGGTCTTTTGTTTTCACTTAGTTTGTTGGAGTTTTTTTACTGACCTATAATTCTTGAACATTTCTCTACTGTCCTTTTCCTTTAGACCCTGGAGCTCTTTTACATAGCAAATTGAAGTGCCTGGTTATTAGGGAACCATTTGTTGCAAAGAATGTACTTATTTTAAATGGTGTTAGGCTTCACTATAGTGAAGCTTTTTTTTTTAAACAGCAATAAATCAAGAAAAAAGGTGACAATTCTTATGGCTAATATAAAAGTGGAAGAAGTAAATGCTAATATAACTTGTATAAAACATCTTAGACAGTGTTTAGAGAGCAGTTTGTTAGTGTCTGCAGTTTTAATTTACAATGTAAAGCCTCAGAGTGGGAAGACAGGAGAACAGTTTTAATTAATACCTCTGTCTGTGAGCAGAAGTGCTTTCACCATTTAGCAATACCACCATTTGCTTAAATTTTTATTTGTCAAGAGTATGTATAAATTAATAGTAAAGAAGTGTGCACAGAGGCTTACCTGACTGCCTTAATTAAGATGTGGTGCATCCAGTCATGAGGTTTGAGTGCTGAGTAAGGGGGTCCACTTAAGCCTGGTGGTAGTAGTGCTTCATGTGTTTAGCTAGGGTACCCTTCTCCCTGTTAGATCATTCTTTATAGCAGACAATGACATGATCTCATGGAGGGTTTTTTACTTATTGTTTCTTCAAACAAAAGTTACCATAAGGGTATGAAGCAAACAAGTGTCCTCTAACAGTATTGTAGTGTGCAGCTTAGAGGAATCACCATGGTTCTTAAACTCCTTGTAGCTCTAGGTAAAATTTCTGACAAATGCATGGTCAAATGCTTTGAAGAGCTGCAAGTGTTCAGTTTTCCCTTCTGACTCTTGGTGTCTTCTGAATTCTAGACTTCTTGGTCACTGGGAGGAGGCTGCTCATGATCTTGCATTGGCATGTAAACTGGATTATGATGAAGATGCAAGTGCCATGCTGAAGGAGGTGCAGCCAAGGGTAAGTGGGGAAGAATGTTGGAGGTCTTTCCTGCATTTGTCTGAGTGAAACAGCTGCCTTCATATTCTTCAACAGGCATTGTGTGGAAGAAATGTGTTTGTATGTGTTCCAGCACTTCAGACTGAGTTTATAAATACTTCTGTCTTTAGTAACAGCTGTTTGTGGCTGTGTGTAGAGAAATCGAATGTGTGGGGCTGGGCATGTAACAGAAATATGAAATATGTTACTTTTTCAATTTTTAAAAAAAGAATCTGAAGCAGTTGAAGTTTGCCAGGTATTTTAGAATCTAGACTAAAAACCTTCTGAAAAGCAGAGATAGCTGATAATTGATTTTTTCCACAAGATATTTCTGAGTTGATCAAAGCTTTGACCTTAAGCACGTTTTCCAAAAGAAGCATTTTGCTGTGGTTTGTACTTTCATTAGCCCGCCCCATGAGGGCAGCCTCAGCTCTGCACAACTGGTTTTCAGCTGTTCTCCCCTGGCTGACCCCAGCAATCTTCTAAGGAGAAACTTCTGTAACACTATTGATAGCAGCTTTCTTTTTCATGTTTTTGCTGTTCCTTTGAAGTGATTGACACACCACAGATGGCAGCTGTTGCATTGTATTGGATTTACATAGGGAGTCTGGGGGAAGGTGGAGCCTGCAGGACTGGCCTCTTGTAAGGAGAGACCTGGAGCCAATTCCAGCTGGTGCCAAAGCCCAGCGAGTCAGTGATGCCAGTGGTGCTTCTGTGAAAAGATATTTAACAAAGGGTTAAAAAATACAGTGTAACAGCTGTGAGAGGGAGGGCAGTAAAGAAGAAAAACATGAGAGAAGCAACCCCTCCAGAGACACCAAGATCAGTGAAGAAGGAAGTAGGAGGAGGTGTGCTAGGCATGGGAGCAGAGATTTCCCTGCAGCCAGTGGAGAAGGTTGAGCAGGTTGTCCTTCTTGAGCCCATGGAGATCCACATGGGGCAAATCTGCCCTGCAGCCCATGGAGGATCCCATGAGAGAGGAAGTGGATCTGCCTTGAGGAAAGCTGCAGCTCATGGAGAGTCTTCTGGAGCAGGCTCCTGGCAGAAGCTGCAGCCTGTGGAGAGAAGCCTACACAGAGCTGGTTTTGTGGCAGGAGCTGCAGATCCCATGGTGGATCAGTCTGTTGTTAAGGCAATGTACCCTGTGGGTACACTGGAGCAGTTTGTGAAGAGCTGTGTGCTGTGGGGCAGGAAAAAGGGAGGAGTGGCAGAAATACAGTGTTGTGAACTGATGGTGGCCCCCATCCCTCTGTGCTCTTCAGGGTGGAAGAGAAGGGAATGAAGCAGTAAAACTGAGCTTTGGGAAGAAGGTTGCTTTAGTTTTGTCCTTGTTTCCCATCATCCTGCTCCATTTTTAACGGGCAATAAATTAAGTGAATCCTCCCCAGGTTGGGTCTGTTTTGCCCGTGATGGTAGTGGGAGAGTGATCTTGTCTTCATCTCAAGCCAAGAGCTGCTCCATCTTATTTTTCTCTTCCTGTCCTGTTGAGGAGGGGGGAGTGAGAGAGTGGCTTAGTGAGCATCTGGCAGCCAGCCAAGCTTAAACCCCCACATGCATAAACATTCCTGTGTCTACGAACTTCAGCTTTCAGCTTTTCTATCATGTCTTTGCTGTCTCCAGCAAAATGACAATGGAAACCATTTTACAACCTATTAGTCTTCTGTTTTGGAGACTATTGATCTGTGGTTAATTTAATTAGGTCTTAGGTCTCAACTGGTTTTCATAAGAAGTAATGCTTAGTGCTTGGCTGAGGGGGGAGCCTTTTCTTTCCCAGTTAATCTGCCTGAGCACAGAAAGAGCAGAATGAATACATGTGGTACATTGATGTGTAGTTGCTAACTGCATGGGAATTTGTGTATGTAGCTCTTGGAGAAACATAGGCTCTTCCCATGAGCGATTTTCAAAATGATGTGTTCATCTGATTTATTCACTTCAAGCTTCCCTAGAATTTTTTACTTTGTAGTACTTTCAGCTAAAATCCTAAGTGAAATTCTAAAAACATTTCGTTCATTTTGAGAAATACTTAAAAATAACAAAAATCTAAAATTTGGAAACTGTTTATACTTCAGTAAAAAGAAAACAACACTTACCTTTCTCTTAATGAGCCATTAAATGTCAGTGATGTCAGGATCTGATAGCAGGTACTGCATTCACTCCCTATCATTCCTGCTGCTTCTGTGGTGTTTCTGAGGGTTCCCAGGACGAGGTGAGAGATGAGAATTTGATTCCATGTTCTCAGCGGGCTGATTTATTATTTTATGATATGATATTATATGAGTGCTATACTAAAAGAAAGGATACTTCAGATGGCTTAGCAAGAACGATAATGAAAACTTGTGACTGACTTAGAGAGTCTGACACAGCTGGATGTTATTGGCCATTAAGAAAAAACAATTCACATGGAACCAGTCAAATATTCACCTGTTGGCAAACAATGTCCAGACCACATTCCAAAGCAGCAAACACAGGAGCAGCAATCAGATAATTATTGTTTTCATTCCTCTCTGAGGCTTCTCAGCTTCCCAAGAGAAAATCCTGGGCAAAGAGGATTTTTCAGAAAATATCATGGTGACACTGCCTCCAGTGTGCTTTCTCTGGCAGATGCACTTCAGGAATAATGTAGTATGGAAGGAGTATCTCCTAACTAAAATAAGTTGTATCAAATCTCTTCTATTTAAAAAGCAATTTTTTCCTTTACAGAATAAGAGTATTTCTCTAAAAGAATACAAGAGTATCCATTGTCTAAGTAGTATCTTTGTTCTTGCAAACAGATTTTGCTGTGCGTTTTTCAGTTACAGGAATGTTACAGAGTAACCATCATTCACTGTTTCTGAAATCATGAAACATTTTTTATAAGGTTATTATTTTTAAGGATACCTTCTGTTTTGGGAAACCAGTGCTGCCATTAATTCTGTTGATATTAAAAGTCCTGAGTGAGGAGGCTTGGGAAGCATTGTGAATTCTTCTTTCACTTGGTCTATAGATTTAATACATTTGGGGAAAAAGTTAGTAAAAGGAAGCAAACTTCCTCCCCACCAGCCCTTTCTTGGGTTGGTTGAGGAATTATTTGGTCTGCTTGTGTTGGTCTGTACATACTGTAGAGGCATCTGAAACAGTGATAACACTATCTAGAGTGTGTGTGTGTGCAGTGGGAATTATACTTCCTATTGTGCCTTTTTCCGGGACAGTTGCTGGTTTTAGCCCCAGAGAAATTAATATTTCAGCATAAAAGCATAAAGGGACATGGGATAAGGGACATGAGATGTTCAAGTTCTAACAATGATGCAAGTCCCAAAACTACTGCAAAAAAAAGTTCAGAGTGCATGTTCTGGTGAATCCAGTCAGGGTTGAGTAGACATGAATGACTGACTGCAATGGGAAGGAAATAGCAAATGGCTCCTAAAACAAAGAGGTTTTTAGGATGCAAAATCATATCTTAGTTTTAACAACTGGTAGGATGGGTTGGTTATACTTCCATGTGTTTTGTACTGAAATACATTGTGTGAGATGCTAGAAATGCATAGGAACTCCTGGTATTCCATTGACAGGCTCAGAAAATTGCAGAGCATCGACGGAAGTATGAGCGGAAGCGTGAAGAAAAGGAAATCAAGGAAAGATTGGAAAGAGTGAAGAAGGCACGGGAGGAGCATGAGAAAGCACAAAGGGTGAATATTCAGGCTTTAATATTTCTTAATAATTTGGAGAGTGTTAATTTTGGTTAAAATTAATTACAGAGGAAAAAAAATACTTTAAATATAAGTTTTAAATTTTAGAGAGTTGGTTTCTGTCTTGGTTACTTAACCAATAATGAAGTTTGGAGAAGAAGGCATTTCAATTCATCTGGTTTTTTTGCTTGTGACAAAAACAGTCTCTGGGATCTCTACTAATCCTGTATTTCAAGAAGTCAGTTATTGTGTGACTGTTCCAGAATAGGTTTCACTTAAAGTACTTATGTGTCCCAAAGTGGGAGGTTTTAAATTCAGAATAATACTTTGCTTCTCTTCCTCAATTCCTGGCATAGCTTAACTTTTTTTTTTTTTTTTTTTTTTTTTTTTTTTTTTTTTTTTTTTTTTTTTGTGCTTTAATGATGTATTTTAATATGTGAGGGGTGGGAGTTCTAAAAATACAGTTGGGGAGCTAAAACAAATCATACAGTATTAAGTATTTGTATTAAGTAGAAGCATACCCTGCATAACTAACCTGCAATCATGTACAAAATTAAGAATAGACAGAGCAATTTCTTGTCAGTGGCTTTGAAGATAGTAGAGTGCTTTGTTTCTTGTGATGGCAAATCTGCCTGAAACAGTCTCAGCTGTTTTTTTTTTCTCCTAAACCCAGTTGAGCAGTAGAAAACAGGCTGCACTTCCATTGTTTTGTGTGGAATGATGTGCTTTCATCTGCAGGAGGAAGAAGCAAGACGACAGGCAGGAGGAGCTCAGTTTGGTGGCTTCCCAGGTGGCTTCCCAGGTATTTTATTTTTAAGCACAAATACTTGAGGTAGAGGTTGCTGTTGTTTCCATATGGAGTATTATAACTGTAGTTTTTATAGCATTTGTTCTCAAGACAGAGAAAAATCTTATGAAGTTTAGAACTCATATACAAATAACTCTTGGAGCACTAGTGGTAAGAGGAATGGGATTCTTTCTCTTGAAGAGGGTTGATGCTGTGTAGCAAGTAGAGGGAAGACAGAAGTCAGTAATTAATAACAGAATGAAAGGATTTAGGTCTGGGAAAACAAAAGAAGCAGAATTTGCTTGATAATGTGTTTAAAAATGAGTATTAAAATGCTTTCTAAATTACTCAGGGTGCCTTGAATCCATTTAAGAGCAATAGTTTTAAAGTTGAAAATTTGGATTGAAGATGAGAAAAATCTTGTGCTGGTTGCAAGCTATTTTTAACAGAATAGTTTTTTAAAGAATGTAGTGCAGATTACCTTATAGAAAAGTTATCCTTGGCAACTTCACAAAAATCAGGTTTTCCATGTTATACAATGAACTGGGGAGGAACAGAAGTACTGATACTCTTGAAGATTGAGATGTAGTTAAGAGTTGAGATAGGCTGTGTGTGTGCTCCAACTGGATCAGCAGACAGATGGAGACCAGATATGTGTCATGCTCAGCACAGCTGGGGAAGCTGCAGAATAAGGATTCTATAAGACAACCTCAAGCATTTTGCTTCAGGGATGTTTTTCTTGGGGTTTTGTTGGAGTTTTTCCCCATTGGTGGCACAATTTTTCAAAACCTAAAGTTGCTGCCAAATATGGAATGTGCCTGGGACATAATACTGAGCTGCTTCTGCCCTGAATTGTTCACCCCAGGCATTCAATCTCCTTATGTTCCTGTGCTTGAGACCTCATTTTAGTTAACAGGAAAAGAACTGTACTCATTACAAGCATCCTATTCAACTGGGTTAAAAACATAGATGAGATAAGACGTAGGTGTTATCAGAAAGAGAAAGTGAAGACCCTGCTTTCCATTGAGTGGGCCAGCTGCAGCCATATGGAAGACATGGCTGTAGTGATGTGGTGAGGAGTAGGTCTTGGTCTTAGTGAGCATAATTACAGTATGGCTGAGTTGAATCACAAATCTTGTGTTGGATTTTCAGGTGGCTTTCCTGGGGCTGCAGGCATGCCAGGAATGGCAGGTGTGCCAGGTCTCAATGAGATCCTCAGTGATCCAGAGGTTCTTGCAGCCATGCAGGTGAGTATTTGTTAGAGTCAAAGCTACACCTTCTGAATGAGCCTAAGGGGAGGAAGGAGGATATGACCTTTTGGATGGCAATGGGGTACTTGCTTATTTCTGTTGTAAAATTCTTTCCTGATGTGTGTGATACCAGACTGTCTGGATTAAATGTTAGCTGTTTTGCAAACTAATGGAAGCTTAATTAAAGATGGCACACAAACCTTGCCCCCCATCTATGATAGGCAAAACTGTGTGTTCTATACAGAAAGAGTCTCCAATGGTCCTTTTCCACACATTATAATTCACTTGCTCATTTTTTGGATGCACACACTTTGTAGGGGGATAATTATGCACAAACAAAATTGATAATATTTTTCTTACATGATATATTATAATAATATTGTGATGAGAATTACCTTTCTCTTAGGAGATTAAATGTTTGAGGTTTTGCCAGAGACAAAGTATTATTAGAATAGTTCTTCATCTGGCATTTTCTGAAATCATATTGAGAAAGCTTACTTCCCTGGTGGGCTTGATTAATTGCTCAATGTCATAACTACTTCTACTCAAGAGAAGTATTTCAACAGATTAAAGGGAACGTGTCTGACAACACCATTTTAAGGGCAGGTGGGCTAGAAAATGTCAGAGCTGTGTAGTTCAATTTGCATTCTAATATGATCAAGTACAAAACTGTTTTTTCTGGATTGCTGTGAGTAGAGTTACATATTGTCCTCAGCTCATTGAAGTAAAGGCATCACAAAGGAAGCTTATTCAGTATGCCCTGGAATCACAAAAAATCATCACTTTCCATGCAGAAGTTAATGAGTTTGTTCCCTTAATGGTTGCTGATGTTGGAAAACACACCTTTACTTAGGCTGCCACAGTCAGCAGTGTTGGCTTGCATGCAAGCCCTGCAGAAAGGGCCCTTGATTGTAGCTGTCTTCCTTCCTGGCTACTTCCTGCTGCAGCACTGCAGTTTGTGATGAGAGGTTCCTGAAAACAGTGTTGAGGTGCAGCTAAATATTAAGTGCTTGTCACATGCCTTTAAGAAGACTCCATTGCATGCTGATTACATATGCCCCAGCATAGGGTAGGACTCTTGAAAACATGTGTGTTGACAGTGTCTTCTGATAATACAGGCAGGCTTTAGCATGTACAGCTATCTAGGTAGGATTTATTAGAACTTGATCTATGTCTACACTGCCACCTTTTCCTAAAATGTCCAGCTCTGCTTTCTGGTCTTTTCTGAATTGGCCCTGTAAGCTCTAGTTTGAAAAAACAGTAGTTTCTACTGCCTGGCATCTGCCCAGTGCAGCTGTGGAATATGTTGATGGATAATGTAAGCTGGCAGCTGTTATGTCTGTTATCTGAGGTAACAAAACAGTCTGAACATACTGAATCACACAAGTCACTCCAAAATTGATTTGTAACTGTAGAGGCTTTTCATAGTGAGGAGTTAGTGCCAAAATGGGAGTATTTTAAGAGTAAAGGCCACTACCTCAGTCTCTTCAGACTTGCTGTGATTTCATCATTTTGGAGACTGTTCTCTTTGAGGTAACACTGAAATGTGCCTGAATCTTGTAGCAATTCAGTAAACCTGACAACCATGGGTGCCTGAAGACAAGCCAGATTAAACTGATTTTACTGTTAACTTCATCTTGTCATCCATAGAAGCAACCAAAGAACCAGTGGACATGTTTAGGGGAGTTATTGCTTGTCATTGGCATAAATCTTGCCTGGGCAGGGTGTTGGCCTAGATGATCTCCAGAGGTCCCTTCCAACCCTAACAATTATCTGATTTTGTGATCTCTGCAAACCACTCTAGAAACTTCTTTCTTGAGGAAGATTTCTGGTTCCATTACATGCAGATTTATTTCTTCAGTTTTTTTGTTTTTTTTTTTTTTTCTGAAAGCATCAAAACTACTCTTGCATTTCTTTTTACAGCTTCTTAATGGTAGCAAGTTGTGACTTTTTGCAGTGGCTTCTAATGCATGCTTTTTTAGCTCATTTACCCCTAAGCTTTCTAGTCTCCAGAAGAATTGAGTGAAATTTTAGTGTTTTAATTTACTGGTTTGTATATCTGAAGGGTTGTCTAGTACTTCATATCTTGCATATACAACTGCTTTCTCTAGACACATGACATTTGCATTTTGGAGTCAAGTAGAAGTTCTTTTTATAAGGAATGATGTGCAAGATGAACCTATGGATTCCTTATTTGACATGTAGCCGTATGTTAGACACAATCTTCCAACAAAATGTGTCAAGTTGGAAAAAAAAAATAATACTCTTTTTGGAAGTATTATTTTTTCTTCTGCAACTAAAGACCAGAGCAGTAGAAAACTGAATGTCTCCCTAGTACCATTAATAGAATGGCTACCATTCCACCTTATGCACTAAACATTTCCCTCCAGAAATGCTGATATCCTCAGTCTTACACTTTATTTTGATAGTATTGCTCATCACTGTCAAACCTTGGCTGTTACAAGCACTCTCTAAGGTTGAGAGCTTCCAGGAGTCACAGAAGTACAGAATCACTTACTTGCTGTGAATTTATAGGAAAGTGAAACACACAGCATAAAACTGGAGATTTAACATTCATTTAGGAGTGCTTTGACACAAACTAGTGACTAAGATTACTTTGCTTTTTGTTCCAGATTCATATATAATGAAACCACAGACTTAACAACATGACAATCTTTACAATCATATATCATACCTATTTTGAAATCAATTCAAGAAGTCTGAGGTTGTGAAAGTCTGCCTTTTTTTTTTTTTTTTTTTTTTTGCATGGGAATCCTGTAAAGTGGAGAGAATATCTAATCTCTCTTTTCTGAACTTCAGCATTCTATTTTCCATATACTTTGCAGATTATCTTTTGTGAAGGAGACAACACATTTGTAAATCCTCCCATAAGACTGGACTCTTGGTTCCCAACTTGTATAAAATATGACTGAGGTGTGTGGGTGCTTTCAGTAGAGTCCACACCTACCAGATGCAGTTTAGGATCAGACTTGTTCAACAGCTTTGGACTGAGTCTGATGCTAGAATAGATACAGGATGATGTTATTGTAGCACAGACAGCTCTGAGCACACTGGTTATGTGGTGATGATTTCCAAAGGACATGCCTGCTGTAGCAGTGGGTTGGAAGTCTAGGAAGCAGTGTGTCTTTTGGTGAAAACACTTAAATCTCCTAGAAGGGACAGCAGATGAAATTACAGCTAACATCTGTGAATTATATTGAACATAATAAACTGCTTTGTCGAATTAAAGAAAATTGGAATTTTTTGTAGATACTGCTTATAATGGAAACATTTTTCCAGGCTGAGATGTAAAATTGTTACATGCAGAGTCATTATGTTCAAAACATACACAGGTAAAACAAGTTAAACCAGTTCAAGTTTGGTGGAGCCCCAAGGTATACTAGAAGTATGGGAAAAAAGCATTAATACTTTTTACCTCTCATACTAAATGGAGAAGATGGAGCTATTTTTTTGGGCACTGACTTTATTGAATATGTGGATGTATTTATCAGCTGCAACAGAGTAGTGTGATGAGAGACAACAAGGTTCTTTTCCAAGTGTGAATTCTCAGTGGAGTTGAGGAATGACTGAGAATTAGATGGATTTTAAAAGCCAAACATTGCCACATTGTCTGCTCACAACCCAACAGTCTCAGGCTTTTGCTGCTAGAATGAAAAAATGAGAAAAGGATGAGAATCAATTGTTGCTCAGAGCAGAGTTATCCTATCATGCATGCTAACACATCAAACTCCTATCTCCTTCAAAATGCATGTGAAAGATGCCTGAACAGAAATAATACAGTAGGTAGGTGTGGCTGTGTTTGATAGCTCCTGTTCTGGGAAAACAGAAGTCTTATCTGATCCCCCTTCTCATACACTGAACTATTAGTGTAACAAGTTCAGTAATGACTCAGTGACACAGTTTTAACAGCATGCACTGTATTATTGGGTTGTCTTTAGAGAATTCTTGCCAGAAGTCTAATGTAGTCTTGTCCTGTAAAAGCTGAGCAAGACTGGATTCATGTGGAACTACATAATCACTTTTG
This sequence comes from Ammospiza nelsoni, assembly GCF_027579445.1. Taxonomy (NCBI): domain Eukaryota; kingdom Metazoa; phylum Chordata; class Aves; order Passeriformes; family Passerellidae; genus Ammospiza; species Ammospiza nelsoni. The sequence goes on from NC_080637.1 coordinate 49,308,859, forward strand.
AAGAGTTGTTTTACAAATGTCCTAATTTTTCTTCCTTTTTTTCTTTTTTTTTTCTTCTTTTGTCCTGCAGGATCCAGAAGTTATGGTTGCATTCCAAGATGTTGCCCAGAATCCAGCAAATATGTCCAAGTACCAGAGCAATCCCAAGGTCATGAATCTCATCAGTAAATTGTCTGCCAAATTTGGCAGTAAACCATAAAATCCCTGGTTCTTAAAAATCATACCTGAATGGCAAGGATTGGATTTGGCTAACCAGTGTTGCAATAAAATAAACCATTTTACCTCTGATCTTCTTAAGAAGAGAAATGGGGTGTTCTAAGAGAACTGCTCTCTCGCCCCAGGTATTGACTTTATTCAATTACTGGTTTCTAGAACTCAAATTATATTCAGATGACCTAGTTTTCAACCATCCCTTCTTGTCCAACAGTTGCAACCTTTCATTGTAAGTGTTACAGACAGTTTTCTCTGAATTAATGTTCTTATAACAAATTGTAGTATTCCAGGAGTATAAGATAAAAACATGCTATTTTCTTTTTTTTTTTTTTATTGCTCTCACTGAGCAAAGGGGAAAGAACTTGAACGACTGAATCTGTCTTAATCCCCTTAGGACAGAAAAATAGACAGAAAAATCCCCCTTTGCAGGTGGGACAAGTCTGAAGAATTAACTGGATAAAGGAATTGTCCACAAATACAACTTTTTTTTTTTTTTTTTTTTTTTTTAAATGGGTGATAGGCTTTTTAAAGCTATTATCAGTATAATCAGGCTAGCTAGTTACACACTGGAACTTCTGGCAGTACTGCAAATACTATATCATTTTGATCACCACAACTGTGCAGCAAAGGTACAGTTCTACCCTTTGCACAACCTGGCATGGAGTACATATTGCTGAGGCCATAGATGTTTTGTTACTTGTTTGGTTCTTGTCCAGCACCTTTAGGTAACATTTTATTTATCAGTCTGGGTATGGGAGAGCAGCTTCCTGTCTGTGCTTGTACTCTTGTCCTTTCTCAGCTGGCAGGCCCTCTGCTGGCTGCACTCACCCTTCTTTGGGGCCATGCTTACCAGGTTGCATCTATTTGGAAACTTTAGGGAAGGAATCTTGTTCCCATCACTACCTCTGTCCCACTGAATGCAAGCCATCCAGAACATGTACATGCAGAGTTACACATTGGTGAAGGGGAGAGCACCCAACAAAATTGCAGCTCTGGGTTCTGAGTCGTTTTGGATTCTTACATGCTCACTGATTAAAATTTCTTGGTCAAAGTCCTGCTGTCTCTGTAGGGTGATGACTTGTTCTTCACCACATTCTGTAGTCTTCCATCTTCTCTTGTAGCCTCTTGTTTAAGAAAAAAAATCTGTTGTTGTGGTTTCATACCTCCATGGTTTTGAGGCTTGTGATACAGAGGAAAAGATGAAGTAATTGGAACAGACAGAACATTCTTCTAACACGTGCATTTATCAGCACGGCTATCTTTGATGCAGTGTCTGTCCTGATGATGTTCAGTGGATTTGGCTAACAATAAAGACAATTTTGCTTCTGTTTGTCTTGGCTAAAATATCTTTATGTGGAAAAAATGACCATAGTTACCTGTTCACCCCTTGAATTTCAAGGTTTGTGTTACCCTTTTGTAATTCTGTATCTTGAGCCATAACTGATGTTACCATTTTTAAACAAATCTGGTTTGATGTAGGAACTCTGCAGCAGTTGCAAAAAAGTAAATCCCCAAATGCTTTTTCTCCTACTAATGACCCTGCACAATGAAATGTGAATCTTTTTGCTTAAGAAATACAGTTCTGAATACTTCTCTTAGCCTTTAAAAATAAAGTATGGTTTTGAAAAACACAGCTTTTTGGGTGTGTGTAACTTTCTGATAAAAACTATTTTGCTTAAATTAAATGTGGCAGTGCTTTATTCAAACTGTATGTATAACTTGTGTTTTAAATTGGAACAAAATGCCTAAGGGCTTATATTCATGACCAAATGAACTCAAAATACAATTGTGTGTTGCTGTGTGCATGGCTTTTGGTCATAGTCTTCATCTCCCATTCCCAAGAAGAGATATTTGAAGTAGGTCACCCCTCAATATAGGCTAAATCTTGACTTCTGCATTCAGGCTAGTGCATGTGTTGTGCACAAATTAGAGTATCTTGAATAGAGATTTATTCCCTACAGTTTCCTGTTATTCCAGCTTGGCTGTTTGTATCTGTCTTCCCATGAGTAGTCAAAAGTAGGAAGTTTCTCCTACCTAATAGAAATGGTCATATTTGTGTCCTGCCTGCTTGCTTACACATCAGTTGCCCTTACTGAGAGTTGACTGATTCTATAAAAGCATTCTCTCATTTTGATGTTGGCTTTAGCAGTTTAGCTGAATTCTTGTTCCTTGAGAATACACATTCTGTGACTCCTTTTGTGTGTGAGCTTTTTTGCTTTCAGTGTTACTCAGCAAGTAAATTGATGAACTGTCTGGACCTCATCTCAGTTCCCTGAGTTGGTGTGTGGACATCTAAGCAGCTAAACTGGTTTGAACAGAAGTGCAAGTGCAGAAAGCTAACTGCACAAGAGATGAGCAAAGACAGGAAATTCAAATGTGGGACGTAAGTAGCTAAATGAGGAAGTTGTTAATTTCATTGGTTGCTCCTGTATTTACTGGCAGATCCTTCAGGTTATTTGTTCTGTGGGAGCATTGAGTGGGGGTGGTTGTTGTAAGTGCAGTGGCAATAATCAGCTCTGCTGGCAGTTTGTCTCTGAAAGCTGCAAGAGCATATCCATGTCAGCTGGGACAGAGTGCTGCCAGCCCTGCCCCTGGCTCAGGTGTGCCTTCCTGCCTTGTGCACAAGTCCTGCACTGAGCTGTTTGGTTGATGCCATGCCCAGATTCAATGAGCCAGGAGTGCTGTGATGACCTGCAGCTGACTGGTAGAGAGGCTCACAGCCTTGTTCCTGTGTGAGTCCTGGTGACTTGAGTGTCCTCTCTGGTTCAGCTGCTGTCCCAAGGGAAAGCAAGTGTCATCTCAGTAGCCACGTCCAGGCTGCTCTAGTTCACAGGGAGTCCTTTTGCATAGTAATGTGGAAAATGCAAAGCTTGGTGCCTTTACCAGAAATTTTTGGAAATTTTATCTCCCTTCATTGTTGGTACTTGTTGAGGTGACTTGTTTTGTCTTTGTGGGAAGGCAATGACTGGATGAGTCTCAAAGTTGGATGAAGGCAGATGGGACAAAGCCAGGTAGAGCAGTGATAGGTCAGAGGAGAATGGGTCAATAAATATTAAAAAGCCACATAAAGGTAAAACCATGTTACAGAACCAGCTTTTTGCAAGTAGTATATGTAGTTTAAAATACCTGTCTTTAAATGCCGCCTTGTTTTATTTGTGTGTGACTTTCAGGGCTTTTGTATAAAGCTCATATAAGCCATACTCTTGCGTATGCCTGTACATCCCTCTTCTGTGGAATGGAGGAGGAAATAAGATTGTTATGGGAGCTCATGGCACCTGCTGTGCCAGCAGAATCCTTCACCCATTGGGATGGGAGACTCTGGACATAGCCAGGGGGAGCTGGAGCCAGGTTAGCCTTGGCTGTACGTTCCCATGGATCATGGCATGCTGCTGACTGGCAGTGTTTGGAGCCTCTGAAATCCCCCAGGGCAGGTGGGCTGAGGGATGTTCAAGGCAGAGGCTGCAGGGTTGTTTGCTCCAGGGCAGTCTGACCTGGCAGTCACTGGTGCTGACAATGGTTGGTAACCTGGAGCTGGAGGGTGGCTCACTAGGAAAACAGTAGCAGTGTTTTCTTCTGATGCCTAGAGAAAGGTGTCCTGTGAAACATATGCAGAGCTCTGCAGAGGTGGGCCTCAACCTTGCTTCACACATGATGGAGTGAGGGCAGCACTGTAAGAAAGTAATTCTGGATTACCATAGAGCTGAGGTGGAGTAAAAAATGGTGGTGTCCAATTGAATGCAGACACCTCCATGTTCTGTACCACAACACAAATCATAGGTCAGTAGTGTTATAACAAAATGCAAATACAGAGGAAGCAGAAACAGTTTTAATGTGGCAAATAAATGAAGCAGATCCGGTGGTTGCTGGTAGATCTGAACTATGGAGCAAGAAAAAAAATAAATTTAAGCAACTGGGCAACAAGTCACTGATCAGTTTGTGAATCAAAGCTTGGGTACATCATACTCACTTGATGTGACCCTCACAAACAGGAACTTGTGTAAGACAAACCTTTCCTTGTCCCTGCTGACTGGAGGTCCTGAGGTCCCAGAGAATGTAAATAGCTCAGACTCTCCTGTAAATCTGAATCTTGATAAATAACCAAATCCAGATGTTCATTTGTAATTTTGCTAACAAAGTGTTACTACTGTATATGTCTGCTTACAAACACTCTTTTGAAAGCTGTATCCTATATGTATGATCTCAGACAAGCCTGAGATCTTATCAATAAATAAATAAATGTATTTGCAGAATGTGTTAACATCTCTTTTTGTTAAGTGGGTTACAACTTTGGCACCTTTGTTGTTGCACAAGATTTTTTTTAATGTATAAACATTTATTTCAGAGGTTACAAGGAATGTGAGTTGCTACTGTATGTAAAGAAATGTGAAGTATTACAGGGTTTAGGTTAGCAGTTTATCTTACAGTTTCTTCCTGAAGTACAGCAGCTGCAGCAGTCCAGATGGTACACATAATTTTTATGGAGCAAAGGCGTTCAGAAAAACAAGGTACTTATTACTCAAGTGTCAAGTAAGTAACAAGGAAGTGAGGTCTAAAGGTAATAGTAAATTGAATTCTATTATTGAAACATTTCGTTTTCTAACAGTCTCAGTGGTGGGTAAGAGTTCTAGAAATGAGTTGAATTTGCATTTCACATTTCAGAAGGAAAAATATCATAGCTTAAATCTGTGTTCAATAAAATTAGCTTTTAAATGGGCTGAAGGTACAAGATCATCATCATAGGAAATCATCAAAAATAGATGGAAAAATATCAAAGTACTATATTGAGAGTGAAATGTCTGAGCTGCTGCCAGCTGCACTGCCTCTCATTAGAGAAAATTCATTCTGATGTTTAGCCACTAGTGTCTAGTTCTTATTTGGAAGAGAAAACCTCCTGTACTTTCTTATTTCGGATTTTTTAACAATTGGTCTAAAATATGGCTTGTTGCTAAGAGTGTATAAGGAAAAATTAACACAACTGTTCTATAAGATTATTTGCCCTCACACTTTCTTTTGTGTTATTCTACAATGAAGAAAAGTTCTTGAAAAAAAAAAGGTTTTTCAGAAGCCATTTTTTATCTGGCACAGTTTTTCTCTAGTCTCTTGTGTGAAAACTTTACAAACTAGATAAAGCAAGATTCTGAACTGGAATTAGTTAGTAGCCTTTACAAAAAAAAAAAAAAACAACAAACAGAAAAATGTACATTTAGAACAGATGTTAAACATTTATCAAGTGTCTGAGGGAAAAAGCAACATCAAGGCAAGAAAAAATTGTGTTTGACAATTACTTAGTCTATGCAAAACTAAGGGTGGCTGAGGGACATTTGGTCTAGTTAGGTTGAGCAAGTACCATGATAGGAGATTAAATGTAATAGTGGCAAGTGCAAGTAAGTAAAAAAAAAAATTTTTCAACTTTTCTGATATCCCTGGACCTAGATGAAGTGCATAGGGAACATTCTGCTTCATTGTAGAGGCTCAGTCAGAACTGGTTCATGCAGAGTTCAAACACACATGCGCTATTTAATCTGTGTATGATTACAGTGCTTGCTTTTGGAAGAGGCTTCTTTTACCTTGGCCTTAATACCTAAGCCTGATCTTGACAAGATGGTGTGATCAAATTGCTCTATTTAATGAACTCAAATTGTCAGCACAAGCAATCTCATTTGTTAATTTCTAGTTGCTTTTATCTGTGATGTACTGGGAGTATGATCCGGTTTATCCACCTTCTCTGAGAGATAAAGTTTTACAACAGATTCAGAAGGTAATTTTGAAAGTAGTAATTAAAATCTGTCATTCTGTCTTGACATGTTTGGACTCTCTAATGAATTGAATTTCTGGGCAAAAATAAAGGAGATATGTATTTCTATTTTTGTTTAATGTTAGAATAAGAAGAGTACTAGGGTAGATTAAGTTCAGAGTTCATTCTTTACTTGCAAAGGTAGCACACAGTGCAGTGGCAGTAAATTTGCCCTCTGGAGTCACCAACAGTATCCTCATTACTTGTCATGAATCAGAAACAAAGTTTAGGTCAGCCAAAGAAAATCCATCAAGAGTAAAGTTTCTCAAGATTGATTAATTTCCTGTACGGGAACCTACAGAATTTCGCAAGCAAGAAATGACAGAGCTGTAGCTCATGTACACAGAATATGTTTGTACTTGTAGTTGCTTAATTTAGTTCACTTCTTCCAGGCTTTCCAGTAGAATTGGCAGATTTGAGGAAAGGTAGGTGGTTTGGGCCACCTGTCCCTCCTTAAACCCCACTTGTGCATGTTATGTGTTTGCCTGGAAACTTGGTGGATTTGGGGCATTTATGTGAAGACCTTAAGGCCATGTCTTCAGGAAACCTTTCATGTAGGTTTTTAGGTACGTGCCTCTTGTTTTCCCTCGGTAGAATACAAGGCATTAAGTTTAACTTAATCTGTAGCGTGCCCTCATATTTCTGGAAGAGCTTCACTAGGTCTGTGTGTTCCAACAATAAAGCAAGTTGCTTTCAGAATATTGCAGCTGTTGTGTTACCTGTTAATGCTCTGTTTTGCAATATACACAGGGCATGGTGTTGTATTAAGAATATTCCTAAATACAGTTGAAATAGGGTGGAGTTATTTGGGTGCATGTTTATGATGGAATTCCAGTCTGCAGAACGAACTGACTCTTTGGTGAAAGCTTCCCTTCACACAAGAGGGACAAAACCCCAAAGAACAGCAGTAATGGGGGTCTGTGTCCTGTTGGAGGCATTCCTCCCAAAAGCTCATGGACCTGATTGTGTGGTCACTTTTTGTTCCTTGGATTTGTAAAGCTGCTCCTGCCTGCTTTAGTGACAGGAGATAGCCAGTGACCTGTGTACACCTTAATTCTAAATTAAGGCCTGAGTCTTTTATACATAGGAGTGTGTCACAGGTGAGTTAGTAAGAGTGTATCAATGTGGGTGTAACTAAAACCATTTTATTAATGATTAAATGATGGTCAAAGATAATTAATTGACACCTAAATGAAAAGGGAATGATGATAGAATTGTTATTAATCAATAATTGAACAGTAATGAAAGTGATTTAACAATGTTTTAAATTATTGTTTAAACAATAATTTACACTCTAGTCAAACTACTACTTACTGTACATCTAATAATTCAGCTATAGCTAGATTTATATTAATGTAAAATGTCACTGCTCATTATAGATCTCAGATGTTTGGTAAGGGGCTCTTTCAACCTCAAGCATTAACCTTAAGAGCCATCCCTGTCTGAGGGGACATCATTGCTGAGCAGCCTGCTGCTGTACAGGAGACCCCAGTGGGCTCATGGGGGCTGCAGACATTTATTTTGAGGTTAAAATGTCAGACTCCTAGTCAGAGCCCCTTTTGGTGTACGTGCAGGTGTGCAGCTGTAGCAGTTTCAGTTCTGTCTAGTTCCAGCTCAGGCTGGTGCTGATCTCCTGATAAGAGAGGCCTGAACTCTTTGTTCCTGGATGAGACATGGCTTAGGATGATTCTCAGGGTTTGCACTGCAGGGATGATTTCAGTCAGGTCTCCTTTTGGTCAACCAAAGTACTGTCACTCACTCAGAAGGGGTGCATCCAGCACAGGGATCTTACATTATAAAAAAAAATTGGGTCTATCAGTGGTATCAACATTGTATAAAAGAATTGTGGTCTCTTAGGTTGCTGGTATCAGCATCTAAAGTCTGAGTACAGGAATGTGCTGGAGAACTTCACTGGAAAATTATTTTTCTCCAACTGAAACACCTGGTTTAGGTAGAGTAGCCTGTGTTCTTTATACCTGCCCTCCCTCAGAGAAAATAGTGGGATTTTCCTCACAGAAGGGTAGAGACAAGGGATCTGTTAACAGCCACCTGATGGAGGAATATCTTCTCAAAAGGGAATGGCTTACCCCAATTGTGTGATAGAAACTCTTGGGAAGAGGGTAATGTTACAACAGCCCTGTCCTTGTTTAAGTAATGGAGGGTATGGTGATTCCTACCAGAGATGTAAGCACTAGGAGCTCTTGCAGTTCAAACAAGAGGCAGTTGGGGAGTTGAGGCTGAAGGACTAGGAATTGCAATTATGAAGAAAAAGTTATGAAGTCATTCTTTCTTTCAGAAAGAGAGAACAAGATATGATTCTAACAATAGAAACCAAAGAGCCCAGAAGTAACATGATACAAAGCTAAAATTAATTCGTATCTTTAATTATAGTCTTTTTCTGAAGTACAGGTGAAACTAACAAAAGGGTAGTGATTATTAACACAGACAAAACCGTGAAGCAATCTGGAAACCAGTATAAGACATGAGAATGGCAAAAAACCCAGCAGGATATGAGCAGACATGGGGATCATCTCCCAAGTACTGCTCTGAATTGGGGCATGTCCAAACTCATTTAATTTCCTCAGCTCCTTCGTACTTGTGGAACCTCTCCTACATAAAAGTTGAAAAGGAGGCTGTAGGATGATTGATATTTTCCCAAACTGTGTGTGATAGCTTTGTCTCTGTGCCCTAAGTGCAGTGAACCACAGCTCCCCTGTGCTTTGGCCAGCTACTTGTTGTGCTGTCCTGCTGGGACTTCTCACTCCAGCCTCAGCTACCACAGGAGATGTTCTGTTTGTAGTGCTGTGCTTCAGCTGCAGGCTCTCAGCATGACAGCAAAGGAGGAGCAAGGGCTTGCAGACTGGGAAAAGGAGTAAACAAAATAGAATAATAGAATTGTTTAGCTTGGAAAAGACCTCTTAGTTTGAGTCCAACCACAAACCCAGCACTGCCACATCCACCACTAAACCATGTCCCCAAGTGCAAAATCTACATGTCTTGTAAATACCTCTGAGGATAGTGACTCAACCACTTCCCTGGACAGCCTGTTCTAGTGCTGGCTAATGCCTTCATTAAAAAAAATTTCTTCCTAATATCCAGTATAAACCTCTCCTGGTGAACTGAGGCTGCTCTTTCCTGAAGCTTTTTTTTCTAGGATAAGAGGCTGACTCCCACCTTGCTACAACATCCATTAACGTGTAGAGTGCAAGAACATCCCCTCGGGGTCCTTTTCTCCAGGTGTTTGAAAATGTATCAGACTCGATTGGTCCATATGGAATAAGAAGAAACTATTGTCTTGAAAAAGCGATACTTTGAAGATACTAGACTTTAAGTAGGTAGAAGGGACTGTAGTTAGCAAAAAGCAGAATCAGAATGTGAAGTTTAGTATTGCTTCCTCGTTGTAATTAAATGCTTATGTTAATGTTTGGGAAAGGGAATCACAGACTCACAAAAGGAGTCATGTTGAAAAGGGACCACAGTGGTCATCTGGTCCAGCCTCCCTGTTTGAACAGCGTCATCCCAGAGCACATGATGGTGCTTCTGGGTCCTTTTCAACTCAGATTGTTCTGTGACTCTCAAGTGAAATTGCTAAAAATAAAAAAAGAGTAAATAACGGCACTATTGCTATTAAATATGGCACAGGATTGTGTCCAGAGTGTTCTTGAACATCTTCAGTGAGGGAGATTCCACAACCTGTCTGGTCAATCTGTTCCAGTGTGTGGTGACTTCATGGTAAAGAAATTCTTCCTCATATTCATGTGGAACTTCATGTGCATCAGCTTCTGCCCGTTGAGAGAAGAGAAGAGAGAAGAGAGAAGAGAGAAGAGAGAAGAGAGAAGAGAGAAGAAGAGAAGAGAAGAGAAGAGAAGAGAAGAGAAGAGAAGAGAAGAGAAGAGAAGAGAAGAGAAGAGAAGAGAAGAGAAGAGAAGAGAAGAGAAGAGAAGAGAAGAGAAGAGAAGAGAAGAGAAGAGAAGAGAAGAGAAGAGAAGAGCCTGGATCCCTCCTCTCCCCGCCCTCCCTTCAGAAGCTGACAGCCACTGATGAGGTGCCTTCTCGGTGGCCTCTTCTCGAAGAGAAGCGAAGCTGCTGGTGGAGAGAAAAGGCGCTATTGTAGCCACAGAGGAAGGACCAGGAGCGCATTTCCCGGGTGGCCCGGTGCTGTATTTTCCTGAAAATCCCCACGAACGAACGATCCCGGTCTCCCCCGCCGCTCCCCCGGCCGGGGCGGGCGCGGGGCGGGGCCGCGGGCGCACGTGACAGGGCGGGTGCCATGGCGGGCGCGGGGGCGGCGCGCGGCAGCCTAGAGCTGGCCGGGGCCGCGGGGCCGCCGGGCCGGGCCGAGCAACCACAGCCACAGCAGCCACAGCCACAGCAGCCGAGAGCCGCCGCGATGTCGTCCGTGGCCTCCTACGAGAGCCTGGTGCACGCCGTGTCCGGCGCCGTGGTGAGCGAGCGGGCGGGGGGCGCGGGGCCCGGCGGGCGGAGCGGCCGTGCCGGCCTGGCGGGGGGCGCGGGCCGCCCGCTGCCTTTGTTCGGCCGGGACGGGCCGGGGAACGGGCCGGGGCTTGGCCGGGCTGGAGGCCGGGCCTGAGCAGCCGGAGGCACCTCTGAGGCAGCGGGAGCTGCCCCTCAGAAAGCCGGGTTGGCGCACCCGAGCTGGGCATCCCTTCGGTAAGCTCAATCAGAGGGGCAGCGCCTCAGCTGTGCGATCGCAGAGCTGCCCCGAGCATCGCCCTCCTGCCGCGGCCTCGTACGAGCTCAGGAGTGCGGAGGGTGAGGCGGCTCTTGGGTGCTGATCGAAATGTAAAGCGGGCACAGTGCAGCCGGAGGAGGTATCTGTCCATCACTGAATTTAATTTTTCATGTGGTGCTTGTAAATTCAAAAGTCGCATTTAGTTTATGTAGATTTCCTAGTGTGCCCAGCCCTTGAATTTTTCTTTTCAGAGTGCTAGCTCTAAAAAGTAAATCAGCCTTCTGCTTCCAACAGATAAAGAATTTTAGTGCATGTTGGATTGGGCATACTGATGGATAGAAAGAACTCCTCGTGTCTCCTATAGGATGAAAGTTGCTAAATGTTATTGAACGACAAACACTGGAACAGGCTGCTCGGGGAGGTCATGGAGTCTCCCTCTCTGGGGACATTCAGAACCCACCTGGATGCATTCCTGTGTCACCTGCTCTGGGTGACACTGCTTTGATGCGGGGGGGGGGTGAGACTGGGTCATCTCCAGGGGCTCCTTCCAACCGTGACAATTCAGTGTTTCTGTTATAAAGGCTGATTCTAAAAGGAAAAACAAGGCTTTAAGGGATGTTTTTGTTTTATTATAAATAAACGCAAGATTTTTGTCTGCTCTTTAAATTGTTTTAAGTCTGCTTACTTAAACATCAAAGGCAGTGGGGATTTTGTTTCCACTTTCAAAAAACTGGAGCTTTCTCAAATGATCTCATTGTTGAAATACTACCCATTTTCCTTTTGCTGGCTTCTGCAGAAGTCAGTGATACTTTCTAGACCTTGCTGTTAGCTTCTCCCTTCAAATACAGATTGCTGTAGTCAGGCTGTGCCCCTGAACAGAGTTTGTGGTGTGAACCAAGCTTATACATCCAGTCATAGACTCAGAAATGTGTTGAGCTAATGCATCAGGAGCACATGTGAGACCACAACATGATAACTTTTGTTTGTAGTCTAATATACTGAAAGCTGATATACCTTCTAGGCAACCTAGTCAAATTTGAGATGAAGGAATATTTTTGTGAACAGTAAAAAAATAACCAACACAAAACAGTGCTTGATTTCCTGTGAACTTTAATTGAATTACATAAGTATTCTTTAACTCTGCATGTAGCTGCAACATAATCTTCCTGTTGCAAAGCTTAGGGGTGAGAATTTCATGGGAGTATTATAGAGCAGTCAGGCTGCTTCATTAGCTAAATGGTGGCTGAAAAATAGCAATGAAACGTTTTTATATGTTTCACATTTTTTTGTTGTTACTATTTTTTATAAATCCAAGCTTCAGGCTGTGGTCCTGCACACATCTTTTTGGCAGCAATCACCTCAGGCCATTTATTCTGGCCACCTCTTGGCTACTGCACAGTTGTTTGTTGGGTGCTGTGACTGGCCAGTGAACTGATGTCCTGAAGAAGTAGCTCAGTGGAAAAAGTAGTTTTCAGCCAGATTAGTTTCTGTGTCTGCATCATTGTGTAGTGCCCAGAAAGTTATGCCACCAGATTGGAGGAGGCAGGGATGCAAATACAGTTGACCAAGAGGCTGGGATTACAGGGACCAGCCTGTACCTGTCCCTGTGATTATTCAGTGGTAATGTGAATTGGCAAAGCCCCGAGATCCAGTGCTGACAGGCGTGAGGGGAAGGCTGACAGTGAGGCCTCACCCTTCCAGCAGTGCAGGGTAACACATGGCAGCGTGTGTTCTGCACTCACTAGCATAATCTTACCTGCTGGTCTCAGTGCAGTTTAGCAAGGAATCTAAGTCCCTCTTGAGGGCTTTTGTTGTTGGGGAAAGGACTGGTCCTGTTTATCCCTCTTTTCCTTTCTTCTAGCCATGAAATCCTGTCTCTTCCCTATGATGCTTCAGGCAGCCTACTCATCATGTAGTTGAGTTGTTCCATTTGTAAACCCAAGAGAAAAGTAACTTGGCTTTTCTATTTCCCTCAATTTAGCAAAAGAAGGGGAGAGGGTACAAGTTGTTTTTTATGTGCAATGATCTGCTAAGTCAGTGTAGTTGTCTCATTACAAGTCAAGCACTGGAACAGGCTGCTGAGAGAGTTGGTCAGTGCCCCTGCCTGGCAGTGTTTGAGGCATTTGGGAAATGCACTTAAGGTGCTTGAGCTGTTGGTCAGCCCTGAAGTGGGGTGGGGGCAGCAGGACTAGGTGATCATTGCAGATCCTTTCCAAACAGACTGTGCTGTGTCTTGTGGCCACACATCCATTGTGTCCTGTGTGACACTACCTGGCTATTTCCTCATTTCCAATTTCTAATTCTGTGCAGGTGTGTGTGTGTGTTGGTGCTGCGTGGTGCCTTGCATTGAGCCTGGGATCCAGGATAAATCTCACTTTGGAGGATGGAAGCAGGGGAGGGCTGCAGGTTGTAGTGACTGTGCAGCCTTGCTCTGTGTGTAGGTGTAACTGCATTCTGAGGCTGTCTTCAAAGTTGCAGTAATGCAGCTCCCATTAGGAACAGCATTATGGCTCTTTCTGGCACTTTTTTTTTTTTTTTGTGCTGGCACTAACCTTATAACTAAGATATATTTTTTAGAAATATTCAGTCAGATGGGTTCGTTAATCCACTTGCTGTCCAGCTGGGTACATGGTAGGTGAGAATGATACAACACAGGACAAGTACGTGGGAGAGCAGAATGAACTGTTTTGGCAAGAGCCCAAGCTAAATGGGTTAAAATAACCAGGTAATTGTGGCCAAGTCTTAACATATGCTACCTAGTGTTAAAAAAACTGGAGAAATTTAACTCAACCCAGAATTGTTTTAGCGTGGAAACATCACCAGAAAAATGAATCCTCTGTTGCTGATTGTAGAGCTAGGTGCAAGCAGCCTGCTGAGGAGCTGGGGTATTTCCAGAGGCAGAGCTCTCTTAAATGTATGGCATGAGATAGCTGTAGAAAAGCTCGAGTCACACTGTGCACTGTAGTTTAAAAGCAGCATTGAGTGACTTGCTGTATCCCAGACCTTCCCACCATTTTAACAGTTGGCATGGCTGCTAACAGAAGAGGTTCCACAGCTTTAGCAGCCACCTGATGTGTGGGAAACAGGTTTCCACCAAGCCAGGGCCTTTTTGAGGCTAATAGGAGGTAGAGAAAGTTCAATGTTTATTTTCTGATGCCACTAGATCAACTTTCAGGCTTCAAAAACTTTCTCTTTTGGCAAAAAGCTTTTAATGGTTTTAATTTTAGCTTGATCTAATGCAAGAGAAAAATAACCCTCTTTTGTAAGTATGGGACAAAAATATGTTATGTGTGGAGTTTATCCCCTTTTTAAACTTACTCAGCAGACTGATTTGGGGGCAAGAAGCAAAGAGTTACAAAAGTCTAGCAGGCACTGTATAAGCAACTGATACACTATGCAGCCAGTTTATTTTGTTTTTCAGGGCAGTATGACTGCAATGACTGTATTTTTTCCTTTGGATACAGCTAGACTTAGACTTCAGGGTAAGTGTCAAAATCTAGTTTCTTTGTACAATGGCATTTCTGTTCATCTTGGCCTGGGCATTTGTAAGGGAGGTTGTAGTGGGGGTGGTCTACATGAACAGGAGTCTTACTTGTGTCACATTAACACTGTTTTTCTAGGTAAAGGTAATTCTTCCTGTTGAAAGTTGGGCAACATTTTAATTAGCTGAAAAGGTTATGTGCTCTGTGGCTTTTAAATTATTATCTAAGACCAAAGACAAAAACAGAGATGAAAGATTGCATAGGATTATATTTGTGTGTTGTTGTTTTTGGCTGCTGAGAACACTTTGAAATGCAGGGGCAATATAATGAAAAACAGAATTATTGAGAGGATGATTTAAAGGGAAAATCCAGGGTTAGAATTGGGATTAGGAATATCTAATGTTTACAGAAATGCAACTGGAATATGAACTGTGTTCTGAAACTCTATCTTCTAATCTAAAGTCTCAGACTCAGCAAGCATTTTAGAGCTATGACTAAAGCTCTGTTAAGAACTGGAGGCAGATTATCAGCCAGGTTGTCAGAAGTATGGGTTGAGAAATGAATAGATTTCAGTGCAGGAAGAGCCTGCTTTGCTGAGGCTTAGCTGTTTGCAGATGAGCTATAGGAGATTGCTCTGCTACTGGTGCTGGTCTGATGTCCAAGGAATAATTTTGAGAGCAGTTAGGCAGGCCCAATTCTAGCCCTCTACCTAAGGGGAACCTAGTTTGAGTTCATGTTGCAACTACTGGAATTGGTGATTAGAGATACCCTGGAGCACAACAGAACCTGTCAGTCTGAGGAAGAATAAAAAAAGGAACTAGCCTTACCTAGCAAATGAAAATTAGGAGAAATAGGGTATTTCTGTCCTTTATGAGGAAGAAGAAACATGTGCTTGTAGGGTATATTCAGAATTGCAAGGATAAGGACTTGAAAAAGCGTGCTAAAATTTTGAATAATCTAAAAGTTTGATTGCTTTGCTTTCCAGTTGATGAGAAACGGAAGTCAAAGACAACACCGGCCGTCCTTTTGGAAATAATCAAAGAGGAAGGCCTGTGAGTAGATACTGATTTTCTGTTTGTCTTCATGGAGATAAGCTCTAAAACTAATTTGAATGTGCTTTTAAAGTGAAACAATTAGCCTGTATCTGTGTGGACAGATTTTTGTTCCAGATTGAAATGTCTCCACACAAGTGTGATATGACTTGCATAATCTTATGTGTTCATCTTTAGCTAACTAGGATTAACTTTCTTGAGCACCTTATGCAATTGATCTGTTCAGTGATGTAACTGTGCCTTCATTAGTGAGGTAGCTGTGCCTCCTCAGAAATGCAAATGTACCTTCATATACCTGATCAACCAGCTTTGTCTGCCTGGATTCTTGGGTGTGTCAATTTCTCAATGGCCAAGATGAAACTCCTGGATAACTGAGCCACTTTCAAGAGAGCTCAGACGTGTTTCCTAGTTGGAAGGTTTTTATTTTCTCCTAAGCATGTAGAAGTAAACAACACATGACACTTTATGCTGGTGGGATTTAACATCTGTCTAAAAACAGTTAACTTTCAGCTGTGCTGTGCTTTAGTATTTGTCATAGTCTGAGCTGAGTTGGCTGGGAAAAACAGTTTTATGCCTTTCCTTGTTAGAAGTATTTTCCTAACGGAATCTCTGGAACTCCTAAGTAGACCGGTGCTTGCAGGACATTAAAGCTGATGAAAGTTTAACTTGGCCCATAATGCTGTGTCACCTTTGAACTTGGGCAGATGTATGCATGAAGAGTTCTCTGCCAGCTGATCTCTCTTGTTCACATTCCCACATTACCTCTGTCACATGAGGGTGGCAAGTAAACTTCAATTAAAAAAAAAAAGAAAAAAGTAAAAAAGAAAAATGAAGTAATTAACCAAGGTGGAAAGACTGCTAAAGTGATCATCCTACTTTGCCTGTAAGAGAGAAAAATCAGGAGCTCTGGCAAGAGAGGAACATTGTTTCTTCCAAAGGTATTGGGAAGGCCTGACAAAGCAATGGTTCTAATTTAGAGAAGTGTCTGAAGTTACAAAAAAAAGTCCAAACAGCAACAAATCTGAAATATGATGTGAGATCATAAACATCTTGTTCACATTAGCTTGTAGAGTCATGTCTCATTACCATACTTTTGTGAGACTGCTCTTCTCATCTAGATAAAGCAAATAGGTTGAGCTGAAGGACTTGCTGCAGAAGTTTCAGACAGCTTTTTCCCTGCTCTTCCATCCTTTTCTAAGTGATCTGAAAGGTGTTCACTAGTGTACACCAAGTTTTTCTTGCAGTGAATCATGTATGCTGCTACTGACAACTTAAGTAATTAAAATAAACTCATGGGGTTTGTTTTAGTTTCATGTTTTGTACTACAAGATGTTTCATTTGAAAATCATCAGAAGTCATTCCTAATAAATCAATCAAGCCCAAACTAACACTCAGTTAGAGGGCATAAACCCTAGAGGATGTTTCTCTCTTTCTTTTCCAGCACAGAAGAGATAGGTAATGTAAAAATTGTTGTAATTTGGCTTATGAATAACTGCATAGTCAGTTAATTTGTAACTGTCTGGTTAGCTAAGCCTGTAACTTCAGAAGCAATTGTAACAGTAAGATGTATTCCCAGCTACATGGGAGGGAGAAGCACTCATGGATTTGAGATGAAAAAGTAGCATTTACATTTTAAGCAAAGTCAGATGTGGTGTTTACCAGGCTTGCATCTTTTACAGTCTTGTTGGAGATCCTTAAATTCTACATACTCCTAGTATTTAATGAATTCTGAAGAGCCTCCATAGTTACTGTTGTTGGGGTGATTTTTTTATGCTTTTAACATGATACCAGCTCTCTACCTGTTCTGTGCAACTCCAGTGAAGGTGTGTATCCATATCTTTTTTGGATGTGTTGTAGAACATGTTGGGAATGTAGGACAGCTGTTGAAGTGTCCCTGTTTTTCAGGATCATCAGGCCTGTTAGAGAAGAGAGCTTTGTTAGGCAGATGTTGCGAAATCATTCCTAAATCAAGACAGGTTTAGATGATAATTCAGTTTTTCAACTGTGATTAATCTAGTTAAATTTAGCTAGGTAATGTCTTTTTCTTACTTACCTGACTGATTTGCCCTAGATTTTACAGTAAGGCATTTGTTAGAAATTCTTCCCACCTGTGTATCTTCTGTCCCCAGGTTGCATCCTTTGCCAAACTCTCCTAGGAGGAGTATATGGATTTCAGTAACTAATCTTCAATTTTTAAATTTAATGTGAGAATCCAGATAATTTTTTTCCTTACTCGGGAGTTAAGTATGGTTTGTTACCATTGCTGATAAAGACATATCTAGGTAGTACTTCCAGCCTTGTATCTCTGGGATCCTCCACCAGCACACAAAATCAGCCAGATCAGCCACATAAATACTTCACTGATTCTTACTGTGACTTTTTGCTCTCCATTAGGTTGGCACCATATCGAGGATGGTTTCCTGTTATCTCCAGCCTTTGCTGCTCCAATTTTGTTTATTTTTATACATTTAATAGTCTTAAAGCCCTCTGGGTCAAAGGTCAGCATTCAACCACTGGAAAAGACTTGGTTCTTGGGGTTGTTGCAGGTAATACTTTAAAATCTCCATTTTGTCAAGAATGTATTTTTGGTATATTCTATCTAATGATTTTCTTTATGAAGTCCTTTGGAGGCCACTCTGAGTGCTCACCCCTCCCACTGTATGCAGACCTGCTTCTTTGTGATTGCTCCTCTGTGTCATCCCTGCCTCCTAAGGAATTGTATAAACCATTCCTGTTGTGAATTCTGGCACAAAGCAGTGGTCTTGTGGCTTAGCATGATATTTGTGTCTGATGTGGTGCTTACCAGGTATCTAAGCTTCAGCACTAGGATGCTGAAGAAAAGGGAGAGGTGATAGTTGGGTTTTTTCCAGAGGAAAAGATATATGCCAATTCTGAATTAATTTCAATTACAGTAAGAAATTTTAATGTAAGAATTTGGGTGTCAGTTTTCAGACTTGGTTTTGGGTTGTCACCTGAAAGTGACAGGAAGTTCCTAGTTATATACAGGTCCAGTGGGACCAAATGCTCTTTTATTCTGTCCTCTTATGTGGATGCTGCAGTGCCTTCTTTGAAGGGATGATAACATTTGTGACTTTTCTAGCACACCCAGTGTGAAAAGTTACCACTGTGGGCTTTGTGTTTGCCAGTGATATTCTTCAGGGACTATTGCTCATGCAAATGCATAGAATCAAGCTGATTAAAAAAAACAACCTGTAAAAAGACCCCTGGGTTTGTGGATTTTTTGGGGGTTGGGGAGGAGTTGGTAGTTTCTTATACTTTCAGTGTAGGTATAGTGACTGTCTGAATAGCTGCTGGAAGTAAGGGAGGAAATTCTTAAGATGGCTCTATGTCTGTGGTAAAATTCCATATATTTTGGAACAAAGGCTACAGGAATTAGGGTACGAATTACCATTTACTTTTCCCATATGTTGTGTTGGTTTTATTCCCTCTTCCTACCAGAAATTTCAGTAGCATGTGAATCAGGGGAAGAAAAGGGGATTAAAAAAAGTTTTGAAATATTCTCTGCTGATTTTCTTTGTGCTGTGTTTTGCATTAGGAGTAGTGAATGTACTCCTGACCACCCCTCTCTGGGTGGTGAACACACGCCTGAAGCTGCAGGGAGCAAAATTCAGAAATGAAGACATTGTACCAACCAATTACAGAGGCATAATAGGTAAGCACCTGTTGTTGTCTTCAACCAAAGAGAAGTTCATGAAGTGAAATGTATCAAGGACTTTGAAGACTTCTGTTCTTTATGAACGATTTCACCCTGTAATCTCTGTGCTGCTCTGTCACTTTGCAGTCATTGAGTTTTACAGGAAACCAGACTTGGCTGTTTGTGATGGAATTAAGATTTTGCGGTGTGCACTCCTGTAACTAAAAGACCTTTGCAGGGGCAGATATGTTATCATACAGATAATGGAGCAGTAGTGAGCTCCATGAAGTGATAGCTGGGAGTCTGAGTTTGGACAGACAGTCTGAAAATTAAACTTCACTCACCTTAATCTCTTAATCACATGTTCAGGCTGTCCTTCTTTTAAAACCAACCAACCAAATAACATTACTGTTATTTTGAAGAAGGTTTGGAAGACCTTAATGTGGATTCCACACTTGTAAAAAAATAGAGGGGGCTGCCTGAGCAGATGATTAGTTTTGTGTATGTTAATGGTGGTACAAACAAGAACGTCCTTTGTCACTACCTTTCTCTTAATTTCTGGATTAAAATGAAAGTTTAGTTAAAATGCTTGCATAAAGGACTGCAGTGGATTTTTATACACTTGGAATATTAGGCTTTAAGAGTAACTTCTCATATCTTTTATATTCAGAGTTTTGTACTCAAAATATTAATAATTTTTTTCCTCACCTTTTGTCTCAGATGCTTTTCATCAAATAGTCCGAGATGAAGGAGTCTTAGCTCTGTGGAATGGTACTTTCCCCTCCTTGCTGCTGGTCTTCAATCCTGCCATACAGTTTATGTTTTATGAAGGCTTTAAACGAAAGCTTTTGAAAAAGCAGCTGCAAGTGAGTATGTTTTGAGGCCAGGTGATGAAGGTGCTCTGTTACAAGACAGGATTTTTGATATGCATCATTTGAACAAATTCAGAATAATGGGTTTGGTTTTGGTTCTAGTATTTTCAAGTGGTTTTTTGAATTAGTTTGTCTAAAAAGGGTTCAGCATAATGAAATTATATGGGAATCTTTCATGTCCCTAGGGAAGAGATTCCTGTAATTAATTCTTCCACCTGTAAAATAGAACTGAACCTCTTCTCCACATTTCCTTGCATACATTCACAGGTCTTGATTAAAAGTAGAGATTTCAATTCTAATGTATCTTTTATAAGTATTTACATACTGACTGTTTTGAAGTCTGCTTTTAACACTTTTTGCAGCAAATAATTACTTTTTTTCTTGAAGATCTCAAAAATAATTACATTTTCAATGTAATTTTTCTAGAAATGGACACTAGAATTAAATGTAGCATTGCAACCATTCCTTCCTGATTTTCTAAATAGAAGTGCAATCGCTTTTCTGTCCCTTCTTTATACTGCTCTTCTTTTTCCTTGTCTATATCAGATACGGAATCTCAGCTGAACTCCTGTTCCTTTTATGTTCCAACAAACTGGAAAGCATTTGTATTACATTTTCAGATAATGTCATATTATATCTTTAAGATGCTTTGCTGTTAATTAGTGATTTTAGAATGTTAGGTTATACCAGTATGTTACCAAGCCATCTTGTTTTCCCCCAAGACATGGTGAGATTATTTTTACATCATCAATGAGGCTTGGGTTTTTTACTGTCTTTAGTTAATACTGCAGCTGTAGCAGCCTATTTGTACCTGATGGATCTACTCCATTACATTATGCACATTTTTGAACAATGAGCTTAGCTTCCATCTGCATTGTTATTTTCTTGTTGACTAATAACATACTTATTTATGTATTTATTTCTTGTGTTTCTTTTAAATTACTTAGTTCCACCTTAAATTAGGACATTTCTTTGTCCGTGATCAGTGAAGAGGGGGTATAATTTTTTTTCCAGCTCGAAATGGTAATTTTTATTTTGAAAAACATTTTTCTTCTATGTGCTTGTTTCCTGGTTGTCCTAAATATAGCAGGTTGACCTTTTTAAAAATGTGCATGTGTAAGTGTATTTTTGATTGCAATCAATATATTTTAGAATATATTTTGAGCTTGTTTTGATATGGGCATCTACTTACGTTCAGTGATTAATTCTCACTGTTAGACTGAGATGCACTGTAATCAGCATAGTCTGTAACAATGGATTTGGTACGTCCTGGAGCAGTGTGGGCTTCAGCAGGGGTTCTTGACTAAAAGGGGATGAGATTTTTAGCCTATGGCATCAAGACTAAAATTCTGCCTGGGAGTGTAGTGGTTATGTCTCAGGAATACAGAGTGGTGTTCAAGGAATCTTTTGCTGTCACCTTTTCACAAGTACTGTATGACTTTTTGGTTTCACTGTTGGAAAAACTGAGATGCTTATTGACTGATGGTATGTTTAAATGATACTTCCTTATCTTTTGTCTACTCTTGGTGCTTTGAAGGGGTCTAATTGTATGGCCTTATAGCAACAGTAATCTAGTTATATTGAGAAATGCAAAACCAGGTAGAATTTACAAATAAACTTAAGAGGTGGTAAAGTTAATTGAACCATAACCAACTCTTTAAAATGAGAAGACCCTGAGATTTCATGAAATCTTTATGCCAAAGATCCTTAGATAATCTGGTAGCAGGTACCAGTACAGAATCTAAATACAAATACAAATGGGTAATTGGCTATTTTGGTACTATGTGCAGTAAATTTGTTCTTTATCTATTGAACAGCTCACGTCTTTGGATGCTTTTGTCATTGGTGCAATAGCCAAAGCAGTTGCCACCACCCTCACTTATCCTCTGCAGACAGTACAGTCAATTCTGCGGGTAAGTAATCATTTCATTTCGTGGCAACTCTGCCTCTGACGTGGTCTGTATCATGCAAGCCTTGTTTTTATTTGTGTTAGTGGACCCATTGTTTTGGGAGGCATTTTTCCCAATGCAGGTCACTGACTAGAATGGCTTTCCTCTTTGGTTTTGACAGAGCTTGATATACTGGTGCACATTTGTTTCAAGTTGCTGGTAGGATTGCCAGTGTATTGCATTGGTACAGTGTCCCAGAGAAGCTGATGCATTGTACTGCTTTTAGGCACTGCAGAAATGTACATTTACTTATTGGAATATAAATGGAAAATGTGTCAAGTGAGAAGTTAAAATTAAATCTTCTAAAACCAGTCTGTTTCCAGATGACCTATGGTAATTTAAAAAAAAAGTTCTATTCATAGACTTTGTTGTTGAGATGATGGTCTGACCTTGTCAGTGCCCAGAATGTGATTCATCAGAGGAAGCTGAGCTCCCTCATAAGTAATGCCTTTAGCCATTTGCCTGGCCATGTAGGCTAATTGTAGTGGTAATGGAAACACTTGCATTTATTCTGACTTGCAATTTGTACATAGGCTGGATAATGCTGCTGCTTTCAGAGTGTACCAATATTGGTGTAATATTGACACAAGACAAAACTGGGGAGTAGGAGGGAAGGAGACCTGGCCATATGTAAGCATATTGTACTTAAACCTGTGTGTTTTAAACTCTGTAGCAGTTAAATATTAATAAATGTTTCCACATGAAATATATTTTCCTAAGTAAGGAGGAGCCTTAACTTGCCTCTACAGTGAAGCCATTGTGTATGTTCTAAAACTTGGACAAATTTGGAGAATGAGTTGAATTGCTGAAAACAAGCCTTCCATGCTAAGAGTATCACTTTTCAGACCTCTCTAATAAGGGAATTTTCATGTTAATTGTTCATCTGGAAAAAGTAATTTTCAAGCAAGTTTTGTAATAATTCGTAACTCTCTAATTAGAGTGTAATAAATGTATCTTGATTTTTGGTAACCTGTGAAAAAGTAGTTAGGATGCTATATTTCAAAGCAAGAGGATTTGGATATACTTACTGTGTAATTTTTATCAGCAGTCATCTTTTCTGAAGTTTTCATAATTTTTATCAGCTGCCTTTCAATGCCTTATCCTGTTTTAACAGCCTGGACACATCTCAGTAGTAGCTAAACTAACAACACAGACTTCTGTTACTGGAATGGCAGATACAGAGAAACATTTAAATAAAAATAGCTCTGTTTGGATAAGTTGCAACATCAGTCTGTTTTTAATTTGTGATACTTCTGTTTGCTCCTGATGTGAAGGAGAACTGGAAGGAAAGTTGGAGTGCTCTGTTTTAGCCACAGAACAGCTTCAGCCCTCATTCCTTTCCAGGGTTCCTACAGAAGTGGTTACAGTCTTGAGGCTTCATCTTTTTTCTGTCTCCATTTAGCTTTTTGAACAAAATTCTTCTGACTCTTAATGACGGTGTAAAAAGAAGAAAAAAAAATCCAGTGCCAGTCCATCCTCTCCCTGTGATGATGGGGAGCACAAGGACCCTGTGTCTAGTTCTGCA
The DNA here is from genome assembly GCF_027579445.1 of Ammospiza nelsoni. NCBI lineage: Eukaryota > Metazoa > Chordata > Aves > Passeriformes > Passerellidae > Ammospiza > Ammospiza nelsoni. The sequence goes on from NC_080637.1 coordinate 49,332,094, forward strand.
GTCACTACGGGTGACTTCTGTCCCTTTGCTCTATGAAAGAATAGCCAGGAGCCCTGAACACATCTGTTGAGGACAGCAAAAATGAGTGTCTGTGACATCTGTGCTGTCCAGTTCAGACTGGCTATATTTTGTGATGTGCTTTCTAATCTAAAGTTGGCATTGTTCTAGTTGATGAAGTTTTTGTCACTCACACTAAGCAATGTTAAAAAAGGTTATGAATAAAGGTTTAGTATTTTCAGAACTAATATTCTGCATGAAAAAAAGTTGCAGGTGTTTTTTTTAAATAATTTTAGCAGATTTGCACACAAACTAATATAAGCTCCATATAATTCATATAAACTTACACATTGTAACTAAGTTCTCTCATCAAACTAATACAGAACATTTTTTTTCCTTTTTAACCTTAAACCTTTAGAAACTTACTCTTTTTTAGAACTTATTAGAGATCTTTGTAGTAAAGTCTTTACACCTTTGCTTTCAACTCTTTGGCACAGTTCTCTTCTTACTGTCATATAATGAACAGTTATCCTGTGTAATTGACAGTGGTAGCAGCTTTGCCATTTCTTACTTCTCCCAGTCATTAAAACTATGTGACACTGGTGTTACTCATTCTGCAGTGAAACTGTTCTTTGGCCTATGTCTCAGTAAAGAGCAGATAAATTAAAGTTGCCTCTGGAGGTACAGCAATACCATTAACGTTCTCAGTGATCCCAGAAGAAAAAGTTCTCTTAAAAATGGAAGTCTTTTTTCTCTGTTATAGAGAATGCTAATCCTTTTGGGAAGTCTTCTGCAGTAAATACTGAAGTGTTAACATTCTAGTGAAAAATTAATTATTTTCTTCTCTCTTAATGCCCTTTGTAGTACAAAAATTGTCCAGTGGTGGAGAAAAGAGGAGAATGAGGCACCTAATGGTGGTGTGAAAGCCTGTGTGTAATCTGGCTTTCTGCTGTCTAGTGATTTCCACTAGCATTCTGTTGCTGCTGTTTCCTCCCAAGTTATTAAAACACATAGTAAAGCCTCTATCATCTTGCATTCTCTTAAAATTTCTGAGCTGCCTTAATCAGCTGGAATACTTTACCTACTGTCAATGGTAATTTCTTACACATAAGAAATAGCAGTTGCCTCAACATGTTCTGGGGAAAAGCTCATCCAACATGCAGTTATTCAAGTTCACCGTTCTTCTTTAGCACAGAAGCTTAATACAGTCTTCAAAAGCTATTAGCCTGTGCTGCTACAAATACAAGTGTACCAACTCTTGTATATTAATAATTCATAGTTACAGCTTGCTGGCAGTACTATCAACCTGTATCAGATAAAAGTATCAATGAATGCTTGAAAAGGACTTGCTGAAATTACTAGTTTAACTCTACAGCAGCAGCAGTCATGCCTACTGATAACCAGCTTGGCCATAAGCAAGTGTAGTGAGTAAAAAAGAAATATTATTTAGGCCAGGTAGGTAGATGAAACAATTTTGTTTTCTTCCACAGCAGCTCACACATAAGTGCTCCAGGACCATTGCTGGGCAAATAAATTTTGTGTTTGACTGTGCAGTCTCAATGTAGTAATGACTTGCAGGTGTGTGAGGGTCTGTGTCTTTGTGAAGTAAAAGCTGAGAAAGACAGAAAGAACTTGCTTTGAGTGTCATAACCCTATAAGACTCTGCAAATTATGCTTTTGAGATCTTGAAAACTGCTTCCTCCAGAGCAACTGAAAGAGAGGAAATATTTGTTAGAATCCATTTTAAAACCAAACCAAATTACAGTAATATGTACAGTTTTAATGTTTGCAGTGTGAGCTTTGGCCTCTGTTCTCTGCTGGTAGTTATGTAATGTGGAAAATGTTTAAAGAGGTTTCAGGTAGGCTCTCCAGATTTCATGCATGTGTGATGTTCTCTGCCAAGCACATGGGGATCTAGTACAGCAAAATACTCTTCCTTTTTTTCAGTTTGGACGTCACAGGCTGAACCCAGAGAACCGAACACTGGGCAGTCTTAGAAATGTTCTTTACCTTCTTCAACAGAGAGTGAGGTGAGCTTTCCCATTTTATTTCTCCTACCATGATAGAGAAAATTTGACTTATTACTAACACTGTGAAAATGTTGCTGGGTCTGGATTTTGTTTCCTTTTGCCTCCCTTAAACTTGACATTTGAGTCAACCTGGTTTTTGTAATATATTGTAGAGTAGGCGCACAAACCCGGATTCTCCTAAATGTCTGTACAGTAAGTGACATCAGGGATACATATGGATGCTAATTCATTTCACCTCTCAACTTGAAAAGATGCAGGTTTCTTGCACAAAGGACCTTAAGTTTCTGCAGAATTTTTTCTTTAAAATATTGCTAAACATAGCTGGTTTAAGGTCAAGAATGGGTTTAAGATTCCTACAGTTGGTCATCAACTTGTAATATTGATTCTTCTCTGCAGTGTACTGATTTACTTACAGAAAGCTGTTCATGCTTCTTCTTGTTTGTATTTTCTCCTCCTTAGGCGTTTTGGGTTAGTGGGACTCTACAAAGGCCTTGAAGCAAAGCTCCTGCAGACAGTCCTTACTGCTGCTCTAATGTTTCTGGTGTATGAGAAACTGACTGCAGCCACCTTCACAGTCATGGGATTAAAGCACTCGCGCAGACATTGAGGAGGAGCCTATGCCAAAGATTCTGGGGTCTAGAAAACACATTCCATTTCTGAGACCTGGCTGGGTAAACAAAGAGTCCTCACTTTCTCTGCTTCTCTTTTTAGCCACCTTTATCTCCAGTATTTGGAGAAATCTGGAATATGCTCATAGGACCTGTTGCCACGAATTCAGGGATAGCCCATTCCCTATTGTTCTGTGTACTCACCATGTTAAGAAAAAAACAGAGACCTTATTTAAGCACTTGACCTGAAATTTAAACTATTATGTGATTTGGTAATTTGGTTGATATTCTTGGCAAGAATGACTATCTCTCACTATACTTTCTTCTTTGCCCTCAAATTGTCCTCAACTATTCTTGGATCTTTATCTTCTTTCAGCAGCTGGTGGGGCTGGTTTTGTGTTATTTTCCTTGACCTGTGTTTGTCACTTCATATTTGGTTCATTAAAATAATTCATAAAGAATAACATTTTTGGCATGGTTTTCTTTTACCTGCAAGTATGTTTGTGGCACAGGATCTGCTGTTGCCCCAAATACCTGGTGATGAGGTCTCTGAACTGCTGGAATGGATATTAGAAGTGAGTGTACAATTTGTCTTCTTGAATGCAGATACTGGCTAGATGGGAGGAAGATAACCTCTTGCTTTTTCAAGCAGAGTCCCTCAAGCTGCCTCAAGAAAATGGGCTTGCTACAGAAATACATGAAGTTTTATGACCCTATTCTTTGTGAGAATATGTGAATTCACACCATGTTCTTATGCAGACAGGGGGCACTGCTTTAGAAGTGCTATGCCTGCTCAAAAATGTGCTTTGTTTATTTTTCCACTGATATTCCCAGGCCATAAAGCCTAAAATGTGTATGTTCTAACATGTGTATGTTCTTTTTGCATAGTTTTGGTCAGTATTCCTAGACTCTAAAATCCAAATTGAATTGTGCTCTGTCAGTTGTTAAGTTAGCAGTAGGATTGTTCTGAAGAATAGTTTTCTATTTGAAGTATTGAAAAATTTCATGGCAGTTTTAACACCAAGAATGTCTAGAAGGGGGAGAAGACTTGAATGCTGCAGGATTCAGAATTGCAAAATGGCACCTGTTTCTGGAGTCTCAATTTAGTCCATTTTAAAAATGAAATAGTAAAATAATTCTGCAGATAATGTCTTTTGAACAAGTGCCTTCTTTTAAGAGTATTGAGAGTATCTGTACAAGAATACCCTTAATTCAATGCTGGTTGACTTTCGGTCCAAGTAGGATTTACATAGACAAGTAAGAATAAAAAAGTGCAATAAGCTGTAATTATACTTTCTTAAAGGATGAAAGTGAAAGACTGGAGACCTCACCACTGGAAAAGAATGAATCACAATTCTGAAAATTTCAGTGAAAATACTTTTTTTTACTGAAATGAGGTGCCGTGTGGAAAGGTAGTCTGCTGTCATTTGGGTGTTTTTAATCCGAAATTTGGAATTGGTAGTATGGCTCTTGATAAGCTACCTCACCTTGGAATTCCTGCTGTCAGAGTTGTTGTGGGGAAGCAGAGTGGTTCTCATGCCAGTCTGGCTGAAATCTGCCAGGAGCTGGAGTTCAGCACCTTGAACCTTTCTGCTTTGTGGCATGAGGGAGCAATTCCTGTAGAGGTATTTTTCTGGTTGCTCTACCTGGAAGAAGAAACTAAATGCTTGCTAGCATTTACTAGCCAAAAAATACTTGTCTACCTGCCAGTGTGGATTCAAAGGGATAAAGTATTTCCTGTTTGCAAAAAAGCAGAATACAGAAGCCCTGTGTGAAAGTGTGCTGGTCTTGGCTGTGTCTGTGTTACCTGGACAGACCATTAAGCCTGGAACAGACATTCTGCCCTAATCTCTCTACTTGGCTCTGCTGACCAATTATAGTGAAACAGTTTCATAAAGGAATGAAAGCAAAAGTTACTGAAGCTGGGAGCATCTCAGGTCTTTTAATGGTTGACCTGTGGCATTTAAAACTTTTTTTGCTTCTGCATTATCCGGTATTGATTCAGACATTAAACTGAAATAACTGAAAAACAACTTAACCTTGTGTGACTGAGCCAAAATGCAGATGGTTGAGGAATTGTTAAGTCATTTATTCAATTGGCAGGCAAATGTTCATGTTGCAGCTGGTACCTCTACCTAAGTTTTCTCAGATGTAATTTGAACAGATTATGACATTTCTATTAGGCTGCCTAAGACTATTTCAGTGTTGGTGAGTATTTTTGACATTAAAAAAATCCATAATTTATCAAGCAAACTATGAGAGACTATTTTTCATCTTGATACTGGAGATGTAATTCATCCTTGGTGGATACATACTGTCCAGAAATGAAAACTAAATAAAATAATTCTATTCTATTTTAAAATACATTTACATAAATTGCCATTTCCTGCTGTCTCTCTCATAAGCAAATAACAGTTTATTTAGGAGGTAGTGTAAAGACATAATCCAGCTAATCTGGCTCTGTGGATTTGTCATTTTGCTAGAGAAAAATAGTTGGCAAACTATTGACATAGTTGCCATCAAACAGCACAAAACCTACAAGTGTTCCTTTAGACACAGGTGGCTCCCAATGGATGTGGCTGTGGCAGTGGAAGCTGGAGATGGAACATGGAGGCAGAGTATGAGGTGGTGTGGCAGAAGCACTCTGGGCACCTGCAGTGACAGCCTCGGCTGCCAGTGCTCTGCACTTCTGCTGTGCAGCAGTAGTAACTGTGTTCCATCCAAAAATTGTGTCAATCCATTTCTAGAGAACTTAACAGAAAATATTTTCATCTTCAGATGAAAAACAGATCTCCCTATATTTTTAATGCTGTTTTTCAGAGATGAGAGAAAGGAACGATGATTACAAAGGAGAGCAGCAGAGAGGATCGTCTGTCTTAGCTGAGTTCTGTCATGGGCTCAGTTTAGGAGATTTAAATTTAATCCTGTGCTCTTCTTTCTCTTTCCCACCCCATACTTTGAATGAAGGTAGGAAGCCCCTGTGGCATCTTAGAGATTGCAAAGCAAGTGGCATCAAGAATTCTGCTCCAGTTTGTATTCCAAAGCACGTTTCTTGCAATTACAGGTTGCCTGTATGGTAGGGCAGTATTTAACACATTTTGGCTTATTCACTAATGTTATTTGTGTGTGTATATATATATATATATATATATTTTGTGTGTGTATATATATCTCAATGTATCATATAATAGAAATGCTATTCACTAAGCCTCAGGAGGATGACAACTGATAGGGTATAACGTGTTCTTTTTGTCTTATGTAATGTTGAATTGCTGAGTACCTGCTGCCAAAGCTGGCTGTACTTTGCTGGAAGAGTCTCTCCATCAAATGATTTTCTGGCTGCACTGAGGAAAGTTATTAAAACCTGAAAGCTGGTGCATACCCTTTGAGGGAGGAAAACCAGGATTTACCTCCAGTCTAAACAAAAGGAATGGAGCTCACTGCACTGCAAAGCTTCTTGTCCAGATTAATCCTTCTTTACGTGTCTTACTGCTCACCTGCTGAGGAAGGAAAAAGGGGCTGTGCTGACCCTGCTCCTTGCTGGACTTTTGTAGCTAAGACGGGTAAACACCATCCATTCAGAGGAAAAAACAGATGAGCTTTCAAACTGGGATATTCCTTGTACAGGCATCTGTTGAAAAAGGTATTCCTTGCCATCAGTGGAGTTATTTTTGGACCACATGTCAAAAACATTTCTTACCTGGTGAGCATGGGGCAGAACAGCACAGGGCTGTGGGTGAGAGGGAGCTATATAGGAGGCCCATAGTGTTTATGCCTATTTTTGGGGTCTATGTCTTTTTTTTTTCTTTTTTTATCAATATGATTTAAAGCAAAGAAGAATGAGAATGACATGATGAGGAACATGAGTATTAAACCAGTTGTTTTTATGTGTAATTGTTTATTCACCTAATCTAAAAAGCTGAATTCTGTGTCTGCAAAGGGTACTTTGTGGGCATTATAAACCTCTCTCTGCCTCTTCACAGCAGAAACAGAGAGGTTTTAGGGCATGGTTTGATGGTCTATGTGGGCTAAAGACCCCTCTTCAAAGCAAGTTTTCCGGGTACAGAGAGGGACCAAGTCCATCTCTGCATGACTGCATGGTCTATACAGGGCTGTTGGTGCTGACCTAGTGTAAAACTTTACTAGTGTGTAACATCATCTATTGCTTACATAATATTCATAGCTTACAGGTTTTGATAGCACTAGATAAAAGAGCATAGCTTTAGGATTCAGTGAGCAACAGCAAAAGAGCTTTTATGAACTGGCATATTTTAACTTCTTGATTCTTCCTTTGTTTCGTGTTTAAAATAAATGGACTCCAGAACTTTCTAGAAAATGATAACTAAAAAGAGATCACTTTTCTATTTGGCTGACAACATTTTTTTTCTGCTGTCTGTAGCAATGTAGTGCATTTGTCAGAGCAGCTTGGAGCACAGCACAGCCACTTTAAGGTAAGGGGCAGAAGCTTGTGCAAAGATGGATTTATTTCTGTCCTCTGCAGTTGGGGAAATTATTCTCCAATTACTGCAGCTGGAGGAGAGGGAAGAGCAGGAATTTGGTGGTCCAGATCAAAAAGCCCACAGGACAACACTCCCCATAATTTGCTGCAATGGAAATGTGAAGTAATAACAAGGCTAGAATCTATCTGTGAGAGATTGTCCGGCACATTTCCAGATCCTGGTGTAGCACTTGCACAGTGGAGCCCAGCTTGTGGGGGTGCTATTGCAGCAGCAATCAACCAAACAGTTCACAGCTGTTCCACAGCTGGTGAGAGGCTTCATTTTAGCAATCCCTGACTGAAGTTTTGGGTGTATATTCTTCTGGAACTGGAATGGTCTGGATAGTCAGGGGGTTTCCTTGAATACCCCTTTAGTCAGCACTTTTAATTTGCTATATTACTTTCTATGACTTTTCAAACCAGCTGAAGAAAATAATAGGTGTGTCTAGGTTGCTGGTATTCGCATTTGGATTTGCTGCCAAAATTGCATAAGGTGTTCAGAAAGTCCCCCAAACATGGCACTATGCCAGACTGAAGATGAAAGGGACTTTAAAGGCACAGACAGTTACTGCTTACACTGGAACAGCACCTCACAGAAGCAGATTTTAACTACAGGGAAACCCTCTTAACAATGTTGTATTTGTAGCTTTATCTCTAATGCCAAAGGCCAGATTGAGTCACACGTGCTGGGCTCAGGGATCTCTATGCAGAAGGTGCCTGGGATCAGCCCAGGGTTATCCATAGAAAACCCATTTTTCTGACTGCAGCCAGTGCTCAGTGGGGCTGCAATTGTTGATGCCTGTGATCCGGCTGGCGTCACAGCATACGTCGGTCTTAAAATTAGTAACAGCTAATCTCTGCTGTACTCTCACATCCACATATGGAGCCTGAGGTTGGGGCTTTTTCCCCAGTAGGATTTATTTTGAATTAGAGACAAACACTGGCCAGGCTTTAGCTGGCTTTGCTGTGAATTCCTTGCTGAAAATTGTCAGTTTACAATTCTTGGCTTGGCCTTTCTGACCTTCATCTGTGATGGGCAGAAGATTTCAGCTTGTCAGGGTGGATTCAAGATGTGATAGGGCCTCCCCTAATTGTTTCATTGTCTCAGCTGAGTGATGGCACATCAAGGCCCAGAGCTGCTCTTTTGAACAAAAAAATATTTCCTTTGTCCTGTTTTGGGAAGTTCATTGTTCATTTAATGTCCTTGAGGAGTCATGGTGACTTGTTGATGTGAAGGTTTTATGAAGCGCTGTCTTTCATGAATGCTGATGTGAGAAAACTAATTTGATGGATTTTTCTCATTATCTTTCCTCATGCACATGTCCATGCAGTCCCAAGCCTCAGAGTCACCTGCTGCATACAAAACAAATTTCATTTCTTTTGAATTATTTCTCCTGGGCTTGCTTTGTGGCCATGAATCAAGAATACTTTGACACCACTGTTTTCTACTTTTGAAATTCCCAGGATTACAGAAGGCAGTGTATGAGGGTTTTGTATTTTTTTTCACATGGCAACCTTTTATCTTAGTTTTTCCGAAATATTTTGAAAGATGCAAGTTGGAGATTTCATATGATGCTTTCAAAACTCTCAAAGTATTTATCAAGAATAAAGCAGTGTTCCAAGAACACTGAAATATTGTTTAGTGGATATACTTAGTGTTTGGAGGATAAAATGGGAAAAATTCCTATTTTCCTCATAAGCAGAGAAGAGGACAAAAAATGGAGAAAGAATTAGTAAGATTTATTTCTTCATTGCTTTTTCTCTAGAATATGTATAAGTTTTTTCCTAAAGTTGAAGGAGAAACATTCATGGAAGCCTTGTAGCTCCTGTATGCAAGATGCTAACTGCTCCTGTAGTGTGTCAAGCTTTCATATTTTTAAAAACTATGAATATTCATATACATAAAAACTATATTAATTTGTGAAGCTCAGCAACCCGTCTCATTTCCCTTCTCCATGCTAAGTCTGTTTTATTCCTGCAGGGTTAGAAGGGGCTCACCCCGTGGAGCCGCAGGACAGTGCCGGTAATTATTTGCATTTTTGGGATGTTTTGTTTTCGGCGAGGTTTGGTGTGTGGCCGGGGCAGGCACCAGGAGGTGGCAGCCAAGCCCCGCTGCCCTGCCTTGCTCTCCCTGCTGCCGGGAGCCCAAGCAGAGGGACTTTGTGAGCCGAAAGAAATCAAATTACACTCGGAAGATTTGGAACTTTGGCCTGGAGAGGGAGCACACCAGAAGCTGGGAAGGAGGAGAGGGTCAATGCCATTCTGTGTATCAAAATTGTATTTCCTTGATGGGTGGGAAGGACTTGGCCTATGCTGTGTGTGTGCAATGCTGCTGGTTTATTGCACATTATTGAGGTTAATTTTTTTCCTTGGTGTCATTATAGCCTTACAGTGAATTAAAACCTTAGGTGAATCTCAGGCCATTGTTTCAATACAGGCAAAATTTTTGTTTGTTGCCATGTCAGAACATTAATGAATTGTATGTGCTGCCTGTTGCCTTGAATGCTGCTGGGAAAAAATAAAAAATTCTAGTTTGAAAAATGTATGTTGAATTAAAGTGAGAGACTGTTTGGTGGGAAGAAAAAAAACCAGCCAAGTGGTGGGTTTCAGTACAAGACATTTCAGAGGGGAGAGTGAAACTCATGGAGTTACAGGAAATGGAAAAATTACGTTGCAAGAAGGAAGAATTTATAATGTGATTGTCGCAAAAGGTTGTCTGAACTCAGGCCACCCCAGGGATGTGGTGGGATAGTATTTCCACATTACTGCCACCAACACTAAAACCTGCCATTGTCATGTGTATTTAAAGAATTTGGCATGATTCTGTGAGACAAAGTGAATTGCTTAGGCTGACAAAAGTAGATGTTGCTATGTGTGATTGTTGACATTTTGCCTGTTTCTTACTAGCACTTGGCTTAAGCATATCACCAAATAATTTACAGTGCCTCCAACATCCACGATTTCAGTCTCTGTTTTCTGGTTTGTGCAACTGAGTCCCTGCCAATGACCTGAGCCTTGAGTCATCCTTCCCCTGCCCAGCTACAACTTCCCCCAGCTCTCCTTCTGCCTGTACATACTCCTCCTTCTCTCCTGAGGAGTAACTTTCCAGCTGCATTAGAAGGTCAAAGGTAAATGAGAGAACGTGGCCAGATCTCTGTGGAAAACACACTTTTTCAGTTGTGAAAGCCTGTATGGTTTATAGAGTGGCTGTAGTTGCTGACTTCCTCTTTTTGGGGTACAAAGACTTCAAAGCTTTGTGTTAAGAAAAGACTCTGTGCAACAAGAGCTGTTCCAAGCAGCAACCTCTGCAATTGCTTTCAGAGAGGAATTCAGGTTAGTTTCCACAGGGCAGTGATTGAATATGCTATACCATCGAAGAAATGGGGAGGAAAAGTCAAAGTGAACAACACAATGACCTTGGACTGCTCTTTTTCGGTCCTGACAGACCATAATGCTCTGTCATTTTCTCTTAATGGAAAGAAGTGTGTGGTTCTGGAAGGCAAGGGAAGGGGAAGATGATGTAGCTGAGGAAGGACATGCTTGTCAAAAGGCTCCTTTGCAGCACTGTTCTACAAACATAATTAATGTTAAACTAGCATTAATGAATCTTGACTGTCCCTTCCCAGCTGGGAATGTGATGTATGATGTGACACCTGAACATGAAGCTCATCTTTCTATTGTCACACAAAATGACATCCAACTGCCCTTGGCAGGGGATGGCAGGAGCTGTGGCCTGTGCTGTGAGGATGATGAGTCCCAGTAAGGGACTGGTGGCTGTGTGTGAGCTGGGCCATGTGGTTTGGTGGGGGCAGGCATTGTCCAGCATCCACCCTCTACAAAATGCAGCACAGGGCATACAGTGCAGTTTGCTCCATGTGAAGAGACCATGAGTAGCTCCTCAAGAAGGTCTGGGGGCCAGCAAACTCAACAGTATGGGCTCTGGGATCTTCCAGCTGTCTTAGTGGGGTTCAGATCATGGTGTAAACCTTTGTCAGGTGCCTCATGCTGAGTAGAAATGGGAATGTGTGCTTGATTTTACAGCAAATTGTGGACTTTCTGTTTGCTTCATCTGTAAAATGGGGATAACATCTGAGCCTCCTTCTTGTGAGCAGAGACTTTTATGAAAGTAATTCCCTTGTTCAGTGCTTTGGGGTTACTGCAAATGCCATGGGAATGTGACCTGGTTTTGAGCTGGAAAAGTAAACTGGCTCAATACTGACTTCTGGAGTGATCACTGCTGACCCAGCACCATCATCTTGCAGAGATGGGGCCAAATCAAGTTCAGGGCAGGTCATAAGGCAAACAAGGTCTGTCTCTGAGAGCTTACAGCTCAGGTTTGCTTTCAGCAGCCTGTCTGCCCTGGTGGTCCCTACTGACCATACAATACCTGCAAGGAGGTTGTGTACAGGTGGGCATCCATCTCTTCTCCCAGGTAACAACTGACAAGAGGGAATGGTGTCAAGTTGCACCAGGGCATGTTTAGATTTGATATTGGAAAAACTTCTTCACTGAAAGAGTGGTCAAGTATTGGAACTGACTTCCCAGGAAAGTGTTGAAATCATTAACCCTGGAAGATTTAAAAAAAAATGTGTAGATGTGGTGCTTAGGGACCTTGCTTATTGGGGGCCTTGGCAGTGCTGGGTTAATGTTTGGACTCAATGATCTTAGAGGCCTTTTCAACCTAAACAATTCTATGATTCCATTCTCCCATCTAGGCACAGCTGCAGAAAGTGCCCTTGTTCACTAAGCACACTGTGAGAGATGTGAAGCCAGCACATCTCCTGTTTCTTCTCACCACACGTGGAGGTGCTTAGAAAAGCCCTGGGTTATCACCAGGAGAGGCTTGGAATAACCCAGGACAGAAGTTTAACATCTTTCTTCTCTTGGCCATGATGCAGCTTGTGGCTGGGGAAGTGTGCTGAGACCTCTCAGCTGGAGGGGGATGTTTTTGGAGACCTCCTGAACCTCAACAACTCTGCCCAGAGACATGGTAAGGACAGGAATTCCCCCTCTGACTTCTGCCTTGATTAGCCAGGATGAGTTGTTTGATGCAATCAGCTGCTTCTGGACAGGAAGCTGCAATGTACCAGCGCTGCTGTCACTGATAATGATTTGTTCCTGCCCTGTCTTGCAAGGGGGCTGGTAAGAGAAGCCAAAAAGTGTGGGAACATGAAAGCTGCCTTCCTCCTGGTCTCCTCCTGATTGTCCTTTGTGTGGTGTTGCATCTTATGGTGAGTTTGTATTTTCTCTGTCATCTCTACTATGCAATATAGGTAAAAAAATGTAAGAAATGCAAGAATGGTTTAAACTCACAATTGTTTCAGTAGAGGAATCCTGGAAAGGTGAGTTTGGCACACTAGTCACACAGAAGATATTAGAGATGATCCTCTTGCCCTTTTACAGAGAAAAGATATGGCAGGAATGAGGACAGTCTCTACCAAGCCATTATTTTATACTTCTCTCTAGTGTTGATCATTAAAAACATGCAAACAGAAAAGGAAGGAAGGGCTTCCTTTCCTCTTTCCACTTTCACTGTACAAATGCCTTCCTGTCATGGTAATAGGTGGGAACCTTAAACTTTAAGTACTTTACTAGGGAGAGCAGTTGTGAAGTTCTGGTTTGTTTTCCCATGTGTCACTTTGCTAGGACTGATACTAGGCAGAAAAGGGAAGAAACCACAGAAAGTGGGAAAACAGGTTCATTCTAAATGGCTGGAGTTGTGTGTGCAAAACAGGGGTGCAATTTTTCTCTCTGCTTTTCAGTCATAGAATGTGAGGTTGGGATGAAAGGGAGTCAACTGGATGAACTAATTCTCTTCAGGAGAGAATAAATAGTTTTATAGAAAATGAGCAATCTTTTCCTTTGTTCTTTTTCATACTAGATTCATAAAAAACCCCCAAAAAACAGGAGCTAAAATATTTGGGCATTTTTCCTGTGGTTGTCCTTATCTGGACTGTCACAGCACTCAAGGGAGCTGCATCATTTAGATGGATCTTTTATAAGTCAAATGGGATGAATCAAAGGGTGACTTTGGCCCAGGAGTGCTCAGCAGAGTGTTCCCTACTGCTTTTCCCAAGGCAAGAGCATCTGGCCCAGGGCAGCAAAGGGAAGACTCCCCTGTGTGCAGCCAGGGAAAAGGTTCAGGCTTCTGAGCACTCACATGGGCAGCTGAGGGAAGTTTTCATTTGCCACCTCGCTGTGCTCTCTACCAAGGTTTCATGTCCCACACTGGATGCATTTCCCTTCCTCCCAGGCTAAGCAGGGCTGGGTGACCTGGGCAGTCTGTGCTACAACAGGAGCAGCTCGCCTGCAGCTGGGGGTTGAGTGGCTCCCTGTCCTGAGGGAAAGGGAACCATCACCTCTCTGCCCCCTTCCACTGCTGTCAGGCAAGCCTAAGGTGGGCCACAGCCAGAAACATCTGAAACTCTTAGCATGGGTTAGTGGTTGAATTCTAAAACTTCATATGTGCATCAGGAAACAAAAGAAAAATAAATCAGTGGTTTCTTCTGTAATACTCAAAGGAGTTTGGGGTTCTTGTCTGGAGTGAGAGCTAGTTTTGTGAAATTTGAGCTGTTTGGTGAAAAGTATTGGATGGCTCCAATTTGTGATGCTGATTGTGAAAAGTTGTGGGATCAGGCTTGATTTTTCAAAGCAATTACCTCTTGTTGTGATTTAATTCTCAGGCAGATCTGACTTGAAATCAGACAGCAGCTACACATCTCATATTAAATGTTTAGGTAACTGATACAAAAAAAATCCTCATATTGAGAAGTGTGTATAGATCACCGATACAAAATCCATGCTGAGTAGTCTAAGCAGTTTTGAAATGTAGGATTTCTGTGGCAAGTCACACATGTACAATTTCCACCTCCCTTCACAATCTAGACCACTTGACTGAGGCAGAGTGGGAGAAGCTGTCACTACACCCCTGTGAGCCAAAGCACTTCCAGACAAAGCAGTTTTGGTGTTCCTGGCTGGGATGGGCAAAGATCCAGCTCTTCCTTGTGTGAATGTTCCTGTCTCATGGTGGTTTCATAACACTTTCAGGGCCTCTCAGTATCCCCTCTGGGATTCCACAGTGGTAGAAGAGGAAAGAAATCCAGCCAGGTTTTGTTTGCACAGGAAGGTATTCAGGAGCAGTTATCAAAATTAATTTCCTGCGTGTGTAATTGCAGGAACAGGCAAGCCCACGTGTGCTGTTCAGGTTAAGTCATGTTATTTTTTACTTCTTGTCAGCTCTCTCAAAGGCAGATGTGTCCATGAGGGGCTGAAAACTCCACAGCAGGGAGATCCAGAGGATCTGCTGCTGCTGATACCTCTGCCTTTTTTCAGGGCCTTTCTTTTCACAGCTCATAATTTCTTTACCCAAGTGTTTAAAAAAATAAAAAGGACAAAAAAAATCCCAAAAGTCAAAACAAACTCAACTAACCTAAATCATCTTGGAAACATTCAAACACGCAGAAAAATAAAAGAAGCGGAAGGAAACTAAAGCAGCCTTTCTGGAGACTGATTTCTAATGCCACCATCAAAAAAATCAGCAGTGACCCTCCCTTTTCTGCACAGGTAGGGATGAGTGCCAGGCTGAGCTGGGAACCTCCCAGAAGGGAAGGCCTGGGTAGGAGTGGCACACTGGGTTGCCTTGAAGGGGAGCAGGCAGCTAATCTGTGACCAACCTGCAGCCATTAGTGTACCCCAGCCTGTCTGCTGCTGCCATCACCTGCCAGCTCCTGCCTGTTACCCCAGAGGCCCTGCAGAGGCTTGGAGGGTGGCATTATTGTCATCACCATCATCATCATCGTTTTCTTCCTGTGCACTGCTCCAGTAGCATCCCAGCCTCCTAAACTGGCTTTGTGCTCAGTCCCCAGAAAAACTGCGCTGGAACCTGAACATTCTTCCCTTCCTGACCTTGCTCCTGGTGGTCTGTCCATCCAGCCTGTGTAGCTGCCAGCAGCTCCCAGCTCCTCTGTGCTCCTCCTCAGCCCCGTGCCCTCCCCAAGGTGCCTCTCCCTGGCTGGCAGCTCCCACAGCCGCCCAAGGGGCTCCAGTGACTCTCAGGTCTGGAGCCTGACCACAGGGCCATGCACCCATGGCCCAGAGCAGCACAGGTGGGTCACAGGTGCCACTGGATGGGCTCCTTGTTCTGGGCTCTGAGGTTCAGGGACAGGTGCCCCTCTCTCTTTCAGCTGTGCTGATAACAAAAGCTCTCTTCACCCATCCTCACCGTCATTCACCACCCCCAGCATTTCACGCCCATATGGCTTTGCTTCCTCCTGCCTCCATCCCAGCCCACCTTCCTGCTAATTCTGCTTTGTGCTGAAATTCTGATCTCTTGGGCAATTGGCAGCTTCACCCCCTCAGTGTGCCAGCAGCCCTGCAGCCAGCGAGAGGGATGTGCCTAAAGAAAAGTCCACCTCCATTTCAGCAGGCGTCAGACATCCTTTGTGCACAAAAGCTGTTGGTGAGGAAGGCACCAGGCCAAGAGTTAGTGACAGGAAAGAAGGGAACTAAGTCATGTTTTTGTATAACATATCTCTTTTCATTGTGTGTACACACCTGAGGGCAGGTGGGTGAGAGCTTTCAGAGGAGGTGCTGTGAGGACCTGTGGCTGGGATTTCTTCTCTCCTGCTCTTCTCATTCATCTCCCCTCTGTTTTTCCACTCCCTCACTTTCTCTTACTCAGATAATTTTGTGCTGATTCAGCTATCCTTGTCAGGAGCTCAAGCTGCAGTGCCTGAGCTGTGACTGCCTCTGTGTTGGGACCCTTTCCTGCTTTAGGGGTCCCTGCAGGAAGTGAGTACTGCACTTTGATTTCTCTGAGTTCCCCAAATCCCTGGGATGCTCAAATCATAGAATCATAGAAAGTTTTGGGTTGGAAGGGACCTTTAAATAGTTCAGCCTCCCTGCAATGTGCAGAGACACCTTCAACTACACCAGTCTGCTCAATCCCATCCAGTTTGACCTTGAATGCTTCCAGGGATGGAGCATCTACCACCATCTACCATCTCTGGGCAACCTGTTCCAGTGTTTCACCACTCTCATTGTAAAAACTTCTACCTTATAGATGATTGAAGTTGATCCTCCTCCAGTTCATCCCTTGTTCTATCTCAACAGGCCCTGATAAAAATTTTGTCCTCCTCTTACTTTGAGGCTTACTGCATGTACTGAAAGGCTGGGATAAGGTTTCCCCAGAGCCACCTTTTCTCCAGGACTGTGGTGGTTGAAGTGCTCCAGGAGCCAAACTGCTGCTCCTTTGCCTCCCCTCTGCTCCCTCAACTCCCCTGGGAGCAGCTAGGAACCAGCATGCTGGAGGGGACCTGCTGGCCAGAACCAGATTGTGTTTTCTGCTGCACTGGGGAAGCTGCCATGGGACAACAAAACTTTCTTGAGGGAGCTAAACAATAGCAGAGAGTTTCAGGGTTCTTTATTTTATGTATTGGTAATTTTAGTCATTACTTCACTGATGAAGTTGAATGCATTTGCTTAAATCATCTTTTTAACAATAAAATTTAGCTTATTTCACACAGAATTTCCCTTTTGTTCTTTGCTCAAATACTCCTGCCCTTTGGCTGTTATTAATTACACCCACGGATTTCTAAACAATATAATCTGGGGAAATTGGGGTTTATGGGGAGGGCCAAGATCTAGTACATCTGAGAGCAATATTCCTCTCCCTTTTAAACATTGTTAATTTGTATTGAATACAGGAGCATGTAAACAAAATGCCAGCTGTACAGCAGAGGATAAAAATTACAGGGCAGTGAGGCCAATTAAATCAATTGCTGTGGGCTTTGCCTTTCCCCTGGCTCCTGGAAAGGAAGGCTGGCAAACACAGGTGTGGACAGGACACAATAATTGTCCTCTGTATTTTAAAGGCACATTGTCACCACTTCATCAGATACTGTCACCAACCTTTAAAAAAGGACTAAGCTGCTGTTTTAGCTCTCAAGCCACTCTGGCATATTTGCTTCCAGTGCATCAGAGAGTTCTTCTCATCCAATTTTGAGCAATCAAATGGTCTGACTAGCCCCCAAAATAGGGACAAGCTCTTAATTTCATTAATAAAATCTATTTATAACTGAAGGGAAAGGTGGTTGTCCACCTGTCTGAAAAGACTGCTTTTCTAAAGCAAGGATGTAAGCCTCCCCTCAGACAGTGTGTGAGGTCCCTGCAAGAGTGTTACTATTTAAGGTTACTTTTGGCTCCTTCAAATGTCCTTTGGGATACAGAAATCATCACTTTGTCCTGCTGAGTTGCCAGGGCTGCAACAGGGGAGTCACCATCTACATATTCTCTGGGCTACAAAAATAGAACAAAAATGGAATCATAGAATGATTGATGTTGGAAAAGATCTTTGGATTATTGAGTCCAATTTTTAACACAGCACTGCCAAGTCCATCACTAAACCATGTCCTGAAGCGCCTTATCTACGCATCTTTTAAATACATCCAGGGATGGTGACTTCACCACTTCCCTGGACTGCCTGTCCAATGTCTAGACAACCATTTTGGTGAAGAAATTTTTATGAGTATCCAATCAAAACCTCCTCTGGCATAACTTGTCCTGTCTTGTGTCACGTGGGAGAAGAGGCTGACTCTCACCTTGCTGAATTCCTGTCAGGTAGTTTAGAGAGTGCCAAGGTCTCCCCTGAGCTGCCTTAGGGGTGAACAAACCCAGCTCCTTCAGCTGGTCTCCATAAGATTTGTGTTCCAGACCCTTCACCACTGCTCTTCTCTGGACATTCTCCAGCACCTCAATGCCTTTGCTGTAGTGAGGGGTCCAAAACTGAACACAGGATTCAAGGTGTGGCCTCACCAGTGCTGAGTATGGGGGGATGATCACACACTGCTCCTGCTGGCCACACCATTTCTGGTACAAAATGTCACAGCCTATGTGTTTATGATGCCTATTTCTGAGCAAAGCTGCCCACTGGGATTTTCAGCCCTCTGTCACTGGAAGAGGTCAGTGAGGTGCTGGTTCCACCAGGCACGTGGCTGGCTCAGATGTGCTTCCAGGGGTCCATGGGGTTTCTCTGTGGCTTTTCTTCATTTGCGTCAGGTGAGGGGAAACTCCCCTGCAAGAGCACACCCAGGGCTTTTGGGACACTCAGCTCTGCCAGCTCATTTACTTCCTTTTTTCTGCTCCTTGATTGTATCTCAGACTGAGCTGAGTTGGTTTTGCATTGTATGGAAGGAAGAGGTCACCCTAGAAAGGAAAAGGTTTCCCTTGAAATCTCTTGCTGACCTCAAGGGCAAACCACATGGGTGGGTTCGGAGTGCTGGTGGCTCACAACATCCAACCCACAGCAAATGTGGGTCACTGATAGCTGAGCTTCTCTGAAGCCACCCACATTTGGGTGTGGACAAACTCTTCCCCAAGCTTTCATCTCTTCCCTTAAGGTGCAGGCCAGCTGGCATCAACACCAAGCCCAGTTCCATTTATCATGCCATGTGGGACTGCCAACAGCAGCTGGTTGACATAACTGCATTTCCTACCACTGGAAATAGTGTTTCCTGTTGCCCATCTTTCATTCCTGTAATCCCAAGTGGAGGCTTTTGCTCTGTTTTTGTTTTATTTTCCTCTTGAGGAAGACATAAACACATTTCTTAGTTTCCTGTTTGGAGCAAAGTGGCTGAGTCAGGACCAAAATCAGCCCTGTGTGCCTGCTCAGGGTGAAAATGGGGACTTTGTGACTTGGGGTAGCTGCTCAGGGCCACCTCAATTCCCTCTGCTCCTAAACTCACCTTCCTGTGAGCTTCAGACTGGGCTGTGGATAGTTACTGTGGCCATCCCTCTCTTGGGCTCCCTGACAGTTTTCCCCAGACATCTTAAGCCTGAAATGCTCTGTGTAGCTTCAGCCACTGCTGGCAGCTGGCCAGTCCTGGGAGCACCACTTCCAGCAGCCCTCCAGAGCCCCTTTCTCCCTCTGAGCCCTTGTGCACCTCAGTTTTTCCAGTGAAGTCTCCTTGTCTCCCCAGCAGACCCCTGCCTGAGTGCTTTGTGTCACCTGGCCAGAAGCCAGGCAGAGTCTGGGTAGGGGCAATGCAAGGATGGGAATAAATTGGTCCCTCACCCTGGCTTAATCTTTGTTGTAGCATTTAAGGCACTGTCAGAGAGCAGATCTGATGAAAAAGCTTTCCCGTTAGTTTTTTTTAAAGCTCTGCTCAGTTTCATATTTTCCTAAATGCTACCTACTCAGATTGGTTCTCTGAGGGAGCAGATAGCTATGTCACCATGGGTGGCACCATGGGAGTGGCTTCTCTCAGTGGCAGAGCCCTCCTGTCAGGAGGGAGAGGCCTGGGGACCATAACACCAGGTGGAAAGCCTGTTTATGAAGGCAACATTAATATTTTCAAAACAACCAACCAAACTTCCTACTTGCATGAACAGCCTGATGAACAGCAACATCCTAAAGCCTTTGCAGCTCTGGTTTCCCCTACCCCCCATCCAACAGAAACAGAGTAGCAAATGCAATTCCTCAAGTATTGCTAATGTAATAAAACAGCAAGGACAGGGGCACAGGACTGGGAGGAGAGGCAAGAATAGCATGGAGGTGTTTTCCTGTCCATGAGGACGCAAGCTTAGGCCTGAAGTAGTGTTTCTCCTCTTCCCAAACAAGGAGTGACTGGGACCAGCTCTTCCTGGGCTTTGCTTGATGCAATCATTCCTAGAGAGGTAAGAAATTTCTGTGTCTAAGGGGACTGAACTTTTCCAGGACCACTTGGACAGATTCCCACTCAAACAAGGCTTGCAGGACAGGGTTGGCTGAATCACTGCTGTGGGAGAGGCTGTAGCCAGCAGATAAAAGGTTTGCATCACCAGGTGCTGTCAGAATGAATGTTAAATGGAGTGTAAGAGAGACATGACATGCCTAAGGCTCAATTAACTGTTCCTTTTCACCACCAGACCTTGCACTCATGCTTTCCCTATGCCTCTTGCTTTTTAACTGAGCTCTGACTGTCACCAGCTATTTAGCAACAATATCTGCCTGGGGTTCAGCCACGTCCACTTGACAGCAGCTCTTTCAGGGCTGTGGTTGAAGTGAGTGGTGAACTTGAAAAGGACAACCTCGTTTCACCAAATGAGTGAGCAGAGCTTGGGCAGCAGGGGGCTCTGAAGGGTGAGCTGGCTCTCAGCTATGGCAGCCCTGGGAAGCCCAGAAGCTGTGTAAGAGGAAACTGAACTGCAAGTAGAATTGGGATCTGTGGCTGAGATTTGCTAGACAGGTTTAATTAGGGTGTAGCACTGTGGATAACACTCACTTCTGGGAGTTTTTGTATTTGCAAAGTAAGTTTACCCCAGAAATCCTGTGCAATGACTGTTTCCTTATTTATCTTGAAAACCTGACCTTTCACTGCTGACTTCTGCCCCTTTGGTTCTCTTTGGTGGCATGCAGAGCTCCAGGTGGTCTCGATGAACTCATTTCCCCTCCCTCAGATTTCTCCTGAAAGTTGCTGCAGCTGGTGGCTCACACAACGCCTTCTGCTTTATCACTAGAAGCTTTCAAGGAAGCCAGCTTGCTGAGACCTGGATTTCTGACAGAGGAGAAAAAAATTGAAGGTAGGAACCACTTTTTTTTTAAACTTTGAGTAGCGAGAAAAGTAGGGTCGGAAAGGTACCTGACTTCATTTTTTCATGTGAAGATTATCTCTGAACACAGGAGCAGACTCAATTAGTGGATCCAAGTGGGGCAAAAATCCAGACATGTTTCTCCATGGCTCACGTATCCATGCCCAGGGAGGGCTGGTCCTGCTCATGGCTGCCATCTGAACCCAGGGGCTGCATTTTCCTGAAGGGCTTTTTGTGGCAATTCCCATTTAAAGAGATCTGTCTTACTCTACCCCACCGGGTTTTAGCCTGGGTCAGTTCTCTGTTGGGGTTCAGCACGTGGCTCTGTGACCTCTGGGGCTGTGGAGGAGGTGGCTGGGCTTAGGTGCAGCTGAAGGAAGGAATGGCTGGAGATGCAAGGGGAGAGCGATGGCTTCATGAGCACAAGCATTGCTAGAGAGAATCCTGAGTCAGGAGATGGCCTCAGACCTGTGTCCAGAGTTAAACTGCACAGGCTGTAGGAATAAAGCCACAGTGCTTGGCCTTTTCCTCTGATGACCCCAGTGCCACGCCCTTCCTCAACAGGAGCTCTGCTGCCAGGGACACCCCCTGTTTGCATCACTGAGTTATGGAGCTCTGCTCACAGCGTTCCAAAATACAAATAAGCAGGGACTTGGATAGTCTGACCTCATTAACACCTGTGTTTTCCTTCTTGAGCTGGCAAATACAAGAGCACTTCCATTATTTTGGACAGTGCAGGGTTGTGGATGTCTGAACAGCAAGAAAAGACACAGTCACATTTGTTCCTGATGATTCTGACCTAGGCTTTGTCCAGCTAGTTCCATGATCATATTTTCAGTGGCAAGCACAAATACCACTATTGATTCATTGCTGTTATGGACACGTCACTAGCAGCAATAAAGGAGATGGGTGCTCAGAGAGGATGCAGGTGTTCTTCCACACCACACGTCATCCTGCTGGATATCCCTTGTCTTTTCACATTGCTTCATCTACCATAAAACTAAAACAATAGCTGAATATTGCAGCTTTCTGAAGGTACATGTATGTGGCTCCTCCAGTGCCTCAACTAGCTGTAAAATTGCTGACCCAGCAAGACAAACAAGGCCACATCTGATTCTGAGAGGCACAGGGTGGAAAATGCTAATGGCTGAGTTTACCTGAGCCTTCCTCTTACCGAGTCTGATTTCAAGTTGTTGATAGTGTTGATAAGTGATGTGGGCAGAATGTTTCTGTGTTGGGTGTCTGTGCGTGCCCTGTACTGCCTCAGGAAAATTCCAGCCTAAACAGTCATTTCTCCATACCTAAGAGAAACAAGCTTTATTAGCATAACAAGAAAACCACATCCTCTTTGATTAAGATTTTCTAACACAGCTATGCCCTGACTTCAGACATTAAGTTAATCTTTCTATTACCCTCTGCTCCAAGCCTGTTGAGATTAGAAGCCATTAAATAAAAACAAAGAGTGATGCTGTTTTGGTTCCTACATTTCCTTCAGCACAGGCACACCATGTCCCCAAAGTTTGTGCCATTCTTGAACAGAATAGAGCATTCCTGGGAATTGTTCCTCCCAGTTGTAGGATACTAGAGTGTAACTGGCATTATTTTACTTGTTTTTATATCTTACTGTAATTATTACATGCTGTTATATTAGTAATGACAATAATGTTAGGGAAACATTGTCCCCTAGTGTGTTCAGGGGTTCTGGTTTTTGTGTTCCAGTGTGGGATTTGGGTGCACATTAGCAGAGCAGGTGAAAGGGTTAAAACAAAAATCAGGACCCATAGGGAAAAAGTCATTGGTAGATAAGCGGGAGAAGAGGTTAATAAACAGGATCTGAAAAGAGAGAAGGATGGGGCTTGGGAGGGTCAGCACGGCACGATTAGGCAGCAAAACAAGCTGAGGTTTAAACTGGGATTTAAACTGAGATTTAAACTGAGGTTCAAACGGAGATTTAAGCTGTGTCTGCGTGCTGCACCATCGGAGGGTCAGTGCAGCTCATTCCCCCGCCGCGGAGGAGCGCAGAGCCTCCCCAGCAGAGCAGCCGAGCTGCCGGCCCGGGGCTGCTGTGCCGAGCGGGGACAGAGCAGGGCAGCCCCGGCACGTCTCTGTCCCGGTACATCCCGGTCCCGGCACGTCCCAGCCCGGCTCTCCCACGTCTCCCTCGACTCCCGGCTCTGGCCCGGGGCCAGCGGGGCCGCAAAAGCGCCCGGGCGCCCCTGCGAGCCCCGATCTCCGCTGGCTCGGCGGGATGGCAAAAATCCGGCCCGCAGGCTCCGTCTGAAGAAAGATTGCAGGCGTTTGTATGTGCTGGTAGTTCCTGGGCCTCGTACGTCCCTCTCGTAAAACACACCGAGGATTTTCCCAGATAAAAAAAAGGCACATCGCTTGGCAGAGAGTCACATCTGCACGTACACGAGAATGAAAACATCCGGAGAGCGCTGCCCTCGAAACAAAATGCCCAAGAGCCCAAAGCCATGGAGGGGAATGGAGAGTGCCATGATGGCAGCACGTTTCTGTCTCCTGCCTCCTTCCTGCCAGCGACCATCAGCCATCCCGGGCCAGGAGCCAGCAGAGAGGCGAGTCCTGAGCTGGATGCCTGGGCTGGGTGCCTTCCTCCCAGGAACCAGGGTGGCAGGAAGGAGAAGAGTGGTGGCTCTGCACAGTCTGGCCCCTGAATGATGCAGGGACTCGCTGCCTGGCACTGTGCCCATGTTCTTTTAAACTTGTCATCCCGCTTCACAGCAGGAACCCTCTGCCTTCCTCACCAAAGCATAAACACAGAACAAGGGAACAACGAGTGCTCATTCATTGCACGGTTGTTTGTTTCAAGAACCAATGTTTATATAGTTGAAGCTCCCACATGCCACTTTCACCTTTCACCGATGCCCCTGCAGCCTGGTAACTGGGATGTGACAGAGAGAAATAAGCAGAGGAGCATTTTAGCGTGATCTAACAGCAGAGTTATTTGATCCGGGGTTTGGTATGCACTGAAAATGCCAGTGGTTAATGGACTGTGAACATGGTGCAGCAGCTCTTTGCCTCCCTTCTGGCACAGGAGTCTGTGCTTCATGAAGCTGAAGAGGATGCTCTCCTTTGTAGCATCTGTCCCACTCATCTAGTGACCAGCCTGGTTTTACTACGCATCCATCAAAGCACAGCCATCAATATACAGATATTTCTAGCCTTCATTAAAAAAAAAAACCTTCGTGAATAAAATAGAAAAGCCTGTCTGGGTAGATCAACTTTGATCTCTGGTTTTGACCATTAGCCTGACTTGAAATTTCCATGTCTTCAAACATTTGGTTTAGCTCCTGCTACAATTTTCTAACACAGTGCCTAAATTTAAAGACCATGTCTATTTATGTCTGAGGTTTTAACATTTCCTCCACTTGGACTGAACATGGTTTATCACATCCTCTAAACCCCAGGGACACTCCAGTGAAGAGAGAGCACTGTCAATGTGAAAAGCAGGGATATTGTCCCAGTTTCAGACCCCTCATCTGTGCCAGACTCTTACCCAGATCAGACACCTCTGTTTTCTCTTCTGCACTTAAAGCTCACCGGGGAAAGGAGGACGCACACACCAAAAAAAAAGTATCAATTCTGTAATAAGAAGAAAAATCACTCTTGTCAAATGTATTTTTCTCTCCATAATGGGAAGAAGTACTTTTTATAGGCTTTTTATTTTGGACACGGAAAATCATGATGTGTTGTCCTCTATGTGCAGTGCCCAACAGAAGATTGTGCCATTCACCATATGCGTCATTTACTCCTCGTGCCAGGTTTCTGCTCAGTTTTAATTTACTGCTTCTGAGGGATTTCATCCTCTCCCTTTTGGGGATTGTTCAAATCAAACAGTGATTATTGTTGGCTCTTTCCATTTTAGGCAGCCACCATCACCATAGCTTCTTTAAGTGCTTTCATACAAAAACCCACAACAAGAGTGAAGCTTGCTAAGAACTCAATGTAGTATCTGGTACTTTTCCTCTTCCAAAATAACTGCTTCAAGTAAAGGGTTTGTTTGGTTTCTTAGGCTTTGTACAGTTACTTATTTTAGGTTGCTTTATTTAGTTTATATTTTTGTTCCTTGTAGTGAGCCAAAATTTTCCTTTTCTCAAATTCAATTAGGTCCTCCTGGCTATCACACTCATACCACCATAACTGCTCCTCTTTCCTTGACATTTATATCCTCCAAAGCTTTGTGAGTTATTATCATCACTCTCTTCTCTATATATTCTTGTCATTCAACCAAATTATACATTGGTTTTGTTTAAACATTTTAAAGCATGGAATCACCAGGGAAAATCAAGCATCCTTTTGAAGTCTTTCTGGACTCTAGGCACCTCTTTAGGTCCCTTTATATCCCCTTTAGATCAAATACTTGTACTTTGTGGTTTGCTATCTGCCTCTTGCCAAGTGTGCAGTCAGTCCCTGCCTGTCTTGGGCCGCTGACCTGACAGAGACCCAGTGACAGTTCTCATGACCCACCAAGTACAGAGAGGGATCAGCCAGCTCAGTGCACAGCCCAGGATGAAATGCACATTTCAGGTGCAAGAGCAGATGAGGATCAGAGGGTGTGTGTACCCATGCCCAGCAGACACAGGAGGGCAGACTTAGAGCAATCGTGTAGCTCACTTCACCCTCTGCTGGGCACTTTGCTGGGGAAGAAGAGACTTCATCTTTCAGAATATTTGCATGTGATAAGTGCAGGTCACTGCAGGACTCAGCCAGAGTAGGGACAGTGACTGTCACAACCTGTGGCATCATCAGGATAAGCCTGCCGTGGAGCCAAACCAAGGTAATGTGCTCACAGACGGCAAATTATCAAGTCAGCAACATCTCAGGTAGAAAATTGTAAAGGGTGGCTAAACCTCGGTCTGTGTATGCAGCAGTGAGAACAGGGGTGCTGGAGAACTGCTGACATCCACAGCAGGGGGAGCAAACACAGGGTCTCTCAACACACCAGGGCCCAATTGGGCCACACATTGGTGGATTTCAAAGATTTAGATATCTGGAACATGGCAGCAGAGAAAGTTGGATTCCTTCTCTACAGCAGAAACAGTAACAGAGTTGCAGACAACGTCCAGGAAATAGATGGTGCTCAAGATACAAAGCTGGACAATATTAACCTAGGAGATTCTCTGAAGACTAGGTTACTATGAAAAAAAGAAGCATAGTCACAAAATACAGATTTACATATTTTTTCTTATGTTTGAGAGAGAATCAAGAGGTTAAAAAAACATGTCAGTCACTTTACCTGTATCTTCATCTGTCACATGGTGCTCTTCTGCCAATTGAAGTGGCCTAAAAACAGTCTTTGAAATTCCAGCTCATACCTTTATTATCACACCCCAGCAGTAAAAAACACACTGAAAAAATTAACCCTGCAGGCTACTATCCCATCTGTGACAGAAACCAGCAGAAGATTATTCCCAGAAAAGTTCAAGAGAAGAATAGGATAATTTGCCTACAGAAGAAGTGACTTCTAGTCATGGGCTTTCTGAGGTTACTCTGTGCCCTGAAGCTAATAGGATTTTATCTGTCAAACATGAATGAGAGAACAAAAGTAACAACCTCTGATTATCCTCTCTTTCCCCTCTCTAATCTTACTTAAGACTTAAACTGACTCTTGTTCTCAATGATGGTCTGCAAAAGTCTCACAAATAACATTATGCAGTAGTAAATAATACATTTCCTGTACACACCCAACTTTATTCTGTAATAAACACGTCTCCTGTTACCCACTTCGAAAGGCATCCTTTTTGGGTTCAGTGAGTCCTCATTCAGTATAGGAGCAATCAGGGCACTGTAAAACACCTTTACAGACTTTGGTAGTTTTTGCTTTTCCATTATGTTCCCTTTTCTGAATGTCTCCCTGTAAGCTAAATAATCACAGGGGACTTCAGCATAGCAATATCCTCCTCCTTTTAATCATATCTGTCCTTCAATTCCAACCTACACTCTTTCTCCAGTATCCTTTTTTATAAAATGAGATGCCCCTGGTATTTCAGGGAAAGCTGCCTCCTGACGTTACATACCGCATCACACACATTTCTGGAGAAATCAGCTCTGTGAGAATGCTTTCTCATCAGCCCCTTTAACCAGACTTTTAGCTCTGACAAATGGCTCCCCGGGAGCAGGAGGAGTAGAGGAGTGCTGGGATCCAAGATGCTGAGCAGTCCCGGTGCTAACACCGCCCCCGGGCACTTCCCTGCTTTGCGTGGGCTCCATCAGAGAGCCCTGGCCAGGAGCCCTGGGCTCCATCAGAGAGCCCTGGCCAGGAGCCCGGCATTCCTGCTGTGTTGCCAGCAGCTGCAGGAGCTTTTGGTGTCTGACAGGCAGCTCTGCCACACAAGGGTATCTTTCTTTGGGAGCAAATTCATCTGCCCAGTTTCAGTGTTGTGCTGCAGCAGGGGCAGGGGAAATTGGAAAGTAGCTCCACTTGAATTCTTACTTCCTATGTTTGTGCCTCTTTGTTCATCTGGAACACTCATTCCTGGATTGGCTATTTTGTAGGAACATCAGGCCTGTGTGAGAGAGGCTGCTGCTGTGTTCCCCAGACAGCATTACACACATTCTTTTTTCCCTCCCCTTCCATTTGATCCCTCTTTTCTCAAGCATAAATCAGAATACTAAAATTTCTCTCCAGAGCTTCCCCCCTACTGTTTTTAATATATGTATTAAATCACATTTAAAAATGTTTATTATCACAATTATAAATCTTTTTATTAAGGCTGGAAGGCTGAATGCTATGTTAACAAGCTTTACCCAGACTAGGGAGAATTTTGGAAATACCAGGCATGTTACTTGGGTTGAGGTAAACAGATGAAGGTAGTAAATGGAGGCAGAAGATGAGGCTGCACTCATTTTGAGGAATATCAGCATACTCTGGTGTTGTATTGCACAATTTCCCTTTGGTCCATCTTTGTCTGGGCACTGCCAAAATCCTAATCCCAAGACCATTTAATGCAGCTAAGCCATATGAAGGTGATTGGTCAGATCAAAATGCCAAAGGAACTCTTTCCCAGTGGATGGTGATTATTTTCCTCTACTATTTTCTGCCTTTGCAGTCTGCTTGCTGTGAAGCCTGTGAGGCCATGGCAGTGTCCAGTTTTACTGACTGAGCCTTTTGGACAGCACACTCTCTGTCCAGCACCTCTTCCAGAGAGTGGGACCCCACAGTGCAGCTCCCCAAGCTCTGAAAATAGCCCTGAACTTTCCCAGCCTCTGCATGTATTCCTTGGAACTGCAGCCCTGCTGGATGAGTCAGCTCTTGCAAGGTGACATCACAGCTGAAATCAGAGCTGGGCTTTGCAAAGAGAAATGCAAAGATCCTCTTATTGCTTCATGGGAAATATCGAAACGAAGTAAAGATGAGAGTGTCACAGATTTCCTCTCCCCATGCTGATTACTCACCACTCTGGGGAACCCCCAGGGTTGTGCAGGGATCAAATCTCATCTTTCCAAATCCTCCAGCTGCAGCTTCTCTGGCAATGAAGGATGGAGAACACAACTCCTTGGAGAGCAGACCTTGGAGTCAGAACAGCAGCTGGGAAATTGTACAGCCCTGATGAGGATGTGCCAAACCAAAGTGGGCTCCAGCATCTCCTCCTTCCAGCAAGCCTCTGGAAAAGGAGGCTCCATCCCAAAGACTGGTCTGGCACCAGAAAACTTTTCCCAGGTTTCTCAACTCTTTGTTGTCACAGCCTCTTGCTGCACTCCATATATCTTTGTATAAAATGACCTCTGCAAATGCCACGATAGGTGTAGGATGACAGGGATATAAAACTGGATGCAGCTCTTTTCTCCAGTTAGTTGCACAATTATATGACGGGGATATTACCAACACACAGACTCTGTGTTTGGATTCATCATGATTTAGTCTGAAGACTGAGTGGCAGGATAACAAGACAGACCCTTTAAATGTAATAGTCTTTTGAGAAAATGATGTGTTCTGTGGTTTTGCTTAAAAACAAAAGGCTAGAAAAAGGGCACTCTGTCTAAGTTGCCTCAGATGTTTCCACAGCTCTTTCAAATCCAGTGTAGTGACATCTGTTGCCAGGTAAATAAAATCAGTGTGGAAATATTTACTCTTGCCCCTTACTGGGACATGAGTGGCTTTAGACTCTTTTAAACACAGATGTGAAGATGCCTTTCTTGGCTCTTGAATTGAGGCAAGAACGTTAAGTTGCTGTCAAGAGAGTAACTGGTTTCTTACTTCCAAAGACTGGAAATGCTCACTCCTTACCCTGTAACTCTTTTAGCTTTGTTCTGCTGATTGCTGTGTCTGCCTTCCTCATGCAGCTTTTTGCTTAAATTGCTGAATTTAGTTATCACTTCACAGGTGGCAGAGACTCTAGACTCCTCCTCTCTGTTCTCTGAAGTCCCTAATTCTATTACAAGTCATTGCAGTGCAATCATATAGATCCCAGACATTTTGCAGTGGGAGGCCAGAGTCACAAGAACTGGTAGACCAGAATTTTGCCCAAGATCACAGTGTGACATGGAATGGAAAAGCCTCCAAATGATTCTTTCTAATGCCTTATCCATTCAATGTGCAGATTAATAGAACAGCAGCAAAAGCTGTGATATCATGTGTGGTTAGAAAGGCAATATTTGTAACATCTGAACAAACATTTTCCCTCAAGCTGAAAGGGAAGGTGAGTGTCAGATGAGTGCATTTGTGTGTCACTGTCTGTCACCGTGGCTCTGTGGGAACAGACCTGGGAGGCAATGAACCAGCACTGGGGAGTCAGTCTAGGGGAACGGGCAGGAAATGGGGCTTAGGGACCCATGACAGACTCTCCTGCTACATAGCTCTCCTCTGATTTGGGGCAAGTTGCACGCACTACTGGTGAGTCACAGGCAGCCTGGCGATGTGAGTCTGGCTCCATCTAAGGGAAGCAGGGAATACTACAAAGCCCCAGAAACGAGTTGGTGTCTGTTCCAGTCCTTTCGAGCCAAAAGACAATGGCCAACCTTCACCTCTTCTCATAAACCACAATGTAGCTTTGTCCCTGCACTTTTGAACGGATGAGTTTGTAAACTGTGTTATTTACTATGGTAAATGCTTTTCAATCTATGCGGGTCACAGCTTGGAAGTCACAGCCTGAAGTTAATGATTAGTGTATTCTTTGATAGAAGACAGTAATTATTAACCCTGGACTCTGATACTAATCCACACACTTTTAAATGAGCATTTCACTTCCCCAAACAATTTCTTTATTGCAATTTCTCATGCTTGATATTTGTCTAAAGGACATTTTAAAAGGATCTCTGTTTCCTTTGATGTGTTTTCCTCATATGTTACTCTTTCTTTGAGCAGCTGAGCAGGCAAAATCATCTTTTTGTGTAAAGGGCACACAGGAAGGCAGATTCCTCACCCAGCAAAACTTAGATTGATAGAAATACGTTGGTGTTTACCAAACTGAAACGGCTGACCCATTTCAAAACAGAAAATCCTTAGTAAGACAGGAAAATGGGTGTCTTTAGCATTTTGAACAGTCATTGAACTGCCTCTCTAAGAGGTTTAAGTCCTTGCCCAACTCCTTTCTCAAGAGACACTTAAACTGCAGCGATTTTAGGACAGAAATCAACCACTGATGTGCAGGTCATGGAAACAAATAATGAGACCATGTAAAGAGCAGGGTTTAATTTAAAAAGTGAAAGTAACTGGCCTCACTGAAGGCAAGGAATCTTGTTGGCCCCTTTTTCCAATTGTCTCTTGCTTGTTAGGACTTGATTAAATAAGGCTGAGAACACACCATTTCCTCCAAGTTTTACAAAGCAACCCTGAAGTCAACTGCTCCATTTAAAGCTCTCACAAGAGCTCCCAACACAGCAGGAGTGTGGCACCACCGTGGGGGGGTGCAGCAGCTGCCTGCTCAGAGCTGGACATTCCCAGCCCTCTGCTTTCCATGAGGGGCCCAATCCTCAGTGTCCACAGCCTACTCCTCCTGCTCCTGCGTGCCAAACACATGCCTGAACTCCAGTACTCCTGCATCCTCCTATTCCTTCCCTGCCCAACGTTGTCTGGCACACCCTCCTCCTCAACCTCTGCCCTGCAGCCTGTGAGGAGGGAATTGTAGGCTCTGGCTCGAGGTCACACAGGGAAGCTGAGCTGATCAAGGGATGGACAGTGCTTGGTCTGCTGTAAGGGCTGCTGCAGCCCTGATGCAGGCAATCATGGCTCAGCAGAATCCGTGTACATGCAAGTGCTCACTGGGCAGAGGTGCTGCAGGGCTGCCTTCCCTCGAGCACAGGTCTTGCAGGAGCCTGGCCACCGCAGCTGCTGTGCAGGCTCTGCTGAGCCCAGGGCTGGCAGTCATCCCCGTTTGGCCAGCTGCCTCTGGAAGGATCTTCCCCAGCGCCCTGGGAAGTCCCTGCACACTCTGGCTTGTGGGTACACACACACGTGAGCACCTGCTGCTGGGCTCTGTGCAAAGCGCTGGAAAACCTGGGATCTTGCTGAGCTGCTAAGATGCATGTTACCAGTCAGAAGCCAAGATGGCAGAATTCATTACTCCCCCAGAAATGAAGCTGGACTAGTCATCTGTGCCAGCAAGGTTCTTTCTCCATCAGGAGATGATTTGTCCCTCAGCCTAATGCCGAGACACTGTGTTAGGCATGTTCTGAACTGTTGGGTCATTAAGGTTTCTGTAACAGTTGGTGGTTTTAAGCACAGTCATCTTTAAATGGCTGAAGGCCATCCAGGCTTTAGCGTTAAGCACCACATTGAGCCATTTTATGAACTTTATCTTTAGAAACACTCTTAGGTACACCCTTTGCTTTGTTCTCTTTTGATTTTTTTCTCCCTCCATTCTTGTTTGCTTTTCTTTAAAGAGAAAGGAAATCCAAATGCAAAAGTGAATCTAATGCTAAGTCAATGATGACTAAGACATCAGGTCAGGAAAATCAAATATTTCTGCATAAGATCCCAAGCTTGTTCATGGTAGGCACCCAGAAATAACTTGATATTATAATTATGCAATAGAGTTCAGAACTGCACATTCACAGTCTCACTGTAACTGTATTGAATTCTACTAACTGTAGAATTCAATACAGTTATTCTAGAATAGAATTCTAACTGTATTCTGTCATAGTCACTGGTGCCTTCATTGTTCAGTGCAAACTTTCATCCAACATTAAATCCAATGGAAGTAATTTAATAGACTTGATTTGCTGCCTTTACGAATGCTGCAGATGTTCTTATGCATTCGTTAATAAAATGTGAATTTAATTGATTTATTATGAGCCTTAAGGAAACTGAAAGCTACTGAAAATAACGAGGCCTTCAAAACTAAACCAAAAAATGTAGCTCACATGTAATGTGAGTTCTTCACTTGTCCCTGTTCCTGGTGAAGACAGAAAGATTTAATGGACAAACAGAATTATTTCTTTATGGTTTCCTCTACTGTATATTTATCAATGCCTGTAAATACCTTTGAAAACTTAGAAAAGCATAGTAGTACCTACTGAAAACAATCTGTAACAGGCAGAGTTTGTAAATCAGCTCCATCTCTTAAATGTTCATCTGACAGAGTGAGTAGGACTTCAGCTTGTGAACTGGAAATAGGGGCAGAGCTGAGAGTTTTGCCATCACTTTGTGATAAGCCCTCGCACACATCATCCATTCTCCCCTGTTCTGTAAACAGATCTACTAACAAGTCTCCTAAACAAATTATTTCAAGAATCAGCCATGCACCATTGTTGCTAAAACTGGCAATGTAGAACAGGAAGACATCCTTGCTTTCTCATTCACTTGGAGTATTTGTCTTAAACCCCTAAAAAGCTGTTAGAAAACATGGCAGAAAGGAAGCTAAATATTCCCGACTTGTCATTAAACCTGAAACTCCCAGAAATATCATCATGCATGGGAATGTTTTGTGTTTTTGACTATTCTTCCACTAAACTACCTCTGGAGGGCTAACCCTGTCAAACAGCAGGAAGAAGAATTTTGTTACTTCAAAGATTTATGTGTGTAGCCAAAGCTGAACTGGATCCCTGGGAAGGGAAAGCAAAAAGCTGTAAATGTCAGGATTGAAGACCAGGGCAAGATAGGGGCTGACTGGCAGTAACTGGCTAAGAATTTGGTTCTTCTTAACATGACTTGTACCATCAAGCTTCTTATCATGAAGTTCACAGATTAATTGTACACGGCACAAACATTTTTTCCTAACTACTTCACATACATTGCTTTGCAGTTATATCATGCCCTCCAGTTCTCCGACTGTAGGAGAGAAGAAGGAAAGGCCTACAATTCCTTTTTTATATCACTTGTTATTGTATGCCTCGCTTTTTTCTTTGTTTTGAAAGGTGATCCTAACTTTTTCAGCTTCACAGAGCGAGCCAATCCTTCGCAGAGCATTGTTACAGTCTGTGTCATGACTCACTAAGCAGGGTGAGAACATCGCTGCAGGTAAAGAGCACTGACTATTTATAATGATATTGTAACACTCCAGCTATGGTCCCCTGCCCTGCTTCGCAGGGATGCCATCATTCCTCTATTTTCCGCACAACCCCACCGCAGTTAACCAAAGCTTTACTTATGGATGTTTCACCCACTTGCACCATTTATTTTCGTGGCTTTGTAGCACATCATGAAGCTTCGTGGTCTCCAAGAGAAGGAGCAGAGCACCGGGCAGGCGGGCTCCCGCTCAGTCCCAGGTCGGGCAGCAGGAGCGGCACAGTCCGGGCACACTGCGGCTGCTCTGGGACTGACACTCGGCTACCCCTGAAACGCTTTTCACACATGACAGTGTGGACAAGTTAGAAATGCATTTCATTTGAAGATTTCTGCTGGACAATCTCTAATTTCCAGTAAACTTGCTTCACTGAATGTTATCTCCTGATTTCCGACTGCGACAGGCCGGCGATGAAGCCGAACAATTACCACGCGGCTACTTTTAGTTTGCAGCCCTTACGATCCAGCCACTGCCGGGAACCCCCCGCTCCCATCCAAGGATCAGGGGAGGGCGGTGCTGGGCGAAAACACGGGAGAAAGGAAGGAAAATATTCCTGACTCGCCATGGAGCCCGAAGCTCCCAGAGGCGCCCGCACGCCCGGGCTGTCCCACGGCTCTGACCCTCCCTCAGTCACTAACCCACCCTCACAGCCCACGGCGCCACAAGGGCCGCACTGCACCTTTAAGGGCGAGGCCCCGCCCCTCCCCGCCCAGCAGGCACCCGCCCCCTCTGCCCCGCCCGCCATGACCTCACCTCTGCCTTCCCATTGGCTGACCGTCCCGTCAGTCAGGCGGCGCATGCCCCTCTCTCCCGTTAGCTTCCCCAGGTGCTCTCGGTCCATTGGTCGCTTCTCGTGCCGCTCACTGGCGCCTTTGAGCTCTGATTGGCAGGGCTGGCGGGGGGCGGGCGCTTCCGCGGTTGCGAGGCGCCGGCCGGCGGTGGCGCGGCCGGGCTGCGGGAGTGGGGGCGGCGCCTTCTCCGCCGGGGACGGGCACGGGCGGGTTCGGGCGAGATGGAGCCGTGACCAGGTGAGCGCGGAGCTCCGGCTCGGCCGGCACTGCGGGGCGGCCTGGGGGAGCGCCAGCGGCAGACGGAGGGAGGGTGGGCGCGGGCCCGCCCCGAGGGGCCTCCCCGCACCGGGGCACGGCCGCTCCCCCTCCGGAGCCCCCGCGCTGTCCCCGCTGCCCCGGAGCGCTCTGCGCCCCTCCCCGCCCTCCCCCCTCAGAAGGGTCCGGGGCGCTCGGCGGGTCCCTGTGGGCGGTTCTGGGGGCTCCCTCCGGCGTTCGGGGCCGGCAGCGCTGACAGGGGCTCGCAGGGTTTGGGCGGCCGCCGTGTCCTGCCGCCCGCAGCGGGCTGCCTGGAGCGGGGCGAGTTCCCCGCGGGGCGATGCTTGGCCGTGCTGTGGCTGTGGCTGGGCGCTTGTGTGCGGTAACAGCCGCGGGTCCCTGCCGTGTGTCTGCCTCTCTGTGGCCGTCAGTTCTTGCATGGAAGAGGACTGTAATTCTGTAATTTCACGTCTCCCCTGATCACGGATGAAAGCTGACAGTTCTATGTGTGTGTTAGTGGATATAATCCTCCTGAGACCTTTATGGTCTGGGTCTGTGTAGCCTTACTCTGCGCCGTGCAAACTTTGTGTTCGTAGCGTTCTGTGTGGCTCTGTTTTACAAAAGGAGCCGTGAGTGAGCTGAATAAAGGGTTGCAGGTTTGCTGCTGCCTATAGCAATCCCCTTCTGGTATCTTTTGTCCAGACAGCATCAGGGCCTGTGCTGTGGAAGTGCATTTTAACCTACCATCCATAGAAAATACATTTTGAAGGCATTAAGAAATGTTTCTGTTTAAGTCTGTAGCTTCTTTTCTGTGTCTTGGAACCCAAAATGTGCTTTTTGTTTCTTGGTAGGATCTGAAGACACAGCTCTGAATATTTGGAAAATATAAAATGTAGCTATTCTGGGCTGGATGTGCATATCCCAACGTTCTGTCTTTATTTTAAATTTGTATTTGACATCAGAGCTAGTTGTGGCATAGCTGACTTATTGGAAGTGTGTTTTTTACTTGTATGTTGGTTTTCAGATAAAAATACAAATGAACTTCCACCACTGATTTTAAAATAAATCTGCTGTTTGCACAAAACTCCTCACTAGGTTTCTGTAAAATCCATACTGTTGAACTGGTAGAAGTGTAATGCCTTTAGATCTTCATAAGCATTCCCAAAAATAATTCAGTCATTACTGAATATGAAATGACAGGGACACCAGTTTGTTCCCATTTGC
Organism: Ammospiza nelsoni; assembly: GCF_027579445.1. Taxonomy (NCBI): domain Eukaryota; kingdom Metazoa; phylum Chordata; class Aves; order Passeriformes; family Passerellidae; genus Ammospiza; species Ammospiza nelsoni. The sequence continues at coordinate 49,367,527 of NC_080637.1, forward strand.
TGCAGTGATTTAATGAGTGATCTAATAATTGTGATTAAATAGGATCTAATAATAGAATTTAAAATAAGTGTGTGATCTGAAGCTGACTGTGAACTCCTTTTCTGTTCTTCAGATTTGTGCTTTCTGCTGAAAGGAGAAAAAGACTTGGGGCTAAAAGCAAATGCCTTAAGCTTCACCCAAGTAGGCAGATTTGCCCTTCTTAATTACCAGATATTGGCTTGCTGAGCCCTTTCCTTTCCTTCCTCACTTATAATTTAGAAACTAAATGTGATTTCTGGAAAAGAGTGAAATATTGCCAGTTACAGCTTCTTGAGCATCACACTGTTCTGTACAAAATGTGAGCAGTGCTGTGTTTGCTGGTTCCCACAGTTGTGGAAGGAGCTTTAATTTCTCTTTAATTGAGGCCATCCACTCCTATCATCATGTGGGAGAAAGCTTCCAAATCTTCAGGCAACAAGCAGATCGTGAAATAAAATGCAAAGAAAGGGAGTACAGAAGACATTTTGACGTAGAACTAAGAGAATGTGGCATTTTTCCAAAAGCAGTCTTTAATTTTTCCTCCTCTTGAATATGAAATAATGGGAAACTCTAAGTTTGGAGGAGGAGTGCTTGCTTGTGTTTTTTTTTAATGCTGACTTCTACTGGCATGGCAAAACAGCAGCATTTTTCACAGACTTTCATCCTTGAACCTCCAGGTGAAATGTACATTCAGGCAATAAAAGTACCCTTTAATTTAATATGATGATAGTAGTAATAATAATAATAGCAATCCCTACTGAATTTCCTTCACTATTGAGCTGTGATTAAATTCCTGTATGGTATTTGGTGGTGAAAACAGCAGCTGTACTAGAGAGAGAAATATCAGAACAAAAAAGGTTTGCATGATGGAGCAGAAAGCAGATGAATTCTTATGATGTGTCAAAACATTATCACAAGATTAATTGTTGCACTCATTTGGAATGTGCAGAGTGTCTCCTTATATGCTTTTTACCTCAAAAGCTCAATTTATAGCAACTCCAACACTCTTCTGCCTTTCCTTTCTGTACTCAGGTGTCCTTCCTGTTTGTAGATAATACAATTGGACTATCTCAATATCTGTTTTCTTACTGATAACTCAGTATTTGATTAGGATTCCTTTTGAGGAGTACAGTTGACTTCCTCCATGTAAAAAGTGGTAATAATTAACAAATCATATTACAGTTATACAAAGCTCTTCCTTAAAAGTTGGTTGGTTTTTTTTTTGGTTTTTTTTTTTTTGATCGGTTGTGTCCTGAGGGTCAATGTCTTTTCCTGAGAAACTGTTGGAGAGGAAGCAGAAAAAGCAATTGTTCAGCAGTCTCAAACTGTCAGACACCTACTCTGGGAAAGCCAAATTTAATTATTTCCTGTTGGACATATTTGCTGAACTGAACTGAGACTGCAAGCAGAGGATGTGGTTACACAGACATTTCTTTCCGTGGTGGGGCTGTCTTAAACAGCTCCCATTCCCATTTGCCTTTTCCCCCCTCCCCACCATGTGCTGTCACCTCCCTCAGCAGTGATGTGGAGTCTGTGGAGATGCATGCTAGGCCAGGTTAGAGACCTGATTTTTAATCTGGGTGTGTTCCATTCCTCTCCCCCCAAATAAAAAATGGGGGAGAGCTGCAGGAATGCATAGCTGGAGTGGAGGAGTGCATTAGTAAGAGCTGCAGCTAAAAGGAACTATAGTTTAAAATTGTTCCTATGATTATTCTTTTATGTGTGGGTGTTAGATGAAATGGATGAGTTTGTGTGAATTCAGAAATGAATTTCTTTGTCAAATACTCTCTTCAGTTTTTCAGGGATGCTGTGTGTGTGGTTAATGTGTATGTTTTACCTCCCAGCCTCTGAATGCTTTCTGGGGTGCAAACACTGTTGAGTGGCTTCTTCAGGGGAAACAAATGGCGTTGGGCTGAGGAGAGTTTTCATTACCAGACTCAGATGTGCCCCACTGGTCAGTCAGAGCCTTCAGATGGTTAAATGTGGGCTGTCCTTGCAGAGGGTGAGCAGTGCATGCAGCTTGTACAGGAATCTGCCCTCAGTCTGATCCTCTGTTTTCACATGTGAAGAAACAAAGCTGCTAACAGTATTTCACTTCCTTTCATCCTTTCCTATTTCTTATTCACAACACTTATTTTCCACACAGACAAATCTTAGAAATTGTCACTTAGTGCGGTAATGTAATTGTTTAAATTAGTTTGGTTTATATTTCAGAGATTGATGTAATGAATTTAGTTTGTGCAACATTCCTTTCCATTTCCCTTCCCCATTTTCTTGTGTGTGTGTGTGTGGAGCATCATTATTCTTGTGAGAAGAAATATTTTGGATTTAGGCACACAGCCATATTGATAACATCTCTTCAAGAGGGTGAGATTTAACTTAGAGTCACAAGTATTTTTAAATCTTGAAAACTAAAGGCTGAGCTTTTAATTGGAGATTTCTGTACCTTAACCTCATGCCATCCATCTGCTTTTGCTCTCCTGCTGCAAACTAGAGTGTTGACTACTTCTGCTTATTCTTCTTAATTAACTGGTGCTCCCTTTTTCAGCTTGTTTGAGCCCTGCTGATCCAGAAAAGCAGAGTTTTTGTGGAGTACAGCAGAGGAAGCATGGTAGCTGCTGCTGCATGTGCCAGCACATTATTTGTTAACAGCTTATCACTGGGGGCTGCCTTTTTGGCACTGAAAGAAAAACTTTCTCCTGGACAGGGTCAGGAGTTGCTGCTGCTGTTGTCTCTGCTTGCCATGGATGCATATTGAAATGTGTATGTACCTCAGTGCAGGGGGCCCTGGCATAAAGCAGTGCAGAAACTTTTTGCCATCTTCTGGTGAGGCAAATCAATGTGCTGACTACACATCATCTGAGTATCTTCATGTTAGGGGAACAGGAGACTGAAATGATATGTCTAGTTCTGTGAAATTAGTTTTGGTCTGGGACAGTCTACATCACAGGTTGTTTCAACCTCAAATGAATGTTTCCTGTAATAAATGGCAATTACAACTGGCTATAGACACAGCAGGGAGGGGATGTGTGGTGCCTTGAGCCCTCCCCTTCCCGTGGTTTAGAGGAGCACTGAGGATATATCTTCATTGCACAACTGATCCATATGGCTGACACCCTGTTTGGGCTGACTCAGATGAGATCATCCTTTACACACAGCCATAGCCATGTTATGATGAACTCCTTCGCTCTGCAGTTGTTTATATGTGTGATGGTACAGCTCTGAGCAAAGATGAGACAGGATTCACTTTCTATCAATTACAGGGAAGCTTTTCCTCCTTCAGGCAGACACTTTTGGAAGAAAACATTGAAAGACTCTACTTGGATGATTAAAAAAAAAATTTACCATTTTTGCCCTCCCTTGTGGTTTTTATAGCAAGATAAGTTTCCCAGCAGAATTATGTGATTTCAGTCCACATTGCAACTTAATTTCCATTGCACTGTGCAAGATGGACCTGCATTCAGATGGGAGCTTTCTCTGAGTGACTGGTAGGGCTATGTTAATGTTAGGCTTAATATAACTGTCCCTAAATTCTCTCTCATGTGTCCTGTTGGAGATGATTTACAGGAGCAGATCACTCGAGTCTGAATCTTTTTAAAGCCTCCATCTGAGAGACAGGCTGGGTGTTGGAAGAGTGGGAAATGAATTCTGCATTGCTGTGTTCCCATCAGAGTTACGAGTCATGTCAGTGAGTTTCTGTGTTCAGGCATGCTGAAACTCCAAGTCACCAGTGAAGGCAATAAGCCATTGTAATCACTGGAATAGCAGCCATTTGGCTTGAGCATGTAAACACTGACATACAAACTTTTCCATTGGATGGAGGAGTTTATCAGCAAGATGAGACTTCTGCATTTCTTAGAGATGACACTGTTTTTTCTTCAGAAAATCTAGGACAGTAGAGTTCTGCCTGCATTGACTGTAGTGAGAGGAAAAAGGAGTGTTGGAGGAATGTTTTGATTGTGCTGTGGGCAAAGAATAGCAAAAGCAGTTTAACTGTGGAATTTTGCCAGAAAATGTTTCAGTTATCAGATTAATCTTTGCTCACTCACTGCAGCGTAGAAGGAACAGTAAAGAGTTTGTCTTTCATTACAGTTGTAAGGCTGTTCTGCTAAATATTTGTGAAGTTTGGCTTGTTAATTTTGAAGGCAGGGTGTGTCTGGGTTTTCTGTTTTTTCCTCTTGAAGCTGGATTGAAATTCCATGAAGTGAGTGAATAAGAATAACGACAGGAATATCTTATACCTGCAGCATCTCTTACCTCAATAGCACATATATATTGGAAAAAAAGTACTGATGACTGTTCATGCCTATTGCAAGCCAGTTATCTCCTGTTTGGGGTTTATGTGACCAAGCAGTAAATTGCAGGATACAATACTTTAACTGTCTCAGGCTGAGCAGGAACTTTGTTGACAAATGGAACTAAAAGTTTTAAAGTTGACCTTTTATTGGCCAAAGTATCTGGAATAAAACTTTAGTTCTTAGTAGAGAAAGTAAGAAAAATGTCCGATGTCTGGGAGGATGAGATTTGAATGGGAGAATAAGGATCTCTAAGCTCCTGAGAAGGCTAATGAAAGTGTTGGAAAGTCAGGAGAGGTAAATAAGCTAAGGCAAGGAAAAAATGCACTGAAGATATACAGTTATATACTGATATATAACAGTCAAAATACAGAGATTATTTTGACTGGTTATGGGGTTTCACTTCTGTAGAAAATTAGCAGATTCCCTGTTCCAGGACAGGCAGATCAAGAGAAAATTCACTGTTGGACTTGTCTTGACTCAACTGAGGCTCTGGAGAACATGGATCTTAAGTGCTGGAAACTAAATGGAGCAGCATGGTGATTGTTCAGCTTTATCAGTGCTGTTGCAATCCTAAATTGGAAGATAATATTCAGGAAACCAAGATTACTGGAAATTAGTGACTGGCCAGCAGAAGTCTTCAAATGAAATGCATCTCTAACTCTTCTACACTTCCCTGTTGTGAAAAGTGGTTTCAGGGATACCTGAGTCTCCAAAAAAAAAATCCCAAAACAACAGCAAACTAAAAAATAAAAATCCCACTCAAAACCAAGCTATGCCAAAAACTTGCACTGAAGTCAAGATTTAATATATGGATAAATTTCACTCACTCATAATTTATGATTTAAGAACCAACATCATCACAACTAAATTGTGATGTTATGTGCTTAATGCTGTCACAAAGAATGTTCCAGCAAAATTGTTGGATCCTGTTAAATCCTCAGGTACCTTGTTCATCATGTTGGAATAGCAAACTCTTAACAGTGGTTAATTGTTTGCTATCTTTGTGGAAGACTTTCCTTGACTTCTTGAGGCCTTTTTGCCTTGCCTGTTAGGAAATCTAGGATCTGCAATTCTGTAAAAAGTACATTGTAAGTACATCCTTCATTGTGTACTCTTGCATCATTATTATGTTATAATTACAGTTGTATCAGTTTGACTGCTTTATTAAAGAAAAATAATTACTTATTATGAGTTCTCACATTAAATTAATTAAGTAGTTGTAAGTAATTTTAAATATTGACTTGATGACAAATACTGTGAGAGGTGGCAGAATGACTCCTTGATTCTGTGATAGAGCCATGATTAATGTGTGCTGGCACACTTTTTTGAGAGAAAAATAGGAACATTCTCTGTAAGGGAAGTGGTGTCCTTACTTGTTTGTTTTTTTTTTTCCTTTGATACCAGTATTGTAAATCCCTTCTCCTTCACATTAGTGGAATTAAGTGGAGGAGAGTGGACCAAGCAGGTGTGCAATTCATTACTTGTATCTCCTTCTAAACAGTGTAAACAGAGGAAAATTCTTTTATTTGTTGGGGATCAGAGAACTCACATTTTGTGTTGTGCTTATTGTTCAAGCATCGAGATGCTAATCAGTCTAACTGATCTTACTTCTTCTGAATGTTGAGGTAGAAAATAGCTTATACTACTTTTTAACATTTTTTTTTCTTTTTCAGTGGAACTGTGTTAATACTTATGTCCAAAGTCCATCTGATCTGAAGTTTGTATTTAGGGAGGTGCTTGTTTCTTTTTTATTATATCTTCTTAACAAAATACCATGGCATCCTGACTGCAGTTCTGTGCTTCTGATGTCTAGGAAGCCCTAAAGTCTGAAAAACTCGGAGGAGGAAATGGAATAGAAACTTTTATTATGTGTTTTTTTTTTTTTAAAGGTGGCTAAGGAAGTAGGAATAAATGTATGGCAACTTCTGACCCTTCTTATTGCCATTTGAAACAACAGTCTTCCACAGCCCCCAAAATAATTATTTTCTAGTAAGGTGCTGCTGTGTATGCCTTTTAGAACTGTGCATGCCTTTTAGAACTGTATTGCCAAAGAAAATGGAGTGTTACTTCAGTACATTTATGAGTTTTTAAGGTGCATGAGATGATTCTTTTCCTCCTGCTCTGAAATGGGGTTCCAGTTGCTGTCTTGACAGATGTCTGTAATATATTTTTATCTTTTCCCTGTTTTTGTGTGAATGTATAACCTGGTGTTATAAACTAGTTAAAACAGTTCTCAAGTTCTACTACCAAATGCTTAAGAATGGTTTCAGTAGAGGGACTAGAAAATTGAGTGTATGATTCGGTGACTATTCTGCCTTAGTAAATCTCAAACAATGTCACATTCTTCAGAAGTGACAAAGCAGCAGTCCTAAAATAAAAGTTCTGCTCTGCAAGTAGCATGGTGTGTACATACCAGCATGGCAGTCTTGATGGTATTTCAGTCCAGCTTCTGTAGTGTGTACCAAATGAATTGAGGATTCTATTTAAAAAGAATCATGGATAAAGGACTTTGCACCTTACTCTTAAAGGAGAAAATGGGCTGTGTTTGGTTGTTTGTTTTGAAATCTCTGAATATTTGTGTCCTGTTTTCTCTTTCAGAGACTGGGGAGAGAGCTGCTGGCATGGAAGTGAGCTGGGTTTGTCCGTGGGAACTGTGAGTAAGGTATGTGTTGTGTCCTTTTTTCTGTCTTCAGTCTGCACCTTTTGTTCTTAGGTTTTGACATGAAAATTGCTTGTAGTCACTAAGAGGGAGGGATAGTATTGTTTAGAGATAAAATATTTTGAATTTGTGTTAGTGTAACAGCTGTGCAGCAAGGACTTTATAGTGTCAAGAGTATAAACAGCACACGTGCACTTTTCTATGCTGCTGAGCAATTAGTGAGGCTTCTTTCAAAGAAAGAAGCAGTTGAATTTGATATCCTTTGAATTGGCAAAGAGCAGCAGCAATTCTGATTGCCCCATCCCTACACCATGTTCTTTACTCACATTGTTTAGATTTCCTTGTTATGGAGTACTTGCTACTTCTTTTCAATAAACTGGTTAGCTTAAACAAGGCAATAATATTGGTCTTAGCTTCTCTATGAATCGCTGAGGAAAATTCTTACCTGTTTTCAGTAGTGGGGAACTCCAAGGGAGGAAAGTCAGCTGATGTAAGGGGAAAAGGGAACAGAGTATCCAGTAAATCACTTGCTGGGCCTTCCACCTAATGAATGTCATGCTGGGTGGCTGCATTAGAAGATGGCAATGAATGCAAAGAAGTTTGAGTTCCACACCCAGTGGCCACTGATGGGGAGGAGAGACAAAACCAATTGGAATTGTTTTAATTTTTGTAGACAGTTTCATACTGTCAAAGAAGGTCACTGGAGCCAGAAAACTTCTTGTAGACTGTTTCAGGTTTTGGCTTCACACTGTACTTCACATGAGGTAACTGAAAGCTGTCATTTTTCTGTGGGTCTTGCTCCCTGTTTGTTTCTTTCTTTGTTGGTTTAGGGGCTTTTTATTTGGTTTTTTGTTTGTTTTTAATGAGATCTGAGGAATCTATGGTTGCAGGGTTCAGATTGCTATCACAATGAGAAAACAAGCATGTATCAAGGTGTAGCTTTCCATCAGAACAGCGGGCTGAATTGACTTGCTCTATGGCTGCAGAGTCATTGCTTGGAGGAGAGGTGAGAATTTCAAATTGTGGTGTGGTGATACAATATGGACATACAATCTCAGTCACAGCCTGTGATCAGACTGAGTTAGATAAATTGTAAAACTACTTCCTCAGAGACACAAAAGTAAGTTGCCAAAAAACCTTGCCAAAAAATCCTTAAGATTCTAAAGTTTTCAGTTTTGCCTGCTGCTTTCTGCTGCAGTGAGTGCTTGTGCCAGGAACTGAACTGACTGAAATGTAACTACTTTATCTTTGTTTTAATTCTTCCTTTCCTGTTAAAAATTCATACATTTAAAGATTTATTTTCTTTTATTTTAGTCTAGATTTGTTATCTGAGCTGTCTTTCCTGCCTTGCCTAAGTCACCACTTTATTATGTCCTGTGTCATTCAGTTCTAGACCCAAATTTCAATTCTTCTGTCTGAAAGTGTATTTTTTCGTCTGAGACCTTACTTCCTATGCTTTACTTGTCCAATGACTTTCTCATCCCAGTCTGCTCTAAATCCATATTCAGCAAGAGTTCCTTCATACTTTTTCAGCTGTGAGTTTCCAAGTCAAAGCTCACATCTGGCTGTAGATCATCAGCACTCCCTTTTCACGTTTGCCGTAGCCTCCCTGGTTCTGTTGGTTCTTGGCACCCACTGCCACATGCCTTTGCTGCTGCCTGATTCCATTGCTCCTATGGGGTGAGGAGGAATGCCTTGCCTTTAACATGAAGGAAATTTTAAAAGATGCATCAGACAGTGATTGCAAGAGAGCCAGCCAGTCAGAAGGTGGTGGAAAGCAGGCAATCCTGTTCTAAACACGCTGCAGTTCATCATGCATTTCTTTGGCAGCAGTGCGGGCTCGAACAGCTTGCTCCCTTTCTCAGCTCCCTCTGTTTTACTGGCATAGCTGTTTTTGTGGCCATGGTGAGCCACTTTGGGGAACACATCCTGCTGGAAAGAAGTGTTTTTCTCTAGATTATTTTTCATCTGGTCCAGTACATGTTGTCTCTGTAAGATTTATGCTGGTCTCACAATGAGGAAGGTATGAGAGTGGGAATGTGCAGCAGGCTGCCTAAGTTGGCACTGCTGCTAGATATTTCAGTGTGCTCTTTGACATTACAGTTAAGTTGATCTTTCAGTGTGGTTCTCTTGCAAAGGCAGGTCAAACCTCTGCACAGCCTTGCACTCCTGCTTCTTCCTTTGCATCAGAGCTGGTGATTGTGCAGCCACAGGGCACGGCCATCCAGCCGACTGATCCGGGAAAAAATGGCTTCTGATGTTTGGCTGAGTGAATCGTCTGCTGGCTCGGCTGACCTGAGTCACCCCGTGGGGGCACAGACATTAGATCAGACAAAAGGAAAGCAGCAGGAGCCAGCAGCTTGATAGCAGTAGGCTGAATTCTTCTTTCAATTATGATGTTGAACTCTATTGTGACCAACGCCTAAAATACATTAGTGTACCCACTGACACGTGACACCAGAACATGACATTTTTTTGCTCTTTTGTTCTTTGAACTTCAGCAAAAACTGTTATTTCTTCAGTAGCTATCCTCTTCAGTCTCACAAACTAGATCATTCATTCAACACTCTGAGAGGTATGAGAGAATTAGGTGTCTATAAAGAACTTCACCAGTTTGAGGCTTAACATCCTCTGAAATTAGAAGGATATTGTCCTCATTCATGCTTTGAACTAAAGTAACAACTCCAGAAATTGGTGGAGAGTTCTTTTTTTTTTTTTTTTCCAGCAAGGATTGTTTGTTCTAAATATAATTGCTAATCTCAAAACTAGCTTTGGTATTATCAGTTCTCTGTGTACCCAAAGTTCCATGGGCTTGAAAGCCACAAAGTTCCTCCAAATACATATTGAAGAATGAAAAATATTTCTTAAAAAATAGCTGGAATGTCAAACTGCATTTCTTAGCTTGCTATTTGTGGCTTTGAGAAATTAATGTTTATTGATGATTTTCCAAGACCTCTTAAAAACTTTCTATCACTGCTGGATGGAGTGAAGCAAATGTTAATATTTTATGAAGGAAATATTTAGGGCTTGAGAAATACCATAATTGATGAGTGGTTGTTAAAATCATGTGCAAGGCTGTGTTTGTCTACAGCACAAATGATGCAGTTGATTGCTTTGCACTAGATGTGCATCTTTTCTCCCTCAAGTCCTCACATCTCTATACAGCTGTTCATGCCTTTTGTCTGATAACATTTCTTGCTGACCCAAGCACATTTTGACTCTTGTACTGCTGGATTTGCTGGAGGTGGTAGCAGAGAGAGTGAATATTCAAAGGTATCCTCTGCACAGCACACATATGGATTTGGGCTCTTTAGCTCAGATAAAGTTGTACTCATCTCTGTTTTACAGTGTCTTCATTCCCATGTGTTGCAGTCTTTGCCTTTATAATACAGGCTTTGCAGTGCAGTGGCTTGTGATCATTGCAAAATGGACAATTTACACCTCCAAATCACTGCTTCTAATCCAGAATGAATTTGCTTACTTTTTGGCTGCTTCTGCCCCTCTGCCCATCCCTGCTCCCAGTTACTGTGCAAGTGAAGGAAGCTGGTGACAGATTCATTTTGTGGAAGTCAAATGCATGTGAAATGTGTGTGTTAAAATAAAACTTCATCATCTAAGGTGGCCTCTTTTTAGTAATCAGCATAGTTTAGTTTCTTAACTTCAGGTGGTTCCTGAAGAAGAAGTCCCCAAAACTGTACCTCTCCCAGCATACAGTACTTGTCATGTTTGCCTCACTGCTGACTCTATTTTGTATTCTTTATGGACAATGTCATCATGCTGGCTCTCAATTAACTGGAGAAATAATTCTGCCAACAGTTGTGTACCGAAGTTAAGCTGATTGACAGGAAATGAAATAATTTTTTTAATACACCTTTGTAGGTCTTCCTGTTGGTGACTTTATTATCTAAAGATATTTCTTGTTCTGATTGTTATAACTTTTCAAGCTAATATAGTGCCTCTGCTTCCACCTGCTGTAAACTTCACTTCTCCTGGGTTATTCTTTTAGTTTGTAATGACCTGGAGGATATAGGTGATTGTGGACATGTCATGGTATTCTCTTCCAGTCTTCTCAGTCATTTCAAAGATATGTCCACTTGGAGCCACTTTGCCCCAAGATTGCCTTTTGGCTGGCTGATCTCAGCTGGCATGATAATTTAACAGAAGGCTGCTCATAAGTTTAAAATAAAAAAACGCCCTGTCTACTCAAAATAGCCCAGCTGCACACACATGCTGTTGCTGTTAGGTGCTGGATGTTGCTTAGCAATTCTTAAATCAGTAGGAAATTTCTATTGCCCTGGCAACTTGGTCCTATAATGCAAACAAGGGAAAGCTGTTCAGAGAGGTGTCCTTTCTTCATTTGGGAATTGCATTGTTTTTTGTTCTTTTCCCTGTGCTTCTCTGATTGTTACTCACTTATTTTAAAATTTCTTGTATGTTTTAATTTTAAGTTAAAATTACTCTATGTTTTACTCTGGTTATTGAGTTTTCATGTACAGGAAGGGTGATAGTCCTTGGTTCATTTAAATACTAACTCTCAAGATCTCAATATACCATGAGTATGTGAATATTTCCAAAGTCATGCAGGGGCAATAGCATTCTCTCAGGAGCCAGGAGTTTTTAAGTTATGTTGCTATAAAACACAGACCACTGTCACAATACAAGCATGACCCATGACACCTGGGAGTAAACAGATCTGCTCAAGAGAAACAGTGGTATTGCTTGTAAGTAACTAATCTTTGTCCATTTCTAACTTCTGAAGGCATTTAAACACTTCAGTTTCAGATAGACAAACAAGACAGAGTCAGTTTTGCACAAGGCATAGGATTAAGAACCACAGCCATAAAGAATTTTCTGAAAATTACTCCCTTTATCAAACCTGCAAACTACAAAGACTATACTGCTCTGGGACTTGTTTTACATGGTAGCTGTTTAAGTGCATCCTCTTGCCATTGCAGCACCATATCACAGTAAACATACAGGAAACCTGATTAGCTTAGTCATTGGTAAAAACATATTCTGCTTTACATTTACCATATGACAAAATTACTTTGAGAAATTTCTGTTAAAGCTCATCCAGGATCACTGAAGGATAGCTCAAAGCCCATGAGGTGAGAGGGAAACAAAACAGACAGACACAGACCTCTCTGACCACCAGTAAACTAGTGAAAAGTAAACTGGGAGTGGGAGATGGGATTAGGCTTAGTTTCCTGTCATTTTAGCTCCATTAATCATCCCATCATAAGGGCAGACAAGCACCAATGTTGGCACAGGGGAGCAACAAAGGCATGAATCCAAGACCTTCCCTTTTGGCAAGAGCCAGCTTAGACCAACTTAGGTGTATCGTACAACCACATCCTCTGGTTAGACACTAAACTCGTACTGCCAACAAAAGGAGCAGTCCAGCCTGCTCATTGCTCACCTCCTGTCAGCCAGCACAGGCTGAACCAGATCAAGGAACTGCTCTGTGTTCAATTCAACCTTGTCATACACATACACCACTAGTTTTAATCTACATCTGTTGCTGATCTGGCTTGCCAGCCAGACACACAAAATCTTGGTTATCCTGAGGGAGAATAAGGCACAAGGAAGTGAAAAAGAAATGGGGATGGCTACTTCTGGTAGCAGTCATCTTAAGGCATTATTAAATGATTTAATCTGTCCAACATTTATGTTGGATATGGACACATGTACTATGGTGGCACAGCTAGGTGTGTAGTTGGTAATAGAGTGGTTAACTGATTTTATTGAATACCCAGGAAATAAAGTCTAGTTTTCAGTTAAATAGATTCCCCAGTCAAAGAAGGGGCAGTGTAGGGACAGAAGTGAGCAGCTGGACAGTGGAGGACTTAAAGGTTGCTTAAGCTGATGTTGCTGCTGTAGAACATCTGTGGTATCACAGCCACTGTTGTCCCAGAAGCAGCTGGTCTTAAAGTAGAAAAATGCCCTGATAGAAAGCTTTTGCCTGGTAAGGCAACAAATACAAATCCTTGAGGGTACTTAATCTGAAATCCTTATAGAGTATAAGAAATACTAGCTCTTAATACTGTCCATCAGCTTCTGGATGACTCATTTAAAGATCATGGCATGGCACATTTCTTTATGGGAAAGTTTCTAGTCTGGTAGGAAATGACAGGAAAACAAACATTGTAAAATTTTAATTAGGTTCTAGATATCAATAGTGTGTAACTATCTGATTGATCATTCTACAGTGACAGTTAATAGAGTGGTGTAACTGTCTGGGAAGTCTAGAAACAGGCTTATGTTGGTTGGCAGAAAAGGATTCCCTGTCTTTCACAGGACTTCCAAATACTGTAACATGACTGTTTATAAATCCTCAAAGCATCTTTCAAATCCCTCTCTGCCATCGTCAGACTTTTAATTGAACATAACTTAAATCAAACTCATCCAATTATAGCTTTTATTGTAGTCTTGAGAACTGGATGCCTTTTTTCTTTTTTTAATTGTGGGGATGTGTTCCATACCAAAACTTGGCTCTGATCTGAAAAAGAGTTCTCTTGGAAGAGGCTGGATGTTTGGATGTACTGATGTTATCAGCTGGTTCTGTCCTTGTGAAGCCCTGGCACAAATGCTGGTGATGCTGCACGGGGAACTGCACCAACTTAGCTGGAGTGTGAACCAGAAGACTGGCATTTACACCTGGTTTGTTGTGTGTCATTGCAGAGTCTTGTGCTGGCCTGAAGTGGGAGGTGATGTGAAGGAAGGACAAGGCAGGCTTTCCAAATGCATTTTAATTGTTCATAATGGTTCATCCCAGTTGTGTTTCCTTTGGGGTGCAGCTCTACTTGGACTAACAGAATTGTTGTCCAAATTATTGATTTAAAAATTTTTTTTATTATTATTTTTGTTTTGTGGGGGTGTTCCACTGTACCATGCTGGTTCAACTGTGCCTTGTATAGAGGAATTGATCCAGATGAAAAATTCCATTTCAGCTGAATCAGCTTTCTGATGCAGTTCACAGTCTGGCTCTACAAGCAGCACTTCCAGCACAATTCAGGATGTAGTGGCAGAACGAGTGTCAAGCCAAGGTTTGCTTAAGCTGTGTTGCTCTGATGTGGGACAAACACTGACTGACATGCCAACTAGGATTGAGATACCTTCCATCTGTGTCTTTTTATGCATGAGTTAGGAAATGTGCAGGTCCAGGGGAAGTTCTAGATAGTCCAGCTGCTGTGATGAAGTTTCAATGGACAATTTAATGGAGAAACTTTGGTTTATAATCTCAATACCAATTAAAACCCTTTGGTGTGGTGTTGCTCAAGAACACATAGCAAAAGGGTGTGTGAGCATGGGTCTCTTGCTCCTTGTGCTGTAGCTGGCTCTGCTGGACTGCTTTTACTGTGGCTTGGTACCCTGCTTTTCCATAAATGATACAGTTTCAGTAGTCTGGCTAATGTCAATGTACTGATTGGGGAAATAGATTCTATTTTACAGCACTGTTGTTAAAGTGTTTGAAATGGGATTTTCCTCGCTCATTGTGCAGGTTATGAATTCCCCTTGAAAAGAAAATCCAGTATGTTCAAAGTTCCTAAGGACATTTGCTGTTTACCTAATTGCAGCAGATCTTGCATATTTGAGACATTCAAGGGTTTTTGTTCCCTTTTGAGAAGAGGAAGAAAATCTTTCTTTTCCAGGGTAGATTGAGGAGGGAAGGTTGAGAATTCTGCCATTCCCTATCCTTGTGGGGTGTGTTAGATATGTCTGTCACCTGTTGGTGATTTCAGGCCTGGCTGCACATGAGCTTCCACATGAGCTGGCCACCATGTGGAGCCAGGCAAGGTGGAATGTCTCCAGTACATCTCCTTCCATAGAGCACATTGGCTTTGGCTGCTCTGACTGGTGACAGCAGCCCTTACCAGCCAGCCTCCTAACTGGGCAATTACTCTGCATTTAGCCCCTTTCCACAGGTCTCCCATCCTACAGGGACAGGGCCTGAGGCCAGCTGTTCTTGCTTGGGGTTTAACTCTTTCCAGCCTTTGCAAAGGTTGTTGTGCTCTACCAAACTCTCTTCTTTTAAATCTGTGGTTTAAGGGTCTGTGTTTTCAGGTTTTCTCTGTCCATTATTAAGATAAGGGCATGATTCCAACTTTTTCTCTTTTCAGATTACCGTTACAATTTGCTTTCAAATATTTATGATTTCATGTTTGCTTTGGACAGGAAGAATATCAAGGAAGGGGTAGGCACTTTCTAGCCAGATGTTGACTGAAGTAAAAGCAAAGACTTCATATGGCAGTAAGGTTTGGCTCAGTCTCATTTGTTTTCTTTTAACAAGCGCCAGCTTCAGTTGGTGGTTTCTGTTGTTTTCTATTTTTTTTCTCCACCCTTCTTTTCTTTGCTTCTCTTCAGATCATGACATAGGATCCTGGGAATGCATGTATGGCAACATGGATGAAGTAACATGTCTTCATTACCAATGAATTCATATTGTTGTCTTAAATAAACACTGAAAAAATTTTTGAAACAAATTTTTGTACCACTTATAACTTTGTTCTGAATATTACAGAACAAATGGTGCTTAAGTATGCAAGTGGGGCAAGTGACTATTTGAGCTCCTTTGTCAGCTGTTGGTTGATGTGTTGATGTTGTCACACTCATCCAGGTTAATGATGAGTGTTAAGTTGGGAATACTTAATGAAATCTATATTGCTAAAATCCTTGTTTCCAGTTTATGCTTTTTGATTGGTTTCTGGAGGATTATCCTGATGGTTTTGACTTTGCTTTACCTGCATCTTTTTAAAGTTGAAGGTTAGCATCTGCAAGTACCTTTTACTTGCTAAATTCCAGCAGTGCAGCCAAGTCTTCTGAGCTGAAACAGCAGAATGCTAAGGAGCAGGAGACTTCCGTCCCCATTAATCAAAACCAAAAATGATTGCCCTTGTATAATGTCCATTATTGTTTAAATGTTGACACAGTAACCATTTCACTGGAGACTTGCAGCTGGTTTGTTTCTGTTTAAATTACTGAACAGAACAGAATTTTAATTTGAGTATAGAAGTGGTTTTTGAGTACTTATTTAAAGAATTATGGAAATATAATAAAATATTTTAAAATTACTTATTTTCTTAAAGCCCTTTATATGTTGCATGTTTTGTTACTGCAGCTGAGGTTTAAGGTGGAAAAGCTTTTTTGTGTATGTGGAATATTTTTCTTTTATTCACTTTCACTGATTGTGAATGGGGAGGACAGAATGGAACAAGAGAATTTTTTTTTTTGACATGCAGTTGATTTTTATCTGAAAATCCTCATTTGTTGTACTCAGCTGGCCTTCCAGGTTTATTATGAAGGATTACTTTACCTGACTGGATTTCAAATAGACTGTTGTTAAAACACTATTGTTGATATAAAGGACAGTAGTCAAGAGTTCAGCAAAGTTCCAGATAGGCTGACTTCACTGGAGTGAATCAAATCTGTTCTTCTCAAGACCAAAAATTGAGAATGTTCTCATACTTTCTAAGAAAATTATAATAATCTCTAGTTTCATCAGTGGTTTCTGTGGCGATGCTGTTGGAGGTTTTTTCAACTTTTTCAGCTGCTGAGTTCAGCAAGTTTCATTGGATTTCAACTGACAATGGTCACACCAACTCAGCTTGTTTCTCTGTACCATGGAGGACACCATGATGAACTGGACATATGGCTAAGACTCTCATGTGAGATTTATGGTCTCTTTTTTGCTGTTTTGTCCTGCAGGTTGCCATCACGAAAGCCAAAGTGGATTTCTCCGGGGTGGTGTGCCTGCCCCCTTCCGTCATTGCTGGGAATGGGCTGGACGGAGGAGGGGCTGGCGACAATGACGACGAGCCGGTGCTGGTGTCCCTGTCGGCGGCCCCCAGCCCGCAGAGCGAGGCCGTGGCCAATGAGCTGCAGGAGCTCTCCCTGCAGCCCGAGCTGACCCTCAGCCTCCATCATGGCCGGAACCCCAACCTGCCCCCGCTCAGTGAAAGGAAGAATGGTGAGTGGTACAGCATCCTCATGTCTCCTGTGGTGTGTCCTCACCATGTGGTGGTGTCATGGTAGATGTTCTGATGACAGCTCTGCTTTTTACTATGGCTTTTTTGTAGGAAAAACTAATGATCCAGAGTTTAGAAAATGTATTTACACTGATCAGTTGGTAGCATTGATGTTAGTGCCTGTGGAAGTTCCACAGAGCTCCAGTTATAGATGCTTTATGTTATTTAGGTGAATGTGGTGGTTTGCAGGGGTCCCAGGACGAGGGAAGAGACAAGAATCTTGACTCCCTGTTTCAGAAGGCTGATTTATTATTTTGTGATGTATATTATATTAAAATTATACTAAAAGAATAGAAGAAAGGATTTCATCAGGAGGCTTGAAAGGAAAAGAAGAGAAGGAAAGGAATGCTAACAAAAAGCTCGTGACTCTCAGAGTCCGACTCACTGACTGTGATTGGCCATTAATTAGAAACAACCAACATGGACCAATCAAAGATGCACTTGTTGCATTCCACAGCAGCAGATAATTATGTTTTTTTTTCCCTCTGAGGTCTCTCAGCTTCTCAGGAGAAAAAATCCTAGCAAAATGATTTTTCATAAAATATCATGGCTATAGGTGAATACCAGAAAAAGCTTCCCTGTACTTTGTGGTGACTGGGTTGTGCAAAACTGAGACAGTCAAAGGAAGTGTTAGCTCACCTTCAGACTGTAGCTATCTGTAGATTTTTCTTTGTCATATTGGTCTGCACTTGCCAAGGATGAATAATTTTCTCACTGCAAATGTCTCAAAGGTTCTTTCACACTTCCTGGAAGAAGAAGCAAGACCTAGAGTTAAAAATGAAGTGTCCCAGGAGGCCTTCTGATCCTAGAGTGAGAATGGCCTGTGCACGTTTATCAACTTGATGGTGTCTTATGGGCAACTATATAGTGGGTTACAATATAGTGGCAAGGCTAGTCAGTGACCAGAATTCTTGGCTTTGAAAGGCTGTTTACTGTCTGAAGCTCAGGATCACCAAGCTGCCATGAAAGCCTTTGCATGTTCAGCCTCATCCTTGTGAGAGGGGGATGAAACCATTTGATAAGTGATGGCTTCTGTTTGTGAATTCCTTTTGGTGATCTCCCTTCACTCCATCTTCTGAGGTATATTTTAGTAAGTCTTGGCAATATGAGGGCCTTTCTGCAGTCTGAATTCATGTCACCTGCAGGGCACTGTGGATTTGAGTGCAGTCAAGTCCTGTGTGCCTTAGTGTTTGACATTATGGAGTTGCATGACACAGCATATGAGAAATGCTGGGAAGTTTCAGAGTGGCTTTATAGCCAGAACATAATGCTTATGGTTAAGTGATTTAGAATATGTGCACTGAAGGACAGTAATTTGGATTGAAGGGGTATCTCACTTAACATGGCTGGATCTTTATATCTAGAAAATGACCAGGCCTTTTTCTGAATGGTGTATCAATGTTTTCCAATTTGGAAGAATTGATTAGCTTAAACCCAAAGTGTTGGGTGTTTAGGAGGTTGAAAAGAGTTTCCTCATTCATGTATGTTATACCATCATTATATGATCACAATTATATTTACAAAAAAATGGAGAAGATAGAAATTACAATAACCGAAGAAAAAAATGTTTCGTCCTTAATGTTTGCAGTCTTCTAAGATAAAATACAACAGATGGAGATAAAGGTAGTGATGGTAAATAGAAGAAAATTGGAATGTCAGTCAGCAAGGTAGACTGTGATCTCAGCATATCTCAACTAGTGGTAGACTTGGGCATTTTATGTTTATGAAAGCAAGGAGAGATTTCAAATGGTATTTAATCGAGATAGCAGTGAAACTGATAGAGAGCTGGAACATGGGAAAAGTGTATGAGCCTTTGTTTCCAGCACCTGACAGCTTGTGACATGAAGGTGACATTGTGATTTGTGTGGACACAGGGTTCTTCTTAACCAATAAGGCATGATCAAGGATCCTGAAGTGTGAGGAAGCAGTTTATTTTTGATGCCACTGGGAAAAGGATACTAGTGCTGGGAACAGATAAGAAAAATGAATCTTGGGGCAGCACTTTGAATGGTATTGTTATAGTCAGAGGAAAGGATATTCTGGCACAGGAATGAAAGTATTTACAGGATTCAGTTGTTTGGATAAGTTTAAAAATTGGTATTTCAGGAATATTTAACAGAAATAGATAGTTTTCCTCTATCTGAGTAATATTATTTTTATGGACTGAGCTTTGAAGCGGTATCATTGTGGGCTGCAAATCTACTTGACTGCAACAGGTAAAGTAGAGTTGTACTTTCAAAGTATTTGAAAAGGAACACCTCTGCCCATATCTTTGCCAAAGAAAATTAGGATATTCCCGGAAATGACTCATTAGGTGGGCCTCTTCAGAGCTGATTCTTTATCAGGGCTTAGCACAATAGTGGGAATTTTACTGCTGGAGGGGCAGTTTTCAGGCGAGGCATAAAGTCCAAAGTCCCTGAGCTAGATTATCTGAATATTCCTTATCTTTGGAGGTACACAGGAGGTACACAATGCTCTCTTGTCCTAGGCTGCAGTATTTTGTTATGTGTTGTTTGTGTGTACATTCATTAAAGTATTATGGGAATGAAAAGGGCTGTTGAAATATGGTTATTTGCAAATTATCATGGAATAAAAGAACACTTGGTTTAGTGGGCTACTAAGAAATTTAGTGAGCTGTTAAGACATTTAGCTCATGCATTTTGAGTTAATAAATGTCTTCCTTCAAATGGGAACCTCTCAGTTATCTTAGGGTAGAGGTTGCACAGCTGTTGAAAGCTGTTGAGCTTGTTAAATCTCCTTTCTTAAATATGGTGTATCTTTGTTGTTGTTGTCCTCAGTTTTAAACATGTTAAAAAAGTTCGGAGATGATCTGCCAGTTGAGATGGCAATC
This sequence comes from Ammospiza nelsoni, assembly GCF_027579445.1. Lineage (NCBI taxonomy): Eukaryota > Metazoa > Chordata > Aves > Passeriformes > Passerellidae > Ammospiza > Ammospiza nelsoni. The sequence goes on from NC_080637.1 coordinate 49,387,378, forward strand.
ATTGCTTAAACATTTGAGCAATCCAAAGTGGTTGTAGAATGTATCTTGTGCAGTGAAACTGCTTCTGTGACAGGTTGCCAAATTCAAGGTATGAGGAAGATTCAAGCTGAGTGGCAGTGGGAGGGGAGGAGATGGTAGGTAAGAGACTTGCTGGAAGCTGCCTATCTGTGTCAAAGGGTCTCCTGTTTGCAGTTCTGGACAGGCACTGCTGACTCACAGCTGAACAACTACTTATGCTGAGAGTTTCTAACAGATTAACTCTTTCTGTAGCTTTTGCTGAACAGACTTGGCTTATCTGTAGGTATCTGTAGAAAAGTATTACATGGGTTTGTACTGTGTTTGTTGCGACAGACTGTAGTTCTGGAACATAAACTATTAGCTGAGTTAAAATAGAAATGTCTTTGGCTTGTGAAGCATCATGGAATTATGTATCCCATGGGAAAACTGGGAGGGCAGTCCTGTATACACATATTGCCATATGCCCTAGGACAGCAGATTCCTTTAATTTTTTTTTTTCCTTCTCTTAGAACAGAAGAGCAGCCAGATGGGGGTTTTCTTGTTGGTTTTGGTTTGTTTCAGATCCAGACTTCTCTTCATATTCTCCCTTATCACAGCTACATGTTCTGGAAGGATAGGTACACCTGGACACATAGGTGTAAAGACCATGAACAACTTGACTGAACAGCTGCTATTAAAATTACACAATTAAAGTGCAATAAAAGATATTAAGAATATAAAATTCCAGTATGAAGCATTTGAACAGATAGCTAGGAAACAATTTTTTGTCACTTTGGTGGAAGGAAACCTTATGTGGTAAGGTGTTAGTAAACTATTTTGACACAATTATTATGTTCTGTTCAGGCATCAAGCTTAATGGGACATTTAAGGTATAGTTATTTAATATGTGCTTCAGAGTGAGTTTTCTACCCTAGATTTGCATTCCTTTTGCTTTTCTACCCATGTTCATCAAGGCATCAACTTTCTTTAACTATGAGAGATTACCTGTGACTGACTCATTTGTTGCCACACAAGCCAAAAAAAAGGCCATTATGGAGTCATCTGAAGCTCTTCTGTACATCTTGATTTTTGTCAGTCACCTGTACTAAGATGCTAAGATAACTTATCCCAGCCCTTAGGGTAGGGTTAGAGCAGGTCCCCATGAATGCATTTACCAAAAAAAAAAAAAAAGAAAAAAAAAAAAAAAAAAAAGAAAAAAAAAAAAAAAAGAAAAACTCCAAGTGATAAATATGTGTATCTTAGGTAGTTTGATATTTTCTAAAAAAAAGTCCTCTTCTCCTTAACTTTCATTTGAAATTACAATAATTGCTCCACTAACTTATTGACCCTCTCTCTTGGCCTGTTTTCCCCAGATGAATTCATAGTTATCTTAGTCCAGGGGTTATGGAAAGCATTGTGTTAGAATCCTCGGACACTCCTGGTTTCTTCTCGCTGTGGGTTGTTTAAGATGAGGTAACGTTCTTTCCAGTGAACTGTTGCATTTTACGGTTACTGGTTTGGAGGGAACTTGCTCCAGCTTGCCAGTGTTTGGGGTTTACTTGATCTGGGATGCCTGCTTTCTACAAAGTACCATATGTGTTAGGGGAAAAGATTCTCGTTGGAATGTGTGGAATTTCAGTATGACTCAAGCCATATAAAAGGCATGTGCTTTAGGTATGGGAAGGTGCTCCTGTTAGTGCTGTACAAAGCATGGGATAAATAGTTGCTGTGTAAGCTGTTGGTGATTATACTCAGAAATTGCAGAGTTTAACTTTTAAAATGGTTCTAAAGACCTACTTCAGTGTCTGTGTTCTTATGCCCATTTGCTATTAAAATACATGAGTATTAGGGCACCTTATTTTATTTTAAATAATTGTGTAGGTGATTTGCTCCTATAATCTTTTATAAGACTATACATTCCTCTCTCCCACCTCTGCTATCCCTTTCCCATTTTGAATTGCCATTACACCAAATACAGTTAGATTCAAATATTTCAAATATAACTTTTTATAAGAGGTTTGCAAATTGTATTACTGTCTTCCTATTATTCTGACTTTAAACACAAAAATAATGTTTTCTTAAAATCGTGTCATAAACTGTCATTTAAAAAAGTAAATTATGTGACTCATGAACTCAGTTGAAAAGCTAGGCATGATTACTGATAAACAAGGATGGTATTGTTTCCTGAGAAAGGGCTTTAAAGGGATGAGAGTATTCTGAAATATTCTCAGTTTTTGAGTCCTGTTGGGGTTTTTGTTTGTTTTTTGTGTGTTGGGTTTTTTTTCCCTAGTATATATCTGCCTCCTGGAGACTCATACTTATGTTTAATTACCAAGTGGTGGTTACTGCCTCATCCAGAACTTAGATGTGAAGATTAGTCTGTGTTGTAGCAAAAGGACCAAGACAGGAAATATATAGCTTACTCTAATCTGTCCTTCACACACATTCCAGTGAGGTTTGCTGTTTTCTCTTGTGTGAGAGTAAGGGGAATGCTTGTTAGAACAAAAACAACCAATCTGTCTTGGACAGATTTGTATTACAAGACTTTGTGTTCCCAGGAGACTATAAATTTAGCATGCTGTCTGAAAGTTTCTGATAGAGCTATGAGATCCAGAGCATGACAGAAATGACTGGCCTGTTACTGATGGGAGCTACCAAACAACTGAGAAGGGGTAATCTTGAAATATTTCAAACAAACTTTTAAATAGTGATGGGGAATAGTTGGGCTGGAAAGAATAATGCCAAAGGCAGCTTTAATGGAGTGGCTTTAACAAGTTAGCTCTCAAAAAAGTTTTGTTCCTTATCAAGATAACAAGACTAACACCCTTCTACAATCACTGGCTCATAATATTACTCTCCCTTCTGTTTTTTCCTTTCTGGTTTCTCCCTTACTTCAGTTTGCCTTTGAAGTTTCAAGGTTCAGCGCTGCTGGATAAATGTTAGACATACAATTTGATAGCTGTTTAAAAACATTCCTTTTTCATTAATTTGAACTGCTTGCTAAACAAGTCAGGCCCAGATCTGGCCAGCTGTTTTGTCTGTGTAAGGGCTTCTGTTGCTGGTCTTGCTGTTTTGAGTGTTGAGGGCAGTAATTGGGAAAGGAAGCCTGGCTCTTTAAAGGGAGAATGCCATTCAGCAGGGTTCTTAATGTGTTCTACTTAAACAGAGAGTGGCTGCTCCATGAAGGAAAGATTGCACTATTTCACAATAGTCAGTTGCTGTTAGTGCTTAGCCAGCTGAATCCTAGCTTTGGGACCTTTGCTGCTTCTGTAACGTGTGGCTTTCTATAACTCATTTTTATTGGAATGCTATCAGAGCCACTTCTGGAGCTGTAGCTCTGCCCCTGCCATGATCAATACGTTGCCACAAAGTGTAATGAAGGAATCTGTTGGAATACATCTGGTAGTGCAGTCTTCATCTTCCTTGCTGGTCAAATGAGCAACATCCTGCTTAATGCTTTAAATTTCATCTGCCTCTTCGTGGTCACCGACAGTGCACACGTGCATACTTCAGAGAGTTAAGTGATATTCCTGGAAACTGTATGAAAGATTTCCTTTCCACTTGGGTCATACTGCTTCCTCTTATATTTCCATATATCACAACAAAAACAAGCTTACCTTCTGCTAAAAATGGATGTTTTCTGTATTTACCATGCATATGAATATTCAGAGTAGGTGGTAAAGTGAGTTATTTCTGTCACTGGTGTCTCTGAATGCTCAGGATACAGTGCACTGCTGCAGTTTCTTTTCATAAAGATTGCATAGCAAGAAGGAACATTCTTTTAGGCCTGTGATTTTTGCCTGCTCTGGCTGCAGATGTAGGACTGCAAAGGTGGTGTTTGAGTATCACAGAAGCCCAAACGAGCTGATCCTTGTCCTTTTACAGCACACTGCTGATGTATGGAGTGTGAAAACCAGATAAATACTACAATATCATCACTTTAAGGGATCTTCCTGCATTGTTTAAAGCTGCTAAATGAGTTTTTCCTGCCTTCTTTAAAGCTCCAGGTGTGTTTGTGTGTGGGAAAGAAGATGTGCTGCTAAAACCTGCCATGCTCTTCCCTCAGCAGTCGAGCAGCTGTCAAGAAGTTTTTCTTCTTCTTAGTGGTAGAGAAGTCCTGAAGTTATTTCACGTTAGAGGGGTCAAAAAATAGGGCTTAAGCAGTTTTGCACACCTAGCTACTCATTTTTACCCATACTGTTGTGGCAGGACAGGAATTCTGACTTGCTAAAAAGGGATTTAAGATCTGAAAATTTGTCTGTATCTTACATGTGCAGAGCTCAATACATTTTAGGGCTTGGTACAAATATATGCTGTTACTTACTTAGATGACCTGAAGAGAAATGATGATGAGCCTTGTGGAAAGATGGGGAATAAGGGAATGGTGCTCTGGGGACAGAAGTGTTGGAATTAGTTTGTTAAGATAATTAAATTATCTGTTGGGCAAATTACTTGAGACTCTTTAGAGACCAAGACTGAATTTCCTTTCTGTTGGGAGCTAGAATCATCTAGTGAGGAAAGACTTAATTCTATTTTTATCTTTTACTCAATAAATATTTTACTATTTTACTGTATAATTATTGTCCACTATCCCAAATAATCTGAAACTGTTCGTGTGGATGTGGGAAACGAGTGAATTTTTTTAACCCCTGGTCTGGTTAGATGGAGGAAGTGATCCATGGTGGGAAAAGTCTGAATGACAAAGGGCAGGTTTTTGGTTTTTAAGAAGCAGACACTACCATCTGTTAGAGGAGCTCAGGTTTAGTGATCAGCAAGGGGAATTGATTAGGGGAGTAGTTTAGTTATTGAGAAAAAGGACTGGCAGAGACTGAAGAAAAGTGACTGATCTGTCAGCAGGATGTATATGTCTGTGGCCATGTTGTTTCAAAGCTGAGGATATCTGCATGTTTATGTTAACACTGGGTCTCCTTGTCCTTGGAACGAAATTGCCTCATCAGCAGAGCCCCTTAGGGGATTGCAAGTCTACCCAAGACGTCATCCTCCTCTTATAAAAGGGGAAAACTGCCAGTTCTGGTGTCTCTGACCTCTTCCTCCCCCCTCCCTTGCACTTAGAGAGCATCAAGGGGCGGACCTTGCTTCTGCAAACTTCACATCTTGCTCTCCCTTTTCTCCTAGCAGTAATTTGATCTTGGGCTGTTCCAACTTGCCTGTAGTGAATAAGCAGAGGACTGCATATTGAAAGACTTGAGTTTTCTCACTAGGCACAGTTTTCTGATAGAAGAATGAGAATGTCTTGCAAGTTTTGAATGAGATGAAAGTTGAGAGATCCTCTTGGATTATTTTTCTCTTTAACATATCTATGTCTATGTAAAGAGAGGTCTTTAAGGGCTTCTCTTCTGTTGAGAAGAGAATCAACATGACACTGCTGGAACCAGAAATGCAGATGACAACACTCCAATCAGGTACCACTCCAAACATAGCCTGTGGTTAATTTTTGCTGGTGAATCATGGTTGCTGAACTATATAGGAAGTGCCAGGAGGCTGTGTGACCTCAGAAAAAGACAAATTAGAGAACTGTGGTGATTTCATGTGCAGGTTGCAGATGGGTACTTTTTGGATGTTAAGTACTGTTCAATTTAGAGCTTGATCAGAGATATATTATCTCTCTTTTCTTCCCTTATTGGTCTCCAATGTTAAATTTACATGGCTTATGAAGATTACAAAACTCCAATCAAAGCTAAGACTTGTTCTAAGGACTTTTTCCTCCATTTAGCTTTTGATTAAATTATGTGTTTTTACTGTTAAATATTTTCTGATTAAACATATTCTTGATACTTTGAAGAGATTTTAAATTGTGTAGTTTGGGAAAAACTTGTATTAGAAACTTTCCAGTATTTGTTTTATGTCTTGAAAGTGTGTTTCCTTGAGAATGGCAGTGGTATTTTGTTTGCATGATTCATTTGTAAGTACTGTGGCCTTCTGGTGATACTGTGCTTACCCATTAGATATGTACAGGGTTGCATTTCTCACATGTAAGCCATGCTTGAATGAGAATTATCTCTTAATGGGAGCATGAGATGATACTTAGGGTGTTTTTATCTGAGGCTCTAGCACATTATGTAGTCATGAAAATAAGTACATCTGTAGATATGAATGGCCTTTGTTCTGTGGATGGGAACAGAGACTGCAACTTTGGTAAGATTTGACCACAAGCTTGTAGTAGCCTAGGAGTTTGGGTTTGTGTACTCTTAATCTCTTGGGCAGCATTGTCTGAAAAGCAGCACATAGGTAATGCCAAAAGTGTGAAGATATACTTGTTCCTGAATGTCAAATGCTTTTTCATGTCCTTAAGTAGTGACTGGGAAAGAGACAAGTAAACCAATAATTTCTTAGTTTAATTTTCCCCCCCCCAAAATTGCTGCCAAAATTGCTGGGTTTTGTTTGGTTATTTTTGTTTTGTTTTTTAGGTTTTTTTCCTGAATTGACCACGTTAATTTCCCTAACTTAATTTTGTGTGTTTTTAAAATATCTGTGAAGACTTTTTTATCTCTATAAAGATCCTGTGTGACCTTTATTTTATAGTCCTGACATATTCTTTGTTGTTTAGAGAACCACAGTATGGGTTTTTTGTATCTCCTGTTGTAGATAGAAAAGACAGGCCTAGATCTTATGTAGTGTTTGTCTCAATTCAGAAGAGGGTTTGTACATAATCAATCATTCTTCTAGTTGTACTCTTGCAGTCTGTGAGTGTTGGAGGTAGGGTTTAGGCACTAACAAGGTATTTGGTATTGGACAGGATGCATATGGCAGGAGAGTATCTAATCTGGCTTTGTTGGGAGGAAAGCTCTTACGTGAAGACCTGAAAAAAGATGTTGACTTTAACATGCATTGTTTCTAATAAGTTTTTAAATTCACCCCCCCCCAACAAAGAACAGCCATGACGTTTACATTTCAGGATTCTTGTAACTGAATTGTGCATTATATTCTCAGGAAGGTGACATAGTAAAGTAACACTTGTTAAAATTAGAAAAACTGCCTTTGTATTAGTATTGCTTTTTCTCAAAACTTTGTGTGGCTGTTATCCAAATTATGGTAACTCCTGAGGCTTTCATTAATTCTGAGGGTGAGAGTTTCTCCCACTAAGGAGCGCTTGTATGGAGCTTTTGCTCAAGTCCCCTAACCCTAGTCCTAGACTATGCAGTGGTGTTCTGTAACACTGAGGCCATTTCCTGCCAAGTTTAGTTTACCTTGATGAGGGATACAGATTTATTGCACCTCTTCCATCAGCAGCCACTCTCTTCTCTTCTGGATCAACCAGTGCTGGAAAAATCTTAAGCAAGAAGCAGTTTACGTAAATGGATTCACAAGATTGGTGGGGAACAGGAACATGTGCATTACAAGTTTGAAAGATCTGTCTTGAATAATGGAAGTCTATTACAGGCTTCTAGATAAGGAAAACAGCTACTTGATGATGAGGCCAATTTGTTCAGCTGTAATATTCAGAGACTTCAGATGGTGGTAGTGGCTGCTCTTGTTTGGCGTAGTGAGGTAGTTGTGTGTTGGGCAAACTATTTGAGACTTCAGAGGCTGAAATTGGATCTCCTGTCTGAGTGCTAGAATGAGGAAAATGACTTAGCTGAGGAAAGACTTAATTTCTCAAATCTTCTTCATCTTGATGTTCATCTCCAGAAGCCCTACTGGAAAAATGGAAGATGGAAACAGTTATCCCAGTCAACTCCTCAGAGTTTCCAAACATCCACTGAAGAAATAGGAGACTCATGGCCTAAGCTGGGTAAATAAATTACCCTGGTAGAATTTACATAGCTTGCACTCCATAGACCAAAAATTCTTCAAGACTGCAGGTCATGAGGCTGTGCTCATTTACTGCTTGGGTATTGATGGGAGTCCACTCAAGAAGCAGGAATATCTGAAGTCATTTCTGACCTAGGACATAATGTCTGTATTCCCTATTGGTGGGCACATGAAAAGCAACTCCTTTGATACTAAGGATGAGAAAACATTCTTAATGTTTTGGAGAAAGAACTGAGGGGGACATTACAACTTTACTCTTCTGGGAGCAGAATAGCTTAAGCAGAGAGGGACTGTTTCTTCAGAACAAAGAATAACTGAAGCAAGAACAATATGAACAGTGAGGTGCATATTGTATTAGCCAGAGAAAAATTAAAACCACCTGTCAAACGGAAAAAAAGGAGGAGTAAAAAAAGCAATGCCAGTGGTGACAGCAGAGGAAGGAAAAAGTAAAAGTGAAAATCAAGCTGAAAAGACATTCCAAAAAAGCAGTAGACCCAGAAAAAAAAAAAAAAGTAAAAATATGACCAAAAAGGTAACTGCTCTATTTGACATCTTACTGGACAACTGAACTTATTTAAAGAACTGGTATTACTCATCCAGTCATTCAAAAAGCAGACATACACAGTGGGGTGAAATTCCACATTCAGTTTCATAGTTTTGGAACCAGCCCTGTGCCAGTTTGTGTGTTTTCATTCTGCTGACAATGAAGCTGATGTGCAGATCTGTACCAAGCTCTTAGCAGTGGGAACTCTCTCTTTGCTGTTTTTTTTTCTCCAAGAGTCACTTGGCTTTTTTGCTGCCTTGACTCTTTCAGCATCTGAATCATTTGTTTTCTTTATATTTATTTGCTGATTCCAAAAGCTTGCTGTTTCCTTCCCATTATCTGCTTCAACCTAATCTCCCTATGTAGCCTCTTTTTTTGTTCCCCTGAAGCCTTTTTGTTATTTGTTTCATTATCTAATTATCCCATCTAGAGATCTTGCAAATTCTTTTGCTGTTGCTCACTTTTCAGTCCGGATATGGACTAAATAGTTTTTGTTGTTACCTGGCTTTGTAACAGACTGGCCACTGAAGGAATGAGCAATGAATGTTATGTTTTCTTTTCCTTTTTTTTTTTTTTTTAATGGAGAGGCAAGAGTGCTAGAAGCATACTTTATTTTGGACACAATCTATAATTTAGTAACACTTAAATGTTTTTGAACAGCCATATGAGGGACTCATGCAACTGGGGGAAACCTCAGGGGTCTTGGGTGTGTTGCTGGCCTCTGTGTGCAAGTTCTGTGTTTAAATAACAAACTTTCAAATATAATTTCACTTTCTTTTTCATTGTATTTGGTTTTGTCACAAATTCCTTTTTATGGCTTCTGTCCAGGTGGCTGGGCAGAAGTGTGTGTGCAATACACCTACAGAGGTGCAACCAGCCAGAGAGAAACCCTAAATTTCAGCTCAGTTTTGCATGGATGGAGAAGAGTTATGGCCTCTTAGGGTCATGTGGAGTCTAACAGTGCATTGCCAGAATTAATGGATGTTAGCACTTGGACAAGTGGCTACTTCTGTTAATGAATTCTATTTCCTTATGGTTTTGCTCTATGAAAAACCTTTGTTTAATGTTCTGGGTAGCCTTGGTTTGTTTCAGTGCACAACAATGTTTTTTGCATTGTCTTGGTATATATTGAACATTAAAAATTGTCCCATTTTAATCTTCTTTCTGTGAGCATACTGAAAAAAAATAAGATTGTTCAGTGTAGGGTAGTCTATTGAATAGCATCTTTGGGTTTTGATATTTTGTTCTGCTGACCTGCTGGAAAAAATCTTAAAGTCTATTAGATAGCAAGACAGGTATGCAAACCCAGAAGCAGGTGGTTCTAAACTGTTAGAAGTTTGGTTTAGATGAACAAGAGGGTTTTTCCATGCATATTTAGAGAACAAAAGAAGAGCTGTTTTGAAGTCAGCAAGGTAAATGAGCACAGAAATAATTTAGTTGTCTGTAGTGCATAAAACTTGACTTCTGTAGTCTAATTTGCTTTGTATCCAGCTGGTTCTGAAAAAGGAACAATTTTTTCAGCTAAAAATTAGTGTTACTTTGAATCAAATGCAAAACTTCCCTCATTTTCTGTGGAAAAGTTGGATTTTTGAGCTACTTTAGCAGATTAGGAATATATTAAATTCAATTTAGGAAAAAGCAGTGCTGATCCTTTCATTCTTTCTTTTAAAACACAACTCCCAGGCTCTTTTTCTTCCCTCTTTATAGGATTTAAGTTGAAGTGCTTTAGGGATGTCAGCTGCTAAATTGCTTTTAATGGGAAGAAAGGGGACAGAGAGCATATCTGTGTATTCTTAGAAGGGATTTGTACCCCTCCTCAGCTCTTTCAGGAGTGACAAATGTCAGAGCTGCACTTTGTGGTTGGTGTTCTCATTCCTGTTTTAAATAGATTTGAGATTCAGTATTGGCTTTTAGTACATGAGGAATGACCTTTCCTTGATGCAGTAAAATGCCTTCTAACTTCATCTTGTCTTTTTCAAGCATCAGTTACAAAGATTTTTTTTCCTGCTGTTGTTTATCTAATGAGAGGTTTTTGTAGTTGTGAGATTTTTTTGCATTTCATGCTGTTTGAATAGTAGAACTTTTATTTTTCTTCCCTTTTCTTCCTCCCTCCTCCAACTTGGAATTTCAAGATTGTAATGAGCTCTTGAATCAACAGAATTGGGATTTTGGTTTTGGATGGAGGGTGGAGCTGAGGGGAGAACATTCCTGGCTCTGTAGTTTGCATCATTACTACTTTAAAAATAGAACATTTGGTTTGTGTTTGGAATCGATGGCATTTGGAAATGTAACTTTTGTATCTAGGTAGCAAGTTCCTGGGAAGTGTAAAGAGTTCCCCAGTTACTGGTACAGCTCCCTGGGTGTGTATATTCTGAGTAGTGATAAAATGACTCTTCACTGGCTTTTAACCAGAATCCTGCATGTGATTCAAGGACTGAACAAAGTTATGTGAGTCTCATCGTCATCATGCACTGGGAATTCTTTCCGAAGCAGCAAATGGGATGTTCCTGAAGTCAGCTTTAAATATGGAAATTTTTGTGCTGCAAACTGCACAAAGTTCTGGGTTGGCTGTTACAAGATGTGGAGAGAGGAGTGCACAGCTGTAAGCTGCACATTAGTGAGCTATTCCATTCATGAAAGATTTGAACATAACCTTTTGCTGCCTTTTATTCCTGTGATTAACTATTGAGTAAGCAAATTGCAGCGTGGTTGTGTTAGCCAAACTAGAGTTAAAGGATTGTACTGAAACTAAATATGTGAAGGATGCTTTTCTTTTTTCTGTTTTTTTTGTGTCAAGAATGGCAGTCTACAGTAAAGAGTACTCATTAGAATAATTCAGTTGAGCAGTACCTATTTCTACTGACAACCTTAAACAAGAAATTCCTGGAAATCTCTTTATCCCTGTAGTAAGTATTTGTTGAAGCATTAAATCTTTTGAAAATAATATTTTTTTTCTCCATCTGTTTTGAGAATACTCTGTTTATTCTTTTTATACAGCAAGTGTTACCCTATAAATTAAGAAAGAGGGAGTAGAAAAACAACCATTCAGGCAGCTTTTTGCCCTTATCCCTTCTGTGAACTACGATTAACTTGCAGGGGGGCACAGACTGTCTGCACTTGTTCTAATACAGTAAAGATGTGGTAGACACAAAATGATTATTCACTGACTGCTTTGTCTCATACCCGTCTTATGGCTCCAGCTTACTTTAAAATCCAGCTTCTGAGAATTAACTTTAGGGGGGTGTGTGTGTGCATTTTAACTGCTTTCCAGTGTAAACAGTGAGATTGTCATCATATGCAATTTTGGGTATCATTCATCAATTGTTATTAAAAACAAAACGAAAGTTTAAAATGCATGTAAAGTCACGCCAGGTTTTATATGTTGTAACTGTAATCAAAACAGAGTCTTCCTTTCTGTGAAATAATACATTATGTATAATGGGCCCTGCTTAGTTTTTGTCATCATACTCTGAGTTACCCACTCATTTGCAAGATGAATATGAATCAACTTTTCTTTAGGAACATAGTTCAAATGCATTGGAAAAAAGGAGTGAACAAGGATTACTTTTATTAGGTTCTTGCTTGGGATCTTTAGGCACGCTTGTATAGGAATTATTATTGATTATGTATATAGGCTCACTGATAATTTTTATTTTTGTGGCTCAGGCAGATCATAGTCATCTTCATGGCCTGCCACTGATTTCGGTTCTGAACGTGTGCTCTGCTGAGTCTCTCGAAGCTGGTGTGATGCTGGCACCACATTCTTTGCCTGAAGGGATGCACTGCAGACACACATCTACTCTGTCTCCCAGCTACCTGGTGACTCCTTGTATCCAGTGTTTGCCTGATTTAAGAGATGGCTAATGTTTAACAAAGTGCTCAAGTTTCCATGCCTGTGTGATAGCAGGAATTTGCATTAGTGTTTATAATCAGGATGTTTTTTTAATAATGGGATCCAAGTCCAGTCTACATTTTGATTCTAGACCTTAAAGTACAGTTTTTTTATGTCTAAGCATCAGTGTGCCCAGAGCTGTATAGATCAGTGGTAGGGAATAGAGGTAATTCTTGAGGTTTTGGAAATGTCTCTGATGTTACTGTTTGATGTTATGCGAAAGCTACTATCAATAAGTTTTTGTGCTAAACTTGCTGTCTGCTTTTACCAGTCTCAGATGACTCCTACAGCACAAAAAACCCCTCCAAAACCAAACAACAACAAAAAAAGACAAAAAACCCACCCCCAAATCTGAAATAACCTACAGCTTCATGTTGCATCTGGATTCTCCTTGCTTTGGAGCTGCCGCACCTCAGTTCAGACTTACAGCACCCTCTGCTGTTCTGACCTTAGGGCTCTTCCAAGGAGAGACTGGCATTTCTTCCAAATTGTCTTTTTAAACGGAGAAACCTCAGCTGGTTGTCTTGAGGTGGTCTGATTTTTCGTTTGTGGCTAAGGAAACACGAGCCCTGATTTATGGGGGTGAAACTAGAATCTTTATCTTAATAGAAGAAATATTGCCCGCCTTTCCCCTCAGTTTCTTTGTCATGAGAATTTTACCATCAAAATCAATATGGAGAACTGGTTTAATTACATTGGCACAGCTCCCTTTGGTGGTGAACCTTAGTGTGGTTTAAGAATGCTGTCTAATGTAGCAATAGTTGAGGTGGGTAAGAAGTCATGAAGCGTTGGAACTGGAATTACTCTTCAGGGTTGCAGAGCCCCCTCCCCTGCTGCTGCAAGTAATCCTGTCATATAGCCCCCTACATAAATTTATTGAGCACTGCTTTAAAAAGTGTTAGATTTCTCTCATGCTGGACAGAATTTCTCTCTCTGGTTAAAAGTCTTCTAGTTTTCAATGTTAAATGTGTCAGTGGCTTTCAGTGCAAATAATCTCATAGTTAAACTGATGCAAACCTTAATGCAGGCAAAATATTCTCCCTAGAAGAAGCTCCGTCTACTTACAATATTCTTAAAGTAGGGAAGTGCTAAAATAGTATCTGCTAATATGACCTGCTTAATGTTTTTTTTTGTATCTTTCTGTAGTGATGCTTATTTTAAATCAGATCCTCTATGTAGTGTTAATGATGCTTCCCAGGCATTATGCACAGCATCGGATCCCCAACAGGATATGAACCTATTTAATTAACCCATGTAAAAAGTAGGTTGAGAAATGTATTTGTAGTTCTTTGTAGTCTTCCATTTTCTTTGCCCTGATTGTTTTTCCTCACAAATGAACATATCCCAAATAAAGAAGTTGCAGCTTCCAGTGAAGCACAAGCAGGCTTGATCAGTCTGTAATCATAAGTGACCTTGAGATTTTTTTTTCTTTTTTTTTTTAATTCTGCTGGAGATACTCTGGTTGAAGCTGTTGTTCCTTGTCTGTGTTTTTCATTATTTGAGATTTGGACTTTGTGTTCACTGATGTCAACTCAAATATATGCCATTTAAAATATATATTGAGCGGGTTTACTTTATTAAAGTTACTACGTGACACTGAGGTATCACTGATGAAAGATTGCAACTCGCAAAACATTTGGTTCAGAGGGTACCTTGAGCTTGACTGACTGCAAAACATTCCCAAAGCTTAGAGCCTTCAATGTTCCTTCACTAAAAACTGAAATAAACAGAAAACTTTTTAGTATACCTTTGCTGATTTCATGTTGCTTTTGAATAAGTAAGAACAAGAGCCAGACCAGTAGACTCCTTTTGGAAAAAAACACTATTGCTAGTCTTACCTTGAAAACTGAGAGATTAATGAGATTCTAGAATGTGTAGTGTATGAAAAGTGGTCTCTAAGGCTTGAAAATTTCAGCCCATTTAAAAGTCAAAGCATCTTTTAAGTTTAAGCTAGAAACTTACTGGCAACTTTAAATGGACCAGAAAGGAACAGCAATTTTTAACAGACTTGCAGTACTCTACAGCATTTTAAGTTTGTTTGCTTTTTAATTTATTGTGATTTCTATATAGTGCACAACACTCGATTTCCATTCTGGGATTTAAAAAAAAATTGTTGTTCTTATGATTATTTTTCTTCTTCTCTTTGTCCTGGACTTTGCATTATGGTGACAGACAAAGTGGCTGCATATAATAAGAGCCTGCTCCACTCCTCCCAGTGTTCCTTGGAGAGAGGCAGTCACTGTTTGCTGTGGTTGTTGATTTAGTGCCTGGGAAGAATGAGGCTTTTTTGGACCCCTTCCTCATCTCTCTCTTGCTAAGGGAGCCTGCGTCATTGAGAAATGTTTAACCTTCTGGCCCTGAAGCAGGACTGGAAACTTTGTTGCAAAATCTAGAAGCTAAAACTGGATCTTGCAAATGTTATTTATGTGAGCTACTCTTTCCTTTGATTTAATTGGGACAGGAGATTGCAGAGCTTGATTTAGAATTTTGAGTAGCAACTAATTTGGAGAGTTAGCAGGGGGGAAAATAATTTCTTTAGTGAAAAATGGTGAATAACTGATTTAAGAGAAAAGGAGAGAAGAACTGGGAGCATAAAATGGAAAAGTGTGGGAGGACTTAGTGGAGAAAAATGTCCTAAGATCATAATTCTGGCATTGTCACGTACTTGAGTGTTTCTTTCTCACTTGTATCAGGAGGCTGGATGTGCATAATTTTATTCCTGTAACAGAAGTTGGTTGTGGAGAGCTAGTGGCCTAAATTGTGATGGGAACCTAATTTCCAGGGGGTTGATTTAATAGCAGATACAGCTTCTTGTATATGTCTTATTTTCCCAGACTGCCCACTTTTTTCCTTCTGCCTCCTCCCCCATCCTGGACCATGAGGGTTCTTCTAACACTTCTGCAGAATTTCCAGATGTCTGGCTGCCCTGCTGCAACTGCGCTCCATTAACCGAGAGGGAAGAAGACACTCAGAAATCCCAAACATTTCTGCAGCATAATCATAATAAATCTGACATATCATGAAACTGTTGTGCTTGTGCTAATTAAGTATCTAGTGTGCTTGTAGTACAGAGAGTAATGCTGATGTGCCCACAGAGTGTTGATTTTATTTCACATGGTCTGGCTGTCTATACACAGCGCATGCCTGTATGTTTATCTTCAAGATATTCCAAACAGAAATGTGGCAGCTCTGTCTCTTGGGACCCAATATCTTCATGGTAAACTAAAATAAAGAAACTAAATTGAAACAAAAATGAAGAAGCTTGTCTCAAGGGTGAAATAACACAAAGCAGTTTAAATTATTTGTCCCAGTGGTGTCGTGACCAGTGGAAGGGAGGGGAAGGGGTTGTACTTTCCTTCACTCCTGTTTTGCAGCAGCAGTAGCAGCTCAGTGCACCTACTACTTAACCCCAGGTAACTTGGACAATTGGACTTTCTTGTGAGGAGTCTAATTCACTTTTGAAAACAAAGCCATTAAAACCCTCTCACTTTTCTGATGCATCAGTGACTCTAATTAACTCACTGAACTTTCTTATGAAATCTCGAGCCCTCAAAAAGAAGGAATGATGAGAGCATAATGCTAGATCATTTCATTTGGCTTCGGTAATAGCACTTAAACTCTGTACTGAACAGTGAAACTGAGGGAGCAGATAAACAGTTTCAACTCTGAAATCGTAAGTAGGGTTAGAAAACTACTGAAGTCTAGGTCATGGAGCCTCTAAATGGTGGCAGTGGCTGGATAGTAAGTCCAAGAGACAGAAAAGATTGGCCAGAAAAGAATAATATACAGTGCATGATTGATAGATTCAAAATATTAAGAATTAAATTAAAAGTAAGTGATTCTTAAGAGGATATTAAGAATATCAGCATTTCCCCAGTAGGAGGTTTGTCATGTTAGAATTTGCTTTGATTTTACTCTGAGGTTGTTACCTATCTATGAACAGACAAGCAAGTCTCTGGAAAAAGGGTGGTTACACATCTCTCACAGAATGGTTGAAGTTGGAATGTCATCTTCTTCCCCAACCCCCCTGCTCAAGCAGGCTTCCCTAGAGCCAGTTGCTTAGGACTGTGTTCAGATGGCTTTTGAATATCTCCATAGATGGAGACTTCACAACCTCTTTGGGCAACCTGTGCCAGTACTCAGTTGCACTCACAATAAAAAAAATTCTTTCCTGATGTTTTTAGGGAGCCTCCTGTGTTCCAGTTTGTGCCCATTGACTCTGATCTTGTCACTGGGTGACATTTGAGAGGAGTCTGGCTCAGTGTTCTTTGTACCATTCCTTCAGATTTTTAGATGGATAAGCTCTCTAGTATGGTCATGGCTCTGCTGTCCTGGGGACCTCAGAGCTTGAGCCAGCACTGCAGGGGTGGCCTCATCAGGGCTGAGCAGAGTAGGATCACCTCCCTTGGTCTGCTGGGAACGTTCCTCCTAGTGCAGCTAAGGGTTCCTTCCTTAGCCTTCTTTGTCCAAGGGTGTCTCATGTTCACCTTGGTGTCTTGTGGGACCCCCAGACCCTTTTCTGCCAATCTGCTTTGCAGCAAATTGGCCCCCAGCATGTGCTGCTGCACCCCCTGGCCCAGCCAGTCAGTGTTCAGTCGGCCTCACAGTCTCCTCAGCTGGCTCAGACTGACTTCTTCAGCTTCTCTGGGAAGGTCTTGCAGTGTCAAAGCCTCACTGAGGACAGACAGACAGACAATGTCCACTGCTCTCCTCTCTTACACCAGGTCTGTCTCTGCACACTGTAACTGAAACCTAAAGACAGATTTGCTGTCGTGCCCAGGGAACAATATTTTCTGATAGGAGAGAATTGTGAATTCATAGTCAGTTCTGGCCTTACTATAGCATAATTGCTAAAAGTAAGCATATGGCAATGTCTGTTCTGTTCAAATTGGTTTTGTTCTAAAGAGTTTGTTCACAAGTGACTTCTGTTTAGCCGGCTGTTAGATGTACTGGGAGCAAGCAGCCAAGTTCTGCCAGATCATAACAACTGGCAGCCATCTAAAAACCATATCTTTCCTCTTTATGTTTGTCTATTCAACTAGATCCTCCACCATCTTGCTTTATTGCAGTCCCACCTTAATGGTCCCTCTCTTGTGTCTGGATTCATAAAATAGATTTGATAGCCAAGGAAGGGAGGATACACGGATTTCTAATTCCAGTTCTGACACACAGACTCTGTGTTATATGTAAATCTACTTGTTTTAACCTAGTTTATCCAATCAAAATGTTTTTTAAAATAGATTTGGATTGATTAGAATCCATAAATGTGAGATTCTGACTAATAAGTTCTGGTAGCTTATACCAAAGCAAGAAGGGAAGATCTTAAAGGGGTGTGAGGCAGCTAATGGAAAATTGTGACTGAAGAGACTTCTCTGCATATTGTTTCAGGTGAATTTACAGATTTAGGAGGAGGCAAGCAGAACAGAAAGCTGATGTCTGAGTCAGAACATCATGTTCCAAGCACACTTTTCTTTACAGTTATAAGCCCTTAGGCTGCGTGCCTTCCAATGCTTTTAGGCCAGTTGGTGATTAAAACTCCTAAGATTGGCAGGTTTTGCTGGGGAGAGGATACACCCTCACAGCTACTTACCTTTTTTCTTTGCTTTCATGGCTGACATTACCAGAAATCTTGAATATGAGATAAAATTTGTTTTAAAAGTAATCATGCTCCTTGCAAAGGAGGCCTGTATCTTTGTCCATCGTTCCTTTAGATAAAGGAACATAAACCTGTGGTTTGGTTGATGCAGAACAGAATTCACTTAAAAATGTAGTCTATGGAGAAGGATGGTAGTGCTGTCAAAACTGTATCTTCCTAAAGTGATGAGTCCCATGAAAGGGTTAACAGACTTCTTCCATCGTAACATGACAAGAATATTTTTCTTGCTAATCAAAAGCTGAGTAATTTAGCAGCATTCAGGTAAAAACTGTCCCATATCAAGTCTAAAATTCTCCCTTTTTTGAGATTTATGCTTTATGTTTCACTTAAGGTCTGAAACATCTGCATGTGTGGAGGGGGGATGAATCCATACAAGACCCTGGAAGTTCTTTCCAGGATCAATGTGTCCATATCATGAGTTCAACCATATCATGGCTGTGTGCCTTGACATTGTCTCAGGTTCATTTTATGTTGTAGCTATAGATTAAAACTCAAACACACTACATTTTTTATATTGGAAACAAATTCAGTTGTTGAAGCCACCATGAGAGCTTGAGATTGGCATTGATATATCCAGGGAATAGCTGAATTTCAGCACTAAAGGAGGAGTTTGAGCATTTGATGTTGGAGGTGGTTTATAGATTTTTGGCAATGCAAGAACTATACATTATACGTTATACATTATAAAGAGAAATTTATTTCCTATCTCGAATAATCCTGACAATAGCAGTTTTCTACTGTGAGGTGAGATGAGCATCCATGAGGAGGAAAGATGAGGCCACTGCTTTTACTGGCAGCTGACCACTGAATTGGTTTAGAGGTATCATAAAGCTTGGTCTCCTACTTTACCTCAACCAAGCCTCCACTACTACCTGATTGTGGCAAAGGACTTGAACCACTTTTAGAGAAAAAGTTAAGAGTTGGAAAAACCCACATCTAAAATGATTAATACTAACTTATTAAATGAATGGGATGGTTTATGGTCTTTTTAGAATTTTATCTCCATTTGGGCAGTTTTTTCAAGTTGTGAAGAAAACCTCTGCAACCATAAGGGAAAGATAACCTTTAATAACAATCTAGATTCTGAGATTGCAATTCTGTATCAGATTAACCAAGAATAATGGTCACATTAAGCCTCAACAGTGTTGTTACTGCCCATGTAACCAGGGTGTTTGGAGAAGGAAGTAGCTTTCTGGGCAAAAGTCAGACCTGTAATGAAGGTTTAACTAGTAGCAATTGTGCTAGTATAAGCTGAGAAGTAAATGAAGGGTTTGCTAATCCTTCCACAAGCAGTGTGTGAGCACAGAGTACAGCCTGGCTGTTTCCTCTCTTGTTCAGGTACTTTAAAAATAGACTGCATTTTCCAAGTGTTTGCAGGTAACCCTCTTGTGCAGTAAGTAGGAGGGTTTCATAGGGAAGAAACCTTTTATTGTCAGACATTTAAAGGACGTGGGAGAGAGAAGTGCAGGATAGCTTTTGCTCAACAACCACAGGAATTAGTGACATAACTTCTCAAACTCTTAGACATGCCTTAACATGAGGGGAAGGGTATCTTCTTCCTGTCCTTTCCCAGTTACTCCCTCCTAAAACCTATTTGCTGTTTTAAGACAAATTCAAATTGCTTCCTTTTCCACTTTATCCTGCTCACTAACCCCCTTGGTCTGGCAGCCAGAACTTCCTCTGTTTTTCTGCTCTTGAGAGCAAAACCAAATGTTTTGGACTTTGCTGTTTTCACTTGTACATAGTGGTTTAAATTAAAGTCTGGAATATCTGTAAGAGGAAATGTTTTGAAATGTTTTGAAACGTCTTGTGCTCAGTGTTCTCCACTGGTCACAGTGTATACTCACATGTCAGTGCTGTTCACTTAAGAGTTGGACTCGATGCTCCTGGTGGGTCCCTTCCAACTCAGTATTCTCTGTCACTCTGTCTGTGTGATTTCTGCAACCTCTGAGTGTTCCTGCTTGTGGGCAGTGGTGGCAGTGGGGAAATGCACATCTGCACCTGTGTGAATACATCTGCCTACCCCTGGAGAAGCTGAAGTTATTTGGGGAGCATGTGGGTGAACGAGCAGATTAACCGTAGGCAGGAAGGCTGATAAGAACAATTTTAATTTGACCCTTGAGTGTCTGTCTCTGGCTTGAAACCTCTGACTCTTTTATAACAAGTAAACTGTTGCTCTTAGGTAAGAGCAAGGAACTGTTACTTCCTTTGATCTCACTAATTATTTTACATCAAGGTGGGTAATAGCTGAACTGTAGGAATATATGGAATTCTGTTGTGAGTCCAGGTGGAGCAGCTCTCAGTTAAGGCCCTGCACTGGAGATACTCACCCCACATTTGAGATGTGGTTCTTGATGTGTGAGCTCTCACTGTGAAGCTCGTTGGCTTAGCCAAGGTAATTTGAGCTAATCTTTCTAACTTTGCACTGGAACAGAGTGAGAGCATTCATACAACCAGTTCTGGGGGGTCACAATGGGGTGGTAACTCCAAGAAGGGCTAGTAACTTTGAACTGTAAAGAGGTATGCAACAGTGTTTGCATCTAACCAGAATCTATCAACCAAAATGATAAAAATAACAAATAAGTTGTGCTTGGATATGCGCTTTTAATTTATTTGCTTGTTTTTGTTGGGCTTATATGCTCTGTGGGCTGTAGTTGCTTGGGAACTGGTTGTAAAACTTCTTTCTCTTAATCCCTCTGCTTTTGTTCTACCCTCTATTGTGAAGTTTTCTGTCATGGACAGAGTCCTTCCACTGCTTTGGTCAGAGAATCCACCTTTTCTTCTCTGGGCTTGAAATCTCTCCTTGGGCAACACCTTTTTGTAGTCAAGGAGTGTATATGCAGCTTTTTAGAGCACAGAATTGACAGAACTGCTCTCAGTGGTTTTCTGAAGAAAATCCAACTAAATTAACCAACTTGTCTTCAAAAGTTGCACCATTTTTTTTGGCTGCATAGTGACACCTTCTGAGCAGATGTTCCCCTCACATGTAGTAGTATCAGGAGCATGTGCTACATGCTCCTGATACTACTACTTTTGTTTGCACATGATCTGGAGTATTACAGACCTCCGGACCATTTCCTTCTCTTTATCACACCCAGCTTGCTCAGTGCACTGGGTCCTGGAGGGAGGAAGGAGGAGAGGCATGGTCCATAAGTGAACTGACACCTTTGCTTCCCTTCCTCTGTAGTTTCCCTATTTTCAGCCCTTGTAGTAATATTTCTGGAGTCCCTTTGCAGTGCTGACATCTGAGCTCCTGATCTAGGGAGGGGAGAGGTGGGAAAATCAAAAGTTTTGGCATTGTTGTGGCACACTTTGCTCCTTAGGTCTGTGGAGCCTGGGAGAGAGGCAGGGCTGAGTTACTCATTGCTAGCAGAGGGGGATGGGATTGCTGCTGCTGCCTTTCCACACCTCACTTGCCATGTTGACTTGCCTTGCTGGTTGGAAACTGCTTATCTCTGGAGTTAATCAAATGCAGATCAGAGTTGCATTCCTTGGGCTCAACTGATTCTTCTTGGTCCAGTGTTTTGCAGATAGGGATCAAGGATTTCATGTGCTTCGTGTTTTCAGGGAAAGGCAAACTGACATCTTGGCTGAATCCCAAGGAATGGAGTGGGTGGCAGAGTTTATATATGGGCTGGGGGTTGATTTGGCTCTAGCTGCTGTGTAAAGTTCACTTTGACAGCTGAAAGATGCAGAGAGAAGCACTTTCAGAATTAGAGACAGTGAGGTAATGAGAAAGTGACATAGGGAAGGAAGTGGAGGGGGGGAGGTGGGGGAAGGGAGGGCTCAAAACTCGCCTTGACATCATCTGATAGGTTTTCCACCCTGTGCAGCAGCTATTTTTATGCTTTCAACTCACAGTAATTACAGCTCAATGACAGCCAACTTGCCAAAAGCAGGGGTGGTGGTATATCCCAGAGTGGGTTGGAGGACTCAAAAGCTACAACAAAAGTCCAGGTTCCCAGGCATGATTCCTGCTGCTGTGACCTATTTTTACATCTGCATGGTGGTTTAGCATTGGCTACCTGTCATGTCTAGGAGTTTTCTGAAAGCTGAATGGCAGCACTAGCTGTCACCAGCTGGTTGAAAATACAAGAGTAGGTAAATTTCAGGCTCTTCCTGAGAACTGGAGAAGCAAAAATGTTCGGTGCTCCCAGCCTCGCTTTTCTTCCTCTTCCTAAAGGTCATTGTTGGTGGGAGGCATTGTTGGTGGATCCTGGGAATATCCACAGTGAACTCACATTACATAGATGTGATCCCTAGCTGAGAAATAAGCAACACAAGTGTCAGTGTGCAGTCTGTATTTATTTTGAAGTATAAAATGAATTGAGTTGTAAGACATCAAAGCTTCACAGTGATGTAGTGCAGCTTTCTATTATTTTCCCAGCTTTTGTCTACTTGCTAGAAATCTCAGACAGATTTCAAATGTAGTGGGCTCATACTTCTTTCTTAGGATTTATCTAGCTTAGACCTTGGCTGAGATCTCTCTCATGTTGCCTGAGTAAGATTTTAGCAATATATTGTTTATATTTCATCACTAAATTATGTGCATGCAGATCACTGCAGGTGTTGTGTCCTGTGAGAACATTAGTACTGAGGGAAAGAGGAGAATGTGCATTGAACTGCAGAGCAGACTGGAGGTGAAAGGAGGAGAAAAATGCACATTTGAAGGTGGTGGTGGAGATTATGAGCACATTTTCTATTTGCCTAATAATTTGAATTTTAAAATATTTTGGGAGAAAGAAATTAATGATGCGGTTTTGTGTTACAATTGAGCTCGTCCAAGGTCTACCCTATGTTAAGGTTGGTCTGGCCCCTTCTCTTCCTTCCCCGGCTTTTGAAGATAGAAAGATACAAGAAAATAATTCATTAAAATTTGTGTGTATTTGAGGTACCACTACCTATTCACTACTTGGAGTGGTACCTCAAATGCAAGTGCTGCATTCCATGCCCTCCAGAAGGAGCAGCAGTATCTGTGCAAGCCTGTGTGCTCCTGATGCAGCATCTTGGAGGAAGAATACATCCCCACATTCTGTGTCTTATTTCACACTTGAAAGTCACAGGATGTACAGCTCAATTCATGTCTCATGGATAGATTATGAAAACTGGGCCTGATGTTTTTCGGATGAGAAATCTGTAGCAAATACTTAGGTGCCCTTGGTAAAGGTGATTGTTTTGCCAACAGCTCTTCTGCCAATTCCAGGGTAAAAGTTGTGCAAGGCACTGAATGTTGGGTGTGCATTAGTGGAGTTGATCTTTCTTTACTGAATTGTTAAGCAACTGAAACTGTTGTTGGACTCCTACCTCTGCTGTGAAATGGGTTTTCCAGTCTATCCTGCTGATTTCCAGAGTAACTGTCAAAGTTACTTCTTACAGTGCACTGATATTTCTGTCCATGTGATTGCTGATCAGACTTTCAGATCCCTTACATCACCACTACACCAGGATCCAGTAAAACAAATTAAACTTTTAAAAACTTTCTTTATGTTTATAAACAGTGGCAATCAGTGTTTTGTACAACAGGTTGCCCTTTACTTATCTCTTAGATTCCATGTTTTGCAAGGGGAAGACCCACAAGTGCCTGATTATGTACTGAATGTATCCTCCAGTGTAGGCCCTCTTATCCATGTCCTCTTTGGAGTGCTGTGGCCCAGATAATTTGGATAATTACTTTCTTTTAGAACACTAAATAATGCTGTGGGACAAATTTGATACTGTAAGACAAAAGTTTAGAATACCTTCCTCAGAAAATAAAAGATTTACCTGTCTACCATTGAGACAGTCAAGTGCTTTTCTATCCAAGCTGTTTTCTGCACAGGAAAAAAGAAAGGTGTGTCTGTGTACATGTCTGCAGTCCTGCAGTAATACATTGAAAGGATTAGATCTTCATCAGTTCTTAAAGTTTTCTTCATCAGAACTTGGACAATGTGTTCAGGCTGCTTTGGCAATACTTGGCTATTGGCAGGTTTGCTGCATGAGCAGCCAGCTCATGTTTTTCAGGTTTTGCATGCAGTAGTGACCTGCTAACTCAGGGGCCCTGGTTGGCAGAATAATAGTAGGTTCTGACCTCTCTAGCTGAATCTTGTCATTTTTACCATCCAGATGGTATATTCTTGCCAGGAAAAGTAGAACTGGCCCTGGCACTGGATAATTGTTCTTTAGTTACTACAGTTATGGGACCTCCCTGCTCAGAGTATCAGGCCTGACTCAATGTGCAGTTTTGTGTTGCTGCTGAAAGGGGAGATCTGGACAATGTGTTCCTTTATCTTCTCCTTCATCCTTTCTTTAGAACTCTTGTGGTGTGCTGGCTCTGTTTCCCAAGGCAGCTCCCCACAGTGCAGTGACTGCTAATGCTCACGCAAAAACAGGCTCTGCTATTTGTGCAGTAATTTGACCTTACTGACTAAAGTTCACTGTGAGACTGAACCTTCACCTGACTTCTACAAATCCTAAAATTAAGATGGAAATTTCTGTTGAGTATATGATGATAGTTCAGGAGCCGTGCAATTCCAGAGCTTTATAGTATCACCAAAGGTGTATTTTTACTCATGGTGAGATTGGAGTTTGGATTCTTACCTGGGTGAAGGTTGAGCATTTCAAAGTAAGAAGAGTATTGTTGAAAGTACTCAGAAATGTCACTGATGCCATCCAGCATTTGGTTGAACACTGCTTGTCTTAGCTATTACTTTCATTATTAGAGACATTTTTTCCCTCATTGTAATTCCAGCCTTGCTTTATAAAATGGTTTGAATGCCTCTCAGGCTGTTTGGAAATGAGAAAATTTTGTCTTGATTGGGATGGGAACAGAATATGAATTGGAAACTGTTCCTGTAGTGTTTAGCGTATTCATCTTTTTATTTTTGTCCTTGTGGTTTTCTTTGATGATTACTATTCGTATTTTTTTCCTGGAAAGAAGATAACAAGAGTACTTTTATTAGGTATGTGTAATCATTGGACATATATATATTTTATTTTATTTTTTATTTTTTTTTTTTTTTTTTTTTTTTTTTAACCCAGACTTCATTGCACTTCTTATGATTCATGCTTAGCAAAATTAAAAACCAGCACAGCTACCAGCTGTACTGGTGAGAGTACCTCCTGGTTGTTGCTCAGCTGGAACGTGGCTTTCCCTGGCCACTTCCAATTCCAGTACCATGCTGGGGAGTGTGTATAACCAAAACTTGTCAGCCATGTGGAATCTGTTCATGATACACATGAAATGAGCTGTAGATGAGGTGGCTGCCCCCATACAAACATAGATTCTGAAGTTCTAGTGCTTGCAGGAGAGGGTTACAGATTTGGGGCTGCAGATTATCTTCAGGTAGGTGTTTCTACTAGGCTGGGAGAACAGATTTAAGGGAAGAAGGGGTGAGAATATGTGTGTGCACAGAAGTATCCTGCTCTTACCTGTGTGTGGTCTCAGGTCAAATGCATATGAAGACTCTTGTTTCTTGGATTATCAGTTTAGCTTTCTCCACAGCTAATGCTCTTGTTTCTAAGGGTTTAAGCAGGAAGGGAGAAAAAGCTTGTGCTCTCAGAGCAGGGGTATTCTCCTGGCTGTGTGCACAGCGTGCTTACAGTCGGGAGATGCAGGGGGAGAGAGGGATCTGCTCTATCACATGACATTGCCTGTCTGGCAGGTGTCTGCAGTGTGAGTAGAGAAACCAACTGTTCACTATTTTGGGTGAATGAGGTTGGCTGTTACTGCAAGTGGCCCCACAAAGAAGTCCACACATCTGTTGATAAGCAGTGCTCTGCATACTGGGTGCCCGAATGCTTAGAGCTGCTTGCTGAAACACTGAAGTTTCTGTTTCAGCTTTGAGATCATAGGAGGAAAAATTTTGCCAAGAGCCTTGCCGGTTTTAATCTTTAGATGTTGGCTGTCAGGCTTTGTCTGTGCCTACAGAACCTCTCTGTTCTGATGCAAGCCCAGCCTTGGAATCAAGCAGTAAACTGATTTTTTTTCTGCTCTACTGCTTGGTGCAGTGACTGAAACCTGGTAGAGAGGGATTGCAGTTGGGTCTCTTGTGAGGATTAAGCACCCCTTCCACTTGCCTGGACGCCTCCTGTGATACAGAATCCGCCTTCAGGTCCAGGGATTTCCTCTAACATGTTGGATAAAGCCAAGACACTGCAGCCTGCCTATGTGGGGATTGTGCCGCTCGCAGAGACTGTGTCAAAGCAAGGCAAGAGCTGTTCAAGCACGTATCAGGATTCATACCACAGCTTACGAGAAGGTTAGCAGGCTCTGCGCTCTTAAATCCCTGTGTAATTCATTTGTGGGGGCTTCATTTTGATTTTTTTTCTTTTTGTGTGTGTTTTTGTGGGTTTTTTTCCACTCTTGCATATTGCCTGGTTTTTGCTTTCTGGGCAGTAGTCCAGATTTTGGGTTTCCCACTGACTCCTGTGACTTCTTGTCCCTGAAGGCATTAAGCATGTCACTCGACAAGCCTGGAGCTTTGTATGAAGTGACTTGCAGTGCCGGGATCTTGAGGCAATTGCATTTGGAAGTTTTGGTTTCAAACTTAAAATTTCTTCTTCTCCCCTATGTCTGTAGGCCTCTTGTGAGCAAGGTTTTAAGGCTGTTTCCTTTAGGGTGTAAAGGCTTGTTGTGGAGGGGCAACTGTGCCTTGAAGAAGATAAGAGTACCATGTTTTAAGTATCTTTGTGTTCTTGTTTTGAGAGTGTGCAAGGAGTGTTGTGTATATATCTAAATGTGATTTTGTTTTAGTTGTTGGTATTCTGCAAATATGTGTGATTTTTTAAATGAGAATTTAACAATTCTGAAACACTACGTAGACAGAGAGAGGTCAGATTCCAGGGAGTGATATCTAAAAGGAAAGAAGAGGATCTGGAGGGATTGAAAAAGATTGAGAAGATGAAAACAGGCAGTGATCCATTCATAGTGCACAGCATTATAAATATCAACAAACAGGAACTGGGAAAAGATTACGGAGAAGAATGGCAGAGCATCACAAAAAGCCAATGGCAAGCAGCAAGGTTTATGTTTTATCAGAAATACTGGATCTATCTACAAGTGAAATTTTATTAGGAATTTGCAGAAGGAAACAAAGATCTGGAGTACAGTGGCCTCAGAATAAGGTGATGACTGATTTTAAGAGCGAGTAATGTCATCTGAAAGGAGGGGAAAATAACTTTCTGACATTTTGCACAGCAAAGCAAGATAAAGG
Source organism: Ammospiza nelsoni (assembly GCF_027579445.1). NCBI lineage: Eukaryota > Metazoa > Chordata > Aves > Passeriformes > Passerellidae > Ammospiza > Ammospiza nelsoni. Next base: position 49,414,431 of record NC_080637.1, read on the forward strand.
AGGGGTAGGTGTTGAGGACAATAATCCAGATAGAATAAGGCCATGTTTGTTGTACAAAGATGGCCAGTATGTGGAAGAGGATTTTAGCAGTTGCATTTAGAGGGTTTTTCTCTGGTATGTAGTCTAGGCCTGCTGGAGCTGCCAGACAAACCTGTTAGGTGTCTGCCCTCAATTGTCACTTCCCCTACCAAGCCTATTTAACATCTATCAAGAGCTAGCTTGTTGTTAATTTTTAAAAATATTACTATTTTTGTGCATGTTTTCATTGGAATATTCTTTGTTGAAGTACTATGGAGAAGGAAAAGAAAACTGAAGTCCAAGTCCTCAAATTCAAGTTCAGGAGTTATAAATCCATTAGTATAGGCAGTGTTCCCAGATTTCTTTATCTGCTTTGGAGACACAGAGCTACAGCACATCAATCTTCAGAGGAAAAAAACAACCCAAAATTTAAAAAAAGCCAGAACTTGCATCTGCTCTCTGTTTGCAAGCATTGGCCTTCACAGAAGGTGAGCACTGTGCATTTGGATGTAGCAGGATACATCTTTCATCCAGTCACTAAGTATCACAAGCTGTACCGTGGGATAACAAGGAAAAAGCAATACTGTCTTACTTTAATCAATATAAAAAGGTTTGTTGCTGTCTCAAGTTGAAGTGAATTAAGGCCATTGAAATCTTGTATAATTCTGGTTATTGGAAAATCTTTGTTGACTCTGCAAAGTCCAGCAAAACCATCAGTCTACCCCATGGCTGATTCATGATGCTCTAATGGCACATGTGATAAGGAAAGCTGCTTTCCACCAGCTACCAAATGAAGGTTAGGAAAGAGAAATAGATGCCAGCTTCTTTCCTGTCAGATGAAGGAAATAATAACACTTTAGGTTTGCTGCTGCTCCATTCAAGTCTCCTGCAGTCTTGGGATGCCTGTTGTATTTATTCTGTAGCATGCACTGTATTTTGCAGAGCCAATTCTTATGGCAGCAGAGGAACAGATGCATCCATGTGTAAACCCTTATGGAAGTCCAGAATTAGCATTGAGCTGAGACTGATGACTGTTGTGCTTTAGTTTTTGGTCTCCCTAAAAATGGGACAGCTTAGTTTCATTGTCACCAAGACAGAAAAAGCATGCATTTCTGTGCCTGACTCTTAATAAAACTGGACAAATAGGGGCTGTCTATACCAACAGTGACAATGCTCATCTATTCTCTTAATGATTCTCATGAGAAGCAGCTATCTGGAATAGACTACATCTTGCTTCCTGATTTCTGGAAAACAGATGTCTCCTAAATCTGATTTATTTCTTTTTTTTTTAATTAGGACTTGACATTGAAGTTTGGGAACTGGTGATCCTTTCTACACAGAAATGGATTTGACATGCAGAAGTCAAAGAACTTAAGCTTGTATTTTTCAAAGTATGTGTTAGGGCAGTTATTTGCAAAATTCCTAGAATTCAGGAATCCATAAACATGTTTTCTATTCAAGAATGCCTTGGAGTGATTTAGTCTTCAAATACTAGAGCCCAGTTTGCAGTTCCTGGATCAGTTAACACAACAGTGTGGTAGCCCCTCATGAGAGATGTGAAGAGGGAATTGCAAAAAGCTACTCAAAACCCAATTAGCATTCACATGAGTTTAGCTTAGAATTAAGTACTTCCAAAACTAAATTCCAGCTTTTCCACTTCTGTACTACATCTCTGTACCTCTGTGCTACATGCTCTTAAACTAAACACTTTTTTTTTTCTTCTTTTTTTTTTTTCCTTTCTTTTTTTTCTTTTTTTTGGCAAGTCCTCCCTTCACAAACATTCAGTGTGACTCGGGGCCTGACACTGAAACTCACCTGTCTTTTTCCAAGATTTGTATCTCAGGGCCCAGACACAGGAACAAGTTCCTGCATGCCATCTGATCTGCACAAACTGTGTGCACATTCTTGGTCCACAGCAAATGGGAGGTAATTTGAGTTAGCTTAGCCTTTGATTAAACTATTAATATCTGTTCAGTACTTTGAAGAGATCAAGAGTCGTGCAAGTGCTTGTTAGCATTTAACTTTCTTCAGGAGTAATCTAGACTTTGTTGTCATTACACCTGCAGCACCTGAAGGTCCAGCTGGCCCTGGCCCCACCTCATGCAGGAGGGCTCAGGAAACCTGCATGAGTAGACTTGGAAGCTCTCAGTCCCAAGGAAATCCCCAGCAAGAGGGCAGCCCCTGCACCCAAGGCATCTCACAGGAATTCAGGGTGACATTTTTCTGTAAAGGGTGATCTGTGTCTTCCTGCTTCAGAGTGGACCTGAAGTTGCTGTGGGGATGTGTGTGAGCAAAGCAAATTCATGGATAAGCAGTGTCAGAAACCAGTCACAAAACACACAGATGCCTTTCTGAATTACGGCCTAATGCATCCCACTGTTTGGAATTATTTATGCAAATAGTGCTCTGACACATTAAAACACAGAAAATGTGTTGAATGTACGGGGAGCTGATCTGCTCTGGCACTTCTTATGGCAGATCCAGAGGCACACCAGACTCCCTGTATCCTCTTGCTGCAGCCACAGCCTGTGACTATGCTTAAAAGTAAGAGGTGCAGTGAAGGTAAGATAATGATATATTTATGTGAAGTGGCTTGAAGTTGACTCAATTTAAATTTATTTTTGTTTAACAGGCAGTGTGCCTCACTTGGCTGTGAGGACTAGAGGTGTCTCAGGGTATTTATTAACTCTGTGACATGAATGGGAAGCTTGGGGAAAGGGTTAACACTGAATGACCAGGGTTTTTGTAAGTCAGTTGTTATCAGTGAAAGAAGAGTCATAGCATTATCCCTGGAGCTGAATTCACATGTTTTTTCAGTCCTGATGCTCTAATGTGTTTTTGATTTTTTTGGATATGACATGTTTTCCCCTCTTGCAGTTTACTAAACTATTCCTGTCAGTGTAATGATCCCCAGCTGTTGCTTTAGCCCTAGCTATTTGCATGCTGGGAATGGGAAGAGGAGGAGGAGAGGGACAGAGGCTAACTTGTTTACCACACTGTGATCTCCTTAATTTGTCAAAAATGGCTATTACAGTGCTTTTTGCAGTGCAAAGTAATACTAAAAGGAAAGAGTTACAGACTTGGACCTGCAAGAGTAAGGAGATGGAAGGACTCAACACATGCAGAAAACAAAAAAGAGTAGAAACTGGGTGTGGTGTGATGAGTACAGCTGTCAGTAGCATTTATGCAGGCAATGCTTTGAACTGGTAATGATACCAAGTAAAATTTCCAGTAAGTACTTTCCTGCCCTGTCAACTGAATTTTCTTCACAGTGGAACTGAGCTTCACATTCAGTGGCAGTGATGCTGAGGTACTGATAATCCCAGCAACTGGAACACATATTAATAAAGCTTGAAAACACTTGAGTGGCTTTCAGATTTTTGATTTTTTTTCATAATTATCTGTTGTTTCTTTTTTCAAGAAAACATCTCTATTTATACTTTTAAACAGCAAATGACTGATGCTTAGATTTCTTGGGAGATGTTGAAAAGCAGCTGCTTTTTTTGAAAATGGAACCATGATACTGAAACTCAAACTGCTTTCTTTGCATCCAGAAAAAAACTTAGGAGTCCTTGCGCGAAGATGAGGGTCAGTGACAGGAGTGGTTTTCCTTCTGCTTTTTGATCCATCTCAGGCTGCCTGTGTAAATCTTATCTTGGTAATTTTACCATCCACGAGATCTGTCAGTGGTCACCTCTTATTTTTCATCGTGCGGTCACACCTGCAAGTCATTGATCAACAACTTAGTGAACATCTACACCAAAAATAAGTGCCCGCTCAGATCTTTCATTTCGTGCCCCAACTCCCATATCTCCTGTCTTTTCTGAGCATTGAATTACTGATTTTGTCACCTGCTGCATCTATAAATTTTAATCCAAAATGTAGAAGCAGCACATTTTTTGGCAAGAACCTCTGCAACCTATGTAGAAAATGGATATGACTCTTGATGTGGCTTAGGCTTATCCAATTAAAACGTGTAGTGAGCCTGTGGGGCAAATTGTGCTGCTTCTTCTTGCAGGAGGCTCCTCCTCCTTGCAGGATGCATCATCTGCCCAAAGGCATTAACATGGAGCAAAATTCATAGTTTCTTTCTTTTACTTGGGATAGTAAAGTAGATACAATGTTTTTCCCTGGCACTATGTAATATTTAGTAACCTGGTAACTCTCCAAACTAAGTGCAGACCTGCAGTAGCTGAAATATGGTGGTTGCTGAGAAGAACTGCAAAATTTTTTTGCTCATCAGTGTATTTAGGAGGGATGATATGGGTAGAAGAAATGTGCAGGTGATCTTCTGTCAGAGTTCATTGTGCAAATAATATAATCAGCAATATAATCATTCTTTCAAGTGAACAAAGGTTTGAGCTTTCCAGCCTGCAGTTTTGCCATCTAAAGTGATATTGGCCTGATGCAGCTAACAAGAAATGTGAAAGAAGTTGATGATAACGAAGAGGATATATTGCTTTGGGACATAAATTCTTAGCAAAATTGACTGTGAAAATTGGTGGTTTCTTGACAAGCTTATTTTAAAACTGGCTTTCAGAAATAAACAGCTGTAGAGAAAAACTTTTGTAAAAATATAGCTTTTTGAGAGTTTTGAGTGGAAGTGCCTATGATGGACTTTTCTCCGTCACAGGGACAGGAATCGTCTGTTGCAATCATGCTTATAAAGACCTTGTTCTGTGGTCTCTGTCCCCAGAGGCAGCTCAAAGGCCTGTCACCATTCTGGGGATATTTCCCATAACAACTGCTGTACCAGCTGACACATTTAACATCTTTTTGTTAACCTTCCTCACTGAAACACTTGTCAGGCACAAACATTGTGCTGCCCAGCTGGGTTGTCTATGTGGAGTTTCTGTGGCTTCCTGCTGCTCCATGTCTCTCCAGCAGTAAGTGCATGGAGACTACAGCTGTGTTTTTGTAGGAGTGGAATGTGGCAGTAGGAATCATCTTTGGTTCCTCACCTCTGCAAATCTCACTGCACTGCTGGCAGCCAGAAGCTCCCGTTGCATGATCTGATCAGTATTGCAAGCAACATGTAACCTGTCCCTGCAAACTGTTGTGTGTTCTGCTTCTTATTTTGGGGGGTGTTCTTTTTAGTCTCTTGCACCCTTCCTAAGCATTCATGCCTCTTTCTGTGTTACACTTAGGTGTGAAGGTCCTTCTGAGGCTGCTTGCAGCCCCTTTTCACACTCTGATGGGAAATTCTCCCTTTTCAGAAGAAGAAGACATTTTAGAAGTAGATGCTAAACTAACCATACCTTTGTGTCTCTCTGAGAGACTCTTTTACTGCTGCTAATAATATCTGTCACATTGGCTGCAGGCAATGCAGAGGATTGTATCTTCAGGACTGACATGTGACAGTGAATTTTAACTACAGCTGCAAACGCTGTCCCCTGCCACCTCCCTGCCTCAGTGCTGGAGGGAGCCACAGAAGGGAAACGTGGCTGCCCTTCCCCTGCTTTTGTGCGGGATGTGAGTGAAAGCCCACCTCCATTACCAGCTGGAGAGAATCTTGAAGTGTGTGTGATCTGCTGCTGCTGGCAGTCCCCTCTGTGCCCTTCAGCAGGGGACTGAGCCAGCAGTAACATTTTAAACATCTGCAGAATTTGTCCACCAGTCTGAAGTCAGTGGTCACGCAGGCCATTCTGGACTGCTGGGTTTTTTTGGTTTGCTGATTGATCTGTTACACAGAATTATATTATTTAAATATTTATAGCTATGATAGCACATTAAGCCTCATAGCTCAAATTGTTCAGTGCTATGGATCTTCCCTCATGACAAAAACCACAATTGTCAGTCCTGGAGATGTGTAGTCCAAAGTTTTTTTGAAAGAAAGAAAATATCCATTGAGAAAGGAGGTAAAAAACTGTAGATAGATTGTATCATCAGTGAAAAGATTCTGAGGGACTTTGATGTGCTTTTTATGTGTAATGCAGATTCTGGGGCTCAGCTTCCACGCTGGGCTCCTGTGGAGGAACTGATTTCTAAGGTAGAATGATATGATGGGCACAGCTGAATCTTGCAACCTTTTTCACAAGTAGCATCAGAATTCTAATAGAATTTGTACTTAAACAATAAAGAAGGTGTCAGACTGTTGGAGTGCAGAGGCCAGGATCTTTATTTGAGCCTCACATGCCATGACTGTGGCCAGTGTTCTTTGCAGTCTTTGAGAAAACAGCAAAGATGTTTTTAGCTACCATGAGTTAAAGAAATATGGTGATTCCTTGTAGTATCCACCTGAAATTCTTGCTAAGAGAGAATGCTGGGGCTTGGATAGAAGCTGGTGAAAGGAATGCTGACTAGATAGGGAATGCTCTGAGTCTTCCTTGTGCATGTAATAGGCACCTTGGACAAAACCACTTTTGTTTCATGTCCCACGAAGTAACTGTCAGCACAGTGAACCAGCTGAAGCAGAGAGATGCTCTAGCTAGCTGATGTAAAATTATAAGCCCCAGCTTTCTGAGTTCCCTCTATAACTAGTTAATTATTACTTTTAAGAACTGCTGGTTTTATATTTAAATTTATAAACTTCTAAGTATTTTTTTCTACTACTTGTGGTAAAACACATTGGCTCTCATTTGCATTTGGTTTCAGTAAACCAAAGATCTTTAGGTGGTTAAAAATCCGAAATGGTCTTGGAAATACAGAATCATTCCATGTTTTAGTGGAAAACCCCAAAACACAGCTCATATGTCGAGGTGTCCCAGCAGAAATTTTGCCACAGACATTCTGTGGTGTCTTGACCATTAGATGATTCCTGTGAAGGGAACTTTCAGCCTCTATCTGTAGAGGGTGCCCTGTGGCAGAAGGAAGGCTGAATCACTGGGCCAAACCCAGTCTCTCAGAAATGTTTGAGGAAGTTTGTGACCTTGATCTGTGAGGCTGTTTGTGCACTGGAGCACTCTGCTGGAGTAGAAATTCAAGTATGGGAGGTGAATTTTGAAGGAAAGGTGTTTGACCATGTCTCCTTTGCTGCAAGGGGCATGGAAAGATTTGCTAATCAGTTTTAGTGTTATAAACATATCTAATCAATCATGTGTTTTATGGATGTGTCTGGGCACTGTCTCAGTGCTTGATTTTCTTTCTGCTTTATAAGAAACCCACAAAAACACATCCCTTGAACTCAGAGTTGTAAATACAATGAAAAATTGTTCAGATTCTGACATACCTCAAAACATTTGATTTTTAAATTCTGTATAGTTGTTGGGAAAAAATATAAACAACTCTCATGTATCATCTTTATGAAAAATGAAATTATTGAAGCTTTTTCTTCTTTTAGGCAGAGATACCCCTATCTTTCCAAGAAAAAAAATTTAAAGTAGTTTCCCTTGTGTAGCTCGCCTTTTGTACTGTCACCTTAGTAGACAGCTGTAGATCTAATTGTCAGGATACATCTACCCATTCCTTCTTTTTTCTTCATTTGTCCCCATCTGCCATGTCATATTAAATTATCTGGGAGAATTTCTAGAGTTTTCTTTGCAAGCTGGTTAAGGGCAATGTTAGTTCCTCCTTGTTCATTATTTCATGGAAAAATACAAATCACTATACACTGTGACTCAAGTTTACCCAGGGAAGTGGGAATTTCTCTGTGTTTTTCCCTCCTCAAGAATTCTCTTCCAGCTCTAAATAGTAACAATGGATATACAGATGGCATCAACAAGTACTGATTACAGTTAATATTTACTGTATTATGATACCAGGGTCAATTTTAGGTAGACCTTTCCACCTAGGTATTTTGTTACAGGTCATCTTGTTGGATCATGCATGGAAGCCAGATTCCATGGATATGGATATGTGCCTAGTTACTCACATGCCTAGTTTTCACTTAGCCAGTACTACTGAGACAAAATGATTTTATAAGAATCAGTACCCTGCACAGAAAGCAAAGCAACTTTTCCTGTTGACAAGCTTGTTGTGCATTTTTACATGTTGCATATCTTACTAAATATACCATGTTACATGTGTTTCAGCTGAATTTCTTAAAGTAGTATTGTAACAGTTTCAGCAAGTGCTGAGATGGGTTATAGGTGTACCAAGACTTTATGGTTAAGAGTGGGCCTCTGTGTGTTCAGTAGAAACACTTCTGTACTAATAGAAGCAAACGTGTCTGGTTTTAAAATTTTAGAATCAAAGAAGCCAAAACTGGCATTGCATTAAAAGTAGCAGTGAATAAAATGGCATTAACTTCCCCTAAATCTTAAATGTGTAATGGAAGTGGCAGGAGTTAAGTCATGAAGGAAGAAGGTAAAGGCAAATACTGTAAAGTACAGAGCAACTGCTAGTCTTAATTTTAAATAAACATGAAAATAATCCAGCAAAATTCAGCACAACTTTCATGGTAATAATCAAGTTTGCATTTATTTGGAGTCATATACATGAGTAGCTCCTGTGAAATAAGCACATTCAATTGTGTGCAATATTGAGACCAGATCTCAGAAGTAACCAAGTAAACTTCTCAGGCTATGAACTGATTCTTCCTTTAGGATCTGTACATTTTGCCACAAAGCCAATGCTGACTTGAGCCTTGGAGTATCTGTTCTGTCCTGTCTGGATCTTAGATCATATTATAGGTTGGTAGTTGGATGGTGCTACTGATTTTGTTTGATTTATAGTGCTGTGTCCTAACAAAATTAAAATTGCTGTGAATGTTGGTTTTATCTTCTAAGTACAGTTTTTAATTAACATTTATGTGATGTCTACATTTATCAAATTTGATATTAAGCCTCAAAAATGGCCTGCTGAAGTAGCTTGTTATTCTGTGCTCTGTGTGAGCCAGCCACCTTGTGCTAATATGAGAATGGAAATAGATCCTTTTACTTTTGACTGTGTGCTTCTGATTTCATATTCTTTAGGGACCACTTTCCTCTGTAGGTTGGGATTTTTGATTCTGCTAAATTAGCTGTATCAAAGAATCTGTATTTGTCTCCACTAAGAGAACTACTTAATGCCTCATAACGTTGACTCATTAAAAGATAATACAGTATTCCATCATCCTTTGAAAACATCTTTTTACATTTTTCCCATTTCATATTTCGCTTCCAGTGGCATCCTCCCAACAATAAAGAAATACTGCCCTGAACCTGTTTTTTTTTTGTTTTTAGCCAAAACCAGTCTTCTGGAATTTGCTCATCTAGACCATCAACAGGCATGTGTAAGCTGCATGCCATGTTAATGACTTTATATGACCCAATATTTTGACCTGTAAAAGCTTTGAAGAGTGTGATTTTATCAAGAAACAAGTCCTTCTTGTTCTGAGAGTGACAGTCAGTTCATTTTCTCTTTTCCTTGTCTTTTAGTGTTCTTAATTGACCAGTCATTCTTTTTTTCCTGTACTTTTCAGCTGCTTTTTAAAGCTGCTGGGCATTTGAGAGCCTGAAGGCTTTTATAAGTTCTGGATAGTTAAGACCAACTCTGGTGTGATGTGGCTTCCATTGCATCCTTGGATTATTGCTAGCACATCCACTGTGATGTATTTTGGAAGTTGTTGCTTTGGAGCTGAAGAAACTTTTCTGTGTTTTAAGAATCACTTCATAGAGGGTTTAGGTCTACCTCAGGCAGAATCATTCTCAAGTTCTCATCTGTACAAATGTTCAATGCTTCCTAAGAGCTTCCTAAGAGGATAAGAAATAAGAGGTGGTCATGAAAAAAGGTTCAAGTCCTCTGTACAAGAACTGCCTGTGATGCAGTGTTCCCCAAACTGGTCCAAGACACCTTTCCATCTCAGCATGTTGCAGCTGGATGTGCTGATTTCTTCAAAAAAATGCACTTTCATCACTCTCAGAACCTGCAGTATGGAACTGCTCCTAATCCCAGTTTTGCTTCCTGTTCAGGATCTGCTTCACAGACCTCCTCTGTGGGTGCAGGGAGAGTGGTCCCAGTCCTGCTTCTCACAGAGGGAAGACCACAGCATGAATATAAATAAGTGGCTTTTGCCTCTAGTGTGAAAGGTTGTAATAGTTGAAGAGACCAAACCAAATTTTCTCTCTGTTCTTTACCCTTCCAAACTCCATTTTCTCCCTAGCATGGTTGCTAAGGAAGAGCAGAGGAAGCTGCCTGCATTTTAATAGCAGCCCTTGCTGCTTCAGTAGAGAAAAGACATAGTGGAATGTGAGATAGTCTCAAACAGTAAAGGAATAAACTTCTGCTTAATTTTCCCTTTGTGTAGACTTGCTTCAAGCTATTCTTTAAAATGCATTGAGATGAACAGAACCTTATGGCTGCTGCTCCCAACAACAGTGGATGCTTGCAAATTGTGAGGATCAACAGTGTGTCTGCTGCTTCTCCTTCACCCCACAGAGGGACATGAATTTTTGGCATCCCCTTCCCAGGGTAGCAAACTGTCATATAATCCCTGCAGTTTGGGTGTCATTTACAGTCTGCTTCACTTAAATGCTTCTCTGTTAACTGCACAGTCTGCTTAAATGCAAAGCCAGCATGTATTCCCCATCAGCAGTGGGGAATAAAATGGATTTAGTGGATTAAAATGCTGTTAGGCTCAGAAAATTGCCTTTAAAAAAGGCCCCAAAAGTTTGCTGTTCTTTGTTGGTAACCCCCATTCTAGCACGTTCTGTGTGGTGCAGGGTATGTTGTCAACAGCACCAGAAAAATGCAGCTCTAAAACAGAAAAAGTAATCTACTTCAGTAATTTAAGATTGAAAATTAATTTTGACCATTGTATTCGCACTCACTGATCACAAACTATCACAGCTGTTTTTTCTTACACCTTCTTGTGGATGCTACACGTAATTTGGTACACAAACAGCCCTTGGCTGCTGCTTCTGCGCAGAAAGGTGTTGCAACTGGAGTTTTACAGATGCTGCCCTTGCTCGTGAATCTAATCTGGCTTCCTGTTGAAGCATGAAAAAATCTAATGCAAGTCAACATTTGTTTTGTAAGCTGGCACAGCTGAAAAGTGCTCAGAGACCATTTTTTGGTGTGAGGAAAAGGTTTTCTTGCCACATCTCCAAGGGACTGAATTCAGTAGGATATAGCTTCCACAGAAAACAACAGCTGGTGTGCTGTATATTCAAAAGCTGAATTTGGCATTTGCTTCTGGTCAAATGTGACTATTTAATCAGAAAGTAGGAAAAAATTCTCTTCTTAGTGTAATTGGAAGGGCTGCTGACTGAGTGGTAAGTGGAAAGGTGACTTCATCCATCAGAGCAGTGGTTACATGGCACTGTGATATTTGAGGTAGAGGCCCCAGTTCTGCACAAACAGCTGTGCCAGTTTTGGTCAGCAAATACTCTGTGTCATCAGATTTGTCTTTTATTGTTGCATATTATAATTAAGCTGCTTGCATATGGTGTTATACAAACTGGACTGAAAAACTGGAAAGCATGTGTGGGCCGAGATGGTGGCCTAGAGGCACATCTCCTTAGTCCACAGTCTCTGACCCTCACAAAGTAAACCTGGTCAGACCTGCTCAGTGCTAGGCCTGTGAAAATTCTCCTGAAATTCCTTTGACACTACAGAAAGGTAGAGGTGTTGAACTAAGTGGCAAGTTCTTATTGCAGCTTGTGCTGTATTAGTGCTTCCTTGTGAGTTAGGAGGACGCTGTAGCCACTCAGTGCTTTCAGAATGGGCTCTCCAGAGGTGCTGAACAATGTACAAATAAATGAGCATTAAATTGCTTTTTATCGTCTTTACTTAGGCTTGCACTTTCCTCAACTTAGATAATGAAGTTGGGCTAATTTCACTTGTTCTTCAGTACTTTTGCTACCTAATTACATGCTTTATTTATTGGGTTGCAAGGATGAATTCTTCTATCAGGCAGACTGCTTTCAATGAATTCACAAAATTGATAAATCATGTCTGTGAGCATACAGCCTTTCTTGTTAATACACAGTTTGTGTCTTGCACTTCCCATTTGAGCATCCCAGCCCGAATTCCTGGGAGTTCTGCCTCCTTCAGTCCCTCTATAGGGTTTCTTTTGGCTCCAGCAGCCTTCCTTCCTTCCTGATCTGCACTGCTGCTCATGCTGTCCCAGTTGTAATCCTCCATATGGCTGTGCTTAATCATTACCTTGGTTGGGTGACCTTAAGTATCACTTGGGATTCCTGGCAGGAAAGGTTTTGCAGAAATGTGAGCACAGAGTCCCTTTGGTAGTGAGTCTGTGTTCGCTATAACGTGCACAAGGTCTCACCACAAGCTGCAGTTCACAGCCGTGCTCCTCTTCTTGCTACTTTTTAAAAAACAGGAAATACAGAGTATTTTATTAATTTCTTGTCACAAACCTGTCCTGGTATGTGAGACAGTCTTTGAAAAGAGATTTTAATTTTATTTTTCTCTGTTGAAATTCTGAGATGTAGAATCTGCAGTCTAGTTTCTGCAGTAGTTCTAGTCACACTACTAAATTCAATGTGGTTTAGAAATAGAAGGGCAGGCAAGCTGCTCCAGATTTAGGTAATGAGCTGCAAAAAACAACTTAGCTCATCATAGATATTTGTTCTTGCTTCTGCTTACTACTGATGCACCCCTGAACTAACACCAGAGTTGGAGCTGTCCTGAAAAGGGTGCAAGCTCTTTATATTAATTATATACTGTTAAATCTGAGCTGCCACCAGCTGTGAGTAGCTGGTCCTGGAATATGCCTGGGGGTTCCTTGTTGGGAAAGTTTTGTGCTAGGATGAACACAAAATAATCATGACATGCTGTATTTACTAATAGGGTGACTCTGTTGGTTGTAGCTGTATCACAATATTATTTGTCATTTAATACATCTCCCACCAGTGCAGCTCTCCTCTACCCTTCTTAAACTGCTGGCAGTGCTCCTCTGTCTTAGCTCCCAGATTTCTCTGGAATGTTTTACTAATTCTTGGAATGGTCCACTAGTGATATGAAAACATTGTTCAAAATTTAATTGGGAACATTTCATACTTGTGAAATAAGTTATGCCCACCTTTGAGTGGGAAAATCTGACAAGGATACAAATCCCACAAAATATTGCATATAGTAGAAGGGCACCAGTTTGGAACTTATTTTCTAGCCAGCAGTTATACACTGCTCTTTGTATGACCTCATTTATTCTTAATTTGAAAATTAATTTACAGGTTAAGTACAGGGATAAAGGAAAGAGAACATTGTCCATTAGTGACTGAAAGACTTACACTTCATTCTGTCCTAGAGTAGCTTTGAATTTCTCTGGTCATTCTAGACCTTTGGCTGAGCTCCATGTACAACAGCCTTGGACTGGTGCTTGGGACATCTGTTAATCTATATATAGGATTCACACACTTGAACATGTAAACAGGTGATCTCCTAAATATATGAAATGGCATTGGGAACTCCAAGTACTTAGTTAAGCCAAAATGTATTTAGGAGCGAACTGAAATAATCCTTTTTGCCCTCCTCCCTGCCAAAAAGTAAGCTGTATTGGGAAAAAAAGGACTTTATGGCTGATGATAACTTGTGCTTAATATGTATGTATATACATTCATAAACCCCAGGAATTACTTAGTGCTTATAAAAAGAGTCCTGAAAATTACTTTTTTCCCTTGTTCTTCAGTTTAGTTCTCTTGACAGTTGCTAGTGTCTTGCTGTGAAGGGACATAGGGTTTAAAAATAAAAGGTGCATATAATTGGTAGAGAAAAATGGTAACTAATAAGGAAATAAGATGTCTTTAGAAAATTTGCAAGGGAGGCTGCAGTCAGGAGGGGAATTTTAAGTCATTTGATGAGGTCTCTAGCAGTCTGACTGAGAGTCGTTTTTAATAAATCTGGGAACAGCAGGGAGACTTCAGAAGAGCAAAAGAGTGATAACGTTTTGCATCATTGCTGACAAAGGGTGCGTGAGTAAAGAGTGGCTCATCTGCTGTCAGTTCCAGGAAAAAAACAATGGAAAATTTGATCAAGAATGTAGGTGGTATAAGAATAGCAGTATAATCACACTGATCAGGTTTTCAGTTTGTGAAAACAGGTCTGCTCAAATGTGATTCTGTCATTTGGATAAGTGAAATGTGGTTGCTAAGGGTTTTGTCTAGATGCAACAGACTTTTATAACATCTTTAACTTAATAGCATGGTGTACTTTGGTTTCAAGAATTATATTTGAATTTAATGAAATACTTCTTAATTTGATTAAGAACTGGTTATAATCATAGAAAGCAGAAAAGTATTTCTGGTGTAGCTTAACCCGGTGTAGTCTGGAAACAGATGCAAGAGGCTGTAACAGTGTGGACAGAACAAATACTAGTGAAGGAATAAATTGTGACATAAATAAAAAAAAAGTTTAGATCATTTAGGCAAACTGCGACAGTTGAGCAAAATGCACATTAATATGGGTGACAGTACAGATGTGCATCCAGGAGCAAGAAATGCCAGGCACACCTGTGTGGGGAGATTTTAGTTGGAAATCCCTGGCTGGGAGGTGAAGGGGAAACAGTAGGTGTGGTTAGAAATGTGAGGAAAGGTTGGTGGTTGTAGCGAGTGAGTGGCAGAAAGAGCTAACATACGTTACTAGGTGTGTAAACAGAAGGCATGAGTAATAATGAGATTATCTGCTGGGGAGATGGGCCTGCTGCTGTAGGTTTGTGCCTTGCCTGTATACATTTAGTAAGATGTGCTAATTTAGGGGATGGATATATGGGCTCAGTAGGGGAAGTAATGCCATGCAGAGAGATTCAATAGGCTGCTCCTAATGGGGCAGAAATCACTTAGTGGCAGTGTGCTGTTGGAAGGGTGAAGTCCAACTCCTACCTTCAGTGCTGGCAAATACCAGGGCTCCTGGTTGTTCCACTACAGCTCCTGGCTTTGTGGTCATCCTCTTCAACTCACTTATTCAAAACCTGGTGCCTGTTTTGGCTGGGCTGTGGTCTCTGTCCGTGAGTCCAGCCACCAGGACAGTCAGGCGAACATGAGAGGTGATGGGGAGAGTGAGAGGTTTGACACTGCCTCTCTCTCAGCAAGGTGTTAGATCAAGTGCCAGGTGTTAGATCAAGATTTGAGTTTTGATAACCTCAAAAGGAGTCCAGCAAATGAGAAGCTCTGTGAGCAGGCTGCCTGTGAGCTGTGCTAGCCCTCACACTAGCACAGAAGTTGAAGTGCGATCTCGTGCTGGGTGGGAGGAAGAGTCTGGAACTACCACTTCTGTTTGCAGTTTCACAGCCAAATGAAGGGCCTGTTCCTTCCCCTCTCTGTTCCCTCCTCCTCCTTCTGGCTTTTGGCTGATCCCACACAGAATTACCATGGTGCTCTGTACATCCTCCTCCCTTCTCTCACTTCCATGTACTAAAAGAAAGTAGTTTCCTGCCCAGGATGCATATATTAAGAAATCATAGTTTGTCTTGAGAAACAGAAGAGAGGTAACTTGTTTGCACTCTGTGTGCACAGAGGTATTTCCACTGGTAGGAGGTATTCCTCTCACTGTCATATAGAGTTTCAGAGAAAGGTACATCAAGAGTCAATGGATGTGGAAGCCAGAAAAATCCAAGAAGAAAATTAAATGTGATTTAAGTGAGGGTGATTAGGTCCTATGGAAACAACCATAGAAAGGAAGAGATGGGTCTATTTTTTATACATATGAAGACCAGAACCCATATTGGAAGATGTATCTTAGTGAAATACAAACTGCAGATAGGAGGTTGAAAGAAACAGGTAAAATGTGGTGATGTCTGTAAGTAGACAAAGTGGCATCTTCTTAAATTTTTTGATCTCTACTTTAGGGAGTATACAATACAAATTTGGATATAATGTATGAAATTAATGTACTGGACAAACAAAGTAGTTAAGAAAGGAGACATAAGGGTAATGATGAGATTGCTGTGGAGCAGTTTTGCTCTGTAGTGGTTTCACAACATTTGTGTGGGCTTTCATTATGTGGACTATAAAAAAGCCATAAGAGAAATTCAAACTAGAACAGGGGAGATGAGATGCATTGCCATTCATTTTATAATACTTTACGGTGAGCATGCTTAGGAGTTTGGGCTTGATTGCAAATGGGATTCGGTGATACTCAAGTTGTCCTATTTTGAGATGTGTGTCGCATTCGCATGAATTTTTTCTTCAGTTTTGAAAGGCTTCTTTCATATGGAATGTGTCTTTGACTGTAAGAACAATCTAGAATGTTGCTTTGATTGTATAGTTTAAAGGGAAGCTCCTGTTGTAATCTAAATGTTGAAATTATTACTATTCTGGGGATTTGCACTAAAAAAAGCCCCCAGCTAATTGCATTTCACACAGGTCATGAATATGTTCTGTTATGCTAAAATAAATAGGAAAAATTCTAGTGATAAGGGGATTCCTTTTGTAGTGAAAGGACACTTCTATATGTGTCCATGGTATTTCACTTTTAGGAGACATTTCTGAAGGTGAATTTCTGAGCTGAGGAAGGAAATCAGCCTTGTAATTTAGAGTAACGACCAACAATTTTGACATATCGTTTAATCTGCACATAGTAATTAGAGTTTTCAGGAGTCATTAGCAGCTGGGGTGTCACTCCGTGTTTATTGGAGGACTGTCAGCTGGTGTTTCTCTTTGTTTGTTTTTTAATATTAATGGTTTGGAAAGCAGTTGGTGCTCTAGAAAGAACTGAGAAACAGGCCTGGCTTTGTGGATTTTTATCACCCTGCCAAGACCCTGCGCAACTTCCTCTGCCCCTGGCTGCAGCAGCCTACGGAAACCTGACTGCTGGGGGCCACTTCTGCAATTGCAGCAGGGCAGGGCGGGACGGGGGGGTCTTTCCCTTCTGCTGCACACCAGTGCCTTGGCATCCAGAGAACAAAACAAGATGCATTTGAAAATGTCTCCTCAGCTGTTCCTTGCACTGATGGGTTTCCTTCTCTCCCCTCTCTCTGCTGTGCAGTGCTGCAGTTGAAGCTCCAGCAGCGACGCACGCGGGAGGAGTTGGTGAGCCAAGGGATCATGCCGCGTAAGTACCACTTCATTCTTTGCCCTGCTGGTTTTCTGCATGTTTTTTGGTGGGGAATGGTTCCCATATGATTCAAAAGGTCAGGTTCTCTGCTTCTGCATGGAAAACATCTTCTGTAGGAGCCCCACTCTGTCCCACCCAGCCTGGTCCTTGTCAAGTGTTGGTGCCACCTCCGATTCTGAGGAGGAGAGCAATGGCTGCAAGTGTAACTGTACTGCAAAATGAGGCTTGTGTTTCATCTCAGTGCACAGTCTTCTGGAGAACATACTATGTTAGAAGTGCCTTAGATACTTGACCCATGCTAGTAATCACTTTTTACAGGCTTCCTGCCTCTGCAGTTTCTGTTTTTACAGTGTGGTAGCTCCCCAGATCTCTGAGGCACTTGTAACTTTGTGTGTACATATTCCATAAACTGACCAAAACCAGGCATGGTGTATGAGATGTCAACCAACAAGGCACCCTCTTTTATGTTTGTAGCTAGAAAACAGCTAGAATGAGCCCTATGGGCATCAGTCATTGCCCTTCTTGCAGGCAAAGGCAAAAATCTGTGCAGGCAGAGAACATGTACTTTTCTGGGTAAACAGGATCTACCCTAAAGCCAAGCTTTCAGTGTCAGATTAGCGTTGGAGAAGGTATTTTTCTGTTTTGCTCCCCTCCTTCCCCCAGAAATGCAAAAAAGGTGACAAATAAGTTTTGTCATGCTTTGGTACCTCTGAACTAGATGACTTAGAGGTAACAAATTGAAGCAAGACCACACAGCAAATGTGTTATTTTTGAGGTCCTCTCAGTTTCACGCAACACCTGTAGTAAAATTCAGTAGATCAGATATGTATTTTCTTCTTTCTTCTTTCCTGCTGCCCTGTTTTAGAAGCTTTACTTGAAGATGGTGTAGTAATGAGGATTTTCTCATTTCTTCTGTTTCTGAGGTGCACACTGTAATATGACACAGTGCTGTGACTTAGACTTTGCTGAGGGCTGGAGGTTAGTCTGTCAGCTCTGTCTGAATGAACCTGTCAGCAGCACTCTGTCAGCTGGAGTGGATTGCAGGATGACAGTAATGTCCTTTAAGAGGTTTCTGGGACCTCTGCTTAAAATTGTGTTACCAAAGCAAAAAGAAAAGATTGTGCTGTCTGGATATATCATACTTGTTGTCTCTTTTTTAATCTGAGTAGCTTGTATACAAGCTTCTACAGAATACACTTACTTGCTTTTGGATGAAAGACTGGTGTGCCAGTTGGCTGCCTTTTTACTAATGCTTCTCAGAAGAAGGTGTTCCTGACTTCTTTGTGGTGTCCTGCTTTAGATGGATATGTATGCAAATACTTTATTAACTTATGTTCAGTACTGGCTTTCTTCAAAGTGTGCCTGGCCAAACTTGTGATTCCTGAGAGGGGTCTGTTTTCCAGGCCTTTTGAAAATGAAGCCCTTGCAAGTAATTCAAGTAAGGCATCCAGAATAAATAGTGAGTCTTAAATTTATTTAAAACATAGTGTAAATTACTAGTCTTTGCAGATTGGTGCCCTTCATTGCTTCATTTATATCTCTTACATGTGAATTTTGTGACGGACCAAAGAAAAACGCTTTGTGAAAATACTGGCAACACATTAAAAGGTCCTTTCTGCAGTGGAGAAAACCTCCTCTAACACATCTGTTCTAAACATGATTTGAAATTAGTTTCTCCCAAGTAGTGGTATCATTTACCCATACCTGCCAGCTGGAAATAACCACACATAGGGAAATGTTTAAAATGTAATGTGCCTGGGCAGTTTTTGAAGAGAAGATCAGATGCGAGTTAAATTGTGATACATAAAGAAAAAAAATCCCATTTTTAACCTGAGAAGTACAGAGGGTGGCTAGGGACCATGTTCCTCCAGAAGGCATCTCAGCACCATGACAGCTCTACATCTACTTTTAGGAGTTCCAGAATAGACTTTTTTTACTGCTGGGAATATGCAAGTATCCTGTATTCTTTCTTCCTTTCTTCTGTCTGGCCTGTACCTCTTGTCTGTGAAAATACTGAGGTACTTAATCTTGTTCTGCCATCATGTGCTACTAGACATGGCTGTGCTGGACTTGTGTGTCTCTCCTGAGTTTGTTAGCCAGGAACCAAGCCCCACACTGTCCTTCATGATGATTCAACAAAAGTATAAAACCTGGAATCCAGAGGATGCTTTGATGCTGAACTAAAAGAGCTGGAGTGCTCTTTCCATGTCAGATGCTGGTTGGCTTCTTTTCTTTCCTTTATTTTCCATCTGGAGAGTCTTAACACTCTTGAGAGAACTGTGATGGTTGCAGTTCTGTCTGCATTACAGCTTGTATCAGGAATGTGTTTTTGAAGTGAAGCCCCTGATTGCACCTGCCTGCTGTGCCTTGCTTTGCACCATAAAATGAAGTTTGAGAGCTGGATTAAATTGGAATGAAAGTAAAATGGAAAATAGTCTGCCTAGAGCTAATATGCATTCAGCCCATGGGAGCAGACTGCAGCTTGTCTGGCACCACACCTCCAATTCACCTTCACATCCAGAGTGGGGATGTCACTTCCTCAGCATCAACTTGGTTTCTCTTTTGGTCTTACTGTGCTTTCCTCTGTGTTCCTTTGGATTAGCCTGTGCTACAGATCAGTTCCTGTATATCTTGAGGCAAACAGCCATGGAAAAATCCCTGAGCCAAGTGTGGCAGAAGTGAAAGGTTTTGTTTTACATTACAAGCTGTGGTACTGTGCAAACTCCCATTGGTACCTCTGGTTCTCCTGACTGAATCTAAACCCCACATAAGATTTATTCTGCAAATTGGTGCCCTAAAAGAGAATTTCATTGCAGGCTTCCATCAACACAAGGTTTTTGGACACTGTAAATATGAGGAGTGGGAGATGACACATTTGTGTCACCCTTAAGTGAGAGTGAGAGTCATGCTACTCCTGCTGTGCTTGTTCATAACAGAACTATGAATTGCTTACTTTGTCCCATGTGGAATTTTGTTTATATGGTAGAGTGGAAAGGCAAATGTTTCAACATTTTTTTACCAAGTACACTTAATCTCACTTAACCTTCCCAACCCACCAGCCACCTACAGTGGGGCTTTGCTCCACTGAAAGATCAGTGTATTGTAGTAAGAAATAAAGCATTTACAGGCAGTGAAAGAGGATTCAAAATAATTGCATTTTGTGCTTCGCTAATTCTTCTTGCTTTCTGTTTCCACTTTGTGTAACCTTTTACTAGTAGCAGGATTCATTAGTTCAAGATTAAAATTCTCAATTGCCCTTAGAAAAATGGTGGGAAACAAGTCTTCACCTGCAGCTGACATATCTGTGATCACAGTTAGAATGACAGTATCTTGAAAAAAGGAGAGCTGGATTTTTATGTTTATTCAGGTTTTGGCCTATTTTCTAACAGTGCAAATAGACAAGCCTTTTTGCTATTTGCATTTTTTTGTAGCTATGCAGAGATGATTTTCATCTTCTTGTCTTCATAAAATGCAAGTTATACAAAATCTGCTGTCTGTGCTCAACTCTTTGAACTCTGTTGTGCTGTAGAAAAACAGTCAGATGCTGTCATTTTTTAGCATCGAATTTAAAGGTTATGGCTATTGGAAGGTTTTTGGGGGGAATATCAAACACCCCATTTTTCACTCTTGGAGACAGTGTTTAAAACAGTAGCTAGTGCACATCTGAGTAGAAAGTTATGTGGAAAGTATCTTCAACTAAAACAGCAAAAATTTTTAGGGGAAAGACATTTGGCAAATGTAGCAATACTCTGTTATGCAAAATATGTGACTCTTTTTTCTCTTTTGCAAGATTTAAAGCTTCACATGCCATTTGTTTTATCCATCAGGATTGTGGTCTTTGGCTTCTGGCTGCAAGCACTAAACACAGGCAAGAATGCAAGGTTGTCATATGGCACAGTCCTGCAGGAAAGCTGTTTTGACCATCACATCTATCCAAGCAGGCAAAGCAGAAGTAGATAATTTCTGGGAATGTGCCTTGTGTTTCTCTGTAGTGGTGCTGTGTGAGTCTGAAAAATGACACAGGCATGCTTTGAAAAGGGCACTGCCTGCACTGCAAGCTAGAAGGAGACTGCTGTACAGGCTGAGAATTTCCAGGAGCTTCTTTTTCACTTCAGTGTATCTGATCTTTGCCAGTTTTTGTGCCCACATCCAACCCCTCTGTATGTTTGTGTTCTGGGATGCAGAACACGTGGCTGTGGGCAGATCCAAAGGGGATGGAGTTTGTGCTTGTGCTTGGAGGTTCTGATGGGAGGGCTTTAACAGGTGCTGAGGTGTTTCCTTGCCCTGGGTCTGTGCTACCAACACTCGGGTGCAGTCTCTGCTGGGATGTACAGCCTGCTGGATGGTCCAGCTTATTGCAGAGTACAAGAGTTTATTTTCTCCTCAGACTCCATGAGGGGAGCGTGCCATGGTTCAATTCCAACATGGCACATGATTAGAAATTACTGTAATTATAGCAGGCAGTCTAATGATTATCCTCTCATTAGGCCTTTCATATCACTTGCTACATTTTTTATTAGCAATAGGGTTAGTGGACAAAAGATAATATTTGTTAGAAAACTAAAATGCAATATTTGCTTTTTTGGGAGTCTGTGAGACATTGCTTAGAATGATTTTTGAAGAAATTGCTATTTACTGGAGACAGCTGGTGATTTAAGAGTACAGAACACAGGTTATGCTTTGGCATATCAGTGTTGATCATCATCTAGACAAAGCTTGTAGCTGCTGCTCTTTTGTGTCCAGCACAGCTACCATCACAAAAACCTAAGAATCTTTGAGATACTTATTTGGGAAGCAAACTGCTTGCCACAGGTGAGTTTGTAAGGTTAAATCATGTGTCTAGACTTCAACATGTCAACCCTAAGATTTGGCCATACATCCACACTTGTGTTTGTATAGGGTAGCTAAAAATGTTGTTTCTGCTTTAGCCTTTACCTGATAGTCTAACCACTTCTCAGTTTAGAAAAAAAAAATTAAATACTTGAAAATGATAGCTACAGTAGAACATACAAAATGTCAGAAATAAAAAAAAAGGCAAAAAAAGGTTTTATAAATTGTTTAACTGTTAATTGGGAAGTAGGAGCATCTTTCTGTGTTTGTCAGAGAAAGGAGAGGCAGGGAGCTGTTGGAACATGGCTGTAACCTACAGGTGCAGTACAGCTGCCATTGTGCTGGTGACCTAATGGGCAATTCTTCATACCTCAGATGTATTTTGTCTTCTACATAAGGGCCAGGATAGATGAACTGCTATGCCTGGGTGGAGTTTTACTGACTTGGAGTTGTTGCAGTGTAGCTACACAGCCGACATTTCAAGGTTGTGGAGTGTTCTATTAGAGCTGCAGCTAAACCCATTGCTTTAACACCCTGAAATATTTCTTCCTGCTACGTAATGTGTTCCCATCATTCTCTCACCACTTTACATACCAGATCTTTGTAGTGACATTCCTGCAGTTTTATGGAATCTATTTATAGTAGTAAAGCAAAAATACAAATTTTCACTTCGCTGCCATTTTATCTCTGCTGTTCTGCACATTGGCAGCTGCTTCTCTGTCATGCTTTTAAGCTGGAACTGTAATTTTGATTAGGGCAAGGAGTTAAAAACATATATGTGGAACTAAATAAATAAAGCTGCAGCTAGACTTTAATATACTCAGTGTCATGTTCTGAGAATAAGACTGGAACACTAAACAAGTATTGTAAAATAAATTTTAAAAAAAGTAGAGGACACTTGAAGCTGTCCTCTACGTTTTTTTTCTATTTCTGGTGTGTTGCACAGAAATCTGTAGCTGGTTTTATTTTAATTTGATTGTGTACCTATAACTTGTCTCCAAGGAGCTATTTGCTGTTTATTTGACTAAGATAATTTTTCTTAAAGCACAATTTCAAAGCCTTCAGGCTTTGTGTGTAGAAGGCTGTCTGTACATTTAAGCTGAGGACTGAGAGGACTAATAACTGCATCTGCTTTGCTTGTATTTTTAGATATCTGTCTGAAAGTGTTTTCCATGCATTTATATGATCTGTAATTAATAAAATATGAGTAATAAAGTTCATTATGTTAGGATGGAAATGTGCTGTTTGCCCCTTCTGAAGCTGTAGAAGGAAGACCATGCTCAGGTGTTTGATAGGCTGCATTTGGTCCTTGATCCCTGTCATGATAGAAGATTTAACTCTGCCAGTTGCAAGAGAAACGTGATGGTTCTGGGGAATAAAGTCTGATAGGCAATGCAGTTTTTTCCCTTTGTGTTCCCACACTTGTCTTAGCTTCATTCTTACTTGTTGTCTGGGAGTGGTCTCTCCTTTTTGTGACCCCATGCCTTTCTCACCCTGGGCACTCTGGAAAATTTTCAGAAGAGTTTGCAAAGGCCAATTATCCATGCAAGGCACAGGCATGAAGTCTGGTCCACAAATGCATGGATCACAGGGTTCCTGGTAGAAGTTCCTTGTGTCCCTTTTCCTTTCCAGTTTGGAGGTGGTATAATCCTGATTGTAATGAAGCTTTGCCTTTTTTATTTCAGGATTTTAGTAGTGCCTTTTGAATGCCAAGAGTTAATGGCGATGGATGGAGCAGATTATACATTGTTTGTATTTTCTGTAAATGTTTTTTGACACAAAGCCATAGCCATAGTCATCCACAGATCTGATAACTGTTACCATGGGTGACAATTTCCATTTTGCTTCTAAAGAGGATGAACTTTCTGAGAAATTGCACATATGTTAGATTTTAAATTAACTCAGTGTTGGGCCTCGGAAAAATCTTTGTCCTTTCTGCCAGTAATTTCATGTTTACTGTGACAAACCTTTAGGCTTTTCACACAGTTAATGAAAACCTTAAACTTCAGCAGCATTGTCAGTGGGATATTGCTGTACTAAAGTTACTGACAGCCTCGCTGAAAGTGGTTTCTGGAGCAGGGCCTGCTGCAGGTGTTGGGAGCAGCTCAGCTGGGGGTGTCTCCATGGTGAGAGAGCTGAGGCAGGGTACCACAGTTCTCCCTGCCTGTGTGCTTCTGCAGCCAGGCAAGCCCAGTGCAGGGAGCTGGACATGGCTCTTCCTGGGCAGAACAGCTGCCTGAGCTGTGCAGGTTCAGGATGCTGAGCCAGGAGAAGGGCTGGCTCTCTGAGGCAGGGTGTCAGGGAGGCAGGACCTCAGCTCTGGCTGCCCCAGCAGCCTGGGCTCACCAAGCAATCTGCTAACAGGGACTTCATTTGGCTGCACTTTTTCTGTGTGTGTCCCTGTGGACTGGAATAGCTGGGCAGTGCTGCTACAAGCTGCAGTTCTGTATCAGTGATGCTGTGCTTTGGCAGTGCTGGCAAAGGGAAGGAGCCTTTCTCCAGTCTTTCCTCTGTTTGGGACTAGGAACACTCATAATCCTTCAGTCACAGCAACATTCTCACTGAAGGGTGTCACTGAAGGGCAAGCTGCATTTGTTTGAATGCCAAAGAAGTGTTTCTTACCTTCATAAACATATTTACATTTACTTTTTTATGACAGTCTTAATTTTTAATTTTCTGAGTTTATGTATTTTGGGATTTGAATACTCATGATTTACCAGTTGTGGCTTCTTTTCCTGTCTTTAACTTGACACTCATATTTTAGCCTTAATCCAAGGTCATTGACCAGGTATGGTATCAAGAATTCTGAAGTGTGATCAGTTCTGTGTCCTGAATGAGAAACTCTCCAGAGCTGCAAATAGAGAAAAGGATGCTGATGGAGATCTCTCTTCCCTCAGCTGTGTATTCTCCAGCCCCTTTTCATATTTCTGTAGGACACAGCAGCAGCTCTTTGACACTGCCCCACTGGCAAGATTACAACTCCTTCTGTGCATGTGACCCAGAATTTTAATACCTTTTTCTTCCATGCTGTGAGAAATGCCTTTTGAAAATGGGGTGAAGCTGAAGGGAGGAAGAAAGTGCTAAAACTGCCTTGCTCTGTGGTTCAAGTTCTGTGTCTCTTAGCAAATCCTATGGGTGGGAGCCCCACCCTCAACCAACAGCGGAAGCCATCGAGCCTATTTGCAGCACTTTATCTCATCTTTTTACGAAAGCATAGTAAACAAGAGAGAGAAACCAGACTTGGGTTGAGGGCAGGACTCAGTAGCTGCAGCAGAAGGCACTCTGCCATTCTGAATTAGATCAGCGTGTCTGAGTTTGGGTTTGGATATGTCTCTTGGTCAGAAGCAGAGGAAGGTTTTTCCTTTCCCTTAGGAATGAGTCTAACTGAGGAGTATTTGACTCAGTAGTCTGAATTTAGCTGTAGCCTTTCTACAAACATTGTGTGTTGTTTTGCCAACTGATTTGCAGTTGAAATATTACCTTGTTGCCTATGATGAGCTAGATGCTATGGCCAAGGAAAGCTCATGTGCTTCCTCTCCTCTGTCAGTCTACAAGTCTGATAACCTTGAGTAGTGATTTACTGATTGCAGGAAGCTTTGCAGCCTCTGCTTCCCACAAGGTACTTGAGCTATGAGGATCTGTGCAGATCCTTTTGCCTTTCCTTCTTCCCTCTGTTTGGTTCCATGCAAACCTCAGTGCCTTCTGTCAGCTGTATAAGCAAATGTAGGGTGTATGGGTATTTTGACCTCTTTTTCTCAGCAGTTGGGTCAGTCCCCTTCCCCTGCTGTGTTTCATTCTTAGAGTGTCTCAGTGTGGTTCTGATTCCACTTATTTCTCACACTAGGTGACAGGAACTCAGAGGTCTGCATATGAATATCTTTGAAAGCTTTGCATGGCTAAAATCTGCTTTTGTACACTGCAGGGTAAACCCTGAACAGAAGTCTTTGGGCCATTTTGCCCAGCGTTTTGTCTTGCTGTTATGTTGAAGATTTGGGTTTGATTCCTGATCCTTGATTCAGTCTGTTGTTTATAGCAGCAGCAGTTTGATGCTTTGCAGCAGTGTCTCAAGGCCTGGCTGGATGGGACTTTGTGCAGTCTGGTCTGGTGGAAGGTGTCCCTGCAGCCATAGAAAGGGGATTGGAACTGCATGATCTTTTAATGTTTCTTCCAACCAAACCATTCTGTGGTTCTGTGACTCATTTGCACTTTGCCATCTGCAAAATGTGGCTTGGACTGCTGGAACACTGAACTCAGGCATTGCAGTTTTGCACCCTGTTTCATGGGAATTAATACATTGCTCTGAAGTGAAGATTTAACAACTTTCATCTCTGGGCTTTGTATGGAAAGGTGAATGTAGATGGTCTTGTGTGCTGCTGGTTGGTTTTGGGGGTCAGATGCACGAACACAGTTGCAGTGTTTAGCTGCAATATTTTTGAAGCAGGGTGGAGGCACAGAACAGTTGCATCATTGATGTGCAGGGAGGTTTCTCGTGGTCGCTGAGGGTGTGGCCACAAAGATGCTAATGCTTCAGGAATTCCAGAGATGAAGCCTCAAAATGCTCCACAACAGGCAGCAGAGAGACTAAAGAAATTGGATGCTGTGGTAGGAATTTCAAGAGATCCTTGCTAGCCAGCCCATCTGTGACAAGAAAATCAAGTCCTGCTGTCAGTCATCTAAAGGTGAGGGGTAAAACTCATCCTTCTAACAGCAGATGTTACAAACTGCCACGGCTGTCCAGGTGCAACAAAAGTGTGAACAGCTCAGAGGAGGTCACCTGCTGGACTGTGCTGTCCCAGCCCCATTGGTGATGCCATTGCCCCATCTGTCACTGAGCCCTTTAGTGCTTGTTGGGCCATTTGTAACACAGCCTGTTTTCCTGTGGTGGATGGGGCAATTTGAAGATGTGGGGGCCATGGTTCAGCAGGATGGGGCTCCTGCTACAGTGCTGGCCTTAAACTCAGCCCCTCATTTCTGACTTTGTCTGGCAGGGCAGTTGTGCTCAGCTTTGCTGACACTATTATTTGTGGAGCTGTGCTGTAAACCAGCATACCAATCCAGGTTAAAATAACTCTTTCAAAACAACTGTGATCAGAGTCTACAGATGATTTTGTCAGCATAACCACAGACTGACATGCTTTGTCCCAGACCTAGCTACAGGAATGAGGGCAGAAAGTGGAACTGCAGGTTACTGAGGCTGAAAATGCCGTGTACATGTCATGTAGAAATAAAATCAAAAGGCAGGCAGGAGGTAACCTGACTGAAATTGGGCATTGCAGAAGTTACTTCTGCATTGTCAACTATTTATTTTCTGCATACAGTGGAAACAAAAAACCCAACAGCTCATACTGCTGTTGTGCTGTTGTAGTTTGGCAAGTTTGGTGGGTTTTTTTCCTTTAGCAGCTCTCTGTTCTCCTCAGGGCTCACTCAAAGGTAGCTGGACAGTTAGATCAGGGATTCAGGTTAAGTTTGGAGGGGGGCAGGTGCCATGGAGAGGTGCAGGAGATACTTTGTAGCAACACTTCCTTAGAGCTCCCTGTGCAGTGCAATTGGAGCATCAGCGGCAAGGCAGAAGCACGTGGGACATGGAAAAGGGGGGAAAAGGAGATCATTACTGAAGCTGGATCTACCAGCAGACTAAATATTTGTTGAAATGCTTCCCAGGGAATTCAGGGTATTAAATGTGGTTTTGCACTTCTTGGGTTTAGTAAGGTGCTTGAAAAAGCCTTTCCTGATGTTTTGGGAAGAAAGATGGAGCTACTGAAGCTGCCTATGCACCTTGTGAGGGAACAGGATTGGAATAAAGGCTTGGTGTCAGATTGGGAGGTGGAGTTGAGCAGGGCTGTTGGGTGGGATGGGAAGGGAGAAACTCAGTGTTTGCCATGATTCAGTGTTTTCAGTGACTTTTCAGTAAACAGAGGAACAGTTTGTCTGTTTATTAAGCTCCAGGTTAGTAGGCTGGGGGGAGGACAGGACTGGGACTCCCAATGTTTGAAGAAGCCAACAACTATGGAATAAAATGAAAGAAAAAGGCAGAATGTCTACATTTTGTAACACCTAGTCAGTGGCTTGAATTGAGGATGAAGAGTGGCTGGCTTGGTACCAGCTCTGCAGAAGAGGATTGGAGACCTTTAGTGGATTGTGAGACAAGCACAAGTGAATGTTGTTTGTTTTATGTACACAGACAAGGCAAACTGTCTGGGACATGTGGCTGAGAAGTGTTATTGAATAATCATTTATCTGTGTAACAGCCAGTAAAGCCTAGACTGGAATATGTACCCAGTTCTGGACACTAGGCTTCAACAAAAATGCACCTTAAATGGAAGGAGTCCAAAAGGGACCAAACCAGCAAAGGTTTGGATAATGTTACCTGCAAGGGAAGGTTGAAGCAACTGCCTTTGGTCATTTTGTGTATCAGAAGATTGTAGGAGAACCAAAGTTTTCAAAAGGGATAGATGCAAAGAGGAAGAAAATAAATCATTCTCTGTAATGTTTGCAGGTAAGGTAGAGAACAAAGAATAAATAAATATATTTATTTATTCCATCCTATGAATAGTAGGAAGGAAAATATAAGTTAGACATTCAGAAAGGTTTTTAAATAGTAACAACATTTGTGTAGTGGGATAATTTCTCTGCAATAATATTACATTTTTCATGAGAGGTCTCCAAGAACAGGTTAGACAAACTACTGTAAGGAATAGTTGAGTGTATTTTATGCAGGCTGAGCAGGCAGAAAGCATCAGGTGACTGGAGTTTCCTCATCCCTAACCCTCTGTGGTTATATCTGATGCTTCAGCTCCTAAGGGCTGTGGACAGAGTGGGAATGCTGCCCCACACCCCCCTGGTTTGCACAGGTTCTGCTCCACCAGCTCAGCCACTCATTCACATGCACTGATGTGGCTGAGAATGGTAGAGCTTTGTCAGTTTGGATAGCTTTGAGTGGAATGGATGGAGCAACACTCTGGTGAGCAAGCCAGATGGGTTATGAGGCACAGGAACAGTTTTGCAGGGATCAGTGCTAAGTGGCTGGGAAGGGCAGTGGTAGGAGCTGGAAAAGGGGCATATCTGCACTTTAGGGACTCCTTTAGAGCTCATCCAGAACCTTACTGCTTCAGAGTTCTTCATAGGATTTTTTTTTTTTTGTTTTGTTATTTTGTTATATTAACTGTGGTAAAGTTAACAGAGTAGCTCCACAGCTCTGGTCTAAGTAGTGATTTCAAAGCCAGAAATGTGCAAGGATTAGTTAACTTCAAATAGAGTATGATTTTACAATAGACACCCTGTTCTGACATATCAACCTCATCCTAGATTGCTGCAGGAAGTAGTGAAGGATTTGTGCCCTCTTGACATTTTCAGAGGTCAAATATGAAATCCTCTGTCATGTTGCCAGCCCAGAGAGCTGCATCCCAGTGCACGTTTCAGAGAACAAGCCGTGAGAGACTGGAAGTGGTCTTTACAAGATTATTCCTGCAACAGCTCTGCATTATTTACTATTAAATGCATATGTGTTTTTCTTTTTTCCTACTCAGGGATTCTTCTCTTGCTTTGTTCTTTTGTGTGCAAGAGTTTTCCTGGGACTACCTATGACACCAGCTGAACCCCTGCAGTTGACTTTTCTGACCATTAGCTGTGGTCAGGGAAATGTCACTTAAAGTTCATCTGCTGCCTCGTACTGACAGCAGAGGTAGGCAGGGAGGGGAGAGTAAAGAATTACTGCTGTGCCTGCAAATTCTGGTAGAGAGCTTTTGAAGACTCAGGATGAATCCTGCTTCACTTGTCTCCAGGGTAGATGTTTATACAGATTCAAGTGTTGCTTGCTATCTTTGCCCAAGTGGACCTGAGCTTTTATTTTGCTTTTGTGTGAGATGCCCACAATGAAAGGAGAGCATGTTCAGGTTCAAGCACATGTGTGTTCACAAGCAGCTCACTTGACTTGAAAAGTTTGTTCCTTGCTCTTCATTGGAGTGCCATGGTCAGGCTGCCCAGGACACCTCATTGCAGGCATCAGCTGAGGCCTTGTTGGTGCCTCAGCTAGATGGAGAAGTTTTTTGCCTTATTTTTGTAGTTACTGCAAAACAATATCCCTGGTTTATCTCTGGTTTATCTCAAAGTGCATTTCACAGCTTGTGTAACTTTCTCTGGCAATTTCTCTCTGTAACCAGATTTATGGAACTAATCTGAGCAGGAACTGTTGGCCCCATTGTTGTAGGGGTCTATATACACAATCACTGTGGTTTTCAGTTACTGTTAATTTATTCTACAAATTATTCTTCATTCACTTCTGTAGTCCAAATCCCATCTACGATGCCTGGCATGTTCAGAATTCCTGCCATGTGGACTGAATGCTACTTCTTACCCCATTGGTGTGAACCCAGAGGTGATACCTTTCCCTGGTCCTAAAAAATTGAGTGCCAGACACAGTTAAGGGATTAGGGTCCCACAGTTAAGGGATAAGGGTTTTTACCTCAGTATTTTAATAAGGATCCTTATGCACCACTTCACCGAGGTGGGTGCACTGCAATACACACACACACCCCATAGATGGCAAATACAATTTATAGACCTTACAAATTAGCATATCTCACAAGGATGCCCCAGTGGGAGGCCTGGATGAGTGGTGTGACATTCCCCCATCTGAGGAATTCCCCCCTGGAAGGGCCAAATCTCCAGTTTACAGGATATGTTCTAGGGAGGACCTTGGTTTCCCGAGATAGCGTTGGGCTTTCCAGCCCCCAGCTGCAAGGCCTTTAGGATGTTTGGTCTCCTGACAGAATACTAGGACAATGCTCAGTTATCAGATTTAAGGAATTACTAGTATGTATCCTAAGAATACTGAGAATACGTAAAAGTTGTATAAAAGAAAAGGCTAAAAATAATTTTGGTATCAGAAGGACTCTCTGTATTTCACAGAATGTGTTGTAAAACTTTCTATGGTCACTCCATTTCATTCTGTAAGAAAGGGTATGGAAGGCTCCACGAGTGTTAGAAGTAGTTTCTTACATTGCATTTATGCAGGGACTTTATTTTTTAAGTCTTTTGAGACTTCATTATGGACTTGTATTTGAGAACTACTTAATCACTGGTCTTAAGAGAAAAATAATATCAGCAGACTATTTATCACAGGATTTAGAGGAACATTTCAGAGTTACTAACTATATGAGCTTAGTTTTCTGTCTTCAAAACTTATCTTTATCTTTAAAGCTGAAGTTCTTTAACTTTTCTGTTTAGCTTGGTGATAATTCAGATGGTTTAGGATATGAGTATTTTAGAAATATGAAAAGAAATTATTACACTCCGTTCAGCTACTTAATACAAACCACAGTGTGGTCGTTATTTAAAAAAAACAAGCTACTTGCAGCTTCAGGGAAACTGTGAGGAGCTACTGACACCATCATCCCCCTGCTCTGGTTTTACTGTGGGACGTGAGCTTTGTGTGCTCCAGAGGAGCCAGGCAGAGTGAGAGATTCCTCCAGGGTTAGTGTGGTCCTGGACAGCAGAGGATCAGTTTCTTAAAACCTGATCCATTTTGGCTCTGGTTTTAAACAGGGCCCAAGGGGGTGAGAAGGCCTGTTCTGTGGAGAGCTGAAGTTAATTCCTCAAGCTGTGGTTTTCTGTCAATAGACAGATGTACTTTTCTCTCCAAGTGCCTCTGTTCCCACAGTAATTTCTCTTTCAGGGAGCAGTATTTGGGTCCTGTGGACCCTCAGGTTTTGCAGCCAGTCCTTGCATGTGTACAAAACACAGATCCAGATTCAGGAATGACTTGCAGCTTCCTTTGACATTAAAAGATAGTAAAGGGGATTTACGGTTCATTAGCATTGTCCCCATCCTTCCAACAGTCTGACCTCTTCAGTGTTTCAGAGCCATTCCCACAAGGGTCCTGGATATCCTCCTCTCTATTGAAGCTTGTTGAGGCTTTTTTGGGGGGCTGTTTCTGAATCCCATTCTTGGACCCAGCTTTGGGAACAGTGATTAGTTTGACTAAGAGTGTACTTGTAGACACTTGTTAGACACTCCAATGGCCCACAAAAATTTCAGCTCAGTTCCTGTGTCCCTGTGCTGTCAGATGGAGAATGGCACTTTCCATTGCTTTGTACCAGCTGGAGATGTGCCTCAGTGGGTTGGAAGATGCAGGAGGCAGTTGCTGTGGTGTGTTTAACTTGGTTGGCCTGAAGGGTTGTGCAGTGAGAGAACTTCCATCATTCTAATTCATTCACTAAATGCTTTTCCTCTCCACAGCTCTGAAAAGTCCAGCTGCATTTCATGAACAAAGAAAGAGTTTGGAGCGTGCCAGGGTAAGATGCAATATAATCTTTAGTGTTTTGGGAAAGTCAGGAATTGTACGTCTTGTGTTTTGGGCATCCTGTAGCTGTTAATGAGATGCAGAAGGGAAATGTTCATGTTCTGGATGTCATACAGCCTTCTGGAGTCAGAGGTGTATTAGATGGGGTGTTCTGCAGCTTGCATGTGGTGCTGGTTAACCCTCAGTGAACAAGTTATGCCTAAAGCCCATTGAAAATGGTGCCTGGATTTTCCCTAGAGTCATCTTTCTTGAAGTGGCTGACACTCTTCTTTCCCACTGTCCAGGCACTTGACATTTTTATTTTTATGGTGTTTATTTTGCCCTTAAATGCTATTGAATGCTCTTATCACGTGGAGCTCAGTTCCACCTTTGAGGAAAGTTTCTCTGTTACCCGCACATGCAATTTTTACCTAGGAGACCAGAAAAATTGAAAATTGAATAGAGAGGATCCCCCCAAAAATCTTGACACTGAAATCACAAACTTCTGGCTCTACAGAAGGAGGAAGCCAGGCATCATACTTCATGTGCCACCTTTTCTAACTGGGGAGTTTCTTGGTAATTTCTGTTCCTCAAAAGGCCTCTGGGGATATTTTTTTCTGATTAGCCTACAGTGGAATGAAACTTGTTATGACTAAGATTTGTTTTAAAAGTGAAAGCAGCATAAGTAAAAAAAAATAAGAGCTGTGATTAAGAACTGTAAGGGAAGCCATTTAAACTGTGGAAGGATTGCAACAGGGGACTTTGCCTTAAGACCAGTCACCAAAGGTCTTTTGCTTATTTCTCTTTTTTTTCCTAAAACCTTACTAAGTTAATATTTTTATGTGGGCAGCTGAGCAACCATGGTGCAGTTTTCTGACTGACTTTAATACTTATTTTCTCTGAAGGCCCATCCTGATGTCCAGTACTTGCCAGTCTATTACCTGCTGCTTCCAGATTCCCACTGCTCAGCAGTGTAAAGAGTAACATGTTCAGCCTGTCAGGGTCATCTCTGTCCATTGCTCCATAGTGCTTTCTGCTTCTAAAAGCAGGTCTGGAAGTGAAATAAGCCTTGTCACAGCATTTAGATTCTGCCCCTCAAGGGACTGCATGGGGTCTTTGGCTCAACAAATAACATATCTTTAATCAAATTAAAAAGGATGCCCAAACCACAAGTCAGCCCTGAATGCCAGCAGTACATGAAAGTATATTCTGTGGACAGTGGATCCAGTGCATTTATCTCTCACATAAAAAGAAATCTCATGGATGTTTCCCTGAGACAAGTTAGTGGTGGTGCATACAACAGGAAAAGAGGACTTCTGCTCCTGAGGAAGTGCTTCCCAGTTTCTGTTCTGTGGGGCAGCATTGCACAATTGGCTGAGGTAATTATAATAGAAGGTCATCTTTAGAGTAAGCTCATTTTCTGGGTGCCCTGGGACAGGAGATGGGTCCCTTCTCCGGTTTGTGCTTATTTAGATGTCAGTAACAGCTAAAGATGGTTGTTTGTTTTCATTGTGCTGCTCAAGAGTCCCTCACTCCTGTGTCCAGTCAGCTGAAGGAGGTTCTTGTTTCTCTGTTTTTGCTGCAGACAGAGGACTATCTGAAACGCAAAATCCGCTCCCGGCCCGAGAGATCAGAGCTGGTTAGGATGCACATTCTGGAAGGTATGGCAAGTGCTGAACCTGAAAACATCAACAATAAACTTTATTGTAACTACCTTTTTAACAGCTTTCTGCTTTGCCTCTGACCTCCAAAGCTTCCTTCCACTTGGGAATGGGCAGAAGATCATGCCTGGTGCATGATTCCTTGAGAGGGATTCAACTCTGCTTGCTCAGAATTATTCTCAGAAAAATCTGTTGTGTGAATTCAAATTGTGCAGTTTTGTATAGGTGAGCAACAATGAAATAGAATGACCATGGATTGCTTTTCTGCTAAGGGAAGACACTGTAAAACGTCCAAGAGGGATTGAGGCAGATTTGATCTGATTAATAACAAACCTCAGTTTCAGAGAGGGAGTGCTTTGCTGCTGCTGAGCACCAAGCTTGGGGCACAACCTGGGGGAAAGGTTGCATGAGAATTGGGTGACATCAGTTTGAGAACAGTGAATTTGTCAAAAGGGCTGCTGTAGTTATCTTTACAACCTAAATATACATAACATCTGTAATATCTTTGTAGTGCATAGTTACCTGTTGTTATCTATCAACTATTTTTCTGCACAGTTACCCACTGTTATCTACAGTTGCCTTTCTGAATAGAATTTAAATACTGCTGAAGGGCAAGGGTTGACCATTGTTGGATTGATGCCATTTTATTTACTTTGCCCCAAACAGAGACCTCAGCTGAACCCTCCTTGCAGGCTAAGCAGCTGAAGCTGAAGAGAGCCAGACTGGCAGATGACCTCAATGAGAAGATAGCACAGAGGCCAGGGCCCATGGAGCTGGTGGAGAAGAACATCTTGCCTGTAGAGTCAAGCCTGAAGGAAGCTATTATTGGTAAGGTCAGAGGAGGATCTTTGTGGAGGGCATTTCCCAGATGTGCTGTGATTACCTATCAATTTACCTGCATGTCTAAGAGAGTGTAACCCCATGGCTGGTCTCATTTTCCTGGCCCTGAATCACAGGCTTTCAGCCCAAGGATTCAGAAAAGATCTCCCTCTGGCCCAGATAATGCTATGGAGACATTAAATTATAGGGAATGTGGACATTTCCAAAACAATATGAAAGCAGTTGTATACCCTAAAGACTTGAAAGGCTGTTGAAGATTGTATTCCCTAGATTGTCTCCTTAAAATCCCTCTCTCAGTATAACATGTCAACAATGTTGGTCAGGGAGAACCCACTGACTTAGATCAGGAGGGGAGACAGAATGTAAACAGGTGTGATGAAACAAAAGATGTCTGTGAACTCAAAAACTTCAGAGGATTCGAGCCCTTTAAAAATAAACCAGAACAGATGTAAATCATGCCAGTGCCATTCCAAGGGCTGAGAGGAATGCTGAGGAATAGCCTTCCCACTGCCTGAGCAGTGCTCTTTCCTGTCTCCCCAGACTGAGCAGTCTGTGTGTCTGTGGTTATTCATCCCCTCAAACACGCACAGCTACTGTAAAGACAAATGGGACACAACTGTGAGCAAGATGGAATACTTTCCATAAAAAAGGAAAAGGACAGTGTTGTGAGAGAGCCTGGCTTCACTGTTGAACAAGAAGTAGTTGAGGAAGGGTGAACTTGTGAACT
This sequence comes from Ammospiza nelsoni, assembly GCF_027579445.1. Taxonomy (NCBI): domain Eukaryota; kingdom Metazoa; phylum Chordata; class Aves; order Passeriformes; family Passerellidae; genus Ammospiza; species Ammospiza nelsoni. The sequence goes on from NC_080637.1 coordinate 49,449,655, forward strand.
GAAGCATAGGAGATGTGGCTTCCTTCTGACAGAGCAAAGTACGTCTCTGAATTCCTCTTGATTTTAGGTGAGGTCAAATGACAGTATTCCCCTGCTTAGCAGGATTAATTTGAGAAAATGTAGCTTAAAAAAACTTTAGTATATTACAAGTGTACACTCATTTGAATTTATGTACTGGGCATGTAGATGGACAGAAATGCTAATAGCAGCCAGGGCCATCACTTAATCCATAGTCCTTATTGCTTGTAAGACTAGAGGACAGTTTGGGATTCTGTCTTCCAAGACAGAAGAATCCAAGAGATTCTACCTCCTAACATACAGGACGAACACCAAAAAAGCCATTATTCAATCTTATACTGTCCAGTCTTCTTCTTTGGAACCACATGCCACTGAGCTGGGTTTGGGCAGACCTGAGATCTCTTCTTACACTCACTGATCTTGCCAGGCTTGGAAGCCAGGGAAATGGTTCACCCCAGTCCACATCACTTTATTGTACTGATAGTGAATGTAAACACTTAAACCTGATCCAGTTTGGACTCTGTTCTCTCATTTTTAGCTGGTGCTTTAAGCACAGCTCTCCATGCCATCATTGTCGTTGTGAAACACCTAGTGTCAAGCCGAGTAATTTCTTATTCCACTTTATAGACCACAATTGATGTTTGTGTTTTCAGTTGGACAGGTGAACTACCCAAAGGTTGCAGACAACTCCTCCTTTGATGAGGACAGCAGTGATGCCCTCTCCCCCGAACAGCCAGCCAGCCATGAGTCCCAAGGCTCTGTGCCATCGCCGATGGACTCCCGGATTTGTGAGCCTCTCCCTAGCACCACTGGCACATCACTAGCTCAGGTGAGAATGTGCAGGCCTCCTGCAGTGCCCTGGAGATTCATGCTGATTTGTGGCAGAGGAGCCCAGAAAGTGAGACTGAGGCTTCCCTTAGAGATACAGTCTGTGAGATTTCACAAGGGGTTTTGGCTCCGTGTGGTGTCAGTTACGTCCTCCTCTGGTTGTTCCCAAACCCTCATGGTGGTGCCTTGTGGGGAACTGGGCAGCCATTGCTTGGTGATACAGCCCATGTGCAACTGATCCCAGCAGGAAATGCTGGGAGGAGATACAGCTGTTGGATTTTGATTCCTTTTCTGCCCTAAGAAGTTGTACTGCTTCTCAGGGACAACTAAAGCAGTGCATTAAAGGCATCCGATTAAAAATTTGAAGGCCATGCTCCTTCCTAAGTGAACACTTCCTGCACCCTGTTAAAGTATTTCCCTCCTTTTGTGTGTATTCATTATGCTTTTTTCTGTCCCTGCAGGGTTCATCCCAGTTGCAGATTAGTGCAGACTCCAGTGAAACTCTTTTCCTACCTGAGCAGCCACCTCCACCACTGCCACCTCCGCCTCTTCTGCCCCCTAGTCTTACCAATGGAGTGGCTCTTACTGCTGCCAAGCCCCCACCAACACTCATTAAGGTACTGTTTTGGCTGATGTCTTTATTGTTGTAGTCTGAAGGAAGATAAGAAGGTTACTTTTAAGCAGGTTTGGAGTTGGAAGTATTAGATTAACAGATGCAAAGGGAGGAAACATTTCTCACTAGTGTCTTCCTCCGACACTAATTGTAACATATTTAATGGGGTTTTCTGTTCCATCGTGTATTCACCTTCTATAAAACGGATGCTGAATGCAAAATGTTTTGAAATTATCAGTGTTATCTGTAATTAGAGTCAATGAGTCTGCACTGGATGAGCAAATGATCTGATGTGCTGGGAAAGGTGACCTGCATTATGGTGCAGCATAAGCTGCTGCCAGTCTATGTCTGTAATGTCTCAGTTAGAGAAGCATGGAAAGACCCTGAGGTGAACAAACTAGAAAACTTCAAAATTAAAATCCCAGTGTGTGTTCTGGTTTACATGGAGTATTACATTATATCAGTGTTTCCTTTCTGACTTGCTTCCTCCTTTTTTTCTAAATAGCAAAGCCAGCCCAAGTCTGCTAGTGAGAAGTCTCAGCGCAGTAAAAAAGCCAAGGAGTTGAAGCCGAAAGTCAAGAAGCTAAAGTATCATCAGTATATCCCCCCGGACCAAAAGCAGGACAAGGGAGCTCCTCCCATGGATTCATCCTATGCCAAAATACTGCAGCAACAGCAGCTCTTTCTCCAGCTTCAGATCCTCAACCAGCAGCAGCAGCACTACAACTATCAGACCATCCTGCCAGCCCCACCTAAGTATGGGTCTGCAGGAGCAGGTCACTTAGCAGCACTCTTAGTAGAGACCTGGTGTTCTGGGTGTGAGGGGTGGCCTCTGGGTGTGACAGTGTGACACATTCAGCCGTGTAGGTTCCAGAGGGCCTCAAAAAGAGCTGGTGCAAGATGAATTGGGCAAAAGCAGCTGAAGTGAGTCAGTTGGCACAGCAAGGAGCATGGATATAGTTGAGAGCATTGGTGTGCTTCAGAGTCTAGGGCAGCACTAGTGACCCAGATGTTTCTGAATGTGTATGTTTGTGGACACTGTGGGCCTCTGGTGTCTTTCTGCCGTGGTTTTGATGTCTGTGTTCTTTCTTTTCCTGCAGGCCTCCAGGAGAGCAGCAGAGTGGTGCCAGTGCCCCTGCTGTACGCAATCTCTCTGCCACAGTCAGCAGCACACCTTCAGTATCTTCTGGTTCAGGTGGGCTGAGTAGACAAAACAGTAACGCTGCAGTGGGCAAGCCTGGCCCTCTCCCTGCCAACCTGGATGAGATGAAGGTAAATGTCCTGTGAAGCTGAACAGACCCTTTCTGCCATTGTCAGTGGGCAGTACTGAATGATGTTGCTGCTGATATCTAACTGATAGTTGTTCAGTTAGGAGCTCTCTTAATATTGCCCTCTTTCCCCCCCCCCTTACCAGGTAGCAGAGCTGAAGCAGGAGCTAAAGCTGAGGGCCTTGCCTGTCTCGGGCACAAAGACGGACCTGATTGAGCGTCTCCGAGCTTACCAAGAGCAGAACGGTGCAGGCGGCCAAACAACCCCCACTCCCAAGCCCAGCACAGCAGCCGTCCTCCCTAAAGCTGCTGAGGTGGTGGTGGCCTTCCCAACTGCCCGGCTGAGCACAGGGCCAGCCCTGGTCACCACTGGCATTGCACCAGCAGAAGTAGTTGTGGCCACAGTTACTGGTGGTGGCGTGATGAAGTTTGGGAGCACAGGCTCAACTCCTCCTGTTTCTCCAACTCCTTCTGAGCGCTCGCAAATGAGTACGGGGGATGAAAACTCGGGCACTGGAGATACCTTTGGAGAGATGGTGACTTCACCTCTGACCCAGCTCACCTTGCAGACATCTCCAGTGCAGTTCTTGGTGAAGGAAGAAAGCTCCAAGTCCGCTTCCTGCAGCACAAATGTGGCACCCAAGTCAGAGTGGTGTGGTGCTGGTAACAGCAGAGATGCAGAAGTTAGGGACAAAGACCAAATGCTGCAGGAGAAGGACAAGCAGATCGAGGAACTCACCCGCATGCTGAAACAGAAGCAGCAGCTGGTGGAGATGCTTAGGCTGCAGCTGGAGCAGGAGAAGCGCTCCCAGCAGTCCCAGCCAGCCCCAGCAGCCACGGGAGAAGGAACAGCCCTCGCCTCCAAGCCAGGAGCATTTGGCGCCCAGGTCAAGAGTGAAAACGGTTTCCTGAGTTGCCAGTGTGCAAAGCAATCCAGTGGCCAAACAGAGCAGTTCAGCCCTGCACCAAGCACTAGCCAAATGGACACTTCCAACCCAAGCGCAGTGCCAAAGAAAGCCGTGCTGGTGAAGCAGGAGGAGGCAGAGCCGCCGTGCCAGTCCCACAGCCCGCAGCTTATCCTTGGCCAGCAAGGGAGCGCCCTCGTCAAGGGCACCCCTCCCCCCACCCTCATCACTGACTCCACAGGGACCCACATTGTCCTCACCGTGACCAAGCAGAGCGCCGAGAGGCAGGGCCTCTCTCCCCATGGGATGGCAGGGAGCAGCTGCCCACCCCTGCAGGTAGGTAGGGGTCAGATCCCATCTGAGGTTGGGTTCCTCTCTCCTCGTCCCACTCAGGTCACCATAGGATGGCCTCAGGGGTGGAAATTCAGTAAATACTGAAAGGGCTGAGTTGCTCACTGCAGTGGTTGGTAGATCATGGCTTTGTAAAACAGAGCAGTGTAAGCAGATCTTTGGCAAAAAGACTGGGATTTGACTATGATGAGCTGTGTACGGCAATGCACGATTGGCTCCGTGCATCACAGGCTGTTCAGCATTCTTCCAAACACATGGTTCTGCCTTTTGTCAGGCAGGACCTTGGGCTTGGACTATAAGGGTTTGTTGCCACAGTTCACTGTTTTTTAACAACTATGCCTGTGGTAGTAAAATGAGCAGAGTGTATTTCACCTCTTGTCCTTAACTGTAGAGATCGTAGTTGGAGTGATAGATGGGTCATCTTATCTACCAAGAGGTGAAATCAGACCCTGGGAGCAGACTGCTTTTTGGCTGCTCTTTGTTTTAATGCATGTCAGTATTTCAGTGTTAACAGAGTCTTTCATCAGAGATGATTTACGAATCCCCTGCTGGCATGAGCTCAGCACTTAACAGAAGTGTTCCGAGTGTTCCTTCCAGGAAGGAATAAATATGCCCAAGTTTGATGGCATAAGTCAAACCTCAGCACCTTCCATGACATCAAGGATAATTTTCATTCTCTGCCGATACATTTCTTGCACTTTCTGCAGAGCAAGTGGCAGTGTCTGCCATTAGTTACAGGCACGGAGCAGGCTATGTTTGCTGCATAGCAGGTGAGATGTCGGCAGCGAGAACCTCACCTGAGCTCCACCACTGCTCCACAAGGGCACAGCTCCTGTCAGGTCTGGCAGTCCTTGAGGCGTGTCATGGGTAGCCCAGGGATTTAGGCTGGTACTACCTCCTCCCTTAGGACTCTCAATTGCATCTGATCTGATTTCTCTGCTCAGGGAAAGAGAAGGATGGAATTTAATAAAGAGTGGGGAAAAAACAAACTTATAAATCCTGTAAGAAGCCTAAGCCCTGTGTCAGTGTCATGTCTGGGGAATAACCTGTTATGGATACCCTTTTCTTTCCAGAGCGTACAATCATCACCCGCTAAAACTTCCAGCCAACTGCCGTGTCAGGTACCTGCAAACACCCCTCAGCAGCCCACACAGCAGCAGCAGCAGCAGCCCAGAGGACCAAACCAATCTAAGGTAGCTCACTGCCTGCTCCCTTTTCTCCCTTGGTTTTCTTTGCCTGCTGCCAGCGTTTGTAGCCACAGGCAGTGGGTGCAAATGTACCACATTCCAGTGGGTGTTGTCTGTGGAGTAAAAACAGCGAGGGGCTGGAGTGGGCAGCCTTGATTCACAGGAGTGTTCCAGATTCTTGAAGGACTGCTGCTGAACAGAAGAGGTGGCTGCTGCATGGAGAGAGGGTGGTGTGGACGGTGCGGCTGCTGCTGTGAGCTCGGAGGGGTAGAAGGGCTGTGACCTTTTAGTCTCTGCTACTGCTGAGCATGCTGTCATTTCCATTCTCCTGCCCTGAGCATGCCAGTTAATCACCACTTTGTGAAGTGTTATACTGCTTCAGGAAAGAGAGCACCTCTGCCTTTAACCCTCTCCAGGTGCTGGCTGTAAAGAGGCTATGCTGTACATCTCAACCCTTTCTAGCCTGCTTAGCTGTCTCTCTTAACTGTAATTAAGATAAGGTACACAAAGATGATTTAAGAGTTTTTAAGAACTTGGAGGATCATTTCTGAGTCAGTTCCTGGAAAGGGTATGAAGACAGAAGTGATTTCTAGCATATTTAGAGTGAGAAATGTACTTTGCAAAGGGTCAGTGCTTTGGTTTGCTTTGAGACCTTGGAGAAAGTGGAGAAGGTAAATAAAGGCAACTTTTTCCTTGGAGTTCCTTAGCCTTTGTGCTGCAGAGGTGTCTGTACTGACTTTTCCAATCCTTTTGCCTCCCTGTGGGGTCAGAAGCCAGGTCACAGGGCAGCTGGCCTACACCAAGTTGTCTTTCTCAGCACCTCCAAACCTGCAGCTTTTCTTTCCCAATGGTTTCCATAAGCAGTTGCTGAGAATTGGTACTTCTGGTAAAACCAGCCCACCCAGTGTGTCAAAAAAGGTGCCCTCCCAGCACATCACACGCCCTGTGCCATGGTTTCCAGCCCTTCTCAGGAAGAGTGGACCCCAGCAGAGCTGCTCTGGGGTCGCTCCTCTACCTGTGGGTCACAGAACAGATGAGCAGCTTTCCAGAGAAAACAGGATAGGCAAAGGCATCAATATGTACATGTGTTGGAAGTGGCATTCAGCTGCTGCCCAGGGTTTGCTGCTCTGGGGGAGCAAGTGTGGGTCATGCAGAGCTGCTGTAGAGAGAAAGGCCTGATCCTCCTTCCTATGGGCAGTTATGTGCTGATTCATCTGGTAAAGCTGAGTCATGAGCACCACTTCCTGCAACACTTGGGGTTTCCTTTGGAGCTCTGGTGCTGCTGAGGGCTCTGGTGCTCTCCACCCACCAGCAGGCTGTGAAACTTGTTGCTAAGTGAAGCTGGCTTGTGACTCCAAAGCAGGCACTGTAGAGGGAGGTGGGTAGGCCCTGGATATATTGCACAGAGTAGGCTGAGCACACAAGGGAAATGCCCTTTCCCTCCAAAGTGCTGCAGGAATCCCCTGCTTGGATAGATGAGGCTCTCCCCGTCCAGGAGAAACGAGGAGGTGGTTTGTGGTGTGGCTGCTTTAGCATTGGAAAAATCAACTAAAGATTTCCAGCTGTGAGTCGAGGGGAAATTTGTCTTCTTCCCCTGCAGTCAGGGGAGGCAGGCTGCTGTGGGCAGAGCAGTGCAGACTGCTGTGCAGTGCTCCCAGGGAGAGGTGATGGTCTCTCAAAGCAGCTGTGAGACAGGAGTTAATGTAGACTTTTCCCTGATTTGCATTCATTCCCTCTTCTGCCTTCATTCTAAACAGTCCTCATCACAGCCTGGCTCTCCTGCTGCGCCTTCTCCCTCCCAGATGGACCTGGAGCAGCAGCAGCACACGCCGCTTTTTGGAACTCCTCCACCTCCTCTTCCGGTTCCCTCGGTCCCAGTGAAAGAGCCACCACCAGGCTATGAAGACGCCATGAAGCAACAGCCAAAGGCCCAGGTGAGAGCTGTTGCTCTCCCTGGTTTCCTTGGAGAGCAGAGGAAAGGTTGCCATTGTGAATTTACTTAGTTTCTTGATGTGAGCCAGTGGTGGGGAATGGAGACACAACTGCACCTTTCTCATTGAACTTCCTCTGGAGGGTTTGGGCTGAACCCAGGTAAAAAATCCCAAGCCATTCACTGCTGTTGCTGACCATACTTTCCAAGCCAGTTACAGCCTGGGTTACAGAGGTTACATGGTGCCATGCCATGGTGTGCTCACTCTTGCTAAAAAACAGCTGCATCCCTGGGGCAAGGGAGGAGAGCCAGCAGCCGAGGGTGTTGCTGGAGGTGGAAGTTCCCCTGGTGAATAGGAAGCTAATCCTGCACTTGCTCTCTCCAGGAGAACGGCTGTTCCAGCCAGCAGATGGACGACCTGTTTGATATCCTCATCGAAAGTGGAGGTGAGGAGACAAAGCCAGCATTTCCCACCGTCCCTGGGTCTGAGTCTGGGGATTGCAGAGCACCGAGGGGAGAGTCTCTTATAGCCTCGCTCTTCTCCAGTGTCCCTTGCAGGGCCTTTAGCACTGGCAGCAGTCATTAAGGCACTGAGGGAGATGTCAGTCAGGCCTTAATATGATTCTGTGATTCTTGATAGCTCTGCTGCATCAGAGTCAGGCACATCACTTCTGAGATACTGGACAGAGATGGGATTTTGGGGAGGTGGGCTGAAAACTCCCCATAGTGAGGCAAGCACAGGCACGGGGATGTTTCCTCATCCCAGCTGGTGGTCAGTGACAGCTTAGTCTGGGGGGTGTCTGTAGCCCTGGTGGGTGGGAGGGATCCTTCTGGTGTTCAGCCAGACTTTTCCTCACCTGGGCTGTTTGTTCCCTCTCTAGAGATTTCTGCTGACTTCAAGGATCAGTCGTCCCCAGCTGGGAAAGAGGCGCCCGTGGCCCCGGCGTGTTCCCCGGCACCCAGCAGCCAGCACTCATCGGAGCTGGCGGTGCCGGTGTCCCTGGGGCAGCCGGTGCTGCCGGGCCGCCTGGAGGACTTCCTGGAGAGCAGCACGGGCCTCCCGCTGCTGACGGCGGGCCACGACGGGCCGGAGCCCCTGTCCCTCATCGATGACCTCCACAGTGAGATGCTGAGCAGCTCGGCCATCCTGGACCACCCGCCTTCACCCATGGACACCTCGGAATTGCACTTTGCTCATGAGCCGTCTGGGGGCATAGCCCTGGATCTGGCTGAGGCTAACTTGGACAGCATGGACTGGCTGGAGCTGCCAGGGGGTTCTGTCATGAGCCTGGCTCCCCTGAGCACCACGGCTCCCAGCCTCTTTTCCACAGACTTTCTTGATGGACACGATCTGCAGCTGCACTGGGATTCTTGCTTGTAATTCTGTGAGCAGAGACTGAAGGGAACGGGAGTGGGAGGGCACAGGCATGCAGAGGGAAGAGGCCAGTCAACCAAAAAAAAAAGAAAAAGAAAGAGCTCCTAGTATTTGTACTCCTCCCCTAACAGTGTCCTTCCTGCGTGAAGCCAGCAGTGGGCCGGGCCAGGACAGGGAGATCGGCTGCTGGGGTGGGAGGGGAAAGGGGCAGGAGGAGCTGTGGAGCTGGTGGCCTCCTGCCCACTCCACACAGCTTGGCCCAGCTGGGGTGAGAGCAGAGCCAGCAGCCCCTGTTCCTCCAGGCAGGAGCAATGGCAGCACATTGTTCCCTCACGCGGGACAGAGCATGACTGGGCCTGAGCTGTTTCCAGAAGCAGCGCTCTGCGCCTTCCTGGGATTGGCAGATAGAGGGGGGTTGTGCTGCCCCAGCACGGTTGGTCTTAACGGTTGTGGGAATGGATTCTACCTCTGGAGCAGGACACAAAGGCAGGAGGGCTGGCTGGGGCCCAGAGCAGCTGCCCTCTGCACCACCTGCCATCTCTCAGGGGAGGGTCTGATCTGCCGCAGGGCTGGGAGGAGCTGGGCAGAACAGGCACCTTCTCTAAATGTAGCCAAAGGGAACCAGGGCTCCCCACCAACCTGCTAATGTCTAAGCTGGTTTCCCAAATAGTGCTGAGCTTGGCAGAGGCCTGCCCGCTAGCTTCACTCACTTTGGGCTGCAAAACAGGTTTTTAAGGTGCTAAAATCAGGTCCTTATATGTTAAAATTGCTGTCAGGCACAGCCCATTGCCCCCAGCTCCCACAGCACTCGTGACATCCCAGGTGAGCAGGGCACTCAGCCTGGGCAGGGACGCGGGCAGTCAGCCTGGCGTGTCCTGGGGAGTGGGTGAGGGGCACAGCTGGCAATCAGTAACATATCATTGGGGGCCATGTGCAATCTGTCTTTGCCTTCACTGTGTTGGTGCCTCACTGTAACACGTGCCCCAGTGGGAATGGATGTTGGACCCCATAGGCAAGGAAGGGGAAGTGGGACTGCAAGAGTGGTGTTGAGTGGCACAGCACAGGTCCTGGCTCAGTGACTGTGAGGGCCCCTTGCTGGGGAGGAGCCTGAAAGCAAGTATTGGGCAGCTGACCTCTGCTCCTCCCTCCCTCCAAAGTAAATGGCTGCTTACTTTGAGCTGGTGCCCTGTGTCCCTGTAGGGCCCCAGGCTGGTGCCTTGGGACAACTGCAGGCTGAGGACTGGGTGTACAAGCCCCCAGGACCTCAGAGCCACGACAGTGCTATTCCTTGGGCAGGGCTCTGTGGTGGAGCACCAGGCCTGTGGCTCACCCTTATGCTGTTACTTTAGAATTCCTGTGTCAGTAACTCACAGCCACACTGAACAGGTGGGACGTGGCTTACGTGGATGTGGCCACCTCACCACAAGGCTGTCCCTGCTTTGGCCCTGAGCTGGGTCCAGGCTGCTCGTGCTGAGTGAGGTGGGGGAAGCTGTGGCTTCTGAAGTCATCCAGACTGAGGTACTGACCTGCTCAGGCAATGGAAGGATGAACTGCCATCCTTCTCAGTATCTCCTTGAGGATGCTGTTCCCACCTTTCCCCCACGGTGGGCTGCAGAGCTTCCTGCTGGGGAGCGGTAGCTGTGAGCCCCATGCTTCTTCCATGCAACTTTGGTACCTGGTCCTCTTCCCAGGGAGAGGCTGTGCCACAGGGGTGCTGGTACCTCTGCTCCATGGTGAGGCAGGTAAATGCCAACCCTGCACAATGTGCTCTCCCTCAGCCACTGAATTGGCAGCTGGGTGGGGTCATGCCTGTTTGCAGCTGGGAGATACTCCAGCTTTCCCGAGCCCTTTGCTTGTTAACTGCATGGGGAGCCACTTTCCTAATCATTAGCAGGGGGAGCCTGCTGACAGCTTCCTTTCTTTCCCCTCCTCTCTCCTCTGGCTGTGAGCTGTAAGAGAGTTGGAGCCTCTTATCTGCCTCCCTCAGTGTCCGGATTGGGGAGGACACCACTCCCCCCTCCCCCACAGGCTTTCTATTCCTCAAACTACAGTGTCACATCCTAAAAATCAGAATAAAAGAGTCTGGTGAGCACCCCCTTTATCCTCCTGAGCCCTCCCTGAATTCTTCCCTGGCACAGCCCAGGTGCTCACTGGGACCAGTAAGTACTTAGAAATCACCTTAAGAAGCTTTCACCTGCTCTGCCCAGCTTTGGGGGCAGGAGGCAAGGAGTTTCTAAGGAGGAAAGTATGGGGGGAGTGGGAGGATCTCCGAGTTGCCAGGGACAAAATGTGAGGCTGCCTGTTTGTCAGACTCAAGCAAAATCAGGTTCTTCAGCCCATAGTTGCAGTAGCCCCCACAAAAACCAGCTTTGTGATTTCTTTGGTACAAATAATTACAATTCTACAGCTATTAAATAAAGAAGGAAATTATCAATAAAGTGCAATGAGTTCCTAGAGGAAGGTGGGAGACTCCAGCTGCAGTCCTGGCCTGACCCAGCCCTGGTTCCTTGCCCTGAGCCAGGTACTCCAGTGATTGGCAGAGAAATGCCAATGCCTGATAGCAGTGTAGCCCTTCCCAGAGATTGCTGGTGGAAGGCTGAGCTCCCTTTCACTTTCACCCATCCACCATCAGGTGTGAAACTGTAGGAATTTAATGACCCTGACTTTGCCCAACATACTTGCATTGGCTGAAGAGCTTCAAGGAGCCCAGAGGATGCAGAACCATGAGCCTCATGTCCTGAGGAGCTCGGCTGACCTGTGGGAGACCCTCTGCACAAGGGGCTTCTGACAGGAGAGTGAGTGCTAACCCCATGCCTGTGGGCAGAGGGGAAGGTGGTGCCTCAGCCCTGAAAACGTTACTCTTTTCCCCAAGCAGTGCCCAGAGCAGGCTTGCCCAGTTCTCTGCTTTCTTACTATTATTTCTTTGAATAATAGTTCAATAGTTCTTTGTTGGAAGAGGTATTCCCCTGGACATACATTTTTGCACCCATTGGGAAAAACAAAGTCTGATGTTCTGCCTCTACCTTGAATGTAATCCTGAATCTTTCTGCTGTAACCACTACTTGTTTGTAATGTGTATTTGACTAGCACGCACTCTCCCTTCCACTATGCAGCCACTGGCGAGGGGCCATCAGCACCATCACAGTCAGATGGTGCTGGGGCATCGGATCCACAGCGAGTATTCAACTGGAAAAGGATAAAAGTGACAAGTTAATGGGGGAGAGAATGGATCTTTAAATTGAATTATTTTTTCAGTTACAAATATTTGAAGAAAAAAAAATTCATTTTATTAAAAAAATTCCAAACAGCCATGTTCTCAAAAACTTCTCTGCTGTGCTGGTGGGAGGGCTTGGGGCCATTCTGCCTTTTTCAGCTAAGGGTGGGTGATCCCTCTGTGTCTTCTCAAACCTGAAAAAAGCAGCTTCAGTGGTGGTGGCTCATCCTTCTCAGTTGCAGGGAGATTCCCTCAGTGTATGGAAATTACCTCCCTGCAACCAGAGGCAGGTTTTACCAGGGACAGCTAATTTGTCTCCCCCAGCCCAGCAGGCTGGTCTGGACTGCAGGTGGTGGTGAGGTGACACTGCCCCTTCTGCAGCCACATTCCAAAGGAATTACCTTCACTGAGGACACTCAAATCAGAATATATGCTGCAACTTCCACCCTCCCACAAGTTTGGACTTCTAAGCACAGCTCTCCCAAGGGCCTGTTCCCTGTTACTGTCCCACTTTGCAGCTCAGCCTACACCTGCTTTGTCCAGAGACGCTTCTGGTAGAGACAACACTGCTGTCCCCACCACCCAGCCCTTCTTTCTGCTAGCCTCTCTGCCTTTCCTAAGGGTCCTCCCTCTGCAGTGTCCCTGCAACCCATAGTTTCCAGTATTTCTGGCTTTTCTGAGGCTGTGCTGGTGGCACAGAGGCGAGGCAGGGCTGCCAAGCACAACTGGCTCTGCCCTGGCTGCTGCCTGACCTTGTGGGCTGCTCCAATGCAGGGAGCTCCCTCAGTGCCAGCACAGAAATGGGATCACCACTGTCAAATGGCAGAAAGGAAAAATTAAACCAAGTCCTGACCCTGTCAAAAAAACCCACAAAGCCCAGCACTGTCCCAAGACACAGTTTTATTTACAAACCCACCAAATAAAGTAAGAATCTAGTGTCATCCCATCAGTAGTTTGTGCTCACAGACAAGCGCTTTCAGTAGAAAGTCACAGACTCCATATCCAGAGCCACCACCACAAAGCAGCAATTCTCCACTCCTGACCCACGTCCCCGATGCCATCGCAGGGCGAGGAGGACGAGTAGGTCTCCCTGAGCCAGCTCCAACCTAAACCTTGTCCTGAGCTACAACGGTGCCAAAATATACATGTTCCTGGAGGAAATTTACAGCTTTTTGGTTAACAGTAAAAATCATCTAAAATGACAGCACGAAACACTCTTGTTTGGAGGAGAGGTGGTTTTTGTCTGCTCCCAGAGTAGACAATGACCATCCCCTAAGGCTGTTACAGTGGTAACAGGCTGGTAAATTTGGGCAACTCCTGTCAACACCCCACACCAGTGCCAGGGAGGTGGGATGAAACTGATGCCAGTTCCCCCTTCTTAGCTCCAAGTCAAAGGAACTCTGCTGTGTCCCCCAGCAGAGGGGAACCCTTGGCTGCCATGGGGAGGGGTTGTGCTCTCCCTGCTGCTGTACAGCAGTGAGTCTCTCACAGCCCAATTCCACATGGCACCAGCTCTCATGGATCAAAGCCAGCCCAAAAGGGCCATCTCTCTCCCACCGCTCCAGCCACAGACATGCTCATATCCCCACACTGCTGGCCCATGGGGCAGGGCACAATGGCTCCAGCCAGGCTGCTCCCCTGGGCACTGGGGGGGAGGCAGGGCTGAGGAAAGCAGGAGACAGGGGTGGCAGAGATGTGGAAAGCTGGAAGGGGGCACTTGGTTTTAGTAGCCAGAACATACTTGTCCCTTTGCAGCATCACCCTCAACCATCAGCCCCCTCGGGTCTGCGGCTCAGCCTCCTGGCACAGCTCCATTTGTCCCAGGAGGTTTGGCAGCCCCTGGGGGGATTTTGTCACAGATACAAGTGGGTGGGGTGGGGAAGGGCAGGGCGTGAGACATGAGGGGGTGGAAGAGATGAGTGTGGCCATCGAGAAGGTCCCCAGGATGGGGCGGGGTGGGGGTCACCCATCTATGTCCCAGCTGAAGAGATGGTGCTTCACAAGCATGTCCTGCACCCCTTCCTTCAGTGGCTTCTTCTCCTTCTCCTGCAGGATGACACAGAGACCCAGGTCAGTGCACCACACCCAGAAAAGGACAGCAAAGGAGAGGTTGTGTCTGTGGGCAGAGCCTGAGCATAGTGAGGCTCTGGCATCCAGAGCAGCTTCCTGCACCTCCCACCTCTGCACAGCTGGCACAGGGAGAGGCCTTTGGTTTGGAGAGCATCAGGGAAAGGGAGCCTGACACTTCCCTCTGCCCCAGCTGGGCAGGGCAGGCAGCCCCCTCTGCCACCACTGCCCCACAGCTCCTGCTGCAGCTGCTGGAAAGCAGCCCCATCCACAGCCTCTGGAGCTGGCTCCAGAGGAGGCAGATGAGGGGCTGAAGCACAAAGCTGGGAGAGGGAAGCAGTAAGTGAAGCCCCTGGCTGAGTGAAAGAATGAGAGATGCCACCTACTCACCTCCCTCTTTATTGGCAGCTCCCAGTCCTGAGAGAGGCTGAAAGCAAATTTGCCGAGGACTCTGCAACAAAACCAGAAGAGTGTGATGTTAAAATGGACCCCCCAGACCACACTCAAAGCCTTTGCCCACAGCTGCTGCCCCAGGCACACAAATACACTGTCTCCCCAGCTTGTCCTGGCATGCCACTAAGCCTACAAGGGTGAAATTCCTTGTTTGATGGTGTTGAAAAGACAGCAGCAGTCACTCATTCCCTCTTTGCTGGGCTTCACATCCTCCCAGGCCAGGCTGGAAGAAGGAGCCTGAAGATGTGACTCAAGTGCAGCCCCTACAGAGCCTGTGCAGCAGCACAGGGAGGCAGGGGCAGCCCCAGCTCTGGGGGACTGCAGACATGCCTGGCTGGGGGCTGCACAACTGCAGCTGGCAATGGCAGATGGCAGCTTCCTCTCCAGAAAGCAGAGCCCTTCCTGCAGCACCTCAGAGCTCTGCAGCCCCCTCCCTCTCCCTGGAGCAAGAGAAGTGGCCTGCAGCAGCAGTGCTCAGAGGGGCTGGCACAGGGCACTCCCTTGCTGGCTGGGACAAGCAGGAGGTAAGACATGAACCAGTCCCACTCGGTCCTTTGGCTGTGCCCAACTGGCACTGTCCCCATGCTGTGGGACACGGCAGCCCAGAGGTGGCAGGAACGCCCTCCCATTCAGCAGTAGGCTGAGAACACCTTGAAGGGTGCACACACAGGGCTGCTCTGGCTACAGATGCTCCCACTGGGGCCTGAGGCAAGTGGGTGGTGCACACAAAAGGCAGCTTCCACTGAAGGACAGCAGGAACCAGGCTGGAGCAGTGGTGACAGCAGGGGATTTGCCTTCCAGCTCCCTGGGACTTCACCTGGCTTTGCAGAGTGCAGGAGGGCCAGGAGCATTGATGCCCAGAGCCCCAGAGATGCGTGCCCTGGGCTCCAAGTGACTGCCTTGTGCAAGCTCAGGCACTAAAGTTGCTTTCAGCCCTCTCACCTAACCAGGGAGTCAGTGGGTGACTGGCTCCTTCCCAGCCAATGACTGTCCAACTGTCTCCCTAGGATATTCCCTGTTCCCTGCTTGGACTTGGAGTGCCTGGCAAAGGACATGGAGAGCAGTGGGGTTGAAAAGGCAGACTCTCCATCAGAGTAGGTGTACAGCAGGAGGCAGGCAAAGGCTGCCTGCTTGTCACAACAGGACCCCAGGAGCCAAGCTCTGCTCTTGGATCAGGCAGGCACAGTGCCTCACAAAGAACTGCCCAGAGATTCCCTGCTGCCTCAGCACACAGCAGGAAATCTCTATGGCTGGGATGTCTGGGCAGCCCACGCTGCAACTCACTGGAGAGGGTCCAAACCCAGCTGTAGTGAGGGCCACCTCCTGCACAGGAAGGGGAAATCTATTCCAGACACTGGCAGGGGGACATGCCATGGGGACACTCACCTCAGCTCACATTTGATCTGCACCCAGCCAGGGCTGCGCAGGAATGACCAGGGATGGAACCACTTCTCCACAGTCTGCAGGCTTGAGCACAGCACCTCCAGCCACAAGTGCAGCACCTGCTCGCTGCAACAATGGGGTATAGGCTTGTTACTCAGCTGCAGCCAGGGAAAGAAACCCCATCCCTCTGGGCTAGTCTGTTTTCAGCCCTAGCCTTGACCCCTGTCCCCAGCCCTGTGGGAACAGGATAACCCCGTAAACTCATGTGAGCCACCCCATACACCAGGATCTCCTTCTTCCAGCAAGGCATCAGGCCAGCACAACACACAAGGAACAAGTCTCTCCCAGTGGCTGCAGTGAGAGGGAGGAAAAAGCGATGCTGTGGCGTAAGACTGAAACCACTGCTGTCCTTAAGCCCACTCTGTCCCTTCCCAAGCTCTTTGCAGCCAAAATGATGAGGATACCAGGTCCAGATGACTCACTTGAGTCCAACACAGATCAGAGAACGAAGCTTCACATCCATCTGTGCATGTGCAGCATCGTGTGTCATGTTCACAGCCTGAACCGCCTACAGGGAGGGAAGGTGTGGTTACTGCTGGGCAGCCACTTCAGCAACACAGCCAAATGCTGCCCACCCCCACCAGTGCCCCCTGCTACCACCAGAGGGGCTAAGAGAAGGTCTGGGAGACTCTGGAGCATCTCCCTCCAACAGTCTCCACAGGAAACATCCCCAAAGTAGGAGCTGGGCTCTGGCTGGGCTTGGGGCAGCACTCACCCGGTAAAGCAGCTCCTCTGGAGTGAGGACTTTGCCATCTTCATCAAGCCTGTAAAGATCACAGCAGAGACCCAGCTAGCTCCAGTCACCCTGAGCAGGCCTTTCCTGCTTCATACCCCAACAGCTCTCATGCTACTGCTGAGCCCAGGGGTGCCCCGCAGCCATGAGAGCCAGATACAGACCCAGAATCAAACACAGGGGCCCAGGGGAGAGGACAAGAGCCACTGCCAGCCCAGGTCAGCACAGGCACAGCCTGCTGACACCACACGCACAGGAGAATGGGGCAGACCACAAGCCCTGCCAAGGTGCAGAGCAGCATCAGTTTGATGAGCATGGAGGAGCAGGGCACAGACCTGTAAGTCTTGCAGAGCACAAGGCGAGAATACACAGAGTCAAAGTCCCGTTCCACTTCCCGGCTTGCAGCCTGGAGGGGCAGAGGGACACTCAGCACACCTGCCCTAAACCCACCACCTCAGCCCACTGGCAGCACTGCCCCACGAAATAACTGGGACATCTCACCTCTTCAATGAACAGCCAAGGGTGGCAGGCACCCCCCAGCAGAGATGGCTTCTTCAATCCATGTTCAAATATGGACTTCAAGGCTGGACAGAGTGTGCCTCGCACTAAGTCTGTCACTCCCTCTGTGACAGAGTCATCTCCAGCGATGGAGTACTGAGGAACAGGGAGAGCCAGCTCTCAGGGGGCAGAGCATGGAGGTGATCCACTCACACCTCTGCACAGACCAATTCCACACCCAGGTGCCTGCCAGAACCCCCTCCCAGAACCCCCTCCCCACCTCTTCTACCTGTCATGCTCTTGCATAAGGCCCCATGTTCTGTGCTACTGCAGGGGATCTCCTGAGACTTTTGTGTTCAGGTGGTGCCCAGGAGACCCCACAAGTGACCCCAGCACCAGCCCGGCAGCATTCAGCACCCAGGAATGAGATGGTGTGATGCTGACTGAGCTAAGGTGTGGAGAGGGAACTTGCACTGAGGTCTCTGGGACTCCGTAGACTGCTCAAAGTCAAGACAAACAGAACCAAATAGGAATTTCCAGGTCAGGGGGAACACCACTTTGAGGTGTCACCCTGACAGTCTCCTAACACCCCCATAAGTGAGATGCTTTCTGTTTCCACAGTTAGGAGCAGAAACCCTCAGCAGTGTGGAACATTTCTGTGCACAGAGAGGTGATCTGCATCTAAGGAGCCCTGAGAGAGGGGGAAGGAAGTGATAGGTCAATACTGACATCTCTCTGGGGGCTTGGGTCAGCCTTTCAGCTCTTCCTCACTCCCCAAATGCTGAGAAGAGAGAGAACCAGGCCTTCTCCACTTCCCCTGAAAACTGCTGAGGTCAACAGCTGCTGATGTTTATCTCATGCACACTACCTGAATCTTGAGGACATATTGAAGTATCTGCTATAGATAAGTGCCATCCTATCACTGCCAGCTGTAAGAGGAACTAAGACAGATTGTCCCCTTGGGCACAACTGCTTGGGAAGAATTTACTGTCATGGTCACAAAGCATGAGCAGGATCCATAGGTACAGCCTCAAAGGAGTAAAAGAACACAGGCAGCTGGGAGCAGACAGAAACACTGCCCTGCTTCCTCATCTCTAGGGTCCTTGCAAGCCCAGGCATCTCACACAGGTGCCTTGGCAGCCCTCTGGGGCCCTCACTCTCCACTTGGAATTTGGGTAAACAGGTTTAGGAAGATAAGCTGCCTGATCACATCACAAAGCACTCAGAGGCCAGAGAAAGCAAACAGACTGAAAGAGGGAAATCTATGGCTCTTTTCAACTGTGGTTTTTTAGTTATGACATAACCCTTTTTTTTAACTGTAAAGTTTTTTGTAATTGTGGGGTTTTTAAATACCTCTTTACTCCGCTCATCCAAGATCTCCACAAATTTTGCAGGAAACCAACCTACAAAGAGTGAACAAAGAGATGAGCCTGACAAAGATACTGAGAAATCCTTACACAAAGCCCAGTGGGAGCTGAGAAAAAAATCAGAGTTCATAGGGCCTACCACCAAAGAAAGAAGCAAGCTGCCTCAAAAATCACAATAACTAAGGCAGCTGCACAATAAAGCCACTTGCAGGACACTGCCCACATGCAGCAGTGGTGACATGCCCCCAACCACCCCAAGTGACCAGGTCACTGCTGCATGACTGCTCTCATACGTTTCCTCTGCCCCTGGCAGATACTCTGGGGACCTGGTGGAGCCTTTGGTGCTGTTGTAGATGAATGGCTGCTCTGCATCTGGCCCCACTCTCCTCAGTGCAACCCATCCTGTTCTCACCTCTCAGTCCATTCAGCTCTCCCACCCAACAGTGCTCATCCTTCTGGGAAATTATCTGAAAAAGAGGGAGTGGAAAATAGCAGTTGAAGAGGCTGCGGTGGCAGGAGGGGTACAGCTGTCTGACTGTGTGTCCACAATGAGGAACTGCTTTGCCAATGTTCTCTTCTCACATAGTCCAGGGCCTTTAAGGGCACAAAGCTACTGCAAACATCCTCTTCTCCCCAGTTTTAGATGGGATGCTCACAGTTAAATACAAATGGATGCTTTTACAATTCGGTGTGCAGTGTTAAACTGGGACTTGGGTTGGACCAAATCCACCTTTTGCACAGCGGTACAGCAGCCAGGAAAGGGACTTTGTGGTGGCAGCCAGAATGACCCACAGGACAACACTCACAGGAACACACTGCCTCATTCCCAGGCAGTCCCTAGGAGCACCAGATGCCTCTCCTGGGCTCCTAACTGGGCTCTGAGCTCATCTCCTCCTTCCTTTCCCTGCAGGAGAGGTAGCAGAGCATCCCAAACAAGCTGGCTGTGCCTGTGCCCAGGCTGACACACCGTGATGATGTCGTTCTTGCGGAAGCCCAGCTCGTCGTCGTCGTGGCGCTCAAAATCCAGCAGTGCCTTGGCTCGGCGGCGCCGGTTGCGCGAACACGCCACGTAGTTCTCGTGGTCCCGCTGGTGGCTCTCCATGCTGTAGTCTGGGGTCAGATCCTAGCAGGCACACACAGGAGAGCAGAGAGGAATCAAAGCCCACAGGTGACTCACAACTGTCTGCCAAAGCTTGCCTGCCCCTGTTCCCAAACCTTTTCCAGCTCCTAGACAAGCAGACAACCTCTCAGCACAGCCCTCCACCACAAATGGATTAAGCAAGCCTCACCCTCCAGCCATTACACCTGGCATGTTCTTTCTCAAGCCCACATTTCAAGAGCATTTGAACAGCCCTGTCGCGTGTTGAACACTCAAAACCCATGCCTAGAGCACACAGCTGTGCAGATCCAGCTGTTTCCACTCACAATGATGCAGTTCTTGGGATCCACACACTGGAAGTGCCGTGCCACCTGGAGAATGGCCTCACGCAGGTCAGCCACCAGCTCTGTCTGCTTGATGTTCTTGGCTTTCAGTGCCTCCAGATCATCATCCCCTGGTGGAGCCCATGCAGCCAGAGGGAAGACAAGGGAAGTAAAGCAAGTACATGGTATTAATTTTTTTGTTACTGTTAGAAATTCCTGGTTCTGAAGAAACCAAAAAAGCCTCACATCAGCAGTACCTAAACTAAGGCAGGCACTTACACCCAATCTATTCAATAATGTGAATAGTACATACCAATTTGACTGCATCAAATTTTAAGGAGATGATACTTCAAAAACTGTGGAGAGAGTCCCTGTAAGATCTATGTGTTGGATAAGTGGGTCCCAGCTATTCTAAATGAGCTACAGCTGCGAAGTCCTCAGTTGGGCAGCAGCTGTAGCTCGTGAAGGCAACTGGGATAAAAGGGGTGGGCCGAGAGCCTAGGAGGAGCCCCTGTGAAGCCATGAGGAACTGCACAGCAGGGAAGAGCTGCATGGGAGAAAACCAGCTAGAAGGTATGGGCTTTAAGAATGTCATAACAAGAGGATGGGACTCTAGAAATATGAAATACAATAAGATAACAACAACAATTGGTGACCCCGACGTGATGGAGGTATGCAGCCTGAAGAGCTGTGGAGAGTAGGACAGCCTGAGAGCTGTAGCAGCCTGAAGAGCTGTGGAAAATTGTGTGTATTGTACTTGTGTGGTGTATGGGGCCTTTGAGTCTTGGGATAAAACATGTATTGTAAAATGTAGTGAGAGTCCTATGTATTATTGGATAAGTGGGTCCTAGTTGCTCTAAATGAGCCACAGCTGTGAAGTCCTTAGTTGGGCAGCAGCTGTGGCTTGCAAGATAACTGGGATAAAAGGGGTGGGTCGAGAGCCAAGGAGAAGCCCCTGTGAAGCCATGAGGAACTGCACAGCAGAGAAGAGCTGCATGGTAGAAAACCAGCTAGAAGGTATGGACTTTAAGAATGTCATAACAAGAGGATGGGACTCTAGAAATATGAAATACAATAAGATAACAACAACAAAAAATTGCATATGGAACTGGAATATGTCATCTTTGATCTGTCTGGGAAATTCAGCATACCAAGGTACTACTTTAGAGAAGTGCCTATAATATACAGTCAGCTGAAAGGTGGGACACAAGACTGGGGAACTTGCAATAATTCCCTTCAACTGAAATTCTCTTGAATCTGAATCAGGTTTTGGTTGAATTACTTCTGATATTTGTATAACTCACAGGCTGAGAGCACATTCTCCACTGAGTCTTGGAAAAGATCTGAAAAACCAAGACAGCCCACTTTCCTGGGCCAGTCATGAAGTCAGAGCCACAAGAGACCTCAAACTCCTTAAGAGCCGGATTTCAAATGTTTGGGCTGTACAGAAATGGTCATGAGCCCAAAGTAAAAGTTACCAAAGCATCTTTTAACTATCACTAATCCCCCTAGGAGTTTTGACAGCCTATGTCTATTACCTTATGCAGAAAGATACCTGATGAGATGGATTCTTTAGACACTTAATGTATCTAAATGCCTTAAACACTGGGTATATGATGTTTGGGAACAATGAAACATTTGCTTATTTTTCTAAAAAATAATTTTGTATTAAATCCAAAGTGCACTTTCATATATCTATTGCTCCCTCTATAATATACTGAAGATGTGGTAGCTTGATTAACAAAATTAACATTTACACTGATATTTTTTCACTGATTTCCAATGTTTGTACAAACACAGCTTTTATTCAGGAGCCAAGTAAACCATTGGCTAGCAAATCAGTACTCTGCTTATCTTCTAGCAGCATTATAGAAAACCATATGAATAAAGCATGGCCTGAGTTACAACTGCTGCAACAGCTATATACACATTAAGCTTCTGCTAATTGAAAACTGATTAAGAGTATCTCTTTAATCATGTGATCCTAATAAAAAAACCCCAAACTACAGAAACATCAATAAAAGCACAAAATTAGGTATAAAATCATTTTTATAATTGTTTTCTATTTGCTACATTAAATTATTTGAGAGACATCAGATACACAGAGCTTAAGAGAAAACTGAACTTTGCTTCTAAACTAGAAAAATTGTGGGGCGCAGTTACTCCCAGTCCAAGCAATAAAAAAAATAACAAAATCTCCTCCTCTGTATCCAGGGGTAGGTACAGAGCATGCCAGAATTCTCACTATTCAGAGATGCAGAGACTGAAAATAGATAGGTGAGCACAGACGTCGGGGGTTTCCAGAAATTTCATGCTGCTAAAATAAAACGAGACTAGAGAAGAAACCAAACCACAGCTACACTAGCTCTGTGGGCTGCTCTCATTTACATAGACCATTGATTCTTTCTGTCATCTCTCAGTCCCATCTGGCCAAAACACTGTGCTCTTCCCTCTGTACTCAGATCAACCCTAGCCAAACACGAGCAGGAAATGTGGGGAATCAAGTCCCACACTCTCCCACCTTAGAGTGGGCATGGTACAGAGGAAAGCAGCTGGCGTGTCTTCCAGACTCACCTCACTGCACTCAACGTGTGGGTGTTGAAGTTTGAAAGTGAACATTTCCAAACAGGAAACCACACTGCATGACCAGCCACATGTGAGCAGGCTCTACTCTGAGCCTGCAAAGACTGATGAGCTGCACAGCTCTGCACAGCAGGAACTCTTCAGCATTCCCTTGCTGCAATGCCCATACAACAGGAAAACACCTCTTGCACGTTCTGCTCTCCACCAAATAATCTTTCATTATTTCTTTCTCTTCCTGCATTGTAAATCTGGTTCAACTCTTTGAATCTCAACTACACAAAGCCCTGACCAACCTGATCTAGCATGAGCAAGAGTCTGCTTTAAGCAGGAGACTTTGGAATACAGAACTGAG
This sequence comes from Ammospiza nelsoni, assembly GCF_027579445.1. Lineage (NCBI taxonomy): Eukaryota > Metazoa > Chordata > Aves > Passeriformes > Passerellidae > Ammospiza > Ammospiza nelsoni. Next base: position 49,472,262 of record NC_080637.1, read on the forward strand.
AGGTCTCTTCTAAACAGTGCTCCTGTGATTCTATGACTCCTGCCCAAGTTACTACACATCTGAATTCACTCTAAGGAAGAAGAATTAAGAATTAAGCTCTGGGTAAGCTCTCCTTTTTTCCCAGATGATGGCTAAATACCAGTTTTACACAGTAACTATCACAGGCAGCAGACTTTAAATTTAGGATTGATTGTCAGTTCCTGGTAGAGGGTGAATTTATCACATACAAGCTTTCCTTCCTCTCACTTGGGCTGAATTTTTCCATTGTGGTCAACTGCTGCAGGATGACAACTTCTCAGTTTTACCCAACATTTTAAATACTAAAAGTAATGTTAGGCAAAACACATGATGGTCATTGTACAGAAGCCCCACTAAAATGATAAAACCCTATCACTTATCTCTGTTCTACCACTGATATATTTTGAAGATTGAACTTAAATTTTATCTTTGTGCAAATGCATAATTCACTATCACTTCCATAAAAATACTTAAACTGTCAAGGACAGAGACACAAGATAGGTACATGTGGCAGCCAAGCTCCCTGCCAGTTCAGTCTGTACCAACTATATTATAACATTACACACAAAAGCTGTGAGTTTAGATTGCACAAGCAACTTTCCTGCATTTCTTCACTTCTGCATGCTTGACTTTCCAGAATCATGGGTATTCCACCATAATTTTTCTATGTAATGCTCTATGTGCTTGTAGGAAACCCATGACAATATATCAGCTTCCTGGAGAACATGAGAAAAACTCCTCTCTGGAAAGACCAGTAAAGCCCATTTTTAGATTTATTCAGGTCATTTCAACAACAACAGGAACACTGTTTGAGCCCTGCAAATTCAGTATATTGTCTTCTTCCGGAAAAACAATTCCTGTGGTGACATGTGGCAATTTCAAGAAGGCTAGCCAATTTCAAGTAAGGTGATGACACTGAGACTTACAGCAGAAAGGGCTCTTATGGAGTCAAGAAATAAGTTACTCTTAACACCCTGCAAAAGCTATTCTGACTGTGCCCTTTCTGGACATATGTTGGCTTGGCTCATAAGTGAAGAAAATTAAGAGTCAAAAGCAAGACTTCCCCTTGTTGTTGAAGTAACAACATCAAACTGTCAATAAGTAAGGAAAACATAATGATGCTTTCATTTATAATTTTGATGGGCGACACACTAGACATCCTGCCCTCTCTCACATCTTCAGAGATGTTCCTGAACTGAGCAGAGTAAGATCAGAGTACCACATCCAGCCTGTGGACTGCAAAAGGTCTGCCAGAAAATGTGTTTGACCTGTTGGTCAGTGCAAGAAGGACGTTACAGCTGGGCTGAGGTGCACCTCCCGTGGTCCACTATTCATGGACTGTATAACCTAAAATTTACTTTCTGAGCTCAGATCTGTGGGAATCCATAAAATCAGAGGATTTTGGGAAAGCTGCAAAAGGCAGGCCTCAGAGACAGCAGAACTGTGATTGGAGATAAGCAGTAGCCTTGGGATAGGTCAGCAGAAAAATTATGCAAAATGTAGAAAAGTAAGGACAAAGAACAATGGTCTGTGTATTAATGCTTGTCTAGAATAACTCCTTAAGCTACAGAAAAGTTTATCTAGCAAGATATTAGGAAGTTTTAAGCTTAATAATGGAGCTCTGTGCATTGTGTTTTAAGGCTTACAAGCAGGTATTGTATTTGAAATAAGCAGGCATTGTTTTAACCAAAGGTACCCCTGCTTCTAGTAGTTAGATAGGACTACTATCAATATGCTTTTGCTTTGTGTGATTGGTCAAAAAACTTATAAAGTAAGTTGTAACATTAAGTTCTTGGTCTGCTGCCTGGGATGTGAGCTAATGGCATGTTCCCATTGTCATAATCATGTAATGAAACTGAGGCTGAAAAATAAAACAGCTCAAAGCACGTTACACAGCAGTCCCATCTGTTTGTGATTTGTACGTAGACCCCCAGCCAGCAGTAAGATCAAAGAAATCAAGTAGTAAACTACACTTCCTCCCTCTCATCCTTCAGTTCTGACTCCCTTCTCTCCAATCCCTCTGTCCCAATGTTTCCCTGCTTTGCCTGCTCCCCTCCTTCCTAAGCTGCTCTAGCCACCAACCACACACGAAAGGCACAGCACTGTTCTTACCGAAAAGCAGAGAGGTGATGCCAGATTTCCTGCGCTGAGTCCTGCGTCGCACAATCTGCGGGAGAGGCAACAGAGAACAAAGTGCACACATCAGGACAGATTCCAGAAATAAAATAAAGCAACTCTCCACACCAGTCAGCTCTGGGCAAGGGGTCCTGACAGCTACCACTAGAAGGGGCAGGCAAGTGAACAGGCATTTTTGGACAGGAGCTGTTCTAGTCCAAATGCATTGAATCAGCTTTACTGCTCCATCTGCTCCATGTTCAACAGGTTATTTATACCTTAATTATTACAAAAGCATAATTGAAGTCCAAGAATCAACCATGATCCGTGTAAATAATTTTAACTCTAATTCTATTTGTTGCAAAAAGCAGTTCCACATGTGATTGCATATAAATTTCTAAGTGGATGGGTATTACATTTTAGAATTGCCTGAGTATGTTGTCTGCGATTGTAGATTTTAGTCTAAGATTAAACACTGCTGCATTTTTAATTTGGCCCCTCAAAAGCAGATGCTGCTGTTTTTTGACTCTACCTCCCAAGGTTATTTTAGTGTACTAGTTTCTTACTAATGGATTAAATTCAGTTCCTACTCTGTGTGCTTCAAGCAAATTCTGCCAAAAGCATATGTTGTTTCTTTTAGTTTTCATTAATGAAACGCATCACATTTCATCATCACTCTCATGAATGATAATTACAATCAGTGCTAATATCCCTTTCATCTGGGGATTTATAAACCAGGACAGAACTGGCAGCATGTAATTGGTATAGGACTTCCCAATACATTTTCTTCACCGGTAACAATTATCCTGGAACCAAAAATCCTCTCAAACAGGAGGACCTCCTGCTCTCAAACCATAAATGGGTGGGAATCTGTAAGGCATTCTGTAAGGTAAAAAGGGACTCTGTGCACTCACTTTGGACAGGTTGTTGACAGTGGAGCTGGAGTTGAGCAGCTGCCCCTGCTCAGCGATGAGGTAGGCCAGGTGTTTGCGGCGCTGGGTCTCCACGGCCACGTCGGTCAGCGAGCCCGCCACGCGCATGGCCTCCCGCAGCAGCACATCCGCGTCCTCGATCTGGCTCGGGATGTCTGACAGCGTGTTGAAGATCGAGGCAGAGTTCTCAGATTGGATCAGCTCATCCTCCTGCAACAACACAGACATTTTTACCTCATGGAGGGGTGAGCATGACAACTGTGCTCCTGGGGCTGCTAGATGCAGTTTTACATTCCCAGTGTACAGACTGGGCAGGTAAAACTAGAAAATTCCATTAAAAAACCTTCAACAGGAAAAGTCCCAGTTACTTTTGAGAGGGGAACAGCATCTTCTACTGCTCTCTCCTCCAAGAATTCTAGCTGGCATTTTTTTGAATCACAGCATTCACCATTGAAATGAAATCAAATCAGCACAGAAAACCAAACTCAAACCTGTTCTCCACCAACCACTGGGACAAGTCATAGCAGGAATCTTGCCAGGGATAAGAGAATGGGAGCTGTACTCTAGAGCACCATGTCGAACTGTGCTCCACCTCGCCATCAGGATCACCCTTGCCCTTCACACAGCAAACTGAATACAAAATTGTTTTTCACATAGAAAAGGAAAAGATCAGGCCAGCCAAATCAAATGCAGTCATCTCTTAGAGCATTCAAGCAATACCATCCAAAACTTCCCAGATGATCACAACTTTGGCTTTCTCTTTCCTCCCAGATTGTGCAAAATCAAGAGGTATTGATAGTTTTGTTTTAGATAAGATGGATCCTCAGGTTGGGATCTAGACTGATTAGAGGGTGGCAGCTGCAAGGTTTAATTATGTGGAAACAAATGAGGTATGTATGCACAGGAAACAGCAATCCCTAATTTCTGTGAAGTGCCTTAGAAGTTTTTCACAGCCTCCAGTTCTGAAGGCAGCAGGACGTTGTCTTCCCTAACACACTTCCAAACCCCCTACAGCAAGAGGATACAAAATCTTCTTGTCCCTAAACCTCAGAATTAAACACTGAAGTACAATAAAGGAGGAAAAGGAGTTGGGAATTACCTTCATACTTAGCATGCCCAAAGTGACTTGGAAGAGCACCAGAGAGCCCTCGTAGAAGAAGAGGTCCCAAATACGCAGCAGCAGCTTGATGTGGACAACACTAGCAAAAGAGGTGAGGAACCAGTGCAAGGTGATCAGGGAGAGCTCTGTGAACAGAGACATGGAAAGTAATCACAACAGAGGAAGTCAGTCAGCCAGTGAAGGTGGACTCTCCTAAGGGCTTTCCTCCATGCATTGCCTCCAGGGTCAGGAGGTTTGCTCCTCTCCCTGATGCTCCCCTTTGTGAAAAAAGAACAATGCTCTTTGTCTGCATGTCACCCTGGCAAGAAATTTCTAGGGCACACTTTTACCAATGTCGTGCTCCTGCAGCAGCTTGTCCAGGCGGGGCAGGTACTGCACGATGAGCTGCCGCAGGACACGCTGGTCTGTCTGCACACCCATGAGGGTGGTGCTGAAGTAGGAGGCGGGAACCAATTCCTCAATGATAGCACACATCATCCAGAAGGCATCTTCCTCCTCCAAGAAGAGCAGCAGAGAGGCAGCCACCTAGGATTTTGAAGGAAGAAAGACTGCGTGTTCTAAGAAGGAACTCTTACAGTAGAGAGTAGAGAAAAACTGCATGTTCTAAGAGTAGAACTCTTTCCCCACTTTCTCATGTGGAGAGATGGACCAGTATCTACGTGACAAAAATATTCCTTCTGCAGGAGCTCTACTGCAGTCTCCACTGAAGGGATTTCTCCTCAGTATAATGACTGCCCCCTCCCCAACAGATGGATCAAAGTCTTCTGTATCTTTGGGTGTAGGGTGCTATTCTGCTCTCCCTTCCTTAGGAAAAGTCTTCCAGGTGGAAGGGGTTTCTCTTCAGCTCACTTGGAGATCACAGTATCTGGCAGCACTACCTTAAATCATTCACACTCTGGTGTAGCAGCCAGAAACAAACTGATTCCTATCACAAAGACACTCTGAAAGAGCAGGTTACCATGCCAGTGCCCTGACAATATCCAATGTCTGGGTAGAGCCAGGCAAGTCCCCGTAGTATCCTGCGCAGCCGTGGCACCCCAATGCTGTTCATGTTGGAAAAGCAGGCATTGCTGGGCATTGTGCGTAGCAAGTCCTTTTCAATCTGTCAGGCAGCCATAAACAAGGACAGAATCAGTTTGCAGCATCTGAAAAACTGCCTTCAGCTCTCTGCACTTCCCCCTGCCCCCTGCCTCAGGGAACTCTGCCTCCCCACACACACCCATAAGTCACCAAAGAAGATGTCCCTGTCCAAGCATCTGGGGTCAGTTTAACAGCCTTCAGTGACACGTAGGAAAATGCCAGTGCAGACAGTGGCTTGCCAAATCCCTAGAAATACTTGCCTAAACTCAGACCCTAGTTTCACCACTGACAATAGGAAACATTCACTAGCTGGCAATTACATCTGCTTGGATTTCAAGCACAGCTTCCTAACAAACGTATTCCAGAGAAAAAACAACAACCTGGCCAAATCCATGAGGTCAAAGGAAGAGGGAAAACATCCTTTAACAGTCTTTAATAGATGTTCACAAACTTTGTGTTCGAGGGAACAAAGACAGGCCCTGAAAGCGGCTGCCACAATCTCAACAGAGTTGCATCTGTCAGCCTTTCATCCTTCCCTTCCCTCAGTGACTGTGAGGATGTTTGATGAGATGCAACTGTGGCATTTTTCTTATCGTGGCAGGGAGCTCCTGTGCCTTCAGCCTAGGCTGCAGTACAAGGTGGCAGTCACCAGATATCATAGCAATGGGCCCCTGCTATGTAATAGTTAGCATTGACTGCATGATTGACAGAAGGCTGATCAATCTGTCCTTATTAAGAAATCCATTGCTTTTATAGATAGTTATGATACACATGTACTTGATTGGTCCTTTAATTAAAACATCATCACCATTGCCTAATTAGGAAACCACCCTTTGGTAAACCAATATCCATAACACATTCCACATGTTCACAACAACACGTGCAGCAAGTTAAGATAAGAATTGTTTTTCATTCTTTTCTCTGATCTTCTCACAGCTTTTTCCCAGAAAGGCCTGGGAAAGTTGTCTGTTGCTGTATGTGGCCAGAGAGCTGCTGCCACATTTTCTAAACCTTTTCCTGCTGTCCCCTGAAAGAGCAGAGGAAAATAATTGTTTTTCTAACAAAACAGAGGAGAAATATGCCCCACAGGATTAAGCTTTATTAGGAGTTAACCACACATCCTCTCAACTGCCCCTGCTGCAGGTGTCAGGCAGACACCCCATCCTCCTCACACAGCAAATCTTGCCTTCTTCCCACTGAGCATTGAAGGATCTCCTACCTGTTTGGCAGCAATGGTTTCATCGTTAGAGCTGTTCTTCACGATATCTCGATAGGACATCTCTGAGTTCCTCTTCTTCTGCAAAGCCCCTGAAAGGCGCATCCACAGCTGGGGGGACAGGGTGAACAGAGACAGAAGTCACTCAGCCACAGAAAGCCATAATCTGGCACCCTCTCAAGAGATCCCATTCCATGATCTCTCACTCCAGGCAGGAATGCCTGCCCAGAACAGGCAGCACTCTCACCTGTGGCCTCATGCTATGTGGGATGCCAGCGAGAACCAGGGAGCGCAGCTTGTCTGAATGTGGCAGGGTGACCTCAATTTTGTCCCAGGTGAGGTCACCCACATCATGGTTGTGTGTGAATTCCAGATGAGCCTGCCACTTGAGCCTCTGCTGTGGCTCCTCTGTCAGTGGGACTCCCAGAAGCTTGCTGGAGTTTGGCTCAGCACCATCTGCTTCAGCAAAGGGAAAAGAATGGGAACAAGTGAGAGAGGGAACAGGAGAGGAAATGAACACATGGCAGGGTGGGGAATAGGATGGCCATCTGAAAAAAGCACATTCAAAACATTCATATCTTCCAGTCAGAGCATGGAAAGGCAAAGGTTGGTTTCTAACTGCCCACTCCAGGCAGCAAATTTTATGGTCATAAGCAGAAGGCTTGGGACCTTGAGAACTAAAGAAGCTGTCAGCATGCTTCTAGTCTCTACTTACTCATGACTTAGACCACAGTGTGGCTGGAATTAAACAAGATCCTGGCAGCAGCCATCCTGCTGGGTTTTGTAAGGATCTGTAAATCAGGCTGACAAAAGCATAGCAAGCCTCAGAGCTGGAAAGCAGAAGCTATATGCTCATGGAAGTAATGAGGTGCAAAATGTTAACTTTGGGGATATTTAATCACCAAAAATGCTTTAATAAGGACACTTCCAAATTCACAATGCAAGAGCACCTTAACCTGAGGTTGGTTTCCTAAAATAGATACTTTAGCACAAGGACAGGTTTGACATAAGGCACTCTGTCCTTCATAATATAATACATCCCAGCAATGTGCTCCAAATCTTTCTGCTGATTTTATAATGCACAGATGTTCTGGCCAAAAAAAATCACTGTGTTCTGTCCTCATCTTCAGGTCATTGCTTCAAAGAGGACCCTCTATGACTCAAGGTACTTCAGGGCAAACATGCAAACAACTTCTGCCCTTACATTATACAGCCTGAGCCCTGGGAATGACCCCCAGAACACATGAAACAATTCCTACATCTCCTACTTCTTTCTCTTCCTTTTTGCTAAGGCAGCCAGCTGCTGTACTTTAATCCTCAGCTTCAAGAGCAATCCATGCCTCCTCCCTATTTGGTTGTCTGCCTCCACAGCTTGCAGAAAAACTAGGATGTAGGCTTTTGCCCTACACTTTGCTGAGGTGGGCAGAACATAGCACCACTCTCCTTGGCCATGAGTTTTTCAGCAGACAGCACATTTCACTGTGCCTGCTACGAGCCCTTGCAATGCTACTGAAAACAATGGAGATCCCACTGTGAACAGGGAAAGCTGCTCTTCTCCAGCATGCAGTTGCTAATGGAAATGGTAACTCCTCAGCTTTTCTCCCTCTTCCCCAAGGCACAGCATAAGGTGATGGAAACGATCGCTGCACGGTCTATGCTCTGAACTTGATTACAAATGATAGGATACAGAAACAGGTGGGTGGACAAGACTTAGCACAGGATGGTTGTAAAATCCTGCCACACTTGAAAGCATGGGAAGGGCTGAACATAATGCAAGTGGGAGAGAGGGGACTGGTTTTACCTTCCTTGTCAACTCGGAAACCGAATTCATCATAGCGGAACTCCGGCTGCTCGACGGATTCTTCTTTCTGGGAGATGTGAGGAAGGAAAATAGACATTTTAAGCAATTTATCACTGAATAACCAAACAGAGACACATGGATATTGCCTCATCCCACCACTGCCCACTCTGTGCCCTTTGAGCAATTAGACCCCTTGCTCTTTAATTTTTAAAGCCTCCCACCACAATTCCCAGCTGAGGAGACGTTGCCTGCCATTTCCATTTTGACTTTTCCATTGAAAAAAACTACACAGATTTTCTCAGCAGGACTTGAGCTCAGCATCTTATCAAGATCAGAACTGCTCACCTGGAGGTGAGCACAGCCCTCCTCATGGACTGAGGGATATACACACACCAGCTAAAGTGGCCTCTACTGCCTGCATCACTAATACACAGCTGTCCTTCCTGTTACCTCTGCACACACACTGCAAACTCAGCTCCCTGCACCACTCCATCTTCTGCCTGTTGCTCTCAAATTTCCTTTGAAAGGCAGCAGGCAAAACTGGGATTTGCACCTGTGATGCAAGTCCAAATTATAGGCAAAGAAAGTTAAGGTCCATGACCCAAATCTCAACCTTCCTCATCTGTGCTCATGGTTGGCATTGGGGCGTACTGGGGGATACACACTGGGTATTACCTCCAAGATGTTTTTAGGAGTAAATACCTACTGCTCTCTCCCCTTTCCTGCAAGCCCACCTGCACCTCCTGTGGGGACTCTTGCAAGCACTGGAATCAGGCAGCACCTAAGAAGCAAGAAGTGCTGCCCACATACCTCCAAATAAAAGCTTTAATCTGCTATCAGCAAACACTGTGGCTATATTACAAAATTCCACAGCTGCTTCCTTCCTTCCTGCTCTACCCACCTGGTGACAAGCATTTCCTGCCATGCACAAACCATCCAGAGTAGCTTGATGATGACAGAGGCTCCCTGAGGGTGTCAACATTTTTACAGTGGAGCAATAGTTGCAAAACAGCAGGGAAATAATTCACAGAAGTTTCTTTGTGCTCTGCAAGATCCTCTTGCAAAAGGATGCAACCACAAAACATGTGAAGTCCATAACCAAAGCACTGGAGGAAAAGTGCACCTCTCTCTCCTTTTCCCTGTGGCTTTCAGACACCACCAGAAACCACCAGGTTCCCTCTACTTTTGCAGAACCAGAGAACATCCTCACCCTGTCCCACACTGTACCTGTGTGTATTTTGCCAGGATCTCCTGAGGCCAAATGCTGGGTGTGAGTGCTGAGAAAGGACCCCCAGCAGAGGGAGTGTGACGGCCTAAACAGAAAGAGATCAACACATAGCAGTGAAAATCTGGAAGAACACCCTTGGAAGATCCACACTCCTTACAGACTGCTCCAGCATGGGAAGGACTCACTCATCAGTTTGTTGCTACTGCTACTCTAAACATTGAGACAGCTCCCACTTCACCAGGGAAGCCAGTAATTTCAGATGGTTTTGTTCTTTTTTACTGAGCAAAAGAGGCAAAAGGGCCAAATGGAGTTATCTCTAAGAAAGCAATTAGGGAAGAGAAATCGTTCCATGGCATCACATGATCACTCACCTGCTTGGAAAAGCTGTGAGATCAGCAACAAGCCAGGGGTATTATCACCAAATAAATATTATTTTGCAGAAGTAAATTCCTCCTATGGACCAGCACCAGCAGAACTCCAGAATTCCCTGAAACTGTCACTCAGGCACCAGAATGAAAAATCAGAGCCCTCAGAAAGATGCTCAACTGCTCCCTTTTTTCCCAACGGGCTGGGATATTGCCAGATCATGTATAGAGATGCAGCAATGAAAGTATGCCTGTAACCTCAGTATTTTGTGTTCAACACAAGCACCCTTGCAGTCTCAGGTAGAGCCCCAGTGAACAGCTTCCCTTGGAATACAAGCAGATATCAAGTGTTGCAACTGAAGCAGATAAAAAATAGAAAGTCTTCTATTGTTCTATCAGCAAGACAAAGGTTTACTTGGCCTGGAAGCACAGTCTCCCCCAGGGTTATGTGCCCTGAAATAACCAGCTTGACCAGGAAGGTCTAGGAATAAGTACATGGTGGCAAAGTTGGCTTCTCTAAGAAGACCATCTAGTTTTAGCAAAGCTTCTATCTCAGAAGTGCACAACTGAACTCCAGTTATTCTTCAGCATTCTGCCTGTCCTAGAGCTACCACTGTACAGCAAAAATCTCTCACAGTCATTGTGAGCCACTCACTTTGGGGGAAGTGTTGGGGGGAGAAGAGAATCAAGCAAATCTTAAGGAAAAATGGGGAAGGCAGAACACATTTCAAACTCCTTCTTCCTCTCTGTTCAATATCTGAAAAAGCTTCTACACTGTAAAAGAAGGATATGAGTTCACCCTGAGTGAAAATGCTCCTGGGTCACAAAGTCTCCTCTCTCTCAATCTGACCAGAAGGTATGTTTATGTAAAGAATGGCTCTTGGAACCAGAAACCTTTGTTTTGAAGTTTCAGCTGAAGACAGAGCAAGGAAGGAAATGAGAGATACTGTGTCAATTTCTGCGTGCTCACCTGACATTGCACTAGGCAAGGCTGAGTGCCACAGGTGTCAGCAGGTCCAGAAATGCTGTCCACAGAGGTGAAATGCTACACTCCTGTTATAAAAAGAAAAAAAAGGGTGATGAGAAAATTCAATTAACATCTAAGAACATGGTGGAGGACTGACAGACCCATCACACACAACTTCCTCATGTGAAAATTAAATTCCTTAGTATACAAGAAATAAATTCCAGAGACTGGAATTTCCTTTTGGTTTCATACCTACTGACCAGCTAGAAATAGCACACTGTCATTTGCCAAATTTCTTGTGGCAATAACAGCATTGCTGATTGAAAGAATGTCAAAAAAACAAGTCAACTTTTAAGAACTTTTCCATTGCATATTGTGAGTCCTTTGTTTAATGATGTAAACTAAGAAAATAGCCCACACATCATCATTCTCTGAAGACACTGACCATGGAGAAGGGACAGGAGTGGTGAAAAGGGTTTAAGGGGTAATCATTAGATGCTCTAAGTCCAAGAGAGACTTTAGGAGTAGCACCACAGGAGTAAAGTGTGTAGGGCTGCAGAATACAAGTCCCTGAAGCCTGTGGATAAGGACAAGACAGTATCAAGCACCTCTGCAATGAATCACAAACCAGGCTCCTCTGAACTAAATCAAGCAATAGAGTTCCCCTCCTTGCTTTCCTGACACTAGTTAACAGCATATTTTTATGGGGATTTCCAGGAAAATAATGGAATACTTCAGTAATCAGAGAGATTCTGGACTTTAAGATCAACCTTACAATTTGTGTGTGGGAGACAGCAAGAGCCACCCCTACCAAGCAGATAAAGGCAGTGCTGGGATGGATCAGTCACACTTCCTTGGGAAAGAACCTGGGAGAAACTAACATTTGCACACCTAGGATGGCTTTTCCAGCTTCCCTTTTCATTAAAGCTACTTATGACTGTAAGCTGCTAAAAGGGGGAACCCAGGGATTCATCCCACAGGCCCTATCCAAGCTGTTTCACAGTTCTGATTAGTACAAGGTTATATGGCCTTTGCATCTCAGTGAACTTTCCAGTGAGCACCTGCAGCCAGGAAGTGACTTGCTACAGCACTCCAAGATAAGCAGCTGCACACCACTGCAAAAGCATAGAAAACATCTGTGTCTGGGAACACAAATGATAAGGTTTCCTCCTTATGGATTTAAACAGATCTCTGCCTGAGAAAGGCCAGAAAGGATGAACAGACACTGATCCATTCTGACACTAACATTTAGGGCAAAAAGAATCTCAAACAAACAAACAAACAAACAAACAAAAAAATTCAGCTTTTGTTTCTGAGAAGTAGTGTTGTCCACAGGATGGTCAGTTGCATGTCCACCAGCTCTGCAAATGTTTGTGTGTTCTTCCCTACACTCCAGTCCGTTTGTTTCCTTAGCACCAACTCTTCTCTAGTAGTTGAAGACATAGCAACAATTACAAAATGAGCATCTGCATGCTCATATTGCATGGGAACACACAGAGCATGCACCCCAAGCAGGTAAATTGGCTGACATTACTTCAACATTGCTGTGAGTGTATTTTGATGTTTTTTTCACTGCCTTGCAACCAAAGGCTGCTGTGGTCCTGAGCCTGCAAGGTGTCCTCCTCCCCTGTCTTCTCTCAGGCCAGTTAACCCTGTTTCCAATGGCTTTTATTAGGAATGCAGTCATCACATGGTATGTGTGCCATGCTTGGCATTGCCTGAGCTCTGAGCTTGTGAGCAGAGACTCCCCTCAGCCACTGTTAACCTTCACTGCATGTACAACACTGCTGACCCAACCTGCTGTGGAGCAGCCAGGCCAGGGTGTCAGGCACGTGGCTGAGAGAAAACCCCATAATAAGGGCATTAACCACAGTGCTTGGAAACAGGGCAGGAGAGAGCTCAGTGAGTCTCTCCTTGTCCCAAGACAGGTGTAGCAGATGGAACACCCTCCCTTGCCCACGTCATCACGCCCTGGCCTCTGCCTTGCTGGGGATCATCCCCCTGCCTGCTCTCCTCTCCCTGCCATTAGAGCACTGAACTTGGTGGGCAGGTTTTTCCTGCCCCTGGTTCCCATAGAAACCTTCCTGCAAGCACCCATCTGGGACAGAGGCCAGAGAGAGCGTGAGGCTCACCTTGCTGCTGACATGGCTGTGCAGCAGGGCAGGGTGAGCAGCAGGAATCACAGCAAGGGAAGGCTCCTGCCGTGGCACGTGGAGGCACTGCCCTGGGCACTGCCCTCACAGCCAGGTGTCTCCAAGAGAAGGTGCTGAGGCCACTGCAGCCCTTCCAGCATCAGAGGAACTGGGAAGAAGGTTCCCTGGCACAGCCAGGCACCTCCTAGTGTGAGCCAGGAGGAGGAGGAGATCTGACTGTAGGATTGACATAGTAAGGTCTTTCCTTTGACTGAGGGATACAAACCTAAAGCAACTCTCTCGCCAGGAGATAGCAAGCAACAAAAGAAGCTCCACAAAGCTTGTGAAACCACATGTGTGAAGTTGCTGTTATTTGCAATGTACACACTTCTGAAATAAAGAAACAGTAAGAAATACAAAGGAAAAAATATATCAGATCCAACAAATATTAATGGCAACTCCCAAACCCTCAGTACTACAAAATCAAAACCAGTTTAACCCACACATTAAGGAGCATCTCCCATGTTTAAAGGCAATTTAAGTTTCTTATATGAAGCAATTGTGGTCACGCAATAGGTAGTCTTCATATTTTGAAAGAAATGTATTTTTTGCTAAAATGCAAATAGTACCTGTTAATCACAGATTTACTTTTTGAATTCAGAGTCCAAAACAAATCACACCACCATTGTTTCCAGCCTGCAGGAACACAGGTGTGATGTACCTGAAAAAGAAGGCTACAGTGGAAGCATGCAGTCAGCATCAGGTACAGCCATTTGAAAAACTCCACCTGCAATACCTTTGGTGGAGTTGCAAACACACAACATGCAGGATTATGTCCAATTAGTTTAATTTCTAGTGCAGGTATCCTTTAGAAATTGATTTTTGCAAAGGAGTCCTGCAAATTTACTTCCACTTGGAAGTAGTGTGCCTCCCCTGGACACACTGGCTCTTCCCCACAGCTGTAGTATGAGAGATTTCAATTAGCTGGCTCCTGGTAAACACCAGAGAGCAATCTCCTGCTGCCTGTGTTTTACCTGCTTGGCCTCTTTTGCTTAGGTGATCCCCACCTAAGCCTGTGCTGGTAGGGCCAGGATGTGCTAAGAACAAAATTACACCATCTGGAGCCTTTCAGTAGGACCTTTATTTTGGGACAGGAACTCCTTCCCAAGAGTGTTCTTCCCCCACTGATTAAAAAGAAAAATCCACCAAAAAGGCAGCATACCTCTAGCAGACTGTGCAGAAGGCAAACATTTTACCAAGCAATGTTTTTGTATCCTGAAAACTTTACAACCAGTAACTATGCAGGAACCTCCTCTGAGTACCATCAGAAGGAACAGAACAAGCATAACAATTTTTTCCTAGAATAATTTTCATTCACTGTCACAAGAACTTCACCTCTGTTCTGACAGTTACAACACCTCTTCTGACAGTAAGCTAGTTTGGGAAAAACTCTGTTTTCCTTTATGTTTAATGAACAGAAAGCAACAGTGTATGCAGTAAATCCCACTGCCACCTCTGGATTGTCAGCTGGTTTCCACTGCTCTCTATTCTCTTCCTTTATTAAGAAAGAAAGTTTTGGAAGAGAGAGGAGTGATTGAAAGTCACAGCAGCCATCAGGAGGCTATGCACGTAGGTGTAGTTCTAGAAGCCTCTTCCAGCTCAGCTTTTGAAATCCCAAGTAGATTGTCTCCAATTTAACATCTCCCTCTCTCAGAAATCAGACAAAAGCTCTGTACTGAACCAGGCAGTTCAATTTTGTCTTCTCACAACCAGAAAACTTACATTTTCCAAATTATACTCCTGATTTGCTCAATGAAATGTCCAAGGGAACTCTCAGGAGGATGCCCTTGGCCTTCCTTCCCTTCCCCCATCAGCGTCTCTCTCAAGTCAGGCAAAGGCATATCCTGGAGCTGCAAATGCCATTAGTCCACAAGTCAATATTTGCTTTGCACACAGAGTCAGAAGAGAACTCCAGCCTCACAAACAAACACACAAGTGAGCAAAGAGCAGCCACACACCTGAGCAAGGGGGGCAGACAAGATGCAGAGAGCTCCTGTCCCGCACACCCTGACAGCCTGGCTTTGTAAAATACGCAGAATCCCACACAGGCACTGGTTAAGGAGTCAATAAGGTGTCAGTGAATCTGGCTCATCCCAAACTTCCTGTCTGAGGCTTAAAACCAGACTGGCCTCACACTGCTTTGGGTGTCGAGGAACGTGTACAAAGGCAGGCTGGAAGTGCTGAGGTGGCCTTCAGGCCCCCTCTCTACAACACAATTGGGAATGAAGAGCTGGGAGCTTTAACTGCCCTCACCCCACTCCTCGTGGTACTGGAAGTGAAGCAGAGATACACCAGAAGCTTAGGGCAGGTCTCAAAAGAGGGATGAGAGACCTGGAGAGCAATGGGGGGAGGCCTGCAGAGCCAGGCAGGCAGGGGAGCAGCTGACAGGTCACACCACTGACTGCAGAGGCACCACCAGGACTCCAGTGCTGCCCAGTCATCAACTGGCATCACACTGACAGCAGGAATGTGGCAGGGCAAAGCGTTTCCTCCCTGCTGCCTCAGGGCACTGTAAGAGCAACAGAGACAGCGAAAAGAAAACTGGAACTCTGTGTCTCCTGCCATAAAGCACCTTGTAGATTCCTGCCCTCATTAGAAATCCAGTTCTGTGCAGAAATGTAACTAAAAGATACTTCCATGTAACAGTTCTGCTCCTTGCACTGCTCGGCGCCCAGCAATGCCTGCTGCAATAACAGAGAGAGCTCCAGTGGGGCTGAAGCTGCTGAACTACGTAAACTGTCAGTTTACACAAAAGGAACAAAACAAGCAACTTGCAGTTTTGTTCCCACTGCATCTCCATTTTGAAAATAAGGATGTAAAAAAGTGGAATCCTGCTTCCTACCACTTATGCATTGGACAGACAGATCACAGAAGGACTGAACCACAGCTCAATGTGTCAGCCTTGTCTCAGAAACACCCCTACATAACACCTGCTTGTGGAGAATGCAGATATCCTACACATCAACAGATATTTTATTTCCAGAGCAGAACTGCCTTTTATTTACCTGGCTCCAAAGCAAAAAGCATGCCAGCTAAACATGAACTGCACTTCTGTGGAAAACCTTTTGTTAGCCAAGACCCTTGGGATCAGAGGAAGAGGAGGAGTTTCCCCTTTCCCAGTACTCCCACTATCTGAGTGGTAGAAAGATATGTGACAGGAATAGAGAGTGCTCCTTGCAACTCACACAGGAGGATTACAGTCCAGTACAGAAACAACTGTTTTTAGGGTTTTCTATCTGCATCAAATGAAGTTAGAAAGAGAGGCCAGGATACAAACTTGCATGGTGTTCACTCCCACTGCACAGCAAAATTCTTGCTTTCAATGCAGAGGCAAGAAAACCTGTATGTGCCAAAAAAGGCAGGCCTGCAGTCACCCCAGCCTTCAAGGCTTAGGATAAAGGCAATTCCTTGTTAAACACCACTATGCAAATATAAACCAAAGGTTTCTCATTAGTGTCTGAACATATGTTCTATGAGGGTTAAGTACTGCACAATAAATGGGAAATTTTCACCCAAATAAGCACAGTACAGGACCAAGGCATTTCTGCAGAGCTCTACAGAAATTTGTTTTCCCAAAAATTTTTCAGAAGTGTTGTTTACCTTCTGGTCCATGGCAAGACTGTAAGCTATGAGATGTCTGTAGAAAGCAATCAATCACAACTGTCCAGTTTCATTTGAATACAGAAGCGTGAAAGAAAATATTCCTGGTAGAGATGTGGGGCTGTACCAACCAAAGAGAGGTTAAAAGACACTACTGACAGTTATTTAAAGCCAGGTATTACAAAGCCTTTTATATCACATCCCTGTCCTGAGCGGTGACAAGCAGTGCCACCCGAGGCTGTCTCCCTCACCAGCCCTGTAGGCTCACCCAGGTGGAAGTTTGATTCTCAAGCTGCTCTCATCCTACTGCTCCCAGTGACAATGGAACAAGGGCCTGAACGATGGCTCTTCCTTGACAGAGCCTCAGAGGATTGGCAGAGGCTTTGCTGTCACCTTGGTGAGGCACAGGAAAGGCTTGTTTCAGGTCACTCTCCTGCAGCTCCAGTATTCGCAAAAAAAGTCAGATTCACTTCACAGGACTCTAAGCAGGTCTTGTTTCATTTGGCTTCAGAAAATGTTTTTTAAGGCAAGTATATCCCACAGCATTCAAAACTTTTTTCAGGGCTTTGTCTTTCAGGAGTCAACCTTCTGAAGAGGTTAGTAACACTCAAACACCTCTCAGGACTGTTTGCAAAGCTCTTATCTAGCACGTCATGTTGGACTACTTAGCTCTTGCTCCTGCAGAAATTTATGTGCACAGATAACTTAAGAGGAAAAAAATCAAATATACAAGGATTGTTAACATTTGTAACAAAGCAAGGCAAAACATCTGATATTTCCTGATTCTGTGGATCAGGAAGATTTCTTCTACAGAGAAAAAAAGAACTGTTAGGTTATGGACTTTCTTTCTATTCTCTGAATCATCAAATACTTCCCAGCCAGTAGTAACAACAGTTCTTGTAGTCATTCTAATACCAATTATTATGGTAATGCCCACCAGTTCTGTAAATGTTTGTGTGTTCTTCCCAACACTCTCTCCTCTTCACCTATCTCATAACACAAGTGTGCTTGCATTTCTTCCAGGGATTTTTCCTTAAATCAGGAACAAAACTGCTCTGTTACCAATGTAACTGGTTACAATCCAGTTTAAAAAAATCTGAGACCTCCTCAAAGACAAAACAAATGTGGCAGGACAACATCCTTCTCCTTCCCACAGGGTGCCAACAGTAACACAGCTGACAAGTGGGATTTTCCCCAGCACTCCCAGATACTCAGCCCGTGTAAGCTTTATGTATCAAAACCCTTGACCCTGGGATAAAAAGTGGCAGAGAAAGAAGTTTAGACAAGTCTTTGTGTGGCTGAGGACACAAACCTGAAGTACCAAAACATCTCAATCTCTTAAGGGACACTTAGGACACCACATCCACAACACAGAATGAAGCTGTTTATTTACCTCCTCCTACTGGACAGTTGCAAATTCTCTGTATCTTATCCATTCGAATTAGGGTAGGATCTAGAACAGCCAGTGTGATACAGATCACCAGCAAGGGTCATTGCTGATTCAGCTAGAAAAGCTGTAGGACCACATGCACCAAAATACAAAGCACCTTAACTTCACCACTGCAGATAAAGTTGCAATACTCCTTAGGATTCATTTTTTAAAAGTTTTTGCTGCTTCTGATGTGTTGGTGAGAAGTTTGCAATTAACAGCCAGGAAGAGGCATCATTCCAACCATTTCCAAAACAGTCACTGCCTCAAAGACGGTATCACCTATTCCTTTGTCAAAGCATCCCAAATACCAAACATGGAAAACAATTTTGCAACACACAAATCAATTCACCAAGAATGGGAGACTAAGACTGGCAGCTCTCACACAGACCTCTTAACCAATAATCTCTACTGACTGCTACCATGTCACCTTAGGTAAGACATTAATTTTTTAAAGCCAAATATTTTGATTTTTGCCTGTCTTTTAATATCATCAAGGTTCTTTAGAACTGAGATTGGCAGAAGATCCTACCTTATGGGAAAGTGACAGGTTAAATGCCCAGCAAAGAAGAAAAACCTAAACATTAGCAAAGACCCCTAAAACTGGAGAATTATTTCAGTCCTGAGCAAGCAGGTACTTTCCTCACCTCAATTCTATCATTCCCTGATCAGTGCAATTCCTCCAGAAATATGCCCCTCCTCTCTGCTGCCCCTCAGGAATTCCCTTCATCCTTCTTCAGAAGAAGAGTCACTATGAATGAATGACATCTCCCTAAGAATATCAAACCACATTATCAAAATGTTATCATAAACAGGAATTAAAATTGGCAGTATTTGTCATTTCAATCTGTTAAATACAGAATGAACACTCTGTTAACATGACACAACCAGTCCCCACCCTGATCTCTTCAATTACATGTCATGCCTCTTCACATCCTCTTCCTTCCCTTTTACTTTATGAATTTTCCAGAGTAGGAATTCAGCCTTCTTTTCTGCCTAGGAACAGTCACACACACATTGTGTGGATCCAGAAATAAATAATGAAATTGAATTTTGTTCCAGGGGTTGTTTTTTTCCAGGCCACCACTCCAGACTCTGTAGCAGCTGAAAAACTAACCTAGAATTCAGATTATCCAGCAAGCAACGGCATCATGATCAACAGCTCAGCAAAATCACAGCAGTGCCCCACTCCTGCTAGGCTGAGAGTTCCTTGAGTGATTTTAAGATCCAGTCTTGCACTACTAAAAACCCACGGATCTTAATTCCAGTTAGGCTGCTTCACTCTCCCATCTATTTGCACTAAAGGATCCTCCATTTCCTCAAGGCACTGTTCTTCCTTTATTCCCACGTCCCCCTATTAAAAAAAAAAATCACAGCAAGCCATGAAGAGTAGGGCTGAGACATCATGAAGTAGGAAGCTATGACATCACATAAAGCCCCCACACACCAACACTGAAACTGACGTTTAGAAGGAAAGCACCTGCTTAAATTCAGCATCCCTCAAAAAAATTAGGAAGGAAGCAAAGGCACACATAGGAAATTTTTTCTGTCCTGCCCTTACCAGTTCTGTGAAGAGACATCAAGAGCCGTCCCGGAGCCCACAGCCACTGCCTGCAACGAGATTTAAATCCGCGTGACTGTGGCTCTTTGCTTCCTTGGATTTACATCAGCAGGTACGAAGAATTACATCTGCCTCCTGCTCTCCTAACATTTATTACAGCTGACAATCACAGGGCCTGCAGCACGTCTATTTGTGCCCATTGCCTAGAGGATACTGCCATATTTCCATCTGCGTTTCGTGAGTGCTTCTTCCCCCCAGCCAGACAGGAGACAGACTGTCTCTCCTCCGGGGCCCCTCCGAAAAGGCGCAGGCGTGCGGAGCAGCCGAGTATGGCAGAGCGGGACCCCCGGGAGTCGCAGGCACGGGGGGCAGGAGAAGAGGCGGGTGAGAGGAGAGGCACGTCCCGGGGAGCAGGGGGAGCGCGGCCGGGGGAAGCGGGTAGCAGGGAGAACGTGCCCCGGGCAGCGCAGACGGGAAGCACAGCGTGAGTCATTCCCGGAGCCAGACCCTGCGTCAGCGCGGCCGGTGCGCGGAGCCCTCCTCGGGCCGGGGTCCCTCCCGGCTCCCCCGCCCCAGCCCGGCGAGCGGAGCCGCGGCCGCGCACCCCACCCCGCACACGGCCCCGGCGGCCTCGGCCCCCGCTCCGCCCGAGGGGCCAGCAGGGCAGGGGGTGCCGGGGTGAGGCGTGCGCGGGGGGCGCCGCACAGGTGGCGCAGCCGCTGCTGGGGAGAGCCCCCGGCGCGGGGCTGAGAGCCCCGGGGGACGAAGGGCGGTCCCCGCCCGCCCCGGCACGCACCTGCCCCGGCACCCACCTGCTGCCGCCGCCGCCGCCGCCGTCCCCTCAGGGCGGGCGCCCGGCCCCGACCCGGCCCCGACCCGGCGGCCCCACACGCCGCTGCCGGGGCGCATGCGCGGGAGGCGGGCGCGGCGCGCGGCGCGGCGGGGGCTGTAGGCCGGGAAGGGAAGCGCGGCCCGGCGGGCGCGGAGAGGCGCCGGCATGGCCCCGCTGGGCACGGGCTGCAGGGACATGCACCGAATGGCCCAAAGCGCGATCGGGCCTCACGACCCTGTCACGGAATCACAGAATCGATTAGGTTGGAAAAGCTCTCTGAGATCATGGAGCCCGCGCTCTGACCGAACGCCACCATGTCAAGCAGCCCATGGCATTGAGTGCCGCGTCCAGTCTTTCCTTCAACACCTCCAGGGATGGTGACTCCACCACCCTGTCTAATCACCCTTTCTGTGAAATTCCTCTTAATGCCCAACCCGAATCGCCCCTGGTCCAGCTTAAGGCTGTGCCTCTTGTCCTGTTGCTGTTTGTCTGGGAGAAGAGGCTGACCCCCACCTGGCTACAGGCTACTTCCAGGTAGTTGTAGGGAGTGACAATTCCCCTAAACATCCTTCTCTGCAGGATAAACAACACCAGCTCCCGCAGTTGCTCCTCATCAGATCTGTACTCCAGACTCTTCACCAGCTTCACTGCCCCTCTCTGGACTTGCTCCAGCACCTCACTGTGAGTCCCTTCTGAACTGAGGGTCTCAGAATTGGACACAAGACTCAAGGTCTGGCCTCACCAGTGCTGAGTACAGGGGGAGAAAAAAAAGCTGAAAAGTTGAGAGCTGCTCCTGAAGCACTGCCTGTTGACCTCCCCCGAACACCCAAGCAGAGGGGAGAATTACATCTCTGCCTGTTGCCACTGCCAACTCTGCAGGAAAGTAGAAAGTCAGGTCCCAAACCGATGAGTGGAAGTCTCCTAAAGGATTTATCATGCCAGTTTTCTAGGAGGACGACTTTTCCTCTGTACCACTGTTACTCATTTTAGCATTTCCAGGAAAACAAATCCAATAGCTCACAGCTGGCAGCCTCTACCTGACAAATATTATTTCCAATGATGAGAAAAGATACTGTTCCTCCTCTCCACACAGGGTTGGTAGATTTTTTTAAGGAGGAAAGAGGACCAAAAAAGGAGGACTTACGCATCTGTCTGTTTTCTTTCTTGGCTATCGATTTGAGTAATAGCCTGAAAATGATGAGGGTTCAGTTAGAGTTATACTTTTCAAACAGATGGCTAATTAAATGTTAATAGCACAAGCAAGCAAAATGTTTTAAACACCATCAAACTCGCAAATGTTTGAGACATTCTGAATGCCATATTCTAGGGGCAAGGTAAAGCCAGAGCAGTCTCGATGGAAGAAGATCACAGCCTGAAGCTTCCCACTGCTCTAAAGCCTGACTAAAACATACAGTATTTTAAAAACCTCTTTCAATAATGATGACCTGAAGGACTGCCGGTAGCCTCTTTCAGTTAGTTCTGCTTTTTAAAATTCTCTTTAGCAACCACACTTCAAAAATCATCAAGTAATCCTTATCAAGTCACCTCTGAGGGTCTGAATAAATAAGAGGCCAGAGAGAGAGCGCTTTTCTACTGCACCGAAGAAAAGAGCAGAGCAGAAGAAAAGCTCTGTGATGTAATAACACTGGAAGAATAGGTAAGGGAATTATTCCAGATTAAGTCAAAGAGAAAAGAATTTGATCCACTACTAAAGGCCAGTAAAGCACAGATATTACAAAACAGATCATTGATGTCAGAAATAAGACTGAAGCTCTTACATTTCTCTGACATTCAATGAATTCCAGTATCTTTTTTCTTTCCCTGTGAGACAAAACTTGTAGTACAGAACAACTTTCACATGCCAGAGTCCACTTGGCACTCATTATCAAGCACCTATAGCCAAGGAACACAATCACAGCCACAACACAATGACTGGCTTCTTACAAACACCTGTAAATATGATTTTCAGAAGCTACAGAGCCACACTTACAGTACTAAACTAGGAAAGGAGCACTGAAGGAGCACCAGTTTGATGAGCCATGAAGTTCCATGGCCTCCCTCTTTCATTATTTCTAATGTTTTGGCCTCTTTGCTCCCCAAGTCACAGTACTCTGAAAGCCAGGACAAACTTCTCAAGTTTTGAGACACCTGTGGAGAAAGTGTCAGGGCATGGAAAGAAAGGTGAGAATGGGAGTGGGCTCAGTTCCCCTTACCTCTGCTCTTCAACAAGTCAGTCCCACATGAATGTCAGGCAGCACCAGGCACTGCTCTTAAACAGCTGGCAGTGCTCTGTGAGGGGCCAAGGAAGGTGCTGTGATAAAGTTACCTTGTCACAGCTGAGCGTTTCTCAGTAACTCAGCACACTACAGAGGGAGGCTTGACCTCCATCAAACAAAGAATGAAAAGCCCATCTGGAATCAACGTGGCTGTAAGCTCTGGGGGCTACATGTACTGTAGAGAACCAAAATAACATGACACAGTAAATAGACCTGGGTCAATAAGGCTTTTATTGTCTTCCTGTACCCACACACATTTGCAGACTATACCTAAAGTGCCAGTTCCACTTTCCCACCCATCTTGCTTTGGTATGGAATCAGCGCCGGTCTGACCTCCTCCTTCAGGAACTTGGCCACCTGTTCAAGATGAGAAAAATAAAATGAGGAAAAGGACTTGCCTCCTCCTCCCCATTTGGACCTGCTTGTCTCACTGGGATCTCTGTTTCACAAAGACACCCAACAGTCTGGTATGTCCAGGGTCAAAAGTGTGAAGCCACAGGGAAGAAAGACAAGAAAGCCAAGGAAATCAAAGGAGAAAAATGTGTCTGCCTTAGCAGTATGGTTAGAGTTATGTAATATGTACACTCTGTAGCAAACAGTGTGCATATGATATACAAAAGGAGTCAGGATTAGACTACACATTGCATTACAACCCACAGCCTCTTTCCACTACTTCACCTGTTGAGGAGCACGTCCAGTGAAGGAGGAGGGATCCAACAGGCTTTCAAGTTGTCTATGGATAGGGCTGAAGTAGGGATCAGCACGGACACGGGCAATGAAATCATTATCACCCCCTTCCTGTTTCACAACAGTTGCTGCTTGCTGAGAGAGAACACGAATTTTCTCATGGCAATCCTGTAGGTACAGGGAGAGGAAGATGGAAAAAAAGTCATTTCATTGCTATTGACAGCACCTGTTCATCTCACCAACTCGGGTGGGAGGAAAAAATATCGCAGTGTATTGCCCTGGACAGTGCAAAAAGAAGATGCAGTTTTGACTGCAGTGCTTCACATGCCACTGCATTAAAACAAGATTTTCTTCATCCTTTCACATCTGCCCTTTGAGGCTAAAACAGTCCCAATGTCACATAGATTCCCTGCTGAGCTATAATATAAACTAATGACACTGGAATAATTTATACTTCTTCAAATTTCCCAAATACTCTTAGGAGTCATTCTAGGGTTTGGTTTTGTTTTTTTTCCAATGTAAATAATGTAAAACCTCTACAGATTTTGAAAAGGGAAAAGAAAAGAATCTGTCCAACTTAATAAGCAGTAAGACTTTGCAAATCATGGCCTACATAAGGATAGACTGAGGAAAAAAAACCCCATTCCTTTGGAATCAACTGGTAAGAACAAGGGAACCCAACTGTAGTCAGGTACCACCTGCAAAATCAGATATTGCCATGCTGGTCGTAAAATACAGCCATGTGACTGCATTTACAGCTATGCAGGAATCTTCTCCTTAAATGTATTATCCTTGATCTACAATTAGGACAAAAATAATCCTGCTTTCTCTATCCAAATGTCATTTTGCTTCACCACTGACCTGCCTCAGGTGAACACATCTATCTTTTAGATATTTAGGGGAGGGATCTGTTTAGTAGTGGGGAAAGGAAGTGAGTTTCAGTGCTATGAGGTGGGAAGCCTAGAAAATGTGCTGGTCCAAAGTTCCCAGCACACAAAACCAGAACATATGGATGTGAATATGAACACCTTCTACAAAGGTACTAAGCCCTATGAGTATGTAATTAAACCAGAAAGAAGGCAGGTCAACAAGAGACACAAATGAATCAGAGAATGTGATTCATATGATGTGACCCTTAATGCATTTAATAATAATGCACAGTCAGGAAGCTTACTCACTGCCCCACTGACATCAGAAACACGGGGGGAAAAAAAGGAAAAAATGACATTTCCTGACTAATGTAATGGGTGATTTGCCTCAACTGTTTCAGAAAACTGAAACCACATATATTCTGCTCAAAGCTTCTATCAAACCCTTCCATTATTCTTGCAAGTTTCACTTCTATCCTTGATGTGGAAAGAATCATAGAAGGAAAAATTATTATCTAAAAGGTAAATGAAAATAAGGTGTTTCATTAGGATAGAAATTTGATTATCAATTTTGACCTGAACTGTGAAATTAAATGATAAGAAAATATAATCTAATTCTGTCTGGGTTTATTTACTAAGGAAAATATTTAATTACAGTTTGCTTGAACACAGGAAGCTGAATGAAGGACTATAAACAAAGTGGTTAATATACTGTACTGAGTTAGGGAAGAATGACACATGAATGAGTGATTCAGAATGGTCTTACTTGCTTTTTTTTGTTAACAGTACTGATTCATCCTCTTTTAATTTACAAGGTAGCCAACTGCCAACATGTTCCATTTAAAGAAGCCTGGCCTGTGTTCCAAGTTCCTTCAAACACTTAAAAAAGGAAAACGCCTACTAGTATCAAACATAAAAATAGGTCTCCCTCCTCTCCAGCACAGCCAGCCAGATTAGCCCAAACACACAGTGTTCCTAACAGAAAACAGGGATCTATCTCCACAAGTGCTCTCCCCGCAGAGAGCAGAGTCTGCCTTTGCAGCACCAGTGCAATACCAACAACTCTGTGGGAGCAGGTGAAGAGCAGAGAAAGGTGAGACAGGACAAGAGCCCAGATACATTTGTTTCTCAGGAGACAAACACCAGGCTGCAAACAAAGGTAATTTGGACACTTCATTTGTACCTGACGATTGCCCCCAGCCTTCACCATTGCCATGATTATATTCTCTGTGGCCATGAATGGCAGCTCCTGCCGGATCCTTCTCTCAATCACCTTAAACACACACACACACAAAAAAAAAAAAACCAAACAGGAAAAAAGAAACAGCATTATAGAAAGTCTATAGACGACTGAAAACTTTGCAGTGAAGATTTTTTCCTCTCCCCTTGAATCTCTGGGACTGGGCAATGGTGACAAAATCACAGAAAAGTTTGAGTTGGAAGGGACCTTTAAAGGCCATCTAGTTCAACCACCTGCAATGAGCGGCGACATCTTCAATTAGATCAGGCTGCTCAGAGCCCTATCCAACCTCATGCTGAATGTTTCCAGTGATGGGGCATCCACCACCTCTCTGGGCAACACTATTCTAGTGTCTCACCACCTTCTTTGTAATAAAATTTCTTTCCTATATCATCTGATTTGTCCCTCTGTCAGTTTAAAATCATTGCCCCTTGTCCTATTGTAACAAGCCCTGATAAAAAATTTGTCCCCGTGATGCAAAGACACATTGTCTTTTTGAACTTAGCTCTGGAAATCCAGATATTGAAGTTGATAATACTTAGAAGCCATATCTTGTATGAGACCTTAGTTTGGAAAAGATGTCCAATAGTTTTTTTTAACCTGTACTAAGTTCCAGGACTGGATGAGATCTGTCTAGACAGTATCTTTCACTGCTAAGCTCTACAGATCTATTCTGTAATTCAGGGAAAAATATCCTTTGTAACAAGTTTTGTATTTACTCTGTTACTGGCCTCACAAGAGGCCCCTAATGTATGTCCTACAACAGTGAGAATATGGCAAGAATAGAGCAAAATTCAGAAACCACTTGAACTAACATAAACATGTAATTCTTGGAGTGGGAGCATTTTTGCACACTTTGGCATAGTTCTGGCATTACCAAGGAGGTCCATTATCTCCTGCTTTACCTTTGGATACACCACAAGTCCCTCGGAGATGTTCTGCAGCGTGCTCAGAATGATGTCAGCTGTGAGGAAAGCCTCAGCCAGACACACACGCCTACGAGACACACACACCCAGAACCCTGGTCAGCAACAAGGCCACATTCCAGCCACCTCAGATCCTTCAGCTTCTGTAAATAATGCTCTAAACAGCATCACTGTGGCCTAACACTGGAGCTATTCTCTCTTTTTTTTTTTTTTTTTTTCTTTTTAGACAGTAGAGAGGAAGAGGGAAAAGGTGAAGGCAGACATAGAAAGCTCCAAGATAATTCAGTGCTTACACAGATAGGAAACAGGGCAGAAATCTACAGGATCTTTCCCTATGTGCTCTTTGCTGAAGTGTCTACTACTGATCCTACCCTCCTGCTGCATGCTCATGCTGTGCCTGGCTGTGCTCAGTGGGGAATTTCCAAGGGAATCCATGCATTTGGTGAGGGCTTCCTCCAAGAAACCAGCTCCTGGTCACAAAGGAGGCTCCTGACAAAAAGCAAAGGAGGGAAACAAGAGGAGTAGTGGGGCCTGAGCTGTATCAGGCAAAATGCTCTGCATCACAATGCAGCAAACATAGCATCTTCTGTGACAGCAGGGTCTGGCCCATCCTAAACTGTCATCTTTTAAAATTTCCTAGTTCTTGAACCTTGTGCTACATCTATAGCACTAAGATACATCTAAGCCCTCCAGTTCTATCACAGTGCCTTACAACAACTTTGCTGGATTGTAGATTGATTGAACTTTCTCTGGCTTGTTCTCCTTCAAGACACTGTAGCTTTAACAAGAGTATAGATTTTTCTGTTTGGTTAATGAAGTGGACAGATTAGTCTTTCTATTAGATGAGATGAAAATAAAATTTTAAACATTCCAGCTCATCTCTCAATGTTTGGTGCCTATTGGGAAATAAACACACCATATCAACCAGTATGCAATTTCTTAAATTTACGTTGTTTTCTGCTGCCTATTCAGATCTTTTTTTAATGAGACTAGGAGCTGTGGAGTAAGGTCCCCCTGGGAAAAAAATCATCTATTTTTTCACAAAATGTTATGCAGGTATTATGTTTGTGGAGACATTTTAAAAATAACATTCTTGTCAGCAATCTTAATGCTAATCTAGCATTAATTAAGCCAAAACTGCTGCTGTTCATTGTCTCACAGGTGCCATACCTTAGAAGTCTAGAGAGTTCTAAGATTCTAAGAGATCAATTCTGCAACAGAATATGACTTTGAAACTAAAATATTTCAAAGGTAGGCATGAGCTTTATGCAGATTTAGTGCCAAATAAAAGATGGAAGAATTGAATTTAATTGCTGTAATTTACTTGATAATAATTGTAGATAACTTCTGCTCAGCTCAAAATAGTTGTAATGAAGAATTATAAAACAAAGCAAAATTTGCTGAGCAATATCCTAAAGACCTGCACATATTTTCATGAAACTTTTTAAAGAGTAGAGTAATTGTGCTCTTTCTCCAGGATCTGACTACTCCTTGTAAAGAATATTTTTCAAAATTAAAATATGTTTTTTTTAGATTATTTGGAGGGTTAAGGTATTTCACTATTCTCCAAAAAGTGAAAAAAAAAAAAAAAAAGCAGGGTCAAAAAACTGCATCCAAAATAAGGAGGAGAATTTGAGAAATGTGAGTACTGTAATACTGTGCTTTTGAAACAGGAAGACTATGAAAGCAATTTACTATCCTGGCTTCTGTATCCCTCCCTTTCACTGCTGGTTTACTTTACAGAAGATCTTGACATTAAAAATAACCTAACAGTTTTTATCTGATGGTACAAAGGAAACCAGATTGTAGTCTCTATTGAGACTGCTTTTTGTCCAGGTGGTACCTTGTGGGTTTAGTTTCAAGGCAGTATTTTCTGCAGAGGCCAGAGGAGCTCTCTGCAGCATGTGAACAGACCTGTTGGCACTGTCATCCAGCGTTCTCTCAAACCACTGCACGGCGGCCGTTTGCAGGGGATCCATCACCAGCGTCATCAGGTGCCGCGCCAGGCTGCAGCAGCGCTCCGAGCGCATCGGGTTCCTCTTGTAGGGCATTGCACTCGAGCCTGGAAAGCAGGAACAGGGATGCAAACAGGGCAACAGGAGGAGTGCTGCATTAGAGGAGAAGAGATACAGATCCTCCCCCAGGAAAGGAAAATGTGGCAGGAATCATAGTGTCACTATAGGACACGAAACAACACGAGCGCACGCACCGCCGCTCTCAAGGTGAAGAAAGGGGGAAGTTTATTTTCTGACTGTAACATTTATAGTTTTCTAAAAGTGACAGTGGACTGGAAGGTGAAAGTGCCACCTCTCCAATGACACTGGACAAACTAACAGTCTATCAAATTTCTCTTCTTTCATAAAAGAATGCAAAACAATAAGTTATTTACAGAAAGTGTGTGAGAAAATTTGTTACAAGAATGTAAACATCAGAAAGCTTAAAATCTTCAAAAATCAGGGCAATATCACAGTTTTGACTAAAGCCTCAAAATACAACAATTTTCTATAATAACAAAATTGACACCACCATTTCCTCCTTCAGATCAGAAACATCTAAATGTGGGCAAAGAAAAAGTGAGATGACATTTTTGCAGTTATACAAAACAGAAGTACTACTACATAAAAGGGACAAATAGTTTACTTTTTAATGTAGCATTTAGCACCATCTCTCTAGGCTACCCATGGCAATCTTAGCAGTGTTGGAGCTCCATCTGCTCAGTAATAATGTCCTTCAAATTCAGATGCTTACAGTGCTGCTTGTTGCTCTAGTGAATGGGTATTAAAATCATCCTCAAATCCAGGTCTGCCTCTCTAGGCAATGGAACACACATGGCTACTCCTGCTCTCCCCACAAACACAGGGAGTGCACAAATACAAATCTGATTTTAATTACTTAATATCCAGAAACCTTAGGTAAGGTGTAATAGGTAAGGTGTTTTTTCTTTTTCCTTCCCCCTCCCCTCCTTTCTTTTAAAAGGATTGAAAATACTAACAATGTCAACTCCAGTTAATTTAAAGCAAATTCTGTCAGTGACATTTCTAAGTTTGTTTAAAAGGCCACACCAACATAAATGAAAAGACACACACACCAGTCAAGAAAACTCTCTCATCCCTTACCAATCTGGTCTTTCTCAAAAGGCTCCTCTATCTCCTTCAGGTTGGCCAAAAGACGAATATCAGTGCAAATCTGGAAAGCAAGCATGAGAAATTAACAAAACAGAACCAAACTGACACCCACCAATGTATCTTAGTGTTTGTGCTCTTGGAGAATCTTTGCATCTATGGGCAAGAAGTAAACTGGGGGCAGTGGAAAATTTGACAAAAAAATTGATACTGCAATCATACTTCCTGGCCTAAACATATTTGTCAAGACAACACAGAAAACAGCATGTCCACTGGATTAGATGGGAACAGGACTCCAGCAAGGGCAAATGTTTGCAGGGAATGGAAGACAGATTAGAAGAGAACACTGAAAATGCATAACAAACTTGCACAGTGATTTGCAAACACAGATAATGTGTGCTTACTGAACTGGGAAAAAACCAAAACAGAAGAAAATACCACAGATCACTTTAGCCCAAGAGGAGGACGAAGGAGGGAACAGAGATAAATCAATGAAAAGAATCCACAAGGACAGAGAGAACACCATTATCAGAAAGGCAATTAACTAGGAGGAAATGGTGAAATTTAAGAACTCATACATCACTAGGAAAGACATTTACTCTAATTGGATCAATTTAGCATAGATTAGACTAATATCTGGTGTGGGAGTTGTTAAACCATTTTAGAATCTGCTCAGTTAACTTGCTTTATTTGTCACTGGTTTTAAGATCTTTGAGATTTGAGTATCAGGCATGTACCCAGCAGTGAATTTTCATGACCACAAAGAAGATAGCTGAACAAGGAACACCAATATTTTTGAGTAGAGCATCCTGCACCAAAGTACCTTCTCTTCAAGATCTGAAACATTTCTCCATCTTCCCAATGTATAGAACCAGGGTGCTCACCTTGTGTATAGAAGCCCCCAGACTGGCCAGCACAGCCAGGACTCCAATATCCACCTTGCGACTGTAGGTCTGCCCGGTGACCATGTAAGCCCTAGAAATAAGCACAGGAATTGAGTGTTCCAGGCAGACACAAGAGTACTACTGCAAGACTTTGAGCAAGCAGTGACGTGGCTCTTGAAGTGGAGGGCTGTCATTTTGCTTGGATGAGAACAACTTTGGATTCAGGCTGTCAATTTCTTGGGGCAGCATGCAGGTGGGAGAGAGGTAAACAGAGGAAAAGAGACAGCTGTGCTTTGACAGGGAGACAAGAAGTGGCTGATTTAAGAGGTGACGTTTCATGCAGGAAAATGCAACTGGGAATGGAAGATGGCAAGGGGGAATAAGTGAACAGCAGCACAGATGTTGGCTTGGCAGCCAGGGAAATCTGGGCCAACAGTACCAGCAGCAGTCACACACTGCTAAGAATGTGTGTTACATACCGCTTGAATCCTGCCTTCTCTGTCACTAATCTGTCCAGTTCTTCAACCTTGGGGTGAAGTGAAAAAAAAACAGAGCTCAAAACACAACGCAGCAAGGTCAGCAAGAGCAAAAATGGTCTTTGCTTTTCTCAGTTTATGGTCAAAAAATTTTCTACTTTCTGTGAAATATCCCGTTCCAAATGCTGCTTACTTTCACAGAGGCTAGTCAACGAGCCCCAGAAGGATCAGGGTGACTTTGTAAATTTAATGTGAGAATCTCAATGTTCCCTCAAAGAAAGCAGCATTCCAGAGCGGACAATTGCCAAGACCGTATGCCTGCACCGTGGGCTGTCTGACGTACTTTGCTGTGGTCTCCCTCAAAGAGCTGCAAGAAGCTGGCCTGAGTGCCAGTGGTGCCCTTCACCCCCCGGAAGCGCAGGTCATCCCGAGCCCGCTCCAGGCTCTGCAGGTCCATGCACAAGTCTTGAATCCACAAGCAGCAGCGTTTCCCCACAGTGGTGAGCTGGGCAGGTCTGAAAACAATCAAGAACACAACACGACTCATTGAGAATTTGCCCAAGCACCACACTTCACTGCTGAGTTTGCCATTAAGAGTTCCCTACAGATCCAGCTCTATTAACTCATTTGAGCAGAAATTAACAGGATTTGGCTTAGGCAGAAGGATGTACTGAAGATGTAATCATTCCTTTCAGGAATTAGATGGAATTACAGTACCAGAAAACAGCAATCCGGTGTCCAAGTGCCAGCCTGGCGCCCCCTGCCGGCCTGCAGGGGCTGTGCAGACTGGGGGTGCATCAGTCCCCCACCCAATTCTGCTCACCCAGGGCATGGGTGGCACCCTGGCTGACTTACGGCACTGGTGTGAACTTCTCAGCACACTGCATTCACTTTGTGATTTTTAATGATTCCTCTCAGGAAGCTTTCCTTCTTATTTATAAAAATGTGTTCCTCAGCCTCTGGGCAAACACACTTCAACAATGCTGTCAGCCAACACTTCTTGTAAGACTTCTACCTTGGAATAAGTAAGTGCAAGCTTCAGCTACACTTTAGTCCCCCTGAAAATGCTTTGAGGCAAAAACAGCGGTGTTTCTGGAAATCACTTTCCGGAAAGTGAAATATTTCAAATAATCCACATGAACTCCAAAGAAAACCTCTATGCTACTTCAAAAAAACATACACACATGAACAATGTGCTCCTGATTAAGCTCAGACATAAAAAGGAAGCTTGTAAGATCTGGAAGCAGGGACAGGCAATTCCAGCGGGAATACAAAGAAACTATTCAACACTGCAGAGACAGGGCAAGGAAAGCCAAAACACACCTGGATGAATGTAGTATGGGATGTGAAAGGCAACAAGACAGGCCTCTGCAAGTACATAAGGAGGAAAAGGGAAGGCTAGGGAAAATATGGACGTGATTGTGAATGGAGTAAAGGCCCTGCTGACAAACAGCACAGAA
Source organism: Ammospiza nelsoni (assembly GCF_027579445.1). NCBI lineage: Eukaryota > Metazoa > Chordata > Aves > Passeriformes > Passerellidae > Ammospiza > Ammospiza nelsoni. The sequence continues at coordinate 49,504,658 of NC_080637.1, forward strand.
AAGGCTGAGACATCAATTCTGATTTTACCTTGTACACACTTCCTGAACGCTCCTCTGTCCTCTTTCCAAAAGCCCAAATAAGACTAACACAGATAGTCCTCCAAAGAGCTGTAGATGAAGAGAGCTGTAGGACTAGAGCTGATGGAACCGAGACTGCATGTACAGCAAGATAATAAATCAAAGACCTGACCTGATGCTTTCACTCTCCTTTGGGAGAAATGTTCAAGTGCCAGACATTGAGTCTGACATGACCTGTGCTTAATTTCCCTGCCTTTGCTGCTCCATATCACTGGGTAGGAGACCCAGGCTCAGCTCATGGTATAGTTTAATGCTTCTGAAAAAAGTCTTCATGAAGCAGGAGATTAAACTACCCCAAAAACAGAAGCACCCACATCTCATTATCCTTTGACTCAGCATCTGTAGTAACAAGTAGATGTTACTTGTTTAACAAAACTTTCTAGGCTGCAGCAGAAAATAACTTAAAGAAAAACCAAGAAAATTTGACTGGAAGACAGGCTTAGTGCAATTCCCAGTCACGCATTTTTGAAACAGCCCAGAACATGCACATCTGTGTTTTCCTGGAAGTCATCCTCTATTTGTAGCTGTGTTGAAGCAATTGCTGACAGCTAGTCAGAGCAGTCCAATTTCCTGAACAAGCCTGGAGTAAGGAACATACACCTTTTCTGAGCCACCAACTGGTCAGAGATGGGAAAAAGGATGGCAAAAGAGCAGCAGCAGGTCAGTTTAATCAAAGCACAGACAACAAAAAGAAAGCAAAGGCTGATGGCTACTTACTGGTAGTGAGTGAAGCCCAAAGCAGGCATGTCAGCATACTTCTCAGCAAAGTCGGCCAGCCGGCTGATCACCCTTGCAAGCTGGTGGAAGCAGGAAGGATAGAAAAGAGGTGGAATAAGAGAGGAAAAAACCCCAAACAACACAGAAGTTCACATACTTAAGCACAACATTGTGAGAAAAAGGGGAGGGAAACCACTGTGCAGGGAGGGACCTTGAGGGGCAACTGTGCAGCCCCCTCTAACCGTAGAATATGGCATGTTTCCGTTTTTCAGGGCATGCATGCTATTTCTGCTTGCTACAGAACTCAAGAGCTCACACAAGTCATTGGACTTGAGCTCAAACTAGTCTAATCTTCATACCCAACCCAATCCTGCAGTTTGCTCATCCTTGGGTATTTTCTTTATTCCTGGAATTAGTCAGAAATAAAGCTGCTTGGGCTATAATTGACACACATACAGTCCAGGGCAAATTGGATGCCAACTCATTCAGGTCAGATAGACACCACTGCACTACACTCCTGCTATATTTGACCTCAGAAAATTGTTTTATATAGTTTCTTGAATGCTGACAGACTCCTAGGAATATAGCTAAGGATAAGACTAAGATAATCCTGAAAGCAATACAGTTCTATTGCTATGTAGTACCTGGGGCACAGATAAACAAGGAGCTGCTTATAATTCCCACTGTGAGCCAAAAAGCTCTGGGAAAAGACTTGAGAAAGGAAAGAAAGGGAACTTCACTTTTTTGACAACAACCCAGACAGACAACTCCTCCTATCTCCCACAAAGGTTTAGGAAAATCCAAGTTAAACACAGGCTATGCACAGGACATGAGTGCTCCCCATTTCTGAGACACTGCAGAACCACCTTCTCACCTTGGGCAGCAGGAGGTTAAACCCATCACGGAGGACAATCAAATCCTGCAAGAAGCAAAAAAAGGAACTTTGGGCCATGCTTAAAGGACCAGACATAACCGTTTCTCCCAGAGATGACACAGATGATTCAAAAGTCTCCTGTTAAATGATTTGCCTTCCTTCTTGGAATAGAGGTTGCACTGAACTTGCTTATGACAAAAATGCTGGATCCACCATTGCTCCTTTTATACCATCCATGGAAAGTCATAAGTGGTGGATGACCTGATTCCACCAAGTACCTATGAATGACTATTTTGAGGTCTTGGGACTGCCCCTGGAATGACAGACTAAATCATGTGGTCCCAAGTGGAAAATACAGGCACTGTAGGCTAAAGACAGCAGAAAAGTAAGTGGGCTGATGAGGCACCAGTCGTCTTTACTCCTTCTTTTGAACATGAGGTACAGCTGGGCACAGGTGTCACAAGGAAGGTGGTATTACCCAAAAGTTAAACAGGTTTGCAAAGGAGCAAAGAATAAATAATCACAGAACAGCTTCTCATGCAACAAAAGCATCTGTGAAGTTGCAGTGACTTGAACAGTGGAACAGCAACATATAGTGAGATATAAGGCTTCAGTTTGCTCTCTGTTGTAGATGAGGTTCTTCACAAGTATTTTACAGTTCTGTAGAAGAGTAGTATTTCCTTTTTCACTTAACACACTCATCCATTCTCTTCTCTACTGAAAAGCTTGTTTTCCCCTGAATTATGCAGGGGTTCCAAGTAGCAATTGAAAGCTCATGGACCTTGTTCTGTAAGTCAGTGAACTCTTGTCACAGGGGAGTAACTGATAAATCACACAGTTCACATGTTTCTTCATGTGTTTGCAACTCCCCTCTTATCTCCTTGAATATTTAACATGTAAGCAGAGGTTAGGGAACAGTTTTCAGATAGATTTTACTTCACATCAGAAGAAAGAAGGCAAGTGGAGCTTGCTTTCCTAGGGTAAAAGAACTGAATTAACTTCAACAGTAAAATGAACAAAAATGACTGAAAAATCCACATAACATTTTATACAGAGCTATAAAATAAACAACTGTAGCTTTGTTTAACCCAGCTCTGCAGGCAGGGAGCTGGAAATGCACTATTACCGTGTTATCCCCTACGTAGCAGGAGGTTGCTCCAAGGTGGATGATGGCTGCAGCTTTCGGACAGCAGTGGGCAAAGGTGTGCACATGGGCCATCACATCGTGACGCAGCTTCTTCTCCTCCTCCGCTGCCATCTTGAAGTCAATGTTGTCCAGGTTTGCTTCCATCTCCTGGATCTGCTCATCCGTGATTGAAAGCCCAAGTGACTGCAAGGGGAAAAGAACTTTCATTGCATTTTCTCTTTGCCAACAAATGGAGTCAGAAGCTGTTTAAATAATTGACTCCCGTCTGACATCTCCCAGAAGTGTGACAATTTGGTATAAACGAGCTGTAACAGCAAATGCTTTCATTCTAGGGCTCTCCAGCCTTTCCCAATAGGACAGGACAGTGTTCATTCTCAGATGTTCCTCTTGGGCTTCGTGCCTTCCTCAATCATGTAAAGTTCCTGAGAAAACTACAAAAATTAAAGGACGTGGGGAAAAGTGATATAAAAATAGTATAGTTTGAACTTCTTTTAATGAAATTTATCTTTTGTTAAAGAAAAATCCAGCTAACATGTGACTAATAGCTTGTGTCACGAAAAACTCTCTGGACCACAACTAAACCTACACAACTATAAACTGGGGGCTTAAAACATATGGGAAGGTGTATATGTTTTCTATGTTTGTACCTTTTCAAAAGTCCTGTAGTACTTCATCTCAGACTGAATATGAAACCTTGAGAAATCAGTTACTTGATGTTACTTGATCTAGAAGAAGGAGATGAATGCTCCTAGTTCATATTCAAAACTAATTGCTAGAGCTTTTTAGCAAGCTGACTTAAAAACAAAGATATCCAACCACACATTATACACTGGTGCAATCCACTAAGATGAGAAAAATGTCTTTTTGTGATACTGAGAAATTAAAAGTCTCACAGTGAACTTGGTATTACTGCCTTTTCCAAATTAAAATACTATTGTCCTGTGCATGAGTGATGAGAAATCATCAACCAGGAGGCTTCCAGGATTCAAAGAATTTAAAAAACTGGTTCTGTTCAGAATCAAACTGACTGAAAAAATGGTTTGCAGATATGGAACCTGGAACTGAATAAGACAGCAAGTGAAGCAGATGGGTTCTCAAGGACCTCATCAGATAATTAGTACCCAAACTTACACTGCCACAAGCATATACATACCTGTGAGTGTCCAGCTCAATGGGGAAAGGCACCTGGCCCCAGACTGCTGCCTTTGAGGCGCACTGGTACAGACTGCAACTGCCTAAAAGCACAGGCAGCTCAGCAGGCAATGATTCTTGTGCCAAGATTAAAATCTCATGCCTTGCTCAGACATCCTGATCCTTTGGGAAAAGCTGACCACAGTACACAGTCACACAGAGAGGAAAGAAATAACCTCCCAAAAGGGACAACTGGACAGAGAACACGTGCAAGCTAGGGTAGTGCCAAGACAAATGATGTTCTCATCTGTCCACAAACATGTGAGTCTCTTCTCTATGAGTTTTTGCTGATACTGACAGTACCTCGGGAAGAAAACAAACATCCTTCAAACCTGTGCACCTAAGAAAACCAAGTAGGAAAACTACATAAGGAAGAGCACAAGGTTTTTCCCAAAGCACCACAGCTCAGTGAAGTCAGTGAAGAACTTTCTGGACTGTGCTTTTAAGGCATCATTCTTCTGAGACTGCCCCAGTATTTTGATGTGCCACTCTAACAGCTCTGACTGCCCATCACTTTTCCTAAAGGATGGGGCAGAACAGGCAGATGACATGGCACAGCTCCTGCACACAGAATGAGAACACTGGGTTGTCCACCATATAAAGAACATGTGACAGAAAAACAATGAAACTTAAACTGGACAGAAAAACCACATGGAGGGTTACTAAAGAAAGAGAGAAAACATTTATATTTCATATGTGCAAAACATATTCTATGATTCTATATTCTTTGATGCTGCAGGACATCAAAGCTACTTCTACGAAAAGGGAGAGCTCCAAGAAATTTGTACTTGACTTTCCAGTACAATTAAGTCAAGAGTTCAAGATAAAAAGTGTTAACAGAAGAATCATAACACAAAGGAATTTATGCAAAAATTAAACTGGTGTTTTGGGATGGGTATAAATTCAGACACCTCAGTTCTTAACCCAAACTTTAAATACTGTCAGTTGGGAAAAAGAAGTTTTTCTTGCTAATCCCACACTTTGCTAACCCTGCTGTTTCAAACTCCTGCCTGCTGAAAGGAGCAAAACACTGTATAGACCTTCTGCCAAATTCAGTTCCTACTGAAAGAATTCCTTCATTCTTATCTCACATACTCCAAGTGGAGCACTTGAAAATTTCACTTATTAAGTAGAGTGAATATTGAAGCCATCTGCCTGGCCCTACACTTTACCTCAAATTTTATCACTAAGCTGCACGTCTTCTGTCTTACTACTCCCTGCAACTTTAAGAAAACCCATGGTTAGACCTTCCTAGATCTGATTTATCAGAAGGCAAAAGAAAGTATTGCCCAGAGTTCATCTGTTACTGTTTGGTTTTTATTGTATCTGAAAAGATAAGCTATGTATCTTCAAAAAGAAGCAACACATTAATATCTTGGAAATGAGGACACGTGCTGCAGTAAATTGCCACAGTTCATTAATTACCTGGTATTTGAGTGAGTATTCCTTTTCATAGAAATACTATGCATCTTCTACAAGGAGCCAAAAGAAACTGTTTGTATGTGTAACTTACTGACCACTGACGGAGGTAACAGGTGCTGGAAGTAGCTGACTCTCCCTTCTTTTTAGTCCAGAGCTGACATTAGATTACAAGCTGTTCTGGAATGAGGAGCCAGATAAAAATAGTAGTCTCCTCTTCCCACTATGAAAAGAGAGCTCAAGAAGTTGTAAGACCTATCTCTATTTTCTGGGAACAGAAGTCTGGGGTGGCAATGGGAGGCAGAGCAAGGGCCAATAAATGGGGTAGCCCGGAATTCAGGGCTTGGGAATGGAAACCTAAAAGCCCCAGACTGGCTCCTCCAAGCTTTCTTCTATTGGGCAACTCACATATTTTGTTCTTGAACAGAAGTAAAAGTGATGATTACCTGATGGAATCGATACAACAATGTTTAAATTGTCATGCTTTGAACATGCAAAGCTCCTCAAGCATGCATTCATAGCACAGACACTTTCTATGCCAGATGAGATTTGCAGCTTTCTCACTAAAGCATCTGAACTTTGACAAAATCAAGCATGCAGTACTTTGGGAGGTGACTCCTATTTAGCACAGCTGTATAATTACATCTTCAGCTTCTGAAACATCACATTTGGTCCAGCATATTATTGACAATGCTGTGTAGTGACACTATCCTTGCATGGAGAAGGAACATGGTAATGACATTGTGCACTGTAATGACATTCTCCAGCATGGTGCTTCTCTGCCTTTGCGCTCAGGAGCAGCCAGACCTAGAGACTGAACTGCTTCTAACAATCCCAGGGCTTTGAAAACAGAAATTGGACTCTCCACAGAACAAACAGGCTCCTATTGAGTCTGAAAGCTAAAGCCATTCTGTCAGAAAGTGGGGTGGTTTTGTGCCTTTTTTTTCTTTTTTGTTTTGGTAACACATTACAGCTTCTTCACCATCAAAAACCTGGTAAGAGTCACAAGGAATCAAGTCAGTGCAACTTAAAAACTGTGTGTCAATTAAGATGTAATAATAGCTGTACATGTATCCCTAATTAGGACCAGAGTCAAAGTCAAAAAGTTTAGCTTCAAGTGCACGTTAAAAAAGTCAACTTCATATCCTCTACTAACAAAACAGCTTGCAATCATATGGACATACTCTCAGTCGCTGCTTCCTAATAGTTGAATTATTAATACACAGTACCCAATCTTTTGAGGCACTTTTTTTTTTATTTGCAGCACTCAGCCTACCAGAAACATCACAACTAGTTGCGGAGTAAATGTACTGCTCACTTTGGCGAAAAGCAAACTTATCTCGGAAAAAAAGGGCTATCTGACAACAACTGGCCACAGATGCAGGGGGTGGTCCGGCTGGCACAGCCAGCCAGCCATCGGATTGAATGGACAGTGCACCTCACCCGTCACACCTCCTGCAAAGCAAACAGCTGAGCGCTGGGGAAGGACACCGCTGTTTGCTCAAAGGCAACCCCTCACCAGAAGTTGCTTAGCAGAGCTTTTACAAAACCAATTTTACAGTGCAGGTAAAAGTGCAAGGGGGAGGGTAGGAGGCGAGAAGAAATGATTTGCTGAGGGGCGACAGGAGGGATTGCGTACAGAGGGCTGGATAACCCTGAACTCGCAGAGCCCCCCTGCTCCCCGGAACGCGCCAAAGGGGCGCCTGCAAAGTTGCTCGGGTCGGTTTCCCGAGGATAGCTCCGGGAAGGTACGGCCGATTCCCGGGCCCTCATCCGCCAGAGCCCTAAAGGGAATGGGGACGCGAGGACGCCCCGGCACCGCGGTCCCCCCGCCCCGGGCCGCTCTGCCCTCAGCGCCCGTCCCGCCGTTACCTTCTCAGCCTGGGCGAGGTAGAGCCAGAGGCGGCGCCAGGTGCTGAACTTCTTCCTCTCGCTGAAGTTGTAGGCCATCTCGGCGCTGGCGTAGCGCGACACCAGCGGGGAGCGGTACCGCGCCATCACGTCCTGCGCCTCTCCGGGGGCCGCCATGGCAGCAGCAGCGGCAACAGGGCAGAGCAGAGCAGCGGCAGCCGCGCGGCCCGCGGGATAAGGGCGGGCGGAGGCCCCGCCCCGCGCCCTCAGCGCGCCCGCCCCGCCCCGAGCCCGCGGCGCGCCCGGCGCCCCCCCGCGCCCGGAGGCCAAGGCGGCCTCAGGGACCCCGACACGGCCGCGGGACACAAAACGTGCACAAAACACGAGCTTTAAATGCTTAGCAGCCAAACACATTTATTAGTATTTTTTTTCTTTTTTTCCAGGAACCCAAAAATAGTTTGTAGTTATAATGTAAGCAACTGAGTTGCACATAATACAATCATATCTTTCAAAAAACAAACAAACAAACAAAAAAACAAACCAAAAAAAAACCAAAACGAAGAAAACAAAAAACCAAAAAAGCTGTTTAAAAGCCCAAAAAAAACCTTCAGAAAACTTATATATAAGTATTACACCATCTCTCAGTTTCAATGAAATGACGACGACTTAATTCTTTATTACTCTTAACTTGTCACACTCCAATAAAACGTCACCCTTTTGTTTGTTTTTTTTCTTTTTTTTCCTTTTTTTTTTTTTCTAAATCCAGCATGAGAAATACAGTACCTGCTATGGCAAAAATACACATAAAATGCAACATTTCAGCTTATTTGTACATTAGTAGAGTTTAAATATTTTATTGGTTTTTTTTCTTTTTAAGTGAACCAGTGATCTTAAGTACCACTATACTAAAAGTAAAATAAAAATATAGAAAAGGAGGAAAAGGGGGCAGCCAGCCTTACAAGAGCACCTTCTAAAGTGCTGAGTTTCTGTGTCCATGGAAAACCCTTCGGAAGTTCAAACATTTCTGAGAACATGGGATGGAAATTAAGATGAAACCTGGATATGCAAGTCATTGCGTCATCTCCTCTACATTCTCCCCATTCGTCCTGTAATTTTCCTTACTGCACACTATAGAAAGAGGGGAGAAACCAGAACTAGGTAAGAGTTTAGTAAAGGAAGCCATTTCAAGTATAAGAAAAAAAATAAACACTTACAGGTAACTTGCAAATAGCATCAATATACACAGCCACTATTTTACTATTACAATGTCTGCTTCTGGGGGACAGTGTTTCAGGCAAGAGGACTTAAGCTGTACCTTCCTGTTACCTATTTATGTGCAAAGTAGAAAAGCTGCCTTTTCTAATCCAGCCATATTGGACACCAATGATTTTCTATTCAGCCACCTCATCTCTCCATTCCATAAGGAGAGAAAAAGGGGGCATTATTTTACCAAGACTAGATGAAATGAATCTGTTTCTCCATTCCTCTTCTGGACACACCTTTCTCCTATTACTTGTTTGCAACGAAGAGAAACTTGCCCAACTCCCGATGCCCACCAGTAGCCAGTTTCCTGAACAGGTAGAAGGCATTTACCTTTGTAAACATAATCCCTTATGTTTGTGGAACTCAAAGCAGCATTTCACACCTCCAGCCGAGCAGTGGAGATGAAAATAGATCAGAACGCTCCCCTGTCACTGCTTTTCCTCCTCTCCTTTCCTCTTCCGCACCCAGGAAGATTACATTTGGTTATTTTTGTTAGAAGGTGGGTGTTTTTTTGGTTCTTTGAGGACAATACTTAGCATTTAGTTTAAAGTAAACATTACAGAATTACCATAATCAGATTTATACTGCTGTTTGTTCTGCTTTCTAGATGAGAAAGAAAAAGCACTATGCATCAGATGTTCTGCAGGCTTTAGAGCAGATGTGGCAGAAAAACAAGATACCTCTGCGTGTAAATGCCACAGTGCACTTGCATCACTTCAGCTTCTTTCTCTGCAGAATCACTGTACACACTTCACCTTGATTACTGGCAGAGATGGAGAGGGTGGTGTAGGGCAACAGTGGAGAGATGTTCCTAAGGCCATGGGGAGCAAGGCAGGACAGAGAGGACCAGGGAGTGTCAGACAGAAGGGTTTCAGGTACAGAAACCATGTTCTTGATATTTCAAACGCCAAATTCCAAGAGGCATGGGCTCATATGCACATCCCTGAGACGCACATCCAGAAAGAAGAAACAGGGACCAAGTGATTGAGAGGGGAGAAAGTAGCAGAGGTTCCCTGACAACTGTGAGATTTACCCAATGAAGACCTCATCCCCCACCACCCTCCCAGAGACGTTTTGGGAGAGTTGTAAGGCATATACACAAGCAGCATCTACTATCATTCACTCTGTTCCTACGTTCTATTGGCAGGTGATGGCTTCTGTATGTTGTGGACAAGAAGAAGAGACACTGCATTTGAAGTGTGACTGGTAACACACTGAAATTAACTCGGGGAAGGACATAGGAAGCTACTCTGCCCTTCATCCCTGGAGCAGCAGCATAAAGTGGCCAGGTTCTTCATCTTACAGTCCCCACTCCGGAACTACACACCACCACCTCCCATTCCTGATGGCAGGAAAAGATGCGTCTACTTCAAAGATGACACTACCAAAACTGCCATATAATGGCAGGGAGAAGTACACCAACTTTTTCTGATTTGGTGGTCTGGTGAAAGAAGCAGCAAGCTCAAAATACTTCAATGTTGAAGCTTACCCAAAAGTACTGGAGACATGTGACCTGTAGCAACACTGGCATAACTATATAAAGAAGAGAAGATGGAAACAAGTGTAAAGACTGAAGAGTATGAGTAACTGAATCTCTATCAACTTCTATCATTTAGGATCTGAGTGTCTAATGGATTGAATAATTAAAAAAATCAAAAAGGTTATCTCCCTCCACACAAGCAAACAATGTAAAAAGAACTAGCGATCTTGCTGTGAAAACCTCATAATACTTCTATCATGCTTTTTTCTTTAAAGCACTTGATAAACATTACTAGTTGATCCTCACAAAACCCCTGTGAGGTAGGTAAGTATTATTAACAACCCCGCTTTACAGATGAAAAAACAAAGGCAAAGTAGTTAAATGACTTGCCCAAGGCAAGGAAAGAGTAATGGCCAATATTAAAATTCAGGAGTTTCAGGCTTCCCAAACCTGTGCTCAAAACCACTAGTTCAAACATCTTTTTACAAAGGAGATAACGGATGGAAATAAAAGCCCATCAAGTTTAGAAGAAAAACGAAGATTTAAAAGGTTACATCAAAAGGGAAAATGTACCACGAGGTATTTTTGTGAATGAGTTTAAGCTTCTGATTTTTTTTGTTTTCTTTTTTTTAAAAGGCATTCTGACAGAGTGGAACCCTGATAAGATCACATCTGCAAGGCAGGTACAGATGTGAGAGTGATCATCAAGTCTATTACTTATTACAGTACTGTGAATGTCAACAAAAATAAAATTGCTGCATGAAAACACTGAATACAGGCAGGATAATATCTCAGTTTATGATATTACACCTAAGATAATGCCAGTACCATGGTTCACCATGGATAAAGGAAAAAGTCAAGTCAAAAGGTCCCTATTATAATGATGGAGAGAGCAGTGAGATCTATATTTTTTTCTGAGGAGACTCTTCCTGGAAGCTCAGCAAGCTTCAAGGAATGCACATAATTCACAATGATTACATTTTGGAGATGTGAGGAAGTAAATCCTTTTTAATGACCATTATGATACTACCTTATAATAAAAACAGGGTATTTCCTTTCAAATAGAGGGAACATATCAGTCTACTTTCCCTAAAATTTCACATACTGTCACCATTAGCACTAAGTCACTGGCAGCAACGCCAGACAACAAAACAACAGTAGCTGCTGCCATTGAAAATACACAGTCCTCATAGCTGGGCTTTGATCAGCACTAGAAAGAAAGTATTGTCTCCACCATCCTGCCCACAGCTGCTCTGTCACTGTATGAAGAGTACCAGAAACAGCAGCAAAGAAAATGTTAGGGATAAGGAAGTGTGGATACCAAGGACTAGCCATATTCCAACTCTCCTGGAAGAGCACAAGGACTGCTGAAATGGAAAACGAGTAGTAAATAAAAAAAAACCCAGTGCCTGTGGCAGTGAGTTTCCTGAGCTTAACAAGGGCCAGAGCACAGGAGGTGGTAGATAATCCCCAGGTAGACCTGGTGTCCCATTCACCCTTTACGCCCTGGGTTAACACTGTGCGGCTGAATTCACCCTGTGCAAGGCTGAGAGCTGATTTTATTTTGCAGCCAAAATTGGTTATTCAAATCTCTTCCCAGTTAGCAATTGGCCAGCCTCTGACAAAAAAAAGGTTGTTATCAATTCCTTCTTAATTCAAAGTTATCACTTCCCCACTTCCCCAAACTATAATGGATATGCCATGGACACAGAAACTCCTGAACAGTTTAGCAAAGTATCTTTGTCCCCTGCACCCCCTTTGCAGAATGCATAGTTTACAATTCACTTACAAAATAAAGAAGCAATGCTGACCACATATGGGACCTTTTTTTTTTTTTGAAAAAAGAACAAACAACCTCTTCTTAAGTTCAGTATCAAAATTCACATTTGCATAATAATACATTTCAAGGCCATTAGAGAGGAATGAGAGCGAAGCAAAGAAAACTGCAGAGTCTCTCCTCTCTTTGTCTTCCTGAATAGAGCTGAGGGATCCCACTGGAGTTTCTTTTCAGGGTGGGAATTACAAAGCGCTACAACAACAGCTCTTGATCTTGTACACCTCATGTTTTGGGTGGGACGAAGAGGTGAATTATTAGGAAAAAAAAACAAATGGAAGGAGACACTGCAGATTCCCATGTTTAGCTACAAACAGCTTTGAAGAAACAAAAAATTACTTCAGATTTTTTTCCTTTTAAACACTTCTACCTTACCATTTCAAAAACTTCTTTTTTTCTTCTTGTGTAATACCCTGTTCATTTAAATGGCAACGTTAAGTGTGCTGGAAGTTGAAGGGTTGAAAAAAAATTCCTGTTTCACTTATCAGGACACGGGCAGAGAGGGTAAAAGTGTGCCTGCACCCACTATTTAACAGAAGCTACAAAACATCATCTTCTCTACATGTATAAATTTGTCTCAAACATCACTGTGTTCAAATTCTCCAGTGCTTACAAAAAAACAAAGCCACACACATTCACACTCATGCACACAAACATAAAGAGAAGCCACATAATACATATACAAACTCAACCTGCAACGCAGACTAGCCTAAAACTATCAACAGCTTCTGTGTGCATCACATGACATCCCTTCACACCCCCCCAATCTCTACCACATATGAATACGTATTGTGCAGTGTAGAGACCAGCCAATGATGCTGCTTGTCAAAAGGGACCAGTGGGCTGCAATCTCAATGTCTGACCTCTTGAAAGAATAAACTGACCCTTGTCTCCCCTCCAGCCCAAGCGGTCTCCTCAATTAGACAGTCACTATACTCACAAAGGCACATTCATAAATACCACATTTAACTTACTGCTTGTAAAAACATAGGAGGAAACGTTAAGCGCTTATACCCCGACCCATTCCTACTGACCCAGCAAGAAGTATCACAATAACCTATCACTTGGTGAGACCTTACTCCACCTTTAGAAGGTACATATTAAAGAAGTCTTCAAACACCTCTTTTAAATTTTTTTGCATAAATGAATGCTTTTTTTGTTTGTTTTTGGCTTACATATTTTGGAATACAGCACACTCACTATAAAGCTCTGTTGTAAGGCTACCCCCTAAAGTAAGGCTGTTCTACCTTGGCTTGCATTTTCACTTCACTTTGCTTCTTTTCCACGTCCCCAAAACAAAACAAAAAAACCCACACAGCGCCTTATATAGAAAGGGTAAGCCAGATCTGGCAGGGAGAGGGAGGGGGAAGAAAGCACATAATATCATAACCATGTCACTAAAATAGCTATCCTAACAAGCTGTGCAACCTCAACAAAAATTGATGAAGAAAATGATTACTTATGGTTGGTTGTGTTTCATCTGAAACAGGAGGAGCTTCCACCTTCTCTCAATTAATAAACACAAACAATAAAAAATGAGGAAGTTAGTTCTGTGAAGGTAACAACACACATTAACAGCCAAAAAGAGGCATTTAGTGCTCAAGGAAACACTGCTCGCCGAACATGGCCTCCTCGTACTGCGCACTCCAGTCTCTTCCCCTCTGCCCATCACAGTCAAGAATGTTTGCTGCTAAAATACTTCAATACTTAACGCTGGCTGGCACAGTGCATTCTTCCCTTTTTTTTGTTCTTTTTCCCTGGAGTGCTCTCTATTACTTTACAGAAAGGCTGTCAGAATCAAGTCAAAAAACTCCCTTTCTCATTACAAAGTTTACAGGAATCCTAACACTGCTGAATGTCACCAGTCCAACTATCACACAAACAGGGCAAAAATGGCTCTTTTGCAGAGGGCACTTGATTTGCTAGAAGCTTGCTAGGACTCTGGGAGACTTCTAGAGAAAAGCTTTCCTGCATAGCTTGATGAAAAGCAACGCGCAGGCAAACTGTTGATGCAAACAGATGTTGTCTGCTGCGCGCTACAGATGAAACTGCATCTATTGTAGCCTGACAAGTTTTAAAAGTAGGCTCCAACCCATCAGGAGCTGTGGCGCTTTCTGTAGCACAGATGAAACCTTAAATCACTTTTCATACAAGGATCAGCAGCTACAGTTACTACATCACAAAGTTTAAGGTCACGTAACACCACAAAATAGAGCACTATAATTTTAAACAGGACCCTGACTCAATTTTGACAGCAATGTAGACAGACCCTTAAAGTCTACTGTAGGCAAAGCTCTGCTTGGTGAGTCACCACAAAATGGACCTGTTTCCTATTATCTACTGCAAGGGAACTTTGGTAAAATTCAGCAACACTGGTATTTACAGTGATGGGACACTTATGCAGAACGTTGTGAAGGACATGGACTAGGCACGGCTGCTAAAAATCTCCAGTATGGCTCCTGTCATTTAGTCCAACCAACAGGTCTACTACAGCCTAACAGTTGCTTTGTGGTTTAGGTTTGGATGTGAATTCAGGACAACAGGGAGTAGCAACTCTGTCTACATTGGGAAACTTCACATATTTCTCCCCACTACTGTTACCATCCTTCTGCCACAGGTGGAAGTCTAGTACTGGAGATAAAGGGGAAGAAAGTTCGTGTTTTAGATATCTGTGTTTTGATCACAGTGGGAATGACCATATGATCTAACAGTATCAGTTCCTAAAACTGCAAAGCAGTGGCAAATAAACAACAGAACTGAAATGACATTGTGTGCAAAATAAGTTTAGACAAACCAACGGATTCTGTGTATGCTGCTTCAGATTCAGGACCAAAGTTGCACATCAACAGCATTTGTTTATTGGTTTTTTTTAAATTAATTTCAATGTAGTTGTCTTGGTATTACTTTCCTGCCCATAAACCATGCATGCATATTTACAATTAAGAAAGCTGCTTCCGTTAAGGGAACTTCACATCTTTAGAAAAAAACCCCTACCTTCTACTCAATCAGGACTATTACCCTGAGATGTTAGCCAGCCTCCACAAAACCTGCATTTCAATCCATTTGAGAACCTAGACACTAAGGTCACATGATTTACAGTGAAGGCATTATATGCAACACACACTGGAAACACAACAGGTCCTCATCTGCTATGTTAACCCTGATCCAGCTCATTTCATTGACCAGGCTTTTCAAATTTGGGTACCTCAGATACACAAACAGTGCTCCTCTTAAAAGTCAATAGGAAAACAATATGCACAAACAAAATAAGAAACTTAAGAGCTACATCTTAATAATGAAGCAAAAAACGCAACCTAATCAAAATTTCCCCCCAAAAAACTACAGTACTATTTGGATGCACTATTAGGACACAGTGGAAGATGTGGCAGCATTTTTAAGAAGAAAAAAATAGGGCAAAAGTTCTAAGGAATAAATGCTTAGAAATTTCATGGTAAAAAGAAAAAGAGGCCAACTTAATATAAACTTTTAATTGTTATTTAATTTTTAAGATGGTTATCCCACCCAGTTTTTTGAAAACAACCTGTTTATATTGCAGAGGCAAGAACATACTTGGCTTAACATTCTTACTCATTACAAAAGCCACTTAATGTGAAGCACAATTAAAAAAAAATATGTAAGAAAAACCTGACACCTTATGATTGTAAAAAAACCCCAAACCAACAAAAACCCCACTCTCAAGACTGCTAGGCAAATGTCCAGGTAGAAACGTAAAAACACTGGAAAAAGATGGCAAGTATTCCAAAGCAAATGTCAGAAGTCTAAACACAGGTTTCTGAGCTGTACCACACTTCGTTTTGCTTACTAGACTCTGTTGTCACTGCTAAGACAAAATCCTCAATTAGAGCAAAGAATTACCAAACAGATTAAAAGCTCCCAGCTTGATAGACACCGCAAGGTAGGGTAAGCAAAGTGGCATGATTTTTATCTGGAAAGAGATGCCCTTAGTCTATTCCAAGCTGTGCTTTCCCCAGCCTCTTCTCCCTACCTTGCCAATATGCTTAAACAAGATGCTGCCAATGACTCCATCCTGGGAACAGTTTTGTAAAAGCCCAGAAATACCCTAACATCAACTCCTGCTGACTTTTCACTATTAGGAGCTCAAATGGCAGCAGAATTTTTACAACATTAAGCAACGGGTGTCCCCAGCAGTTGAGTCTGGTTAGCACAATTCTCAGACACCACCTGCAATGGTTGAGAGCGCCCTGACTAAGCCACGCAGATCTGTCAACTGTAGCTGGAATATAGATTAATGTTACTTTGACCATGTAGGGAAACTGTCACTGAGGAGACAGTCACTAACACTTACAGGATGCACATTCAGGAAATGAGGAGCAGACTGCTGTACTACAATAGGTTTGGACCCAGCAGACTGCTGAAACTTACTGACTGTCAACCCTTCAGCAGTCAGTCACAATCCACTTCCAAGTGAATGTCAAGTCTGTCAGCCTTTTTGACTAAATGCTATGGTTTCCTCTCTTTTAGGACACTGCTGATTTGATAAAACACAGCTTCTGGCAAAGCACTCAAATTCTCTCATTAAAAAAAAACAATAAAATAAAATAAAATAAAATAGAATCCTAAACTTTCTAAGTAAACCCTCCTTCTACTGGCCCACAACAGGATTTTTGAAGCACATTATTATTACTACTGATGCATTATTTTCAATAGACTCACATGCACACGCAGCACAACATGAAAACACTGGGCAGCTGCTATGAGAAAGACAGAATTTGGCATCTGATTTCTTTTATTAACAACAACAACTTAACTACTATTAAGTAACTCATTGCACGACTTGCTCACACGGGCATGCTCTTCTTCCCTTAAGAATGGGCACATCTATTTCCATGAAGTGGCTACACTGCCTCACCTTGCCTCGTCTTCCCTCCCCTCCCCTACTGTAGGGCATGTGGGTGCATGTAACAAGGCACTAGCGCGGTTTTTGTGGTTTGATCCAAGCCGTTTCAGGCCGAGTAAGCCCCTGACCCCTAGAGCTGGGAGGCAGAAGTTGGCCATCCCAACACCGAACTTTTAAGTTCAAGACTGTAAGCCCTGACAGCCAGCAGCAACAGGTTGAACAGAGGAGTTTAACAGCTATTTCCCTCATATAAAAAGAAACAAAGACTGGGAGGTGGGGTGGGTGAAGAAAAGCAAGCAGCAAATCTCCAAGTGGGGAATAAACTGACCGAGTAGCTGAAAACAGGGAAGTTGATTTCCAATGTACATTTTTGTGGAGTTTTTCCATATTCTTTTTTTTCTGTACTGAAAAAGGCAGGTTAATAGAACTACTTCATTACTGAGTAATCCATCAGCACTGGTTTACTTTAGCACTGCTCAGAAGTGGTTCAAAGAAGCACCATTGTGTATTTCCTGCTAGTCGTCCTAACTGAGGATTCTTTCAGTTAAACTCTACTGCCTTTTAATAAGGTTTATACTTTCACTCTGCTTCAAAAAGGTGCTTGGAAGAATATTTTTATTTAGTTTTCAATCGAGAGGGGATAGTAGGTTTCCATTCACACACTTCTCTTCTCCATGCAACTGCACACGTCTGCATGAGTAACAAAGCACAATAAATGATAACCCTTCTCCCACAAATTGTTTAAGATTGCAATGAATTCCTGTTGCTGATATTGAGAAGCTTTCTTAATGTATCTTAATTTAGAAAGTCTTTAAAATTCTTGATCCCTCGCTTGACAGTAACATTTGGAGATTTTTTCTTTTTTTCTTTTTCTTTTTATTTTTTTTTTTAGCATTTTTATTTTAAAGTAAAAACTTTCAAACATTTTGAAGATTCAGGAACTTGTAAAAGTTTATCAACAAGAAACAGCCATCTATCTAGGATAAGGTTAAATAAACCATCTTCAAAAAACTGGCTTCCTACCCTAGAATTCCTGAGAATGCTTGCAAATTTAAAGCAGGAAAATAAAATGTTAAAATAAAAACAAAAACACTGTTAAATGCTCCCAGAGTTAGTCTTCATCTAAAATATATATATGCACTTTTTGGTCTTTTTTTTTTTTTTTTGTACATTTTAATTTTTTTCCCTTTAAGCTTACAATGGAAGAACAATTTAGCTTTTCTTTTTAAATATTTCAAATCCCTCATTATGTCTTGTAAACAAGAGGGGCTCTAGCACCCGGCTTTCACCGTAGTATCGCAATGAAGTCAACTAGCCCAAAGTGCAGGAAAAGGGACCTTAGGGCAGGTTGGGAGAGAGAAGTGAGGGTGGAACACAGCAATGAACCAGCATGTATAGCAGACCATGTGACAGAACAGATACTGGCTTGCTCAGGCCAAAGGTGCTTCACTAGGAAGTACTGCTGGCATGGGACTTTTAAGAACCTGCTCTGCGTGTCCGAGCGTGCTTGGTCTTTGAGCAGAAACAAAGCTGTACAGATGCCTGAACACAAGGGTTACTAGCCAGCTAGCAGGAACTGAAAGAGAGCATTTTGTTTCTTTGTGCATGGTGTGATAGATGGAGGAGACATGATAGGAAAGTATTTTCCAAAGGGGCTAGAGTATGCTGCATACTCCAGTTTACTAAACAAATACAAAGCTACTCATACTTTTTTATCACATAACGCTTTGCATACAAATCTACAGGCATGTGTATATGCAGCATTTCCCTCAGTCAGTCTTCACTGTGACATTGGGGCTTACATAGAAAGGGCAAATAAAATTAAACAGCCATGTAATTCCCTAGCCCTTCCCTCCCACCCCCAGCACACAGGCATACACACACACACAGGCGCGCACCAACCTCCCCCCATGACTTGCATCTGGTTTTGCTTCTGCCCACCAAACCCATGAGTTAAATGCATTAGACATGGTCACATCCTTCAATGAAAAGGCTGAAGAAACAGACTCCCCTATCTGCCCCCCTCGGCCAGGTGATAAAGCACTGCTCCCTCTGAGGGCTGGAATGGACAGGTATGTGCTGGTACAGAAGGTCGGCACTTTGTCAGACAGTGTAACAGCTGGACAATGCTGCATGGAAGTCCTAGCACTTATGGAAAAAGTACCGGCATCTCTCTTCCCTCTTCCCCCGGCCCCATCCCCACAAAAAGCTTCTTGCTTTGTGTCAGGGGATGTTCCTTCAAGTCTGCTACAACTCTTTTCACAACAACAGGTCTTAAAAGTTTTGTTCCCAGCGCACACATGCACGCACACACTGGCTATCACTGTGGATTATAGGTCACCCCTATCCTGCCCAGAGTATTACTACACTGATGCTAAAAAAACCCCAAACCTTTCCTTAAATACAGAAATTAAAAAGCAACAGTACAGAAAAAAGTAAAAACAAAAAACAAAAAGGTGCAATACTTCTTTAAAAAAAAAAAGTCTTTGCTAGTTATATACCTCCCTAAGCAAAACCACATACACAGGAAAAAACACAACACAGAGAAACAAAAGGAAACCTTTGAAGTACACACTGGTTTAAGAACATTCGTAAGTAAACGTTTCTGTCAGTGATGGTCTGGCGCTGTAATGACACCAAGGCCTGGCACAGGTAACGCTCACCATGAAGGACGCAGGAAGGAGTGGGCTGCATGTGCTTTCAGGAGATGAGGCAGGCTGGCTGGCACTTTGCTGACACCATTTAGCTTTTTGTCAGTTTTAATAGAAGCAGTAAATCAACTAAAAGGCTAATTTGGTTGGGCTGGATTTTCAAGCTTTTGATGGATTCCTCCAGAATGAGTACAGGTGCTTATTTAAGTTTGGGGGAGAAAAGAAACACTCTTTTTTAAAAGGTACTGAAGCTTGCAAGAGACAGAAAAAGAACATTTGTCTATATGCACAAAAAATGGCAATGTCTTCTTTCCTCCTCTTTTCCCCTTGTCGGAAGAAATAAATGGCTTGCATTACATAACAAACACTCTAGGGTTCATTCAGTACAAAAACCCCACATGCAGACATAAATAAAGATACTGTTTACTCAAAGACAACATTGTTTCCCCTCTCACCAAATCCTCTGGATATGGCAGTGTTCTGCTCTACCACAGGGTTAGAACAAGGGCTAGGAAGCAACTATCCACTCTGTATGATCTGCAGATTTGAGATAGCACCCTGCTAAACGAATTTAAAAAAACCTACTGACAAATTTTAATCCAGCCCAACTGGATTCCGCTTCAGCCACAGGGACTCCACCATGCCTGTCTTGCTTTCAGAATCAAGACATGCAGATGGCCAGCCAGCCCGTAGACCATCAGCAATGCAGCGTTTCAAGATTATATATATAGAGAAAAAAATGCACACACACAAACATGTGCACACGCACTCACACAGAAACAAGCACACGTGGGCAGTTACATGTGCCAGAACACACTGGTACTTATCAACCAGCCAATCACAAAGTGTTGGTTTTTTTGTTTTGTTTGTTTTTTCTGTTTTTTTTTTTTTTTTTTTTTTTTTTTGTGGGTTTTTAATTTTTAAATTTTTTTCTAGGTTTTTTTTTGTCTTTATTTTTGTTTTTAAAGTGAGGCTCCGTCAAGTCTTTCCCTCCCTCCCTTATTCTTTTGAACCCCTCCCCAACCCCAACCCAACATGGTAGACCTAAGGACGGAAACACACCCAGTGCAAACAAAGTTAAAAAGCTATTTTTTCAGTATATATGTTTCTTAGCAACAACTTCCGTATAACATGAAAAAGTGAAAAACTAGAAACTAATTTTTTTAATTTTTTCTGTTTAAATTTAAATGGTATGTGTACTTGCTTCACATTGTCTTTCTAAGTTGGCGTTCACGATTCAAGTATTTCAAGAGTGATATGTTCTCTTTTTGGATTCATATTCCAAACGAAAAAACTGAAGTTATATAAGGGAGGCAACTATGTGCTCAGACAGTCTGTCAATGACCCACCTTTTTTTCTTTCTCCGTTTTCTTTTTTCCTTTTATAAATGTATTTATTGCAAGTTGAAAAAAACGAAAAAGGTCAAGTTAGTGCTGCTGCTGCTGTTCCAAAAAAGGTCACGAGGTCAGAGTTGAAAGTTCTAAGTTCAGATTGAATCCGACCCTCCTCCCAGAAGGTCTCCAGGTAGTAAGGGAGCAGGGCTGCCCATTCGGTGTGGATCCTCTACACTCGGGACCCCCCACAAGCTTGAAGAATAGTTTGGGGGCCCCCACAATGAAGCGCCAGTGAGATCACCCCCACTGCTGCCGCCGCCGCCACCACTGCTCCACTGCCCAAGCCCTGTTGACCCACCAAAGAGATTCAAAGCAGGTCCAACTGGATCTGTCTGGTTCTGTCCTGTCTCCAGGGATTGCCAGCCCGCTGCGGGTGCACTCGGGGTTGCTGCAGGTGTAGGGGGCTGAGCTTGTGCCAAAAAGCGACTAACCTCTTCATCTGTGGCAAACTCAGCCAGGATGGTAGTGTTTCCCAACACACACCTACAGGGCAAGGAACACATAAGAAACAAAATAGTTAGAGCCAAAAGAGCAAGGGATTCAGACAGCACAGGAACAACACTAATAGGTGTCCAAACGAAAGGAGGCATCAGCTACATTGCTACAATGGAGCAGACATGGAAAACTTTAGCTGTTTTTGACAGTGAAATTCACTCAAAACAAAAGAACTTCCATTTTATATGGGGAAAAAACAAAAAAGAAAAACACCCCAACCCCCTTGCCCCCACATTCAGTTGTCCCTGAACAAAATCTTAATAAATTTAAACTAAGGTTCTGAACGTTAACACCAAGAACAATAAAAGTGCCTATACCATGAAGTAAATGCACATATGCCACCTTTTAAACAAAACAGATGAAGAACAGGTTAAAAGCCTTTGGAATTCAAGAGGTTAGTAAAATTCAAAAATTCACTGAGTTTAGGGGCTTACACCACCCACCCCACACCCTCAGAGATTTTTGTCTCAAAACCTTGCTTACATGTGCAGTGCAGTCTGGGCCTTGGCCGCCTCCTGTTTGGTGTTGTATCGGATGAGGGCGGTGCCCTGGGTCAGGTTCAGATGGAATGTCAGCAGTGGGCCATGCTGCATGCAGATCGTCCTCAAGGTTGACCCATCAATCTGAGGAAGAACAGCCAGGATGAAACAGATGTTTGTAATTATTTCTCCACACATATTTTAATCCTGACTTCGCGACAGTAATTGAAAAATATGCTGCTCTCAGAAAGAAAAACAGATGAAAGCAGTGGGAAGAAAGCAAAGGTGACAGAAGTTGATTTTCAAACAGGAACTGGTATATTTTGACTTCTCACTGTTACATGGATTTTGCTTTAGTATGGAATAATCTAAATTATCTTTCCTGTTCATTTACAGCTTGAGTCCAGTCTTCCCTCTTTCACTGAGTTTCTTACACTGTCACTATCTTTACATCGACAGTCTTTCTAGTAATTATACACAACTTGTACTTCTCACCACCTTCAGTCATCACAATTTCTACTAAAGGAACCAGAATGCCTTAGTCTTCAGCCCTCTGATTTCAATAGAATGTATATAAACTACTTGTTAAAAGGTTTTTGCAAAACTGGAAATATCTCTACAATGAATTTTTTTTAAATTTATTTTGATTCTTCTTTGTCTTTGCGGTTTATGAAACAGTGACAGAAAGAGTCAGTGATTTTGCTGCCAAACCCACCAATGTTCATTCCATCTGAACTAATGTTTTCACAGCAGTTGTTGCCTACATTCCTTCTGCAGCAGTAACAGCTTGTTGCTTACCTCCAGTAACAGCTGCTCTCCCAGGTGTCCTGTACAGACAGATTCCATTCCTGGTGTGCCACAGGGACATGGGCATATGAATGGGATTCGTATGTGCAACTACTTAAGGAAGTGCTACTTTCTTCCTTCTTTCCCCCCTATTTTATAACACAGCTTCAAATGAGGGAAAAGGAAGTTGTGTGGTGGTATGGTCAAGGTTAAAGCAGAGAACCTTGAAATGAACATCTTGTTCTTTCCAAGCCTAACCATTCTATGAGTCTATGAATCCATCTGAACCTTTACACTTCTCTCTCTAGTGTAGTGATCCACAATAAAGAGAGAATCCATAATGAGACAGCTATGATCTGTTTCTCTTTCCTACTAACTTAAACGCCTCCAAAATATATTCTTCTTCCACTAAATAATTCCTAAAGCAGCACTGAAGTATTTCACACAAGCCACACTTAGAACTGTGCTTTTTCTTCCCATCAAGGTAAACAGTCTTTTTTACAGATGGAGCACAGCTCACCATTTTGGGTGATCTGCTGGAGACTCAGCTTTTCCTTTCACATCAACCTTTTTTTGCAGACTGTAGAAACACAGTAAATTATCTGGCTGAAGAAGGGACTCTTCTGTCTAGACCTCAGGATACTGCTGATAATCATATAAGCTGTTCCTAGGCCTTGAATACTAATTGTGAATGCTGAAACCAAGATCTCCACAGAATTCATTCAGAATGGCAGCAAGCTCTGAGAATACTTGCAGAAATAACCTAATGAGACTGGTTTTGGCAGAAGCGCTGGAAAAATTCAGTGGTTTCACTATGGAAACACTAAAGCAAAAACTGGCAGTTACATTAAATTTCTTATTGACAACATCCCAAAGAACAGCTGTAAACCATTTCATATTATAGTCATGAAATTCACCCTCACTTCTAAGAAAAATCTTTCTGTTCAATTATTCTTTCTAACTCTTAAGTAAAGAAATGTTTTAACAGTCACATAGCAAAACATGAACATCATAAAATTAGCTGAAGAGATTACAATAGAAAAATAAGTCAGACTGCAGCTTGGTTTAGTAGAAATATGTTACATATGTTGACAAATCTGATTTTGTCAGATTTTATTCAAAAAGAAACGACTGAATAATTCACAAATCTTTGCTAAAGCAAACGAGTCCCCAGAAACAACCACAGAAAATACCTGTGGAGTGAGATTGTGAAGAACCAGCCAGTAGCTAGGACGAACTGAGCCACCATCACTCCAAGTAGATGCTGCAAATTATAAGACAGAGTAATCAAGACAGATTTGATACAAAGAAAAATCATCTTTCTTTACAGTTAGGTCTTTCAGAAAAAATTAGCATTAGCAGTCTTGCTAAAACATGAAAGTCTAATCTTCAATCCTGAAAACAAAATGACATCTTTGCTCACAGTTCACATCAAGATTAATTTTACTAGAGTTTATCCTTGAGGAGTTTCTCACACACAGCAAGGATCTAGTCTTGAAAGGCCCTAAGGAGCAGGTGTTCTCTTCTGGCAGTTCTCAGCCCTTCCTCACACATTCCCTGCAGCAGGACCTGGGATTCCATCCCTGACCACCCCAATTACTGACAGCAAATTTCCATTTCAAGAAGGAACTCTCTTTTTTCCTATTACCAGACAACTGCAACTTTCTTTCCCCCACACCACTGGCGCTGTGAAACATACATTGCTCAGGTCTGAACAGTGGTGCTGCAGTTGATTTGTGCTCACCAGAGCCAAGCCTTGAGTCCTGTGCCCCCCAGCCCCTGACCGATCGGGGTGCTGTGCTGTTCCATGGAGATGATGGTTTGGGGTTGGTCAGGCCAGGAGGTGGGCGGGGCAGCCCTGTAGTGTTCCTTGAGGAAATATGGTTTTTCCACATCTTGTTGGAGAGATGAGTGGGATTGTGTCCTATGGGATCTGGGGACCACGTTGATTTGTAATCACTGAATTTTGCTAGAAAATTAAAGAAATTGTATATATTAGAGAAACTTGTGAGATTAAGTACCTGTCCTATCACACTAAGTCTTTTGACTGCATTTTTATTGGGGACAAGCGTGAAACACAGGATCATACAACAGTTAATTTATCATACCAAAACCATACTTACACGTAGCCCATGCTACGTGTAAGTAAATATTTGCTTATTTTACACATGCTGATTTAAAAAAAGTAATATACCAGGATCATTTACGATAATGTAGCTGATTGCAGAATGTTACATCATTAATTAGATTAACTGTATTTTTTATGTCCACACTACATTTAATCTGAGAATTTCTTAAAATTTTGGCACTACTGACGTTTAATGAAATGGAACCTTCTTCATGCAAAAAAATCCCTGCAGAGCACTAAAAGGCGCATTCACCATTCTTGATCTACTAAGCTAATGTTGCCTCCTAAAGATGTCCTCCCTACAAGACCAAAGCTTTCTTGAGAGCCAACAAAGCTCCCACAATGTTGACACAGCAGTAATGCACAGAGGGCTGCTTAGCTGTGCGACGGCTGGACTTCTCAACAATCTTGATAGTGCTTTTTTTTACTAGAAGGCAGGTGCCTGTTAAAAGACTTATAGTGGATATCCTTCACACATTTCAAGAACTCTTTATAAAGAAATGCAATAAAAGAGAAAAATAAAAGCACTCCCCAAAATACCACTATTGGTCATGAATATTTGCAAGCTCTGCCTAAGCCAGTTTTTAAAATAAGTCAGACTGCAAATTCTCCCACAACTTCTGACACCAAGGGACATTTCAAAAGTCATAATTCCTTGAAAATTCCTCATTGTTCTGCACTGAGAACCAGCCAACACAGACATGGGGTGGGAAAGGCTGTGTCAAACATTATCTTAAACATAATGTGTGCAAATATGTGCATTTAACTTCAGTCACCAGCAGACAATGGTGAATGTAATTTGAAATTAAGTGAAATAACACAGATTTATGATATGCCAGGGCAGCATGAAATAAACCCATCTGGAAACCAAGATAATAAAGCTTTCAGCATGTATAAGCATGCTTCAATTTACAGCTAGATCTCTGTATTTCCATGACACAGCGATGGTCAGTACCACCTTTGGTGGCCAAGCACTAACCTTTGAAAGTGCTTAAAAACCTGCTTTCACTGGACTCTGCTTTACAGATAGGTGAATTCTAAATTCTCAGTTCAGATGATTGGCTCTCTGACTGTAAAACACTTGTGTCCAGCAGACAGAAAGAAATAGGTATGTGGCAGTGGTCTCATTTCCTCAATTTGACCACGACTTCAATATTTTTACCTCTTCAGTCTTTCTTATGTGCTAGACAAAAATTAAGCCAAGGCAAGAAGTTGCTACATGCCACTCCTTTCCACAGGCTGTAACAGAGGAACCTTCTCTGTCACTAGAATGCTGCATAGAGTGCTTCAAACCAAAGTCAGCTCACAAATCGGTGGCAAGAATTCAGTTTTTCTTAAGGACTAAAGAGCACTTTCAACACATTTGGTGAAGATGCTGAGGTAACTCCTGAAAACAGCTTTCATTCAATATGATAAAAAAACCTGAAGCTCGAGCCAGATGTAGCTCAGCTCTGTTCATCACCCCTGTTATTTATACACAATTCTTCATTTTTAAGTAATTGTCAAGACAATGATGTCTTCAAGAAAAAATTCTGACATTTGCAAGAAGCTTAAAATCCAAATGGTTCATCTGGAGCAAGTATTTCCAGCACTTTACTGCAAAGTGTGTGCACAAACAGTTTTTTACCAGAAAGCTGTAGAGACCTTCTTATGAAGCATCTGAGACATATATTAAAGTTTATATATACAGGCCAACCATTAAAAGCAAGAGGACCAAATGTCTTCTCTGTCCGGATTTCAGGGAATGATGAGTGCTATAAACGACAAGGCAAAACCATTCCCTTCACAGCACTCTCATGTCCTAAAGTTAAAGTAAATAAAATCACTCACCTTTACTAATACATACACAAGCAGGTAATATTTTAAAAGTTTGACTTGTCAACAGATTGTACATGTACTGTTTTTATCTTTCCTTTTGCATCTGCTGTTTCCCACTACTCATTCTTTAACTTGCATAATATGCTGGTTTTGGCTGGGGTAGAGTCAATTATCTTCATAGTACTTAGCATGGGGCTGTGTTTGGGATTTATGCTGGGAATGATGTCTTAGGTTTTAGCTTTTATATTTTTCAGATTCTGTACTGCTTTAATGTGTAGTTCTGAGCTTCATATTAAGGGATGGTAAGCTCTCTTCACAGAGTAACTAGGAAAAAACAATTCCTTTCCTAGCTTGAGACCAAAGACAATTGACCCAAATTTCAGGCCAAGAGCATAAACAACATGGACTGAAGAGAGAAGAACAAGAAGGATGGGACTTCACAACCTAAAGCTATAACTGGACAATTAACTCCAACATGCAAATGGACCAGAACTCATTAAAGTGTGAGACCTTGTGACTGGTCATCCATTTTTGTGACCATTTTGGGTTCATCTTGGGTGTAACCCTGGTTGGGCTCTTGTACTGCCCAAGGTGTAGCCACTGAGGCCTTTTAATAAATACCTACTTTATTTAACTCTGCCTAGCCTCTATTTTAGGTCAGCCTTCACAAGGTATCACGAACAGCATGGATAAATACAGATGATTTAATTATGTTGCTGAGGAGTGCTTACACAGCATCATGGCTTTTTCTGTTCCTCACATCCTCCCACCAGCAAGAGGGATGAGGGTGCACAAGAAGTTGTGAGGAAATGCAGCCAGGACAGCTGACCCCAGCTGTGCAAAGGGATATTCCATACTATATGGAGTAATGCTCAGCATATAAAGGGTGGGGGGAGAGGAAGGAGGGGGTTCTATTCAGTGTTTGTCTTCCCCAGTCACTGTTACACACAATGGACTAAATACTCCCAGTGGAACAACAATGATCTAGTGCTAAATGAAAAATGCTTTGTCTGGTTAAGTTTCAAAGCCTGCATACCTGAAGTGCTATGAACGTTGGTGAAGGAATTGTCAGAGGCACTGTAGGGCCAGGCACCAGGTGAAGGCAGCGAGGTGTTGAGGGAAGAATTAGACCCTGTCAAAGAGAAAAGGAGAGAGAAAGAGGAGACCAAGTTCAGAGATTTCTGTAACACCATTAAACCTCCAGAGAGCCACGACTGTAGCAATGCCAAGCTTTCAGGTGCCCCCAGCCACAGTGCAAAGGCAGGCAGCTTCCTTCTCCTTCTCAGACAAATGCAACAGACTGTTTGCCTGAAATGAGCACACGATCCTGAGTTATCGGACTGATAATCACAGTGATCAGCACAGAGCAGATGTGCACTGTTTTACCTGTGGTGTTGTCCCGCAGAAGTTGGTGGTCAGTATCTACAATGGGAGATGTGGCTGTCCCCCCCAGCACACTTCCAGGGGTCACATAGGGGTCAGATTCAGGGTCAATGTTTTGTATACCTTTCCATGGCACTCCTGGTTGGAACTCTGAGACAGGAGAGAAAAATGAATTAGATGCAATCAGGGAAATGTTATTTACTAGAAGCAATTGCTGACAGTACTTCAGGATGGTAAACAACTGTCTTCCACACCATTCCTTAGGAGCAAAAAAAAAAGATTGCATGTTAGAATCGTAATCTATTTCACAGTTCCTCCCACAGCACTAGCTCTGGTTGCATATGAATACAAGTCTACACTACAAAAAAGTGGTACAAGGGCATCCAGTACCCCTTTAAGTGCTTCTGCTGTGCTACATTCAGATGAGGTTTCAACAGTTTTAATAAATTCCATATAAGATGTGTAAGATTAGATTCTGTACACATACTTGGTGTGTGTGCAGAAGCCTTTCTCCAGGAAAGGCTACCTACTTTAGGAGTTTGGAAATACATTTGACACATCCCACTGTATGTACACACACACTCTATACATTACCTATCAATACTGAGATGAGATGCCTTGTGGTAAAAGTAATGTATATACTCATTGTCATTCTTCATGCTTCACAATGAGATGGGATATACTTATCATGCTTTAGTTGGAACTATAGCTCCAGGCATGCCAAAATTTTAAGACAAGAGGATGAACTATATTAAATATGAACACACCAAGACTCCAACTACTGTAAGAAAGATCAGTAACTTGGCTCCTTCAATGAATACAGTGCTGTGGTCAGTTCTGGAAGCAGTGGTGCAAAAGTAAAACTGACAAACACAAGAACAAGTTAAGAATCTTCATATACGATGTGACAATTTGTGTAAGTGTGAGAAGAGTGCAAAGGTGGCAGATTCATCCCTTGCAGATACAAGTCCAGGCTACAGAATTCCTGAATTTTGGAAATAATTAATAATAGATTATTTGAGTGTAATTAAAGATTCATTATTAACAGTGGGATCCAAGATGCACTCTCTAGAACGAAGCAAGGTAGGATGAATCTGACATGGAAGGGTTCATTTCAGTCACCTTTGCAATGAAGAATTATAGTCAAGACTATGACTTTCACAGACAAATGCAGAAGAAAATGTGATACTACTGGTTCAAATTATTGCCACAGCAAGGGCAGTATTAGACTGTGATAATGTACAGGAGAATCTGAGAGAAGACAAAAGAAATATCCCACTGGGTCAGAACTATGGTCCATCTAGTCCAGTGTTTTCTAACAGCAGTAGGAGAAATACCATAAAGGCACAGAACACAAACCTGGCTACTATCTGTGGACTATTGGTCTCACACTCTCCCAGTATCCACAGCTGCCCTAACTTAGATGGCAGACATACCCTCTATCTGCTAGCACCAGCTTGTGAAATTATTTTTCCATCATTTTATCCAATCACTGTTTCAACTGGCCAGTATCATCTGTCTCAAGAAGCTGTGAAAACAACATAACCTGCAAGTTCACCACTCCTGATGGAAAAAAAGCTCCCATCTCTTTAAAATTTACATCCTGTTAATTCTAGCATTTGCACTCATTGCAGGAGTCATGAACTACAATTCTGCATTTATCTTGTTCACTGCCTTCATGATTTTATAAACATCAGTTACATCTCCCAGTCTTTACTAACTCAACAAAATAATCCAGGTATCAACACTTTATCAGCAATCAACACTGCATCATGCAAGGACTCCGCTCAGCTACTACCAAAATACTGCCATACCCCGCCTGACAAGCAGGATCTCCCTTTTGTTAAGGAAGAAGCAATACAGCTCTTGGGTCTACTCAAAATATCTTCGCTGTTCTGAGACAAAAAAATCCATGACCATAGGTTAGAACCTGGAAATTAGAACTTGTTTAGAGAAAAAAAAAACAAAAAGGAAATCCAAGTCTTCTATTTGCAAAGATTCTGAGAATTTTTGAGACTGAAAATGAAGTGCACAGAAAGCTCTAATCAAAAGTTAATGACTACACAAAAAAGGCTCCAAGGAACAGGGGTATCATTCTTTATGAACACATTCACTCATCAATGTAATCCTGGTCTGGAAAAGCATTTCCCTGAACTACAGCATACTGACAAATTTCCAAACTCTCCTTTGGGGCTGATAGTCGTTATCATGCACATTCACCAACTCTTGTCTACAAACATGCTCTTTTATTTCTAGGCAGTAAAGACAACATGAAATGCATTTCTCCACTGGTATCTGAAAGGTCCTTTCAAAAAGCTCAAACGTAAGATTACTGTGAAAACCATGACAGACACATCCAGGCCAGTTTGCTTGAAGTTTGACTGGTCTTGAATGGGAAATTCACAGTCTAAGTATGACCCAAGTATGCAAGTCTGTGCAGCATAACCAAACGACATAGCTCTCACCAATGCAGCAAAACTTACTCTCACCTCCAGCTGTGATATCAGTTTGATTGGGCACCACTTCATTTATCTTTGTGCTGAACAATACTGCTCTCTTGAATGGCAGAATTTCTGCAGCAGATGGCATTTAGGAGGAAAATGTGAAAGGTGTAGTCAGGGTGAATGCTGAGCTCCCACTGTTTTCATTCAAAGGCAAAATGCACCTAATTTCAAGAGGTTTTCTCTTCTGAAGTCATTTTTGTTAACAACTTTTTTTCCAGCACTGGGAAGAAGAATTCTATCTCCATGCCAGGAACTTACAGTGGACTTCATCTACAAGCTTGTAGAGAAGAACCTAGAGTAAAGGCCATTTTAGGTCTTCATTCTTTATCAGGGTGTTGTATTGATAAGGTAGATCTTGATTTCAGTTCTCCTTGACAATGAAGCCCACAAGTTAGACTATGAGACAGCTCAAGTGGCTGATGGTCGTGGAACAGTAACTTGTCCCAGCAGCCAATGGATCTCGTAAGAGCGGAACAGCAATGACTGAGTAAATGCCACCTGCCAAAACTGGGGATCTGTTACATGAGGGCTGCAAGCATAGTCTTGGGCTACTCTCACAAGTGAAATTTTATGTTCAGAATTTGTGAACTTCACTTATCCTCTCACCGTGGTGAGGCAGTCAGCAACAAAAAAATTTACTTATGACTGACAATGGGACTACAGATATCACTAGGGAAGGTCTATGATATCAACAAGGGGCAAAGAGTAGCTATCAAGCTTTTAAATTTGTTTTAGCTTTTTATTGTAACAGTTTTGGAACCAAGAACCTTGCCAAAGCCAGTGGCTGCTCCAAAACTTGGAAACATGGCAGAGCTGATCCTCATGTGTCTCTTGTAACATTCCAAGCAGTACTGTCCTAGTATAATACAGGGGAATGGTGGCTGAGTTCAGTAACGATGAGTCTGTGAGTGAAGCCTGATAGAAGATTACATTTTGGGAGTTTCTGGCATTATGAACAGCAACTTCAGTCCAAAAAGCTCCATACCTAACAACCAGGCTGACAGAGGTGTAACACAAACATACCTGTACAGAATGCAGTGAGCAGTATGAAAGTTTGTGAATCTGCAGATTTTTTTGAGAGAACTAATTCTTTAGCTCTGTTAGCTCATCAGATGATGTTTTCTTGCTGGAGTTAGACACTGAGGGCTTCCCTCAAAAATTTTCAACTACATTTTCTAGATTTCCTGCAGTTGTGTCTGTTACATAGATTCCTATGCTTTCTGATGCAAGGTCTGTGCTACTGCTTTACCCAAGAGATGTACCTGGACTTTTACTTTTTTGTACTTGAGTTAGTAATGTTCTCCTGGAATGCAACTGTTTTCCAGACAAGAGAAAAATCACAGCAACCACTATTTGCTGAACAGAACCAGTGATTAATCTGTGCAACTTCAAGGACACCACTCTAGTTAAATGAATGTTTTATATAGGAAATTATGTGTATATTCAAATATACATGTACTTTTCCTAGAGTGTTTTCTAGCAGAAACATAAAATTTTGCCAGTGAAACTACAAAACTTTAAAAATGTGCCATCCCAAAAGCAAGAGACTTCTACCCCAGCCACAAGATTCCTGAGCTGCAACCCTTTATGCAACATGAACAAAGCTGAACCACAAGAGTGTGGTGTTCACACCACCGCAAAAAAAAGCCCTACAAAAAGCCCTACTTCACATATTTTTCTTTGATTCCACCCTATCAGTAATTTTTACACTGTGTCAATCTACCGCAGCACAAATACGGAATCAGTACAAAAGAAGGGAGATGTTGGTGTGTATTCTATGAACATATGTTTTCATTAAATTTTCTGTAAATGTAAAGTCACACAATCTCAGAAGATAGGAGTTCACTGAACAAAAACCAAACACTACTCAGGCAATTCAGCAGTTAGTTCATATTTAGCCCAACATTTTTTACTGGAAATTCACATTTATGTTCTACTTTAATGTGGAAGAAATTCCAAAAGCAAGAGGAAGGCCAAGTCACCCAAGTATTTTCGTTGCAATGGTTACTTAAGTAAGTATGCTGAGGAAAGGTCCAGCATATCCCAAAGCAAGGACACAAACCCTGCCCTTATGTAATACCTGGAGGCCAGCTGGCATTGCTGGATTTGCTTCCAATCTTGTTTGTTGGTGGAGATTTGGCAGGTAACCAACTATCACCAGCAGGGCCTGCATGGCTGCTGAGCGGGTCGCCCTGGATTATGTCAAACTGGTTGTAGGGCGATCCTCCACGAGCCTTTCCAGGGGGCACTATTGCACCTGCAGCATTAAAAACACACATTTACCCCTGGGAAAGGCTGCGATCTTCAGGAGCATGATGTATTCATACAAAAATATTCAAGATGCATACTGGTGAGGCAAAACAGTTTCATCTAAACTATTTCACCTCTGGGGAGATGATACTACAAGGGCATTCTCACCATTTTTGTGCATATTGGCATCTTGTGAAGCCACAGAGGGCAGCCCTTCCATCATAGTCCACTGCTTAAAGCGGGATTCGGTTCCAGCCTCTTTCCCTCCCACCATGCCATAATCCATGCCACTTGAGCCAAAGCCTGTGAAACAAACAAACAAACAAAACTCAATTGTCATCTTCTGTTTTGTTTTTAAGCATCTTTAAATGGGGAGTCATTGCAATCATAACAAAAAGGTGGGAAAAAGAAATCAACCACAGCAAAAGGTATGTTCAAGGGGCAACTTCCAAATAAGTGTGTTATGTCAATATGCCATGATATGCCTCCTTCTTAGGTTTGTCTTCTTCCCATGCAATGAAAAATAATTCAATTTGATTCAATTATATGACACTTGTCATAACCTTTGCTCTAATGCTTATACATAAATTACTCATCTCTGGACCCAGACATAAGTGACTAACACAATTACCATATTAATAATAGGGAAGCTACAGGCAATGCACCTAACCTACTTCCACAGAGCACTTACCACCTGAACCGTATCCAGGTATCTGCCCTTTGGTCTGTAAATCTGAGAGACCCACATTCAAAGGATTGGGTACCATGCTGTCTAAATGTGGCTTAGGCCCAACAGGGTGGGATGGTGAATGCTTCATGCCAGGCTGCCTCTGCTGCTGCTGCTGGAGGGCACTCACCATACGAGCAATCTGTAAATGGAAGAAAAACTGCTTCATCTATGCTATACTGCAATGCAAATTCCAGTAAACATAAAGAAACAGTGAATTAGAGGAGATACAAAAGACCTTGCTCTCCAAAAAGTGCACTGTGAAGAGAGCAGGTGTTGTTACTGAAGCCAGCACCATCTCTACTGCAGACTGCATTTCCCCAGCAAACCTCATACTTCACATGACTGACAAAACCAGTGCCACACACCTGCTGCTCCTGCTGTTGTCGCACAGCTTGAGATAACTTTCTCTGGCTCTGTAACAGCTGTTGCTGCTGCTGCTGCTGAAGGAGGAGCTGACAAGCCTATAAGATAAGGTGGGGGGGTGGGAAGAGTGAAAATACAGAGCTCATCAAGTGAAATGTAATTGCCAGGAGCTATTCACTAGGAAACGCTTGGCTCAGAAGTTAGGTAAACTGTTTCTCATTCCACTCACTCAAAATAAATGACAATGAATGCATTAGAAGAATACCACATCCCTCACTTAAATGTTAAATGTTTCTAATTTAACACTGTGCAGCAGAATTACTTGTACCTGCTTTATTACCATCACTATGACTCTAAGTCTGAAGCTTTTTCTGAAGAAAACCTCATGAAAAATCCACAAACAACTTCTTTCTGTACAATTAGAGTCATTACTAACCCACTGTAATCCACAATAATTACATGGGCCTATTTGGTTTATCTGCTGCCTTCTAGCGGGACTTTACTACCCCAAATAGCAAAGAGGGGAATACTTGCACAAAATAACCTCAGTAGAACAAAACAGAATTAGAATAAGCATAAAAAGAAAACTCAGCAGACAATTTGCAAACTGTCTTGTCTCACAAGATTACTAGTTACTTACTAATTGAAACTGGGGAATCTGTGGAAGCTGGCTCAGCATGGCAATCTGTTGTGGAGAAAGCTGGGGGCCCATATTGAAAAGACCAGGATTCAAGCCACTGTTGGGAAACTGTTTGAGCATGGAGGCCGAAACCTGCATGGAAAGCAGTTACATACCCTGAACACACTGCTACGAGGAAATGATGATGAAGTACAAGTATTTCTATACAGGAACAAGCATGACACCAATCTTCAATGGTGTTCTGGGAAAGACACTGCAGATTTATTAACACATCACATTTAAACATGGACAATCTATAACTTGGGCAGAGTGAATACCTCACTTAATTGACAGTATACAGTATTACATGTGCAGATGCAGACACACACACAAAGGTTATTCCCCCAACCAATCAGGTGCCAGAGACTGTACTAAATTTAAATGCTGATATTTATGCAGCTAACCAGTAATCACAGTACTGCATTTTCACATTAAAAACGTACTGCTTGACAAGGGAAAAGAAAGGCAGTCAGGCAGTCACTGGAGCAAAGAAACAGTGCCTCGCAGAAAGAGTTAATCTCTTTGTACATTGAATAAGATACAGTAAAAAACAGGAGTAGGTGGAGAAGAATCCCCCCATTTCTCCCTGCATTATTGAAGAGTTACACAAGCACAATTCAAGAGAATCTCAAGAACTGTTCACCAAGTCCAAAGCAAAAGGTAAACTTGTACATTTGGAGACTCTGAGGTCTTGAGATTAAGCTCTGCAATGTAAATGTAACATGTAGCCCCTTCATCAAACCTCTCTTCTGGGGGGGGGGGGGGAGAGGAAGGACAGGACAAGACTACCTAAAAAAACTAAGCAACCTGTCACACTTCAGAAACACTGTAAGCTTTCACGTTTATTTGTTCTTGTAAGACACAGGATTCCCAAATTCACTTTTGAGGTTTAAAAATACTGGTAGCAAGCATTTACAATCAACTGCCTTGGAATAATACAGAATGCCAAAGCTTCTGCACTGCGTTTTAAGTACTTCCACTATGAATTTTAATGTTTTTATCTTATCCAATTTTTCAATTTTTTAACATCAAATTGAGACCAAGACAGATGCATAAGTAACCTCAATGATGTGCTCTGAAGGCTGTAGCTCTACTTTTACAAGTAGTCAGTTGCTATAAATTCCTTACCTGGGGAGAAAGGAATTGGGGAGGCACTTGCGCCCGGATATTGGGGGAAGGATTTAGTGGCTGCACTGGTGTGTGCATGCCCCTCGATTGTGCTGTGCTGTTTCCAAACAAACCATGATTGCCACCCTACAAAATTAAAGCAGTAGTGAGAAGATGAATCTTGCAGGCTATGCTAATAACTACATCTCAGTAACAATGAGCCAAGCTACTGACTTAAACAGAGTTCCCTTAGAATTACAGACGTTTGGCTAAGATCAGTAATATTCTACCTGAGTTAAAACCACTGTACTACATTTCTGAGATGCAGGTTGTTTCTCCTCGAACATTGAAGGGTCATGTTTATCTACTAACTTCAAGACATGACAAATCTAATGTTTTAATATTTTGCACTTTATGTATTGGGAAATGGAAACTTGGAGTACAAACAACAAACTAAAAACTTCATTCCAACTGGCTTAAAAGCATGGCAAGACTCTACCAACAATAATTCTGGTCCCCCATTTTAGACAAGACAGGT
Source organism: Ammospiza nelsoni (assembly GCF_027579445.1). Classification (NCBI taxonomy): domain Eukaryota; kingdom Metazoa; phylum Chordata; class Aves; order Passeriformes; family Passerellidae; genus Ammospiza; species Ammospiza nelsoni. The sequence goes on from NC_080637.1 coordinate 49,540,696, forward strand.
ATTTTTCCTGAGTAGTTTGCTGAGATATCACTCACAAGGCTATTTTTTTTTCCTCTGTAGGCATTTCATTAACTAATCCTATTTTAGAATTCAAATTCCAAAAATTTCCTTTCTGCCATGAAAACTTCAACATTCTGGATTTGAATATTTTCCTTCCCCTTTTCTCCCACTAAATTTGAAGAAAATTTTCAAGTGAGAAAAATAGTTGTGGGTTTTATTTTTTTAGTGGTTTATTTTCTAATACAAGAATACTTGCTGTTTGAGTTTTTCAATGAGAATTATTTACTGATTTATAAGGAACTTCTGTAATAAACCCTAATGCATGAACAAGACCCAGGAAAACTTGTGATTATGTTTCATGATTTCAGACTCTTCAGCAGACTTTTTTTGGTACCATTTTTTAAAAAAAAGTAAGAAATGTTACCAACAGTCTCAAACACTAACTAAGCTACATTCTCTTGCTTCTAAAAGCTGAAGCTCATACTCCAAAGCATCCTTACATGCCATGAATTTGTCTTTTCAGTTTCAAGACCCTCAGAATTTCCCATCTCCTGCTATCAGGGTGTCTGTGACCCTCAGATACCTGGGGTTCTGAAGAGTGCATTTTCCACTCTTTAGCCATCATTCCCTATTCTGCCTGTCCATGCCACCATTGTTGCACCCAACGTAAATCCGTAATTCCAATCTGTGATTGTGCAAGCCTTCACTAAAAGCTTTCCTTCCCTTATATACCAGGATTTCATAAATTCTGTCATATCACTGTGCATAGTACTCCTACCATTAGTATTGTGTATCCTCTGCTATCCTTTTGCTCAAACACAAGAGTCTCCTCCTGCTTCTACACTGGCAGCACTATGGATTGCCTTGTTCACCTGCATCCCTCTCCACCTAAAGTATCTTCTCATTCAGAACCAACTCCTAAGCTTGCAGGAAGACAAACAAAAACCCCCAAAAGACAAAAGGTTTTACCCTGGAAAGAGCTAGATGGAGTCAACTACACACTAAAATTTTTGAGAGGCCTTGAAGCCTTAGTTACACTTTCAGCTCTCTCTATAACTCCTCTCTATAACAAGAGTTCTGCACACTGAGATCAACAACATGTCTGCAAATTTTTGACTTAATCTGATGTTCAACACTGTGTCACATAGAAACAGAAAGACAACACACACAAACACCATCATGTTAGGCATGTGACTACATAAGCTAGACCAGCTGCAATAATTAGGTACTATTCTTTCATTTCCTAGTATTCCTAAACTATTTTCTTCTAAAATAATACAGAATACAAAAGCCAGAGATTCTTCCAAACTGCTGTTAATCACTTAACTAGTTCCCCACCATTTCCCTGTACGTAAAAATATTGCTACTTCAAGAATTTTTAAAGGCTACTAAATCAATTCTTACTTTGAGAACTGTGAGGAAGGGAAAAGGGAACAGGGACAATGCTAAATCACTGCAACTTTTTACAGGGTCATTTCTATATACAAGGCCTTTGAGTGGAGTCTGAAAAACTTCAGTGTTGGGTTTGATGAGGCAAATCAACAGCCTCTAACCAGGTTTTAAGCCAGCAATTGAAGTAAAGGATACCACTAACTTCACGACTTCTGAAAAGCACATCCACCTGCTGCTGCACTGCGATTTAGGAAGAGGCCAACAAAACCAGACCAAGTATGTTCTGATGCTAGGAACCGAAGTGGACTGATTCTCAATGGCCTGAGACAGCTGAAATTTCCATTAACAATTTTAACCTATCCAGCAGAAAAACAAATGCAAGCAACCAACTAACCAGGATTAAGCCCAGGTTGCAGCCTTATAACAATGCATCTTAGAAGGTGGCCTGCTTACTTGTCTAGCAGCGAAGTTTTGGGGACTGAGCCCTGAGCCGATTGCCCCAAGGCCGACGTTGGATAGTGTGGAACCAGAGGGAGACAGCTTGTAGCTGGGAGAAGGGGAGAAGGGAGAGCAGGGAGCCTCATCCCCAAGGCACCCATCTTGATTGGAGAAAGGCAAAGTCAGCTGAAGCAGCAGTTAGCCAACAGCAGGAGTTGGTTAGTGAAGCAACAGAACGCAAGAGGAGAGAAAGAGGGACGGTGAGTGACTAGGAAGAAGCAAAGTTAATTTGTAATAGCAGTTACAAGGACAAAACTTCTGATTCAAACGACCACTTGACAATTAAGATTTTGGTCCAAGGAGAAACTCTTAGGTTTTCTTTTTAAAAATACATTTTGAACTCTCATGGAATTAGTTTCTGATAGTGGCTACTACCACTACAGAAGCAAACAAATCTTGAATGAATTCCTAATGTTAGCACACACCTACCAGCATAATTTGTTAGGAAACGCATTAGCTTTGCTCATAGTATTTATTAATTATGCCACCAGAGGGAGTTGACAAAACTGCTTTTTGGCTCGTTATACCAAAATGGAGGAGTTAAAAAATTCCTAGACAGTTAACACGCCTTCAGAATTTTTAAACCAAATTTGTTTTCCATTTTACATGTGATAAAGTGTCTCTAAAAAAAACCAAAACAGCCCTAGAGCATTCTGCATCTATTGGACACTCTCCAATTCATAATGGGAAGCAATTAATATTTGATAATAACAGTGAAAGCTTCTGTTTAAAATAGGCAAGAATATGAAAGAAACACTATCATAACATACAGCAGATGTCACAGAGAAACAGATGTCGTACAGAAGCTTACAGTACACGGACATACAGCATAAGGGGTTGTGGAATTTAGAAAGGGTGTTTCCAATAAATGCCAGACATGAAAGAAGAAAAATATTCGGAAGACTGTGATTACTTATATTTACTTAGATCTCAACCAATTTTCTTCAAAGCAGATGACAGTAGTTAGTAGCCGAAAGAATCATCATCATGAAACCTAGACGAATTTTATTGCTACCAGTAGTTTATCCTTCCAAGAAAAAAGAAAGGCATCTGTCTACATCTAAACCAGTCTATTCTGGAATAAAAAGCCTCACTTTCTTCAATTTCATTTGCCTATGCACACCTGACACCTGTTTTATACACACATTCATCCTACCAATAAAACTACCCCACACCTTTTACTACTGAACTCAATCACGGTTATTCAATATCTAGCACCTGCTGAGAACTAGGGTGAAAACTGGGATCTTGAACAAAGAGGTAGCTATTAATTTATTTAAAGATATTTCTCTCACCTTCTCAAAATAAGGCCCACTATCCGTGGTTCCCATGTCTTTGGAATTAGGTGGACGGAACCCAGATCGATCCTTTCTCATCATGTCATTAAAATCCCCGAGATTCACAGCTCGTTTATCTACCTCAAACTTCTTATCTGGGAGACCACCTGTAACAAAAAAAAAGAAATTAGTGCATATAATCTCATGACAGCAGGTTCACAGCCAAAGAAATACTCTTTAAGATCAGGGTATTAATTACATCTGTCTTATAATTTAGCACATCTACAGTTGGTATTAAGTGTTGAAAAATAAATGTAGGAAGTTTCATTTAACACTGAACATGCCAATTTACTTTATAGAGTTTACAGTGAAGTATTTATCAAAATTTATATAGAGATATAAACACAAATGTTTCAAGTAATTATATTAATTAATACCTAGCTCTCTATGTCTCCCAAAACCTGCACTGTAATTTTTTGGGACTCAGTATGTAGAAAGACTACTATTTAAGTTCTCCATGTATTCTGCTTCGCTTCTGCTGGGTTTGACATTGAGAAATTATTTGAGATCATTTGAAAAATTTGGTCACATGCACATTATTTGGTCAAGGTTGTCCTACAGTCATATGAACTTAATTCTTAAAACACAAGACATCAACATGTATATTGTAACTTCAGACAGACAACCAAGCTCTTTCAGCCTACACACAATAACACAACCAATAACACAGACACTTCTCAAAACACCCTCTAAAGTCTCCTGCCATTGTTTAGTCAGTAACTTGGTGAAGTATGAGATGTCAGTAACAGATGACCAAACTGAAACATAGATGGTGAACAAGACATCGATTTTCTCTAAACGATTTATCAACAGCCAAAGAGCTGACTGGAAGAAGTTTTCCACCTTACATGCTGAACTGCTGCCAAGGAACGATCTTTTTGGTCAGATGTGACACCTGTAAGCTATTAGATGCATATTGCTATGTTGGAGTAGATGGAAAACATCTTTGTTTTAAAATATGGATGTGACAGAAATGAGCTTTACTGGTATTTTTAGTTTTAAAGAATACTGTTTAGTTGGTAGCACAGATGGTCTTTCCAAGAATCATTTTAAAAGCATGTCAGCACAATTAACAAGAAAATCTGTGACTTTTCCAAAGGAAGTTGGTGATGGATAACCCACCCTACCACTGACAAAACACTGGACCTTTATCAGAGCAGAGAGCTCATCGCTTTAACACCTTCAAGACAACATTTTTTGAAAAAGCTTCTCAAATCCAGCATCTCTTCTTAATGTCCTATCCCAATCTATTAATATTCACAGCGATGCCACTGCCAAGAAGCTATGAAACTGACCACTGACCAATTGCATGGATTTTTTTTCTTACCCACACAGCTTTCAAAGCTGATCCAGCTTAATCCTCTCAATTGCCTTCAACATCATTTATCACAAGACAGTTGACAAATCACCTACATATCTTAGCTTGTAACTGGAGTCATACTGACCTGGATCAGCTTGTGGTTCTCTGATCCCTTTCTAACACATCCTGAAAGCTACAACTGGCTCTGCAAAAGCACTCACAGAGTGTCACAAACAGCTCAGTGCTGTCAATACCTACATCAAACCACTGCACACAATGCCAGCAACGTGCACTAAAAGGCTCATGTGCTTCAATTCCACACAGGAAGCCATGGCCATTAGTTGCTTGAAAAGAAACTGAAAGCGAGGCACAGTTGCATCACTGTCTGAAATGAAACTGGGTCAATGCCAACACAAGATGACTAAGCCACAGAAACACCCTTCCATCCCTCTGGTTATCCTGATGATCCAATCAGCTCCTCAAACATTACTGAATGATGCCTTGTAAAATACACAGAGCATTAAAAGAGTACCTCTGAAGGCTTGAAGCACAGATTTGCACGTCACTTAGTGCTGCGGCAGCTGCTTAAACTCCAGTATAAACAAGGCCTCACTGAGAGAAATGATTGCATTCCTTTATCCCATTCACAGAAAATTCTAATGCAACTTTGAAATGTATCATGGGAGTCTTGTCCTTTGAACCCATCAACTAAAGCTATAAATAATGGAGGGGGGTAAAGAATAGCTTTACCTTATGTGGTACATGACAACTGACAAAATGTGAAAAGTTTGAATTACCCTCTTCAGTAGGCAAAACCACTTGTGTATGAATAAATATGAAGCCCCAAATTCTCTACATGCAGAAACATAGAATAGGTTAAATGTTACACCATCTTCATAAAAGAGGACCCTACAAGCCTATCTCATAAATAAGTCCAACTTTTAAAATTTAGAAGTAGACCTGGGCTGAGCAAAACAGCTTATAGATTCCCACAAACAAATGCCATCAGCAACAAGAGCAAAACTGCTAAATGTAAAAGTAACCAAAAACCTACGAAGATCTGTTACATTCTCTGCCTTTGAAACAGAATGCAAGCCATAATTCATGGCTCTACCTAAGATCAAGGGATGCCACCATTGATGGGCACACTAAACTTATAGAGCAACATATCAAGGTAAAAGATGCAGCCTTTCTGCACCCTCTCACAGGATATTCTGAGCAGCAGTCACCTCCTCAGAAGCTCTGAGAGCCTGAGGGTCCTTGAAAGCGCCGCCAAAGGATGCTTAATTTGGAGATAAGAAACTAAGAGAGCTATAACCAACATAATCCAGGCTACCCCCCTCTTCATTTGTACATGCTTAGATCTGTTTTTTACCAGCAGCATCTGAAGGCAGGTGAGAACTGAACACCCATGATGGTGACTGATCTCCACCTAGACATTCTTTAGAGAAGCATGATACAATCAGAGCCTGAGTTCTAGGGAGGATGCATGAGGCCAAACTGGAGAGATCAAAAAAATTGTTACCTTTCACAAAACTGTATCACACCATATAAATAAACATCCTTATAATCTCTGACTGAGATCCTTAACTACTTCAGAAAAGACGGTAATTTTAGGAAACATGAACAACTGAATCCTCCATGAAGTGTGACAGAAATTTAAGAATGTAATGGATTCTAAGCTGAAAGACACTGCATCTGTCTGGATTGTATTACAATACCAAATCCAGACCAGGTATTAGATGCAACTAAGTCTTGACTACCACAGTTCTACCTTTGGTACCACACAGCCCATGATGCTTAAGCTGTGTAGCAATGGTGGTGAAGCTATCCAGAACATAAAATCTACTTCTACTGAAAAGTAATCTGTAATAGCCTGAGGCACACAACTGAAAAAAATCAATGAGAAAAGATATTTTTTTCCCCCTCACATCACCTCCACTAAGCTGTAGTAAAAGGGATGTCCTACTGGCAGAAGGGAAAACAGTACTCTACCACCAAATGAAAAAGATTTTTCACTTTCTTGAAACAGTAACAATGAATATAAACTTAGAAAGATTAAAACAGTCTTAAAGATGTCTCTGCCCCAAGTTATAGCTCAGCTCTGTACAGGTATGCATCCTGATCTTGCACACCAGAGTCAAAGCTTACAGACAAGACAGAAGATGCTTTTTACTATGCCCTTACATTATGAAGGGTGCTAAAACTAAGAATCAAACCCTTCCAGAGTACAGCAGATCATCCTCATAAAAACAGTACATGTGATCTCACATTCCAAATGCATTGCAATTAAAATATACTCACCTACAGACAAGTCCATCTTACTGCCTGGAATGTCGTCAGTTTGACTCTGGGGATAAAAAAAAACCAGAACACAATTCAGTTCTGATTTCTATTCAATGCTGAGAAATATTTCAGAAAGGTAGAATGCAGGAAGAACACGCTTGTGCTAATGAAAGTTTTACTTTAAACTGAAACGGAACACAAGGGTTTCTGGTATCACCCTGGACACACCTTGTCTCAACCCCCTAAGGCTGTGCATGGCAAGATTACCCACGTGAAAGCAGACTCACACACACAGCAACAGAGGAAGATGCACAGACAGCCACTCCATAAATGAACCTCTGGCCTTGTGTTCCAGAGGTTGAGTGACAAAACACTGAAAACAGCAGCCAAAATGCTAGCTCAACCTCATGGCCTCTCATGCCATCAAATCTTGAAGTGTACTGCCATGGGATTCTTCAGTTGGTACTGTGGGACAGGGTGCTCCCAATAGCTTTCAGAAGCAACTACTGTCTAGCAAACAGAATTAGAGCTTGAGAGCCAAAAGACATTGCAAACTGATCCTAAGCATGTCAGTGTCAGCTTGTGCAGCCCTACACTCCTCACACAAACTCTGTATAGTTATCTTCTGCTAGCCAGTACTACATAGCATTCCTGCTTCACAGGATGACAACTAGCACAATATTCTGCAAAATATTTTGCAAATTGGGTTGTCAGAAGTTCCTTTATATAAAAAATTATATAGAATTATTTTTAAAATACTTCCCTAGGGCTCTGTCCTTTTCTGAATGATGTGATATTTATTCACTTTACTAAACAATCTTTACTTATGGATTTATGATGAGCCCTTTTTTTGCTAAAAAGACCCTGCTGTACCTCAAATATAAATTCAGCCAGGACAGATACAGAGCTGTAAATCTCCTTTTCTGATAGATGGCTGAGATTCAGAATGAATACCTTGGACTTATCACAGATGTCTGACACTACAGGCAGGAGCCTCTATGTTAAGTGCTCTAAACAGCATGTTATGAAAGTAAAATTAAAAAAAAACCAAACCCAAAAACAAAGCAACAAAAAAAACCACCCCACACTAAAATGCAACAATCCTCCCACCCCAAAACCAACCAAACAAAATGAGAAAACACCCATCTCCCTCCCAAATCTATTACTTGCAAGGAAACTGCAACCTCAGAGAAGGAGCTATCACAAAGTAACTTTAGGAATCACTGTAGATTTAGGGTTTTTCTGAGAAGCCATTCTGAGCCAGCTACTACAGGTATTATAATCAACACCCCAGCATAGCAGATAAATAACTGTGAAACAGTTGATATTTTGACTTATTTAAAGCTTACAGCTCTTTCACAAAGTTGCACTTTCTTTTAAAAAAAATTTACTTACTAGCAAGCCCATATTTGAAAACTGTTTGGATAAAGGGTTCATCCATGAATCACTATTTCCTCCTTTTAATGCACACTGAAAAAAAAAGGAGAAAAATATTTTTAAGAAACTTCTTGATTCCTTAAATTCTTCTTTATCCTTGAGATGCACATGTTTAAAATGAAAATTCTGGTACCAGAGAAATTAATGTCCTGATAAAATAACTCAAAGTATTTACATGTTTGGAAACATTTAACAAATACTGTGTCTTTTACAACTGCCCACTGTTAGATATTCCAAACTGGCTGAACACTGTCATGTAGAATGTTTATCACACCTTCAGTTTCATTCTGCAATCTAGCAAGCTTTGTGAACACTGTTTATTTTTAATTGTTATAGTTTAATCCTTTCTTTAATGCAGCGCATTCAGAGGCAGATTTCTTCCTTTCTTCCCTTTAGCATGGTGTCTCTTGCACAGGCACTGAGCTGACCAGCGTCTCTCTTTGGTCTTAGTGTAATTTAGAGATCACCAAAACCAATACTAACACAGTTCAACAGTGAAAAATTTCAGTTGTTTTGGTGATTGAAATAAAGCTTTAAGTGAGGAAAAAAGTGCCTGAGAATAATTTCTGTGAAACATGAATTGTGAAACTCCCCACCATATCACAGCAGTACTTCCATGTCTCAGGAAACTGCTGTGCCTTGCCTTTGGAGTCTGCCCTACCTACTTCATGAGAAGCAGACACAGCACAGTCCTTCTAATATTAATCCAGTAACAAGTGTTACTGTACTAAAGAACTTCAATGCAAACAAACCTTAAAAAGAAATTTACTCAGGACTACAGCCAAGCTCCTGCTCCTGTCTAAGGCCAAATGTCAACAACAACAAACATAAGTCAGACATAAATCCAAGTTGTTAGAAATCAGAAGCTCATGTGCCAAAGGGACTGTGGAATGCAAACTTCAGCAGGCTATGCAAGAACAACAGCAGCAGCCTAACAAAGATGTGTCAGCAAGAGAAGAGAAATAGCCTTGGGATACTTATTTTCATTTAGTAATGGCTGTACAGCATACAAACCAAAATAATTTGACACCTACTGGAAGATTTATTAGTCATAACAGGTGTAATATATTAAAGTAAATCCAAAAACCTCCCTTTTTTTACACTAGTTTAAGAGGCCCCTTGCTGTAACTCTGCAAAACCTTCCTAAAAAATAACTGCATAGTGCTCTAACATATCAGTCAGACTGTTTTCAGACAACACAGTAGTAGTAGTGAGTCATTCAAGCATTTTACCTTCATTTGTGTTTTCTTTCCTCCTTGTCCCCAGCTTGTTGAGTTGTGGGAGGAACTGCTTCCCTGAGAGCCTGCTGTGTTCCAGACTCCTCCCTCCTCCTCCTCTTCCCAGCTGGAATGACGTGTTCCTGTCACTGGCCCATCACTCTCTCCCCAGCCATCTTGCATAGATTTAGAACCTTTAGAAACACGAAAAAAAAAGCTCAAAAGCAGTCTACAATACCATGCAGCTGGTGATGTGACACTGCAACATTGGCTGAGATCATCAGAATCGCAAATGAATTAAAAAAAAATAAATTCAAAAATGTGTCTTCACTCTAACAGCTGTAAAAACTTGTGCACGAATTCCAAAACCCAAGAGATTTGGTGGCACATTCACATGTCATGTTGTGCAACTATTTTAAAGAAATGTCAAACCTTTAAAGATGTAACAGCAATAGGGACCTCTTATACAGATCCAGCTGATTTAAAAGGCAACCTACTATTTTTGAGTGCAAATGAAAGCCTCCAAAGCACACACAAAAACCAGGAGTGCTGAAGATTCTGGTTCAGGTGGTTTATTAATTAATTCCTCTTGCACTTCAAAACCTTAATACTCCCCTCGCCCTACATACAACTCTTAGGAGTAACAACTAAGTAGAATCTGAAGGCAAACACCTGACATGTCTGAATATAAAAAAAGTCAGGAATTGCAATTAGTCTGCCATGGGGATCTCTATCCTGACCATAATGAAAATAAGTACAGCAGCATTTTATGGTGGTTTAAGAGATACCTTAAAATGCATCATAAATAAACACTCAGATACTTCAGAGGAAAAACCTTTTTTACATCTGTTCAATTGGGTACTAAAACTGAGGGCTGCTTATGAAACATACTGGTCCTAGTGCAAAAAATCTACCTCTTGGCCCTTTAATCCTGCTACTTACACAGAAAAGGCCTCAATAAAGTATTATGTCTGCAGAGTCAAGAACACAATCTGGAAATGTTATACTGGGAAGTCCCTGCAGCTTTAATTGATTTTAGGTGACAGTGCTTAAATATGTATTATGCTACTACATGACCAGAGATTATTTTTCTGCACTGATAGCTCTCTAGGACTCGTGAACATGAAACTTCCACCAGAATATTCTTATGCATACTGGCAGAACTACATAAATGTACTTTTTTCAAACAGGTAGATACTGATCTATGCTTCCTTCTTTGGCTCCAAACTGATTTTTTCCCTTTTCTTCTCACAGCTGGTCTGTATCCTGTCCCTAGATTTTGCTCTAGAGCTGGGGACAGCTCATATACAGAACAGCATGTGTAGGTTGCAGTTCTTTGGTTACGGCACACATACAGACCATTCATGGTAAGCAAGTGACCAGGAATAGTCTTAAAGGACTGTGTTAAGCATTAATCAATCAACAGAATTTTCAATGGATCAGTCTCAAAAGTTCTTATTTTGGTCATATTTAGGTATCTTTTTATAGATAAAAGAAGATAGCCATCTAAAATTAACTTAGCATCCTCAAAATGCCAAGTCTGTGGGGCAGACATGGGAAGCCTGTCATCCACAAAAGCCTGCTGTAACAGTAACATTAAGAAAGCAAAGCTTTTTTGTTTCAGAAATGGCCAAATTATTTAATTGGTATGAGAGGAAGCTATCTACACAGCACAATTTCAAACAATTACATGTTGCAAAAGCAACTTCTGGGCTGGAAACAGTTTTACAGTGGGTATCATCAAGGCAAGTTCAGTAACACCTGTGCATCATCAATAGTCCCTACAGGAAACCTCACATCCAAACGTTACTCATTTTGGCAATAACATTGATTTTGTTTGTTGCTTTTTCCTTAAAAAGAAGGAAATAAAAATTATACAAACGTACATAATCAAGAATAATACCCACAAAAACTCTTAATATAGCAAAATTTTAACTTTGAAGTAAATTTTCAAAATATTTCAACATCTCATTCACAGAAGACACTATGGTAGGCACTTAGGTTCTACTACAAGTGCACTTCTTAAGAGTTACAATTTTTCTCACTTATACAATTAAAAAATCCATTCAAAGACAAGTTGCACTATCAAAGCATGGATAAAGATGTAACGGCCTCCACAGTAAAATCTGTCAGTACTGTGCATGCCTTTTCCTGATATGGTCAGAAAAGGTGACTTATCATGTAACAAGTAGGCAGCCAGAGAAAAAGGGAAAAATACACATTTCCTTGCTGTGTTTCAGCACTTCCACAATCAGAGTTGCTCATTTAACTGCTTAGTTAGGAAAATTTTACTACCTTAAAAGACAGTTTCAGTCATTTACAAACACTTAATAATCATCCATCAAAATCCTACAAAAACATTCAAGGCTGCTTTTAGGCCTCAGATAACAATTCCTCTACAGGTGACCTATGTCAAAAGGCCAAACACAAACATCTCCCAGGCAATTGCAAAGAAACTGGTGTCTAGGCCATACTCACTGGATTTCATGGCGTTCGGGGCGGTGGAGGGTGCATTCCCCCAGCCTGTAGTCGATGCTCCTGGATCATCCACTTCACCCCACCCGGGACTGGTTTCATTTGGCTCACCCCAGGCGGACGTACCATTATCTGGAGCAGGTGGAGTGCTTTTGCTCCAGACTGCACAAGGAGGAAGAGGTTTCATTACAGACCATTCAGATAATGAACTGTTACTGCAGTGCAGCACCATGTCTTTAATTTACTGCTTCATTCTTCTTGTCCAGAACTTTGGGCTCTCAGAAGCACGGGTGCAACAGAACTGACAATCATTCACAACTAATTTAGAGTGGGCACTGACCTCCAGGGATGAAGAGAATGCTATGAGGAGTAATACTCTTCTCCTAGATTAAACATGAACCCCACATGTAACACTGTCCACCTATCTGTGAACTTTTGTGACTCATTACAAGAATCTGACTTAGGATTTTATATACTGACTATAGGACATATTTGCAGTAGATATTAAATCAAGACAGAATTCTTTTAAAGTGTCTTTGAGTCAGAGGAAAAGATTACATAACAATAATTTCTTAATACATTTCCAGGCTATATAACTTTTTCTTGTCCTTATTCCAAAGAATAAAATATTTCTCCAAGTATTCTTTGTTATACAGCAAAGCTGAACTTGACTAAAAAACCTGTCACAGACATACTAAATTTCAAGTGTTATCTGAGTGTTTCAGAGCAAAATGTTTTTGACTAAAATGAAGTAAAGATTTTCTCCCCATTTCTCTAATAATTAAATGCAAAAAATGCTACTTAGTCCAGAAAAAGGGAAGCTCAGGGGAGAGCTTACTGCTCCCTACAAATATGTGAAAGCAGGCTGTAGCCACGTTGGGGGAAGTCTCTTTTCCCAAGTAGCAAGAAATAGGACAAGAGGAAATGGCTCAAGTTCACCAGGGCAGGTTTCAAATGGATATTAGGAAAAACTTTTCACCAAAAGGATTGTCCAGCACTGGAACAGGCTGCCCAGGGAACTGGTTGAGTCACCATGCCTGAAGATATTCATAAGACCTGCAGATTTTTGCACTGATGAACACTGTTTAGTCATGGACTAAGCAGTACTGGGCTTATTAAGCTTATGGCTGGACCTAGTCTTAAAGGTTTCTGATTCTGTAATTTAACCTGTTCTTCAGAGGTCAAATTGAATATGCAGATTTGCCAGCTAACAAACATTTTTTTTCCTGGCAAGGTGACCAGTATTCAGATCACAGTTACTGAAGCGTAACAAGCAGAGGACTGACAGATTCAAATTTTAAAGACACTTAAAATACAGAACCAAATATTCAAATCAGAATTTGGTTTTCTTTATGGAATAAAACTATCAAGAACTGGCGGCTACAAGCATCTCTCTTATGCATTAAGGTTACAATCAAATATAGGAGCTTGCTGAAGAAAGGAACAAGACTAGTACCTGATGCTTGTGATTTGCTAGTCATTGGAGTAGGCAGGCTCTGCTCCCGTGGGGCCTGTCCTCCTTGTGAGTTCTTGTCCCACAGATTCACATTCTTGTAGTTGTAACTGCTGGGATCTCCCCACGCTGAAGTGCCATCATCAATATCCATTTTTCGACTGATTGACTGTGGAGAAGGTTCTTCCCAGCCACTAGGCTCCTCCTCTTTGGGGGCAGCTGGCTGTGGTCCATTGTTCCAGTTTGGGTTTGGAGGCCGCCCGTTACTGGGAGTTTGGGGCGGTGGACCCCAGGAACCAGAAGACTCCTGCTGTTGCTGCTGGTGCTGTTGCTGCTGCTTGTTCCAGGAGTTGGGCTGTCGACCCGTCTCGTTCCATGTTGAAGTTCTTTTACAATCGTCCCATCCACCCTTTGAAGCAGAGCTTGTATTTGCACCATTACCCCAAGTTCCAATCTCACTTTGCCCACCTTCACCCCAACCAGACACTGGCTTGTTTCCTGCACTTTCCCAGTTACTGTTTTTTGTTTGGTCAACTTCCTCTCCCCAACCGTTCTTTCCAGAAGACCATCCTTGATTACTCTGCCGTCCACCCCACCCCTGATCCTTACTAGAGCTGTCATTCCAAGAGGAAGATGATTTTTCTTCTTGCCTTCCTCCTCCCCAATTAGAAGAATTGGTGTTCTTATAGTCATTCCATCCTCCAGTACTTTTGGGGTCCTTCCACTCCGTTGGGGTTGAGAGCTCACCCCATCCAGACTTGTTTTGATTGCTTTGGCTGGGTACATCGCCCCAGCCCCCTGAGTTCTTTGTCTGTGTGGCAGAGCTCTCCCACCCCTCAGTTCCTTTATCAGACTTCCCCTCGGGTCGTGGCATCTCTTCAATATCCCACACGGTATCTTGCTTAATTTGAGTCTGGCCCCAGCCGGTGTTGGAAAGCACTCGGGGGTCCAAGTCAGTCCTGCTCAGCAACGTCTGCAGGACTGCCTGGCAATCAGGATGCGTGGGCCTGTACGATCGGCGTCCAGAATTGTGACTGTCACTACTTCCTGCTTTGTGGTTGCTTCCAGTGCTTTGACCTCCAACCTCACTTCCTGCAGAGCTGGAAGATCTTCCCCAACAGGGAGCCTGGGAATTGCCTTGGTTTTCAGGAAGAGGGTGGCCTTTTTGATTGTCCCATGCTCCAGTGCTAGAATTTGGTTGGTTTGGACCACTCCACTCTCCAATCTTCAGTTCATCAGACCCAGACAGCTGTTTCCATTCTCCCTGAGAGACCCCAGATGTTAATTTGTTCCCTTCACCCCATTTGCTTTCGTTTGCGTGCTGAGGGCCAAAGTTCCAAGACCCACCACCCGTAGACCGGTTATTGTTATCCCAAGAATCACTTCTTGACCCATTAGGTTTTTGAACAGAAGCTCCTTTCCAGGAGTCCTCTCTATCCTTTCCATTGTTCCCATGGTTTCCAGAATTGCTCTGCCCAGAGACTGTTTCAGTTCCAGAAGACCCCCTAGCTGTACCCCAAGATCCAACACTCCCAGTCTTTCTTTCTCCAGTGCTTTGAGAAGGGGTGTCAGTGCTCCTGGAAGGGTTCCCCAAGCCCATTTCAAAGGGCATTCCCTTATTCTCCATAGGGTTTGGTGAACTTAAGTTCAAGGAGTTAGTGTTTCCATTTTTTGGTCCATCAGTGTTATGAATTTGAGCCTGTTCTCTGCCAGAGACAAAGTTAACACCCGCATTTTCCATCTTTGACTGCTGTTCCCTAGAGGTCTGACCTACTGTGCTAATCTGTGCATTGGAGCTACCACTATCAGATTCCAGAGTTCCTTTCCTAGAATTGCCCTCTTGAACCAGTGCTGGCCAAGCAGATGGGTTGCTATTTGGGTTAAAGTTGCTGAAACCAGAACCGGGACTGATTCTGTCTTGTCCACTCAAGTTCCTCCAATTACCTAGTCCATTGTTACTCTCGGCAGCAGGGTTGGAAGATTGAACAGATTTAGCCTTGGGATCAGATTTCCAGGCCCCAAGATTACATTCGTTTCCAGCGCTTCCAGACTGGCACTGGCTTCCTTTTCCTTTGTTACTAGTGGTGCTTCCTGGCAGAGCGTTCTTCTCCAAGCCAGGGTTCGAGGCACTGTTGTTATCGGTGGTGTTTTCGGAAGAAGACTCAGCATCTTTGCTGGCAATACAAGGCCACTCTTCCATGTCAGACCCGTCTACAATCACCTTGTCCCAGATGTGAGTTGGGTTGGTGCCGCTGTTGGAGGAGGCTCCAGGACCCCAAGTGGAATTTGCATAATTTGAAGCAGCAGCACCTCCAATTGCTGAATCTAAAAGAAAATAAACCAAGAAAACACCCAAAAAGGTGTAATTAGTAAGCTGGGTTATTTACAAGCATAGACCATCAGATTTTTGACATCAGTTATCCCACTTATTTTGCAGAGCATAAACTCCATAGTAACAGCTGCAGCAGTATTCATAAGTGAATATATACTAATACTACCAGTACTGGCTCATATGACAGCTTCCATGAAAATAAGGCAAACAGCTTAAAAAACTGGGTGACTCCCCTCCCAGACTCAATTCCTATGTTATACATTCCAAAGTAAAGATCACAATTTCTGGTTGCTAATACTTTCAATAGAAGATAAGATCAGCTTTCAGTGCCTGCCTGAGGCTTCCAATTCTTAGCTTAAACAATGAACATCCAATGAATGCCTTCCGGATCCCCCTTCACTGAGGGCCACCAATGAGGATCCAGACTTTACAACCAAAGTTGAAACTCCCTTGTAAGCTTTGAATATTGATGAACAGTGGTTTGTCTTCAACAACTAAGTCCCACCCACCAAGATCCAAAAGATCAAGCAGTTTCCAAGTACATTCTGTTCCTTCTGTTGCTTTAACCTCAATGCAAACGGAACAATAGCAAGGAAGTATGACTCTACTGATATTTTTATCCGTCTATCTTTTTAGCACAGAGTAACCCTTTTTTTTTCCTTCCAATTAAAAAACTTTCTGATTACACAGATCACAGGAAGAACTTAAAGAGGACAGACAAAGACAAGCTCAAAAGACTGCAAGGTTGCAAGGTTTTGAACTTAGAAATAGTTCAGACAATGAATGATGCATAGGCAACTCTGAACTTAGCAAGATCTTCAAATCAGTGGCTTTAACTGAACACTTAATTTCTGTAAAGATGTTCCAAAAGTACTAAGACTGGGGTGCTTGCTCGCATATAGCATGCTAAGACACAATTTAATGGACTGTTTTATGAAACCAGCCTTCCTTTGCTGCTTTTGACAGTGGCAATAATCATAACTAAGAAAGACTTTTCACCAATAAAATTTAAACCTTTTTGTCCAAAACTGTCTTGTATGCCCTGAATTACCACTGGTATTGGAAGAATTACATAGAACACCCATCATCTCAGTCTCCTGTATCAGTATGAGACAATAGTATCCTTGGTGTCATCTTTCAGGACACTAGTTTTGCAGAAGGATTTCAATCCTCGTAGAAAAAGGTCGATGTGAAGAAGGATTACGTGTTGACTTTTGATATTATCGTCAGCAACACTACCTATGACCATCTAGTGAATATAAAAATATGAGCAAGTAGGTAAGCTGCATGGTCTTCCCCATTGGGAACCTGCTTTTGTTTTCTTTCACGTGGCATGAATTTAACCACAGTATCAGTGCATACATGCTCGACCACATTGGGCCAAAACTGAAGTTCAGTTTGTCAACAGCCAGATGTGAGGTGGGACCAGTGATGGTACGAGGCAGATAACACTGCACTTCCATAAGCAGTTTGATGAAGCACCTAAGGCTGTGTCTAATAAGAGAGACACAGCCCCAGTGTCTCTCTTGTTCACCTGCTCCTTCCCACTCCTCTGGCACACCTACACTCTCATATGCTGGTGTCCATGCTCTCACGGATATTCAGTTGGGTGAACAGGCAAAAGTCATCCAGACTGAAATCAGTTTTAAAAACAAACCTAACGTAATTTTAATACAAGTCAGATGACCAGCTCAGTTAACTCGTTATGGAGCAGAAAAATGGATGGGGTGAGGCAGGTCTCAAGGACTCATATCTTTCCTGGCACTCCTGACTTACACTAGGATAATGCAACTAACCACTGGCTAATACAGCCCAACTAGTACCCTCTTAGTTGTTAATGCACCATTAAATGAAGTGTAAAAATATGAGAACATGTAATATCAAATTTCAACCTCAAGTTGAACCTTAGGTATCAAATAAATACGTACAACTTAAGGAGCCGCTCAAAATACTTCAAAATGGTCCACATACAGTACACCCAACAGCAAAAAATTTTGCTCATGAGAAGTTTTGAAAACTTTTAGAATGCTTCACTAACACAAATTTTTCTTAGTCAGTCTACTATAATAACTGTGAAGGCATACCAGTACCAAGATTTCATATAGGAACCAGACTTCAGTCCATGTTTTGTTTCAGGTGTTTCATCAAAAAAAGTTATCTCCAAGACATCTGGTTTTAAGCTGATAAGTAAAAATTCTGCCATTGTAGTTTGACATTCACCTTCTCCTTTATTAAACAGCAATTATCAAAGACAAGATAAATACTCTGTCAAACAGGGATTCACTACAAATGGATTCAAGTAGTGAAGCCACAAAACAAATGGAATTATTATTTTTCCTAGAATCCTATTTATTAAGGACAGCTATCCCACATAGCTGACTTCATTCTGTACAAGTCACCTGTTTTTAATTCCAAATCACAGAGAACTAAAAAGTTTGATTTCCACAATGGTAAAAAAATCATGATCCTATTGATCTGGCATGATTTTCAAAGAAAACTCAGACATACTGGTATTGTTATTTTCTTCTTCTTGACTTGCAAGTATTTAATATTTCTTTTTACAAAATCCAAGAACTGAAGCCGTCCTTGACTTCATAAGTCACCTAACTCTTTTTTTAAAAGGCAGATATTTTGAGTGGAATTTTGCTTGTTCTGCTATTATAATTAAAGAAGAAAAGCTACTGCAATTCACCAAGGGTCTAAAAAATTCAAGAGCAGCTTTAACTTCCCCATGTTCACCATACAACCCTAAAATCAATTTATCTTCTGGAATACAAAATGAATGGAAAAGTAAAAACAGAACAGTCACCACTTGTACAAAAAGGCTTATCTGAGTACAAAAGATTACTACCAAAAAACAGAAGTGAAGAGCAATAGGTCGCCTTTGTGTTTCATCCAGACAAGATGTGACAGACACCTGCCCTTTGCAGACCTGGCATCTACGTGCCTATTTTACGAGATGATACAAAAATGTGACAAGACAGGAAATTCATGTCAAAGAAACCTGAAGAGCCATTAGGAACTACTCAGTGACAACCATAAAATGCCGTTTATTTATGCCTCGCGTTTACCTTGCTGCAGAATATTTCAGCAACCAATTAAAACCACTCAAAGCATACTTGAAAAAATTAAACCTCTCGTTCCATCTAGTAGTAAAAATTATATCCATGGCTGCCAACAGAAGCCTATACACTGAAACAGCAGAAGCTCCCCAAGAGCAACCTGAGTTCTGTTATATAATGCCAGGCTTATGTAGAATTTCAGCCATCCCTTTCCTGACACGCACCAACGCCTTCCTTTACTACCATTTATTATCATCACTTGCCTGTTGCAGTCCCACTGTCGCTCTGCAGCAGTGCTCCTGTCACTGGTTGTGCGTTGTTTGGGTTTGCTCCTGGTGCTGCTGGGGAGGGAGGCCCTGCTCCACCCCCAAGGAGCATGCAGGATGGCGGAGGGGGCTGCCCACGTTTCAGTAACACTTTGTGGTCCTGCTGGCAACGGAATCGCGGCGGCACCTCCCGAGGCATGTAGCGGGCGGCGCTTGGCGGTTGTCCGTTCGGCACTGCCACCCTCTTGGCATTGTTGCCACCATTGACTGGTGGCGATGGAGAGTTGCCAATTGGGCTGGCAGCCACTGGTTGGCTTAAACTTGGTTTCGTCACTTCGGGCACTGAAAAACAGGAAGGATGAAAATCAGAAGTTTTTCCACTTAAACCTATGCTAGCTACAAGAACTCACTGTGACTCTTCATTTTCATTATCTAATCTCTGAAATACTGTGCAGCTTCCATCTTCTCAACAACAAAAAACAATTTAAAGAAGCAGGAATAAGCAGTAGCAGCAGACATTTTGCTCCCATGTGCAACTCTGTAGTCTAGGATGAAACTCTACGTTCATCAATTTTGCTCTAAGCCCAAAATTTCCTGCAAATGTAAAGTCGGCAACGAATATACCCTAGACAGTGACTAATTTTAAAATATGAGCAGTCAAATGTAACTGGCTCCACCATTCTGATCTTCAACTGGCTTTTGGATTGTTATGCATCACCATCTTAATGGGAAATCTGAAATCAAAACCCAAGCTTTCACCTGTTTACTAGGCTGCACAGCCACTGCCTAAACAAACAGAAAGATGGGAAATAATCTGCCTCCTTTTGGATTCAGAGGTAACAAATCTGAGTTGCTGCTGTTTGTGCTGCTCTTCAGCAAGGCAGTAATACCTGACTCTCACCCAAAAAACAGTCCTACACAGATCAACTGTATTTGGCTCACTTCAGGTTGCCCTGCTGGTCACCATGTGCCCCTAATCAAAGCCAAGCTGCTCCTCAGGACTATTAAGTACTGGAGAAGAAAACCACAAATCCTTGAGAAGCTAAGACCATCACAAAATTTGCTCAAGAGAGTCTAGACAAAGTAAGCACAATTAGTAAAACTTTTACAAATGTGAAATCAACACAAGTGGGTCTCTCTTTGGCAACATGAATGCACTATTCACCACATTTTACTTTTTAAGGGTTTTCTGATTTCTCTAGATAGGCTTTATTGCCCAAACCCCAAAAAGTTCCTACTAGCCATAAAATCAAGTTACTATTTTAGTGCTTTTCTTTCACTACTGGCAATTTCCCCACAAAATTTATCAAAAACTGATGCACAAAGCAAGATTAAATATATTTTTACAACAGCTAAATTATTTAGTTCAAATTTCAAGATCCTCATTCATCAGTCCTGTCTTCTCTATTAGACTTCTATGTGCCTTAATTTAAGTTTCCAAACCCAAGAAATTTCCATTCATTTTGGTACCTCTCTACAAGCAGCACTTTTGCTGTCTTTCATTCCCTTTATAAAGGTGGTTTCAGTCTTGGTTATTTGTCTAAAACTGTTGTAAAACAGAGAACTGAGTATTTCAGCTAATCTATCTCATCCACAATCTTCATTTTTTCTTCAAGTATTTCAATGCTGACAACACGTCTGCAGAATAGTTGTAGCTTCTCCATTTTAATCACCTCAACTTATTTCTTCTGAATACTCATATTCAGTGTTTCATCTTTGCTCATATGCCCCCTTCCTTTTCTAACAGTTTTGGTAAAGATCTGAATCTTGGCTCAAGTCAATAAAAGTACTCCTTAGGATCAAAGATTCTTACCTTTGGTTTTTTGATCTGTGACCTGCAAATTAAGAGCAAGAATGTAAATAGAGTTTTAAGCAGTGCAAAACAAATATTGAACATGTTGTGCTAAATCACAGTCTTAATAAATTAGCAAAATAACAGAGTTTGTTGTTCAATGAAAACAACCAACTGATTAACTACACAAGTCTAAACAGTATTCCTAGTTATATATATATATATACATATCTATTAAAGGTTTTCAGAAGTGTTACAACTGCTATAATAACTCTGCCTGATGCAGAAGTCACTGGCAGAAACAATCATACTTCACTCATGATTTTAAGTACTCAATCCTCCTCCTCATCCCAAACATGGCTTCCAAATCACAAATAAACACATCCCATAGCATTACAGTTCTCTCAGATTTTGGAGATGAAGTATTTCAGTTAAAGTGTAACAAAGCCTTCCTTCTGTTGAGAGTATCCTTACAGTAAGTAGACTGTTGGGGCCTGAAGTAACCACAGCAGTCTGTCTCTCTGCCATCTTCCCATTTCACCTTTCCTAGAACATCTCTTCCAAGGAGAAGTAACTCTAAACCTTACTGGATTCATTTCTACACTTACAAAGAGTACCAGCAACACCTATAAAGTAAATGTACTGAAAGCAACAAGAAGTCAAGGACTGAAATGAGTATTCATGCTGGCCAACAAACTCAATATGGGTTTGTATTTGTATCTGTACCCTACATTGTTTCAGCATAGCAGATTTCAAGCTACAGCAGTGACAAACACATCGCTGGTATATTCCCTGGAATTGTGTGTATTGTAGCATTTTTTGAACCTGTCCATCATGAGCTCCACTACACAATAATGAAAAACCCTAAAGATCATCATGTGTCAGGTTCTATGACACCTATTCTTAAAAGAAATTGCTGAACTAGTCCATATTTCTGGAAAGCACGCAGCATCAGTATAGAATAATGAAAGCACAAGTAAAAAGCAGTTTATTGTTGAAACTAACCAAGCCAGAACTCCTTTGTACAGTAAAGAATAAAAAGACAAACTGCACTAAATTGCTATGGCATCGTTTACTTTGGAAAGATGAAAACTGCAATATGGAAAGTGGAACATTCACTAAAATACCAAATCTTAAGCATTGTAACCTCACAGACATACACTATCCCAAAGCCTCAAGGACAATAAAAATGTATCTGGGCCAAAACCATGTCTGTACCAAGCCATACATCAATTTTCAACTTCACTTATGAAAAATCCTGTATGCATCAAATTACATCATCTTCTGTGACAGTTAAAGATTCTGTAACACGCTTAATTGACCCTGATGCTTGGCTACTAAAGGAAAAGAGGAAAAAATATTAATTAGCACAATCTGGTAATGCTGATATGTTTGCTAGAGTCAACAGTAGACACATTTAGTAAATTAGTAACTTGTCTACTTGGATAAAAAACATTTTACTGAATCCTTGAAAAATTCTACACGATAAACACAAATTACTTTAGACAAAAAAAAACCAACAAAACAAAACCTTCTGCCTGTATTGTCTATCTCTCCTAGTCAAAATGATGTGGTTTTGTGATTGCTTTCATCTAAAATTCAAAAGCTGAAAAAAATATGACAATGTCTCATATTTACAGCTGTCATCTCTCTGTGGGCAACCTACAAGCATCAGCAGGGCCGGAGCAGACACAGTGAATGGCAAGCTGGAATAAATCTCAGTCTACTGAGGAGCTTCCAAACAGCTCCCTGGACACCAACCACAGGTATATTTAAGCTGTGAACCTGTTTGTGTAACTTCCCTCGAAGTGATTTTTTTAAATTTTATTTTTTTTAAGTTTCCGACAATCCAGACAGAACAATTGTTTCATGTGAAACAAACTCAGTTTGAAAATGATACCCTGAAATGATTGCTGCTTATTTGGTGAACACCTCCACAAGCCAGTAAGAATGAACACACACATTTATATTTTGTCCATTTGGCTGCCCACTTTGCTATTCTTACCTATCTTCAGCTATTACTGTCAAGTTTGGCTTCTAAGAGATTAAATTACTTATCTTTATCCTTCCTGAGAGTGTGGCAGAATATGTACTGAACAACTTACTAGGTGAGAGACCACACAGGAAAGCTGGCAAATCTCTTTCGTATTCAAAGCACCAATTCCTCAATAAACACAGCACTGTTATCAAGATGATCAGTACAGCCTTTTCAAGTTTCCCTTTTATCACTCAGTATCAGCACATAATCTTCAAGTCTTTACTCCTTATTCATAAGGGTATGCTCTTTCTGGTTTCTACATGCCTTTTTTGTACTTGAACATTAAACAGCACCAACACCAAGTCAAAAAGACACTGGAGAGACCTTATCCGTAGCAACTGCTCTTTTGCACTGTTATTTGGGGATGAATCAACTGGATGAAGACAACTGACACACATTTATCCACACCCAGTTTAAATTGATAGACTCAAATTGGTGAAAAAGCCCTGGATAAGCCAAGATTTAACTGAGGTTGGCGCTGTCTGCTCTCAGCAGAAACCCACAGAATGTAAGAGTGAACACTGATCTTCCATCACCTGATCTGTTACTGAAGCAACTGAAAAACAGAGTACTGAAAGAAAGTAAAGCCTTTTGCTCTCAGTTTCATATCATCATTGAGGTTGGAAAGAACAGCCTCTGGAAAAAGGATGATCCTGGCAATTATAGACCAGTCAGTCTGACATCTATACCTGGCAAAATAATGGAACAGTTCATATTACGTGCCATCATGCAAGACTTGCAGGATGGCCAGGGTATCAGACCTAGCCAGCACGGATTTAGGAGGGGTAGATCATGTCTAACTAACCTGATCACTTTTTATGATCAGGTAACCCGGCTAGTGGATGCAGGGAAGGCTGTAGATGTTGTTTTTCTGGATTTCAGAAAGGCCTTCGACACTGTTTCCCATAGCATACTCCTACACAAGCTAGCTGGCCGTGGTCTGGATAGGAATACCCTTTGCTGGGTTCAAAACTGGCTGGATGGCCGGGCCCAAAGAGTGCTGGTGAATGGTGTCACATCTAGCTGGCGACCAGTCACCAGTGGTGTCCCTCAGGGTTCTGTGTTGGGACCAGTTTTGTTCAATATTTTTATTGACGATATGGATGAGGGCTTAGAGTCTTTTATTAGTAGTTTCGCTGATGATACCAAATTGGGTATGAGTGTAGACCAACTAGAGGGGTGTAGGGCTCTGCAGAGAGACTTGGAACGGCTGGACAAATGGACAGAATCAAATGGGATGAACTTCAATAAGTCCAAGTGCCGAGTATTGCACTTCGGCCATAATAATCCCCTGTACCGATACAAGCTGGGGATGGAGTGGCTGGATAATGCCCAGGTGGAAAGGGACCTGGGGGTGCTGGTTGACAGTCGATTGAATATGAGCCAGCAGTGTGCCCAGGTAGCCAAGAGGGCCAATGCCATCCTGGCCAGTATCAGAAATGGTATGGCCAGCAGGAACAGAGAGGTCATTCTTCCCCTGTACTCGGCACTGGTGAGGCCTCACTTGGAGTACTGTATCCAGTTCTGGGCCCCTCACTTTAAGAGGGACGTTGAGTTACTTGAGCGTGTCCAGAGGAGAGCAACGAAACTAATAAGGGGCTTGGAACACAAGCCATATGAAGAGCGACTGAGGGAGCTGGGGTTGTTCAGCCTGGAGAAAAGGAGACTAAGGGGTGACCTCATCACTCTCTACAACTTCCTGAAGGGTGGCTGTAGTGAGCTGGGGGTCGGCCTCTTTCTCCGGGCGACAACGGATAGAACAAGAGGACACAGTCTCAAGTTGCGTCAAGCTAGATGTAAGTTAGAAGTAAGAAGGAAATACTTCACAGAAAGAGTGGTCAGAAACTGGAATCATTTACCCAGTGAGGTGGTAGAGGCATCATCCCTTGAAGAATTTAAAAAAAGACTGGATGTGGCACTTGCTGCCATGATCTAGTTGAACAGTTAGAACATCGGCTGGACTAGATGATCTTATAGGTCTCTTCCAGTCTTGAAAATTCTGTGATTCTGTGATTCTGTGAAATCTAATCCATAGTTCCCACCTGTCCTCTAATCCACACCTGTCCTTCACCTGGCCCCAAGAGGCTTCTCAATTAGAAACAAAATCATCAAAACTGGATTGCACAGGACCATGTGAAACTCAGCTTTGAGCATCTAAAGACAGGGGCAGCACCACAACGTCTCTGGGAAACCTGTTTCAATGGTGGCCCAGCCACATACACACACAAAAAAGGAGTCTTTTTATGATTAGGCAGACTTTGAATATGTGCATAACACATTATGCTTTGCCAATGGGCACGGTGGAGAAGAGTCTGCCTCCATCTTTTTACTCCCTTCCACAAAATATTAATGTACATTGGTGAGATCTCCTGAGCCTCCTCTCCTCCAGGAGGAACAGTCATAACACTCCCAGCCTCTCCTCATTTGTCAGATCCTCCAGTCCCTTAATCATCTTAAAGGCCTTTTGCTGGACTTGCTCCAGGGTGGGTGCACCTATCCTATACTGGGAAGCCCAGAAAGGATTTTACTGGTAAAAAGCATGGATAACGCCCTAAGGGACTCAAGCTCCTGTGTCAAGTTAATTCCTAGGACAACCTGCAAGATGTTTTGTGCAAAAAACAGACCTTCTAGTACACCAAGTTTCAAACTTGTTTTCTTAGCAGAACCAATTTTTGGCGACTTACAAATTCTCCACAACTCAGACTTGAACTGGCAGACTTCAGTAAAAGTGCTATTTGCTACAGAAAATGTAAAATGCAAGTAATACTTAGCACAAAACATAAACAGAATCTTCAGTAGTAAATACTTCATATAAACTTCCTTAATGATATCTTAGAAAAAGGATCTTCCTGCTCTAATAAATATTTACTCAGTTTTACTGCAAGAATTGCAAAAGCCCATCAGTATTTCAATCCACAAACACCTCAAACAAGTAGCAGCTGTGTAGAGAGAGATCCAAAGAAGCCATATTAAGTAACCTAAACACTTGATATCAAAAAAATTCTTTCATTTTACATAGTACTCTAAGGAGAAGAAATATCCAAGTTAAACACTTCAGTTCCAGGAAAATGATGCAAAAAAGATTCTTTAAAGAAGCATCACTCTAAGAGTGGTGTCTTTAAAGTGCTTTTAAAGAGCACCACTCTTCACCAATCCGTTTTTAAGTTCAAACACAAAAATTTTAACATCTTATTACCACCACTATTTATGTTTCAGCTGGATAAAAGAATTCAAATATCAAAACTCACCTTCTGAGCAGAGTCCTTCTTTTTCTTATCCTCCTTCTTCCTTTTCTTGTCTTCCATTAACTGTTCTTCCCTTTCTTGCTCCTTCTCTCTGCCAAAACATGAGAAACAATGGTCTGAGTACAATCAAGTTGTGTAAGAGCCACACAGACCATAAACCTCTTCCCTGCAAGAGAGACAGTCAAGTTATCACACTCCTCTTATCATACTTCATTTCTAGCTGAGGGTTTCCATCCAATTGTGATAAGAAAAGCACCTTCCAGCTCAGTATGGCCACAATCATGCCACATGCTGCATAAAGGAAAATTCCTTTTTTCAGATCAGGTCTGTTGAGGCAGTTTCCCACATAAATTAATCACACAGCTGATAACAGAAAATATCTTCAAGACATTTTGGCCAAAGTACTCCTATAATTGGGTCATGCTATTATTTAACGAAGACTCTCATAAATCTTTTCATATGGTAAAAAAATAAAAAGGCAAGTTGTAATTTAATATAAGATAGTTTGGTCTGATACAACATTTATCTTCACAAGGGGAAGAGATTATTCTATTGCCTGTAGCTATGTCACTTGTAAGAGACTAGAAGTGTCACATCAAATCAAACCTATCATTTATTATACAAATCTCTAATTTAATTTCTAGGCTATTGTATCCACCCACAGAACTTTTGTGATGAAACTTGTAATATAAATTACTTTCCAGGCAATCTATTTTTTCCCACAAGAACATTCTTTCAAAAAAAGGGGAAAAAAAATACATGCAGCTGCTATTGTTGCCAAGCCATCATCTTGTTGCTATGTTCTGTATTAAATATGAAAGTACCATGGAATAGTTAATTTACTGCATACATACTATTGGCTGAGCTGTTTCTATGGTGAATCACATTTTTGTTAACCAGTTCTCTTCACCTCCTTATAAAGAAATTTAAGGCCAAATTTCCAGCTTACTTGGAGTAATTTCTTTTTATAGGGAAAGATTAAGACAAACATCATTAATGTAAAAAGATGATTTGACAGATGAGGAGTAGGATCAGAGACTCTACAAATGGGAACCAACTAACAACTATATTCCACAATCCTTAAGAAGAAAATTTTATAAAAATCAGAACAGTATTAAAAACAAAACTAGAGTTTATAATAGTACTGAACAATTTTTTTTTTTTTTACACCTAAATCAAAGGACTTTTTTGACCACAGTTTAAAAAAAGAGTTGAGTTAGCTTTGCTGTCATGTTGTACAGACTTTTCCTTGAATTGCATCTATACAGTAAAGGTAAAAGAAATGTCCTTCTTTTCATTTTCACTCATTACTCCAAAGCCAGGGTGCAAAGAGACATTTACACAACTGATGCCTACAAAAGTATTTTGATATGCCATGTATTAACAGCTTCCTGATTGAGGACTTCCAAGAACTCTCTAAATGACCAAGGTCCTACAGAGAGTAATAAATTACTTTGTGGTTTCCTGAAGCTGGGCTCCCTTTCTTCATGGATGGATAAAATTGATAAGGGCAAGATGAGTCCTTAGTAACAACATCCTGAGGTTATCACCAAATGCAATTACTACACTTTTTACAGTGAAGCACTGGGGGGCTTAGTGTACTTTGCACTGCCTGTCATAGCATTGAGACAGACTTTTTTATTTTCTTTGAGCCATAGATTGTGAGCAAGATGAAAAAGCATTCCTGTGACACCCTCATCATTTTAAGATGCTACTTTTACTATGTTTACTACTTTTATCTTGTCAAGCTGTGTATGCCTTTTGGGCTGCAGTGCATGCTACAACTATACACTATTTCCAAAAAACTTTCTTGCAGCAGGCAAATGTTAAAAAAGATGTTTTAAAGGAGATGTCTCAAAAGAGCTGCTGAAAAATGGTAGGATCAAAATACAAAATGACTTCCATTAACTGCTTGGCACACAGGCAGCTTTCTACTTAAAAGCACTTTCCTTATTTTTGTGAGCAGATGAGAAAGGAATAGGAAAGAAAGAGAAAAGAACCACATTCACAATCACAGCCGAAACTACGGCTTACAGTGATATACAGCCTTAAAAGGATTCCAGGACAAAAGATCCATAGCCTGAAAGTAATCACCTAGTTATGGTCTGCCTTTGTGATAAATTTAGGACATGGAGATTGCAATTGCCGCTGCCTTGTTTTTTGATCTATGTGGACTAAGGCTGCAGAGAAGCCCTTTTGCTTTGCATGACAACCTCCCCTTCTGCTCTTTTAGTAGAGATTTAATATTCCATTGGGTGCATCCTCAACAACCACAACACAGCAGCAACCAACACTTGGTTTACTTCATTTACCAAAACTTTATTTAGGCTTCAACTCACATAAGCTCTACTAAGGTAGAAAGGGCCTGTGTGAACACTTGGGCTTCACCACACGTAGGAGACCACGGAGCTCCTGACAAAGCGCCGAGCGAAACCTCACAAACACGTCAGAGGTACAAAGTTACACTTTCCAAATGACAGAGCAAGAGTAGATGCTACAGACACACTAACAAGGTACAACCACGGTGAAAGATCACTGAACTAGAAGGGTAAGTATCTTATTGTTATTCTGGGGAACACAGAGTGCTGCCTTCCCAATTCTACTCTTCGATGCATTTCACTAACATTTGTTTTATGATAGATGATTTCCCCCTTCAGCTGATTGCAAGATGCTTGTTGAATACAAGTTTAACTTGCAGTGTTAATGTGCTGAGAAATTCAACATCAACAAAGCTTTCAATCACCTCCTGGCTTTATTCCAGAGATAATGCTGCCCATTAGCATCTTATTAGCCAAAACAGTTCTTCCTGGCCTGCTGAAACTCAGGGTCCATCATGTGCTTTCCAGTAAACAGCTACTCACACTGAGGAGATCAACAGGGAGAGAAAACCCATCAACTGCAAGCAGAGTGAATTTAGAGTAATACAATGGGGTGTGGTTCCGGGTTTTGTTATGAGCACACTGTAATGGGAACACGGACACACAACCCTGAAGAGGAAGTCTGCTAAATAGCAATCAGCAGCCAGCTTTTTAATCTGTTTTTTTTTTTTTTTTTTTTTCCAAGAAAACATGTGTTGATCTAAAAATATGACCTAATTGCACTTTAAGATCTCCCACAAAATCTTAGAATCAACATAACTGAGAAGTATTTTAAAAGCATATTACAGATTTTAATTCCAAGTGTTTAAAGTAAGGCATATTAACAGTTTACAGATTATGAGAAACTGTAAATTGTAATCCAAAACGTTATCTTCATTCTAAAAAACGCAAACCCAAATAAATCCAGTATCTATGATGCATTACACCTTATCTATGTTCTTAAAACAACCTCTTCTGCCTAAATCAAAAGAAATTATTTTAGAGAAAAGAGGGTTTTTTTTCCACTAGTAACTAGAGACATAACAGAAAACAGTTGTGAAGCCCATGTTATCAAAACATCCATTTTAGGGGGGGAAAAAAAAGCAAAACCAGACATTCAAGAAACAAGTTCTCCCTCAAAACAATTTACCTGTTTTTGGAAATTGTTAATTTCTTGTAAAATTCTAATACTGATTTTTCCAGAAAATTCTATTTTAGAGATTGTTCTGACAACACGATGGGCTTAAGGCACAGGTAGAGGACAGAAGTTGCCTTCAAAGGCAACTCTTGTTGTCACAAACTGAACCGTGAGATGAGATGACGCACCACATATTGCACACTATCTGCTGCCAGCACACTTTGATAGGCAGAGATAAAGCGTCACACAGAATTAGTCCACACAAACCCCATAATCCTCTTAGGTCACCCTCAATCTAAAACTGCACAAAAAAGGTAAAAGTGAAATGTAAGAAATGAAGACTCCTAGAATGGCACTTTTGTGCATGCAACTCCCTTTTGCGACACCCCAGGACAATGGTGTGAGAGTTTGGAAGCTCCTCACAGGTGAAGATGTGCGCTGCCAGTACTGTGAGTCCTCCTCCCTCCTCCTGACCTCACACTTTACCTCATTTCAGCACAGTCAACTTGAGTAAGTTACACTGTGACACAGGAGTGGCAATAAACTTCTACAGGTGAACGCTGTTCTTTGTGCTGTGATAAGCACAGGGCAATTTACAAACCTGCTTCCAAATTGTGAGCCAACCTGTGTATCCTCTTTCAGAACACTGGGATTACTGAAACCACACTTGAAGGACCAGAAGCAATTTTCTATCTATATAGCTACCACATCACCTGAACTGCCAAGTCTTCCCTCAAGCCATCAGCCAGAACTAAAGGCCTTCACCCTAAGCAGAGAATGATTTGCACGCACAGACCACTGCCACTTAGAAGCAAAACCTGAGCTATTAATAACTCTTTCTTACAGATAAGCCTCTAGTGATCCAAAATATCAGACCACAGATATATTTCAAGTCTTTTGGAAACAGCTGGAAAGACTCAAAACTCGATTAAACCAGAAATTTATCCAACAATAAGGTATCCAATACTGGTCCAGATTTGAAGCAAAAGGATTTCAAGTGAACTACAAGCACCTAACTTCTCAACACTGCTGAAAGTTTTCTCGGTATTAAGTTATACAGCCTGGATATCAGCAGAATTAGGCATCACACACTGGTGTCTCAGATGTGTTGCAAAACACCTTTTAACAAGTTCAAGTCCAGGGGCAACTTCCACAACAGAAGCTCCCATCAATCCACACAGGGACAAAATGTCTTACAGCCAAGTGAAATGTCTTCAAGAGTGCTATTTCAGAAAACCTTGCTGCTGCCACTGGCAAGTGGTTTTCATTTACTTCCATTTTATTTCTCTTTACTAAGCTCTGTCCTTGACCTTCACTTGCTTGGACTTTTTCTGGAACTTAGATGAGTGTATGGGAAGCAAATTCAACTCACAATAATGCATTAAACAGCATAAAATTATTACAACTAAGGGTCATAAGCAATGAAGAAAAGGCATACTACCAACTCCCAAGTGAGTTCTTTGAGATGCAAGCCCTTCTTGCCGCAGCAATGAACACTGGCAGCCTACAGCTTGAAAAAGGGATGGAAGCTTTTAAATCATATCAGGAAGCTGGATGTCAGACACCAAAAATGAAGCAAAATTAAATGCACCACAACTAGAGCATAGAAATCCTTACAATTTTACTTCACTTTCATTTAACATATCCCACTCAACAGGCATGCTTCATTATTTCAGCAGCATGAGAAGAGTGTGGCATGTACAAACATGCAAGTGTGCTCCAGTGCATTTAAAGAGAACATCAAACAGAAGCAAGATGTAACACAGCATGGAATAAATTCCAGGGCTGACAGACCCTACATTCCTAAAAGGTAAAATTACTTCCACTAGACTAAGCCATGTAAATAAAGAGTTATGATCTTGCTGATCAAAGAATCAAAATGGGATTAATACATTTTATTTTAAAAGAAGTTAAAATACTCAACATCACAGCCTTCTTTCTTATTAGGCAATGTTTGCATGTATAGATTAGACAGCCATACAAAATATGCTTACATGGGAGATAGCCATTTTAGAAGTCAGTCTTTAGGCTGAACTGACAAAAACAGAATATGAAATTACTTTAGGCCAAGTGATTTCTGATGCTTATAAGGAAAAACAATTGATACTTCAGAATAGCATTCCTGAAGACCTAGAGTATAAAATCTTCAAAGAGGGGAAAAAAGTTATTTGTTTGCTTGAAGTGAGAGAGAAATTCAAACCATCACTGAAAAGCTCCAATACCGATGCAAGGTTCAAAACTGACCATCTAGGAAAAGGATTATTGTCCCACACTTTCTGAATCTAAGTGAAATCTCAATAGCAGAACTCAGCCCTTCAGAGTATGAAATTCAGACTTTCATATTTGCAATATGTGTAAATACTACACACACTATATGTAAGATAAAAGCCTGTCCTCTCTCTCTCCCCCAGGGAAAGCTGTGGATTTTATACAAACACAATACGTACTCACCACGTATTAAATAAAAGACAGAAAGGGTGTTTTTAGAAGTGCTCTTAAGCAGCATCTTCAAAAGATTATTCCTTTTCAAGAGTAAGCTGCTTTTTCTTCTCTTTGGCTGGAAGCCAGAACAGCGTCAGAGCAAGAGAGCTGCGCACTTCACCAGCGTGGCTGGCCCCGGCGATACGCCTTTATCGCAGCCCAGCATCAGCAGCTGGCCACTGCTGGGGACAACAACACCTCCACACACCAGCAAACTCACTCAGCTCAAAGGACATGTTCTAAGGAATGCTCCTCGCCAACTGTTATTACACTTGTTAACAGAGGAAAATTAATTCTTTGTCGTGTAGTCTACAGATAGAATTTTGTGATGTATCCATATGCACCGTTATCTATCTGTATCTTTGTGGTGTGTTCTATATATATTCTATACATGAGCATAAAGGGCTCTTTAAAGAGCTGGATGATATGAGCCCTACAGTACAACAAATGCTCACAGAAATTGAGGTTTTTTTCTCAGCTCTTCAGCAACTGAAGGGGGCAACTTCAGTTTTAAGAGTCAACTGTTCATAAGAAAACCTTGAAATACGTTAAAAAGATAAAAGATTCTAAAAAATTCTGTATTTCTTGCTTGCACTCCTTTAAGCAGAAACACTCTTTCCAGCTGTACAATTTCTATCTATTGATATATTAAAAAACTGGCTTCCAGATACAGTTTGAAGTTCCTACATGTTAGCCAACTGATAAAAAGGAAAGCATTAAGAAAATGGAGAGCTACAGCCAAAATTCTAAAACGTAAGATCTGATCAAGTTTTCTCCCCTACTTCAGCCTTTAAACACTTTGGAACTCTTGCAGAACTATAATTATTATTTCATAGCATGCACAACCATGCACACCAAAGACACAGGTAAAGTGCGTTTAGACAACTGTAAAATCTGGTAAAATTAGCCCAAGAGTGGCAAAACATGAGGTCAGAAATTTGCCTGTAATTAAGATGTCCGGTAATGTAGTCTTTTAGGACATCCCTTGGGCAAGACACAGTTCCTTTCAGGATTTAAAGATTTTATGTGATGATCAAAAAGCTTTCTTTTCCTCTATAAACTACTCACACATGAAGAAAGCTGCATTATCTATAAGCGCTTGCCAATAAAAATACCTGTGTCATTTTGACAGCCACAAGAAACAGCACAGACCAGTAAAAGGGTAACAGCTACCAGAATAAAATCAAGGAAGAACCTGTGCCTGCTACAGGGACACAAGTCACTTATTTCACTGGGAAGAGAGAGCTGGCAATCCTCAAGATCACTGTCTTCCCTCTATGAGAGCCAAAACTGGACACAGTATGTTAAAGATGGACTTCAAAGCGTTGAATGCCTTCTCCTGACCCACTGGCTATATCCTTGCTAATACAGCACAGCACATGGCTGGTTTCTTCACAGCAAGGACATCCTGCTGATTCACATTCTACTTTTTCTTCCACAGGACCTTCAGGTGTTGTTTCTGCAGAGCTACAGTCTAATCAGTGGATGTCTAGCCTAGGCTATAGCAGGGGGTTCTTTTGACACAGGTGTAGTACTTTCCATCTACAATTGTTAAATTTCAAGAGGCTTGTCAGGCCCTTTTCTCCAGCCTACTGCATTTCCCCTGAATGACAACCTTAATCTCCAGAGGTGTCAACCATTCAGCCTCATTTGGTATCACCTGCAAAGGTGCTGAGGGTTTGTTCCATCCCAACAGAGCACGTCCTTAATACACATGCTGAACATGAGCAGCACCAGACTGCCCTGCTGCCAGTGCACTGCTGACTAGTACCAGCTCTGTGTCACCAGCTGGAAATGCAGCTCTGGAATACTTCCTCTAAAAATGCATTAGCATAGAACAAAAGCACAGCTCTGTACTTAGTGGTCCAGTGAGCAGGAAACTAATTACTGACACATGCTCTGCAGAAGGACTGCAGCAGGCAGCTAAATGAGCCACCCTCCACTCCAGGTCTGTACCAGACACCACTGCAGTCAGCAGCCCAGGTCACTTCAACAAGTGAGGCTCAAACCTCTCTTGGCAGCTTTGCCAATGTCTTACTGGGGCTTTGAACATGTTACAAACTGGGACACCAGTATTACTGCCACCTTAATAGTGCATTCTTGTAGATATGTATGAGAAGTGCTATTAAAGTAATACTTACTATCAGTACAACTGCAGTTAAAAATGAAATGCCAACTCCTGACTACAGCATAAATTTGATTTTAACAAAAGAACTCTGTACTTTCTTAGAGGACAAACTTCTGTCTTAAATGCCAAGAAAAGAATTATCTTTCAACACTAAAAGAGTCATAGGAAATTTATTTATTTCCCATAGTAAGGTAACTATGCCACAGTGCACACAACAATTATGACACTTGTTTTAATGTCAGAATGTGACACTTCAGAAAAGAATACTGATAAGTATAATACAGTTTAATCAAATGAAACATTTTCTGCCAGAACATCGTTTGTGGCACCAGCATAGGCTGCACAGACAGTAAAAAACCGGATTATACAGAATCTTTAACAAGCAGTTACATTTATTTTAAACTTTGACATTTATATATATATTTGTGCTTCTCAGTCAATAAAACCCTAGGACCTAAAAGCCATCCTGGTAAAGATCCAGACTATCTACAGATAAAGAACACACTTAAAGAGGAAGGTGAAAATAAAGAAAACATCAGACAACATTATTACAGTGTTACTTGCTGCACTTTTTAACACACTTGAAAATACTGGAGGCTTTCTTAGCATTCATGATATGGCACTTCAGATCAAGAAAAAAATTAAAATATAAATATCAGTGAAGCAGTTTCTATTTAGTGGCTATTGAATTACTGGGAAAAAATCCCTCACCAAACCAAGCCAAGACACAGTCATACTGCTTACAGGCAGCTTCTCCTGAACTGCAAGATGCTTGAATTCTACCTGCATGAGGATATTATAAGGATACCCTTGCAGTTGCAGAGTGGTGTAATTTACATTTCATTTTGGAAGGAATCTGACTGCTTACTTTTATTCAGTTTCCAAAGAAACACTCTAAATTTATATGCTACAAAAACCAAAACACTTTATGCAAGTTAAAAGTCTGACAAGCACATTACATACCTCCAGATCTGTGTAATATTATAAAATTTTCCACATGCAGTGCTTCAGGGCACTGTAGTAATGAAAATAACATTTATCAAACTGTAAGTCATTATTTTAATTATACTAAATCAGAATACTAAAGGTAGAATGTATTTAATTTTATCAGTGTGAAGTTAAGAACAAGGCTTTCCACACTAAGTTATTATTCATTGGTTGTAGGTCAAAGTGGAAGAACCAGCAAGTTAAGGTTGTTTTTTAAATGTATTAGAAGTTCAAACAACTCTGTACAGCTTGCTCAGATTTTCTTGGCAAAGGTATTAAGGTTTGTATTTTCCACTCCATTTATTACCTGAGGCAATATTTATTTTTAACAGGTAAGAAAATTCATTCAGTTACTTGCTGCAAATATTCAGTTACAAACTTCCAGGCCTGCCATGATCCATATCAGGAAGTCTAAGTTAAGGCAGAAGCAAGTAACATATTTTGCAGCTCTGGAAAATGCTGTATAAATCTCAACAAATTACTCTATCTTGGAACAAATCTACCTAAATATATGTTCAGCTGAAGCCAGGCAGGTAAATTCTTAATATTCCATTACTACAAGGCACACTCCATAAATTAAGGCTTATAACTAGGGTCATATAAAGCATGGGGGTTTAAATAACTGCTGTTTTTCAAGACTACAAACCATTGTTTATTCTCAGTAGGGACAAACACTGCTCCTCTTCATCCTTAGGCCAGCTAAGCTGAGAGCTGAAGCAGGACTAAAGACAAGTAATAAAGCCCCCAGGAACAAGCTGTCCAGCCAGACTGCAATAAAGCAGGACAAAGATCCAGGTGCTTTCAATTTGAATTCACTGTACTGCACAACCATAAACTGGCACTTACATTCAGCCATGCCTCACACTTCACTGGGCAAGCTGCTCACCTTGCTGAAGTACTTCAAATAAAAGTTCTGATGCCCCTTGTTCTAAACCACACCTATGCATTTTGTGCAATGAATAAAATGCAGATATAGCACTGTGTAGGAAATAAAAAAATAAAGGAAATAAAAAGCCCTGTATTTGCATGTGTGAAGCATGGCAAAGAACTATTTAATGCTACTGTGCCTTATATAATTAGGTAAATGTCTAGCTGGCTCAGTCTTGAAACAGATGTATACTTTTCAAAAGTTCCTCACTATCTTGTAATTTTAATGACAGTATGTAATCATAACCTTCCTCTGTCAGTTGAGGAAAAAACCTCACAAGTGACTGAGATTTATATTATTATGCAATAGTCAAATACAAGATGCTATAAGAGCTGACTATCAATCTTGACAATCACAAAGCTCAAATACAGGCAACATTCAGCCTGAAGAAAGAACTTGTTTACCAGCTGAGTACCATGGATTAGTGAGCTCTTAGAATGCAATAAAGATTATATACAGTGAAGTTGCATACTCAACTCAAATGAGAGAGATCGGTAACAGGCAAAATCCAGTCTGGTCTGTGAGCAGATAACACACGCTCAAGTTCTCATGTTGACTCTGAAATGCAACTGTCACATCCACTCCCTTCTCACCCTCTGCCCCCGTTAATGATCTGTTTCCTTAAGAAATACCTGCTATGTTTAGCAGCTCAGTAAAGTTGTGTATGCTTGTTTACTTTTTACCTTTTTTCCCTTAGAATGGACTTGGGGGAGAAAAGGATGGCATTTAATAACACATGCTGCAAAACAGAGCTTTCCCAGGATATGTAACAAAACAAGAGACTGCATGACCTGCTCAAGGTTACAGAATGACTCCATTGCTCACTCTGAATTCAAAACTGGTATCCTTCTGACTCCTCCTGCATTTTCACTAATAAAATAATACCACTACTGACCACTTGCAGAGTTCCTTTCATCACAGGATGTCAAAGGCCTTTATAAATATTAATTAAGCATTGCAACAACACTAAGACGTATGTAAAACTTAATTCTGTACATGAGTAAACCCAAGCAAAGAATAAATAACTATGTTCAAAGCCACAGGACAAGTCAGCAGTATGGAGAGAAACGGCTCTTGCCATTAAGGAGCACTCCATTAGAAACAAGGACATTAATACCTCAAATGTGATGTGAAGAGCCCTTGATCACCAATACATTACTATAAAACCTGGTCATGTGCAATCCTGCAAAGACCACACTAAATTTCAGGCAGCATTCTTAGGAAGACACTAACTCTCTCTTCCTCCAAACACAGCAAACAGTTCTCATGAGACTTTTTAAAAATACTGTATTTTTTGTTTGGCAATTTCTTTTAGTGAAGATAAGTATGAGTGTGATATTCTTTGGTAAATTAAAATTACCTAGTGATATTGAGCTCAGACACAATTCAAACATGAATTCAGACCTCACAACTGCAAGTAAGCTACTTCCTAACATTCAATCATGTACTCCAGTGATTAAGGAAGCAAAATATCAGTTGGTTTTTTTTTGAGAACTCAATGCCCATTCTCTAAAGAAATAACCACAAGTCCAATAAAGTGCACTGTATTCACAAACTATACTGGAGTCATCACTTGAGTGAGTACTCAGCGATCTTATAACTTGAGATAACATGTCCACATCTGCCCTGCAACAAACATGACTCTTTTGCATCTGTTTTCTCTTTCCAATAACTGAACTACAATAAATCAACCCAAAACACTGACAGTTTTACTGTGAAAGCTGACCACAATGAAACATATGCAAGTTAATTGCTTCTATGTACTGCCACATTTGCAGATTTTAATGACAGAAGTGAAATTAATTTTTGTATTTCTTAAAATTGTTGTTAACCTACTGAAAAACCCCAAGATGACCAGCTCTAAACTCCTGCTAAAAACTCACTTTAAATTCCATTTAATTTTCATTACTCATTTTTTCCCCTGAAAGAAAAGAGAATCTGACATTAATGTCAGCAAAAAATACTTCTGCTTTGGAGAAAGACAAAACAAGTTGTGCTAAAAATATTTGCAGATTCACTTTGTAGTGAACTCTGTATGAGAAAAGGAGACTGTTGTTGCAATGTTAACAAAGAAGTTCAATGAAAAATTATGTAATGTCACCCCAACAGACCTTCAGGTTTTTCACGGTTATTTTTTAAAACATTCTTAATAGTTCAACAACCAATTTTCCTTTGCACCAAAATAACAAGATTCA
Source organism: Ammospiza nelsoni (assembly GCF_027579445.1). Taxonomy (NCBI): domain Eukaryota; kingdom Metazoa; phylum Chordata; class Aves; order Passeriformes; family Passerellidae; genus Ammospiza; species Ammospiza nelsoni. Next base: position 49,579,040 of record NC_080637.1, read on the forward strand.
GTGAAGGCTGACAAAGAATTAGTTGGCCGAATGGAAAACAGGTTTGTGTGTTGTGTTTTACATAACAAAGTATGCTTTTCATTTGGCTACTGAATGAATGCCTGGACATGGTGTTTTGGATTTTTTTCACCCTTTCAAAAGGACAATCTGGCAGCAGAAACTTAAGTCTCTGGGCAATAAAGGTGTGTATCACCAAGTTGTCCTGTAGCACAAAACCAGAGAGCAATTCAGCATTATATTTGGTACACAGCTTTCATCACACAAAGCATTTTTTCCTACTCACTACATGGGACAACAGCTCCTTAACATAGTTTAAGTTATCATTCATGCATTATGCCTTCAACAGAGGACTGATGAAATTTAACAGCTTGGCTTCAATAAATGGCCTTCCACCCCCACTAATTCTTCAAAAACCAACAGCACAAAGTTGCTGAGTTTTCCTGAGTTAAACCAGTCACCCAATCCTCAACAAAAAAAGTCTTGAAGAGTCTAATCAACTCATTGCCACTTAGAAGTAAGACCAAGTTCGAGATCAAATACTGCTGAGATGTATCCCAACATATCTGGAAACCAAGAGGGAGCAGCCTCTCAGTCTGCAGCTTTACTGACAGTGATGGTATCATGTGCCCTCCAAACAAACAGACCTGCTACAGACAACCATTAACATGGAGCTCTCCATGTGTGGAAAAGCACAGATATGTGATTTTAGCCAGTACTCAGTGGAGTTTCATTACCTTCACAAAGCTGCTGATCCCCAGCTTTTATCTAGTAATGGATATCCTGTGCAAAATGTCTAATTGTGTTGCAGCATTTTCTCACACTTTTTTGAGTCAGTCTAAGTCATGGAGGACTGCATGTATACAAAGAAAGGAGTTACAACTATAATGTTACAGACCATGGTTGTAGTAGGGTCATCGAGATTCCACTGCAGACTACATAAGGTCAGGATTCCCTGTGCCAGTAGTAAAGAGATACAGTATTTACTGCATCAATAAATCACTCTATTTTATAAAGCTACTATTTGATATTTGTTGTCTATAGATAACCACAGGTAATAAAAACCTAAAATCTGGTGAAACAGCAATGTTAAACTGCAAGCCAGGTGTTTCAGAGTGAAAAGCAAAAAGCTTAAATACATTTACCACTCTAAGTGTATAATTAAAATACTGTTCTGTCATACATCAACTCTGGCATGCATTTCAATGTTTCTTTACAATATGAAATCAGATATAAACTTCCTCCTTCCCCACTTTTGTATGAAGATTTAAACACTGATAAAAGTTACCTTGATAAATTCAATCCCATAAGCCATGTCCTTCAAATGGCTTTTAGGATCAGATGCACTGCACCATTGACAGGATGGAGCAATATTTGTAAATGCACACGACACTGCTGAAGTGAGTCATTTGCTAATACACCATGCCCTCCTCTTGTTTGGGAGCTTGCACCTGCTGTTAAAAGGCTGCCAGGCAGGGATCAGATCTCATTAGATCCTCAATGAGGATGACAGACTGCACACCCTGCTCAAGAAACTAGGTAAATCACAAGGGAATTAAAGTCTTCTCTTTGCTGCATTGCTACAGACTTTCTAAAGGCCAAAGGCATGAGACTTACTCCTAAAATGTAAGTGAATAAATGGAAGGTGTGGCTCTTACTAAGAAATTTGATACACTCTCAAACACTGAAGAAAAGTGAATTTCATTCTGCTGAATTAGCTCAAAACAAAGAAATATGCTAGACTTGACATCTACTTCTAAAGCACCAAGATCTCAGGGGCACTGAAAAATGACTGTGTTTGATGCTTAGGTTATATGGTAAGCACAGACATTCTTTGCAGAGCCTGATGTGGAAGCATGTCATCCCCAGAGGCTGCTTCTCACCCTTCTTACTGCAACCAGCTGGCCCATCCTCTTCATTAGTAATTTTTCATTCAAAAATGAGATCAATAAATTATTCAAAACATCACAACTCAATACTCCATGTCATGACTCGTGCCTTATTAAGATGTAATCTGAAATTATTCATTGGCATGCAGAATGAAAACGAGAGAATTATAAAGACTCTGTGCAGGAAATGGGAAAAATGCAAACAAACACAGAAGAAGTGCAAGATGTGACTTGTTTTGAACTGTAAGAAACAAAAAATCCTTCCTTGTGAAACTGCTTAAGCAGCCAAAAAATTCAAAGCCTTTCCAAACTCATTATATGTCCTCATATAATCACTTGAGTTTTGAGGACAAAGATTTGATTCTGGCATTCTAAGAAAATGATTACCTGAGATCTCAGAATAGCATAAAGAACCAAACACTCTCACCAAGGCATACAGCATCTACAAGCACCACTTGCACTCTCAATATCTATAACCTCATTTCTGCCTCTCCTCAACTGCAAATTCAGCACTCATATGCAATGCTGATCACTCTTCCCAGTTAACAGCATCACATCAAAACTCTGAAATCTACTGGTTTGCTGTTTGCACAGGATACTGTAAAAACAGTGGAAAAGATACAGACCACCAAAACATAATGGTAAGTGTAAGTGGCATTACTATACATATCCCTGAATTTCAAAGACTCAAATTTATGCTGTGCTTTTGAAGAACACCAAATTTGACATTAGCTATGCACCCTTCTGTCTCTGTGATAAACATATATTCTAGCAATAATTCTAAAGGCCAACATTAAATTCCTAAGCATATTGTATCATACATCTGCATGTTAAGATATGACTGAGTATGTATCAAGGAAAATTCCTTCTATTTTAGCAACCTCCCAGGAAAACTTTCACAGTGTAATTCAGAAAGCAAATAAATATCAGTAAGGAAAAAAATCCCACCTCTTTCTCACATGCATACAAGTATACCTTATGTGCACATAATGTACAGCAATGTAGAAATGCCTCACTCTTTGAAGGTTTTTAAGCTATAATTTTTCCTCATGCTCTTGGCAAGCTATGTTTGGAAAGGTAAGACAGCTGTCAGTATGCCACAGAAAGCATTATCAGGAAGGATATTACACGTTCACTCAAGAGCTTTGTAAGGCCACAGAAAATTGTGACTACTTGATGATAAATCCATTTTTAAAGAGACCACTCCAAGGATAAATCAAGTTAACACCACAGTTACCACTAGAAATACCACTGCTTAGTCAAATGTTGTTTCTAAAAGAATTAAAGCAGGAAGTTACTAGAATTCAAGGAACAAAACCATCACAAGCAGCAGCCAGTGCATTACAATAAAGTCCTGCCACCCTAAATCACACATCTCCCTGACTGAGACAGGAAAACACAGGCCGGTGCTCAACACTGTAGTGCCCACCTTCCCCATTACCTGTGCACAGCCTGAGACACCCATAGAGGGCACCTTAGAAAACTGTAGAAATGTCTCTTCTCCACTTCAAAAAGACTGTAAGAGGGAGGAGAACAGCATTCTGCAGGCCACACAATCATACCTGTTTAACAGTTTATTTTAAATTAAGTAGCCACAACAGTTATGAGGCAGAAGCAAAATAAATTCTAGAAAATAGTCCATTAATAAGCAGAGATGATTGCCACCTCTCACAGTCACTAATCTGGTAGGCTATTTTTGATTCATCCATTTTTACAGTCCTGATACTGTGCACCAATCTCTAGTTGCATTTTTTTGTTTAAAAAGTTAACTTTATTTCATGCCTTCTAGAAATAAAGCACAGATTAAACCACCTAGTCTAGACATGCAACTCTTATTAATTGCTAAATAAACAATCATTTCCTTATTTCTTAAGCAATGACATTAGAAAGTTTAAGTGAAAAGTGTTCACTGTATCCTCAGGCATTTGTCTAAACCAAGGGTAGTCTCCCATCAGGAAAGAATTTCTTTTAACTATGGCTGCAATTTTTATGGAATTGGTGCCTGCCCAATCTCAGCACACAGCCATCTGAGAGCTTCTTCTATTTGCATTGAGTGCAGTAGGCAAGATTTCTGAAATCTCATTCCTTGTCTCTTTCCAGGAATTATAATTTACAGCTTAAGTGATGAATTTCACTTGCTGCTTAAGTCATTCACAGATAGAGTACCAGATCCATTCATAACTTCAAGCCCATGTAAGTATCTCCTGCTTTTGAATACAGTAGTTTAAGGTAACTTAAGAAATTTTTCAAAATATTAAATAATCAATAAGGACTGAATACACATCTTGCTTACACGTGTCCATTCACACTCAGAAAGATGGAAACATTTTATAACTAACTACACATTACTATTAAAGAAGACATTTCTCTTGTAAACCAAGCCAGCTCTAGAATCTCTCTATTCCAGAAAGGCTGCATTCCTTCACAACATGGAAATTCTTGTCAGAAAATTTCTTCAACATACAAAAATTCTAAGATGACAGGAACTTGCAGACCATGTACAACATGGCTATGGATAATCATCCAGGCATGGCCACTCTCTTTTTCTGTTACGGAAGTGGGAAATTCTAAAGTAAGACGTAATCCAGAAAAGAATCCAGAATGAGGAAACTATTGAACTGCCACCTCAGAGATTACAGAAGAACATGACCACAACAGTACACAGAAAATAAAAATGTTAAGTTACAAGAGAAAAAGTGAGGTAAAAATTATAGCGATATAAATGAAATTTTAGCATTTAACATATTTTTGAAGTACCAAGATTAAGCTGATTTGTCCTGTTAAATTTTCCATCCAAGTAGTGTTTGCTACTTTTAGGCTACTTTTTGCCTTGCTGCATTACACAAGATTATTTTTAATCAAAACGAGACATTTCTCATGTTCAGTGATGTCAAAGAAATATATGCATAAAACTCACAGACTATAATCTTCAAAGAGTAACACAAATTCTTTACTTCTGAGTGGTTAGAAGTGTGCACCCTTTTTCAGCATCAGTCCTAACAGAAACAGCTAAATCAGAAAAGCATTCAGCACACAGATCTACCTAAGTTCGGCATCTTTCCAGTGACGAATATAATTCTGACCTCTGCTGACAGAAGACCTGAAGACTCCTATCTTTAATTAACCACTACCCCTTCCTATCTAAATGTCACTAGTGTGCAACACAGCAGTTTCCTTTTTTTAGGCACTAGACAAAAGCAGTGTATGATCATGACACAGATGTCAGATATTCACTGTTCCACAAAACACTGCACTTCTAATCTAGTCACTTAAACCTTCTCTCGATCCTCTTTAAGAAAGGTAGCTCTGCATAAAGGCAGGTCAACTCTTTGCTGCTATATAAAGTTGAAGGTCAAAATACGTAAGCTGATGTGGGAGACTATTTCCTGCTGAAAGAAAAGCCCTTTAAACACTAGAACCTCAAATCTAATTTGTCAGCTTATTGATGCTTCCATGCGCACCGCCGGTGCAAAGCATCTGTCTTTCTGTGAAGCCACTGTTTTGGATAAATGGTTAATGCTACCTAGCAGAAAATTAGCATGACCTTATAGTAGAAGCAATACAGAATTCAGTCACTTATGTAAGCATTTAAAATTCCAAATTTTAGGTGAAAGACAAGACCTTCAGCTTTAATCAAATCTATCTGCTAAGCTGGAGGTGCCAACTGGACTTATGGTTATCAGTAACTGTGACCTACACTTGACTGACCTAAATAGGGAAGTGCACCAAGTAAGAGTCACCCAACTTTTTCTTATGCCCTTTCTAAAGAGTATAAAAGAGAAAAAAATACATTTGGCTTCACTGGAAACATTTTTAGTCAAACCAGCCCTTTAAATGCTTCCACTTAACTAACATCTTTTAACGAGAGAGTGGGGGAAACTTTATTCAGCCACTGAAGCTATGCTACTTAAATTAAGGGGCAACACAGCTCAGAATGAAACAAGCTCTCATCTGGGTCTCCCACTCACCATTGCAGAATCTAGCCCATAACACTGTTACTGGTGATGACTGGGCAGCAACCCCAAACTCAGCAACTCATCACTAGATGGCTACAGTATTTCTGGAAGACCCGTTGGGAAGAACTATACAGTTTACTTACAGTATATTACCAGCTGTAATAGGTGAATAAAGCAAGACCTGCCACAACAAAATCTACCTCTGAAGTGGTCCAGGCTTATGCAACAAACCTGACAAACCCAGTTTAAATGTCTTCTGAAGCCACAGCCGAAGGCAAGTGGGACTTGTAAACACTCAAACAGCTGAAACCAAAAAGGAAACTCAAAGGGTTTTCCACAGGGCTTGGTTTGGAGCAAGTGGTTGTGTGGCACTTGGCTGCTCATTGGGTTTAAACCACAACAGTGCATAAAAAAAGAGGGTGAGTAAACAAGCAGACCACTGTAATACTCAAATTAATTATTCTGATTTTCATTAACTATCAATGAAATTTTTAGATGCATCCTCAAATTGCACACCACTCAGAGTCAATTCTTTCCAAAGAATGAGGCACAGTCACATTGCATACACCCAGAGACATCAGTGCTTCAACTCCTCAGGAGTGAGGTATTCCACTATTAAGCTTTTGATGGACTGTTTTGATGGACTTCTACTGTTAAGCTTTTGACCTGGACTTCTTTTTAAAACTATTTAGCGTTTTTGTTACTTTCAACAAACAAAATTAAACTTACTTCCTGGTAAGCAAACAAAAACCACCTCAGTCTTTTGTTTGGTTCTGGGGGTTTTTTTTTGTATTGCTTGTATTCTCTGGCTGAGTTCCACATTCCTAATTTAGGAAAATAACCTTACTATACATATGCATAAAGCCTCAGTTAGCAAAACATAGCACATAGATTAATAAAAGTACCCCACGTAAAAAGAAAAATTCTACTTTGCTATTAGAGTTTGCTATTAATGACATTTTGCCTGGAAAAGAAGTCCCTTTTACTGTGAAATGGACTTTAAAATCCCTGTCAAGACTTTTAATAGCAAAGAAAAAGAATTCATAATGGTGATGTTGATTCTATAATAATATTTTAGATCAAAGCCTTCTTCCTAAAGGGAGCTCCTGAAATAACCAGAGCTGCCCATACATTCAATAGAAGCTACTCCAAGCTTTTACTTCAGGAAGGAAGAAAATACCAGGCAGCAAACCTTCAGCAGGTTCTTTCATACTGCACTGAAAGATAACAATGTTTAAAGCCTCATTAAAAACCCCACAGTATTAAATACAGAATGTGAATTTCAGTTTAATAAACAGTCAACTTCAGGCAGACCGTCTCTGAACTAGGTTTTCACTTCTATTTTAAAACATCAAAGAAAATCAAATTTCAGGGCATTTTCTTCATGTCATTAGTATTTCTCAAGGTAGCATGCAGAGCAGTAGCTTTTAAGCCTGAATTCCTCTACACTCAGAAAAAGCCCTTAGTCTGACCTCAAGGCACTGCACTAGGATTTGTCACAATTTGTGACCCAGCTATGTTAATCACGCTCCTTGGCAAGCGGAAACCCACAAGTGCTGAACCAACTTTTAACACTAAAGTTTCAGCTCTTGAATTTTGAGAAAGGCAGATTACACAATTCCATCTCTTTACCCACATTATGATTTCGGTTACATCAGCTTTGTTCCCTTAAATCCACGAAGGAGAAAGAAAAAAAGCACCATTCTATTCACAATTCAATACAGCTGTGTATGACTGGCTTCAGCCCCAGGCCACAAGCCAGGAACTTCTGAGTTCAAGTCTGGCTCTGCCTCTGCCTTTCTGTGTGGCCTCTGGATTTCTCTGCTGCTCCTCTAACGTCTGTACACTTACCTTACAGAAAGGCATTTGCTTCGCTTGTGCAGGCTTTTCCCAAACACAAAACTCGAACTGACTTTGAGAGCCATTTTTATTGTGTACTGAACACCAATGCCCTGCCAAGAAGTCTCTGTCAGTTGATACCTGGTGGTTTTTAACTGTAGTAACTGCCAACATGCCCTTATTACACATATGCATACACACACCCCTGTCAGACACAAGCAAATAGAAAAATACGCTGTAAGCTGGAAAATAGACAATTATTTCAAAGTTTCTTAAGACACAACATGAAAAAATGAAATTGAGTTACATGCTATAATTCAACTTACAATGAAGAGCTATCTGCAACCTTGTTCTTTTTAATGCACTGATCCAGTGATGAAGCCTGTTTTTAACAGCTCAGTATGAAACAAACAGAGTAAGCAATGCTCAAGCTAAAATGATCACAGCAACTAATATTTAGAACATTACCTAAACAATAGAAGAATGGCCTAAGAATGCAAAGGAGAAGAAGCATTTAAGCTTATCCAAGTTATCTAATACTAGCTGAAGCATCATTTAAAAGGTAAGTTTTTTCAAGAAAAAGATCAAGAGAAGTTACATAAATTTAAGCTGACCCTATACTTGGCAAGTCCATGGTAGGAGAGTTTCACTTCACATCACCTGGACTGAACCAAACCGTTACAGCCTTTTCTGAGTGTGAAACACACAAATACAGCTCATCATCTTTAAAACAGTCACCTTTAAATCCACATCTGAGAAACAATCTTGTCCCCAAAACTTTATCAAGACAGGCTGAATTTCCAAAATTTAACTTCTCTGGTTTTCAATGGCCCAACTAGAGCAAGCTAGCTTAAAGAACTCTGCATCTGAAGCTTTAGGGTACACTAAGCTGCAAAAGTAAATTTTAGACTCTCAAAGTTGAGCTTTTGTCTGCTTTTGCCTTTTTCATCTTGTTATACCTAAAATCTGGTAAAACCACACTTCCTACAGTTTTTTATGTCAGGATATATATTTTATTTATAGTAACTGGCAAATGTAGAGCAAAACTATCTCCTAATATATAACATAGCAGAGTTAATTGGATGCAGAATAATGTGTTATTTCATGATAAAAACAGTCACTCAAGGACTTAACGAGAAGTCACCATTCCAGAACAGCTACCATGTAAGATGAGGTGGTTAAATGCAAATTCAGATAGCTTTTGCACAAGAAGACTAAACTGGTTTCAACAGCTGAAAAATTATCTGCATGTAAGGCTTAGGATTCTCCCATATCTATCTTCCTCTCTTCCCAGCATTGCTTGGACTGGTTGATATGTATCAAGCAGATAATGTGAACATTACCTGCAAAAGAACAGAAATCTGGACTCTGTAACTAAGGCTATTTAATTTTAAATTCCCATTAATATTGCAACAACTGACTTCTCTAGCACCAGCTGGAATCTCATTTTATACTAGGCTGAAAAAAGCTTTTGGGGTTTTACTTCAGGTTAACCAAGCATGTTAGAGACAATTTGAACATAGCCCACATTTAGATTCCCACCAGTGCCCATGAACTTGTAATGACACCCACAAAGAAAAACAGAGCTAGATATAAAATTACATATATATATATATATATATATATATATATATATATATATATATATATAACCTCAACAGGACATCTTCTATTTCCATGTGCCATATTTTTAACCATTTTTATGTGCATTATTTTGTATTTTTCTAATATTTATCATAGAAGACCCCTTGACTAAAACAGTGAGGTAATAACACTAATAGTACCCAAGTCAAATTAACAAAATAGGAAAGGTTTATTTATATAGTCTTAACTAGGATATAGAAGTAATTTTTAAAAATTCACATGGGAATGAAACAATCTACTATTTTCTACTTGACAGGACAACTGGCGTTCAGTGTACATAGGAATAAACTAGGATAAAAACACATGCTAAGTTTTGGTACCCTCTGCCCTCTCTTCCCCTGCATATAGAAGGTAGTCATTTTCACTTTTATTGTCCTCATTTTCACTTTTATTGTCCTCAAATTCTCTCCAAGTAAGTGTCGGTTTCTCGGCTGTTTAGGTGGCCTGGAAAGGCCCAGGGATGGCCTTGAAGAGCCGACGCTTCAAAGGACGAGAAGAGACTTCTGATCTTTTCTCGGTCTCGGTGTTTATTAATTGTTTATCTAAAAGATTTTCTTTCAGCCCGACAGAGGTCTGCACAGCAAGCCAGCCATGAGCACACTGCGAGCCCCCAGGGCGGTCACTTATCTTTATACCTGAAGTTACGTATACAATATTTATAATTTTTCCCCAATACCTTCTACCCTTATTAACTGGTGCATTTCTAGTAATAACCAATCCCAAAGTGCCACCATCACCACAGAAGATGGAGGCCAAGAAGAAGAAGAAGAAGCACAGGACACGCCCCAATTCCTCCATCTTACTTCTTTAGACCCCCCTGTACAGAAATCCTAAACCCTGTGTCTTACACTCTAATTAACTTATCCCTTCACCATTCACCCAGTGAATTCCTCCTATCCTCATACAGGTGTCGTCTCCTGTGTAGGATCAAAGTCCAGCCACCAGACACTTCTGGCAACATTCCAGGACTCCCGAGCCCCCCAAGGGTGGTCTCGGCCACTCTGCACCTCCATCCTGAGGTGCTGAGATCCCACAGTAAGAAGCAGAATAGTCTGGAAAAAATCCAGCAAGAGCTACCAGATTAGGATTTCCAAGCATTATAATACCAAAATTCACTTGCATGTTGTGATCAAATCATCCTCCCTATGAACCCTCAGCAAAAGGCTGAGCACAAACATGCTGTGTATTTCGCGGGCTAAGTGATGTATCAGAATATTTCAGTTTCACTTTAGTTGATGAAGTTCCAGCGCTAGCCAACCTCTTGCCAAAGAAAGCTGTTTTGTAGTCAAGTATATCTAGAGTACCAACACAGAAGTAATGTGTTTCAAATCAGACCCTGAATCTGGCATGATTGCTTAAACAAAATTATATACAATTAAAAATATAAATACTAATACAGAAGCTGCAACAAGAGCGTGAATGCTGCTACATTAGCACCCTAATATTAAGTTGCAATGTCTTCTACTAACAATACTAAAATTCAAACCAGGGGAGAAAAAGTGGAAGAAAATACTGAAGACTTATTTTAAGGAAGGTTTAAGTGACCCAGGACACTGCATCCTGGAAAACTGGATAGCTCAGGCACAACCAAGTTCACAAACATACAATGAACCAGAATGACAACACATTTGTGTACATTTGCCACAGAGCACATGAAAAATGGGACAATTAAGCTCTACTCTAATTAATGGTTAAGTGGCATTAACAGATTATACATTTAACCTTTCCTATTTTCATATAGGTCAACTAGGTAAAAAAACTCAGAATCTACAAAAGCTATTTTAAAACCCCAATTCCAGCAGTTCCACTGCAGCTTAAGTTTTGCCATTTTCCTATGTACACAGAGGCTGTGCCCAACAGCCACTGTGATTACAAGTGGACAGCAGATTTATGACAATGTTATTCAGCAAATGCTGTGCTTAATAAGGGGAAAAGAACCCCACTGAGAATACCAGAAGTAATTTTCCTGCTGTTTTATTTTTTAAAGAAATACTTCTTCTCTGCTTCAGAAATTAAGGCAATATTCTGCTTTTGTTCAAATCAATTCAGCTGCCATACTCAGACCTGTATTTCAGGAAGCCTTAACGCTCCATCTGCTAAGCACACTGGGAAAGTTGAGCATGCTTCCCTTATAATTTTAACATGCACAGTGGGGTTTAATGTAGTTTTAAGGAACTAAAAAAGAATGGTCACCTTGATTTAAAAAATTCATGTCTTTCTGCGTTTTAGTTGCTGAAGTAACTACGCTGTTCAAAGCACACCCAAATATGATGGAGCTCTACATCAAAATGAGGCTCTTCTGACACAAATTAGACAACTACTTCTTTGCTTGCAGAGAATGTAGCTATAAAAAATAAGCATTAAAAAGCTGAAGCGTTTTTTCACTGGACTACCTCCCTGTATTATTTCTTGCTGCTCTTACTGAAGCTACCTCAAAATTTGTTGATCTCCCCCACTGCTAAAATGTGGCCTCACACATCCCATCCTAAGAGAAGAACTCCCCTGCTGGCATGAAATCAAACACAATTGTATCTTGATGCCTTGTTTCAGTTCTGCTGGAGTAAATTCCAAGGTCGCATTTCATTTCTAAAAGTCTCAATTTAACACACGTTTTTATTAATATAAACATGTTTTATATTTTTAAGCACCTATCAGCGTCAAGGTATTTTTAGATGATTTTCTCTGCCTAAAATATACAAACATCCATTTAACTGAGTTCAGACACAAATGGTAGCACTGTAAAGAGCAGTAGTCAACTTTCACTCTTACTAACTATGGTTTTTTAACAGAACTGCCCTCACTATCTCCAGATGTATCAGCACACATTTTTCCATGGTGTTTAACACATTTGGGTTTGTTCTGCCTTTAAAGTACATCTCGTGTTTTATTAATCTATCTTCTCTTAGGTATCTGAAAAAACTCCAAGGGTTGTATCTTGTGTTAGGTTTTCCCACGTGACTAAACAGACTAATTAAAAGTAGTCTTTAAAGTACAATATTTTAAATGAGAAGTCCTTCAATTTACTCAGGTTACAACACCCAAATATCACATGAACCAGTTCTTAAGATACAACTTCCCAGAAATTATTAGAAAATATACACTTGTAGTAACAGCAGGGCATTTTATCCCTAAACTATAATGCCAGCATACTGTACAGAGACAGGAAAACAGCCTTTAAAATGACAATATCCATTAATCTTAGGAATTCCCTTCAGAAGTCTGTTGATGGCACAAAAAAAAAACAACCAAAAAACCAGGGTTTCCATATATTATGCTGCTCCCAGAATATATGTTCTGTCTCAGCAAAAAAAAACAAACCCAAACCCACCAAAACAAAACAAAAGCCCAACCAAACAAAAGCAAAACACAAACCCCCCTGTTGTGTTCTTTAGTAGGAAGTCTATGTGTAAAGGAGAACTGAAGCAGTGACAAGTGCTGAACGTACAGCTGTGCATTGGAATTCACCACCAATACAGAAAAGCACCACAAATACAAAAAGGCACCGTTCCTTCTGTCTTCTAAAGAGCAATTATGGCACCATCACAACAACAAAACATAAATATTCTCAATATATAGTATTTATCTCCATGATAGCTCCATATTTGCCTTCAATGCTGAAATAGCAAAAACCTGTTACCTTGACACCCAACTTCAAGCAACTTGTTTGGCCAATATTTGAAAAATGGCACATGCAATCATACCATGTAAGACTGCTAATGCTAGCATTACATTAGCAACTAAAGATTTCAGAAGGAATACATCTGTATTTCTCCTATACATTTGTATTAATCTGACCTGAATTTTACATCATTAATTCCGGAGCAATAATATTAGCCCGATATTTAAAGTTAGCTACTTGAAATCAAAGGTAACAAAACTAGAACCCTGATACTCACCTCTGCTTCCCTCGACAGGACAGGAAATACAGGTCCTTGGAGCTAAACATCCTATGTATCTTATTTTCTTGCCTCAAATTTTGAGCTGTTTAAAGAGGAAATCAACACCTAACAAAGTGAAACAGCTCTTAGAAAGGCAGTAGATGGTTTCCTCATCAATTAAAGCAAAAATCACTGAAACTTTTCCGTGATGAACTACTACCAGCTGAAGAGAGTACCAAGGGTGCAGCTTCCAAAAAATATTGTTCAAAATAAACTGTAAGTTAAAGGTCTCACCTTCCACCCTGGTCCAAAAGGAATGTAGATCCATAATGACCAGAATCAAAGAACTCTGTTTCAAGATGCAAGACAAGTTTCTAAAGAGGTACTAGGAAACTTGTGGACAAAAATTCTCTTCCAGAAATACTGTATTTCTATGGATTTTTCCTCATAGATTTGATACTTTCTCCTCTACCAAGCCACCTATTAATAAGTAAGAAACAAAAATCTTAAAAAGGTTAAGTTCAGCTGAAATCAGCTGGCAAAGACTGCATGATCTAACAAAGTTTCTTTTTCTTCCTTCTCAGCAGGAGAGAGAGAGGCTCAAAGAAAAGCAACTGAAACTAAGCATACTGATCTTTCAGTCACTTGTTTTCCCTGAATTTTTTCCCATTAGAACTGCAGACTCCTGTATATTGAAGCTCAATGGTAATAAGGCTTTTCTTGTCAATTATTTCTCAAGAATCTCTTAGATGTAGTGCAAAAATCTCCAGGGGTTCTGCTGACTACAGACTTCACTGCAGCTTTCAACCTACTAAAACAGTCTGCTTTGGAAAGGGAGCGATTCCTGTAGATACCAACAATCATTGACATGCAAATGCAAACAGAAAAATTTAATAAAGCTTCTGCACTCAGCATCGTCACTGCAAACTGAACGAGGCAAAAAAACTTCCCCTGCCCCCATGCCTCTGTAAGCTTCAAACTGATCTAGAAATTGCAACTCAAGTCAGGTCTCTCAAATGTAAGCGTTTTGTTCCCGCTGTACTGCAGGAATGCACCGAATACAAACAGCCTTGTGAATTGCCCAGATTCACACTTAAAATCCTACGGCTGCACAGACTGCACAGCGCAACACAGCCCGCAGTGAGATCTGAGGGGTCAAAAGCATATTTGTAACAGGAATTACTTTAATTGGTCCTTCCTATTCACAATTACAGTCTCACAAAGCTGCTCAAATGTTTGACAGACTCCTTATTGGAATGATTTCTATTATTCTCCATAGCTCCCCCTTTTGTGTGACCCACAACAGCTTCTGTAGCCAGGAGCAGCAGCAGTTATTGGGAACCACCCTGTATTCCACCACCTGAACCATCAAGCTATGCGTGCAAACATCTACACATTCTGCAAGCGTGCAACGCAGGCAGTAAGGCACGAAGGCAAAAAATACACAGAAAAGGCAAGTACTGTTCTGAAGTGCAGATTCTGAGAAGACTACATCCTACAATACTGCCACCTCAGGACACAACTTGGGTTTTCTTTACTTCTTCAGTTCAGCCATCCCATTCTACAGCAATTATCAAATAAATTGCAGTAACTGATGTTTCTGTCCAGTAAGCTCCAAATCTGAGAATACTTCTACTTTAGACTGCATTTGAACACAGTTCTAATGTCTAATTATTGTTTGTCCATCAACAGGTAGATTCAACATATTTTAGCTACATCCAGATCTCCACTGAGCCCAAGAAGATTTTGAATAACAAAAGCCATCAGGGTACATCATGTCAAAGACACTGCACGTTTTTAGAGCATTTCCTCAGATACCTGCCAGTAACATGAGGGTGGAATCTAGTAAGTTCATTAACCCTAAGCAAAGGGCATGTGTTACTTCATGTATTAACTGAAGTAACACATGTATTATTAACTATTAAATGCTTAAGGACCGAAATTACCAGCAAGAAACAGTATGTAAAATTTGAGTAGAGTTCTCTTTTATTAGCTTTCTCTAATCTAAAATTAAAAAAAGAAAACTCCAAAGATACCACCTCCTAATTTCCACGAGAAACAACACACTGCAGAATAATTTTGAGTATTTGCTAGCCAGTGCAGAAAAAAAAGTCCCAAGATATACAAGACTATAATGACAACAATCAGATGCATTTTCAATAAGCTTATTGAAACCTGTCTCCTCAATTTGTGTTTAACTGTATGCATGTAAGGCCACAAAGAAATATAAAATACGAGCCATCTTGTAGGTTTACAAAGTTGATCTGCTAACCACAATCATTACACGAATACACTGCAATGTGGAGTACATTCACACGATTATTTGCAGAATTATCTGCTGCTTACATGTTCAGCTACAAAAAAATATCACAAAGCAATGCCTGTGAGGAAGGGGTGAAATATAATGTACACCACCACAGAAATTTTTTCATTTAACCCCACAGAAAGGAGCATTACATCACACTCTTACAATGCAGGAGGAGGGGCCTGTTCTCAAAAAGCAAGCTCCAGCTATTTCCCTTTAATTTTCTGCTTGGTTCTGGAGGGAGTTGCAAAAATAACTCGATTTAAATTTTTAGCAACACAGAAGGCTGGGGGGGGGCGGCGGGGGGGGGGGGGGGGGGGGGGGGAAGCGAGAAAGTAAGTGTAGGCAAAGGGCTGCGCTAAGGTGGAGATGAACGCTTGCTTCCCGTAGAACACGGCAGCCCGGCCGTGGCAGCATCCCGCACATTCCTGAGTACCTGGCGCACGGCGGACGCGCCGCCAGCCCGGCCGAGCCCGCGCGGAGCCCCGCGGCGGCAGCGCCGGGCCCGGCCGAGCCCCGGCCCCGCAGCGCTCCCCGCGCCGGAGCCGCCGTCAGTCCCTGCGCCCGCGGAAGGCACGGCCCCGGCCGGCCCCGCTCCGACCCAGCAGCAGAAAGAATGCGAGCTCGGTTTTATACATGCAAATTTTTGCAGCAGATTTAAGAGCTCCGGGTGCTGTGGGGAAGAAATGTCGCTTTAAAAAGCCTCTATTTAAATAAAACAAGATTTTCAGCACTATCTTGTACTTCGCCAGCTCGAAAAATACAAATATCTTCTGTAATTTGCCTAGGTGTTTTAAATTACAAATATCTTCCAAATCCACACCGCACTCGTACGGAGAGCTCCTTCTAAAAAACCCAAAAAATCCACTAAAAGTGCCGTACACGTACAAGCAGACAAGATCTGAAGCAAGTCTTTGTGCTCGAAAAGACACCTCTGCCAAGCCACGGATGGAAACGGTCAGCTCAGGCTCCTAAAGAAATCAACTGATAGGTAAAAACAATAAAACATAAACGTACCACTAACCTCATAAAGTGCAGCAGTGCTTAAATCCAGCGAGTTGAGGCATACAAGGTAGAAATGGAAATGAAAAAAAAAATCCAAAAATGGTTTTGTGTTTTTGCTTTTTTTGTTTAGGTTTTTTTTTTCTTTTTTGTTAATTTTTTTTTTTTTTGCTCTCTCTTTTTTTATTTCAAACGTTCAGAACCCAGCAGACGCTCCGTCGGCCATTTTGGCTGCGCTCCCTCGCTCTCTCCTCTCACTCCCTCCCTCTCGCTCCCTCTTGCTCTCTCTAAAGGAAGCAGCTTTTTTGTGACCTTCAAATACGGGCGGCTCACGTGACCCCCCGCGCGCTGTCACTCACCGCCCGGGCCCGCCCCGCCCCCCGCCTTAAAGGGACAGCGCCCTGCCCGCGCCGGGCCGGCCTCCCCGCCGAGCCCCGCGCCAGGGGGGTACAGTGGGGAGCCCCGAGAGTACGGAGGGCGGCCCAGATGGAGCTGCTCTTTTTAAAACCGGCTAAAAAGACAGCATCCAATTACGCTAACTCTATATTAGGGCTGCAGAGCCGACAAGCGGCGGATGGTGAATATTAAGTCCCTCCAGCCACACTCGCTGCTCTGCGGTGCACCGGGAACACCGACCCCAGCGCTCGCCTGCAGGAACCCCCGTTTTAAGCACAACGCCCTCCTGACTCAAGGACCGGAGGTTCATGCTCGGACCAAAGTTAATCCAGGCTGTAAGCGGACTGCCCACGCCACACGCACGCATAAACCCGAGATCAAGGTCCAGACACGGGAACACCCGCAGGACAGCAGAGCAAACTCGGTCTCTGCCGGCTTGAAGTCTCAGGCTGCAACTCAGCCATTAGGCAGACACTCCACAGTCTTTTCCCAACAATTTCCATAGATAACTGCTCTAACAGCGGCTGAAACAGAGAAGCCCAGCATCTTGTAACATTAAAAAAAAAAATCTGCGGGATGTTTCCAGATGTTACTGTGCAGAAACAGTTAAGAATACCGCTCAGCAAAAGCATATGGCGACACTGGTACGATCCTGCTGTGAGGAGACCTGCTCCTCAGTCAGCCCAGCACAGGTAGGAAATGCTGGAGCTGACTTTGTAATGGAACCATGCCTGGGGAGGGAGCTGACAGCTCGCTCGGGAAGCTCTTGGGAGCAACCTCAGCATCGAACCCTTAAAATATACAAGTTTTTAATTCTGTACAGTTATGCACCGTAACGATGTAGAACGTAAAAAAGCCAGAAACACACCTGAACACCAGGAGAACCTGTAACATGGACACCTTGGTACAGACTTTGTGTCTGGGTGTGTGCAAATTGCTTTAAATACGCTACAGCAAGTGAAGTATGAATACTGCCATCTCAGACCTACAGCTACACTGCTGCTGTCCTTACACTAACTTCTACTTGATAATTCTGTGTAAAATTAGCCAAAGATTAAGTGCTGCTAAATCCTTTAGACATAAAACCACTGATAAGTGTGAGGCTAAGTCAGGCAAGCGGGTCCACTCTGAACCTCGTAATTTAATGGGTCTCCCTTACCCTTTGCACTCTTTTTTTTTTTTTTTTTTTTTGTGTTCCCAGTCCCTGCACGAATTTCTTCAAATTGATTATGATCTGATTTTCCTTGCTATGCTTCATCCAGGTAGTAAGCAATATTCTGAGCTGGAGGGAAAAAAATCCAACTCCTGACCCTGCACAAGCCACCCTAAGAATCACACTATGTGCCTGAGAGCTTTATCCAAATACAGCTTGGATAAACACAGACGTGGTGCTTTTGCCAATACCTTTGACAGGAATTCTTTAAGCATCTAAATCACCCATTCATGACAACACCATGGAATGAAACTAAGTTGGAGATCCATGTGAGGGCACTTCAAAGGAATTAATTTGAGGGGGGGCAGAAGCTGCACATCTTATGAATGAGAATAAAAATTATTAGCATGTATTATTGAACATAAGCCATTGGCCTCTGCAGGAGGCCATGCAAGGCTACTGTGGCGCTGGTTCTGACATGTTTTGCTCCAAGCCTCATAATAAGGTACAGAAACTCAAACGGGGATTCCTGCCACTGACAGGATTCCTTCAACAGGACTGCAGCCGGCACTGTGACCATCTGTCTCTGCAGGCTCAACAAACGCTGGCAATAGCTAATGTCAGATGCATTCTGGGGTTCTTAATGAAATAGAAGCAGCTGCATATAACTGCTCAGGTTGCTCTGCCTAAACCAGAGCAGAGAATTGCCCTGCTGGATGTCGCAGACTGGAGTGTTTTGTGGCTGCTCTAATCCAAACATAGCAATTTAGGAAATGTGGTGAGAACTCAGGGAACATCTTATTTGTGGCAAAACCCAAAGAGAACACCACAATCACTCTAAATTCCTAATGACAAAATCCAAACCAACTGCTAGGCATCCCATTCACACAGTTTCATAAAAGCAAATGTAAATTCACATCTATGAAACAGCTATCCCCTCCTGAAAAAAATACATCAAGTTCTGCAGCTACATGTTCTATGCATGTTCACATTGAGTAAGACAGTATGCATTAAGCTACAGACAATTGTATTTCTTCTCAAAAGCCAAATTGTTTTACTGAGACCTACAAATCCTCTTAACTTCACTAGGGTTTGCCAGCTCTCCATTCTGAAGTCCTGGAAGCCTTTACTTTAAGGAGATGATAATACTGTGACGACTTTCACAAGCAAGCACTCACTTGAGTTGCTATGTATCCAAGTTGAAATAACTGCTATAAAATTTCACCTTGCCAATGTTCTATTGACAAACCTTTTTTAATCAGAAAGTAAGCAAATTATTAGTGAACCAAAAATATTTAGAGAAGCTAGTATGGGTAAATCTTGAGTAACTGTATCTTTAATTAAATTTTTTCCACTAAACTACCATTTCAAAGGTATCAATTCTTTACTTACTCTTGTTGGCATATTGATTAAGACGGCTAACAAAAAGGTTTTGGGTTTTCGTTTGATTTGGGAGGTTTGTTGAGTTTTGTCTGTTCTGCATCACAGTAGTTCAGAAAACAATGGAGTAGAGCATAAATATACACACAGCATATCCAAAACCTGCACCTTCCTTTTCAGAGGGCAATTGCATTTCAAAAATCTAACCATTAATTATTCTGATGCCAACAGGCTGTTAATAGCCAGTGTTAATAGGTTATAGCCTTGTTATGTGCTACTAACTTATCTGATTACAAACAGTTCATTTCTAAGCTCCTTCCATCTGAGGATCATAAAGTACTTTAAAATCTTTAATGAAGCCTCACAGTGCTCCTATGAGGACAGTATCCAGTATGAGCAGACATATACATGCACATTAAGAGAGATGCTTACAATCATGGATTCCCTGCACTAGTATCTCAGTTGAGACAGGAGAGGAATAGGTTTTTCAATTCATATTAAGCCATATAGTGGTAGTAGTAAGAACTCATTCTTTTTGATGACTTATCAATAAGAATCAAGCAATTAGGCTTCAATATTATGTACACAGACATGCTCCAGTGTCCACTGGAACTGAGGCATCCACACCCTCCAGCTGTCAAAAAGGAGACCTGGTCTGTCTGACCTGTAGCTCTTTACTCAGATTTAAAAGGATCTGAGTTCATCCCAGTCCATATGCAAAGCTCCCTCTTTCATGAGCTAGCATTTTGTTTGGGCTCAAAGTCCTTCAGTTTGATGTCGTATCTTACTTTGAAGGCTGCACCCTCATCGTCCCAACACTGGACCCCACCCACCGGGCTTTCTATACTGCCTATACACCCATGGCAATAAATATAAGACTTATTTTTTTCCCCCAGAAAGTTCTTCATAGCTGGTACTATGACAGTGGAAAAGTCAATTAATCTCCTCCTAACAGAGCTCCTCAGCGAAATCTCAAATATTAACAAGTTTCTCATAGCATGAATGCCTTGTCCCCAGCTGTCCGTTCTACTGCTGTTGAAGTTTGACTCCTCAAATATTAAGGAAAAAAGGCAGATTTTCCTGCCAAAGTGAACTGAAGCCTATGTGCCCTCTACCCTACTGCAGCTCATCAGTTTGATTTCTCCAGATCTCCCTCTCCCAACCCCAGAAGTGGGGTGCAACAAGAGATGCAAGATAATTGGAGGCACATTACAGATTACTCACCAGCTCCCCAGCAGTCCAACTGCTCAGGATTACAATCCCACCAAGCATAACTTTTCAAGCTAAAAGGGATCAGAAAAGTGCCTGCCTTTCTTGAGATCAGGCTAAAAGCATAACTCAGGGTAGGGACATGTATGCAAGGACTATGTTTCATAGTTTCACAATTTCTAATAATAAAAAGCAAGCAGAGAACCCTATAAATTAAGAAATAAAATTAAAAGTCTTAGCTTTTTGTTGTGTGCTCTTAAAATCACCATATGGTTTATTTCAAGGGAAACAATATTTTTTCTATTAAAAACAGTCTCAGTCCTGGATAATGGATGGTTCAGATCACTTTAAAATTATTTTCTCTAATTGGACAGAGATGCTGAGGCCCAACACTTGTGAAAATTGAAGATGATAGCTAATTCTGGCTGTACCAACATACTTTTTTTCAGTCTGCACAGCAATTTCACCTAAGCCATTGTGCAAGAGTGATCACCTCACCTTGAGGAGTGCTAAACTGTCAAGCGTTCAAACATTTTTCAAGGACAAAATACTCACTGTAAGGAAAACTAGGGGTTTTTTGGGGGGTCCTACCCTTCCACACTTAGTAAATAGCGAGATATTTTATGCTGCAAAATTGTGAAAACCAAGCTGGCAGTGGTTTTTAATGATAGTAATCAAAAGTATAATGTAAATAGTTTCTTCAGAGAAAAATACCATTACTAAAAGCATCCAACAAAGGAAAAGCTTGTTTGGTTTCTGGAAAGGTTACAGAAGCTTTTGCATCCCTTACACAAAGGCACCTATCAACATTTTAGGGATTATTATTACTATTATTATTCAAAACTTACATTGCAACACCACTTTGGAGTCATACTAAGCTCAGACCTCATTCATATTTTGCCAGGAACAAAAGAAAGAATACAAGGTCTGAAAACTTCAGTTTAAGAACGACACATGACTTCAAGCCCAAGCCAAGTTCTGACCCTATGCATTAATGAAGTACTCAGGGAAAGATAATGAGTCAGAAGGAAAACTTTATTCACCAAATTTTGCAAACACTCGTTTTTCCACCTAATTTTTCCTCAATCTGCTGCAATACTTTCCCCCACTGTTCAGCCTATAAATAATCTACCACTAAGCCTCCACTTCTTCAATTCCCCAAATGCCCTTTCCAGACTGCAGAAAGAGAAAGCTTTCAATCTGCCTTTTAACAAAGTTGTTGGGTGAACAACAGAACTGAAAGCTCATTTCCTACGAATCTCTGTCACACATCACTGCACCTCTACTTTCCACACTAATCCCAGCTTCCTGCACAGCCAGTTCTCCTTTGATGCCAAGGTTCTAACAGCATATTGAGCTCTATGCAGAGCTCTTCCCATAAATTGTTTTCACTTCTTTCAGTGTTTGGGCAAAAACTAGCATATACTGCAGCTAATCCCAAAACACACACATGATTAGCTGTTAGAAGACATAAACAGAACAGATAATTATTTGTCTTGTCCTGAAACCCTTCTGTTAGTGGAGAAATCAATTTTGGTCTCTTCTCTAGGAAGCTACAAAAGTTTATTATATGGATAATTATATTAAAGTTTCTTGCTTCTCTGCCTCACTTGACCAGAACTGGACAACAGACTCCAAACTTATTTGGGAAAGATAAAAACATGAAAAGCCATTGCATGAGACTTAACTACTGTAGGAACTGAAAGAATTGACCCCCAAGATCATCTCCTGCCAATGATTATCCACATCTCAATGCTGATCAAATCTTTATATCCATATCCTTGGACATAAAATAAGGACTTTCCAGTAACATCACTGCAACGAAATTTGTGTAGATTAATATTCTTAGAATTTCTTTAACCTGCTCATTATCAACCCAGAAGCATCTTGATTTTGAAGGCTATAGTGCTATCCTAACAGGTTCCTAAAATCCTATAAATGGCCAAAATATCAATGAAATGGGAGACAGTTATCTGTTTAATGCAATTATATGAATGAGAGTGAAAAGAGAATCACAGAATGTTCATATTGGTTCATATCCAAATATGATTTTGCTCAGAAAGGTCCTTTAAAGATCCTCTGGCTCCAACCCTTCTGCTGTGGGCAGGGACACCTTCCACCAGAGCAGACTGCTCAAAGCCCCATCCAGCCCGGCCTCAAACACTTCCATGCACCTTTCAAATAAACAGACATTCATGGAAATGGTACAGTATGCCATCCTAGCCATAGATACAGCGAGTGTTGCTTTCTAATTGTTATTTACAGCATGCAAAGTACCATGCCAGTTAGATGACTGATCCAACTGACTTTCCATCAACCATCGCTGTTACTACAAATTTCAAAAGGAATAATAATTTCATTCATTAAGCCTTCCTTCACCCTGTTTAAGTCTTGGAGCTTTACAAATTTTAAAATAACAGCAAGTTTTTTCATCTGACCAGGTTAGAATATTTAAGAAAAAACTTCTTTCATGTCTACAAGAACTTTACCACAACAGAACCCCCTTCTTTATATGGTGCCTTTAGACATGCTCCTGAACTCTACTAAAAGCAGATTTCTTACAAATACTTTTAGGATATCTCAGAAAAGACAAGGAAGATTTTTGGACTGAAAGTCTTATTCTAGTTCAATCTTTTTTTTTTCCTAGCTAAAAAGAGGCTGTGCTGTGCTTAGTGGTTTTTATTTATTTTTTTTTTAAATGTATTTTTGGTGAGATAGCCCACTATCTTGCTACAAATTTTTCTAACTTGTCTTTAGTTTTAGCATGGGGATTTCAATCACTGGGCCGGAAACCTCTCGAGCAAAGGAATTTCTGGCATCTTGGTTGAAGCTGGCACCAACCCATTTTCCTTTGTTCTCATTAAAGGAACCATAATATGCTAAGTTAAATAATAATAATAAAAGCAAGCCAGATCAAAACAAAACATCCAAAGTAAAAGCAGAATATGAAAAGAATGTATTTTGAGTGAATTACTGTAAGAAAGGATTTCCCTTATTTGACTTTTTTTTAATAAAGCACTATTTATTGCTGCAAAAATCTGTAAATGGATCTTTCCAAGTGACTTGAACATCTTCCCTGAGTAATTTGCCTTCATGTACAGTCCTTCAGTTTGAAATGTCAGGAAAGGAACAGCTGGCTATCCATGCAGAAAATTCTACAAGCTGTAATTGTCACAAATATTCAAATGCATGCAGTAACTCAAAAACCACTATGACTCCCAAATATGAACAACTTTGACTTAGGGCAAAGAGTCCAGCAAATTCAATCTATTTAGGTAGGAGAAAAAGAAATCATAGCAGCTCTCCAGATCACAGCATGCCAGAGGAGCAATGCAGCTTAAGACCTGCAAAATATCTCTGTAAACAAGTTTTTAATTCATACCATGTTTACCACACAGTACAATATTTTTAGTCATACACAGTAAGTAATATCTTTTCCATGGAAATAAAGAGCTTGCTTTTTTTCCTTACCTCCTTTTCTTTAACCAATAATGGTCACTTCAGCAAGGCATCTGCGTCTTAGAACTGTGACCATTTACCTGTCTCTACTTTAACCTCTGGTATACCTAAGTCACAGTACACAGTCATCAAAATTTCTATTTTTTCCACACAAACAAAAAGACATCACAAACTCATTTACATAGCATAAAAGCAGTATGTAAAAAAAAAAAAAAAAGTAGTGCTTTTTTCCCTTTTTCCCCCTTTCCTTCCTTCATCTCCTTGAAAGGAAGAGTCAATCATTCAACCATTGTGGGTATACACACAAAAAATACCAAAAAATTGATGATTTTTTTTTTTTGAGAGAATGAAGCAGAGAAAAAAGCAGTGAGCATCTTAAATTTGATGCAAAAAGGGGAAAAAATTTTAGGACTGTAATTCATACACATTTATGATGCCACTGACTTGTGCTAGCAGTCCAAAAACTAAATCCTTAGCAAATCAGAATTAGTGGCACTAACTTGGCGTAGGTACTACAGAAATTAATCTAAATTGTATTTTTACATTAAGAATACAGACACAATGCTAATTTAGACAGGACTCAAAATTATTAAAAGCCCATATAGAATTGTATTTAGGTTGGAAAAGACCTTCAAGACCATCAAGTCTAACCATCAACCAGCACTGCCAAGTCTACCACTACATCTTAGATGATTTTGCTTGTTATTCTTGAAGTCTGTCACAGATGACTCCCATGGTAGGTGTCATCCAAGAGCTGCCATCTAAATAGCAACAAAATGTTGAAAAGAGAGCAATGTTCAGCCATCCATATAAATGGTACATCCATATAAATGGAGGGCAGTTATCCCAGCACCTCCTGAGGAAGTTGGCAACTTTGGGAGAGAGAATAAAGGAACAGCCACTAACCAAACAGACCTAAAAGCCCCCAACTCCTTGGACAAGGAACTCCAGATGTCAATAGAATGTCCAGCAGACTCTCCATGAATTCTTCCAGGAATTCCTGGAAAGGGACTAGAGGACAGGAGTAGGTGGAGAGGTGGGTGGTGGTGTCTGGAATACAGAGGCTTTGGGATTTTAGGAATTTGATCAGTATGCAAATACTCTCCCCTTCAAAGTACAGTAAGCTCTGTAAGACAGCAGCAAATCAGGATATCCTCCATTCCACTAGCAATCACAATTACTACTAACTGGAATAACTAGAGATAACAATCAAAGTATCAAGGATACGTGACACTATGGGTATTTTGCAGTATATCATACTTAAAAAATCAAGCAATCTAGAATGGAAAATATATTTTCACTAAGGCAAGGGTGAAGCAGTCTCTTGATCAGATCAGACTGCAAATTCAGAAGCAGGCTCCGTGCTCTTCCTAACTGGACAAATGTAGATCTCGGGGTGTGGGGAGAGCCCAAACAAACTAGCCTGTTTCTCACCACAAGACATCTGAAAGAGAGCAGCATAAAATCCTCAGCAAAGAAGTGTCAAAGCATTCGCACTTAGAATGTACACTGCCCAAAATATTTTCCTCTCTCAATATTCCAGCAGCAGTGTAGACTAAACACATTGTGATAACAAGTGGGAACTTCACTTCCAAAGTTGACATTTTCTGCGTGACTTCCTTTTTTTTCCTTAACGGTCACTCATCCGGCTTCCGTTTCTTTCCACACATTAAGAAAATACTTGCTAAACAGCAGCACATGAAGCTGTAGGTTAGCTGAGGTGTATGAAAGGACTGTATTTGTTCATGATTTTAAAGGAAAAAAAGAAAAGATAAAATCACCAAGGACACGAAATGTGGAGTCTTACAAATAATGAAATGACAACTGAAAGCCTTTTCAAATCTAACTTTCAGAAGCAAATGCCTAATTTTAAAATATTTTTGCTTAGAATACTCAGACAAGAGTCTTCCTGTGGGCAATACTTATAATTTTAAGTACAAAAACTTCAAAACATTTAATTATAACACTGAACTAGTAAAATATGGAAAAAAATGAAGCTTTTGCCATTTTAAAGTGCTTGTGTATAAATTCTGCATATTGTTCAGAAGTACTACATTGTAAAGGTGCAAGCCAGCTTTTGTAACTTTTTTGACATACAACTCACAGCTAAAACACAGCTGCCTCTACAGATACAGATTTCGCTCCTGTCTCATTAATTTCTACCCACTCAATTGCAAAACAAAGGACAACTCTTTTCTCTATGCCTCAGGGCCCATTAAACAAACAGATAAACTTGCCTTCAAATGCAAACTTGTCCTGTCACTCACTCCACTGTATGGACTAAAAACATCTGTATAGTAGGAAGGTGATGAAAATATTCCTTAATCCTTAGCTAGACCAGTGTTCATCTGGTTTTCGTTTAATGGTCTCACACCCTTAAATACCCTATCAAATCTCTAAGGGTATAAAAGAAAGAAGTTAGAACTCTCCTACTGGCATGCCAGTATCAGAGCAAGCCTGAGTTACCACTGGCTCTGAAGCCCAGTCTGACACACAAACAGAACTGCAGCAGCCTGTGACAGAGAGGTTTGCCATGGCCAACACAGACATCCCACATCTCCCTGTGGGGACTTGTTAGGATCCCAGGCAGAGGACTTAAATCTTTGGGGACATTTCTTTAATGGGCTAGTTATTCTACACACAGAGAACAATCAGCAATATAAAGACAGCTATGTCTTTACATAATTCTTGAATGTAATTCAAGAAATAATGCATTGCCATTAATGTCACAGAATTCGGGTTGATATGCAAATTTAGGTACCTCAAAACTAAGTTGATAATCTGAATTAGGATTTGGATACTACTTTGAAAATCAGAGCATGAATCTTCTGACAAAAACCAACCTCTGCTGAGGTCAGTACTGCCAGTAAATTTAAAAAGTGTAATGGCACTCAAGGCAAGCATCAATATCTTCTGTAATATTGAATGTCCTTAAAACATCAAACAAATCCCCTGTTACACAAGCTTTTAGCTAACTGTTTACATTTGGTAAGAACAATGTTTTATCCCAAAGGAACAGAAGCTATGCTAGGGACCTTTGTGGAATTTCAACCGTTCAAAAGAACACTGCAGCAGTTCATAACAATGTCTATCATTCTCACCAACCAAACCACACAACTTCAGGGTATACCACTGCAGCCATTTTATAGTTGGCAGCAACACCATGGAAGAGTAACGCTGGTTCTTTTGTGCCATTGAAGCAGTGATGTTTGCATGTGCCCCTGACATAGCAGGCTGCTGAAAACAAAGACTGGCCTGTAAACTGGCTTCTTGATTTCACTTAGTTTTCCCACAGCAAAACTAAGCCAGGGGAGGGGGGAGCTATTCTGCTGTATAAGTGAACACAGGGGTAAGTTTTAATGAAGACTGGGCCACGTTCAGATACACAATCAAATATGAAAGGCAATGATCATAAATTCTTACTGAATATTAGGAAATTTTCTTCACTGTGAGGGTGATTATTATTGCAGCAGACTGTCCAGAAAAGCTCTTGAATAAACCTGAGAAGCTTGATACAACTCAAAAGTTAAATCTAACCTTCAAATTGGCCCCTCCATCCCATCTCCCCTCTTTGGACACAGTACTGGACAAGATGACTTTTGGAGTCTGTAATTCCTGTTTCCAGGTTAGGCCAATTTAGCTACTATTTTCTTTTAACTGTAGTGTCACACAAATCTATGAAGACATTGAACCTTCCTGCTGAAATGTCAAAGAAAAATAAGATTCTATTACCAAATGTTGAACAATTTTGTGATGCTCAGTGGTTCCAATCTCATCCAGGTATTACTGCAATTTTGGAGGGTTTCATTAAAAACCCTTGCCTCAGAATCAGTACATTAAACTATCAAGCCAGGGAAAAGCCTGTTCAGTAGGTCTAACCAATGACACTTTCTAAACTACAGAAATTATCTTGTTTTGATACCTTTCTAACAATGTGAATCACTTCCAGAGGTACAAATTGTCAAGATAGTTGAAGAATTTTCTCTCCCATTACTACAAAACAGCAGGTAAGGAATAGCCAGCTGAGGCACTTCAAACAGCAGTAGCAGCTTGGCTCAGTCCTACTAAATGTGAGTATGAACTTGGCTCACTTTTTGTCTGAACAGCTACTGTCAAACAGACCTCTCCATGTGCCAGCTAGGAAGAGTAAAACATTTACATTTATCTTATAAAAAGGAGTAGTTTTTCATTACCCCGTCCCTTTCACTCATTAGGGTGCATACATTTCTGGTTGTGACAGCAGGTGGAAATTTATTAGCACAAGCAGAGTTGCTAATTAATGCTGCTAGAGCTAGGAGCAGAACCTCAATTTAAGGACTTCAGCAGAATTCTTCTTCCTGCCCCATGCTCATCAACAGAAGTTTGACTGTTTTGGAAAGATGCTTCTGGATCCCACTTGCCTCTTAATCTTTGCTCCAGCAGTAGTAAAGTAAAAGCCCTATTACAACTGATAAGGGCACTACAGGCTGCTGCCATCTAAAATGTAAGTATTTTGTGGGGGGAGATAATATTTATTCCCTAAGCATGCCAGCTCAGGTCAACCTCTTTGTAATGGATGAAAATATGAGAGAATACCTCTAAGAAAATGTTCATCTGTAATAAAACATAATTACATCTTTCTTCATTGGGAAGGAAGGAAGAAAATGGGTTTCTTCGCAAACATATTAGCCACCTAAGAAAATTATATGACCAAGCATAACACACAGTTATATCCCATGCCAGACAGCTAAGAAGGGAGAAGGTTACAGAGTACATAAAAACTGGGCAGTAACAATTTATCAAGGAGTCACTGGCCCTCAGCCAGAGCAGGAGCATGGTGTGAGATGGCCAGGATCTGCTCCAGCAGCCCCAGCAGGCTCACTTCTTCTGAAGTTCAGCTTTTAGCATAAATCACTTGGCTGTTGCACAACCATGACACCTTTGTGACACATGCACTGCACATAAACTGCAAATCTTTCACAGGACTGAGATGACAGTGGCCATTCCATTTCTCATTTGTACTAAGGATTTTGAATAGGTAACTTCCTCATAATTAGTTTCAACGGAAATAAATTCTATCCATATTGTAAAAGATCAGTTGAAGATTTCTGAAGCCCTTGTATACAGTTTAACCAGGTAATTCCTTCCCATAAAGGTGACTGGTATCAGAAGACAGCACTTCTCAGGTATCACCTACAGTTCAATTAAAAATCTTAAAATGCTGTAACTTCAGTATCTGTCCAAAAGAACTGTCCAGTACAGCAGAAAAAAGCTCACAACATTGCAGCAGGGTTGTTTGTTGTTGCCGGGCTTGTTTGCACTTTTTGTCTGTGTGGTTGTTTAATACTAGAAGGCAAAAATGCCAAGTTTTTATCCCTGAGTCAAACTGGGGAAATAATCTGTTTCATAAAGTGCCAGAAATCATCCATGGATTCTGGCTCCTTGTATTCGGTTTTGAAGCTATACCTTAGCAAAGGAAATTTCACATGAAACCGGGCTAGGTAAGAACTATCCACTGAAAGTCTCTCAGAAGCATCTTTTTATTTCTGTTCTTTCACTGTCCAGTAAAGCTTTGAGCCCATAGAAATGCAGATAAATAGTAAGAAATTTGCATGGCTTTGCTAGGAAGTCACACTGGCAGACTACTCTGGAACTCTGGTGCAAGTTCACTCCCATGCTGAAACCATATCTTCTGAACACTTCCTCAGTAATCTCAGTGCAGAGCTACCCACATCAGGCTGCCTAATGAATGCAATTAAATTACAATGGCCAACTTTCCTGAAAAGTAAATTAGAAGCAGTCAAAGAAAAACTATTCCATCTGCATAGCTGTAGAGGCAGTAAGTTCTACTAAGTCTAAGGACAGCTGGAAAGGGAAGGAAGCATCTTCAGTGGATCAGCTATTTCTGTAGAGAACATTTGAATTAGAGACTCTACATTCAAACTTAGAATATACCTTTCACTAACAAGCTCCAATTTTATTTCAAGACAGCTAGGAGGACAACAGTAGACTGGGTACAACCAAATCACAGAATCACTGCAGGTGGATGGGATCTCTGAGATAATCAGTCCCATGCCTTTGTTCAAAGCATGGTTAACTAAAGCAGGCTGAAGCAGAATTAGAGTTGTGCTCAGCTGAGTTTTCAGTCACTTAAAGGGCTATGAATGCACAACTTTTCTGGGTAACCTCTTCTAAAGGTATGACCATGTTTAACACTAAAATAAGAAAATTTTTTCCCTTGTGTTTGAGTGGAGTTTCCTTTATTTCAGTTTATACCAATGGCTTCTGGCCTCTCCACCTGCCCCACTGTGAAGAATTTGGTTCCATCTTCCTTAGTCTCCTCATCAGATACCTACACACATAGATAATAATATCCTCCCCAGGTTTTCTTATCTCAAGGCTAAACAGCCACAGCTTTCTCTGCTTCTCCTCTGTCAGATGCTCCAGAGTTCCTCTCTGTCCTCTTTCAAAAACCCAGTCCAGTATGTTGATGTCCAGCTAATCCCCACTGCAAGTAAGTAATAATACAAAGAAGTAACTTCAGATTTTTTTTTCCTTCTCTTATGACAAGAGGTAAACTCTGTCAAGACAGACAATTTTGTTAGTTAGCTGAAAATTTGATATTGTGGGTAGAGAAATATTCAAGTGATTGATTTAAATTTAAGAGCAATACCCACAACTGAATTTTGCTGGCATTATGCTACTATTAGTTGCATAAAACAACTACCTTCAACTCTTTGTTGCATTACTAAAATTGCACCTTTAGACTTCAATCTAAATATTATTAAGAATGATACTCCTACAGCAGAATCTGTATGACAAGGTTCCAGATACCACCTGAGCACAAATTTATTAGTTAAAATTTAAAATACCGCCTATCACTAATCTTATATTCTTTAATAACTGGAGATTTCAAGAAGAGAAATAATGTTTCAAGCCACTGGAAAAGCTCCAGTTAAAAATCAGATCAACTCCAAAGTAATTCTAGTTTCCACTTGCATTTAAAATAAGACACCTAACAAACACAAGGCTATATCAAATCCAACACAACATCCCTCATATTATTCACTACAATAATGTATTTCATTAAACTACTAGATATATAAAGAAACAATTCAGGAAAGCAGAAATCTAACTCCTACTTTTTATTTCTGCTCAAATTTTTCTTCTGGAACTTTCTGAAAGTTTCTACTTCAACAACTTTGGTATCTCTTGGTACCACAGTAAGTTGCTCAATCTGAATAGATAGAAATAATAACAATTACTTTGAGAAGTTTGGCTCATGTCCATTGTGGAAAGAATGTGCACATTCAGCATTAGAACTCTGCTGCCCTCAACTTGCCTACCTCAGAAATGGTTTCTCACTGTCACAGATGCAATGCACTTACAGTTGCTAGCTTATCTAGGAGGCAAAGCAGACCTTCACCCCAAGCCACATCCCAGCCTTTCTGCAACAAGTGTAGTGAAGATCAACAAGAAATTCTCATGAGGAGACATCCAATTAGGCTTAGGAAAAAAAGAGTTCTGTGATCTAGATTTTCCAAAGACCACCTTCCCATTTGCTCCAAATGACAGGAAAAGAAAAAAAATTTAATTACGGTATCAAAACTGAATTACCATTGCATTAACTAATGAAAAGAATATGGAATACAGCCATCATTGAAGTACTTCTAGGATAAGGCTCTGTTCTTCCTATCTGAACAAAAACCCAGAGAAAAAGTCCAACCAGTTTGGATTTCAGTTTGAAATCATATGAAAAAGCCTTTTCCTAATAGAAATCAGTGATTTTCTTCTTTGATCAAGCTGCTTTCCCTAAAGCTCTGTGTACCAGCATTTTATATTGTTCATCCTCAAAAGAGCATTTTGTTTGTAATTTTTGATCTTTTATTAAAATGCATTCTAAAGAAATAAGGCTCAAAGAGGACCAATCTGCCACATGCACACCAAAAGGAAGGCCCTGGTTCTTTCATATTTCACATTATTTCAGTGAAGAGCAGCTGTATAAAAACTTCATGTATAAACTCACTACGTCAGTGCCAAGCTTCCAGAATGATTATCCCTTTTACAACTATTTCTGATTCATGTGTTGGAATTGCAATGCATATTTCTATGCTTTTACATTTAAGGCAAATCAACATCCTGCCTCTTTTTTTTTTTCAGCCACCATCCACTATTATATACATATGTGGATATTTGAGGAACCGAAAGGGTGAGCACCAAGCAACCAACCAATGCTCCCAGCACGCTTAAACGAGAGTGCTTCACACCATTTACTACGGTAAGGCCCTTTTTAAATAAACGTGTGACTCACTGTTTGTTTTCTTCACCAGGAGGTGGAGTCTTGCCATGCCCCTCCATTACAAAATCCTCATGTTCCATCTGCAAAGGCAAGCATTGCAGGTCAGAAATCGGTGGAGCAAAATGCACATCACCTAAAGTGGCCCTTTTCATATGCAACAACTCCAAACAGCCCCTTTACCACACCGGCTGGTCCAGAACAGATCATGTAGTTTCTTAGCAACATATGTACATCTCCAACCCCATTGCTATGGTATCATTTCATAGCACGAATTTCAGAAAAATCTTGCAAGGGAAAAAGAATGGTTTAATGGCTATAGCAGAATACTATCAGTCAAGGTACACACGTTTTAAGTTCTGCTCTGTTAAGGGCTTCCCTTGTAATTCTAAGTATTATTTCTACCACTTCTTCCCTATGGATAAAGCAGGAATTTAAAAAAAAGGTTTATCAACATGTAGAGAAAAGAATTAAAATTTTAGAAGAAACTTAAGCACAGAAAGAAATTGCTGCAAAAGCGGAGTACTTCTTGTGAAAAATAACTTTTCTTTGACAAAAGACTTTAACTGCACACAAAGCTTAGTTAGCAGGGTAAAGAGAGGCCTAAGGAAACCTCAAATAAATGCTGTTCCAATGACAACATAAGGTAGGCATTTCCTTTGGCTCTCTTGTTAGAAGATTCCAAGGGCAGTAAGGAAGTCTTATGTTTAATTGTTTGCTTTTAAAATATCAATTTTAGCATAGATTTTTCTTTTGGAGAGAAAGAAGAATTACATTATATTTGCTCATTCATTAATTATGCACTCTTCTATTAATCACTTAATTCAGCCAGAAGTTCTTGCACAGGTAGCAAAAACATTCTTCTCTTTATATAAAAATTCAACACATGCAATTAGTATTTTATATAAATACCCAGATAGAGTTAGCAATGCTCTACTTCATGTGAAGCCAGCAAACAGGTCCCACTGCAATAGTCAATAAGGCACACAACAAAGAACTGAATCATAATCACACAAATCCATGCCACTACATTGAATTGGAAAGAGGAGAGAAGCACTATTCAGTCAGTTAAGATAACACAGTAAGCTTAGTCAGTCTTTGAAGGGGCAAAAATCCCCCAAACCAAACCAAAATTCATCAGCCACTTCCCCTTGTGCCCCTGCCCTCCCCCAAAAGAGTCAAGTTTACTCATTTGTACATTAATACTTTTGTCAGGTCAAAAATACTTTCAAAACCCCAAAATCTGCATGTGGACATCCAACAAGGATACAAGAAATTATGTTATTTGACTGCCCCAACAGAGCCTTAAGCAAAACCATGAACAAACTGACAAAGTGGGGAACTGTAAGGTGCCAATGACATCCGTAAGACAGACAGTCAATCAAATATGTATAAATTCACATTTGTAAACATATACCCCCATGTTTCCCAGTCCAAATAGTACTTTAATGTAAAAACAATGTTTGAAAACAAGAAAATTTTTATTTACAGTTATTTAATAACTTGGACTTTTATCTATGTATTCCCACCATATGAGATGCACGAATCTATTTGTACTTCAGTCCATACCTGATTCACAAGAGCTCTAACAGCTGGATTCACAACTGTCTAGCTAAAGACATCCATTCCACTTAATTCTGTTGTTCAAAATGCTGAAACACCAAGTGTGTCAATGGGTAAACTAGTTACAGATTTGTGGCCACATTGCAAAACAGCATGGTTCTGTAAGTGAGAGCAAATGTTTAAGAATTACTCTTACACAGGAGGTGTTTTAGCCTGTTGCTGGTATGAGACAAGTACAATTCACAGGAATGGTAAGCAAGGGAACAGTTTGTGGCCAGTACTGGGAAGATGAAATGCAGCCTTTGGGAGTAAAGAGGCACTACATACAGCATATTTAGTGCTAAACTAACAAGATTCCCATATAAAACATAAATTCAATATGATGAAGCTGTAGAAAAGGAGGTATCATAAAAAAAAAACACACACACACAAAAATAATGACAAATAATAAAGGACCTGAGCTAAGAACAAGATTGTTGGTCCAGGCACAATCTCTTTTAAAACAACTAGAGAACCCTATCTGCTTTAAGAAATTTTAAATCAGTTTGCTGTACTTCAGACAGTAGACAGAAGTACCTGAAATTACTAAAATCCGCATCATTAAAAAACTGTAGAAGATACAGTACAACAACACAGACACTCACAAGAAGTTCACAAAAAAAATTAATAACTGAATGAGAAAGTACTCGGGAAGACAGAAGCACAGAATTTTGTATATTGTATATACAATATACAAAATAAAGATTAATTGGTAGGATTTCATTGATAAATAAAGCCAATAATAAAATGCATCAACACACTAAAAAAAGTCATGGGAAGGTCAAGGAATTGACTATTAGTCAAGAAGAAAATATCTCTTTGAGAATGGATAAACAACTAGACTTGTAGGAAACATTTGGCTGGTCAGGCTCAGAGGACAAAGTGCTATATGCTGCCTGAGGATGGTATCAAGTGAAGTGCTGCAGGAGTCTAGGATAAGTCCATTAAATATTTTTGCCAATGCCTTGCAGGGCCAGTAAGGCATATTCTAGCCAGAATTTTAAGATAAAGTTTAACAGGGTGAAGAGGATCAAACAACAAGTCTAAAGACAGGGCTGCCATTCAGATGGACCTAGACAGCCTGGAGGAGTGGTCCCTTCAGGATTTGTATGAATTCAGACAGGACAAACACAAAACACTTGCACCTGAGAGGCCCTGGCAACAATCCAGGCTGATGAACGGCTGGAGAGCAGTTCCATGGAAAAGGTCTTGGCGCAAAGCAAGCTGATCTTGTGCCAGCAGTGAGCCTTGTCAGAAAGGTCACCAGCATCCCAGGCTTCATTAACAAGAGCCTTGCCAGTAGATGAGGGAACTGATTGCCACCTCTACTCAGAGCTTATTATTCCAGATATGGTGTAATGCCCCTCCTTTTGGGCCCCCACAATATAAGAAGTACACCCAGAACATGGACACAGGAGCCACCAAGAGGCTCCAGGAGCCAGAGCACTTGTCCTGTGAGTAAAGGCAGAGGGAGCTGGGCTGGTTCAGCCTGGAGAAGAGATGGCTTTGTGCAGACCTTCAAGTGCCTGTACCCACAAGGAAGTCAGCAAGCAGTCAGGCTCACCACAGAGGTACCTGTGACAGGACAAGACCACACTCAAACTAGGGAAGTCCAGAATGGACACATGGTAACTTATTTTCACCATGAGGACAGTCAAGGACTCCTCATGGAACAGATAGCCTAGAGTAGTTTTGCAGTCTCCTTGCTTCAAGTTTTTCATGGACTGACTAGGCAAAATCTCTCACAACAGGTTCTGACCTCACAGGTGACCCTGCTTGGAGCAGGAGTCAGACTGAAGACCTTGGAATGTCTCTTTGAACCTGAATTTCCCAGCAATCCTATGAACCCAAGAACAGATTCAGTTTCATATTGAGAGATAACATCCATGAGAAAAACCTACTGAATTCCCAACCCAGCAAGAACTTGTACTTCCATCTGGAAAAGTCTAAGAAAAATATCTTTAAAAGTTGCATATTCAAAAAAATGCCAACAAAATAAAACAACCACCAAGAAAAAAATAAGTTATGCTGAAGAAAGAAACACTGAAAAGTCTGCAGCAGATCTATAGTATGCCCTCTTTTAGAATAGTGTCTATGAGTAGAGACAATGAAAACTCAAACACTCCATAACACTCCAAAAACATGAGAGCTCAGAGTAGAGAACGGTGTCAGCAAAGGGGAGATTCCATATAAATAAAATCCAACATTTGGCCAGCAAATCTCCCTCAATGCAAGATAACACAGCACTGAGGCATACACAAAAAAAGCAGCATGACAGTATTGTAAGAAACATCACCCCTTTGCTATTACAATGTAAATAAAACTCTACTCACTCTCAAAAGAGCACCTGTAAGAGGATACACAGAGAAAATGTATTACTAAGCAGACAAAAAATTAGTTCTTGAACAAACAAATTGCAACACTGAATTTCACAAGTCTTTGCAGGTCTTATGGTTTATGTACCTATATGTACAAAGATTTATCTCTGTATTAGAGGATTAGAAACAATAGCAGTATAAGCTTTTCTGTTTCTAGCAATGACATTGCTTTTGCAAAGTGAAAGGAGAAGTTATTTATAAAGATCATTCAACAGGCCTGATCCAGTGCAGCAATTTCTGCCTTCCTCTATTTGCAGAACCTTGATTCTAACTTTCTTTTGTTTGCCTGCATATGTTAAAGAACTTGATGATCAGTTATCTGTTTTGCACTTGGAATTCTGCAGGTTTTAAAAATTTTGCTAGAAAGTGATACACAGCTTGTTTAATGGTCTGAAATTTGTAGAATAAGCTCATAAAGTAATACCCATTTACATCTTCCTGCAACATTTAAAAGTCACTTTATTGGGTAGTTAATCTTAATTCAAAGATATATATCTGACAAAGAGCCTTCTGAAAACAATTTATGAGCAAGTAAAATTCCAATAAAATTCAAAAAGCATTGCTTACATATTCATAAAGTTAGTTCTTAGGCCCAGCTATCTATTAATTAAAGATTTAAAAAATACTTCAAAATTCAAATGCTTAGGTCTCATTTTCCCACTGACAGTAATGACATCATACTGCAGAAAGAACGAGAATGTGGTACTTCAAGTTTTTGATTAAGTTACTATCTGAGGATGAACTGAAGAGAGGAACAGCACATAAGAGCCACAGTTAGCTGAGAACACACTTCCTTTTCTCCTCCATCCATAGTCCTTATACAATTCCTATGCACATTTCTTCCCCACAAGTCTCTCAGTTTCCCTTCATTCTGTCATCACCCAATCCTCTTCAGCACACTTTGAGTCTTTTTTTAAAGAAAACTGGAGCCCAGAACTCTTGTTAGGTTCCAGCCATCCACAGCATCCAGCAGCCTCAGCAGCTCTGGCTCATTACAGCATTTGGAAAAGGGGCTGCTTTCTAAGCCTTGAGTCTCTCTTGACTCACTTCCATATTGAGGAAACGCAGTTGTCCTCAACATGCAGAAAAAGAATGGAAGGTGGAGCTAAGACAGAGCTCCTGGATCTCTTGTATTGCTCCCAAGGAAAGGAGAAAAGGTGGAATGGCAGAGGATCTGAAACACCTTAGCTTCTCTCGAGAGGACTGCAGAGGGAGCCATTGATTCCAAGAGGAGGGATCAAAGGAAGCACACTCCACACCTGTTTCTCCTGGCAAGCAATGGAGAAAGATTCAAGATTCTGGCTGCTGGAAGCAGGAACCAGAAATAGACCCTGAAACAGCAGGGGAGGAATTCAATAGAAAACTTTTTTTTTTTAAAGGATCTGCCAGTTGTTGAACTCTGTATTTTATTTTTCCAAACTCTTTTTCTCTAAATATCCAGGTATTTGTGAATATCCAAATTTCAACACAAATTAATATATTGAGTGTTCTAACTAATGAAAGACAATCTATTTTATTTAAGAAAATCTATTCAGTATTAGACACTCGATACTTAACTTTTAGAAAATTAAATTTATCATGAGCTTCAATGAAATAAACTATTATGTTTTTCTGTCCAGAAGTGCAACACCTGTTACTACAGTTTCATACTGCTCTTTCTAAAAATATCTTCAATGAGACCCTAATGGATTTGATTAATGAGTAAACCTTATCTCCTAGATAAAGTCAGCAACACTCTGAGGGGTCAGAAAGTTTCAAGGGCAAAAGCCTCATCTTTCCTGAATCCCCATTCCTAAGATTTTCCTAACAAGATTCAACTCTTGCATTAGCTATCCTAGTCCACCAAAGATGAACTGAGCTTAAGAGAAACCAAGCATTTTCTCAGGTATTTGTGAGAAATCATTTACTTATTATGAAAAGCTATTCATTTTAAACAGTCTTCTTGTCTTCACCAGTACAAAGAAATGCACTAATGCAACTTCACAGAGCTGCTATCACCACCTTTTCCTACTCATTCCATAGTTGCTTTTCAAAGCTGCTTTATTTCCTATTTAAAAACCAAAACAAGCACATACACCCCCCTCACCCCAAACAAAAAAACCCCAACTAACCAAACCAACAATTTAAAAACCCCAAACAAACAATCAAAACCCCAAAAGGACTTGAGCCAGCCAGGAGATGAAGACTCCAAACTTTTCACTGACTAGCATCCCAAGCAGACACAACACCAAAGCTTTATCAGGC
Organism: Ammospiza nelsoni; assembly: GCF_027579445.1. Classification (NCBI taxonomy): domain Eukaryota; kingdom Metazoa; phylum Chordata; class Aves; order Passeriformes; family Passerellidae; genus Ammospiza; species Ammospiza nelsoni. The sequence continues at coordinate 49,617,646 of NC_080637.1, forward strand.
ACATGACCGGACTCTGGTGGGCACCAGCCAAGGTCAAACGCTGCGTTCTGCAGGTTGTGGCCACCTCCTCCGAGCTTTTAGTGAAGTGATTGTCACACAGCCTACCCCAGGCCCAGCTTAAGAGTGACAAACCCAGTCACAACTTCTGCTTTAACACCAACGTCCCTCCAAATCATCAGCAGCACCCGCACTGCAGTAAACAGGCCATCAGCACTTTTTTTGTCTCACTAATAGCTGTTTTAAGGAGAGTTGCACAACCCAGTCCTCGAAATCCAAGCAATTAGTCACTAGTCACTACTGCTAACAGCGGTGGAAGCTGTGATATAAAAAAAAAGAAATCTCAGGGACCATTTGAGGTCTGACAGAAATGTAATCGCTACTAGAAATGAAAGGAAAGCTGAGTCACCTCTCTGCCTGGTTTCATTATAAGCACTTTGGACAAACTGCATTGGGGAAAATTTTACTCACTAGGAACAGATTAATTAAATTTTTAATTTACTTCTTTTAATAAAAATGCAATTTAGCTGCTAGCACTTTAATAATTTTTTAGGAATAAATTAGTGTTGAGCTAGCATTTCAAAATACACATAGAATAGTGCAAATTGTTTAGCAAAATTAGCCTCAATGTACTTCTTAGATTAAATCTTAAATTCAGTACACAAATGAAAGCATTAAAAAACTCCTTAGAATTTGATTTAAACTTATAAAAAACAAACTCAGCTTCTAAAATGAGAATGCACCAAGTATTTTTCTGAATCACACAGAGGAAAGTCTTAAAGACAAGATATGCATGAAATAGTGGCTGAATTTTTGGTCTCTTTCAGAACTTTGTTGTATTGAGTAACTAAATTTGCACTTGAACCTACTTCTACCTTTTTTTTTTCCCTCCATTTTGCCAAAGCACAGTCTTGATATATAAAAATCACCAACAAAAATTTGTGAACCTAGCCTAATCAGTATTTCTTTGAAGCTTTTCAGCAGCATCTAGATGGAGCATTTCAGTGTTAATACCACCACACAGTCCTGACTGGTTTTCTGTTAGTTACAGCAGAAGTAAAACTTACTAACATAATCCCTCTGCTAAATCACACTTCACATTCAGAACTCCCTGCTAATCATTTTGACTGCTAACACACTTAGACCACAGTAATTACATTCAAAAGTTACTAATCTGCTACTGGCGTTTGCTATATGCAGCTTAATGGTACTTTAACACCTGGCTCACTGAAACATGACATTAACTAGAAGAAATGCCAACATGTTAACAGAAATAATCATTAAAACATGCAGCATCCACATAGAACAGCAGGACAAGTTGTCAGAGGAAACTCCGTTCATCATTAACCTATGGAGCTCAGAAGATGTAATTTATGCTGCAGCTAAACAAGCACAAAAGCAGCAGCAGTGGTTAAAGACCAGAAGTTTTGCTTTTAGTTTCAGCTGTCACCAAACAGTCACAAAGTAATTGCAGAAATAACCTATGGCTCACTTTCTATGTAATATTTAAGATGTTTGTTAACTAATATTCTGTGAAATACCCAGCAGCTTAGCATGAGTTCCCTGCTAAGCTTAAGCATTTTTATCAATACCATGAAAACAACAGTCACACTTCGGAAATGCTTAACAGGTTGGGATCCAAGCCACGTTTCATATTGTACAAATACAAAAGTTTACTTAATAAAAAATTTATTATTTTTTAATGTATCACTAAGCTGTTTAGTATTTAAAATACAATAGCTAATTATTTAAAATATAATGTTAAAATACAATGTGTGTGTGCATATATATATATATATATATATATATATATATATATATATATATATATATATAAATATATATATCTTGCTCTGAAAGCAATTTAAACCACCTAGCTGTTTGCAGCAAGATACAGTTCTACCTTATGTCAACCACGGAAGATGTTAAAGTCACTCAAGTCATGGTATGACAGGATATCCAGAAATACCATCTGAAAACTCCAACTCTGAAGCTGCCAAGGCAGCTTTGAATAATAACTCAACCATCTCAGACACAAAAAACGAATAAAGCATTCTGAATTTAAGCTACATTGCTTTTCTTCTCCTGCTCCACTCTTGATGATCCATCTTTTAGTGTGTTCCATCCATACACTCCATCCATTTTGTAGTGTATTCTACATATACATAGTATGGATGGAGACCAGGAAAATAGGAATTTAGTAAGACAGAAAAATTCTCCAATTTTATTTAATTAACCTTTTATATTATTCTTCAGCTAAAGAGCAAAAGCATTTCACAAGCCATGAATTCTTGCTAAGTTCAGCTACCTTTTACACTTTCATAACAAAATTTTTACACTTTCCATTTAGGGGACACATCTGACCCAAAAGCCCTTGAACAGCTCACCCCCACCAGGACTTTCACAAGCCACTCTCACCCAGTGACTCCATTTAGTCAACTCATTTTATGGTGCAGACACAGATGAACAAGTTATAGCAGTTTAAGCTGACATCTGTAAGTGGCTGATATTCTAATACACACATTGTTAACCACCCTGACACAGATGAGAGAAAACATTAACTTTCTCCCACTTGGAGTTGGAAATCTAGATGATGCATTGCCACAAAAGGACAACAGGCATGAACTGCTAAAGGAATTTTCAAAGCCTTAAGAAAGCAGGTGATAATCAGAATCACAGAAAACTAAATTACACTTTTGCACTACACATTTAATCACCTTCACTGATACAAATACTTTTTGCAGCTGTTTGTTAGGAATGACTGAAAGTGACATAAGCGAGGCACACACAAATTGGTGCTGAAGTTATTCTGCCTTAAGACCAGACAGTGAAGCAACAGAAAAAAGAACTTTCTTTTCTGCGTTCACAGAAATCTGTTGTGTGGATTCTAAACCCATAGAAACTAACAGTGACCCAAAAAGTTCCTCAACAGCTGGAGGCTGAGAACAAATCTGTTATATGTATATATTAACCCTGCCTTAGGTCTGTATTAGGCATCCACTTTTGATCACTGTCAAAAAGGAGAAGGAATACAGGCTATCCACACCCACAGCTGCTTTCCAGTTTCTCCAGTTACCAGAATGAAAATCCAAACTCATTTTAGTCACAGGGGAGCCACTGACACTGCTGCTTGCTTTTAAATTTTTTCTAAATTTATCAAGATTATTAAAAAGATTAGCTATCTGACAGACCACCAAACCATTAATGTAGCCACTCATCTCTGGAAGCAGAGCCTGGGCTTTTCAACAACTTGCCCTCAAAAACTCCCCAACAAACCTTTAGATGCCATGGGAATAAGTTATTTCTCTGGGAATTACATGTGGAAATTGTATCTGTTGAAACCAACCAATATGATTTCAAAGTACCTCTAAATATTTCTCAACCTAATTCCACACTACTGTGTCTACACTCTCCCCTCATGATACACCCTCTGCCTACTGCTCAAATGCTTCAGTGACTTCAAACAAGTGCCAGGAAATGCTGACATGTTTTCAATGTTGCTTTTACCCTTCAGAGGAACTGATATCACACAATATGTTTTTGCAGAATTCCAGTGTCCTCAGTTGTCTGATCATCCTCTTATGTATTCAAACACTGAAAACCATCACTACTATTTGTTACTACTACCACCATCACAAGAATAACAACCTACACTCTTCCCATCAAACTCACATGCACTTCTTCCACACCTAATGAATGAAAAAAAAATTTTGAGGAAGTGAAAAAAATTCATACCCATCTAGTTCACAAAATGAAAAGGAAATAGTCTCTTTAGGGTCATGCAAATGTACAGTCTTGCAAATGCACAAAGTCAAGACCAATGAATTTTACACCTTTCAATGATTCAGCCAAACTAACATTCTACAAATTATTTCTAAAGTAAACTTAAGGTTTTTAAACTAGGGTAGAGTAAGCTTTAATGTCCCTGGCTCAAATTTCTCCCCAAATACCTATCCCCCCTCAAGTCTGCCATAAGACAGGAAAATTGAAAACACTCATCAATGCTTCCACATCTGTAAGACTTCATATAAAGTTACCAATTATAAAGAACTCTGCCACAATTCACATAGACTACAACCACTGCCAACAATTCTCTAAAGCCAATACCAAATGCAAAGAGATCAAAAGGCAATATTCTGAAAAGCCAGAAAGTCCTCCAATTGTGTGCCAATAAATGGCACACCTGCATGAGAAGAGATGCTTTGTAAGCAAAGCCACAAATCAATTCCCATGAATGTCATTCACATCACATCTCATAGTGGGACTGTAGCACTATACCACATAAGCTCTCAAATGCAGAACCACTTTTTCAATCTTTAAGCAAATATCTGCTTTTTTGCCTGCTTTGCAAAGTATTATAAGCTGCTGTAATCAACTGAAGATGAGATGCTATTGGTTGAGAAAAAACTAATGAGAAAATATTTATGAAAAAGAAAGAATCTTTAAAAGAATGGAAAAGATGAGTTTTTAAGCTGAATGTTTTCTTAAGACTGAAAGGTTTTTTCCTTTAGAAATGAGACACACACCTGTTGACTGCAGTGACATGCCAGGCCAGTACACTTCCTCCACATGAACTGTACATATGAAAAGACTGGATCAAAGAACACATGGTGACAGTTCTTACAGATCTCCAAGTCACCTTGGCACATGACGGTATTTTCCAAGAGAAAGAAAATACATCATTGTGTTAACCTTCTCTTTTGTGATTCAAAAGCACTTCAGGGTATTTTGAGATTAGAAAACAGAGAGTCATCTTTCAGTTCAGCATCTATATTTTAGCAGTCTTCACTAAGGATAAGTAGGTTTCAAATGAGCAATCCATCTTGCCTCTGTAGAAAACAGTACACCCAACTGGAAGAATCCTGAACTTGATCCTGAATTTCTTTTAAAATGTCCAAGCACCTAGGCTATCAACAGCATTCCTTCACAATAGTTCAAGTAGTACAGTCTAATTCCTTGTTCTTTTTTGCAGTCCTCAACAATTTTACCTTATTTATAACTGTTTTTTTTTTTATATATAGTGAACCCTGATAACATACTGTACACTGGTTTTGGCTGGGATTGAGCTACATTTCTAGATAGTAGCTGGTAGAGGGCTGTGTTTTGGATTCATGCTGGAAGCAGTGCTGATAACACAGGGATGTTTCTGTTCTGCTGAGCAGGGCTCACACAGCATCAAGGCCTCTTCTGTTTCTCACAGCACCCCACCAGTGAGCAGGCTAGGGGGGCACAGGAAGCCAGAGGGGACACAGCCAGGACAACTTACCACAACTGTCCAGAGGGATACTCCACACTACATAGCACCATGCTCAGCATGAAAACCGAGTGAGTGAGGGTGTGTGTGGATGTTGGCTGGGGCTAACTTTGCTCAGAGACTGGCTGGGCATCCACTGTTTGGCAGCAAGCAATTATTTTCCTTTTGCATCATTTGTTCTTTCACAGGTTTTATTTTCCTCTCCTCTTAGTTACTGGTTTGGGTTTTTTCCTCCCCAAATTATTACACCACTGTTATCTCAATCCACATATTTTCTGACTTTTTCCCTTGCAATTCTACCCCTCCATCTCACTGCAGGGACAGGAGTGGATGAGCAGCACTGTGGTGCTCAGTTGCCAGGTAGGGTTAGATCCCATACCATAATTATGGCTCTTTGTTAAATGCCTTGAAATTTTGAAATTTGAAGTTATAAACTCACAAGCAGGTTTGCTTGGGTATTTTTTCCCCATGTAGAGAGGTCCAAGTGTGTAGTGTTTTGTAGAAAAGTATTTTAGGTTCTTTTTCTGGCCACACTGTTGAAGTTCCAGAGAGAAACTAACCCAAGATTTCTGCTTCCCTTAATGGACTATGTTAATTAATACTTAAAACCAGAGGACTATGCCATAACACTTCTACAAGCTTTTATAACATGTAATTAAAATGAATTTTAAGTAAATTAATTCTTTACTGAGAGGTTAATGGATTTTTATTTCAATACATGATATGCAAATATTTTGGGTTTGAGATATTCTCCTCAAGAGCTGCAGTTTTTTCAGGTTAACTAAATGAAGCTAGCAGAGCATGGAGATGACATCAGTTTCTGTTGTGAAAAATTCTTTGTCCTCCTGGTTCTTAAGCTGCTACATTTTGGGAGAAGCATAAATTATCATGTTATATAGAATACCTCTCTACTTTTCAAAGACTATACAAGATACTTCATTCAAAGACTCCAGGAAATTAGTATACTTGTAAGCCAGCTTTACAAAGACTAGCTGCTCCTACAACTCTTGTTCCAGAAAAATAATGGAAATATACCCTGTGTATCAGGGCAGAAAAATGCTGGAAGCTCCACAGGTAACTCACCAGCAGACATGAAAAATGAAATAACTAAATAAAAAACCCCAAAGCCTACTGTCATGAATCCAATGGAGAAGCAACAGCCACGTGAGTAAGCTGTAACCTACTCAGAACTGTCAGGTACTCACAAGAAAGTACACTGAGGTTGAAACCTCACTTCTCATAACAAGCCAAAATTTTCCAAGAGTGCAGGGATTTATTCTGCAGGGAACCATCATCTGAAAGCACCCTGTACCAGGCCAGTACTAGACTGGAAAACATATTTTTTATAATTACACTCACAAAGTGTAATTGTAATGTTTATTTCATTACTGTATGGGCCTGAATTTTTAAATTATTCAGTGTTATCTAAATTGAAACCCAGTTCTGTGTCATTGAGTAGGGCTGTAAGCCCCAGAGACACAGGCATCAAGGTTTTGGATGCTATAAGTTTACTTACTTAACTAAGGGGTTTTTTTTCATTACATTAATTCTAAATCCCACAAAATGAAAGCATCAGCCTAACTTTTGTACTATTGTCATCATTATGCAACATCCACAGCAGGAACTCAGCATACCTTACCCATAAATGCATTTAGTGGAACGTTCCTGCTTTTAGGAAAGAGAACTTTAACCAACACTGCCTTGTGAATTTTAAGATTCTGTTTATAAATTTAAAAACACCTAACTTAACATAGGCTTGTGTTCCTTTATTCTCAACATGTATGAAGTAAAGGCAAGTGTTTAGATACTTGAGTCACATACTTTTTAAACTTTTTATCATCTCTGTGTGAATGCTTCAGGATAGAAAAATAAAAACAACAAAAAACCAAACACCACAACAAAACACAGCCAGTGCCAACGGAGTTCTGAAGAGTGATTCAAAGAGAAGGCAAGTGCTAGCTCCCAATGAGACACCAAGAGGCAAGAAAAGCAAGAATTAACCAGGTTGAGAGCAGGCAGTTTTCAATAATGTAAGGGAAAGATTCACACTGACAGATATGAACACTAGCAACTTGAAATAAAATAAGGATTAACAGGTGGTCTCCAGACATCTTGTAAATGGCATCGGACAGCAAGACTGAAAAACAGGACAAGCCTCAGTGTCTGTGCCACTGATTTTGAAAGAGCCAAAGTATGAAAAAGTAGCCTAATTCCTGGCCTATCAATTCAGTTCAATAATTATTTCTATAAACACTGATGAAAACTTTGAATAAAATTACATTTACATAACACCGTATGATACAGAATATTTTCCCTTTTCCTGTTCTTATTAGGAATTAAGTGTTATTAAACATCCTGTGCAGTCATATTTTTAATCAAAATTTTATATACCTAGAGTTTTAGTATACAAAACATTAAAATGACATAACTATGTATTTTTCTTCTTTTCCCTTCTACAACACTGAAGCAAAACCATGATTCATCAATACCTTTCTATAAATTACTTTAGTCAAAGTCCCTCACTCCCTTCTGAATTCATAGGCTTGAAGGAACAGCTATGAGGAGAGCGAGAAATTCTACATTTAACATGAGCATTTTAATTGCATTTTTTGATAAAGAAGTTTTCTGCATAAGCTCAAAACTCCTGCCAACATTGAAAGAAATCTAAAAGTACTTCAAATCAGGCATAAAATTCTAGCTTCCTCCTGCAATATTTTACAGCAAAGGAAGAACTAAGAAACCAAGTTTAAGTATTGCCTGTGCAGTAATCCTTAACTAATGGATCAACCAGTTGAAATCAGTCACAAACAAGAAGTTCAGCACTTGTTGATATTGTCAGGGTCCAAGGTTGTTAATGGAAAAAGCCTAGCAACTATAAGTAGCTAATTAGCTACCACAAAATATAATTAAAAATAAAAATCATAATCCAAATAGCAAAGGGTATAGGGTTCCAAGGAGAAACACTGGTTTTCTTTTCTTCTTATTGCAATAGAGAGGTAGCAGAAGATTTCACTCAGGTGCCAGAAGTTTGGAACCAGAATGACCCAGTGCTTCCTGCCTCCCACTAGGCAGCTCCAGCAGCCATGACTGGGGAGAACACCACGAGGTCTTGCTTGGATTCTCAGTTCTGAAGAGATCAGTCCTGCAAAATCCCCTTGATTGTACCCCCCTGGTGAGCCTTTGCCACCTCATGGTGGTACTCAAAGATTGGACTCAAAGATCTTGGAGGTCTCTTCCAACTTAAACAATTCTATGATTCTTTTCTTGTTTTTTAAAAGGAAGAAAAGAGACCCTGAAGAGCCAGAAATCAGACAGCCCACCCCAAACTATTCTAAAAGGTGAAAGGATACTTCACTGTATGACACTCACTAGCAGGTCATTGGGAGAAAATAGACTGGATATTATTATCAATTAAGACTTCCACATCTGCCGAAACTAAATTAATTTTTAAACCCATATGCTCATTTGAAATAACTGACTTCTGCACAAGTTGCTTCCTCTCTGTATAGCACTAACATTAGGTAATTATTGGAATCAAGAGCATGCTACTGTCAGGTGCCAGCTGTCTTTACCATGTTGAGGCCATTTTAAAGAAAGTGTATGCAAAATTGAGAACATGAGCACAACTCAACAACCATAATATTAAAAAATTAAATTACTAATTAAATAAAAATGTATACATGGACAACAGTGGTTGAAATAAACACTAAAGTGGGAACTGAGTCCATTGTTAACTGTCCTTAAACTTAATTTCCAATGAGTTGCCACTGAGTTTGTCCCTCATTTCAAGAGCTGACTTTACAACTGCTCATCAGGTTGTTAGGAGTCAAGCAAGAAGATCATTATTCATGATGTCTCACTGCAGGGCTTAAACTTTCTGATCATACCTTACATAGTGTTAATTAGTTTGAAGGCCATAAATATTTAGGCTTTAAAGTGACTTGCTCAGCTCTACATAAGGCATAATATAATTTTTTTCTTCAAAACCAGAGGAAATCTCCTTTTATCTTCAAGTCTTGACCAGGATGTCTCAAAATACTATACAGTCTAGGATGCCAGAAAATCTGAGACAGTTATAGACCCAAACCAGTTTACAAGCATACAGCATGACATATCATTTGTTTTCCCCTCTACGATAGAATCTTCATGTTAAATTCAGGTTATTTTCAGGCTGGTAGGACAAAAAAATTAATTCTTGCAGTATCCAAATCTTTATAACCTGATATTCATGGTATCTCCACAGAAGATGATTTTGCTCTCATTTCTTGCAGAATACTTCATTTAAGTATACCTCATATCTCCTGCCTGAAAAATTTGGGAGTGGGTGAGGAGGGATGGGCAAAGAATCTCACAAAAGAAAAAAACTGAACTACATTACTGAATATCTAAAATGGCATTTCGTAGGAAAATGTATTTTTATGAAAAAAAGTTACTAGATCATTTAAACATTTGTAAATTAAGGGAATAATTTCAATGATACTAGACAATATAGTGAAACATAATTTGCCTAAAATTTTCTAGGACAAACTTTCAACTGTTATAGATACAAAACTCTCCTGAGACAAGCAAAGAGAATAATCATTTACAGATTGAAGAAACACTGAAAAACAGACTTCAGTGAGTAGTCCTGTACATCACAGAATGCAGAGAAGAATTAGATGCAGTCATGACTTTTTTGCTTAATATTCACTGATTCTATATAGTCATTTATTAATAACACTAAATACCAGATGCACAATTCCTGATCTCCCATAACGACAATTGTTTCAAAGCAATACCTCATACACATTTAGGTATTTGAAGTCAGTATAAAGAATCTGATTTTAAATTTAAGCTCATTCAATTTTTGGAGCAGATATACAATATTCACCATTATATCCAGAATTAAGTATGCCAAAGAAAAGCACACCCTTCATTGGAGGAAAAGACAGTCACTTCCATCTACTTCCTGCCACACAGGCAAAAAGGCAAAAAAAAAAAAAAAGGCAAGCTGTGTATCCATAAATATACACACAGGCACCTGTCTGTATACACATAAATGCCTGTTCACACACAAAGATCCTCTCTGTGTGGTGAAAAGAAGGCACCAATAGCTGTGCTATAATCAGTAATTATTGCACCATGATGTCTCCTCTCTCATGTCTATTCCCCACTGAAACCTGTAATCACATCCTTGTCAAAAGATGTGTTCAATAGCCTGGATTGCTGCAAGTACATCCACTGATATGTTCTCATTTTTCAGCTCCTAATCTAGAGCCAACCTTCCTTCAAAGCTATTTAAAATTAACACAACTCCTGAAGTACATGCAGCACAATTGCCAAGTCCTTCCTCTAATAATTACTTACTAACTTACTTCCTAACTTGGTGCTTACAGTTAAAAAAATGTTTTTTCTTATACACTAAAACAGTGAAAGCATCTCTCCAAAGGTCTACCTAGGAAACAGATTTTAACTTTAGTCTTTTAGTTTTTAATTTCTCAGTCTCTCTCTTACACAAAGCTACAAGCAAACTAACAATGATTCAGATTTTTGTGAAATGTAGGGAGCACGTTTTAAACACACATCAGGTGCAATGTTGACACTAACTCATTGAGCAGTCAGGACTATAAACTGTATTCATAAACCTTCAGAAGAGTATGCCAATGACTATGTATTTATGACAACCAAAGTAATTCACAACTTAACATCTGCATCTTCAGGAAGAAGGCAAAAAGCAGGACACAGCATTGTGCTCAACAGAACACTTCACACTCTCCTGTTCCAACAAGCTATGCTGAGAATCAGAGGTGCCTTCAAAAGCAACACAATCCAGTCTCACAGCACAGCACATGCTGGCAAGTACAAGGAAACAAGCAGCAGCACACCTTCAATATAGGTCAGTCAGTAATCCACAGACACCAGCACCTGCACCTAAGGGCCCCCATGTCTAATTCCTTGGGTTAGTTCAGAGAGTGGGTGGCTAGGAAAGAAAGTCCTCCCAGTTATCACAAATTCAATACTATCAGGATTAGTATCTTTTCACAAGTTTTCTCTTTCCTTCGTGGAAGTTCCAATCCTTAGTGGGTAGCAAAACCCCTGTCTTTCTAAAGATTTTTCCAAGTTTAATTTTTTAAGCATCTCCATGACAATAAATAATAAGCATCTACATGAAGTTTCTTATTAAAATTATCAGCACCAGTCAAAGTTCACTCCATGTACCCCCCCCCTCCACCATCCCTTTCAGCCAAACAAGCTTTTCTTCTTTCAAAACACAGTGGTATTTACCTCACTGACCTTGGGACTGCCTTCCTCCAGTATTTCTCCCTCATCAGTTTGCATGGGAACAGGATCTGTGCAAAGCTCTGCAGAAATGCAAAATACTGCCTAAAAGATAAACAAAAAAGATATATTTTAAAAACAATTATTTTTCTGCTTTTAACAAAGTTTTGTGAGATTGCAGTGTACATAAACTACAATTCTAGGCTATGACCTTTAATGCTGCCATTCTGCATATATTTGCTGAAATTACATTTTACACAAATGAGAACTGCTATTCAGAATAAGACAAAACTACTTAATTAAAAGAAAAAACCCACTTAATAGTTATATCCTCCTTTCTTTTTAACTTGAAAGTGTCATTGCTGAGTACTTAATTTAGTCACTGATTTTACTCAGTAAAGCCACAGTCAGCAAGGAATGATCACACAGACCAGAGCTGAGCAATTCTTTCTTACTAGGAAACAGCTTTTGTGCAAATACAAGCTTTAAAGACACAGCTTAAAGACAATCTAAAGGTTATTAGTTTGAAAAATTTTTAAGACTTCCAGTGATCTCACAGAACCTCTGAAGTCTTACTTTCAGGATTTTTTCCTTGACTTCATTCTAAAAATAAATACATTCTAGAATCTAAATGGTTCAGGGAACAGATAAAGTCATTTACCTTCAGGATGGCATTTACAATTTAACCCAGGTCAACAGATCCCAGTGTTTCAAATATTCAACACTACTAGGTAATCTATTTTCAGATTTGTTTGACATGCCAGTGTGGCTCCAGCTGAACAAAATCTGCACCCCAAACTCCATTCTTCATATTGTAAAGTAAATTATGGAAGGATGCAATCCAACTAGGGAGACTTTGGTGTTTAAGATTAGAATGGCTTCTACTCCAGAGGATGAGACATCTTTCTGGGATAATGGATCAAATTAATTAATTTAAGAGATCAAATGCAACAGCATAAATTCAGCAGGAATTTCTAACACTTAAAATGCAAGACATAAGCCATGACCAGATCTCTGACATTCCAGGTATATGGAAAGTAAGGGCTCACACTGAATACACGGAGTTAAGAATTCTCTTAAAGCCAAGAGTTGTTGGCCTTTAACAGTTGTCCCTCACAAATGCACCAGCATTTAACATCCATTTCAAGTCTCTCTACTTCTGCACCTCAGCTACAGAACTGCTGTCACCTTCACAGCAGCAATTCCAAGCCTGGAAACTGACAACAGAAAGCTTCTAAATGATGCACCCCCTTCACTTCGTTGTTAATGTTTGTTCAGAGTGTAAGGCTGTCTGCATTCCAGCCTCCTCTGTTGTGTTGCACATAGGTAAAACAACATCTGCCACGGTAGACTCAAGGAGTGAATAACAAGTTCTATAAACATTAAGGGCCTGGAGCTACAAAATGTTACATACAACTTAATAAATCTTACAACCAACAAGCTGTTACATTCAGTAATATCATACACTCTAGTGCAAGGCACAAGAGTTGTAAAGACTTAGAGCATAGTAATTTCCTTTTCTGGAAAAGAAGGAATGAGGAGAAAAATCAAACTCTTACCCAAATCCTCACTTAAACATTCTGCCTTCAGCACATAATCAAAAATCAGAGGTATCAAATGCTAAGCATTTGACATCTATACCAAGATCCTCCTGCCTAGAACAAATGTTTCTAGCTTTTTGTTCTGCACCAAGAGTGGAGGAGGCCAGGCTGGGCAGTCCCTGTCCATGGTACTTCTTTGCCATGCTCAGTTTCTGAAACCCACTCCAGAACTTTCAGAGCTGGGAGTTTTGGAGCATGATTTTGCAGTATCAGAGTCAAGTAATTGGGAAGCTCCTCAGAGTTTTGTTAGACAGACAGTCTGATGTCTAACAGCCAAAACAGCTTTGGCCAGAAGGATTCCTGTGGCACTTACCCGGCCTCGAAGTCAGAAAAACAAGCAAGAATGAACTTGAGCTACAGAAGCATTAAAAAAACCCTTACATATAAAACAAGACCAGAAAGGTCAGACCAAGAGCACTGCAAGGGGAAGTCACTTTTCATTCAGAGTGCTGGAAGAACTCAAACATAAGCCTTTGAAAAACTGACATGTTTTATCTTCTGAGATCCCTCACTACCAGAGGAATTGGCAGTATTTGACTCCAGTTTTTATATACTCCTGGAAGAAGACAAAAAAACTACCAACCAGTGCATCTCAAAGGAGGAAAGAAAAGGTCAGTAGAACTAGGAAATTTTAAAAATGGAAAGGCTACAAGAACAAAGAAAAGCAAGCTCTCCCACAGACAACAGATTAAATACACTGGAACTATCCAGAACTCAAGAGACTGGAGTACAAAATTGAATGAATAAACTCTTTTCCTTCTCCATTGTATTTTCTTTTTTATAATTTCTATTTTCTCTCTTTATTTATCCCATAATTAATGTTTTACTTGCTTTAACATTTAAAAAAAAACATATAATATTATGTCATACAATACTTACTTAGAGTGAACTCACTCACATGGGATGGTAAAAAGCTAGAAGTTCTAAAAGGCTCAGTAATTTACTAGAAAACTTCACAAGGGAAAAAGAAAATCCACCAACAAAAATATTTATCTGATGCAGGAAGAGCCTAAGCTACAGACTACAAAAGGTGTTGCAAGAGGAAGTTTTGCTGAACACTGTCCTTTTGTTGTTTGGTTTGGGTTTTTTTAATACTTCATTGCATTTGCTTCTGGGTTCTTTCAGGAGACGAAACATCTTCCAACAAACTATGAGCCCAATAAAATAATTTTTATGTTCTTTTGCATCCATGAATCATTGATTCCTTTAGCCACTGGCACAAGAATGCTGCACTGCAAGTTTATTTATTGCCAAAAGGAGGCATTTCCAGATTTCTGAATCCATGGGACACTACCTCTGTGGCAGACTTCTGCAGCAGTCATTTACAGCTGAGGGTGACTTCTTAGCCCACAGAGACAGCTTTTTGCGAGCACATGAAGAAATAACATAATTATTCCATGTTACAGACATCCCCTCTGCAGCTCACCAGCTTCTGAGCAGAGTCCTGAAGGTGACACACAGAGTCATTTATTTTATACATGGAGGAAGGATGGGAAGTAAGAATTTGTACTAGCATCCTCTAGGATCAGGAAAATGCCAAAAGCCTAAAGGCATTTGTTTACTTATATTCAATATTTAATGTGATATGTCAAGTTCCCAGGTGATAAAAAGAAAGTTTATAGACAGCCCATTTAGATTTTCAGATCCAGCACCTATCAAGAAAGTCACTCCTGGAAAAGGTCAAAAGTAAGATAATCTTTTTCTACCCTTACGTATATCCATCCAAACTACTTGAAGTGGGACTGAAATCCCTCAATTTTTTATACCTGATATCCTTCAGAAAAATTAACTAACTTCAGCTGGAGTAAGGTAACACCAAGGAAGGCCTGACAAATAGCAATGCACTGGTATGCCCACATATGATGTAGCAAATGCACATCCAAACTTAGGAACAACTTTTATTTAACTCTTTAAATGTAATACAGTGATGAGAATCTATTCTCAAAGGTAAAAACATTCATTAATATGAACCAGCAGGATTTCTTACGAACTTTAATGTCTACTGCAATACTGTCCTGCCATTAAACAGTATGGTTTTGGGATAATCCAATTAGATTTTAGTCCTATTTTTGCTCCATGTTTTTCTTCAGCAAAGATGTATTTGTTTTGTTCACTGGGATCAGCATGAGAGATTAAATGCAGTTATCAGCCACTCAGGGTAAGCAGTGTCCTTATGGATACCATCCTGCACTACTACATTCTAACACACTCTGGCAAGCAAAACCTGAACAAAATTTCCATATAGTTATAAATCCCTGAAAACCAATACCAGTGAATAAGGTACTTCCTCTAGGCCTAATTTTCCCTCTGTGTAGAAGGGTCCAGCTTAGAAAAATACAAAGTTCTCAACAGCAAGAGAGAGCTGGAATTTCAACGATTTCAAATTTGGTTTCATCAACCAGGCATCACTGGGACTAAGTACCTTGTCTAATTCAAGGGTATTTCATACAGCAACACTTTTGTTTATAGATTGGCAGCAGGAATCAAATATGGATTAAAGAGAAAGTCCATTCTTCATCAGATAATGAAGAAAAAACGTACTTCAAGCTTCTAAAGAGTGCAGCTGTGAGAGAAGCACTTATTAATGTACAGCCAATCATGATTCCTGTGAATTCCCAAGTCTAAAGTGGATATGGCCCACTAGAAGCCCCCTGAAGGACAGTAAGGCTGCACCAAATGTCACCACTACAGACATTTAGGAGAAATGGAAGGCAGGTCCCAAACTCTGTCACAAAGCAAAGCAGGCACACCAGTGCTCTCCCAAGGCAGCGATCTCGTGTACATGGCACACTCGAAACAAGAGCAGCTAGAACAAGGCACTACTTGACTGAACAGTGTCTTAAATGAGACTGCTTGTCTGACACAACTGTATCGACACACCAGCCTCTAGGTACAGACAAAATGTTCATTTGTAACACCTGATCCAACCATATTGGATTTAATTGCTAAAGCATTGTGCTACATTGAGTCTGTTAAGAATGTACAAAGGCAACATAAAATTTAACGTACAGAAGACGTTAAATTTTTTGTCACTTTAAATGCAAGTTGTTCTGCAAGCAAGAGCATTTAGATGATAGAAAACCTTTGACTATAACTTTATTGCTTATAGGAAATAATCACCTCCCAATTCCAGTGAGTTAAAAAATCTCAACATAAATTAACTATTTTTTAAAGAAAGTGATACATCACACATATCAACTTCAGCTTACAGAAACAAATCACATCAGGCAGTAACAAACTTCACAGACAAACCCACAGGAAATAACACACTAGAAAGCACATGAACACAGATCTACATCCTACAGTATCTTAAGAACCAGCATAGGCTATTGCTCTTCTCACCTCCAACTTTCAAGATCACAATATTGAGCTTTGGTTGATTTTTACCTTTGACAGTTTCCAAGGGCTGCCAAAGCCCACAAGGATCCGTCCTGGCTACATTCAGTGCAAAAATAAAACCCTAAAAGGAGACAAAAAAAAAAAAATAAAACATCAATCAACTGTGGCCATTAGTAAATTTAAAACAAATATAAAAACAAAAGTCAGCTGTCTCCAAAGCTCAGCAAACCTAGGTGCACAGCAATGAAAGGAATAGGCTGCCATCAGGAAAATATTTTCTTAAAATTCTCCCCACAAACTCACATCCAAATGTGGAAAAACAGTAAACACTGGTAGCATGTGTAAGAGAATCTCCTACTGACTATGAGATAAAACAGAACAGTAGGAGGCTCTAGAAACATAATTTCTATTCACAACTGGGAAAAACATGCAGTGAAACTGGTTTCTTGTACAGGAACTGAGAGAACACACATAAGTCTGCTTCCTTGCAGTCAAGGGAAGAGATTATATAATCCTACATTAACTCCTGAATATTAAATATTATGTGTAAAAATTAATCCCATACCTACCAACTATCAGGTATTTAATCCTATTTTGAAAGAGTAACATAGCAGCACTACACTGGCTTACAATCATGCCCATTTCAAATCATGCACAGCTAGTATTAAATACTTCAGTTTTGGTTTTGTAAAACATAACCAAGTTCCAGGAATCAAAAGAAGTCCAGAACCATCAGTTTACATTATACATCCAAGTCAACATCACTAAAATCTAAATTATTCCAGTTGCCATTATTCAGCTTTGTTGTAGGAGATATGAACAAATGGGGCTTTTCTAAATTCACTGCATCATACTACTCCTTAATGTGCAGCATTATTTAGGAACAAAGCATTCCTGTCATTGGACTAACTGCCATAAACTGAGTTAATTTTTTTTTCCTGATCTTCTAGCATTAACTAAGAGCTTGCTGGGCATGATTCCCATTCAAACAATTTCTGACTAGAAAATACATTTGGTGACAAAAGAGTGTCTTACCTGCCACTGTGGTTTACCTGTCCCTTTGCTAGTGAGAAAAGGTTTTACAGATGCAAACTTTAATTTTGAACTTGGTTCTGATTTATGCTGTGGGGTGATTCTGATAAAGCAACCAAGAGCACACTCTGCTCAAAAGGCCTCAAGATGTCTTAAAACATCCTACAGAAACCAGCTGCTGACGTAAATAAGCAAAAACATCCCATACTCAATGAGGATATGGGAAGTTGGCTTCAAGTCATTCACAACTTCAAAACAACACAGAAATATTTCATGGTTTTTCACCCACAGCACAGCAGCAGTGCAAGTCATGATTTACTATAAAAATTACCCAGGACAACCCAGGTCTCGCTGTGATGGTAATTCTCCACTTCACTTTTCAAGACTGAAGATGGAAACATAACTTGTAACCAAGTAATTTGGTAGAAGGAGAGATATTACTGGTGTTTGAGAAGAGGATTTGCAACCTCTTTATTTCACATGGTTTAGAACAATCTCTTTGCATTACTTAGGTGGAAGGAAATCCAGGAAGGATTAGTACTTCAAGGGAAAACGAACTAAAGATATCACTCTAAACAAAGCAGCTGGGAGGAATGGGAAAAGGCAGAAATGCTCAATCTCTCACGGAAAAAAATCCAGAGGAATATTCAGGAAGGGCAGTCCCATATCCCACAAAATCACTATGGTGTTCTACAGCAAAACATGACATGAGAAAGGGTGTCCATTATGTTTGATTTAGTATTGGCTGCACAACTTCATCTTTTGTTCTGTATTTAATTCTTTGCACTGATGTTTTTGGTAACATATGGAAAATGTTTCAGCTGTTCATGTAAATATGACACAAGTAGTTTTAACAAGATAAATAGCTGTAACTTGGAATAGATACTCTGTACTGCTCTTCCAAAGTAACATGAGAACAGAAGGACCAAAAAGAAGTTAAAAACCTATATGAACAAAACACAAGTCTCATTTCACAGCACTTAAATCCTTTTACATGAACAATTCGAATACAAACCATTTCATAAAATGGAGTGCTCCTGAAGATGTCATGGGGTTTAAAAAGGACAACTACAGAACGTGATCTGCTCAAGCAAATCCAATCATTAATGAACTTGTGGTTTCTTCTCATTAAACAATGTCACCCTTTTTGATTCATTGTTAAGGGAGACATGTGAAACATGCAAAGGGATACTTCTCAAATGGTCCTATATCAGACTTTCAGTTTAGAAAATCCTGGCTCTAGCCTTTGAGTCTAAAGACAGTCTTGAAACATAAGGACAGAATACTTCATCATCACCTTCCCAGTGTTCCAAACCATTTACATAAACAACATTTAAGGTGCTAAATGTTTCTCCTCCCAGTTAAGGAAAAGCAAACAGAAAAGCTTATTTAGAAAAATGGTTTGCTTACAGATTTTGCCACTTTCTACTGTACAAAGCAGCACAAACCTCACTTCTTTTCTGCTCATACCAGTTAGGCTAAAGAATCCATTAAAGATTGCAGTGAACATAAAAGGTATTTGTCCTCACTTTGCTACAGCAACCTACTGTACACTACATACACTACACATCACTTCTCAACTGTCATCAAGATTACATCCCAACTACAATCAGCCAAAGGCTGCCAAGTGGTTAAGTTTTCCAAAGTCCTTTGTGCTGTGTTCCACCCTGTATTTTCACTGTGACTGAAGCATATATACACACACATTTATGTGCATATACACGTATATGTGTGTACATACAATATACATATGTAAAAAAACACCCTCAAAATTATTTCTACTTTTTCTCTTCAAGGCCTTCAACACTCTACACCACATCATTTATGGAAGCTATCAAACTGAGGTTGTTGGGAGTACTGTGTTTAACTGACTGATGGCATCTTCTGGACAGCCAGCATCACAGTAAGAGTTATGGTGATACCTGGAGCAGCATGGAATTAAAACATAGTGAGTTGAGAATACCAGCTGCTTTTTACACTCCACATCAAAGTTTAACCCACTCCAGAGATTAGTTTTGCCAAGTTGGAAACAAATTATGATTTAAAAAACAAACAAACAAGCGTTTATTCTGGGGCATTTCCAAAGTGACAAAGTCTTCAGAATACAGAGGACCAGAGTTTTCTAAGGACAGGTGAAGAGTGGATGTTATATTAGACCAAAGACACAAAGCAGTTTTCTCCATCTTAAGCAAAACGTTGTGATGAGTGAGAAGCCTGCTTCTCAACAGCTCAACTTTAAACCTGAAAGCTATAAATAACTCCTTTACTGCTGATAATCCCAAGAGAATCATCCTGTCAGATTATTCATACCACTAAAGTCAACTCAAGAGCAAAGGTTTCCTTTTGAACCCCCAGTAACACTCCTCAAGTCCCACACTGCAGTATGTTTATCAAACCCAGCAGCAGTAACTAAATTAAAACTGATAAAGTGGTAAGCAGCCTTGTGCAGAGGAAAGGGGGAACGGTGCTTATTCACTGACAGCAGCAATTACAAGAGCTAAAGACAACATTACTGAAAATCATTCACATGCAGGACAGGACTGGAAGATACCGTACCTTTTAAACTACCTACTTCTCACAATCTTCCTGGATTTAATTAGAAGAGTATGGAAGTTTCCTAGGTTAAAACTATCCTTTAGCTTTGTTTGCTTTACAAGAAGAGCTGTGTTGTTAAGGAATTCACACCAGCACGGCAATACCAGCGCTAAGTCCTCCAGCAGGCACGGAGGCAGACAGGCATCCCCGGCTGCAGAGAAAGGCTCTGGGTCCGGCACTGCATCCTGTGACACAGCCTCGGGCAGAGGATTACGGCCAGCCTGAGCCAGGACATGGCCAGGAGGAAGGCCAGGGGATTGAGATGGAGAATGAAGCTTAAGTCACAATCTGCTTTTTCTGCTTTTTAAACTTCACTCTTTTATAGCTCACACCCTGAAATTTTCCAAAATAATGTTCCATATTTATCTCACTTCTAATGATTAATAACAGAGAGGTTCTCTTATACAAGGACATTTTGACTTCTCACTAACATGATTATACATGCAGAGAAGTCCAAGATCTCTGGATCTCTTTATTATTGTCAAAGAAAACAAATGCTGAGCTGTTAAGCAAATAATTCTAAACTATAATTGCAAACACCAACTTTGAACATAACCAGCTGCCAAATAGAACTTCATCAATATTTATAGCGTGACATCAGTCTGAATTGTACTTTTCAGCTATTTCAGCACCTAAGAAAGGAACAGGAAGCTAATTTTCAAAAATCTGTTTTATATTCAACAAAGCTTTTTCTTCAAAGAAATGAGGCAACACACTCATTCTTATGGCTAATTTATAAATTTAAAAACACAATGCAAATTATTACTGATACAATGCTAGTCCTCAACACTGCAATCTTTGCTGAACATGTTTAGTTAGTACTACTGAATTTGGAACTACTTGCAAGAAGAGCTTCAGACGCACTCAACTATGTGTGAGGTCAGGGCCCTAAATGTTCAGTTTTTTGGCACAAAAAGATTCTTCAACTATCGCATCTTATTTCCTCTGAAAGTGGCATTTAAAAGCAAAGCAACCCAGTTTACTATTGCAACCAAAAACATAAAAGTCTGCCTTTAGGCTACCTACTTGAACTACATGACAACTGATTGTCACTGTCAAGCTCTCACACCACATTTAAAAACCCAGCTCTTGAAAGTTGCTCCTAGTTTTGAATGTGCTTCACTTACATGTTACTTTTTGTTCATCCTTTATTAAATTTGAAATGCAGTAACACAAAACCTCAGTTATTTTTTGTCCGAACTTCGAAAGACTGAAGTTACTTTCAGTTTACTTACATACCCAGCTGTGGCAGGGGTGAGATAAGCTGATATACAGTCTCCACACACAAGACAGCACCAGTTTATCTAGTTACCTTCAGCTGGTGAAAGCAACACGATCCAGCACTGGTTAAGTGCAGGGTTAGGGCTGGAGAGGGAAGGGACTGGTTATGTCACCCTATTCTTGCCCTCAGGCCACCACAATGTAACACTGTCAGGAGCATTTTCCTTTGCTTATTAGACAATGTTAAAAAGTATTTGATACAATGGGACTTCTATCTGTTTTCTCCACAGTCTAATTCAGTTTACAATCAACAGGAAGCTTCTCTCAATATGAAGCTTTTTCCACAATACATAAATTGCCATGCAAGAGAAAGTTGGACTTTGAATATGAAAGAACCAGAGCAGTTAACTTCCAACAAATGAAAGTATTATCAGCCAGTTTTGGTTGTGCCTCTGAGTACTCTAAAAATTAAAAAGGCCAAGCAAACAAAATTATGGGCAACTAATCTACAACAACTATGGAGTTTAAAAAATGTGTGGAAAAGCCTAGCTTTGCAATAAAATACATCTTCCCCCTTTCAAGTACCATTTATCAAAGTGAGTGCCATCAGAAACACAGGCAACTTCCCCTAAGCTTTTATTAAATACAACAGAAACACTGAACACCAACTAAAATCTACACCTGTTCTTCAGGCTGCCACCACACCAGCTGCAGAAAGTAGACAAGCAGATCCTGAAGCACCCAAACATTTATCTAAGCAAAAAGCACAGCTATAATAATCAAAACCCAATTTTAGCTTTACTATTGCACCTTGCCTTGAAGGGGTAGGAAAAACATGAGCTGAGCCTGTAGGAAATCATCAAAAAAAGTCACTTGTTATGAGGGGCAGGGAAATACTATAGTATTATAGGGAATAGTAAAGACAAGATCCATTTTAAATGTGAGAATCCATTTCAAATGTGAGAAAATATTAAGTATTGATTTTTTTTGCAGTGTCAATGAAAAATGGTATGAATCTTAATGAACAGTCACAAATAAGCACTGTGGCTTGACTCTCATTTTTGTTCTCTTCAAAAGAAGACTCATCTGCATTTTAATTTGTCAGAATAGGCATCTGATACAACACAACTCAAACCTGATAATTCAGAATCTCAGCCATTTGACAAACAAAAATACCAAAAATTTAATTTAAAACAAATTTTTCTCAGAATCCAAATACATATGGAAGGATAAGAATTTAAATTACAGTGGTTGTAACAGTAAAATATCCTGCATAGACGCACACTGGTGCCAAAGCACTCTTTTTTTAGTTCCTTACTTGAAGCAGTTAAGTGGAACTTAAAAAACAAACAAAACCTTGAAAATAAAACCCCCAAACATCATTATCAGAATAAACACATTCCCAACACAGAGTGAAACTGCTATATTTACAGCAATGTAAGAATGCTGTTATAATAACACTAATACATCCAGGAAAAATCTCAATACATAAAAACCCCAGAGAGAGTCCCAAGCAAAGATACTAAACCCCATAAAAGTAGATGAAAATGCTTTAAAGCAACTATTTAGAGCAATATGTATTATGGCCTTCTCTCTTAAAGGGATTTTGGGCTGCTTCAGATCAAGGATGGATCATAATTTGTTCTGAAGTATATTTTGATCTTTGTAAGAAGCTGGGGTGAGGGGACACATTCTCTTCCTCTATCTCAGAGGCAAATTTTTAAATCAAAATATTATCCTAACCCTTTTCCCCAAGTTCCTCATCATTCCTCATGCTAGCTGCACCCTCTAATACTATTAACTTACTGTTTCTCAAGTCAATGTGCAAGCAACAGAAACCTCAGAGGTTTGAAATAGTGTTTCACTATAGTGGTAAAGTAAGTGAGTGTGTAGGCAATTTAATCTACAAAATCTAACTTCTGGAAAAGCTTTTAAATCACAAAGTTACTGTACTGTTGTGTAAAAAGCAGAATATACTCTCAGCTGTAATAAGAAAATGTACTCTGTGTACATCTTCTCCAGAAAGAGACATCAGATTATTTCTAAGGATCCCCAAATGTGCCAGGAGAGAGCTAAAAGGTTCCCAAATGTCCAGGAAAGAACCTTCAAACATGGGTTAAAACCCGGCTCTCTTCAGCTCCTAAACACAGAAGTTCCTAACTCGAGGTCACTGACACCAGTGCTGAGTAATTTGTATCTCTTGGCTGTAAGAAGCAGTGAGATGAGAGGATCTACACCAATTATCCTTGGTGGATCACCCTAAGGCCAAAATAGATTTATCCACAGTAGACTGGCAAGTCCTTGAAGAGTTCCTTCTATTTCCCAGAGGTGGGTTTCCTACCTCTCCTACCACTCATGTGGTACTGCTGTGAGACTTATGCAGAGAGGTCACAGGGCCAGGGAAGTTGGTGATGGGATTGCCATGGAACAGCCCAGCAGTTCCTTAGCTCTGACCATGTGGAGACCTATCAGACCAGTCCTAAAACAAGAAGGGCAGCAAAAACCTTCCCAAACATTCAGCTTCTGGACTTAAAATCATACATTTAATTTAACTAGTGAAATTCTCTCACAAAGTCTGCTTTTGCCGCATGAACAACACATAAGAGAACTGCAGGTACAACCAGTGCTTGTGGTAAGAAAATAGGAGGGACTTGAGTAGAAAAAAAAACCCCTGCAACCCTAGGATACAAGAGGATCGGAGGAACAGAAAGAAGCATTTCCAACAAGCAAAACAGAGGCTGATTTTTCAGAATCTGAAAAATCTTCAAACTTACCAGAAGAAAGCCAACAGTATTTGCAAAAACTATGTTCTTTGTAGACTACTACCAAATCAAAGGGTAGTAAATTTCTGCTGTTACAGAACAGACTTTACTAACGAAAAACCCAATACACTACTGAAAAATTCTGCCAGGTTGTTTTTCTTTATAGCACTTTTTATGACACTGTCAAGAGTCATGATAAAAGTATAGAAATTAAATGCAAGTAAAAACATCAATGACTTTTACTTCATTACTCATTTAGATGGATTAGAGGACTTCCCCTCATACAAGCAACATGATATCGCTGTATCGCCTTTTGACTAATCCTCTGTCAGCCTATCTAAAATTATCAACTCTTTGTTTTGCAACTTTGCTTCTTATCCTTTCATCTGCTAATTAGCTTTCCAGCCTCCCATCTTCTGTCTAACACGGTCAAAATATACCAACTTCCAGGTTATTTTTTACACATTTATTATGACCTGTATCCTGTAGTACACAGCACAAGTGCTGCCTTATGATACCTCCCATTTCTCCTGATGTTACTCCACAGACTTAAAAGCTAAACTAACTAAGAGCTGCTTTCAGGTCCATTTTACTTTTTTAAGTAGATATTTTAAAAACTTTAAACAGTGTTAAGTCTCAGATAGAACATTAACTTGCTTCCCAGATTTTCTCACAGAGGAACTATTGAGTTTTTTCTGATCCACAGACATTAAATCAGGAAATACATGCACGATATCCAATTTCAGAACTACTAAAGCTGGCAGGGCCCAGAAACGCAATCCGTACTGACTAGCTGAAACTGGAAAAGGTCATCTCCATAGCTCACTGCATGGTAAACACGGAGAACATCCAAACTCCAACCACAACCCTCACGCTGATGAAAACTTCAAAACCTCAGAACATTCCCCTACAACATGATGCAAACCATAATAAGTGTAAAAACACCCTCTCCCTCTAACCGCTATAAGAAGGCAAAGGGAAAAAACAAATTTAACATACTCACTGCCTACTGCTCTAAAGGAGAAAAAATAAGTGACACCAACGCCTTCCAGCAAAGCATGTTTACTCCCCTGAAGAAATAAAAAATAATGAGTAGAAGTGCAACACAAAGAAGGCACAAGCAGAAGAGAAATGTAAGGAAGCATAAGAGTTTTATTATCCGCTGAAAGGGCCAGGGAACAGCAGTCAGAATATCCTGATTACTCTCACCCCGGTCACCTCGCAAGCTGAAATACCAGCAGGGACGACTTGTCTGACAGTGACAGCTGGCCCAAGTACCAGAAAGTGCCCCTAGTTTTATTAGCACATAGTAGCCAAAAGTTTTGTTTGGATTCACAAGAAGTTAACGTGAATTCTTCAGTCCATATTCCACACTCTGTTTGCTATCAAGAACAAGCAACCTTACCATATATGTTTTATCTGAAATAGGAGAAAGACAGTAAATGCTAAGCTCAGGAAGACTGTTAGGAAGAATACATGTATTTTTCTACCACAACTGGTCAAACCATTAGAAATGCATGTTACTGTCTGCTCAACATCTCTGTGCTAGGTTCTTGCAATTAGAACTGAAGACAGACATTCCCTTGCTATTTTTTCCCTAGGACAGTGAAACATTTCATTATTAAAATTACTGAAAATGGAAGAAACAGACCATTAAAAGCAAATCCAGAGCAAATACATTTTATAAGCAGAGGTGACAGAAAACTTTTAGTTCTAAAGAAAACCAGTGGTACATATGTGCTAGTATCAGGTACTTCCCTCCTTTATCTATGTGTTAAACACGCTTAATTTATCCTGTGAAAACAAACAACGCCAGTTCTTCACAAAAACTCATCTACTGACCCAAACTACACACAGGTTAAAGCTGAGTGAAGAACAACAACTAATGATAAAGAACTGAATAGCTGTAAAATGCTAGGAATGCTGTAAGCAGAAGTATTGCAGAATTTGTGAATCTGATAGCAGCACTATGAGCAATGACTGAGGAAAGCCATTGCAAAGAAACTGGAAAATGACTGTTAGTTTTTATTACTGCACAAAGCAGACAATATTTATGTATAAAGGTTTCCAAGAAAATAAACACAATAATGGCAGTAAGTGACTAGAACAGACTGCATCCAAGCATTTTGCAGAAAATGGAAATAGAGTAACCAAACCATTAAGCAGACTATTAATAAACTCATTCAAGTCAATAACTAAGCTTCTTAGACTTATTCTATGATCTCCAGTTCCTACTGCTTAATTGTAAATCCAATCTCTTCTGTGAGCAGAAGAACACCAGCTTCACCATAGGGAAAAAAAAAATCACTCAAAAACCCCAGAGAACAAACCCCATTTGAACATATTTTCAAATTACTATTTTTATAGCAGTCCTTCAATTCTTTCCAGCATTCTGGCCGCAGCTATTCTGTTCTACATGCAGCTATCTCTACATATGATTTTTATTATGCATTATTCTGCAAAAAATTAATTCCTAATCTCTTACTTGCTATGATAGGAGGCAGATCTAAGGTAAAATATACTACCTCAGAGTTACACAAAATTCTCTCCTGAGGCTTCCTCCTCTGAAGTCATCCTCCAACATCAAGTTTTAATGATGAAACAAGCATCATCAAGCAAAGCCACAACATACACTCAACCTAAATGCTTTATTGGACTATTCTGTCACAAACACTGGCAGATTAAGCCTTGTCAAGACTTCTATGTCCAAACGTTTGAACTTATTATTGAAATGAAAGTGTGGATCTCTAGCTAAATTTGCAGATATACAGAAACTGGAATAATGCATTAATTCAAAAGTCTGCCTAATCAAGAGACACTGACTGGTTTATCATTGCATTTTTACCAGGACTTCCATATTACAGGATATACATTTTGCCCATCAGCACACATGCAGTATAGCAAAACAAGACAAATGTCTAGTGATGACCTCACCTACTCTCTACTAAGACACATGTGCCTGTACCTTACTGCCCCAAAGCCTCACAGCAGAAAATCTAACACACAGCTAACACCTCTCTGGGCTCCCTTCCCCCATGTCCAGCCTCAGCTTTTCGCAGGGTGATTTTTTGGCTGGGGAATTGTCTAGTTACATCTGCAACTCAGTAAAACCCAGGTGAAAAGTCACCCCTGCAAAGCCCTCCCCCCAGATACATTTACCCAGCAGACCCTGCACGACCCAGGGCTCGTGTAGAAAAACTGGAGCTTATCTTTCAGCTCGGGGCCTTGGGTATTGCAGCAGATGAGAGCATTCACTCACATCTCACCAGAGCACAATCCAAGGAATCTGCACCCTCAGAGAGTCACCGCAGGAGAGGAGGGCATTGCTGAGCAACTTCACTGTGCACAAGCTAACTACAAAGCTGCTTGAACTTGTGCACATATTTAATAACCCTATGAATCAAAGCTATCACCTCTACAACACTTGTAGCAGGAACGAATTTCCAAAATCCATTCATATGGATGGCGATATTACTGGAAAACACTAGGTAAAACAGATCTTTCAAATACAACCCCTAAAGACCTACCTACCTATCTAATTTGCAGAAAAACTCACAGTTTTGGTAGAGGTTGTAAACTTGACAACGTTTGTAGACGTCAACGACAACGCCGTACCTTTTGTAGAGGTAGTAAGCTGAACTCCAGCAAGTTATGATTTAAAAATAGTAATTAATGGATTATAAAAACGTTAACTTTGCACAGAGGTATTTTAACACATGTTCATAAGGTTAGTGAAACGTTACCACGGAAAAACAAGCACTGTTTACATCAGTAAGCATTTCTACTTTAGCTAGGAAAACACTTTGTTGAGTCTTCGGTTTATTCAACAAGCCTCAGCTGTATGCTGTAGTAGATCCTCCTACATGCACTCTCACGAAGCAGATCTGAGCTTGCAAGATACCACGCTGCAAGCAGCGCTTATCCACAGCCAGCGAAGCGTCTCCAGAAACAAACATTCCCTCTCATCTTGCTACAAACAGCTGGGGAAACTTTTTTTCCCCCCTAGGACACACCTCTGAACACGGTCACTCTTCCCACCCACCCATCGTATATACACACACGTCTTCACCAGCATCACGTCCCGCTCATCCAGCGCGGTTTGCAGCGGTACCAACGCAACCTCGGCTCTGTCCCCACACTACAGCACTTTTTTTCCCCATCCACACCAGGGCCCCTCGGAGTGTTTCCGCCGCCGTACCTCCTGCCCGGCCTGGGTGATCCGGCGGGCGGGCGGGCGGCTCTCCCCCGGGGCCCTGTGTGGAGCGGGAGGGGGCGGTGGGGGCACCGGGGCGCAGCCGCGGCGCACGGCGGCCGCACGTGAGGCGAGGAGGGGGCAGCGCTCGCCCGGCTGTGCCCCGGGACAGGCGCTCGGCGGGGTCGGGGCGGGAGCAGCGGCCGCTCCGCCACCGCCGGGGCAGCGCCCTTGAGCCGCCGCTCGGGGCCCCTCCCGCCGGCCCGGCCCCCCCGTCCCTCCCCCGCCCCGCGGCACCGCGGCCCGGCGCCAGAGGCCCCTCAGAGGCGGCGCGAGGGTGCGCAGGGCGGGAAGGGCTGCCGGGGAGTCCCGCGGCGGGAGCCGGGATGGGGAGTAGGTGGGGGGCCCGTCCCGCACTCACCGCCGAGGCGCCGCCGCGGTGCGCTGAGCCCCCGTTCTTCTCAGTGCCGGGGGCGGCTCCGCCCGCCCGGGAAACACGAACCCCAGGAAGCAAAAGGCGAAGAAGCTGCGAAAAGCGTACCCCCCCCCGCTCCGCCGGCGCCGCCAAAAAAACACCACCGGGGGGGGGAAAAAAAAAACCAAAACCAAACTTTCCTCGCCGCCGTCTCTCCCTCCCCCGAGGAGCACGAACCCAAACACACCGGGACACGCCCCCGCACCGCCCCTCGCACCGCCCATTGGACGGCGCCTCGCCGACCCCCGCGCTGATTGGTCGTCCTGCCTGCTCGTCTTCTCCTTCCGCTCCCCTTTCCGCCCCTTCACGCTGCCCATTGGGAAGAGTCCCGGGGCTCTCTCCGTCCATTAGCCAGAACGCATGTCAATCACAGAGGAGCACCGCCTCTCGGCGCTTTCCATTGGGTTCTCGCGTCACTACACGCCCGCCGATTGGCTGCATTTGCTGGCTGTCATCGTTTAGCGTTGCCCCCCTTCACATCCCTCACTGGCTCCCGCCCCTTCTTCCTCTGCCAGTTAGGTGCGAGATTTGCCCCTTAAATGGGGCACTCGCGCGCCCTCTTCTACTTGTCCCGCCCTTCCGCCCTACGGATTGGGCTGTGGGTCGCACCCTCCGACTCCATTAGAGAACGAATGTGCCCGTTACACCGTAACAACGCGGAGACCCGCCCACCGAGCCGCGCTCCTCGGCGGCCCCTGGGACCCTCCTCAGCCGAAGCGAGGTTACGTCAGTTTGTGCACTCGTGTGCCGGCCGCATGGGCGGGGCGCCATGACGGGCACAGGCAATAGCGCGTATGGCCGCGGCTGTGGCCGCTCAGCGGCGCCGCGACACGGCACCAACGCCACACTGCCCGCCGCCCCCAGCGACATCTCCGCTTCGCCCCGCCCCTCCGCGTGCACGCGCGACAGCTATTGGACAGGAGATGTGTCAGTCGTGCAGCTCGCGAAGCTCATTGGCCGTTGTCCGACGCCTGCGCAGCCAACCGGCGACCGCCCCCTGATGTCACCCTCCGGATGACACAGCAACCGTGAGCTGGGGGTGGGGAAAGGCAGGACCGTGCCTTTGATTGGTTGGCTTCACTGTCAATCTCCCTGGAGGGAGGACAGTGGGCTGGGTGATGGCGCGTGCCCGCCGCTCCCCACGTGGCCCAGGCAGCTGCGCACGTGACGGGGGCCCGCGACCGGGAAAACTCGCGGAGAAGGAATTTGGGGTGACCGCGGCGTCATTGCTCAATGCAGTCGTTACAAACACACGTTGATCTTCATTAGCCCTGCAGTGGGCCCAGCCAGAAGCTGCGGGGTGGGGGTGGTGGGTGCGAGGCTGAGGCAGGAGCGGGCCCGGGGACGCTTCCCTGGGAGGTGGCGTGAAGGCCGCCATGAGCAGCCCTGTTAGCCCCGGGCTGCAGGGCGGGCAGGCGGCAGCGCTGCGGGAGCGCAGAACGGCAAGGACAAAACGGGAGGTGCACCAGCAGGAATTAGCGGGTGCATGGCACCAGGGATTAGCAGGGTACAAGAGCAGGGCCAGAGAGCATTGAGACAGCACTCAGGGAGTGCATGGATAGCAGAAGCCTGTGGAGGATAAACTGGGGCCAGAGGTTGTCCTTGTACCGAATTTCTATGCTCGATCTCATTCTCCAGCATATTTGAGGGCTGCTGTTCCATTGATGAGTGTCGCTTCCTGACCTCGCCCAGGGCTGCCAGCCAGTGCAAAGTTTCCATTTGATCTCCTCGGGAGAATCCTGTTACAGCCTGACCAGCGGAGCCCTGGAGCAGCTGAACGCAGAACTCGAGGGGTGTGATGTGCCTGTCACCTTAGTAAACGGGCCTGCGGGTGTTTGGTGAAAACGTGCTCTTGTCTTCTGCCCTTCACAGGTTAGTCACCAGCAGGAGGGACAGCTGCCAGCGCAGCAAAGCCACCTGTGCTGGTGGCACAGACAGCAGACAAGATCCCTGCAAACTCAGGCGACACAAGTCAGTAAAGAGCAGTGAATCTTTCGATGGCTTCTCCATTCAGTGATGGTAATTGATTTTTACATTGATTGGTGGGGAAAGAGCCCCATTAATATGAATAAGATTTCATACTGGATATGCACATACTTGTTACTGTGGTGCTGTAAGGAATACAAAAGGCTCTGTATAAATCAATATGAATTAGTAATATAACTTTTGGATGCACTTTGCCTCTCTTCCTCATTGTTTATTCAGTGAGTAGGAATGGTCCGTATCCTGTCTATCCACATGGAATTTTCATGTTGTAGGCAGAAATCACTAATACACCAAGAGTACAGGTTGCACACTTTGGGAGAGAAAGATCTGTCCAAGATGCTGACCTTATCTTTGCCATAAGCAAAAAACCCATAAAATAATTTCCCTCTTTAAATTCTCTTTCCCCTTATTGGTCTCTTTTGTGAGTGTTTCTTCCCAAGTTTTGCTCAGGGTTTTGGTGTGCATATAGGAGCAAAAGGTACCACCCTCCATTATCCCTGTTTTACACTACAAAACAAATTTGAGCTGTAGAAACCAAGCAGATTTTGTTGGTTTGTCTGAAGTTATAATGGATGACTCAGGAGTTCCCACCCAGGTTCACCTGTGGATTTGGAAGGAATCACAGCTGCCAGACTGGTTTTGACTCTCATAAAGCCCAAATGCTTAGGAACAAAATAATTCTTCCTGTTTTTTCATACCTCCCCACTACCAATCCCATCCAAAAACGGGACCAACTTGGACAGTGACAGTGCGTTTTTTCATCCACTGGGTGTCAGTATTACACTACCACTGTGCTGCCTTCCCAGGTGCTGGGAAAGGTTGGATTTCTTTGGGATGAAAGTCTTTCCTTTCTGATAGAGAAGTGATGAGAAAAACCATTATAGCTTCGGGGAGTGGTCTCACTGCAATATGAGTGTTCACTTTTGCTACTGCAGAAACAAGCTGGGACCCTGCCTGCAGACATCCCAAATACCAAACTTCACACAGACTGCAGCCAGACAGACATCAGAGTTGAGGTCAATCCACAGCCTTTTCACTCTTAGGTTATGAAAATACATCATCTATTCTTCTTTAAAATTAAGTTTATTTATTATAAATACTGCATCTGACAGGGAGACAATCTAGAAAAAGCCTGCATGAAGGTACTTCTCTAAACAAACAAAGAGTGCTGCCAGCTTACGACAGTTCTGGATGCAGGAATGAGAGAGGACAAGAATTTGGAAACAGATTTGATATTTGGAATTTGTAATCAGGGTTTTTGACACTGGTTTATTATTTCAAAAAGTTCCATGACATGATTTTTTATAGGCTTGCTAGGTTTTTTAATCAATGTACCTGAATGAACTCTGGATAGTCAGTCACTAAAAACTACTGATATTTTTAGAAAACACCTTTGCTAACCCTGCCCTTTTTTCTGCTTTGGATGCCCTAAGCAGCAGCTGTCTTGTGGGAAAGGACCCAGCTACTTACCTGCATGGGGATTAAGAGAAAGGTTACTTTTTGGAAAGCCATAGTCAACTATGTGCTGATGCTCTTTATGGTGTCCTGTGTTTAAGTGTTTTCATGGGAAATGCAACATTTAACATGTGACGCAATGCTGTACTTTATCTGTGTCTAAAATTCAGGCAGCACTGAAAAAGAAGATTGCCATTGTTTAAAAGATGATTCATAGAAAAAGTAATAAAAGAATTGATGTTCTTTTGTTTTATATAAACACAGGCTGATGAGATTATTTTCTTACTTACATCTTTCCCCTGGAAGCCGCTTTTTAATCCATCCTTTTTCTCAGAAGACTTCAGAGAAGTTTCAGCAGGCATATGGCATCAATCTACGAGGGGAATAAAACATAAATATTTACAAAGATTTTGATCCTGTTTAAATACCTATTATCCTTATTTAAAAATATTTATCCTAATAATTGCTTTCAGCAGAGATATCTGCTAAAGATTCAGCATTTCCTATTTCCTTCAATTGAGTGGTGAGAAGTTTTCTCAGCCATTCTTGTGCATTCTTCATGGAACTTTTCAGGGAACAAGCAAGAGAGAGGAAGTAATACTTCATATGCCTGGGAGCTGTAAAGATCAGGATAGAAAAAAGGAATTTGTGTTTAAAATAGAGAAGAGCAGATTTCAACGCGATTATTTTTTCCTTTCTAAGCCACCCAGAACAGCAAAGAAGAAACACAAAAGAGCAATTTAGGTAAAAAGAAAGCAATGAATACTAGAATTAAGCTAAATAGCAAGAGGAAATTAGGGAGATGTCAGATGTAATTTTCAAATTTGTATGTTAGTCACATGATTAGTGCTAACATTCCTGCTTTACAAAAAACTGTAAAAATATCTTTAATGACTGTAAGTGCTCAGGACCTGAACTTTAA
Source organism: Ammospiza nelsoni (assembly GCF_027579445.1). Taxonomy (NCBI): domain Eukaryota; kingdom Metazoa; phylum Chordata; class Aves; order Passeriformes; family Passerellidae; genus Ammospiza; species Ammospiza nelsoni. The sequence goes on from NC_080637.1 coordinate 49,650,735, forward strand.
GTCCCAGTCAGACACCTCCACATCTCCAACTGTTCTTAATATAGTAGGCTTATTTTGACATTACCTATTTTTATGTGTCATACCCAGGAAAGACATGCAGCTGCAGTAGAAACAAGAGCAGTTTATGCATGTTGTGGGCAAAGTGCTTAGCAGAAGTTTCAATTTGTTTTGCTGTCATGCTTGCATTATATTGTCAGAAGGAAAAGGGAGAAAGAATTTTGTCAGCCCACAGCTAAAGGGGAAAAATTGTTAATATGATGGCAGTGGTTTTAAATAGAGAATAATTCATGATACAACTTCGGTTTGTTTTTCCTGGAGGCAAAATTAAAACAATGCTTCATTAACATTATTTGAAGCTATTTTAAATACAGCTATTTTCAGCAAAACAATGCTAACATGTGGAGGTTTTTTAATGAAAAAACAGACAATTAGGAAAATGTTTTGAAAAATATTGTAATCTTTTATGCAGTCTCTTTTTGCCTTTTTTTTCCCCCACTATTTCAGTCCTGAAAGTGAACCGGCATGTGTATAGGAGTTATCAGCTAGCAGTTATGCTGAGACTAGAAGTAGTGCAGCTCTTCGGAGAAGATTTTCATTAACCAACTTTTAACATTCCCATTCCACCAACTTGTTTTGAGCTATGATACTCAACATCAGTAGCAGCTTGTGCAAAACTGTTTTGAGTCCCCTTTAGCTGAATTTAAAAGGAAAATGAAGTATTGATAGGTAAAAGCAATTATAACATCATTTGTGTACCCATTTATGTCACCCAGCTCCATCCCAACAGAAAAATCAGGTTTTGAAGAAAAAAGAGGGCTGGGCACATTCCTGCTAGTTCCTTCCCTATGCTACAGGAGATATATATATGCCCTTGCTCTTGCAAAAAGGAAATACCACACAGGTATGATCAATACTGATGCTAGGGAAAGCTCCCCCCTGTCCTTCTAAAGCAAACTCTTATTAGCACAGCAAGACCACAGGATTATTTTTTGTTTCTCAAAATATTATTATTTTTTGGGAGTTGTATCTGTGTAGTGATTCAAGATGGCAGCTTTCCAAGGCTTTGCTGTGGTTCTAAATTAATTGAGTATGCTGTTTAATTTTTTAACTCGAGCTTTTTCCTCATATTCAAAAGGGCTCCTGTTGTCCTTTATTATTAATGAGATCAAAGCAAGCAGAATGGCTGCCATTTCTCCTTAGTCTGGGAGTGAAACTATTCCTAGCAGAAAAGCACAGTGCTGTCTGCACTTGTCAGCAGCACTGAAAGCAACACCAACAGCAAACATCTGCCTTCCTTTGGTCTGCTGAGCTGGACACAGACAGTGAGCAGGAATAATGCTCTACCAGAAAAGCAGATGAGGAAACAAGGATGGCCCCTGCAGAGCAGGGTTCAGACTGAAAAGTTACTGTGAGGTGGGGCAATGGACTGTGCAGAATGCAAGGTAGAAAACCTGAGGAGGAAAAGTAAAGTTTCCTTTTCTAATATGTGGGAAATTGTGCCTCCTCCAGGCATCCCAGGCAAAAACCAAACAACAACCACCCCCTCCAAACAAATAAACAAACAAACAACCCCCCCCCCAAAAAAACCCCTTACAAACCACAAAAGTTAGTTACTATCAGTTTTGATTAGGAATTCAAAGATACAGTATAACTGTTTGTACTGTCATACACTTTGGAATGTTGTTATATTATTACCCCTTCATGGCTTCCTTCCCAAAGTTTCCAAAACTGGTGTTTCATGGGGAAGCATCCAGTTAGATTTTTATAAAAACCAAAACAGCAAAAAACTCACCAGAAATTTCATGCATATCTGAGTTTTAACTGGACAGCTCACTGACTCTTGCAAAGGAGCCAGAGTCCAGGGTGGCAGGACCCAAGGACAAAAAGCGAGAAAAATTCTGGAAGGGAGCATCATCAGTAAGACAGAGGAAAAAAATCTGCTGAAAGACCTCATAAAATTGAGATTGCTAGAAAAATGTGGTTACAGAATGAAGGTGATGGTGGGAAGAAATGTGGGGATCTTATGTGGCAGGGAGTGGGAAGCTCTTTGGGAGGTTTGTTGGATCGTGGACCAGCATTGCGTGCAGAAGGGCGAGTTCTGTCCTCCAGAGCTGCGCTCTCTCCTCGCCCCACCAGCTGCAGGCCAAGACCCTGCAGAGAGAGCTGTGTGGGGAGGCAGAAGGGAGATGATGACAGCAGCAGGCTGTGAGTGCCAGGAGGAAGAGCTGTGAAGTCAAATGGCCCAGGGTCACCCTGTGTGAGGTGGTGTGAACCCTCAGGAAGGCGGCAGGAGCTGCTCCCATGATTTTGCCTCCAGCAGCTTGGGAACAAAGAGCAGCCACGCTGGGTGAGCCAAGCTCTTTTTTCTTTACTACTCAAAGCTGATTACTTGCAAACCCCATGACTCACTCACTGTCCCAGCTCTGCTTCTGCAACAGTTAGTAGCAAAGTCAACTCAGGTTTGTGAGTATGGCTTTCTGTGTCACCTCCTCAAGGGAAATCTGCCAGCAGCTTTCCCGTGGCTGCCATGGGATCAGTTCCTGGGAGTTCAAGGTGGGGCTGTGTGGGCAAAGCCCTCAGGACCACACCTGGGAACAATTACTGGACCTCCTGGTACTGGGAGATGATATTTTTGGACACACTGATAAATTGTGTGCAGGCACCACTGGAGAAAAAAGACACATTTGCTCAGGAGCTATAACACCATTTGGTCTGCTGTCCTATTTTCTTTTTGCATGAGGAAGGAAAGGTGATCAAAATTCCAGTGGATTTCATCAAGCACAAATGGCCCTTCTAAAAACACCAGGTTCTCTCTTCCTCACTTCAGATAAACCCAGGGCTTTTCTCCTATTCTTGCCCTAAAGAGCCTTTTGGATTGGTAGAGGAGAGTCAACATTATATTGAGGCTATATTTTCTTTTTTTTTTTTTCCCGAAAGAGAGTAAAATATTCTTTTATGACTGCAGTTCTGGATTCAAAGACATTGCTAAAATGAAAGTGTGTTCCCTCTCAAGGGCCCTCAGCAGCTCACTTCTAGTCTGTTTTCTTCCTCTGCTTAGACCACACTTAATTTCTGCTGCTGGATTGCTTATTGTCACTGAGGATCTCACAGAGCCTAATCCAGGCCTGGTATCTGTTGTAACCTGTGGTCCTGCTTCCACGGGGTAGTGCTAATGCTCAAAGAGCAAGGTAAATATGCATTTAAGCTTCTTTTCCAAGATATTCCAGACCAGAGAGGTCTTCAAGAAGACAGGGAGACTATGTTTATTGAGGGAGCCCAACTTCTCCAGAAGACTTTCTGTTGCAGCAATTGCTTTTGCAGTAATATTCAATGCAAACACCCTACAGCACTTCCAAGGGTGTCCTCATGTTAACAACATTGCTGTGCATGGGTGAATTCCCAATTACTTATACCAAGCACTTATGTGGAAGATTTTGAAACAAGATGGAACCTGCCTGGAACAACACCCTCATTTTGGCTGCAGGGTGCAGCATCTGTAGCTGGCGCCTGTGCTTGTCTGTCTCCCTCTTTGTTCTTGTGAGTCTGTCTCCTTGGATGCAAAGAGGAAGCTGTTGGTCATACTGGGTTGTCAGTAACTCCAGTTTAAATCCAGAGTAACCCCACTGGGTGCAGGGAAATTAATTTGCAGAAGCATAACTTTAGCTCTGTGGCTGAATCAACATCTTTAAAAGTGGTGTAGAAATTGGTGAGAAGCCAGTAGAGGTAGTCCCAACTTTTCCTTCCAGAAAACTTTGGTTTGTTGAAATGCTGCAGTCATAAATACAGAACAAAGGAAGTGAATATATTACAGTGTCCTCATTGTAAAAGAGCAATGGCAGGTGCTTTGATAAACTAGGAGACAGGTCATTATTTCAGTATATAATGCAACGTCCATCAGAACACCTGCCTACTGTAGCTCTCCAAAAAGTTATTTTTTAACTTCCTTCCTATGAGATTTGTTAGACTTTGAAGGAGAACATAAAACGAGTGGTAGCACAATTTACCAAGTCCTAGAAAAGTTATATTGGTGAATTGCCTTGCATTGTACTGAGGCAATGGACTAGATGACCTAGTGACCTTTCCCATTTCTAATGTCTATGATTATTGCTGTTATACCTCAGGACACTAAACAGAGACATTTGCTTCCTTTCAGTGGCAAAATGTCACTAATGGCCGTGCTAAATCAGAGCAATTGATCCTTCTGCAGATGTGTTGTGCACTTAGCAAGGCAGCTATAGATGATCACTCTTTGTTTAGATTTGCTGTTTTCTGTTTCTGCACTGCAAGTGCTCAGTACAAGGGGACTGTCAGCCAAGGGAAAGATTTTCTGGTAGGAGATTAAGGATAACGAAGGAAATGGTTGCATGACCTATAAAGAGAGGATCATAAATATTGCAACAATAAAACCAATAGCTCCTTCAAAGTTTAAATAGCTTTTCTTTTCAAACACTTGAAATAAGTGCCCTTTTCCCAAGGTTGTCTAGCACCTACATGTTAAGGTTTCACACAGTTTCACCAAATATATTGTAACTTCTCAGGGAACTAGCTTTTTCTTTTAAAAAAATCTTTCTTTGTGGAAGCATCCCCTCCAAAAAAAGTTTAATCCCAGGTACTTTTCCACTATTAGTGAAATTTCAGAAAAGCCAGAGCATAAAATAATAAAATAGCCCCTGCTGTGTTGTTTCTTAACCACAACACCCACCAAGCAATGCAAGTAGGGGCAAATAGGGTTCTGCCCTTTATAACCAAGCAGCAGCACTTACCTTTTCTTGCATCCTTGGGGGAACCTCAGACACAAGGGTCTGCCTCTATAAACCCTCAGCTAGAACATTTATACTCCTCACAATCTCAAATGTGTAAAAACCCCAGACCTGTGCTGCTGCAACCCTGCTGTCATAGACAACTGACATTCCTGTTCCACACATGCTGGTGGTGTGAAAGACACAGCCTTTGTTTCTAATGCTTGGTGTAGGATCCAGACTGCTCTCCTGTGCGCTCTGTCTTTTTTCCCACCATTCTCCATGCTGCCATGGGTCTGCAGCCAGCTCAGGAGAAACAGAACCCAAAGTGTTCCAGCAGCCAGATCTCACAGACATGTTCCTGTTCCTTTGTTACCCCGTGTTCTCACATACATTTAGCTCATATATCTTACCCCTTGGGCACTTTTAAACAGAAGTATCACAGTAGCATCTTGATATTAGTGCTGCATCCTGCAACTAATTGGCTGTTGGTCTCATTGCAGAGAGCTAGAAAAAGCTCCATTGCATCCTTGCTGGAAAAGCCACTCCAGTCTGGGAAATCAAATAGCTGACAAAACATGGGTGTTCATTCAACATGCAGCAGGCATGGGCCCAATCCACTCCCAAGCCCATGCAAAATGCTCATCAGTCCACAGCCCACTGGTGCCACATACTTTTCTTTCTTACACATCGGAAATTTGCAACTCGGAAGCTCTTTTGCTTTAAATAAAGTAAAAAGACAAAGGCCCCCCCTGAATAGAGTCAATACTCACAAACAGAAATATTCTTAACCTGACCTCCCTGATCCTTCCCTGTGCTACTGGATGGAAATGCACTGAAATCAGCTCTCATTTTTTATGTTCTAGGTCTCAAGCTCTCTGTAACAGCCACAATCCTCATTATGCAAATGTTGTATTTTGCCTCTGTGCTTTCTGCACAAATGCTTTTGGTTGTGTTTTCCTGGTTATGTGCAATTTCACACGTCCAGTGAAATTTCAGCCTCTATTAAAAAATTGTTCAGTGTTTATAAAATCATTGCTTTCAGCACTCTGTCATCTAGAAGTTGCTGCTTTCTACCCAAGGCAGGCAGGAGGGCTGTTTTATGCCTACAGTTCTCCTACCAGTGACATTTCTAATGTTTTAGAAAAAGAAAATAAAACCTGACAAGTCAGATGAAAGGCTAAAGTTGATATTACAGACAGATAGGCTGGAAAGGTAGAAAGGAGTAGAATTAGAAACATCTCTAAAACTCAAGACATGAACACATTATGTGATGAGTTTAGGATACAGCAGCTACTGTGCCCCTAAGTTCTTGTGCAGACACTTCCACCTACTCTCTTACTTCCTTATCTTGCTGAGAAGCCCTGCAAATTTGCCCACATTTGGATGCTGAGTGCTGTATGTCATGCTGTGGTTTTCTGTAACCAAACTCCCCAAGCACACATGCCCAGACTTGCAAGAAGGATGAGAAATAAGTGTTGTGCAAAGAATTAGGAAAACCTGTGCCAGCCTTGCTAGCAGCATGAAGGCTTTACCATTTCATCTACATCCATAGGTTTCCCTTCCAAGTTGGTTCCTACAGTCACTGACTCTACTTTTCCTAAGCCTTGCTTATTAATGAGGATTTCCATATTTGCATTTCTTCAGCAGGCTAAGGACAGGGGACATAAGTTCTAGAGACACAAAGGGGTCATTCAATCCTGGAGTGCTCCCTGGTTTTGCCAGAGAACAAGCAAAAGTGTCAAGAAACGAGTGTAATACTAAAGTAGCAGAGGAATGAGGGGAAGGCCAGTCTTATCTTTCTTCCTTGGAGAACCTCCCTAAAACAGAAAAGGCAGAAAGTCATGGTGGTGCTATTGCTATAAAGACAGAAGCTCAGGATCTGCAGAGCCCTGAGATACCCTGTGAAACAAGCTTGGATTTGACAGACTCCTCTTAAACAGTACAAATGCAATTGCTACATGGATTTAAAACACTGAAAGATGAAGATTTTGTTTACTGGAAATACTTTTTTATGTACCCTAATGCCCAAAAGTAAAATAGAGGCTGGATTTATTCTGAAACATGGTCAAGAATTTTAAAATGGGCTTTTGTACACGCAAACAAAGGGAGCATGGGAAACGAGTGATTGTGAGTTACTTAAATGTCAAGGATTACATTGTACCAGGTAAAACTGAAATGTAGCACAGGGACTCAGTTTCATAAATTAAATGTCATTGCTGATGGGTACAAATTATATAAGAAAGATGGAAAGGGAAACCGAGGTGGCACTTTGTCAGATGCATTTATAGCTGCAGCAAGACACATTTCAGCTGCAAAGTAATTTAAAAAACAAAACAAAACCTAACAAAACAACAATGAAAAACCTCAAACAACTAAAGTGGATATCTGCTGCAGCCTACTCCAGCAGCAAGAAAGCAGGAATGAATTAGTCTCTCTTAAGGTACTCAAAGCCACAAAACACTGAACTTGTGGAGAATTCAGCTGCCCACATTTCTTTTAACAAATACGGCGAAACACTGACCAAAAAAGTTCACAAGTTACACAGAAACCTGCTCTAATCCAGACAGTACAGGTTCTTGACAAATAAACAACAAAAATGCCCCCAATCCAGGAACTGTAGCAGAGAAATTAAAAGGACACCATGAACACAGTATCTAAATGTAACACGGTATAGAGTTTATTTGTTTGACTTAGAAAAGGTTTCCCACATAATTAACTGGACACATATACATTAAATATACAAACTTATACCAAAAGAAACACAGAAGGCACACATTCAGCCAAGTGGCTCTTTCTGAACCACTCACCACTGCAGGCCAGAAGGAGAGAGCCATGAGCCCCAGCTTAGTTACTTTCTGTCCAAAACCAGGACCACAGCTGTAGGCCCCATGGTGCTCCACACAGACCAGCCAAAGAGGGAAAGAGATCCAGAGGACAGGCGCCCTCTTGGGATTGTGCATGGTCAGGATAGAGATGCCAAAGAGAGCTAATCTGGCTCTTTTGAGTAGCAACAGAACCATTCCCATCCTTCCCACCCCCTTGGGAGGTTGGTGACTTGATTACAAGAGGGGACATCTTGGGCAAGCACCAAATGACAGCTTATTTGAATACTGCTGTACCTTCAACCTCTGCTGGCAGACTTCCAACACAATTCCTAAGCACTGCTCTTTGCCCCTGTGACCCCCAGCACCACCAACCACATTTTATCGGGAGAGCAAGAGAGATTGATTTTACAGGTCACAGCCCCAGGTTTCTAGCACTCATCAAGAACCACGATCAGCAAAAACTAGTGAAAATAAATGTGGTCACCTCACACAGACTCACTTCTGTTGCCATAGGAGCAGGTAAATAGCTCAACTTCAGCAGATTTTATCTTCAGGGAAGAACTAGTTCCACCAGAGCCTGAAACCTCCACTCTGGATCAACAAGGCTGTGTGCGTCCTCAGTCATGCTGAGTTTAAGGAGCAGATTTATATCATGCAAAAAAGCAAGTTTGTTCTCTCAAATTAAGTAATTAAGCAGTGTGTGATAAGCCTAAGGAATTCTACTAGCCCTTGGAGTCAAGGCATGAGACTGATTTCCATGGAAAGAATCTGAAAACAAGTGAACATTACCTTTCAGGAACTGGTGTGGCAACCAAGGAGACAAGCAGATGAGAGACTTTCTCTGGAAAGGATATCCTGTTAGTTGACAGGTTAAAAAAAAGAGCTCTGACATCCACAATAGGGAAGAGAAAGTAAAGCACACTAATGTGTAAGCACAGAAGGAAAGGAAGGACAAGTGAAATCAGCCTCTTGGACTATTTGTGAAGTCACCCAGGATGAAGCAACAAGAAGATAAAGGACTTCCTGGAAAACCTGACCATATATATCAACATGGTGCTAATTAGTTAATTAACCTATTGCACAATTAAAAAAAAAAATATTTTAAAAGCCTGGGAGGAAAAGGAAGCACCAGATGACACTGCTCTTTTCAGAACAAAAAGTGGAACAACATCAGCCTAATAAATTTATATCTGATCTTTGCTAACAAAGTGAAATAAATACAAGAATAGAAGAAAAGTCTCCCAGACATCTTCAGAGTGGTAACCAAAGTATGACAAAATCATGCCACTTTCAAAAATCCTGCAAACACAGTGAGTAGCTTTAGGCACATGAGCTACACACATGAAGCCAACAGGATAACTCAGCTATCACTTCTACATCCAAGTGGTGGTGTCATTTCCAACACCTCTTTTTTTTTCCCATTACCAGGAACAATTTTATGAAACACTGCTCATAATATGAGCTGACAGACCTAGCTGTAAAGCTACAGCTCATTCCCAGAAGGCTATATAGAATATATTATATAGACTGGCAAGCATTTAACCCATGGAGGATGAGTAAGTTTAACAGAGGGCACAATACCTTTGGTAGTTTACCATCTCAAGACATTCTGAAGGGTAAATAGAGTAAAATGGCCCTGCTTGCCATTCAAATTAAATATACATCAAGGAAAGGTAATTAATCAATCAGTGAATCAATCAATTGCATTTTACCATCAACTACAGACAGCTGTTGGAGTGTAACAACCTCTACTGCATCCCAGCCCCTGAAAGTCTTTTGATCAGCTGCTTCTGCATTGGGAGTGTATCAATTGCCTTTGCTGTGAATTTGTTGTGCAGCTAAAAACCCAGATGGTTTCTCTAAACAAAAAGCAAGAAAACTAAACCTGTGTTTTTCTGATGTTTAACTATTTTTTTTGACAAGCAGGCATGTTAGTTTTCGGGTCTCTTCTAATAACTAGGATCTAATTTTTTTAGGTATCACAAGAGGATTTACTTATGACAGCAGGATATGTAATTTAAATGGCAAGAAAGCAGAGTGAAATGTCAATCTGCCCACTATAGAGACAAAAACAATCTGTTTATCCACTCTGTTAGTGAGCAGAAGTGGAAAAATGATAGTGAACAAGAGGACAGAAATGCCAGTCAGATCCCATAGTAGCTAGGAGGTAGTCATCAAGGAAACCATTAAACAGCCTGACAACAGTTCTTTTTTTGTACATGCATTGAATTTAGGGTTTGTTACTACAGAACACTTTAGAGGCCAAAAGTAAAAAAGGATTTTTAGAAAAGGACAAGTACATTCATTAAGACCAGGTCCAGAAGGAACTGCCAGAAAGCTGAGAAAGTCCATAGACTGCTAAAATGGTGTCGGAGAACGACCTCTGTATATACAAGCCTTGTATTTTATGCTTCTGTGATCACCTGTTACAGGCTATTCTCAGAGGCAGAACAGCAGATCAGATGGCCTTTGGTCTGATTGCACACAATGCTTCTTATGGATCAAAGCTCTCAATTTTAGCATGATTTAGATTCTGGAAAGGTTAACTTAAAAAAAAAAAGGGCATTTTAAAAGCTTGAAAAGCTTGCATGCCTCCTCTGCTTCCTCTTTCAACCCTCAAAGATGTGCTCCTTAATCATTCAGTTTCCATGAATGGTAAAAGTATTGCTGCATTAGCAGTAACGAGGATTTGACCACAGCCCCTGAAGTCTGTGTTATTGCTCCCAGATCCTGCCCAGGCCCCTTATCAGGCATTTCTCCTGACCCAGTCTCAAGTGTATGTTAAACATTGCCCTATATTCCATTTTTCCTCTTGGCCACATTCTTGCTAAATCACTTTGTTCGACTGCTACATCTATGAGGTGAAACAGTTCCGATACTGCTCTGTAGGCTACTGTTGGCTAAACCCTTCTCCTGCCTGGGCCAGTGACAACAGGACTCTACAGGAAGACTCCTTATGGACAAAGGATTGCTCCACTGTCTGTAAACATCCTTATTTCACCCAGAATTTGCCACTGCTATTGGATTCAGCCTTACAGCCAGTCAGATCAATACATTTTTGCAGTGCAGTAGAGTAAACAATGCAACACAGTGATTCCAAGTCTGCAGCCAGACAGACTGAAGTAGCAGCACAAGTAAGTCAGAAAATCTCCTGCATTCCTCTGGGCACAGAACAAGCTCTGAGATCATCACAGTTGTTTTTATGTAAAAAATATGTGTGCACATAGACATATGGACTAATACATTCATCACTAACCCTCATTTAAGGGACCAACTATCCAAAGTCTGCTCATCACCCAGTAAATGTGCTTTAGCCAGGGGTGCCAGATGCATCCAGGACCTGCAGTGGCTTTACAGATCACTGCATGAGGATATGGCTGTAGGTTCAAAATCAATCAAGAAGTTACTGTTGCAGCTTGTGATTCAGTCTTTAGTTCTCCAGACAATCCTTCCCAATCAAGATAACACGCAGGTAGATTGTTTGTTTTTATCGCTCATAGTGGAGTTTGGATTCAGGTTACCTGGAAGGAAAAGAAGTTAAAGTAGTGTTAATGTTAAGTAAATAAGCCCTGGATAAAGTTTGGACTCATGCTTCACTCTCATTTTTTACTATGCACCTTGTGTTAGACCGACATTATTCTGCATGCCCTCATGGCTTTTTTTCTGCTGTAGTGAAATGAAGAAACATTAAAATAAAAGCAAATGCAGAGTATATTGTAGAGAAAACCACTGGAGAAGTATTTCTAGCTTTGCCTTGTACCCAGTCCAGCTTCATTAGGTCCCAGCTGGCACTGATAAATAGTCTGGTCATGCCTTGGGTGAGAAGTTTTCCAAAGAGTGAGGTATGGAAAAAAACCCTGAAAACCCAAGGTCATCTCATTCATTTGATACCTACACACATTCTCAGTAGAGGTTTTTTTTCACATTTTGTTTCAAACATCTCTAGTGCCAGTGTTTCCACCATTGCCTTTGCAAGATAAATCCCAAGGCCTCAAGGTCTCTCACTGAAGTGGCAGAGTATGCTGCCTCCAGTTTTTTATAATCCTAGGTTTTTTTCACTGCTTACTCTATGAATTTCTTCTGCTCCCAGTATCTGTACCTTTCAATGCTTGCACTTCTGCCTGGTGTCCATCATTACAGCCAGATGTTGATCTGGATGCCCCAGTATATGTCTCAAACACTGTACAGAAGTGTGTTCAGAAGCTTTGCAAGTAAGGGAGCTCATCTGAGCTCAGTAAAGCTTGCATGACTCTGGCCCAGGGCAGCAGGGACCGACAGGGGCTGCCAAGTGGCTTGGAATCACTCTGAACACAGGCAGGCCCACTCATGTATTTGTACAGAAGGAAGGTACATGTGCATCTCCCAAGCACTTGGAGCCAGATGCCAGTTCAGAGGGAAAACAGAGAGTGAAAACTGCCACAGGTCATGGCAACATGCTACTGAGAAGTCTCAGTCTTGCTAAGTTTAGGGAGCATTCAACTCAAGCACTGCCTCTGAATTGGGCTCCAAGTGACATTTTCAATGTCACTCTCTTGCCTGAAGGGTATTTGATCAATGCTGCCCTTACCTGTAGATGATGGGGAAGAGAAGAGTTCTCTTTTCTCCCCCTCCTTCTCTCCACTTTCTTCCACACTGCATCTCCTTGATGTTCACCTGGGAGGTTGCACTGCACCCTGCCCTCACTTCTGTGGCTGCTCTGTGTGCTACTGCCTCCTCCCCACAGCTCCCTGTAGCATTTCATTCTACCTGTTCCCCTCTGACATATCCTGCATGTTAGTGTTATTATTACTCCTATCTCCTCCCCACCCCTCTTTCCTTCCCTGTCTGTATCACATTTAAGACCCTCATGCTTTTTTTGAAATATGTCTGTGCTTCTCTGCTTAATTTCAACTCCCAGCCCTTTTATTCTTGTCACTTTCTACTCTTGTCTTCTGACCTTTTTCTACATATCCCACTACAGTTAGAGCAAACATCCTCCTTTTATGTACCCAACAATGTTTCCCTCTTTCTCTCTTTAGAAAAGAGGCTGAAAATTCCAGTTACCACCCTTCCATGATCTCGCTTTGGCTGAAAAATGTTGGTGATAACCAAGCAGCTATTCCAATGCCTTTGCAGTGCCCAGCATAAATTCCATTTCCTGTTGCAAGAAGCACAGAAAACTGAAACACAAAATCCTTCTACTAAGGGTGTGTATTTTGCAACCACTGCTCATGAGGAATGAAGTTGATGCATGGAGCACCTCAGGACAGCAAGCCCACTTTGCTTCTTCCAAAGGAGAACACAAACTAAAAAGTCTGCACCTTCTGAAGGCACACAGCTTTCAGACTTTTGCAGTGTTTCCCAGAAACTGCACACAGAAGTCACTGTCTCTGCTGAACACAGTCTGCTCAGCACCAGCTTAAAATTAACAAGATTCTGGTCAGGTTCAGAGCTGCTCTTATGTTCCTCAGCAGGCAACAGTGAAATCCAGTGAAATTCTGATAATTTCATGATGTGGTTTGAGAAAACCTTTTAAGACAATGTACAGCTTGCCATGGGCTAGGACAACACCTCAGGGTGTTAATTCAGATACTTCGTTTGGGACATTACTTTCTATCTGGAGCCCTTGTATTTTCCAGACTCCCAATTCTGACTCATAGGAATCCTTTTCTAGCCTGTAAAAGCTGCATCAGATTTTCAGACTCCATCACAGCACACACTTCCATCATTTCCCTTCCCAGCTCAGATTCTCTTCATCACCATTTGCTCCTACAAGAGTGAATCTGACTTTCAGCCTGCTTGAATAATGTCTTTCAACTACTCTATGAGCTACTCAGGTGTGGATCTGGTCTCTCCATGCATTTGCAAGGTGGGATGTGTCTCTGTGGTGCTAAAGAATTAATAGTGACTTTGGAGGATGTGTGCACAGGCAGGCCCATGGGGCTTAAGTGTGCTGTTTAATCTTTACAAAAGCTAAGGACAGCTATTTCAAACCATGAAGCTCTGAATAATTGCATCCTAACCTGCCTGCATACCAAGTACCCTCTCTTTCATTTCCACTTCTTACCTCCCTTCTGTCACCCAGAATATCACAGCACCAGTTTTTACTAGTTTTGCTCAAAGTTTTGCTTAAACTTTTAAACCTAAGTTAGTCCTAAAGTTACCCAAGAACAAAGTGTCTCCTATCTTTATACTGAGGCTGGGACTCTATTCCATGGCTGTGTTTAAGAATTTTTTATTAAATCCTTTTCTGTTCCTCATGAGTCTCCATCTATCTAATGTGCCCTCTACCATCTCTGTTCACATGCCACTTTGGGACTATTAGACTAGAGAAGTGTTCTCTCACAAAAAGGTAATTTATTTCAAAAGCAACTCACAATCCATGATCTTCCTTCAGCCTTTGATGCCACCAGATGGACAAAGTCTACTAACACCCTACTTCAAAAGCTATGGAGTCTCCCAGTGCCACCATGAACAGGCATTCTCAATTTGCATAAACCAAAAATACTAGCAAGGACTCAGTGGAAAGATTTATCAGTTCAGAAAAAGCACAGTGGGAAGACTGGTGTGCTGGACCTCAGCATCTTCCTTAGACCTGTTCTCAATTCTTCCTTCCCCCTTACTGAAAGAGCTGGCAGTCTGCAGGAAGTAACAGTGGCAATAAATAAAACCTGAACATAATAGCATGGAAAGGTATTTGTGGAAATGGTCTAGACCAAGCATCAGACTGTCTGGCACAGATCCAGTGTTTTAGGAGGAACAGGGACATCCCTGCTGCCTGGATGGTGCAATGCCCCAGCAGGGTGCAGTGCCCCACTGTCCACCAAAGACATCAACCTCTCGTGCCTTAAGCTGGGCCTGATTTCATCAGGACATTGTGGGAAGGCCAGGCTGGCTGCTCTGAAACGAGTGACAGTGAGAATCTCTGATATGCAAAGTGCTGATGAATCAGAGATTCTCTCCTTCTGTCACTAGAGGGTAGTGCAAGTACTCAGCTCCATTCCTGCGAGTGGAAATGCCCATACACCTCCCCACAGGTCTTCACCGATTTTGCTTTTCCCGGCTTTGAGGAATGGGGCCCACCAGCACATAATGTCTGTGCTCAAGACTTACTTGGAGAGAGGATCTCTTTAGACCAGGGTTTACTTCTACCTCCCCAAACGCCAAATGCAGATTCTAAAATGGATCTACTACAGTCTTAAATAAATTAACTATTCCTTCTTATAATTCCTCTTTCTTGTGTTCATTTGGCATTTTTGAGTCTGTCCTTCATTTAGCCAGAAATATTTCCAGGAATCTAATTAATCATTGTTGTTGACCATCTCAATTCCTTGCTTTTCTTCTTGGTCCCAAAAGAACATCTCTCCATTTCACATCATGGTAACTGCAAAGCAATTCAGTCTCTCTACAGCTGCATTTTGCATTCATCAGAGCACTGACCAGACAAGTGGAGGAGAAATTTTTTCCTTCTAATTAGTTTATTTTCCTGATGGTGCAGGAGGTACTGACACCCAAAACAGCTCAGTGAGAGGAAGACAACCAGGATGAATAGTCCAAAGATTTACTTCAATCTCACAAAACATGTAAAATGTTGAGGAGTTCGCTATGAACCCATAACCCATTAGAAATCTTTATCATTTGTGTCTTCAACTGACTGAAGCCTTTGAAGGACTTAATGAAAATATCAAACATGCATTAGCAAAGAAAGAAAAGTTGAGATCTAGTGACCTACTTCTTTGTAGCTTCTATTTTCATTACCTTCTCCTCCATTTCAGAAGGTGGCAAAGGAGCAAATTAAAAAGACTTGCACCCTTTCCTTCAATCCTTGTGCCCTCACCTCAACATAAACACATTTTCCTCTTTTCTCCACCAGGAATTTGTCACAGGAAATATACCTGCCTAAACTCTAATGAGGAAAGGAAGGAATTACACTGAAAATCTGTCTGTGGCCTGCTAGCCACTACCATAGAGAACACAGTGCTGCTGTTTATTAGGCAAATGCACTTAATGGACTGAGTACTGTTTTACACAAGGCAATGTTCACCTTTCTCTCCCTTTGCTGCTCAAAAGTATGAGAAACATCCTCATGAGAAGTACCAACCTTACAGTAAGACTGCCATTAAATTGCTTCCAACTTATATTGCCCGTATCTTTTGATACAACTTCTACCCTTTCTTTTTGCTCATTTTGATTCAGAATGAGAGGATCTACTCACAGGTGCCCATAATGGGTATGCTTGCATCAATCAGCCAAGCTCAAAGCAAGGGACACAGAAAGCAGAGTATGCTGTAAAAGGTTTTACCTGAGTTGCCTCCAGCACTCCGAACACTAGCATGGCCAATGCTGAGCCTCTCATATTCCAGTTTCATGTTCCCAAGGTCTTCTCCTGAATGTCCTTCACTGGCAAAAGAATTGGCTTCAATGCTTGAGCCTGGAGAGCGCTTGGCCTTGCGACTGAAAAGCCCACTGGCAAACCGCTTCCCTTGCTTTGCATTGCTCTGTGCATCTTCCTTCTTTATGTCACGGATGGACTCTCTGGATTTCGATTTATTTTTCAGGTCCATGTGCAGCCGGGACAACAGTTTCTGGGGGCTCCGATTCAGCTTGTTCAAGTTCTCCAGAGGTGGATCTATTTCTGGGAACACTTGCTCCAATGTGACTAAGTCATTCAGGAACTGATTTAACCGTTTCTTTGACTCACTTGTTTCCTCCTTTTCCATGTTTCCCTGATGGTCTTGCCTGTGCTGTGAAGCCCAGAGCATCATATCACCACGGGTTGCCCCTGCTACTAAACCATACTTTGGGTTAATGAACTTCCGAGCCACGGTGGAGGAATGAAAGCCTGGCTTCCCAATTCCATGGAGGAATGGGTTAGCAATGCCCAGTTCCTTGTATAAATTAACTTCCTCTGAGATGGCGTAGAGCTCACGAAACTCAATGTCAAACATCTCCACGTGCTGTCCTGTCAAGACTAGCAGGATGTTTCTGTCAATGTGAGATGAAGTCCATGTGAAGCTAAGAGGAGGAAACAAAACCTACATTAGATTTTGGGCTGCATACTTGACCCAGCCCACCTAACAAAACCTAAGACACTACAGGGGAATATGTGGCATTATGCCATTTGCCCTTATATCCTTGGCCAGATGGGCCCCAATAGGTAACATGACACAACATTATTGTTCTTCTTTAGACATGTAGACCAGATTTGGGAGAAAAGGCCCTGAAACTCTGCAAAAAGGGTCTTTAAAAGGACCCTTTTAAAAAAGCAGCATTGAATCAACAGGAAGAGTCTTCGGACTGAAAACCTCACTGAAGAGAACTGAGTACAGGGACTGGTGGGGAGTCCTTGTAGACCCCTTCCTCATGCAGTGTGGAACTGTCTCAGCCCTCTGAAAAGGTCTGCCAGCATGGGTATGTTCCATTCTCTGAAGAAGGGCTCTATGCCACCTTCTCTGTTGTCCCACTCCAGTTTCTACAGACGCCACACAGATTACAGAAGCTGGGACAGAAGGGCGGTGACAAGTGAAGAAGACTCTCAAAGTAATCTTTAAATTAATGCCTTAAACAAGAGTGACCCACCTGTATGATCCAGTGGCCACCTTTTCTCCATCCACCATCAGGAATCGGGATGCCAGTGTGCCTTTGATCTTCCCTGATGGCATGTAGAACCCAACTCCTGTCACAGAGCGTATGCGGACGTTCTAACAGGGAGGTGAAAAGACAAAATGTCACAATAAACAGGGCAGAAAATGACATAATTGCCAGCTCCAAGTGTTAAGATGTCACTCACATTGTCTCACTACTTCTGGGACTACAGCTCATTTTGTATCAGCCACCAGAAGGGCTGCAAAGGAAAGCATAGTGCTGTAAGCCCTGTTGTCATCTCCTGTCTACACAGGTCACTCCTCTCCATCTTGGACAGTTTATCACTGTCCCAGGGGTCAGCGTCATCAAAACCCTGCCTGCTGTCTTCAGCTATTCACTTGAGCCACTGGCAAGACAATGCTTTCAGATAAGTGTCTCTACTAATGTTCTGAATAGATCAGCAAAGAAAAATTTCTCAAGATGAGGAAGGAGAATCTTTTCATAAAATGAATGGAAGTAGTTAGAAAGAATACTTCTCCCCAAACTTCAAATCTCACACCCTTTTGTCAGCAAACCTACAAGTAATGAAACAAAGCACTACCAGACACAGAAAAACCACAAAGTTAGGGTTACATGATTTTCAACAATAGATGAGTGCCTGTGCATACTATAAGGATATGTTTGCACACTGGACTGAGTGTTACTCTGTTCATGGGTCCTGGCTGCACAAGGCTGAACTCCCAAAGTGTCTAACATGAAACATTCCCCCTCTCCTCCCCCCAAACCCAAAAACATTGAATGTCAGTAAAGGTTTGGAGCAAATTATCTTGTCACTTTGACACACAAATCTAGACAATTTTCCTCATTTCACCATATTTTTATGTAAGGATTTCTTAAGAATGAAAAGCTAAAAGCACTGTGAATTGGAGTCATAAATCCAGGGTTGGGAGTCAGATAGTCCCAGGCATAACTGCAGTTCTGATACTGCTCCCTGTGATGTTCTGAGAAAGTCAATTCACCTTTGTTTCATTCTTCCCCATCTGCAGAGCAGAAAAATCAGGAGGATTTGGCTAATGCTAGCACAGCCTCAGATCCCACAGAGAGCTAAGTCCTATTACTATAAACCTCACCGACAGCTTAAATACTGATAGGCTATAGAAATCAGCATGCAGGAATGAGTGATTATAAGAATGCAGATTTCTTTCAAAAGCTGTTTTTTCTGAATACAACTCCTGCCTTTTGAAACTGCTGCTATTTTCCCAACTAGAATACAGCAGTCAAAATACAAATTCTGACTAACAGTAACTGATGATAGCTCTGTTTTGCATTCAGCTGTTGCTTGATCTGTCTGGAGTCCTGTGTGGGCATTAGCTAATTAATGCTCCCAACACTGCTGAAAGTATTATTACCCCATTTTAAAGATGAGTAGCCTAAGACAGAAAAAGATGAAGTGGCTTGCCCAAGGCCTAGCAAATGAGTCATATGTATGGGATGCTGAAGACAAGTTGGGTAGAGCACAGGAGAAATGGTGCCCTTTCCAGTAATTAAAATAACATTTGAATTTGGCTGAATTTTTTTTTCCTTGCTGATTAATTTTGGATGTGGGATTTGCCAAATCATGCTTTGCTGACAGCACAAGACAAGAAGTCAGTCAACAGCTCTGACCTGATATTACTCCTTTGAATCAAGAAGCATCAGCCTGTGTGAGCAGAAAGCTTCCCAGCATATAACAGTGTGGATCTTATTGTGCTTGTATGTTCTATCACCTTCTTTTGGTGGAAAGAAAGCACACTTGAATTTCTGCAGTAAGTGAGCTGTATATAACACTTAAAAAGGCGCAGAGGGGATAGAGCTGAACAGCTGAGCACATAAACCTCCTTGAATAAAATAGGTACAGGAGTGCATTAATACATCTTGAAATGCAGAAAACAAGCAGAAAGTCATATAAACATCAAGTCACTTAACAGGTTATTTGTATACAATTTTCTGCCTTGAAGGATCTTGGAACATTTGTAGACTGCTAAGTCAAGCTACAGAGGAAGAACGAGAACATGTACCAAAGAGTGCACAATAACAAAAGAGGAGAGACAAATATAAATGAAGTGAGATTGCAGGCATTTTCAGACGGCACTAGAGTTACAGTAGTAACAAATATTTTGAGTAGAGGACCAGTTAGCTCACCAGATAGAACTGAGACCTCCAGATCTGTATTGTTGCAGAAGCCTGCTTAAGGTTTGTTCTGTAATATCCTGTTTATGGGAGATGCAGTCTGCATTAAATTTCTATATTTCCTTTCCACAGACTTGCACCACTCCTCACCACAAGCAGTGACTAACATCTCCCTGGCTACAACTCAATATGACTGGTAACAGTCAAGCCTGACAGAGCATCCTAATACAAAGAGTAAGAAACTGGTCTTCCTTGCTTTATTGTCACACTTTTAAACCTCACTCTGAATCCACAGAAAGCTAAATCAGACCCAGTTTAGAAAGTCAGTAATGCTGTGACTGACTTGGCAGACCTAGGCCGTAGTGCTTACAAACTGGGGCTGAGAAGGGGGAATACACAAGACAGACCCTAAAGGGAGGTGTTGTAACTGCTTCCACCAGAGAATCCTATGTGCACCTTCCCTCTTAGAACTGAAAAATCCTCTGTTTGCCCTGGACAGTTTTAGAAAGGGCATGGTTACTGACAAAATAGTGTAACTTGCAAGTATTCAGGTAGAACAGGATGGAATGCAGCTAGCTGGGACATGGTCTGCCAAGATAATTAGAGTATTATCTGTGTCTTTACAAAAAGAGAGCCTTGCAAGTTCTCATCTCAGAAGGTCACAAGTAGTCTAGAAGAATACTCCAGCAGACCATTAAAAAACTAACAGCACTGCTTCACATCACATCACACCCCTCCCTCATCTCAGGTAGGAGTCAATGACGAAACCCATAAAATACCAAAATGAAATTACAAAAGTTTCTTAGGCAGAAGCTTTTTAGACTTTCTGAAGTGAAAGGAAAAACTTCTTACATGTTAGGAAAATGAATGTAAAAATTAATGTGAAGGTGAACTTCCTGCAGATAAATCATTCCCTGGGCTTGCTTGGAACTCTAGGAGAATTCTCTGTCCTTGGGGAGGAGTGTCTGTTACTGTGGTTGGGGTTAACAGAAACATGAAGACAAAAACCACCTATCTAAAATCCGGTGAGAACATTCACCCTCAGGTCCTGCAAAAAGAGGAATTTCTGAGGGGCTATGAATTTAGTATCTATGAGAACTCTGATTCACTGTGATCTCTGTAGAACACTCTTGTGTCAAACATGACAGAAGTCTGACAAACCATGTCCTGTAGGCTCAGGAAGCCATATGACTCACACACACAAGACATGCTCTTATGAACAACACATGAATGTTCTGATGATTGAATTTAAATACATTTCTGGTGAACTCTGGCCTTCAGACAAAAATAGAGGTTTTCTCATTTAATGCTTGGAGTTGGTTAAGAACTTTTACTCTTCGTAGGGTGAGGTATGGTCTTCCTACAGCAGTTTCCCTCCCATGAGACTGTCAGCAGATCATGATACCTTGCCATCTCTACAAAAAGAATACAATAGCCAGGAATTTTGTGAAAATGTCCATCGCTGTACAGAGACAAACCCAGTGTTAACTGTAAACCTCCCTGTATTGGTACTGTTGAAGTATTCACTTTGCATTGGATGAACAGGGCAACGGGACCAAAAGGGCAGAAAACACAGAACAAAATGAGTATCTGGTGGTGACAGAAGACAGAATAAACATTGTGACACTGCAGTTCACAGTAGTGCATCATCTCTCTCCCCCTGGGATCAGAACTTGTCTCTAAACCTTAGAGTTATATCTCATGTGGCTGCAACTTCCTGAGAAAAGAAGCTGTCCTCTATACCTTGCACAAGCATTCCAAGGGAAAGGTGGGCAGAAGGGCAGGAAAGAAGAGTATGCAACTCCTTTGCTGGCAAACTATGTCTGGTGAAAACTGGTAAAAATCTTCTATAATAAAGCAAAATGGTAATTCAAAAAGGAGAAAATATCTTCCCTGTTGCTAAAAATCAGTAGAAGAAACTCAGACATCAAAGCAGATATCAGGAGAAAGACAGTAGATAAGAAATGGGTGAAAGAAAGTTTCCTCAGCAATTTCAGTATCTTCTGCAATCAAACAACGTGGGACAAAATGATTCTGCTGAACAAGACTGGAGGCCCAGATTGCTTTCTAGCTTTAAATCTGGATCTTCAACCCTTGGCACATTACAGAAGAAGAGCTGGGAGGAGTCCTCAAGGGGAAACCTTAACCTTCTGGAGCTTCCTTGGGTATCCAAAGCCTGTTGCCAGGGAAATCCCTACATGATGGTTTCTGCTATACTGACCCAAGCAGCAGCACAGGCATGTCCAAGGCAGCTCTGGGTGAGATACTAAGAAAACATCTTCCTTGAGAGGCAAATGACTTGTTTCCCCATTCCATGAAGAATCTCCCTGGTCATTCCATAGAACCATATACAGGAATTAACTGCATTGGCCTTAGCAAGACTAAAAAAATACCTACGCCATACTTGAAAAAAAGATAACAACCTTCAGGGGAATTTAAGATCCAGTATGAGATACCTGGGAAAAGAGGGGGAAAATTTGAAGGATAGCAATCTGTGGACTGAAGTTTTGCAGAATAGTGAACAACTAGGTCAAAAGTTGTTAATTTATTCTCAGTGGACTTGCTTCAACTCAGCTTGTACTACTTTTAGCTGAAGATGTCTAAAGAAAAACATAGCACAGCTGCCATGAAAGAATGGAATCATAGAAGGGACACAGAAACATTTTCTCCTTCTTTTGATTGCACCAGTTCAAACTGCACCTCCTTAGAGAGAGCCATACAACTAGACTGCTGCAGGACCTAGGCATTGCTGCAGCACATCACTGGGATCACTGGTTTAGGAGTGTCAAGCCTGTGTAGAAGGATAAGAGGATGAGCAGAAGGGGACTGTTTTAGAGACAGAAAAAACAGACTGAAAGGAACTCAGCTCTCCAATAGCAACACAGCTCTTTCTAAAATGCCAGGACATCTTTTCATTCCCTCTGTCCAGGAGTTAAAATATTGTAGTACTGAAGACATCATTGCTGTACATGATGACACAGTAAGAAAAGTACTGGGAAACTGGTACCACAGCAGATGGAACTACTGCTGTGATTTCACAGCTATGTACCAAAGAGACACAAGCCTAGGAGACACAATACCACTGGCACTTGAAACACGTCTGTTATAATGAGGTCTGTGTCTTGCTTTCAAAGGTACCAGAGGGAAGGAACTTCCACCACTGTTTTGGAAAAAAAGGGAAAACTTCTCAGCTGGATGTCTTTTTTGATGAAACTCAGAGCAGAGTGGTAGTTCACAGGAGAACTCTTCAGATATATGCAGGTAATTTTCATCCAGATTTAAGATAGTTCCCCTAAAATGATTAAGATGAGACTCTGTAATCTTCAGAGCTTTTTGAGTTTTGGTTGTGTTTTGGAGTTTTTTTTAACTATAAATTGAGTGTTTAAGGAAAATCCACCCATCCTCCAGGCAAAAAGCACTTTTTCCACTGCCGCTGTACAGAACAAGAGAATCACAAACGGGTGAGTCTGGCATCCCATAGGTTGTTTCCAACCCAGCAACTTTTTTCAGGATTTAGAACAAGTCTGTAGTAGCAACAGTGGCTAAAAAGATGGGGGGGAAAGGAAAGAATACAATACTAACAAGAAATACACAAATTATTTCAGTCTGTATGTAATGGAGCGAGATCCCTCTGAGGCTGCTTCTGCCAGCCAAGCTAGACTGACTACTCTGCTATGCTGCATGCACTATATGAAGGCACACTGTGGCCCTCAATCCCTTAAATTCTCCTTTAAGTCATCCTAGAGGAGGACTACAAGCTCATTCACTCCCGGATGATCACTGTTGGGAAGCAAAGTCTTGATTTTCACAGAATGTGTGTGTCCTGTAAGAGGGATCCATGCAGACAACTCCAAGAGCTACCTGGAACTCTAGTTTGAATTCTAGTTTGAATCCTCACATAGAAGACCTACAGCAATTTTCTCTGATAATTTTCTCCCCAAACAGGAATTTTGAGGTCATAAGTGCCAGGAAACTACACAGATCCCTGTCTTGGGTGAAAGGCAAAAAAATCCAAATCTTTCCTTTTTCTTTCCTTCTGTATTATAAAGCCACACTGTTATCCCTCTGTGTTCCGTCACTTTTAGTGTTGTGGTACAGAGGAAGAGATGTGTTTGCTGGTCCAAGCAAGTTCCAAGATCCACTGCAACTGCAAAAGGCCAATGACCTGCAGAGATAATGGTTTAGTACTGAATACCTTACCCGGATCTGCAAGTCACTGAGGTCAAGGCATCTGCACATTTCCAGGAAGAGCCTGACTCCCTCCTCATCCAGGATGATATAGACGGGGATCCAGCGCTTGTACGCTGCATCGACAATATCGCGGAAGATGTCCCGGTCCGTAAACACATCCATGACCACTGCAATAATCTGCAAACAACAAGATGGTAGACAGACAACTGAATAAATATTAGGAACTGAAAGGAAGGCCTGCCCCACTGGTACAAAATAAAGGAGAGCATTGATATCAGATAATGGAGGAGAAGCCTCCATAGGGAGAACAAAGTACAGGGAGGTACATTCCCAAGCACTACCAATAATTGTAATTTTCCGAGTTAGCTGCTGCACTTAGTAAATGTCTATGAGAGTTCTCCTTCTTCCAGATGAAACTGACTTATTTTAGCAGTGTGAGGAATGCCAAAGCCAAATACCTAGTTTTTCCTCTGTTTTAAGAAACTTCCGTTGTCTCTGTAAGGACTCACTTAAATGAAGAACACTGAAAATATATTGGAAAAAAACACTGAAAACACAACTTTAACACTTAACCTGAAGGTGTCTAATGGAAGAGTGAATGTGCAGAGGAATCAGGGCTTGCATCCTCAACCATGATGCATAGTGTAGAAAACAAGAATTCTATTTTCCTTTTTTTTCCCCCAAATCCCTGTGAAAATCTGCTCTCAGGCTGGCTTCTCAAGGAATGATTTATTGGGCTCAAACATAAACACCTCATATTGCTCAGAAAGGGACTGGAGTGTATTCAAGATTTGGAGGCAAAATGATCATTCCCTCTCTTCGCATGTATTGTTTTTCTGGTATAAAACTAACCCTTCTTTCCAGGCATAGATTTTACATAAAACAAAAGGTTTCACTGATGTGAGAGACAAGCCTGAACATTTATAGGACGAGTAACAACAAAACCAAGAAGGTTATGGGTAACTTTAATGCTGATCTTATAGAAAGGGAGAGAAAGACAAAACATGTATCTTTTACACCATTAGAAATACCAACTAATTTTTCTGCCTGAGTTATTCTTCTCAAGATTTTAAAGGTTATCAATGGAGGAAACTACGGTTTTTCTAGTCTCTCTGCATAACATCAGCTTGCCAGGTCAGAGCTGCCATGCTGACAGTATCCTGGGACTACAGCTGTTGAAATTTTAATTTCCCAGGTGCTGGGAATCACAGCAATAAGCCCCTCTGGGCTGGGGATGGCATATACAGGTGTGAATGGAGCTAAATACTGAACCACACTGTAGGACTTCACTTGATGCTTGGAAAAGGTGCAGCTCTCTTGCAGGAGCCCCCTAAGGAAGAGAGAATAATTCTCCCCAGAGACCTCTTTCCTGTGAAAAATGCCCTTGAACAAATGGCTTTTGGGAAAGTGATGCCACAGTAAACATCCCCCACTGCATCTGCTGAATCTCTGCTGAGTCCCTGCTTGTACAGCCAACAACAACCAACACATCTGCTCTGTCAGGCTCCTTCTGTCAACAGTGCTTACACCAGCTTCCCTTCGTTAGAGAAAGAAAAAAGAGCTGACGCTGTATTTATGCTCATCGTTAACATGTAAGTTCCTGATGGAGGTGAACTGTGCTGCAGCTACTTCATACTAAGTCCCACATTAACTTCTACTAGGCAGGATTTCAGGTCCTGCCTTGGTTCTCCCTTCCCAGCAGGAATGTAACCAGAATCTCTAAAAATTAAAACACAGCGAACTTGTACCACTTTGTTTCTGAACAAGCCCATATACAGGCAAACCATAAATAAAGTCATGAACAGTTCATGCATTAACTCGGGCCTGTTATGCTCCCTGTCCCCCCACACACAGTGGTATGGATGAGCTATTTAGGAGAAAGGATGCCAAATAATATTCATTTGAAGTAAGAACATCCACATAGGGAATGGACAGCAGAAGCAGGAACTTCTTTTCTCTCCATCCCCACCATTTGCAATGAGTGTAACAACTGCAGAAATTACACCCTATCCTGGACAAACCATTAATTGTCTGTACCGGCCTTGCAGTGTGAAGGGATGGCTCCCTCCAGGCTGTGGGGCCTTGGGTCAGTCCAGGCTTCTTTCCAAGACTGGGGACCATTGAGAACAGCAGCCATGGGCAGCGCCTGTTGTTGTGTTTGCCATCTCAAACCCTTGTCACAGCCAAGAGTGTTCCCAAGCACAGCAAGTCAGAGCATGAGTGTCTACCCCTGCAAGAGGTTTTCCCCATTTCTCTTCCAATCCAATGGATAATAAACTTATCTGTAGGGCCCATAGGTGTGCCTAGCTCTTCACAGGAATTTTAAGATTGGCAAGTTAATGCTTGCTAATCTCATTGCAGCTAGGTAGCTTAATTAACATATGTTTGTAAAATACTCATGATAAGCCACCCACAGACTTGTGCCACATATTACCAGTATCTGTTTAGACCCCCTCTCAGAAAAAAACCAAACAATCCCCCACTCTCATTTGCTGACTAAAAAAGCTGCTACCTGGAGTGTTTTTTGCCAGGGTGAGCTCAGCTGAACACAATAGGCATAGTTATCTATGAAAAGGACCATTAAACACTCAAATGGCTGTTAAACATGAAACCAGCTTCGGGCTGGGAGGGGCACAGTTTGTCCAGTCAGTGAAAAAAATAAAAATCTACAAAGGATTTAATTATTTCTAAGTGCCAGGCACAGCTATGGCCTTTCTTTCTGGGAAAGAAACAAACTTTCCCAGTTCTTGAACAGTCTCTAGAAACCTTTGTAGCAGCGCAAGGAGGGGGTGAAGTGGCACTACATCAGAGTGTAAGGATTTTACAGCTTCTAAGTGACTGATCACACCAGTCACTGAACAGAATTACAGGGTGTGCACAATTTTTGAGAGCAGGGAGCTAAGAAGATCACCCACCAGATTAATGCCTCTGTGGAAAGTTTTCTGTGTTTCCCGGCAGATTCGGTTTGAACAGGTCTGTAAAAGTGGTGCATATAGTGTGTGCTGGCAGAGGGGAACAGGTGGAGGAGGAAATGACTGCTGAATTATAAAGCGGAAAAAGCAGAAAAGCTGCAAAACTAAGCGCAGCAATGAAGTTTCTTACGCTGTTCTCCCCTTTACCCAAGGGGTGTGTCAGCTCTGACGGAGATCTTTTCCTGGGTGGTCTTCCCCGGGAACTTCACCCACATCCGGGGTGGGTGAGGAAAAACCTCGTGATTGCCCCCACCTGTTCAAGGCAAGCTCTTGGAGCATCATGGCTGGTTTGCTTCCTTGCCAGAGGTGCCCTGTCACCACCAGCAGTCATTTCCAGGGAAACATAAACGGGAGGAGCAGCCTCATATTGTCTGCACTTTGTCTACTTGCAGCTCGGGCTGGACGGGTGTTGAGACCACAAAAAATAAACCCCAAAAACACCATCCCGTAACGAACACGCTGCCCTGTCTGTAACTAGGGACACCTGCACACACCAGGTAGGGGTGGCTGTAACAGCATCACTACCTGTGAACCTGGGAATGAGGCCGGGACAGGACAAGGCGAACCACAGGTACAGAACCCCAACCGAGGGGAGGTGGAGAAGGTGTGAAGAGGTTTCACCCCATCACAGGCATCAGCTTCGGCAAAGCGTGACGCGACTGGCAACGAGGCGCAGGGAATGCCCTGCCTGATGGACGCCGACAATGGTCGGGGCTCTCGCCCCGCCTTGCACCCCATGCCCCGAGCCAGACCCTCGGCCCGGCTGAAGGCGGCAGGGCCGGCCCGGCCCGTCGAGGCCGCTCCGTACCTTCTGCGCCTGCTGGATCATGTCCCGCACCACCTCCTTCAGGTGAGGCGCGCTCTCCTCCTTGCGCGGGTGCGTGAAGAGGGACACCCGGCTGATGCCCCGGTAGAACGTCCTGTCGGTCCAGCCCAAGTCCAGCGGGGGCACCTCGGTGTCCGAGCACTCGGGCCAGTAGGCCAGCGAGAGGGTCTCGCCGCCGGGCCCCCGCGCCACCTTGCCGCCCTCCCGGGGGTCGTCGTAGCCCCGCCAGCCGCCCCTCAGGTCCTGCAGCTCCCGGCCGGAGAGGAAATCGCGGAGCTGCTCCTTCCTCAGCGCCTCCCGGTACGCGGCCTCGCCGCGGGTCACCAGCGCCTCCAGGGCTCGGCGCTGCTCCTCGCTGTAGTAGAAGCGGGCCTGGGCCTCCGTCACCTTCTCGTTGACGTGCAGCTCGTCCAGCAGCAGCACCTGGGACTCCGCCATGCCGCCGGCAGCCCCAGCGCAGCGCCGGCCGGGAGCGAGGGCAGGAGGCTGCGGCGGGAGCCGGAGAGGCAGGGCCGGGACCGCCTCACCTGGCCTGCCCGAGCCCGCCCCGACGGGTGGGGCGGCCGCTCCCCCGGGCCCCGGGGACACGGCTGTCCCCGCCGCCCGGCCCCTCTGCCCGGCTCCTGCGTGGGCCCCGGGGACGGGGCACGAGTTGCGGGGAGGACAGTTTCTGTGAAAAGGAGAACAACCTGACCTAAGAGGTGCGGGATGCGATGTAAGATAAAGAGCCAGCCTATGTGGCGGCCTAAACCAGCTTCGAGGGATGCGGGATAGAAATCTTTAACTGACTTGTGAAATTGTATGCTAAGAGAGAACTTGGTGCATTGAAATGGGAAAACCGCACCTCCGAGGAAAGACCCTCAACCACTGAACACATGAATTTGGAATACCCTGCGTCTTTAAACAGAGGTGGGGAAAGAGAAGGCAGTAGTAGCTGAGCCAGGTAGTGATGTAGATTCATTATGCAAATATTGCCTGAATAGGATTGCATAAATATGCTTGCATATGTATGCATTGTGTATGTATGTATAAATACGCTTCCTCGCTTTGTGGACTTACCACTTCTCACCCATCTCTGCACAGACATGAAATAAAATAGAATATCTCAGCCCTGTGTGTGGATCAGCTTCCCCACTGGGTGAAAGAATCCAGATTTAGAGCAACATCCTGGCATGGCTGGCATCAGTGTCCTGACCGCAGTCCTTGGAGGAGAACCAGGCCTGGCCCCTAGGTCTATTTTGGGTTGCAAAAAGTCTATTTAAGACTTTTTGCCCCCCTTTTTCATACTTGGCAGCCACCCGAGGGAGGCTCATGAGGAAGAGGGGGACACAGCTGGGCCAGGGAGGTGGGCAGTGCACCATGGTGGCCACAGGCAGTGGCCTGTTGGCTCCAGAGAGCTGGTAGCCAGCCCTCTCTGAATCCTCTGGCAGCTCAGCGACTCCAGAAAAGCAAGGGGTGTGGGGTAGACAGCTTACAGAGGGGAAGATGACAGGGGAAGTGCCAGAGGCGGCCCAGCAGGCTGGTGTCAGAGCTGGGAGTAAAACAGTCTATGAATAAATAGCCACACCCATCCCACCGGAGACTGGGGGCTCTAATGTTAAAGTACGATTTTTGAGAGGTATGTGATCGTTTCTAGGGGCCCTAATCAAGATTCCGGCCCCACTGCGGATTGCACACAAAGGGTAAAGAGCAGAGCTTCCCCACTGCAGTCCAGGGACAGAGCTGGCAAGGTATGAGCAAGGAAACAAGGACAAAGTCAAAGGCAGTGGTGAAACACAAACAAAGTAAAAGGCAGTGGTGAAATACAAACATTCAGAGGCATTTACAGCGCTTTACAGCTGTGATTAGCCCCTAAGTGCTCACATGCAGAAAAACTATAGGGGACAGAGCTTCTGAAGCTGCTCTTTGTTTCCTCTCTCTAAGTAATCTCCTGCCCTCAGTGTGAGTTAGTTTAAAAAAAACAAGGATCAGGTGGGCCACCACAGCTCATCCTGTGCTGTTCCTCTCCTTTAGGTAAAAGAGATACTTTTAGTATTCCAGACAGTCTTCCATAGCTTTTCCTAGCATGAAATTCACTTAAAGTTTGAAATTACACTTTGCAAAGGTCTACTCCCCTGCCTATCAAGTCTCCTTTAAAAATTAATTTCCATGTAAGTTCTTTTAGCCTTATTTCTGATGGAAATGAGACATACATGGTCATGGTGTCTGCACCTGTCTGCCTGTCTGTCCATGTCTCTAATAAACTTCTGAGCCCACTGTCTGATTTCAAACAAGTTTGGCAGAAGTGTAATTACATCCCTACAGATTTATGAAAAATAACAGGCCTGATAGCAAAAAGAGACTCTTATCACAGTCCCCAACAGTGCAAGTTACAATGTGGGTTCATGCCTTATTAGATTTCAGATATTCCATAAAATTGAAAATGCTAATAAATGCTTGATCTGGAGGAAGAGCTTCAAATTAATTTTTTGCCATCTTAGGCACCATGGTCAATCAGCCACAATATACAAAGATACAGGAGATGTGACTTTCTTAGTTCCAATCCTCACTAAATTACTTGTTGGTTTTATTTTTTTTCTGTACCAGAGGCTGCCATCAGCTCTGCTATTTCATGTGGGGCTAAATAAAATCTCTTTAATCCTGGATGCTCTGTTCATTTGTAGCTGCACAATGTAGTCTTTTGTGTTCACCTAAGGCTCCCACATGAAAGCAACAGTAGGTTCAGAAATATATGTATAGTTTTGTATTTAAAAGCAAGCGAGTATTTCCCACATCCAAGTAAAGGCAGCAGAGATTATTTTCACTTTGTTGTGATGAAACGTTTAGTCCCCACCTCTCACTCTAGAAGACAAAATGTTGTTTGTGTGTTAATAGAATAAACAGGGCAAGGAGCTTTGCAGAAGGTGAGAGAGACCCCTTCCCAAAGCAAGTACATGTCCCATGGCATCCCCACTCCCCATTCTCACATCAGTACATTCCAACCAAGTCTTTTCCTGAACTAGAGTTTTTTTAAGGCCAGATGATTCAGTTCTTTCCCCTGATCCTCCTGCTGACAGCCTCACCTCAGAGAAGTGGAAAGAGCTGTGCAAACAAGCTGCCCTCTCTGCCACAGAGTCAATCCAACCCTTCAGGACTGGAGAAGAAGAAACTTGTCAGGCAGAGTGGGGAAAAGACTTGCACCTGGCCCTGCCCCTCTGGGATCAAGGAGTGAATTCCAGTTTCCATTCCAAAAGAGAGTCATAATTGTTCGGGCACAGGTTTTCCTCTCTGCCCTTAGCATTGGCTCAAGAGAAACAGGAAAAGGGAAGGCTGATTCTGAATTGTGCTGGGGCAGCTGCAAACCCACAGAGAGCTATGCTGTCTGTTGCTGGGTTTGTTTTGTTCCTGGGATTACCTGCTGGAGGGGCTGCGTGTGCACAGCAGGGTTGGCTCTCTTTACTTTTCACCTCTCTGTGGGTGTTGTCCCAGGCCAAGGCCTGCTTAAGGCCTTGCTTACTCTCTGGTCTGGTTCCAGAATGTTTTCCAAAGGATGTAAACTAACCTATCAGGAAATATTACCTCTTGTTGTAACCCTCCCCCAACCCTATTACAGTGTTTTAAATCTGTCTTCAAACACCTCCCACGGATAATCTGGTTATTTGGGCCTAATTGCTTAACTTTCCTTTGCGAGGCAGTGCAGGCTGTGCGTTAGATAAAGATATGACACCTTATATTTAGCATTAATTGCAACTGCACACATCTCTCTTGCCAGCCCTTCCTATGTAATTTCAGTCCCTAAACAGCCCACCTCATGATACATTCTTTGATAAATTTCCCAGAAGTGTTTCTCGTGTGGCATAAACTGCTACAAGCTCTCGTAATAAACCTCTGAGTGCTCGGCTCTTTAGGAACAAAATCCTGATGCTTTCCCTCTCACCTACATCTTGTTTTGCTGAAAAACAGTTACCATGCAAAAGAGGAGTAAAAAGAGGGGCAGATATTAAAATACATATCATTTTGTGATACATTGCTCAAGAGCTGTATAGTAGAAGTCTTTTTGTGAGGAGTGGTATCCTTCAAAAAATACCAACACGATTTACCAAAATGTCTCTGATTCAACCATACTACCTTTTAGGTTGTTTTTTGTTTTGATTTGATTTGTTCTTTGGTTTTGGCTTTTTTTTCCATAAAAAGCAGCAACTGCTTAAAAATTAGTTGTGCAAAGACAACTAATTGTTTATGTGATGGAGATTACAAGACAGTGTTTTCCATTTCTCACTGTGTCAGCTGCAGGTTAGTCTGAGGTGACAGGTCTTTGCTGTCCTGAAACAGAAGAGTAAATAAATAAGCGCCTGTGCCATGGTTGTTATTAAACACTATACTCCTTCCTTGTGCTGGCTGGCACCACAGCAAGACTCACAAAGGCTTGGTGGAGATTGCACCTTCTTGACTCTCTTCTCTGGATCAGCATCCAGGAGTTTGTGGGGAGATTGCTACGTGCACAGCGAGCTGTGCTCCACTTGTCCCGAGTCTG
Source organism: Ammospiza nelsoni (assembly GCF_027579445.1). Lineage (NCBI taxonomy): Eukaryota > Metazoa > Chordata > Aves > Passeriformes > Passerellidae > Ammospiza > Ammospiza nelsoni. Next base: position 49,682,537 of record NC_080637.1, read on the forward strand.
AAATCCCATTTGCAAGGGCTGCCAAGCCAGCACAGGAATGGCTGCATTAGTCATGTCCAAGTACTGGCAGAGCAAAAAAAGCCCGAAACAAGGGGATTTCAGGGTGGAGAGGAAGAAGCTCCTGCTTTCCCCGTTTGCCCTCCAGCAACCCGAAGAGCTGCAGGCGGTGGCAGGCAGGTGTGTCACTTCTGCAGCAGCAGTGACAGCCTGCAATCCTGAGGATGAAGAAATGCTTTCAGAAGCTTCCTTTCTGTCACATTACACCGCCTCAGGGAGAAAACCTAGCTGCTGAACTGGAGAATTGCCGCAAATGAGTCGAGTCGAGAGCTTCTGGCCTCCCACTCACATGTTTCCATGTGAGTGTAAATAGGTAAGAGAGTCCTCTGAAGAGAGCAGAAAGGAACAACTGCGTTCACAGGCTCATGTCTTGCAGCGAGGTATTTGCTGACTGAGCATGCACAGAAAGACCTTTAGCTGTTTTCCCTGTCTGCTCCTCTCCACAGGGCAGCACTTTTTAAGCAGTTTCCTGTAAGAAATAATGCTGACACCCTGGTCTCTTGCTCTTTCAACACCCATACAGGCAGGGACTCAAACTGGGTGCAGTTCAGCTGAGCTACCCTGAGGGGCCTTGGCCAAGTCATCTGCTGTGCCTCAGTTCCCATTCTCTAAAATTAGGAAAATACTACTCTATTTCACAGGACTGGTACAGAGAAGAGCTAAAAAATGAAATCTCAAACCAGCATCACCTGCATTTTCTTTGGTTTCCCCTGCAGGAGGTGAGGGGAAGAAATTAAGAAAGACAGCTGTAGAGTCCCTTTGCAGATGAGCCAAATCCTGAATGGAAGCTCTGGCTAAAGAAAACAGCAAGGAACCAGCAATGCAGCTTCTGAATAGGATGCTTAATTGCAGCTATAATTATGTAGCACTCAAATCACGGCGTGCTTTATAGGCAAAGGAACACCAGGAATGGGGGCACTGAAAAATTAAGACAGCAACAAGTCTGCATCATTGTGCACTTATTTGTGCACTGGCCACCTGTCAGCGGGCATTGCTGTCAGCTCTCTGGGAAAGAAAACTCTCAGGTGGGAGCTAACAGGAGGAGGAATGGAGCAGACCAGGAAGTCTGGGGTGGGTGTCCCAGGCAGAGACAGGAGGGAGGAGTATCAGACTGGCAGGAAGTGATTAAAGGGACTATCCAGGTACTGTGGTGCAGACCTTCAGCCCGTGCAGCAAGAGCAAGTGGGACATGCAGTAATGTGCTGATGATGAGACATGGCAAAGTTATAACCAAAGTGGTGGGGAAAAGGGAGTCAGTGGAGGGGATGCAAGAGAGACATGAAGTGTTCAAGAGTGAACAAATTCGTTTGAAAAGGTGCATATTCAGTGGAGAAAAGGAAAGTAGCTTGAGGCAGAGAAGAGGCTCTGGTATCTGCAAAGTTTTAGACATCCCAGAGGATGGCTAAAAACAGCCATGGCAAAATAGAAAACTGTTTTTTATAAGGAGGGGGAAAGAATATAACTGTGAGGCTTGACTAGAGAGGAGAGAAGTTAGAAACTGGCCCTAAAAATACAAAAATGAATAGTTAGGAAGCGCTTTGGCCCCCACAAAAAATGCAAAACTGTGTGAAGGGAGTGGCATAGGAAGGAAAAAGGGAACCCTCTGAGCACAGATGCAGGAGGCTGAAGCGTAGGCTTAGACCTGGAGATGAAACAAGTTGATCTGTGATTCATGAACATAAAGAAAGATACAGAAGATTTTAAGATGTGGTAGAAGCATGTTAATTTGGTTTTGAAGATGCCCTTTACTGATCAGCATACATGGGACTCGGATGTGTATTTGGCTTAAAAACATCCAAAGAAGAAATCATCCAGAGGAGAAATCGGCTGCTCATGACCTTATCAGAAGCACGACTAGCTCCAGCAGATCCCTGCCTTTCACTTGCCAGTGCTTCTGGCCAGCAGTGCCACAGTGCAGGCGGGATTGAGTGGGTGCAAGTGACTCCCGTGAGTCAGAGAAGGCAAATAAAAGGAGCCGACCAAACCTCCCTCTGGAAAGGCCGTTTCCAGACAGACATTTTGGAGGTGTGAAAGCAAAACGTCACAGGAATTTATGTTCACAATTAATTTGCCTTTTTTTTTTTTCTTTATAAATGCTGAAGCAAGGTCATAGAAAAAGAACCAGGTGACTTCCCTGCCCCTGTTCCAGCTGCTCTTTGTGCGGCCAAACCACCATGTGGCTTCATTGAGACACTGCACGGCAGAATTTGTCCCAGGCCATAGCATCCCTCCAAGCAGGGACACACCCTGGGCACCCCAAAGCCACACACGGGGAAACCAACAGAGCCCCTTTATTTTGATACTGGAGACATTTCTGCTTGGACTTCAGTAGGGAAGAACTTCTCAGCTGACCGACTAGAGGCATAAGGATGGTCCTGGTCCTGAGATAATGTCACAGGAATATCCCTCCCTGGGTCTATGGACACCTGAACTTAGGCTTAGAATATCATCTTTTCAGATCAGCATTGGCAACAAGATGTGGTTTTGAATTCTTCCAAAAGCAAAACCCAAATGCATAATGCACTCATGTTCCTCCAGTGCCTGTTTTTAGATCCATTTCTTTTGCAACTCAATTAATCAAGATTTTGCTGCTCATTTTAAAATAAATGGCATTTCTCTTAGGAAGGTTTATAGCTTTCAGTCTTAGAGGTTTAAAAATACTCAGATGGATTCTGAGCTAATCCAGATTCATAAACCATTCTCATCTGTTAATACCTGAATACTTTGATCATCATATTTAAGAGATTTTTTTTTTTGGCAGAGGGGTATTTTTCAGACAGATTGTCCCCCAGTACTCTTTATTTCAAGCTTGTGATAGGTTACTGTGCTGCACCCTCATGCAAAACACATAGGAGGAAGGGAGGGGGAGGAGAAGCTGCAGCAGAAATAAGCCACATCTCTAAGTTTATCCATATTCCTGTCCCCCCTTCTCCTGATGATGAAGGATCCTTATCTCTCCCCTTGTGCTGAGCTTATCTACTCACCTACTGTTTTCTCTTTGCCCTGTCATACTTAGGTGGGATCTTTCAAAATTCTTCCCTTGAGAGTCATCCTGGGAATTTTTCCTTTTACTCTTCCAGCACGGCTGGCTCAGGAACAGGTTTCTGCTTGCCAGACCCCCACACCTTCTTCCCACCCTCCTGTACTTATATTCTTCTACTGGAGAAGCAGCTGCATCCCCTGGGAAAGAGTGCAACCTGTGGAAGATCCCCGTCCCTACCAGAGCATCTCTGCTCTGACAATCAGAATGAGAGAGTCCAGTCTTCATGGCTCTAATTCCACTTAGTACAGGAAGCAATGACTGGATTTATTTTTTCCCCTCATGCTGACAATTGACCTAAGTCTCAGTAAATGCTGTGACTGGACAAAATATGTTCTTGGGAAGGAATGCAAATAATGTTTTAGAATTTTGCATCTCACAAACATTTAATTTATCCCCAGTCCTCCTGGAAATCACATATAGGATGTAGTGGGGTCACTTCATGAGCTCAGGTAAGGAAATTACTTGTCATCCTCTTTCAACACTTCAGAGCAATGTGAAAATCAAATCACAGCTCAGCAATCGCTCATGCCAGTGCTCAGGGTAACACTGACAGGCCACGTGTGGGATGCACTGGTGGCCTTGGTCACCAGGTAGGACAGTGGCTCTCCTGAAGGCCATTAACTGCAGCAAGGCTCTTGTGAGCTTGGGGATAAATCTAGCACAGCTGCCTCTACAACATTCCAGCCTCTGTCCACCACCTCCAGGAAGCTACAGCTGGCACCCAACACTGCGGAACGAGAAACTCCACGTGTAAGTGCCAGCATGGGAGACTTGGTAGCCTGACACTTAGGATGAAAAACATCCTGCTCTGGGTGTCCCTGCTGCTCTCCACTGCTATGGAACTACACAGCAGTGCTGGGAAATTAATTCACTCATCTGGAAGACAGAGAAGTTGGATTGCGTTGTTTGTCTGCAGCACTACATAACTTTTGTGAACACTGCCTTGGTAAATTAGTTAGATCAGGGTGATTCCCTGCCTTCATCTCCTCATGAGCCTGCCATTCCCTTTTGTTCTGAGCTCATCTATGTTTGGAAGGTAAATACATGGTGACCTTTAGAACTAGGAGTTTTACAGTTTGCATAACACTGCAGATACATATGCCATGATAATATATAAGTTAGAGCAATTATGGAATAAATCCCTGCCCCAAAGAGATACCCAGATGCAAAGGGTGGAGCATGCTGCCAGACATAAAGTACACCTCAACCAGAGAAGCCATATTTTATTTTTGGCTGCAAACACCCAGATTTTTCAAGAGGTCTGAAGAAAGCCTAGCCAACATGAGCAGGCTCCAAGGGCAAACTAGAGGAAGTCAAAAAGCCAGAGGGAATGAGAAAGCAAGCAAAGGAGGTGTTTTGCCACTGTGTCAGGGTGAATGCTGGCTTAAGGAAGTAATGGAAGCATGCTGGCTTAAAGGAAGTAATGGAAAAGGAAGAGAGGCTTTGAGTGTGACACCCACAACTTTGCCATTGTTGTGCTAGGCCACCTTTGGCAAATAATTTCACCTCCATCTAACTTCCCTCCTCCTGTTTGTATATCATGGCACTCTGACTTGCAAATTCTTTGGAGTAAGACTATAATTTCTACAGGTACAGGAAGTGCCCAGTGCAAATAGGCTCTGAACTCAGATGGTGCATCTCTGTGGTGAAGGACAGAAAAATCCAACAGGAGATGCAAAGCTGTTGCATGGGCTTGGACGCAGTGCCCTGCCAACAGCCTGTGCTGTGGGATGAAGGAGAACAGGATGCTGGAGCAGAGAGGGCAATACCAACCACTGAGAGCACAGCTTGCTTGTGGCAGTGGGATAAGTGAAAGAGCAATGAGGAGAAAGAAATGTTAATATCATGGTATGTGGGTGGAGGTGGGGAAGAGACAGGCATTGGTTCGGTAGAAAAGGCAGGTGCTATTTTAGTCAGACTGTGTTAATTTCAGCTCTGATGTAACTGAATTTACGTCAATTTCAGTCAGTTGAATTACACAAAAGATTAATTTAGGCCAATGAGTTGAGGTAAGAGTGACTCAGCCCAAAATAAGTTTTGGGGTGCAAGGAAGAGATATGAAGCAAGGTGAAGAACTGGGGCCATCCTGGAATTGGCGAGATGTTGAAGTAAGGAGGGTGGGGGTGAGAGAGGGCAAACCAGAGGGTGCAAAATCAAACAGGCCACAGGACCCTGCAAGGATGATTTTCATTGCAGCCTAGGACAATTTGCAAAGAAAGGCAGTCAGGTCCCTGAACTCTGTGTGTATTGGTTATTTCCACCTGACTCTTCTCATGGTCCGCCTCTCCTTGCCACTCCTCTGGGCAGCCTGCACACCAACATATCATGCTCAGAGTGTTCATAACAATTAAGCTTTTGTCTTATTATTTTGGCTTAATCACAAAACATTCCAGGTTTAACCTGAAGAACACTTTGGACCAGGGGTTCAACAGCTACATTTAGCAGTGAGAGTGGCTCTGATTCACTCGCAGTGCAGCTTCACTGGAGCTGATGGAAATGAACTTGTTCCATTAATTCTCCAGAGACAGCATGAAAGCCAGATGAAACCAGACAGGGCCATTCTCACGCTGACAAATGCATCCACACCTTAACTCTTAACAGCCTGCCCATGGAACCCATGCAAAAAGCATCTGAAATACTTGGCACCATCTTCTAGATTAGCAAAGAAGTGCCTCTCAAGAACCCATAGGAAAATAAAGAATTATGTCATTACACTAAACAAAATGAAAACAAAAAATAATTAAGCACATATTTTGCTTCCTTCCCATTTCACTAAATTTCTTTCCCTGCATATGCTTTTCATCTGTTGTTTCTGATGCCTCTTAAATTGGTCTTTACTTTCTCATAATTCCACGTACTGAGAAAATGTAACACCCATGAATCCCTGCGGTTTCTTTCCTTTCCTCTGTCCTCATTTCCCCTAGCTTTTATTTTCCCTTTCATTTTTTTTACATTTTTGTTCTTTGAAATCACGATCTTCAATTGCACTTCATTTTCATTCTCTTCCTCTCTAGCTTGCTCACATTTTCATTCCTCTGTTCCCTTGTCCCTTGTTCAGCATTAGATTTAGTTGAGAGAAGAAAGTCAGTCGGTTCTCAGGTTAAAGAGGAATTTCAACCATTTCTTTGACACATACCCCAAACATGGCTCCACCAGTTTTCCACCTTCCACAAATACTCAGTACTGCACAAGAAAGAAACACCTACAAAGTGCTTTCAACTCATATTCAATCACCATAGTAAATACAAACTCTCTTCTGTAATATTCAATCATTATATTTAGTCCCAATATCATGCTTTTCATCTGCAAACACCCACACAAGCATTGGTTAATTTGTCCTCACAGCAGCCCTGACAGGTTGGTAATTACCTGTTATTATCTCCATTTTACACATAAGGAAACTCTGGGTGAAATGATGAAATTCCTAACAAGAACATATACCCACAAATCTAAGCAGGCACTAACTGAATCTTCTACAGACACAGACATACACACAGCTGTCCACAAACATTTTAGTGTGCACTGAAAATTAGGGACCCTCAAGCTCAGTGTAGGACAGGAGAGAGATGCTTGCTTGCTCGGCATGTTATACACAAGGAAAGGAAATTCTCAGACCATGAGATTGCCCTGGACAGCAGAGGAGAGGTGCTGGAAGCAAACTGCCAGCTCTCCATAGCACATTTTGTATTTTCTGGGCAGCATTTCATGACCTCCCATTCCTGCAGGTGAGCAAATGTGCAAGGTGAGCTCCTCCTTGCCCTCAGGCACCACCAAGGTTTGATTTCATGTTTCCAGTTTCACCACTGGTGACTGCCGTCGTGCTTATCAACACTTGTTTCTGAGGTGAAGATGGGAAAACACTGTCATGCAAAACCCCCAAGTGAGCTCCGGACCTGTTTGAATGCTAATGACCTCTTAGTGCTGTATCCCACTCATTCTACTGCCTATCAAGCTGGCACGATGGAAAGATAATAGCGCTTGTGGACCACAGGCAGCATTCCGCACACACGAGCTCATAGAAATAGGGAAGAAACATTAGTGGGGAAGTCAGAGAAGGAAAATGAAGACGTGAGTAATCACCTTTGGTCCAGGATGTCAGCAGCCCACAGCAGAGTATCCTGCGTGCAGCACCTCCCCTCCACCGCAGGGACAGGATGCTCTGTTCCCATCCCATGTGCTGCTCTCCCACAGCAGCCCTTGCACTGCAGAGGCTCCAGGGACACCGCAGGGGCTGGCAGAGCCCTTTCCAGAGGGTCGGGTGCTCAGGTGCAGTTAGACACTGAATTCCCACTTATGCAAGGCAGTTCCACTGCAGCTATTAAGCATTAGATGCCATTAATGGGCATGAGATGCCATTAATATAAATATATCTGATGTGGAAAATAAAGACCCGTGTAAGGATTTGGACCTTTGTGACATCTCGTTTCATTGCCCTCCATTCAGTGTGACACTGAGGCTCTCATGGACTTGAAGTCATTGATCAATGAAGAATACCCTCTTCCCTTCCCCTATCAGTTTCTGTCTCATTTTCTGAACCTGTCACAGCCTCTCTCAGCACAGAGATGTCCAGGGAATTGATTCCATGTAGTCTTCCTTTCACCCCTGATGTTTTGGGTATGACCAGGGACAAAGCCATAGGACAGAATTTGCCAAGATTAACGTACATTGCTTATTCCATAAAAACTTACTCAAGGCCCCCTCCATTCCCTATATCAATTTAAATGTTCTTAAGTCTGTATCATTGCTAGTGTTATTCAAAATTTTCTTTAAATCCTTTACTGTTTTAAGGTTTCCAGTCAGGGTTATGTCTTTGATGTACTTAGGTTTCTCTGTCAGTTTTCTGCATTTTATAATTAGGATCCCTTTTTTGTTTTCTCCCTGGTTGACATATTTTAATTTTGAATTTCAAATTGCTGCCTGAGCTGTGCCACTAAGCCAGCACAGGCTGCTGCTTCCTAAGACAGACAATGACACCAAGGTGAAACTTCACAAAGTTCTGCCAAAGCTGCTGACGCTGTATTCCTGCATCTCATGGGTTCTCTCTGCTTCATCCCTTATTAATTGGGATCATTCGTACCTCAGGAGTGACCTGAGTGACTTCCAGGCTAGTTTAAGACCTGAGCATCTGTGCAGATGTTGAGGGGAGGCCAGCCCTGTATTGCCAACTACAAGCTGACAAGGTGAGACAAAATGATTGTTCCTGGTAAGAATTGTGGTCCTACAGTGGTGCTACTCCTGTCGACTTGCCTGTACACCTCTTATCACCAGCTGGAAGATGCAAGAGCTCTGGGGCACAGACACAGGGCCAGCACTACAGGGCCTTGGCCTGGACTTAGCATTCCCAAGTGCTTACAGCAACTTGGAAGCAGTAAGAATAAATAGTAAAATAATGCTTGCAAAACTTAAAAAATTAAAGAAAACCCACACACATACAAAAGAGAGAGAACACTCATGTCCATGGTAGGTATAAGGAAATGGAAAGCAAATTTACAAATCTACATACTCTTGAGAATGAAGTGATGGGGATGGTGGACTTTAGGAACACTGCACAACTAATTTAAGAACCAAATGAAGGATTTAAGCTGTGGATGCAGGATTTAAGCTGTGGATGCAGAAGCTACAGTGATGAAGACAAGAGGTCCCAGCTGATGTGGGAGTGAGAAGGGACACAGTGGCACAGTGCAAACAGGAGGCTGAGGTGACTGAGCTGAGCCAGGCTGGCCTTGTCCATACAGGGAACAAACGTCCTACAAGGAAGAGGACAGCCACTCATGAACCTCGGTTTTCAACCATGCTCAAAATAACAAGGTGGTCAACACAAATGTGAATTTCTCATACACAAAAGACAGCTGCATTAAATGAAACGTAATGAAATTAAATTAAAGGAGATCTCAATATTTCATTTCCTTTCATGAGATGAAAAGTAAAGGAATGAATTGAAACTTAAGCAAATGAATTTAAATGAAATGAAGCGCAATGAAATGAAAACATAATGAAATGAATTTACATGAAATCTCAAGATTTCATTTCCTTTCATGAAATGAAAATTCAATGAAATGAACTGAAAATGAAAAATGAAATGAAACATCAAAAAATGAAGTGAACTGAAATGAAACTTCATGGGAGAAAAGGAAAAGAAATTAAATGACAAAATGGAAGGAAATGTAACAAAACAAAATCAAATGAAATTTGTCATTTTATTTCCTTTTAGAAAATGAAATTTCAAGATTTTATTTAATTTCCTTTTGTTACATTTCCTTTTTTAATTTTTTAATTTAATTTCTTTGCCCTTTCATTAATTTTCATGATATACATTAAATTTCATTACATTCCTTGATTTGTAAATTCCTTTATTTTTCTTTTTCGTATTTTAAAATTATATTTAATTTTTTTTTATTAAATAAAGTTTCATTTTATTTCATTCCTTGCTTTGTCATTTCACAAAAGAAAATTAAATCTTGAGATTTCATTTAATTGCATTTCCCTAATTTTAATTTTCTTTCAATCAATCTGATTTCATTTCCTTCCTTTAAGTTACATTTCATTTGTCTTCATTTCTTGATATCCTTTTCATTCCTTGAATGACGATTCATCTCATGAAAGGAAATGTCTAGATTCTTACATTTCACTTCATTTCATTCCTTGAAGTTTTATTTAACTTGGTTCCTTGATTTTTTATTTAATTTCGTTTAATTTCACTCAGTGACGTTGCATTTATTTTGATTTCATTTCACTGCTTGATTTTTCATTTCATTTCTCGGAAATGCAAACCGCCCATTTTTGTGTCTTGGAGCCCTACCTCTTATTTTTGGAGCCCTAAATTCCAGGTGCTCATGTCTGGGGTTCCAGCGTTTCTGAAACGCCCGTGCTGTACAAGGGCTGCACATGTTAAATGAGAATATGCAGCGATTATTGTGGTCAGCTGACGCTGAGGATTTAAACTGGTGAGCCCTGGCTGCTCTGCAGCCTGATAAACGTGACCGAGAGCTGCACCCCAGCCAGAGAGAGAAGCAGCAGCAGCACGAGCTGCTCTGGTAATTCAGCGATTTCACAGGGCAGCGAGGTGCCTCTCGCTTTTATTCCTCTGCTCCTGAAAACTCTTGAGTATGATCCATTCTCCTCGGAGTTAATGTTGAGCATAGCTTGAGTGACTGAGAGTTTGACTACGGTCAAATTATTTTGTTAAAAATAAAACCAAACCAACCCAAAATTCCTACAGCTGCTGAAGCGGAGCTTCTGTAAGCCTCCATGCAGGAGAGGCGCTGCCTGCAGCAGGCCTGAGCTCTCTCCCGCTTTCCTGCCTGCACTCCGATCCCCCGGACGACCTTTAAAGAAAGGATCCCCATCTCATGTGAAAGCTGTGTGGCCAGCTCACTGCCAGGGAAGCTTTCCTTTTGCTGAGTCCGCAGCCGAGGACGAGGTGATCTAAGAGCTCCTGCTGCCAGGACGGAGAGGCCGCGCCTTCCCCTTTCCCTCCTGGCTGTGCATTCCCACTGCTCGCCCTGCGCTGGCTCCGGGCCTCCTTGTGCAGCCTTCGGTGAGCTGACAACTCCCGATCCCGGCACATCCCTTCGTGCAGGGCGGCAGCGCGCTGCAGCACTGACCCACCCGCTCTGATGAAATCACGGCCATTGTTATCAGCAGCCCATCTCGGTCCGATAAAGCGCAAGCAGCTGCCCTCGCAATGGCGAGCGCAGATCGCAGCTGCAGAGCCGAGCCCCTGCTGCCGTACATTGCTCTTATTGGCACCTCTGCCAGGTGAGCGCGGAGAGCTGCTAATGCACAACGAGCCACACGCCCACTCCGCTCCCATCAAAGCGACTCTCCAAGGGGCAGAGCAAAGGGCAGTTTCCCAAACCCTTAGTCCTGGTAGTAAACTTGCAGTTGATTTTTTTTTTCTCCATAAATTTTGATGAGAAAAACAAAAACCAAACCAAACAGAAAACCCCAACAACAACCAAATTAAAAAACCCCCCGTATTGGTGCAGTCTGCTTCTAATTCAGCATTTCACAACTAAACCTTTGGTATGCTGCAAAAAACATCATCATCATCCCCCCAACACCAACAAAACCAACAACACCAGCAACAAAACTCTGGCAGAAAACATTCTGCCAGAGTCACAAGAAGGGGCACCAAGCACTGATTCCTGCTATATGTTATTACCTGTTGGCATTGCAGTAGTATTCATCATGGAATCTGACCAGGAAAAGGGACTGGTTAGTAGCACAAGGAAATTATGACACATTCGGTACAGCACAGTCATAGAAGATACCTTCTCTCCTGATCTAGAGGTCATTTGCAATGTATCTCATATTTTCCCCGGGTTTTCCTTTTTCTTTTCCTTTTCAGAACCACAGAATTCATAGATGTGCATGAATCACAGTACTGAAAGGTTTTAGAAGCACCACTTAAACACTCAACTCAAACTTCAGTCATTATATCAGCACACTGTCATCATTTTATAGCTTTAAGTGAACAGTAGTAGATGCACATCCTAAACTACTTTTTCTCCCCCATTTTTACTCTTGTTTTTGTTTGTGACACTCTCCATGGCTGTATCTTCCACAAATCCTGGTTGAAATGAGCCTACTTCGATGAGTGGGGAGAAGCCACAAGAGACCTAGGGATCTTTTAATTTGTTTGGTTCTTCTTCCTCCCTTTGTTGCTTGGCTAATTTTATTTCTGCACGTCTACAAGGATTCCTGCACGCCTGCCATTTGTGAAATTTTGCATTTTCATGTTGGCAGGCTGGACACGGGCCAAGCACCTCTCACTTGCACAATGGCAGCAGACAATGTGCTTTGAATTTTCTCTGCACGCAAAGGTCAGTGACCCTTCCTCATCCACTTGCCTGTTTCCCTGCTACCCTGGAGCTCACAGATAAGTCATTGGCTGTTTTCTGCTGGCAGTTCTGCTTATGTAAGAAACTTCTTTTGCATTTGATGCGAATTAAGGCTCATGAGTTCTGTCACATGAAAGTTGCCTCTAAAAAATTGGAGAAATTGGCAATGCTCTGCCCTCTTCTTCAGGGCTGTTAAAGGCTTTATCATTCACTCAGTTCATGGTTCCCCACTGAAATGCAAAGTTTTCAGCAGCAAGGACAGGCTGGATGTCAGAAGCTCTTTAGCTCATGCCTGTGTTTTAGCCAGTAAATGTAACTGCCTGGATCACCTAGGGAACACTAATGGTTTTGACTGACCTCCATGGGGTATCATCTAAAAGCACCTGAGCCAATTGCTTTGAACAAATATTTGAAATGAGATGTCTGCAGAGCACTTTCTCTCAGCACAGAGGCACAAGCTGGGCCATGGGCCCAGGAGGGGCAGCAAGGTGAAGGGCTGCAGCTGCAAGGAGGTGCACAGAGACTTCTGGGGCTGCACTGGACAGGGATGGGCAGCACTGCCAAACACTTCTCACACCAGTGTGGTGTAGCCCAGGCTCCAGGGCAAAGAGCTGCAGAACAAGAGTCTGAGCAGAGCCCTAGTCCAGATGGCCACACTTCTGTCCCACCAGACATCCTTGCTGTCCCTATGATGTGACATTGACATTACCAAAGACTTGCTGCTCCCAGCTGGGGTAGGGGTCACCCTTCCCCTCAGTGTTGGACTACACCTGCTGTGCCAATGCCCCTGAAGTGCAAAATGTCCCAGCTGATGGCACATTGCTGTGTGAGGCTGCTCAAGCCACGTAGTCCTGGCTGCTGGATCTTTTGCTTGTGACATCCTTGGTTACTCTCTCATCTTGGTTACTCTCCACGAGGGCTGAAGACAAAAGGGCCTTTCTAAAGCCTTCAGCATTGGGATCCTGTTGGGGAGGAAGGATGAGAGGTGCTGCTAAACAGAAAAAATCAGTAACAGGTGACTTGTGAAAAGCTTCAGATTTCCTGCACAGCCCACGAAACCTCCATTTAAAAAACAACAACCACCACCCATGAACTTGTTTTTGTGGCACAAGAGGCTGGCACAGCAGCCTGAGCAGGTGCTGACTTGGTGGATCATCTCCCTGGTGCTCCTACCTGTGAGCAGTCCAATGGGAACCAGCTCTGATCCCGTGGTTTCTCCAGTGAGCACAGCTGCTACAGCAAACATGTACACCAAGGCAGAGACCTCTCTTTTGTGGCACAGAAAACTGCCTGCACATCTTTCACACCAAAAGAAATTTCCATTTACTCTTTTTAGCTCAGCCTTATTAATCACAGAGACATTTCCAAGCAAAATATGGATTTGCAGCAGAACATAGGCAAAAAGTTAATTCAGACAGGAGAAGGCACAGCTCAGCTGTGCTCATCAAACTTATTTTACCATGTACAAGTCCAGCTTCCTCTGTTTCATTTGCTATGTTTGCCTTCCCACATACTTTTCCTACTTTTATCTCAGTTTACATTCTCTTCTCTCATTAACTGTCTTTCTTGCTTAAGAAAAATAACAAAGAAAATACTCTTCTGGTTTTCCTCTTTATCCCTTCCCATTTTGGTTTCACAGTGGACTCTCTTGGGATATGTTCCAGACAAAGGTTTGGCTCTTTCCAAAACACTAGCAAATGTCAGGTAAGGTCAGTGCAGCACTGTCACCTTAAGGCTCCAGTGCTGGGTTGCTAATATGTGCCTCTTGCAAGGGCAATAGACTCTGAGGTGTGAATGAATCACCACAGAATTAGTAAGGATTGTGCTACAATTAAAACCTGTTGGAAGAAAAAGCAGAAGGTTGGCAGGGTATGTGGTTAGAGGAGAGGAGTGTCTCTCCTTATGAAGTGGCCTGATCTGTGAGAGAGAGAATTTCATGGGCACAAAATGGCATGGGACAGAGAAAACGTCTCCATCCCACAGCCCCTTCTATCCCCCCAAATTCCCCACTTCGCCCTTGTATCTGGAGTCTCCACTGACTTGGGAATAGCCACAATCCTTAGCACTGCTCTTTTGCTGGGAGAAAAATGACTTTTACTGTGGGAGGGTACAAAAATGCAGGCTGACCCCTGTGCCTCCCAGCCCCTGCCATGTGCAGTACCTGCAGGCAGCACTGCAAGGCCAAAAGCAGAGACAAGAGAGACTGGGCAAGGCAGCCCTGAGCTCGGCCCCTGCACAGGGCAGCAGAGCAAGGCACTGGTGGAGTTATCACAGATGTCATGAGGCTGTCACCTCCTGGTAATTTTGCTGTCATTAGGTGCTGCTCATAATGAGAAATCCTGATTTTACTGTGGTTCTGGTATGCTGTCCATAATTAGTGTGCAGTCCTTTAATACTAATTACCTTAGGTATTAGTTCCTTAAACATCAGTTCAAAAAAATCACATGAAAATTTACCTCTTCCTCAAATGAGTCATGAGTTAACACAGGGGTACTTGCAATGCACTAAGACTTGCTTAATTAGTTAATCTCTGTAAAGGGGTTTCAAATGCATGAAGAGCTATCAAACTGCTAAGTGCGTTATCTTCAATTAATTTTGTGCAACTACATCTTCACTACCAAGAGGGTCTTTAGAGTGCTGAGGAAAGGAAAAAGAGACATTGCTTCTAATTTTAAAAGTAACTAATACAGAAAAAAAGGGAATTAATTGAAAGATGATTTGACATGATGGGAATAATTGTGAATACACCATTTCTTTTGTTTCAGCCAGAGCTGAATATGAAAGATTCATCATTTTTATCCTTCCTTTGCCTTTGTTAGTCTCTGGTTTCTTGGTTCTGTCTCCTCTTGGTCTTAATGCTCTCCCTTTCTCTCACTGAGTATTAACTCCCTCTCTTCCAAATTTATTACTACCTTACTTCCAAATTTATTACCACCTGGAGTCACTGAGCTTACACCCTCATACAAATGGTAAGGGATCTCGTTCCAAAAGAAGCCTCATGGACTTCCCTTCAGCAGAAGACACTAAAGGAGCAGAGCAGAGCTCCAGCAAGAGAACAGGGCCACATCCAGCCCTGGCAGTCGTATTCCCTGGACCACTGTGGTAGCCAGTAAGTTCTTACTGAGTCATTCAAAGTTTTCTATTCTCTATAGAGCTTATATGCCTTGTTAAATATTCTCATTTTACTTCACCCATTAACAATCTGCTTTTGGTGGAGTTCTCTCAAAATGGGTTCTTTGTGCTAACACTCTGTCTAGCTGGCAGCTTTATTCAGGCCAGCCACATTGAATTGGCCTTCCCCAAGAACCTGTTTCCTGGGTTCTTTTTCTTCCACTGAGACTAACAAAAAATAAGAACTTTTTGTGTTTGTTGCTGAGTCTGATTTGTGTTTAGAGGTTTTCACTTGCCTATGCCTTCTTTTTCAATAACGATTAATCATCACTTCTGCTTGCTGACTGCTGAGGTCCCACATGTGGTGAAAAATTCAGGCAGCTTGTTTCATATCAACATGCCTGAGCAGTGGTTATGCAGGAGAGTCCCCATCACAGGGTTTGTGAAGGGGACAGGTAATGTGCATTTGCAATAAATTTGTATCACATCTGGGCATTCACTCAGCAGTTATTTGAAAACCTATTAATTTACCTTATTTTATCCAAAAGAAACTGGAATAGACTATTATATGGCTATAGCTTTATTCTTTGCATACTGTAAAATAACAGCTTAACCTGTTGGATGAGACATTTCTCTGGTAAGCCAGAGTTGTGTACATGGTGATCCTCAGCACAGCAAGTTCTCAGGGAAAGAACTTCTGCCACCAAACCAGAGAAAACTCTCCAATCCCTCCCCAGTACAGTTTTACAAAAGGAACCAGTGAGGGATATTCACTGTTATCCAATCCAGTGGATACTAATTTAGCTGAAGGGCCTGATCTGCTCTAATCAGGCTATCTAGCTGAAGTGTAGGTACCTAAGACAGCAGCTGGGAAATGGGTAAGTTGTTAGGGGGTACAGAAAGAAGAGCAGGCCTATGAGAAAAAGCAAAGAAAGCTTCTTGCCCTCCCATACCTTCACCACTTGCATGTTTGTACAAAAGCTTACAGGGTTCCTCCCCTTCATCTGGTATATCCATACAGTCCATACACACAGTGTGAGATGGGTAAGCCAGAAACTATTAAGAAAATAGTTAAACTAGAAGAAAGCCAGAAACTATTAAGGAAAGCTAGATTGTTTCAACCTCAACCTAAAGCCCTAACTGAAGGTTTAATGTTGTGGCCAAGGATCATTTAATTCACGTGGGTGTCCCTCCTGCCTCTGACAGAAAGGTGGAATGGAGCCTGAAGAGACTGTGACTGCTACCAGATCCAAAATGAAGGGATAGGGCTACCTGAATACTGAACCTGAAGTTAACCTGAAGCCTGCTTTCCTGAGGGGCATTTCTACAGAATAAACCTAATTGCAGGAGCTTATCAATAGTTAAAAGAAGTGACAGGGCAGGGAGCACCCAGCAAAGTCTCAATGAACAGTCCAAGATTTTTGCTCCCTCCCCTTTATGACTGTGAAAAAAAGGGGTAAAAAATTTCTTCCTCACAGGGTTCTCTTTCATACCAACATTTCAAAAGATCAATTGCCAATAAATTAAGACAAAACAAAAAACAATGTATGTCCTGGTGGCAAGGGAAGATGCACTCCTTCTCTGTCCCTGTCCCATCAGAAGAGCAGCTCGAGCAGAGCCCTCTGGGCCGCACTGTGCCCTCACAGCAGCACCGGTGTGACGTAGTTGGCAGGGAAGAGCCCCAGCTCCCCACGCAGGCGTCCCTTCCACCAGGAGGGGTTGGAGCTGTCCAGGACCTCCAGGATGTCCCCAGTGCGGAAGCCCAGCTCGTCGTGCTCCAGAGCATCGAAGTCGTACAAGGCACGGACCCACAGCGTTCGCTGGAACGGAGAGGAGAGACAGGCAGGGAACAAGGAGCCAGGACTGGGAAAGATCGTCTTTGCCACCCCTCCTAGGACCCAGTAAATACATTCACTAAGCAAGGACAAGCAGCGCTGCATTTTAGACCAACTTGCAATTAAACCAGGAAGTGGCCAAGATGGCAGGAAGGAGGGACCAATTAACTGGGACACCCAAGGGATGGTGTTTGGTTTCTCAGCAGCCTCAGTGTATTTGTGGGAATTTGCACCATAAGGTGAAAAGTCAAGACTGAGAGCAGGTCCTCAGGAAATTGTGTTCTCATGGCTCTGCTGCCTCTGCCCTGTAAGGGCAGCCAGGACAGCCACATCTGAAGCCAGTTTTGGGAGCACAAAAGCACTTCTGCCTGAGACCTGCTGGGCTGTAACTATCAGGGAATGGCTCTAGGGAGCTGGCCTGTGCTGGTACAGATATGAAAATGTGTCCTCAGCCAGTTGAGGACTGCACACAGGCAAGCACACAGGCAAGAGTAGAGAACACTGTAAAGAAGATTAAAGAAGGATACTTGCTCTTTCAGGCAATTTAGGGGCATAGGGAAGGGTCTTAAACCTTCTTCAGACTCTCCCCAAGGTCAGGTCCCTGAGATCCAAAGGATTTAGTGTCTGTTTGGGTATACCAGTTTATTTGAGTGTGCACTGTCATGTGCACTATGGTTACATTTTTTTCTAAAGGACTTTGCAGTCAATCTCCCACTTTGGCCAGAAATCATATTTTAAAGGAGATAGCTTGGGCTTCTTTCTGGGAAATTGTTGGCATCCACACCACAAGGCATGGATAATTTAGGAGGTATATCTGGCAGGGACAGAGGGAGAGATCTGTTTGAAGGCACACATATTTTGATAAATCTTCCTTTCCGGGCCCTGCTTAGACCTCGCCCCTAGTTATTTGGTTGGACATATAGAACTTCCTATAATTGGATTTGTGGCTTCTACATCACTGATAGGATGTGGCAGGCAAAAGCATGTTGTTATTCATTGCCACAGCCTCTCTGAGAGATAAAAACCACTGTATTTTAAGCTGGATTACAATAAAGACTCGGGGCTTTTGCCAAGAAAAGAGGCATGCCCCTATTTTTTAACATGCTCCAAATAATCTAATCCAATCTGATCTTTTTCACTCATTCTTGAGAAAGGTCTGCTGTCCTTCCCTTCTCTCCTTGGATCTAGGTTCTCTGGATATGGAGAGAGACATAACCAGACATCGAAGCTGGACTTTTCTTCAAGGAAGAGGAGCATCCTTAGGTCACACTGAGCTGATAGGGAAATATTTGTAGCTGGCAGTGGAGTCACAGGCTGAGGCAGAGACAGACACCACGTTCTGTGTGGGCATTCACAAAGTGGGACTTGGCAGAGCAGGGAATGACTGAAGGTCAAGTGCCAGGTTTGGATCCCATAGGAGAGTGGTCTGGGGTGTCTGCAGAGACACAACTGGATCACACTCACATCCACTGAGCTAAGAGGCTCTGACAGCCAAGGGTGTCAGGTAGGTGAGCACCACTTTGATGGCAAAGGAGGTCTGAGAGATGTGCCAGGCACAGACCTGGGTGATCTCAGGCCTTTTCAGGACTGCAGCAAAAATTAATGGAAGAGACAGTGTGACTACAAGTGCATTGCAAGACAGGAGGAGCACTGTAGCATGGTACAGGATCATGAGGCTGCTCTCCATAGAACTTAAAAAATGTACTGCACATTTAGCTACTGACATCAGTCACTGCCTGGCTGTGGTGGCAAAGATAATTGAAAGCCCCGTGCATTAATGGACATGAAGTTCTAGCAGAAGAGATCATTAGGCTTTCAGAAATGTCTTCTGCTGAACTGGTCTCATGCTTGATCAAAATCCATGGGTGAGCTTGCACTCATTCCACTGTCCCAGATGGGGATTGTTCCTGTTTTGCTGAGCTCATGCTAAGTTCCCTCTTCCACTGAGGCTGCATAAGACTGACCTTGAGAGCAGTTACCAGAACTATGCTCACATAACACTGTAGTCCAGGAGCAGGTTCCAGTGCCTGGGATAAAGTCATGAGACTCAGAAATGTCTCGTAAGACATGGCCTGGCAGGCAAAATACACAACTTCTCATGCAACCTCCATGTATGTGACATGGTGCAGACTGCTAAGGGACCCAGTGACTTGGGCAGAGGAGGCCTCCCAGGTGCATCACCTACCGGTGTCTGCTGATGCAGAGGGTCCGTGTGTCTCCTCTGCATAGCTCCTGCACTTCCTTGGCCATGATCCCTTAGTCTGTGCATCATGTCACTCCTGTCCAGACTCCCACCATATCTTTCCTAGAAAGAAAATAGCAGCAGAAAAGTCATGTTGCTGTGGTCTTGGCTGGAATAGAGTTAATTTTCTTTGCAGTAGCTGGTATAATGCTGTGGTTTGGATTCAGTATGTGAAACTGCTGATAATACACTAATGTTTCAGTTGTTGCTCAGCAGTGGCTCACTCTAAATCGAGGACTTCTCAGTATCTGGCCAAAGGGATATTCCATACCCTAGAACATCATACCCAGTATATAAACTGGGGGGAGTTGGCCAGAAGAGGCCAATAACTGGTCAGGGACTGGCATCAGCCAGTGGGTGATGAGCAATTGCATTGTGCATCACTTCTTTTTCTTGAGTTTTATTCCTCTCTCTTTTTGTTATTTCCTTTTAAATAAACAGAAAATGATAATAACAACTATTATTACTATTACTGCTACTATTTACTCTATTTCAATTATTAATTTGTTCTTATCTCAACTCATGAGTTTTACCTTTCTCTTGATTCTTTCCCTACCTGCAGGAGGAGAAGTGAGTGAGTGGCTGCATGGTTCTTAGTTGCCAGCTGAGTTCAAACCATGACACATATATATTCTGAGATGTATAAATGAGGGGATTTAAGAGTCATTAGTGGGCCAAGAGTCAGGACCGAGCCCACACATCAATAATTTTAGATGTCTGCTTCCAATAAAGTCCCTGTGCTCCAGTTCTGCAAGTAATGACCCTCATGGAAGAGGTCAGCTTAGACTGCTCTATTTTGCTCTATTTTGGATTTTACTTTTTAGGAATTGAAAGCTGACTGTCAGCTGTGTTTCACAGCTGCTGGGACAAATGGTCAGAGAGGGGCTTTTTTGGTCTCTGAGACTTTTGGAGAAAAAGCTAAGGTTGTTCTAACTCACAGATAAAAACCATGCTTGCCAAGGGGACTTCAGGCAATCTGGAGTTATTATGACCCAGTCCTGTCCACTCCTTGCTCTTCCTCTGTCCCATGTGCTGGGGGAACATCAGTTGTGCTGGTGCAGTGGACTGTATCTGAGGACTCACTACTTTACTTTTTCTTGGGCTGCTCCATAGTGTAAAGGACAGCAAGCAGGCCTATAAATCTAGTAGCCAAAATAGCCAAAGAAGAATGAGACAAAATCAAATTCAAAGAAAAGTAGCCATATGACCACACATCCAAGTCATATCAACACAAACTGGCCAAGGCAGATGGAGAGAAGTAGGAAACATCTAGGAAACAAGTTCTCTTTTGTGTGCACAGCTGAGAGATGCAGATTTTTGACAAAATAACTGCTCACTCACTACCAAGCAATAAAAGCCAATGTTTCATATGCCTGGGCTTGATGTCCCAGCCCCTTGTTCCTGGCAGTACCTGTTGCTGCTGCAGTATGGGAACAGGATGCTCTACATATCTCCTGGATACAGAAGAATGATCTTCTCCAGCTGCTCCTCCCATGTGGAATCCTTCCCGACCTATCCGTTCCAGGCTCCCACCGCGCCTCTCCTGAAGGAAGAAAGATCACAAAAGTGAGGTCAGGCTTTGCTTCCTACTACATCCTTGACTAAAGCTGTGCAATCATTGCACACTGAGCACTACCACTACTCTGGAGGCTCTTTCAAATATAAGACTGCCTCTCTGAACAGAAGAACAAATCAGGAATCCTGTATTTTAGATATTTGTAGCCACTCTCCATCTGAAATCAGTGTAGTACTGGGAGGTGCTGGGCTGAAAATATGGCTGCTGATGTGATGATCAGCACAGGAGCCAAGCTCTTTTTTGAAATACTGCCCTTAGAATCCATTTGTCTCTGAACTGAAATTTATATATTACAATCATTTTATCATATGGGTGTAGCATCTAAAAATTTGTATTGTGAACAGAAACCCCACTGTGATGGGTGCTAAACATACTCTGCTGTGCCCATCACCATAATAAATGTACAGAAAGTTTGCCAAAGCAAACCTGACTTCTGTTCTTTCATTTGCCTGTCTGCATCTTGGAGCAAACGCATCTCTTTCCCTTCCTGCTCACAGTCAGCCCAAACAGGTTGTTATACTGATATACATCATACAGTCTTTCTTTCCTTCCCCAGACACAGAGATTCATTGCTGTGATCTCTCTCTTACAAATCCCAGAGCCTGTATTTCAATACCTTACTGGTGCATTTTTAAAGCTCTGTATAAGTGGTCTAGAAAGAGACAACAACCCAGGCCCATTCTTCAGACTGAACATGTATCATCTCTCATTTTGAGCCAGCAAGAATGACCCACACACAGCCTATAAAGCTTTACTGCTGTAGTCAGCAGGTCACATACTTTCTGCCTTGCCTCTACTTGCACATCCTGGTAATTTAATACCAGAATCCGTTTCCCAGTAAAGCAGGACTTTGGTTGCTGCAGTGACCAGGCATGTTCATTCCCAGTACAGGGAGTGCAAGGTGTAGCAGGCTCTGCTATGTCATTTGCTTGTTCCCCTGGCACAAAACCAGGCTTTCATTGGACTGGGATTTGTCTGCCTTCTCAAACATTGACTATGCCTTCCCTGAAGGCACATCTTGTTCCCAGATCTCCTACGTTCTTCTCAGTAGTACTTTCCAGTTCCTAACAGCCAGGTTAACTGCTCCAGGTTCTGCCCTCTGTTCCCCCACATTCCTTTTACTTGTTTGCTCAGTAGCAGGAGATGGACAACTCTTCTGAGCAGACAAACTTACAGGTGTAATTGCACTCTGGGTGTGTGCAAGGACCCTAAGAAACCAGACTCAAATTCTTCTCAGTCACAAACCACCAGCCAGCTCTGTACCTGCCCTTAGGAAATCTAGGCATTTCAGTAAGGTAAATCCTGCTTCCCTTGGCATCTCAGAATTTCAGTTCTGAGCTATTAGCACAGCTTTAGCAAAGCACCTTTATTCAGATTTGAAGAATCAAAAAATTCTGCTCAATTTTACAACTCTACATACCACTGAATCCCCTACGAATCAGTGTCTTAGGCCCCACCAGTGTAGTTATGTGGCTGGGTTTCCAGGGACACACTGTCCTCCTCCTCACCATGAGACATTCTCATGGGAGGAATTCCTTCCACAGAAAGGTTTCTGACTGAGAAATTCCTAAGGACAGTTTGTGTTTACCTTTTCTTCTTGGCTGTTGTCCCTTAGGAAGATCTGCTTCTGCCTGGAGATGGAAGTTGTCTTGTAGTAGTCCACCAGCTTGTTTAGCGAGTGGAATTTCTCTGTCCACAAGTAATAGCTACCCTTGGAATCCCTCATCACTTTGAAGTGCTGCACATCATCTTCATGCCTGGATCCCAATGGAAAAGAGATCATCAACAGATTGCACTTTTACCTTTTTCTAAAAAGTCTTTTCCAGAAGGGTACCAAGACTTCTTGCTTGGCCAAATCTAAACTTCTGGAAAGTCATGCAGTGGCAGTCCTTGTGCCTACTGGACCCAGATGTGGCTCTGTTTCAAAAGGCTCATCAATCTGCGAACACACAGTGCCCCAGGGCTGCCCAATCACAAAGCACTATCAAAACAAAGCACAGGGTTTTAAACACTCTCTTTTGAAATAAAGGTCACAGGAGCTTCCAGGGTGCAAAAGTGCAGTTGTAGTCTACCCAACAGCCTCTGCAGGTCCTGTTAACATCCAGTCTGCATTGACTACAAGATCTGTATTACACCTTTACACACCATGGGGATCACCACTATATGCAGACAAAGTAATGTGAAGCCATACACTAAACTTTTAAGATGGTATAAAATCTCAGGTAACATCATTACTACAGGTCATTCTCCCTATCCAAAAAGAAAAAAAAAAAAGGAATTTTCTGATGCTGTTACAAGCCAAATTAACAATCTCAACCTTCTGCCCCTTATTCCCCCTGCACCTCCCCTCCCCTCATCTCTTGTCTGATGTGTACAATTCCTCTTTGCACCAGATGTGATCTGGCTTTGGCACCCACCTCCTTGCTCTGTGCAACTCCAGGCACTCAAAACACTCTTCTCAGAGGCTACATCTGCACAAATAGACTAAATGGGGACAGGCAGGGACTGAATGCTATCCTTGACTGCTACAGCCCCAAGCTGCTGAAATGTTAGCATGGTTGTGGTTTAAATAGAAAAGCTCTCCCTTAGATAGTGCTGGGCCATGGTTAGAAAGAACAGACCAGGAGCTGTTCACAGGGAGCTGCTTGAATACAGCTCTTCTGTTTGGTGGGGTGAAGAGGGTGCAGCCATACAGATCTGACCTCTGCCTCACTGCTTGACTTCAGGGCCAGAGAAAGAGCCTGACTGTACTTGATTTGCTGGTGTTAATTGGTGCAAATGTAACCAGAATGTTTTCCTGCATTCCTCCTAGATACTTTTTGAGCTGCCTGAATCAGCAGGTACATACCACTTGGAAAAGACTAATCATGACTTGTTAATCATGACTCTAATTTAAAACTGGTTATCAACTATTTGACTGAAAATTGGGAAACCAAACATCATTGAAAGGCTCTGCTTAGAAGGAAATGCACTGAGAAGTGCTAGGCTACAGGAAGCCGCTGAAATGTAGCTGGGCTGCAAGAAATGAAAAACCAGTCCTTGTCCAATGGCTGTTTAGTGACCTGTGGGAAAAAAAAGTTAACAATGTAATAGTAATCTCTTCATAGGTAGTAGCTGAATTCTTGGATTTGGTAACCAGAGCTGTAAGGGAATTAAAACAAATGGAAGACACATGTTAAGGACAGTGGGAGACTTTCCCTTTGCTGTAGCTCTTTCAGAGAAGGAGGTCACCAGGGGATGCAGCTTTGGAATGGGGCATTCACTGTGTCACTTGAAAAGAGGCAGAAACATTTGGGAATCAGATGCCTAATTTGTTCTCATTCACAACACAGCAGCACTACCAGTGACTGGCAGCCTGCAAACTTCTCAAGAGCCTACATCACATTAGGAATTCTAATGAGAGGAGGCTAGGGACACCATTAAACAGGAAAGGAAGCAGGAATATGCTGTTGAAAGCAGATACCTGACAGAGATGGAGAAGTCACCCTGAGAGTTCTGACTGGCTCGGACGATGAAGCAGCCAACTCCTTTGCTCATGAGGAGGTTCTCTGCTTCGTGCCGGGATATCTTCTCATCAAACCAGCTGTCAAGTGGGAAAAATCATGGAGATGTGAATAAGGATGGGAATTAAGGTGAGGAATAAAAAAGCTGAGTGTAGGGAGAACGTGAATAAGCAGGGTGGAGGGAAGAAAACAAAAGGACCAGAGGAGCCCACATGGCTACTCCCAGTGGCCACGTATATGCTGAGGTACAGGAGTTTGATGGATGCAGACCATTTTCTTTGAGTAGTAAAAGCATGTACATGCAAAGAGAACAATGTAAGCTTTGGTGTGCTAAGAAACAACACTTAGCTGAAACTGTAATTACAGACACAGTACAATAAGGTGTTAGTCAAAGAAATTTTAAATGAAAAATGTATATGTATACATATACACACACATAACTCTCAGACATATACATCAAATTGCTTTTTGGCAAACTGAAAATTACTGGGATGTGATGGATATATTGCATGGAACGCACATAAATTTTTAGTAGAAGCAAGACATGAAAGTTTTACTAGTAATAAATTGGTTCCTGCAAGAGTTGCAATATCACAAAATCACAGAAACACAGAATACATAAGCACACTTACACAAATCTAGCCAGGCATACCAAAAAACAGCATAAGGCACTGGACTAATAATGAGAAAGTCACCATAAATAGTAAAAGAATATGATGTCAGTAGGAATTTTTCTGTAGAGAAACACAAAATAATATACATTTGCATATGTCCACTCATAGCTTATAAGATTTACAATCTGCAGTCTTTGACTTCTCCTAATACATAATTGCCTGTATTGCATTAAAATGAAGGACTGTTAAGTTCCTAATGTCTGTCATTTCTGCTTTGGAGTTCCCTATTATCATCACAGTTTACCTATGTATCATTAGCAAAGAAAAATCAGAAACCCTTGATAAACAATCTCAATGATTACTTAATCACAAAAAAGACGGGCAAAAACAATCCATCAAAAATAGGAGGCAACTTTCTTTCCTACGTCTAGTTCTGTCATCTGGGCTGAACTGCTTCAAACTGCAGACCTGACACTTAGAAAAGTGTCAAAGTGGAAATATTTCTTCACAGCTCTTGCACAGAGAAAACAACATGAGAAAAATGTGTGTGAAAAAAGAAGCTGCCAGTGCTCCTGAGTGATGGCACAGCCCTGTGAAAGAGTGAACAAGAACAACTGACTGGAAGATCTCATCCCCCTGAGGCCCAAAAGTACAAGCCCTTATTTGCACAGCAAAGGAATAATGTCCTTCAGCTCAGCCAAGCAGGTTGGCTTATGTCCAAAAAGGCCACTAAGTGCCACCTCCAAAGGGGACAGAGGCACTTATTTGTAACCTCAAAATCCCTGTGTGCTCCCAGTCTGACTGCTCAGGGCAGCAGTGCGTTACAGCCACAAGCACTGGGCTTGGTGCATGCTCTGCTTGCTCACCCCTGAAATGCTGCAGCACTTGTGAAAAAAAGAGAACAATGAGAGGTGCTTCTGGGAGCTTTTCTGCTAACTGAAAGGCTGTAAGAATCCCATGCACTGTCATATTTATGGCATAGGGTTGGAGAGCACATTTAACATGCATTCCAACACACATCAGTCCTCTCTGAAAGTGCAGCTCCATCTCCTCAGCGGGAAGAGAGAAATGCAGGTATGCCTGTCCCCTGACAGATCTGTTTGTGTGTGTGAGAGAGACCAGGGCGGCTCGGCTGGTCTTGTCAACTCTGCCGATCCAGAGTACCACCAGCTGTCACAGCATTGCACTGACCTCTAGTGCACCGACAGAAACTCACAGGCACTTCGGGGGGCAGGAATGCGGCGGCAGGGTGGGAAAAGGGAGTCAGTGTCCTTAAGAGCCGAAGGGGAGGAAATTTTTTTATGATTCGTTTTCAGAAAGATCTCTTGCTCTTCCTTTCGTGCTTAGCCTCTGTCTCTGCTCCCAAGACTTCACATCATGACTATTCTCCCTCTCTCTGAGGACATCTAAATGCAATTCCTGCCACATCCCAGGGTCCCTCTGCGCAGCAACAAAGGAGTCACTTGGGACTGACAGCGATCATCAGATCCATTTAGCTCTGAAAGAGCAGAGGATGCTTTGGGGTAGAAATACTCTGTGCTGGCAGAACCGTGTGTAGCATTATGGCAATCACTGCCAGCCCCAAAGTGCAGGATGTTGTGCCCAGCACTTCCCCTGTCCTCTCCTCTGTGCTCTCGGTGGAAATGTGCCATAGTGGTGACACCATTTCAGTCACACTTACGGGGGAACATGGAAATCAATGAAGTTCTTAGGAACGTAGCCCTCGTGACTTCTGAGCTCAGCCTTGTACCACTCTTCCTGGGAGCTCAAAATCTGCAATGGAGAAATGGATGGAATAAATGCATCTCCTGAGACAGGCAAAAGCAACCAAGATTCAGGAAGAAACCTAGAATGCCTTGTAAGAATAAAATAAAATTGTACGTGTTCTCTGCTCCCCACCCATGGTGCAACAAGGTTAGTGGCTGATGACCACTTCAGAGCAAGCAAGCAATAAAAAAGCCCAAGCAGAATTAGAGAGATGGCTTGTTAACTTTACCCCTTTGTCTGACTGCCTGTCTGTGTATCTCTGATGCCTGTGAAATGGAGAAAATTCAGCTTTGAAAGACTTAGTAGGGGTTTAATTTATTCTCTGTGCTGCCTTTTGTAGCTGGTACTGTAGCATCTCAGATTCACAAGGGAAGAAGAAAATATCTGTGAAAACTCCTCTGACATATGGGTATGGAGGGATATGCAGCTGTGTCTGTGTGTGTTATGGCGGCACAGATGTTACCATGTGCTCTCACCCGTCATGGCACAAGAGATTCTTTAGTGGGTTAAGTCATCAGCTGCCCTGAGCTTTGCCAAGGTAGATAAAGAAGGAGGCAAAAAGTGTTTTCAAGACACTATGATACTTAGGAGATTGTAAGATAGCTAGGATAGCTGGAAGTGAGTCCACATCACACACTGGAGCAGCTTCAAGTGTGCTCACATTAATGTTAACTGTAATGGTCCTTAGAAGCATCACTGCTGACCAGGGAGGGCCCAAATTCATGACAGCCTGGCTGATGGCCCAAGATACAGCTCTAAGCTGGAGGAGAGAGGACAGGAATACAAACACAGTGGGATTTTACTGCAGATGTTGTGGTCTTTGCTGTTTGACATTCCAGCTCCTGGGACAGGATTCTGCTGTATGAAATAGACCATGTTCCTGCTCTTTCTGGTTTTGGAGAGGAACCTAAAAGCATGAGCCATGACAGTTTTAAAAGGAAAAAGCCAGTGGAAATGACTTAATTTAAAATCTATTGTTAACAGTAATAATACTTACTTTGTGAGCCAGTCTCATGGTTTTGGGAGCCTAAGGCACATTTTAACTGCTTTGTATTGCCAACAGGATGTTACTGTCTCTGGAGCAAATTCTTCATTGCCTTCCCTGCCACGTAGGCAGGATTCAGAATAGTTAAGGAATAGAAAGCTGTGGAATTCCCTACTTGTATAGTCACTGCTGTCCTCATGCCTGGGTGCTGGGTTGAGGATCTTTTTTCACTGCTGTGGCCAAACACAGGGGATGATGGCTACTTCCTGCTCATGCCTGGGCCCTGCTCTGTTGGAAGTGAGGTTTCCAGAACGACCCACCAGCTGTTTGCCACTGCAGAGCTGGCAGGTTTCTCTCAGTGTGTCATCCTCTCAGAGAAGGATGTAGGGGGGGGTAAGAGGGTGGATTTCCTCCTGTCACTACTGGTTGAGGGCCTCCTGTTTCCTGTTTTGTAATCTCTACATCAATATTTCACCTTATCTCCTTCATATATCAGCAGGTTGTTGCAGGCAGCATGAGGGGGCTCATGATGGGGTAGGAATGTGTGTGTGCCTATGCCAGAACAGAGTTGTTACTCAGGCTGATTTACTGCTACTACGACTTGGTGGCTAAGGTGGTGTTTTGTTTACCCCAATGACATTGAAACAAGAAGGAGTTTGATTTTTCTGGTAGTGAATTCTCTCTGACAACCAATAATAATAAAACTGGAGTGTAGTGTTGACACTTTTTATCAGAGGATTCCAGCATACTTTGAAAGTAGTTCTGACTTATAATGATTTTACAAGAAGGGGAGCTGAGGAACAGAAGGAAAAGTGATCTGGCCAACACCATCACCCCAGCAGGGACTTGATGGAAGTCTCCTGAGAAAAAAGGCATCAGTAAGGGTCATGTGATAGTAGGGACTGAGTGGGGAAGAATAAGAGTGTTCATCTGTGCTGAAGAGACGCAGTGATTTCTCTAGAACCTTCTCACAGCTCTTTGGAAAGATTTGGTACTAATGAGCTCTGGATGCTATCAACTTTGTTGAAGTGCCAAGAATTAAAAGGCCAATAAAATAACAAATGGTGGTGATGGAAGAGGCAAAGCTGAGACTCAATATCTGATTATTAGCTGGAATATCTGTGACTGCACAGAGGAGTAGCAAAGGCTCCTTGCCAAACAGGGTTGCACATCCTATGGTTGTACATCATCCCTTTGGACAGTAAAGGAGCTAAGGCCTTAGGGAGGAGTAATACTCAGGCCTTTTCAATGGAAACAGAACATCTAGGGCTGAGAAGTGGATACATAATTAGGGTGAAACTTCAAGTGGCTTCATCTGTGGGACTTTGGTAACGTTAACAAGAACTTTCTATCATAACACATACAAATCAACTTCAAAGAGACTTCCAGAAGCTCTGTATTGTGGATGACCAACTCTACTTCTGCCATTGCCCCACTGTGAAATTCCTGCAAGGGTGTATATAATGTTATTAGACCAGGACCTCTTAAACTATTCCACTATGTGTGTAAGAGTCTGTCTCGTGGAATTCTCCTCTTCTATTTGCAATTGCCTAAGATCCCTGCAGCATCTAACAATAATTACTTACAGTAAAAAGTTAGATATAAATTCTAGAATGGATGAGAGTTATCTTTTAAACAGTTCAACAGCTGGAAATAAGGAAGACAGCAATCCTTCTGGACAGAACTGATCCTGCCTGTGTTTAGACATAATCAGCATAATGTAGTCACTGTGGATGGTTTACCTGGTTAATGAAAACAGACAGGACCCTCAAAATCTGTCACCAAAGATCTTGATCTGTGCCCCAACAAAGGTACATACCCTTCCCTGCTGACTACCAGAGGACTGCAGGGCAACTAAATCCACAGTTCACGGACATAAAATCAAGAAAAATGGACACAGACTCAAGTAACCTCAGAATTGTTGTCCTATTGCAAACCCTATGGGAGAGGAGTATCCTGCATTTGTATCCTAGTTTATAGATGTGCCTCCATCTGTTTGGTCAAGGCAAAGGGAAGCACAAGAAAGAACTGGAAGCGGTCTCAGAAAAGCTGCTTAGTCAAGCTGGGGACTGTACTTACCTTCAACATATCCCCAGCCTGGAAGCTCAACTCGTCTTCTCCAGAAGCAGTGAAATCAAACTTGGCAATGGCTTCCATGCTGTGTCTTGGGGGCAGAGCAGAGCTGGAAGAGGTGATGTCAGATACTTGTCAGCACCTATGAGCTACTGGGATTGTGGAGCCCAGCCTCTGGAAAGCTGACAGGCAGTGCTTTGGAGAAGCACTCACCACCTACGGGCAGCCATTAGTTACTAGACATGCAAAGACATTAGCAGGTAGAAGAGAGAGCATGGCTGAGCTGTAATTAGCTGAAGTCAGAAGTACAAATAACCAAGAGTGGATGCTTATTCTGACAGATCTCTTTCTCTAGAGCAACCTCATGGGAGAAACATGTACAGACCAACTCTGTCACAGCTTCCAATAAAGCAAGTGACTCTGTCCTGCAATAGAAAAATGCATTTGTCTCCTGCAATGACTTACTCTTTGCCTCAAGAGTGAGTCACATTGCTGACAAAACAAACAGGGCTGCAATAAATATATATACTTTTTCTTGGATACGGGCCACAATATGGAAGGTTGAAAGAGTCTTTTCTTTGTGATGGTTTAACATGGGTGACCACAACTTTCAGGTAGGAAAACACTGTTTGCAGAAAGGCTGCATTCCCTATTTTGAAGCTGGCAGAGAGTTAGCCTATCTCAGTGTTGGTAACCCAAGAGCCCAAAACATATCAGACAGCCTGCAAACCAAAGCCTGCTTTTCAGCACCAGAGCAGTGTGGCAGGGGAAGTGGCAAGATGGGCTTTGCTCCTTCACCACTTCCTGCCCATGTAACTCGGATGTACCCCAGCAGGACCATTTTTATAATCAAGAGTTACCAATTTCCCATGGCTGGGTCATGTACCCCACAGCCCAGTGGCGAGGCTGCCAGTGACAAGCCAAGAAATAGCCAGGCAGTGCCACCTTAAGCAACTGCACTGCTGGCAGATGCACTTGCAGCACAGCT
The DNA here is from genome assembly GCF_027579445.1 of Ammospiza nelsoni. Lineage (NCBI taxonomy): Eukaryota > Metazoa > Chordata > Aves > Passeriformes > Passerellidae > Ammospiza > Ammospiza nelsoni. Next base: position 49,713,174 of record NC_080637.1, read on the forward strand.
TCTGAAGACCATCAGACAGCTGCGATATAGAAGTAATTTTTATAATTTTTAAGCTAGGTTTGTCTGGAAACAAAGATCTTGAAGCTACAGGTTCCACTGCATAATCTCAATTCTCACAACAGTCTATATGGCTTGAGAGGAAGTGCCAGCTTGCCTGATCCAAAAACATTCTTAACCAGAAAGCTCTAGAAAGACACTGTAGAAACAAATTAACAACCCTAATTAGGGTTAGATATTTCTTATTGATTAGAACTGACACAAGATCCCCAAAATATAAAGTGTTGATACTGAGCAAGCTCCAGAATTTTGCCACTTCAAAATCAAAAGGCTGCTGTAGCCTTCCTTCTCAGCAATACATGCTGTAATGTTCCTCCTGTGACACACAACCCAGGGATTTAACTATATGTGTAACCAGGATCCAGGGCCCTGCTCTGATACAGCTCAACTTAAACTGCTGAGAAGGAGCTGGAGAAAGCCTGCAGGGCAAAAGCTCTAGGACTGCATCAGCATCAGCCCAGGGATTCCAGAGGAAAACCACCAACATGGGAAGATATGAAATCTCAGAGGAAAAACGAAACCATAGTTTAGTTGTGATAGTCAGTCTAGCTGAGTACCTGCCATGAATCATTTGGGTCACTGAGTTGAGCTGTCAGTGCCATCAGTCCTGACCTAGCTGGTGGCAGATGGCAACCATGGAGGGTGACTCTTCATTTCTGATTGATACCTGCAAAGAATCTTTGGCTGCCTTTACACAGGTGAGGAGTATGCTAACGTGTAGCCTAATATTTCATTGAATCCTACCTGGGTTCTGTGTGTGTTAACTGTATACAGCAGTTATTTATTGGCTAAATTGTCTATTTCCTGCTTGCAGAGTCCCTTTGCACTTGACTAAAGATCCCTGAATAAAGTGATTCACAAGAGGGGCCATAACATCACTGGATATTAGTTCTGATATTTGTTACAATCACTTCTAACAAAAAAAAAACCCTGATTATATGCTTCCTAGTGGACTCTGTTAGCACTCTCTTTTTTGCTGCTTATAGGTAGGAATTTATATCCAGGTGACTGATGAGAGCTATGAAGCACCAAGGCAAATTTTTTGGCAGTCCACAGAGAGCTCTGCTTATTCAGCATGGATCTGTTCTAGAGCAATTGGGGTTGCTTCAGTGCCAGGGCCTCCCAGGTAGGTCTGGGTACACAGCTCAGCTGAGATCTGCCCTGTGCCTGCTATTCCAACCTGCTGCCTTGGGCTTCCAACACACAGCAGTGCTGAACCCCGACACCCTAAGGCACATGGGTGCTTTATTCTCAGGCTTCAGCTTTCCCCCTGTTCCAAACACTTTCATCTCCTATTCTCCCTGTTGACCTACTAATGCTCTTTAATTCTTACTTCTGATACCTTTTGCAGATTAGGGTCACCCTCTGTCTTATTCTTATTCCAAGACATTGGTGTTACCCTGCAGGTGCAGCTCGGGCCTGATCTGAGAACTGTCCTCTATTCCTGCATAGATATTTTAGGACCTTCAGCCTGTAACCCTCAACAGGCAGTGTCAGCCCGTTGTGTGCTAACAGAGCAGAGGGGTATTAAACTGGAGGGGAATTAACCCTTAAGGGAACTGGCTAAACAATTCTACTCTTTCATGGAAGACAATTGAAGAAAAAGACAAAAGGAAAATTACTTTAGTAAGAGTTGTTTTTCGGTGTTTTATCTTGCAGTGGTGGCTGCTGCAGAGAGATCAGAGCCAACAGTGCAGGTGGATCCTGGAACTCCTAAGTGCAGACCATTAATCCCAGCTTGAGGAAAAGAACACACTTAAAAACAATTTAAATGCAAACTATTTAAATACAAATCCTGTCTTTGATCATATCCCTTAGATACAGAAGTAGTAGTGGGGGTTCCCTCTACAGGGGCAAGAGAGTAGGAAAACTTTAATTTTTTCAATAACCCAAATGTTAAAGGTGCTATTGGAATGTGGCCCCCTCTGAAGGAGAAGAGTTTGTGAAACAGTTAAAATCCTTCCTCTCACTTCCCTTCCAATTTCAGCAATCCCAGCCTCAGGGAGAGACCAGGAGAGAGATACCTCTTCAAACAATCTAACACATGGATTAAATATGCCTTTCATTGCCAGTGGCTGGATTTAGAAGTGGCTCAAACAGCATCCACAGTGTTGGCTGTGTAGATAAATCAGCAATGCAGTAATGCTCTGGCCTTAAGCTCTTCCTCCACCAGCTACTAAAGCAACACTAGCCAATAATCCTGTCTTTGAACTCCAGCCTACCACTTTTCAGCACCTGAACTTCAAACCAGTTCTGTTTTTCTGATCCTGTTCCTCCCTCCATGTGTAACTTGAGAATCCCCCCACTCCACATGGGGCAGTGCTGGGCCCTCATGAGAACTCCCCTGCCTGGAGCCCATTCTTTCCCTCTCTGCATGCCTGTGACTCCCAGCACCACCCCACAACACAGACAGACAGGAAATTCTTCACTGTTATCATAACTTCCATTTCTCAAGCACTTTTTATCCCAAATTCTGCTTTTAACTGCGTGGTGCAACTCCTTTACCCTTTTGATCGCCAAGGACGGTTTTAGACTGTGCATAATGTTCTCTGTGAAAATGACCTTTGTAGAGAGTTTAGCATGAAAGATATGCAATGTTCAAAGAGGGATTTTTCAGTTCCAACCGTGAGCTGACCAGCGCCTTTCATTTTGTGCTGGCTTTCTGCATGCAGGTGAATTTTCTCTGTGGTTCACCTTTGTAACAGGGTGGATTCAAGAGGCATAAGGCTACAGCAGTTCTGTGGGGCTGGTGCAACAGAAGGTCCACAAAATGAAAAGTGAAAAGCAGCATGGCTTTCACAGCACAAGGTAGGCATTTTCGTTTGGCGGAATGCCATTCCCTGAGCAAGAACATCAGTGTCTCTGTTGATGGAAAGTGCCAAGGCCTAAAACATGTCAGCAAGCAATACAGCCTGACAGAGGAGTCCCAGAGAGTTTAACACCGTTACCCTACACCATGTTGGTTCCAAATTCAGCAGTAACAATGCCAGGGAAGGTCACCACCTATGAAGAGTTCATCACTTGGGGACTGCCCAGCCTCAGCCTTTCCCAATTTCACCTACTTACATCAGAAAGAGAGCAAAATTACAACAATGCATTCACTTAAAGGAACCATATGCAAAAAGTTTCTATTTGTATGCCTGTAGCATAAAAAACTGCACACATCTCCATTCTGAAGCTTCATCCAGTGAGGTTTTGCACCAAGATATAAACACGAGCTGCCATGTCTTTGTTCGGCTCTGCAAGAGCAACGTGCTGGACTGATGAACAACCGGGGACAGGATTCAAGCCTGAGCATCTGCACAGGAACTCCACATGACATTTCAGCAGAAACAATGGAGAAGGGACCTGCAATCTAAAAGAGCTGTTGCAGATAACAGCTTTGTTTTCACCAGCTAAGCCACATACAAATGGCATGGGAATATTTAGCTCCAAAAACACAAACCTCTTGCTACTGAGTTAACGGTGCAGCTTCACTGACTGTCAGTGATAAGAGAGTAAAATTTATAAGGGAGAACAAGTCACTAAAACACTCAGAAATGATGCATTTAAGTCTTGGCTATTCTGCCACACAGAACAAGGCACAGCATTTTGGCTGAGCCTATGTGCAAACAAAATAAGCCTCCTAGGAACTGGATTCAGAGAACAAACAAACTTTCAGGACTCTATAACCAACAGCAGTTGGTAAGAAATGCCCCAAACAAGGATGGGGCTTAATTTCCCTAGGGAACCCAGGTCTTCTGTGCTCCTTCCCATCGAGTCAGAGTAGAGTTGTGCAGCAACATGGGAAGCTGCTGCAACAACAGGCTCAGAGAGAGGAGCACCTGATACAGTACCAGGTATGATATCACAGCATGAAACTGCGACAGTATAAAATCCCAAATCTTTGCTGTGCTGGAAGGGTTGGTGTGGGGGGACTGGGGTGGTGGGGAAACACCTCCTTCTGTTTGCCTCCCTCAGATGTGGCAGAGGCATTTGTCCTGCACAAGAAAGCTGATAAACAAGACGGCCTTGGGATCCCCCGCTCTGCCCCTACTGCGCAGTCCTTCACCTTTCCTTCCAAGCCTTGCTCCCTTTACCTGGTGCCAGGCGCTCCCCTGGGTCCCGGAGCCGTGGCCAGCCCGTCCCTCGCCGCGCTCCCCTCCCTGGCTCCTAGCAGCGGCTGCGGGGCCACAGAGGCCCGGCCCAGAGCCTGAGCCCCGGCCCCTCCCTCAGCGCCATGTCACACACCGGCACCGGCCCACGTGCCAGGGGACAGCGACAGCCCGGGGTGGCCGTGGGGACACAGGACACAGCCGTGCCTGGCATGGGACAGAGCCGGCATGGGCAGTTGCCAGTCCTTCATGGCAGAAATATTTGGTACCCCGCATATTTAAAATGGTGGTGCCGGTTCAAAAGGAGCTGCCCCTGGCTGCTGCTCCAGCCCAGGGCGGTTTAACAGATGAAGAAAGGAGGGTCCCTCAAAAAGTGCAAGTTCTACCCAAATAAGGAGAACAGAAATGAGCACAGATCTGCTAAGTTAACTGAGAAACCGTAAGTCTGTTGAAAAGCATATCTTGAGGAACAAGTAGCTAAAGACATAAAAACATGCAATAAAATAATTTTCAAAGACAACAGAAACAGGAAGCCTGCCAGAGTGTGTCTGTAGGGCTGACAGATGATTGAAATGTAAAAAGAATGCTCAAAGAAGATAAGGATGAAGCGCAAAAGCTAAATGAATTTTCTGCATCCATGCATCTCCCATAGGGATAGAAGGAGGTCCCCACACTGGAGTTTTCTTTGCAGAGGAAAGCCAGGAGAGCTATTTCAAGATGAAGAACTGGAATAAAAGGTTTTAGGAAAAACCAGTAAATGAATAAGGGTAAATCGAAGGATTTGATATTTTAGAAATGTTGACTGAAATTCAAACTGAACATGAAATTGTGAAGGATGAGCAATCAAACTGTGGTTTACAATGCCAGACTTAACTAAGCTGTGGTACTAGGAAAAAGCAGCAAACGCAATGCCAGTGTTTGAGATGTGTTTTTAGGGGATGCAAGGTGTTGGTGTGACTTCTGTGTGCCTGAAAAGGATTGAAAGATTAATGATGAAATGAATTACTGGCCCTAAGAGAGAAACAACATACTAATTCCTCCTCGCACAGCTTTTGTAGAAGGAAGTCATATGGCACAAATCTGAGTTCTCTGAAAGAGCTGATGAAAATGTGGATATAGGTGATCACTTGATATAAAATTTGCATTTCCACATAATTTTTGATAAAGTCTCTTACCAAAGAGTCTTTAAAAAGCCTCCTAAGTTCTCAAAGAATAGGAGGGAAGGTCCTATAGATGATTAACAACTGATTAAAAGTTATGAAACAATTTGAATGTGCTATTCAAAAGATTAATAAATGATCTGGAAAACATGAAGTGACAAAACTTACTGATGAGAAAAATCCAGGGTAATACAAATTAAAGCTGATCACAAAGCCTTGCAGATGGTTTTAAAAATATTGTTGAAGTGCAAGATGAATCTCAGTGCTGATCACTACAAAAGCAATGGACATGGGACAAAACAAACCTAACTTACATGAACACAGCAATGAGATTAAATTAGCAATTACCACTCGGGAAAGACACCTTTGAGATGCTCTTTGAGTTCTATCAAAGGGTCAGCTGAGTGGAAGTCAAAAAGGCAGATTAGGAAGCATCTGGAAAGTGACCAAAACAAACCAGAAGGCAACATGAGTCCACTGTACAAATCCCTGGGGCACCTTCTTGAATATTTGTCACTTGAACACAGCATCTGGTTCTCATCTCTCCATCTCAAACAGAGACAGTAGCATTAGAAATAGCAGATAGAAATCAACTAAAGATGACAAAGGGAATGAGAAGTTTCTGGACAAGGAAGGACCAAATCAAAGACTGGGATCTTTCACCCTTAAAAAAAGGTGTCAGAGGGATAAATGCAAAACAACATCGGAAATAATGGCAATCATAGACAAGGTAAACAGAAAGCTTTATCCATAATTTCCCATAACATAAGCACTAGGAGTTCATTCCAAGAGTGTCAGAATCTGGGAGGCCATAGGGAAAGAGACTGTGACATTTCTCACTCTCCTTCCCCAAGCAGCTGTTGCTGGGTGCAGCATCATGGGTTGTGAGTAACTTTTACCTGACCCAATTAATCCTTAGGAGCTGTGGCTCTTCACCAAAAACCACCACAACGTGCTAGTCCAAGAGGACTGGTCCAGCAGCTGGCTGGTAGGTGGTAGTCCCCACACACACAGAGCCTTCTGGGGAGGTAGTAATCTGGAATGTCTGTGAGTGTGAAAATTATGAAGCACTCAGACCAGTCAGGGATAGACATAATGATAACTCCCTCTGAATGGGATAATCTTGAATATATAAAAAATATACAGGTTCATCAGGCAGGGGGCTAAAGGAAGAGTACAGCAGTGAACTCTTGCCATGTTGTGAAAAGTGTGGCTATCAGTACATGAGAAATATATATTTCTGTACAGGAAGGTGGGACACCAGTTCTCATGGTCTTCTTAGGTTTAAGCTCTGTGCTTTTTCGTGGTGTGTGAATGGCATGACAGATTGCATTACGTTACACACTGGAACGACCTAATTTCTCTATTTTCTACCATGATGTGATCTAATGGGCCCCCCAGCAAGAACGCTGCTGGTGACTTGTCACTCATGCTTTCTGCCTGACAATGTCACAAAACACTGCATGGATTCCTGTTATGTATCCAGAACTATTGCATTATAAGATTAAATCTATTAAATGTCAAGGCATAAGAGATGTGGCTTTCTAGACTATAAACAAAACACTCAATACTGGCAAGCTCCCAACACTGAGAAAGGATAGGAAATAGGATAGAATGGGGAATAACTCTCCTTTCTTTCTTCTCCATTTCTATATATTCCTCCTCTGTCGCATTTATGGTAACACATTAACCTCTTCACCTTGCAGAATACATCCATCACAACTATGCTGAGAAATATGAAGAAATATCCAGATACTTCAGCCATAAGTAATGGAAACAAACCTAATGAGAAGGACATCAGACTCCATCCAGCCGTGTTTTAGCCAATCTCTATTAGAAAACTGGGTTAAACCCAGCCCAGGCAGACTGGTTATTCCACAGCTACTTGCTGCCGACTTCTTTGTCATTATCTGCTACTGACACAATCCAGACAGGATGGTCAAACCATAGCTATTATACAGTCTGAGAAGACCTGGATTTAAAAAGCTTAATGCAGAAAAACTTACACCTGCTTTTGCACTTAGGTGAGTGACCCAAAACAGATGTGTCTGCAAACATGTCTGAAAACTGCCTAAGAACACACTGTCTCACAAAAATCTTAGTGATTTCTTGCTGGCCTGAAATTTTCAAGAGAAGAATCTTTTTCCAAGACATTTTATTCACTTTAGTTTCTAAAGTGAAGCTTTAGTATCACTTTAGTTTCATCTGGGAAGCATGTGGGCAGCCAGAAAGAAAACCAAAGGGAAAAGAAAAAGCAAAGAAAAAGGAAAAAAGGTAATTTCCAACAAAACATATTCATCAAATAGTTTGTCTACTCTGAATTGAGTTGATAATACTCAAAGAATTAAGTGGCCAGGTTTTGTTACCCTCAAGATAAACTGCTTCCCCCTCCAGAAAGTAACACCATCAACAAGGGAAACACAAGTCAAAGTGTGGAAACAAGGGAGATTTCAATTGTTGTAAGTAATTGTAAGTGATAACCCAGCATCTGTGGAATTGGGAGCATCAGGACTGTAAATCCACATAAAGCTGAACGTTATGAATGGAAGCTGTCTAGTCGTTCCCAGCCTCCCATCTATTCCTGTTCCCACATTCAGATATGCTGCACTCAGAGCAATTCATCCTCTCCCAGCTTTGCTCTCTGCAAACAGCTGGTCGGGCTGTCCACAGTGACAGGTCATTAGCAGGCAGTTATTTTTTCCTGGACTGAGTGCACAGAAGTGGCAGTGCTATAAAAGCTTCCCTGCAGAGCTCCATGAACTGATCTGGGAAGAGCTCTTTCCCAATTTGCTGTGCTTCCTGTTAGCAAAAATTGTCTTGAAAGCTCTGTGTCTTGTTGCTCACCTGCAACAGTCCTCTTTGATCACTTCCCAGGATTTTCAAAAAACTCAGTCATCAGCATCAGTTGCAAAGCTGATCTTGTCACCATCACCCTCACAAACAACATTCAGTTTAGCTGATGTGCCTACAGCCTACTGTGCCTTCGCAAGTGGTACAATTATTTCAATTAAAGGTGTGAAGCCAATTCTTTTACAGGAATAAGCTTTACCCTTATGTAAGAGTACTGCTCTAATTCTGTGGTTGTGTATCCACCAAGAGAGGATACAACTTCACTGCCTGGTCCCATCCATTTATTGCAAGGAGATGTGGTTTTAATCCTGAACATCAGTGTTAATTTGCTGCTTAATTAATACAACATTTCCCATCATTCTGCGAATTGATCTCCAAAGATACCCCCTAGTATTTCCGCTGAGGAGCATCTCTGCACTTCTGAGAGATTTTTCTTTGGAAGTTTATGGCTAAGATCCTCTACTTTCCTATTCTAAAGAAGTACTGGCAAACTTGTTGATATTTAATATTTTCATTAAATCCTTTCAAACCTGCCAACTTTTTGTTCTACGTCCCCTACTCCATAATTCCTGCTACTGAATTATTAGTGTCTCTCTAGCAGCTTCTTTATTCTAAGCAGTCAGGTTCTCTGCCTCCTGCATTTGTACAGTGATTACACCGAGCCAGTCTTGTGACATACCAAGATTATAATTTCGACAGCAATTACAAGACCACGAGACCTGAACTGTCACAGAGCCGACTGGAGTACCAGAGGAGGAAGGAGTAGATTACAGCAGAGAAAGGGAAGTTTGACTTATTTTTTTCCATTACCAAATAATTTTTCTGGATTTCCACAGATTTTCTTTAACTGCTGCACTGCTGCCCAAGAGCCCAGACAGGAAGAGCTGCCTTACAGCTCCTGTGTTGCCAGCTGCACTGAGCACACACAGCCAAAGCAAGCCTGCTGTGTTCTATAGTGTTCCATGTCAGAGTTTCCAGTCTGGGCCCATGAACTGGGTTTCAAGGATTGGTTGTTGGGACCAAAGAAGATCCAGCTCACTGTCAAGGAGGTCTCTGTTCACCACATAGAAATTTGTACTATTCACTTGGAAATCTAGATAAAACTGCAGGCCCAAAGAAGGCTGGAGACCACAAAACAAGACAAACAGAATACGTTCGTCATAACAGCACATTTTCCAAGCCTGTTCTACATTTATCTCATCTAAGAGCAAAAAAGGGCCCAGTTACTCAGGGCAAAAGACCATAGATCCTGTAGCCTGACCTCTGCTCTGTAGCCTTCTATCAGCAGGACTAGTTTCTGATCTTCCTTACCATAGAGGGAGGTCTAAGAAAACTTTCTTCTCCTTTCTGGTCTCTTGGGAGCCAAAACTTTCTTCTCTTTGCTGGTCTCTTTCAGAGACTCTTAAATGTTAATCAGTTGATCTCCATCATCATCTGTGAACTATACTAAAGTTACAACAGCAGCAAATTTGGCACATCTCACTATATAATACTAATTATATATTAGTGTTCTAACAGTGTTCTAATCTTAAACTGCAGAAGCACTGCTGCTGATCAAAAAAAAGAACTTCTTCCCAGCCTTTACAATTTATTACCATCCCTTCTGGACACTAACAAGTATCAAAGTAAGTCCTAGAATTGGGACATAGTTTCAATGGTACTCTGTGCATCCTCAAAAATAAACATGACAAGAACACAGGACTCAGAGGTCTCAGCTATTACAATGATGGCTAATTTTGAAATAGCACTTAAAATTTGAGCTACAGGTAAGCTAAGCAGGGGATATCAAGCCGAATCAATGTGGGTTGCATGAGCTGCTGATTTTCTTCTTTGCTGCATGTAAAGACAGCAGATGGAGAAAAGAAGGGAGAGAAAGAAAAAGAGGTTCTTCTTCAGTGATTTGAATCCAGTGCTGGAGTGTTCAACAAAACACTCCTTTCCAGGATTTAAATTTTCCTTTGATGAGCACCTTTTGACTCAGTGGGATTTGCAAAGCTTCCATTTGAAGCTAGAGAAGAGTAATCTCACTCTTTCTTTCTTCCCCCTCCCTGCACTACACTCCTTTAATCATGATTAATATATCTAAACATGCCTGATTAAGGCAGACAGATGATGGGCCACTAATCTGAACTGATCAGGGCTCTGGAGTTGCCAAAGTGAACCTGCTGTCTCTCTATCAGACAGAGCAATAAGGGGTCGGTAATGCAGCCCCATTAACTGCTTCCTACAGAATGAATTTTCCCTGACTGCTCCTTGAGAGCAGACACTTGAGGAATGCTGCCTGATGGGAAGTTGCTTTGAATCTTTTAGCACAACTGTTGAGCAGCTCCTTCTCAAGCCCTCCAGACAAACAACTAAAGCATGAAAAATGTAGCCACTTCCTTCTATGCTACTTTCTTTTAAATCTCCTCATACCTTATCTTGCTAACTGCCTCTCAATTTTTCTCATCTTTTCTTGGTAAACTTCAGCACTGACTGATATACGGTGCACTGCAAGTGTGTGGTTATCAGAAAACCCACCCTCTTCAGAAAAACCAACCCTGTTCCCACCAACCCTTCTCCCACTGTGCTTGTGTGTAAGCAAGGGATCCACTTCTGTGTACAGGTGGAGCTTGCACTTAATGAATTCATAAAATTCAGGGTTGCAACAGACCACTGTGATCAATACACCATATCAATATACCAATGAACTGCCTGTGTGCAGCATATTTGCTCTAATGTTGAGGGTTCATTGAAGGATAAATGGATATAGGGCAGAAAAAGAGCAAAATGCACACCTCTGAATTTGTTCAGGTATCTATGCACATGTACATACACCTGCTTTTATGTGGCTGCAGCCCTTTTAAATCTTCATCCTCTGAGATCTACTTCCAGTAAAAGACTGCAGTCAAGAGGGATCAAGTGGGCATCAGGCCATGCCTGGGCTCTGTGAAATCCTGTGACTACTTATCCTAAAACTGGTCTTTGGTATAATTTCAAGTGCCTTCAAAGCTTCTCTGAATCACACAAGCTGTGACCAGCTCTGGGGAATTCTGCTGGCTGCAAGTCAGACGGAGAATTATATTTCTCAAATCGATCATAGAAGAGACTGGGATGAAGAGTGATGATGTATTTCACACATTTATGCTATCAGGGAGGACTTTTCAAAAGTCACTTCCAAAGCAAAAGAGTAAAAACAGAAACAAGAATCTGACACTATGAGATCTGATTAAAAACAACCAACCAACAGGCAACAAAACCCACCTACAATTAGATACAGATATTCCAAGGTGCTTTCCTTGTATTTGGGTTTCAAAATATGGGAAATAATACTCAAGATTTAATTATTTCTAACTGTGACTGTCAGAGAGAGAGTTCCAGAAAACATAGTTTCCAGCATGCTGATCTGTAAATCTGAGCTCTTGCCCTGTAACTAAGAGCTGAGGAATTCTGGTCTTCATGCAGGTCTGCATATGAATACACGCTGAATGTGCACATGAATGTTAAATTCCCTTTGTCCAGGACCAATCAAGAACTTTGCAATGTGAAATGGAAATCTAGGGAAAAAACTGTAAATATTTGTGCTAAAATAGGAGCAAGTTCACCTTATGTCATTGGCTCATTTCCACAGCATTTATGAAACTCCTTTTTTCTATGTGAAAGATGGAAGATGCAAAAGATATAATGCCTTTATTTCTGGGCATAGCACAGCCTACAGAATTCATTCCATTAAGGGATTAATCCAATCTAGTAAAAATATTTTTTAATCTTATATTGGACTCTGTATTGGAACAATACATTTGAGTAGGATATGGGAACAAATTGCTATGAAAATCTGCTAGTATATACAGCTGGGTACAAAATATGTGTTTCCAATAACCTATTGCATGTTTCTTTGATAAGACCAGCTGATAAAAAATTGTGCAAAATGGGAAGAAGAGCAAGATCAGTGATTAAACTGCGGGGTTTTGGTTTTTGTTTTTTTTTTTTTTTCCCCTCGTGTGTGTGTATGTGTAAGATTAGTCCTGCCATCACAGATAACTGTGCAAAATCTGGAACTCTTGTACTAAAATTAAATAGTGTGATTCTGTTGCAACAGATATGATTTGCACAAAAGTAAAACTACAGTTAGGTCAGTAAGAAAAAGTAAAGTTTCTTTGTCCTTTTAAACATTAACCCATTTTTGAACAAAATACAAAATTTCATCTGACTGCAAAAATTGTGGAGTGAAATTTGCTTTGCCTCTTTTGCTTTGTATATTTTTTTCTCTCCTCTTGTGCTTTTATGAAATAATGAAATACTAGAGTTTCGATCAACATACATTTAGTTATGACATTGTAAACACAAACATGGGGAACCTAACTGCTTGGTTTTCATGGTCCTCTTATCCTGGACATGTTGCACATAATTGCAGCTCAGCCACCTTTGTTCTGAGAAGAACTGACAAACTGATACACATACAAAGCCTCTCATTTAGGTAAGGACAGAGAAACAGAAATGCTGCTGGTGGAATCTGCGTTGTGGTATAACGAGCACAGTTGTGATATCTTCACTGCATAATGGCCCCACTTGCAAATTTACCTTTGGAGCTTCTTTGTTGTCTTAACTATATTTTTTCTGCTTAATGGGTCTTCACAGCTCAACTTCCATTTAAACACAGAACCTCTTTTACAAGGTGTGAGTGCTAACCTTTCTATAAATTAAAGTCAGGCCATTTGCATCTGCATTAGGGAATGATTCTAAAAGGGTTTTAAAAGAAATCAATTACAATAATTCATACATATAAAGATGCAACTGCAATAGTCAATCCAACTTTTCTTCTCATTATAAGATGTGTGAATGCCAGCTTGTTACTATTCCTGGGGTTTCTCTGCACAGTGATTGTACCATTTTAAGTAGAAGTGTGGAACATATTTCATGTTTGTCAATACATTTTTTAGTTCACTTGGATTATTATACCTTTGAAATTAAAGTGCAGCGGCAGTTTCTGAATGATTTAACATGTAGACATATTTTACCCTGAATTAGGTGCAACTAATTGTTGTTTATCTTAATGCAAAACTAAATGATATCAGATTGGAATGGGTTCTTATTATCTGGAATAAAAATGGGTCATACCACAATGTAAGAATATTGGTTACTGAACTAACATTTAGGCTAAAACTTAATTAAGCACAAAAAGTTCTTTATAGGAAGATCAAGTGTGACATCCTACATTTCCCCTTCCCACAGCACACTGTCATGGCAAGGAGGTTCATTGGAACCTCTCTGCATACCCTTGTACCTCCTGCAAAAATAAACGTGGTCCCAGTCCTTTAGTGAGCAAGTAATCAATTGCTGCTCTGCAGCAGGGAGCCACACAGCCTTCAGACTACTCAATAGACTGCATGTGGCAAAGAGGGAACACTGTGCAAAGGGTGTGAATGAGTCATTCGACATTTCAGGTTGACTGAAGTCATTCTGCTACATTTATTTCCAATCTTGATGTGCTATCCACATTTGCATATTAAGCAGGATGGGAAGAAAGATTTAAATTTTTTGTTACAACACATGCATGGAACACAGCAGACTGCACGTGTGTGAGAATGAGAGATTACATGCATGCTTGGGTGAACACAGCACCATGTGAAGGGCCTCTTCTACCTTCATACAGGAGCAGGCATTCTACTTGCAAGCCTGAACACATCTCAGCAAAAATTATGCTTGAGACTGTGCTATCTCTAGGGAGCTGAATATAAAGGAAAGATGTTCATTGGCAGTATGCCTGAAGAGAGGAAGGGAGGTCCCATGAGCATACTTCAGGTGATGTGTGTTTTGTTTTCTTTGGCAAATACAAATCGGAACGAGCTGGTCTGTGTACACTTGAAGGGTAGGTGTGTGAGCTGCGTGCATGTGGGTGACAAGGAGCACCCAAGAGCATGAGCAGGTGTCAGCAGAAACTGGAATTTATACATCTGTCAAGCATCATTAGCAGTAAACCACCTACTTAAAGATTTCCATGGAAGGAATACGTGGCAGCCTCTCAAAGTATTCCAGTGCAGATGCCCCCCCACTATTCTGCAAGTTATTGATAGCACATTCAATTAACCTTGGGGACAGAATACAGAATGGACATTGTCTCTCTCAGTTTCAGTCATTTTTGCTCAGTGACACAGTTTGCATACAAACCACTGAGGAGCAGTAGTTAAATCTCCAAGTAAAAGTGCTTTAATGAAAATAAAAGTGCACATTCCTGATGCTTGGATTCATATTAAGCCCTGTAAGCTTCATTATCTGAAAGCCTAAACGTTGGGCCAAGTCATTGCAGATTATGTCCCATTAAGTAGCGAGTGCAATTCTAGTTCAAAAAGTTTAGAGAAAATGTACTCTTAGATTTGTTTGGCTGGCAATCGCAGGCATATTATAGCAATTCCAATTTACCCACTGTGTTTGTATTGGCTTTGTACAGAAGATAAAATGGAATGAGATGAAAATCCAATTTTTATTAGTAAGTCCACTTCAAGGCACACTTCTTGAGGAAAAGGTCTAGCAACTACTGGAACTTGTGATGCAATTAGGGGAGACTCCACACCAAAGACCTTTGTAAAACCCATGAGGGTCTTGAGCAGCAGTGGGACCTCCAGATGTGCTGAGGATATCATAGTTTAGGTGATCTGGGCAGAGGCACAACATGGTCTACAACAGCTACAAGGCAGTTCACAGATCCCCTGAGAACTGGCTTTGGTCCTACCAGCTCCCTTAAGCTTAAGAGTACGATTATTTTACCTTGATTTTGTTCTAAGACTGAGAAACAAATGTGTACGTATTTCAAGAAGCCAGGTGTTACATTCAACATCACATTATGGTCTATGAGGGGAGGAAAATAAGTTATTTCTTCCACAACACAATAAAACATCATGCGCAGTTGTTCCTACAAGACATGCTCCACAACACACTCTGCTGATATCAGTGCTGTCATCTAAGGATCATCTCATGAGGAAGAGTTGGGAAAAAAAAATAAAATAAAAATCAGGGAATTGATATCTTATTTGTTGAACTCTCTTGGAGTACTGTTGGACTACTTATTTTGCTACATCTTTTCTCCTTAGCCTTTCACTGTCTTTCCTACCCACATGGCGAATCACTTGAAGCAAATGGCATTTTTCCATATGGTGCTCCATAACAAAAATCAGTGGGTCAGAGCTGTCTATAGAATCCTACAGTTAGTAGATTAAAAGGGATTTGTGGCAATCCTGCAGTTCAAGCCCCTGCCCACAGCAGGGTTAATTTTGAAATCACACAAAATGAGAATGTAACCTCATCTTTCTATAGTGACTACTCTAATGAAACACAAGTCATTCAGGCAATGATATAAATCATACACATGTCTAGATTAAAGACATATGGAAATCATTTAGGTAGAAGACCTGCATTAAATTATTTGAGATTTCCTTTCAATATGCATTCATAAGATGGTACTGACTGCAGTGCTAGACTCCAATTATAAAGCACATATTATCTAAACACACACTAAAATGAGGCTATCATTACAATTGCTGTTTCCTGAACTCTGTGTGCTGAAGACCCTTATTACATAGTTTCAAAAATCTGATTCTTTCCTGAGATGGAACTCAGGAAACAATGCAGAAGAGGAAAGAAGGGGAAAATTCTAAACTGGAAAAAACAGTTCTTTAACTCGGCACAGTGGAAAACACTACATGTCATGTACCTCATACAGCATTTGAGAAGGTGTTCCTGTTCTAAATACTTAGAAAGTCTGCAGAAGAAGGTTTTGAGAGCCAGAAACTGTAGGAACTGTGCAGCTCTTGTCCTTCAAGATGCATTTTGATCATGGCAAGGCTTTTCTCACAGGCTGTGCAGTGAGAAAACTGGCAGTGGCAGGAATTACTCGTCATGAGACTTAAACAAGGCCCGTGCACTGCTACATGGAGATTTAACCAAGCAAAACAGGGATTAATGTGATTACTTCCATGATGAATGAGATGAATTTTTTCCAAATTGAAAACATCTAACAACTTTATCAGCACGGCAATTCTGCTTCCATACAAAAAAAAAATCAAAACCCTGTTATGCCCACCGGACTTCCATTTTCTGCTCTGCTTTCTATCAGTTGCTTGTATCTACTTCACTTGCATTCAGATTTAAGGACTACAATGTTCAGATTCATTACTACCGCATATCTTGCTATATTTGATTACAGTAGGCTGCCTCTTTTGCCTTGATAGATAAGCCTTGTCTTTTAGTTTAGCTGTACAAAAACGATTATACTTTATAAAGTGATCATCTTTGTAAAAAAAGCTAATCCACTCATCCACACAGCATTTACTGAATTTTGGACTACTGTTTTCTTGTTTGCTCTGTCTGATGGTAGTTGGACTTTGCTCATCTCTGCAGCTTAGAAAGGAAAGCGGTGGATGTTCAGCCCTTCTGAAGTTTGAGTCAGTGAAGCATCCAAGATTGCAGAGCAGAAGATGATGCATTCAAAACCACTTCCTAAAAATATCATGCCAGTATTTACATTGAAAAGGAGAATAACATTTCAAAAGAACATTCTGCTCAAAAGTTAAAAACCATTTCAAGCAAAAAAGTTAAACATACAAACAAAACTGCTCAAAACAGCAGTAATTCATTAGGAAAATAACCGCTGCTCATTCCAAGAGATTCCCAATGCATTTCACAAATAATGAGTTATATTCAGACTCATTTTGTGTATCTGGTGTCCTGACAGACTGCATTGGGGTGGGGATGCAGCAGTACCAGACACAGACCACATTGCTGTATAGCTTCTCCCTGGTGTGTTTGAAAGAATTACACCGGTTCCATTGCCTTTGCTTGCTAAAACTACCCAGCACTTTAATGAAGAAGCCCTATTATGAGCTCTGATGTTATTTCCTGCAGCCTTACTGAAAATAACACTTCTCTGGACATGCCTGGTATTGGTTAGCTGAACTGGTAAGTCTGAATGTCAAAATATGATGACTGTGTCCTTTGACCCCAGCTTTACTCTGGAGGACACCTCTAGTTTGGTGGCTGCTTTCCCTGACTCTGTTTATCCCTTCACCTAACAATAAAATCCATCCTCCAGTGCTTTTCAGCAGTGCACAGCAGGTTAAGAGCAGAAGCAACAACTTCCCAATTAAAATTGAAATGTCAGATATGCAGAAGGCAAACTGTAATCAAACTGACCTGCCTGGGTTATCAGGGCAAGATGCCTTTAGGCTTATGCAATTAACTGAAGGATAATTGATGACCACAGGCAATCAACCTACAGATGCAGGTCTCATGTGCAAGAAATGTGCTCAGGCACATCATTCTGTATTGACTCAGAGAAAAGAGCTTGACTCTGTTTGAGTCAAGTACCTCCTAAAGCACTGAGGTTTTCCTTAGAAATCTCCCCAAAATTACCAGCTGAAATCCCAAAGTACTTAAAAGACTCAAAGCAGTGGCTATAAGTGTGGTACCATTCCCTGTGTCTCTGTATGGTGTGCAAGGAATGGTAAAATCTCTTTAGCTGGTGGTGGAGGTGAAAGGATCCTTCAGTTGATGACTTATTACAGTGAGACAAAATAAAAGCAGATGTAGGGAGCTTTAAGGCACTACTAAAGAAAAAGAAATCAAGTCAGAAAAAGGAATTTTTTTTCCTGAAGTACTGAAACAACTATCCTGGGATACCACTTCATCTTTCCTCCCTTCTATTTTCACTCTTCCCTTACCCCTCTCTTTAGAAAGGGCTTGCTGAGACTGGGTTTTTTTCTGCTATGACTGCCTGCATCTCAAGAACTGAAGTGTTTAGTTGGTTTTCTGTTTTCTTTTTTACATCAGGACAACCATTGATCATTAAATTGCCAATGAAATTATTACTGAGCTGGTACGGGTACACCTCCAAGGAAGCTTTTTGCATTGGCCACAGCTAGCTACAATGCCATGAAATCATCTGTGCCTTTCCTTCCCTGAGATTCCATATGGGGCAATACACCTGGAGTAAACCACTTGACTATTAAACACTGCTTATTTTTTGCAATCAAGGTATAATTTCTCAGAGTACAGAGTCTCCAACGTCCACGGTGTCTGAAAGTCAGTTGAAGCTTTTCTGTAAGAAAACTAATTAATAATAAAACTAAGGATGCTTAAACAACTGACCCTCAAAAGCCCTGGAGATATAAGAAAGTATTTTTAAACCCATTTCACAGTTGCAGTTATTAATGAATGATTAATTTCTACAGACATCATCTTGTGCTTGCTTCAACCTTGTTTGCTCCAGTGACTTCAACAGTCAAGGGAAACAGTCAGAATAATGTTGAAAACTAGTTAGAAAATAAAAATAAATTAATTAGTATGTACTATGGAGGTACTAGTTATGTCTGTGTACCTTCAGCTGACCTGAGCTTTGAACTTAAAGTACAGATTCAGTGTACACAGCATACATTAAGAATTACAGCATTAACTGTATGGGCACATAATGAATTTCCTGAGACGTTACACGTAAATCTAATAATTAATTTACTAAGTAAAATTATTCTTAAATATGGGTTCTTTAAAAAACTTGACACTCTGGGTTTGATCTTTAATTTGTTTTTATGGCCACAATAATGGAATAATTAATCCAAAATGTTATTCTGCTTAAAGATCACAAAAATCTTGCATCGACAATATGTGAAGATTTTTTCCAAGTTTTCTTTACCTTTACAATACTTTTAATTAAAAAAATTCCCTTCGTAGAAGACTTGGAATTTGATTTACTCCGTCTGATGATGCTACAAATAGAGATTTCGAGGCACCTGAACTGCCCACAGTTAGAATGGTCATTTCAAAATGTTCATCACTTCACACCAGGCTTCTCAGTGGACAGTAGGACCTGCACCAGCTCTCATCAGGAGCAGTTGGCTTCAGTGCTGCTGGAAACAGAGTGAAGCAGCTGCTGCTCACAATGAGGAAACTCCGTGAGCAGCAGTGTCAGCCCCACTGAGAGCTGCCTTGCTGTGATGTTGCGGGAAGGGAAAAATATTTTCTTGAAGATCATTTAAAGCTAATCCGACAACACAAACACTCAGAGATTTTCATTGCTGAATGGGCTTGTTACAGCCAACGGAGAAGAGAGCATTAAACCTTTTAGGCTCAGGGTACAGGTGTCATTACTTGGGGTACAGGATACAGCAGTATGTGCTATGTCAAACCAGTAGGCAAAAGATGCAAGTGCTGCACATGGCCTCTGCTGAAGGTAATAACATGATTATGACACCACTGATGTAATTTATTGCAATGTAATATTGCCTGCCATTCATTCCCTTCTACTGAGAATGTAGCAGTACTTGATGGCTTCAATGAACTAAGATTCATCTTCTGTCTATGATGGGAAAGTATTTACAGACTAGACTCAGTTATCTTTGAGAGTTGAGGAAATTGGGAGGTTTTTTATGTTTTGATAGATTTAATCTCAGAGATCTGTTACACTATTAGAATTATCAAGAAAGCGCAGTCCAAGCAGTGTAATGACAATACAGCTCGAAACTTGATAATACCACTTGAAACTGTAAACTAAACTCCCTGACAGAATTAGAAAGCATTTCTTCCATCCCTGTGTGGAGGTGTGCGTACTTGGTTCATAGAGGGTTTGGTCACCCTTCTCAGAATCAATATTTTTGACCACTACTAGAGAAGTGTAGTGGATGTGACAGACAAACAGTCTGATGTGGTACAGCAAGTGCCATGTCAAACAGTGAGAGAGAAGCCTCCAGTGTCCTGGCTTTAGACACTCTACACTTAGCATGAAAAACAATTATCAGAGCCTGATTATGCACAGAGACAATTTCAGAACTTGGTCCATATCCTAAGATAATCCCTATTTGGATTGCAAGTGCTTCTGACCTAGAAGCATGATGTTGTTTATGTAACTAGATTTTAAAAATAAAAAAGGAATGTCAGAGTTCTGAGGGTTTAAGTTTGTGCTCTGCGAGTTACTGGTGGATTTTTCATGATGAGATAATAAAATAAAACAACTGGGGAACTGGAAAGGAAAGACTAGAGAACGTAAGGTATACAATGCCTTGGGGGGGAAAAGTGGCATGTTATTAGTACTGTACACTGCTCCAAAAAGATAAAGCCATTTATAAAAAAAGACTGAGTTGGGGACAGAGAGGAAGGATGGATCTTAGAATTCAAAGATAGGTAAAGAAGAATTTCATCGTGTGTTAGCACATGATGTTCATTTAGGCATTCAACTAATTTTCTTTTACCTCATAATATTTTACAGTACTGACCTCTGATTTTAGTGCTAGGATAATGTCTCCATTCTTAGCAAGCTTATTCCTCAGAGTAGTCCCTCCTGCTTAGTTATTATTTAAGAGGTACTTTAGCATGGTTCTCCAATTAGCAGAACAATTAAAAAAAAAAAGCTACAGGAAGAATTCAGACCATTCCAAAACATATTTTTAAAAATTCTCATCTATCTGAAATCCTTCTAGAAATAATAGACAGCAACTATGCTTCAGAGAGAGCATTCTGGACAAAAGTCAAAAGAAAAGAAAGATACCTTTCCTCTCCACCAGAACACACAGTGGGGTAAGTTCAGCATCCCTAGGACAGTAGCAATCAAGCATCAGAAGCATCTGAGTACAGTATCAGCCCCCTAGAAGGGCTGTACCATGGGAATTAGTTTGTATCTTGAACCATGAAATTTATAGTACACACATTTGTTAGCTTAGCTGATGTCTCTACCAATTCTACTCTCCTTTGTGCAAGTCTCTTTCCCTTTCCCCCCCTTTAAAAAAACAGTCATTTGAAATCATATTTAAAATCAAATTATCACTATAAAATGCAGAAACAAGTCATCCTTGTTTAGTGGTGAAAAAAGAAGAGTAGGAATCAATTTTCCAAGTCCAGGTCAGTTAAAGATTTTCTGTGCATTCCTGGGCAAGTCACTTCACCTCTCTGAATGTAGGACACATTTAAAAATTTCAGTGAAGCTGTGCATAGAGATATTTCAATGGAATGGGGTACCAAAACCCACAATACTGCCTTCTCAGGGCAGCAGGGTTTTTTGCAGATTGTCAAGTTAGTCTGGTACAGCTTTAGTGCTTCTGTCATCTTAATGTCATCACGCTCATGTACGTGGGCCAGATTATAAAGTGAAAGAATTCACACTCACCTGTCTTAATGGATGGGTAAAACACCCATTAATTGGCAAAAATGTGTGCAGACATTAAGATGAAAGGCTTGTGCAGGAAAGACAAAGTTACTGATGGTAATATACTTCCATTCCTGCTGGCCAAATATACAAAGATTGGTGGAAAGCTAAGCTAAGAAGATGCCGAGGACTCCTTCAAGGGAGTTACAAAATAAAGATTTTTGAAAGATATCGAGGGAGTTATGCATAACATTTGTGCTGACTGGGATATGGCTGGCAGTCAACCCCGAGCTTTAAATCAAGTGTGTTGCCATCATTGTACTGAGCATACATGTGGCACTTTGGGACATGGCTTAGCAGTGAACATGGCAGTGCTGGGTTAACAGCCAGACTCGATTACAGGAGGCTTCTCCGACCTTGATGACTCTATGATTCCATATAGCAATTTGAGGAAATAATAAAAGACAGAATTGCTACATTCTTCTTAGACCAAAACCAGACTCTGGAGATGAGGAAGAAAGGTAGAAGAAATCAGGCTCTAATTTAGATCTATAAAACTCCATGCAATCTAAAATGAGCCCTGATGGCCCAGGCATATCAACTGTTGGTAGTAACACTTCCTTACTTGTCAAACATGTGGTGTTTTGTCAGCCACAGTGGGTAGGTTCTTCTAACTGATACCAGCAACTGAACTTGCCAGAGAGTGTATTTTATGGTGTGTGTATACGTATATACACATATATATACATATGTATAAATAAATACATGTAAAAATATGTATATACCTACACACACACACACACACACACACACACACACACACACACATATATATTACAGCTCCACTAAGAGGAGAATTTCAAGTGAAAACAATGTTAAGGGGAGAAACATAAGGAAGAGAATGAAGATAATTTTCATTGTATCAGACAATAAAAAAAAACCAAAAGAGACTGCCTACAGCAGTAGTTCCAGAACTGTGGCTTAATAGCAACCTCTTGCCTGCCAAAGTTTCAGATATTGCTTGTGGCTAAGGAGAGCTGCTGTCAAGCTGCAAGTTGATTGGGAAGGCAAAGTGTAACATGGTGCAGGGGACATCACAACTGCACTGCTGGCCCTTGAATCAGCAAAAGCGGAGGGCATTGCTGTATGGTGGTAAGAGTCAGTGTAATCATCAGGGGGAAAAAAAGAAATTCCATGTAACCAGGTAAAGGAAGAGGAAGTTTGAAGAGGAAAGTGATGTCTCTTGCTAGAATAATGGCTATAACTTACAGAAACCAGAAAAGCTTCCAGCCCCGCTCTACCTTATGCAAAGTAAAGTGAGAAGGCGTAGGAGATCAGGACAAACAGCCTGCTCGAGCAGCAGAGCCCCCTTTTTCTGAAAGTTGCCTGTTTTGTCCAGGCAGATCCGTCAGTCTTAACAATTTTAGGAGATGCGTGCAGAAGGGTGTGGTAGAGATTAAAGTAATTCCAAAATCTAGACAGCAAAACTAAGCTAAACTTAGCTGTGTGCATTTCACAGTGCATATCCATCCATCTCCAGGTTATTCTGCTTTCCTGATAAAAAAGGGAATGACAGTGCTTGTTTGTGCCTATTCTCTTCTTTGTGGGATTGCCAAGTTCAAATGCAAGAATGAAATAAAAATAAATGAATAAATGTCACCAAATAGGAAAGCAAAGGGAACTGCTTCACTGCAAGAGCAATGCATTTGTTCACTGAGCCACTGCTAAGGAAACAGGTTTCCTTCCTATCTGTTCCACAACCCATTTTGCCAGACTGTGGAATCATGATAGCCAGAAGTTTTGTCCTATTCAGAAAACATGGGAGCAGAGGCTAAAGCATGAGTTTCTCTCTTTTCCACTTTCAAGTGGATGACTGGCACTGCTGGCTGCACCATCTGTGGTCTTCCATGCCAAAACATAACTGGTAGGTAGTTTTTTTTCACCCCAAAGCCCAGTTCCTCCTGCCATACCCGTTTACTAAAAGCTCAATTATCATTAAACCTTTCTTCACTGGACAATTATAAATGTGACAGGCTCTCCTGCTGCTGCTGAAGAGAGCTCAGATTATTGTTTTTTCCAAGAAAATATTGTACTGATAGGATGCTACTAAATCATGTCTTGGAGACTGATGTCCTTTTGCTCCTACAAGACAAATATTATGAACTTTATGCACACAAACACACATGAAACACATGAAAGACCTTGCCATACAGCTCTATAGCACTCCAGTCTAAAGATGTGTCTCATAACAATATGGCCTGTTATGCTTACAATGCATCAAAAAGCTTTACAACAACATTTAAAAACAAGTGAGGAAAAATTATGCCCATCTGACCCCTTGAGAAACCACCACATTTCACAGAAGACATAACAGGTCAGGAAAAGCAGCTTACTTGAGCAGCAAAGCCCTGGTTTTGAGCAGAAGGAGGGTCAACAATGCCAAATCTCCAGGTGCCTAAAGCATTTTTCTTTCTAGGCATCTTGCCCCTTTCAGTACGATCACAATGGCTGTCTCGGAGACACAATAGCCTGATCTCTGCTAGAGCAGCCTTCAATTTTTCCCAACCAGGGAAAACTGATTATTTCTTTGCCTTGTGCTTGTGACTAATAAAAAAAAAATTCCTATTCATTATTTTCTTTGCTCTGTTCCAATAAATATGCTCCTCCTGAGCACGGTCCTGATACCCCACTGACAAGGAGAAAAACCTGATGCACCTGCAGTGGAAAAGAAAACACACTGAATCCCAAGCCTTGCAGATAAGCCCTTAGTTGTTTAACTCAGTAGAAAATGCAATGCTAATTTAGCCAATGCATGTACCCATAAAACCTCACAGCAAAAGAAGCAAGCCCCCAAGCAGATCTGTACCTTTGTGGCAGGTAGTTACACTCTGGTCTTTCAGGATCTGTGGTGGGAAAAACCAGTGTGGGAATGGCACGAGTCTCATAACAACCTGCCTTCAGCACAAATGCTTAGCAAGGACCAAAGTCTGTGGAGCCATTCGGGACACACAAATCTTCAGCCCAGCATCTCAGCCTCTCCCTCATGAAGTGCAGCCAATCAAGCCGGTAGAGTGCAAACCACAAACCACACAGGAACTCACAGTCACAGCAGCTTATTGAGCTGGGTATGGGACTCAGCTTAGTGTGGTTTTACTGTCTTACTGCGAGGGAAACTGCACGAGAGCAGTTCCTCTGAATGCTGCAGCTGTGCTGGGGCACCTCACAACTTGCTCAGTGTTCAGTTATTTAATATATCTGTCTGGAAAGCACTGGCCCCTTCAGATATTAGTAGTGATCCATCCCCAAGAGCAAGCCATCACAAGTATCCAAAAATGTGCTCTCCTCTCTGTTACGGGGGGACAGCAGTGGCCATAAGCCATCAGCACCTGAATTCATGGAGCACCTCTGGTGCCACACACCCCTGTGACATGACAGGCTCCATGGGTGTATGTGTGCACAGTGCTCCTGTGAGCTTGGAGTCCGTAAGCAAATGCAGGCGAACACAAAGATCATCTGTGCCTGTGTAGGCACAGCCCGAGAGGGAATAGATGTGAGAGAGAAACCAGGATGCCACCAGATTCTGCAATAAGTGTGAACCAGGGGGCTGTCTTCAAGCTGTGAGAAAAAGAGCTATAAAAATGTGATTCTTACAAGAACACAGAAAAGGCACATTTGCTGATTTAGTTGTTGCATCAGTTTGGTTGCTACCAAGAGTGTATTGGGGTGGCCTCTGAATGGCAGTGTCCCTCCCAGCTTTTCTTCTCTGCTCTCTGAGCTCCAGTCCCTCCTCCTGCAGGCAGTCTAAGAGCTGCCAGGGTTCAGCGGGGCCCCAGGGGAGAAGGACCATTGGTGGTTGGGAAAATGATTGCTACTGGAGAGCAGAAATCCACCTTTGGAAACACCAGCCCTGCCCTGGCCTGCCTGGTGCGCTGTCTGCAGTTGTTAACACGAGGCATTTCAGAGGAAACAAAAAGGAGTTGACATCAAGTGAAATTTCCCCCTGCAGCCACCAGTCGAGGACCTCTTAAAATCAGAGCCTAAAAACATAATCTAAATTCTGCTGGGTAGCTGTAAGCCATGAAAGGGCCATTTGCTGCAGCTGAAATAGATTCATAAATTACTGAGTTCCTGAGCCAGTGAGATCCACATGGCTCTGAGTTCCTGAAGCCACTTTTCTTTCTACCAGCTCCTTGTATTTGGTTCAGAGCCTGGCCAAATGGTCTGTACTTTTCCCAGCCTGTTGCTCAAAAGCAGCACCAAAAAAAAATACTTTAACACTTAATTACTGTTGACTTTGTAGAACAAGCAGCCAGGTTGCTGAGGTTCCATCTGTGTTCTTCAAAAGAGCACAGGTGTTGCAAACTGAAATGGGCAAAAATTCATTGATAGTATTGAAATATCTAGTATTGAAAAAAGTATTCTTAATTATATCTTCAAAATGTTCAAAAAGTTACAGATACCAATTAAGGTGTTTTGTAATTGCTATTAAATTACTCTTTTGCCATTTTTAATAGTTTAAGTACTTTCAATATGAAATGTTCTGATTTTCCAGCTAAAAACAGCTCTCTAGCTCACAATTTACTTTGATTTGAATAAAAAGGTAAAAACACATTAAACAATAAACATGCTTTTGGGCAAAGCACAACTTTCCATTTGGCTTAAGATAAAATATTCTTAGCTATTCAGCCAAAAATATTATTTGTTTTTCATTAGAGCTGTCAATCTTAGCAGCAAACTAAAACTCAGTTACATATGCACCATTGTAGCATTAGTCATGTGGAGCTGGCTCAAGAACAGAGGCACAGAATGCAACAATCCAATGCTGATGTCTTTTCTACCAGCACTAAGACTTATACAGTGTTCAGCTCCATTGATATGGCATGATGTGTCTGACATTAACTGACAAAAGCAAAAGGCTGGGAGTTAATGCATGGCTTTATCCATGCTTAATGTTTTCACAGTCTTGGTAGCTTAATTTGAATATTACTTAAATGCAGATATCTACCAAATTTTATATTTCAGGGTGGAGTTTTTTGTTTGTTTGTTGGCTTGTTTTGGTTTTTTTTTTAATTTTCAGAGGAAGATCTTTTAGGCTAATAACTTGTTTTAATTATGATTCAACTATTTTTATATATTGCCACCAAAACACTGATATTGCAATGCTATATCAGTTAGTATGTTCTTTTTACAGTTCTGAAATATTCCTGAGATCCTGAAGTGAGGAGGAGGAGTATGCTGGCATTGTTCATGTTGTTCCTTTTGTATGTGTATAGACCCTGAAGCTGTCACTCTTGAAGTTTTCCCCATTTACTAAAAACAAAGAAACAGGAGAAAGTGTGGCATACACATCAAAATCCTAGACCTACAAAAGTCAAACCACCTGCGGACCCAGCTAAGGAAAACATAGGAACCAAGGGTTTTGAAAAAAAAAGATTCCATTGCAGGAGGATTAGCTAATCAACTTATAAAGCAAATAAAATCAATGTATCCTGCCATATAACCAATGTGACAGTGCAACTCTAACTGAGAGAGGTGGGGGGAGAGAAACATACACAGGGAAAGAAGAATTTTATGATTGAAGTTTTTTTATTAGCTTCCTTGAAACACATGATAAAATCAGATTCTCTCAGCAGGAGATAGACAGATAAAAATGGACTCCATTTGAAGTGCAAACAAGAAAAAGACAGGGAGTTATAAAGCATACAGCACCTTCCTCATAAACATCCCACTTTCTCTCTGTTCCAAGTGTTTGCAACTGTCTCTCCCTGCGGAATCTTAATTAAACCAGTATATTTCCCATTTAAGTAATTTGAAAATGTGTAGTTTGATAAAAAGGTTAATTAGCTCTATTCTTTAGAAATGTGAAATGGTACCATTTTGATCTTTTGCTTGAAATTTATGCCAATCCTCACATTAAAAATATCCCTCAATCTGGACTGTGGTAGGTAGCACACAAGAGAAACATGTTCATAAGGGGGACTGTGGGAAGGGAGCTTACATGGAAAACAAAATTTATAAGGAGTTGTAATGTTTTTACTTTTTGTTTTCACAAAGTGTAGCACCATTGTCTCCCTTCCTGAGGCTGGGTGTTTGTCAGGGCTTGAAATCAAATTGATGCATGATGAAAATGGACCTTCTCTGGTGACTCAGCTGGGAATTGCACAGAAATCTACCCAGCCTTATGCTAACCAATAAAAGGAAGGGATAGGAACAGGAACATCTCATAAAGCTGTGAAATAACAATTCACAAGCACCATTTAAATCATTTGGAGGCTGCATTCCCTTTTTATGCTACTGCTGCATTGACCACAATGCATCTCCTATTGAGTATTGAGCTGGGAAAAGCTGATGGATCCAAGCCTATTGGTCTGGAAAAACTGGTGTTACCATTTAGCAGAGCAATTCTATGAGAAATGGAAGCTCTTGTTGTAATTCCTTCACCTCTCTGCTCTTTTTTAGAGCCCTTCAACAATTCTGTAAATAGAAGGTTGCACTATACTGACAAGAGACATTTCCTTCCCTCTTCTTAGTTGCAGATATTGTTCTTTTGCTGTAATGTAACTTTCACTGACTCTGACATTTGCATTTGGATCTTGTTATAGGTGTGATCAAAATGCTAACTACATTAGCACCATAAGTCTACTGAAGCAGTGGTTAAACAGTTGAAGGTGTTAGGCTGTGTTTAAACAAACTTACTGGGCACTAAAATTATCCATTTATTCTTTTACTTGCTGGTGGTGCTCTCCGTACTTTTAATTGACATTTCGTAGTGAAACACCTGAATATTGTGTTTTTAATCTGTAAATATAAAAGTACTAAATTATTATGGCATACCAAGAGCCAAGTCACTTTCCTTCTAGTTTGGTATCAAACTGTAGTCTTGCCAAAAGGAGAGGCTAGATATATTCTCTCTGCTTTCTCCTTGGGTCTGTTATGGTTGCTGTATTTTTGGTTAAGAACAGTTGCATGGGACCAAAAGGTTATTGCAGAAAGCAATATCCACTTCTCCTGTTCATTAATTTTGCTACCATGGAATCCTGATTTTGGCTTCCTTACACAGATGAGAAATGGAGGATGAAATTATTTCTGCCTCCGCTTCTTTCTCCAGAATTTTAAGTAAATGATATCACAGAATTATGGATGTCATGAGCATTCGTGCCAGCTCCCTTAGTATCCTTGGGTGGGTCCCATTCAACACCACAGACTTGTGTGTGTCTAAGTGGTGTAGCAGGTCACTGACCGCTTCCCCTTGGGTTTTGGGATGTTCATTCTGCTCTCTGTCCCTGTCTTCCAGCTCAGGGGTATGGAAACTCCCTGAACAGCTGGCCTTGTTATTAAAGGATGAGAGAAAGAAGGCATCCGGTATCTCATCCTTTTCCTCATCCTTTTTCACTATGTTTCCCTCTACATCCAAAAAAAGATGGAGATTCTCCATGCCCTTCTTTTGTTTTTGATGTATTTATAAACATTTTGATTGTTTTCCATGGCAGCAGCCTGATTAAGTTCTAGTTGATCTTTGGCCCTTCTAATTTTCTTTCTGCATAACCTCACAACATTCTTGTAATCCTCCTGAGTTTACTGCCCCTTCTTCCGTGGATCATAAACTCTCCCTTTTTTTCTTGAGTTCCAGTCAAAGCTCTCTGTTCAGCCTGACCAATCTTTCCTCCTTTTTGGCTTGTCTTTCAGCAGATGGGGACAGCCTACTCCTGCAACTTCAAAGTTTTCTTCCTGAAGAATGTCTCCCAAGGGACTCCAAAAACTCATATAATTTCATGACTGCTGTGCCCAAGACGGCCTCCAACCATTGTATCACCCACCAGTCCTTCTCTGTTCACAAACACCAGACCCAGTGGATGCCTTCCCTAGTTGTCACCCTCACCAGCTGTGTCAGGAGTTCTCTTCCACACACTCCAGGAACCTCCTGGACTGTTTCTTCTCTGCTGTGCTGTATTTACAGCAGACACCTGGTAAGTTGAAGTTCCCCACAAGAAAAAGGGCCAGCAATGATGAGACTTATCCCATCTGCCTACAGAATATTTTGTCTGCCTCTTCACCCTGGTTGGATGGCCTGTAACAGACTCTCACCTTATTGGCCTTCCCCCAGCTCCTACCCATAACCACTCAAGCCTATCTTCATCATCGTTAAACTCTAGATAGTGAAAACTGTCCCTAACACACAGGGCTCCCCCACTGCCTCTCCTTCCTCACCTGTCCCTCCTGAAGAGTTTACAAACATCCACTGCAAGCACTCCAGCTGTGTGAGTCATCCCACCGTGTTTCTGTGGTGGCAGCTGTGTCACAGCCTTGCCCTTACTCAATGGCTTTCAGCTCCTGCTCAAAGTTTATTCCCCATGTTGCATGCATTGGTGTAGATGCACTTCAGCTGGGCTATTCATCCTGCCACTTTTTTCAGGACAGAGGCCCTAATTCCTAATTAGAGTTGTTACATTTGCAGATGTGCATTGAGTTTTGTCATTTGGAGAATAAAACAAGCACCATGAGATGTGTCTGGCACCACTTACTGACTAAAACTAGATATAGCTGGAAAATAACTAGAAAAAGTGCAAAAACCTTTATAAAAAATATCTAAAAAAAGTTAAAGTGAGAAAATTAGCCGCTAACAATTGTTGGGGCCTCCCAAGTTCATTAATGTGGGAGATCACTGAACTAACAGCGCAGTTTCTCCTTCTTGATAATGGACACAGCTATGCCACTGGATGAATGGCTGCAGAAAGACCTGGAGCTTTGTGTTCCAGTGCCTCACATGGTTGGACTATTTTAAAAATAATGCATCAGAGAAAGTCAGACGCCAATATAAACAGGGCTTCTTCAACACCGAGACACTGCAAAAATTTCAATATATGGATAACACTGAAAAGGATCAAGGATTACTTGAGAAGGCCCGTCAATTAAAATTAGTAAGTTTGGAGTTGATTATTTAAATAAATTGCTCAAGGTAAAAAATAGCAAGTTAGGAAAAGCATAAGAATAAACAACTTTTCCATGGTATTGTCAGAAAAAAATACTTGAGAATACTAACATCTTTACAAGTAAGAACGTAGGAAAAATGGCATCACTCTTGGTTTTAGGCTTACATATAAATGGAAGTAATTTTGAATATAAAGACAGATGAGCTAGAATGCTGAAAATTGAAAAGTAATTTGCATCCATTTGGCATTTCTGAAAATTAGTGGCTTGAAAGTAAGCAGGACAAACTAATATTTTCTGACTCTAGAGCACATATTAAAATAGATTGGTCTTTATATTACTTTCCTATAGCTGTGTTTGCCTAGATTAATGAGGGGAATTGGACCAAAGGCAGTTAGAAGGATTTAGTATACAAATTAGAAGGTTTTTGTATACACATTCCTAGTTACATGAGTACTGATACGAGAATAGGATGATTAACATGGCTGCTTGGTGCAGTGAGAGCTCAGTTAACTCAAGTTACATCGAGCAGCACCCCCAGTGTCTGTCAGCTGGGAAGCAAGTGCTGAAGCAGCTTCAGCCAGCAAGTTTGCTCAGTCTGCAGTTCTGACAGATGCCACAGGTAGAAACAAGTCTGTTCCGAAGCACGTGTGACTTTGCCAAGGAATCATACTGAAGATGCCATAATGCACAAAAGAGCACTGCAGTGGTGCACAGAGTCAGGCAAAAGGCCCACTTGGCCCAGTGTCCTTTACCTGGGAGTGCCAATATCATCTGTTTACAGAAAATGAGCAGGAGGAAAGGAAACAAAGCAAGCCTTCTTGACATTCCTTCCAGGAATTCTTCACTGCAACAAGTCTGACTTGACTGGTTGAGCCAGAGATTGTATCTGAACAATTATTTAAAAGAGCCCTTTATTTTCTGTGAGTTTGTCTATGTTTTTGTCCTTTGTTACATTCCGTGGCAACAAATGCAAAAACTTACTTACTGCATGGTATGTAAGAACACTTCCTCCTTTTAGTTTAAAAACTATGTCTGGTAATTTTGATAAGTTTGTTTCCCCTGGAAGAGTTAGGTTATGCTAACTTAATGGACTTCAAGTTGGAAGTCCAGTGAAGTTTGCAGGTAAAGACAATATTTAGTGTTTACCATTCAAATATCTTTACCAATGGCATTTAAGTAACTTCTACTTTATAATTTAAAAATTAGTTGAGAAATCTGGTAGTTTAGGAAATTTTAAGAACATAGAAAAGATTTTCTTATTTTCAATATAAAATCTAGACATTGATTTTTTACTCTGAACCTGAAGGAAGTTCTTTATAATTACAAATATCTTTATAGAGAAAAGAAATGGTAATACCAATCAATTAATAGTAGAAAAGTATCCACACTACAAAACCAAGTATCCAGTTCATACAAATTATTCCAGCTGCTGGAAAACCCCACAAAGAATCTGAGCCTGAAGGGCCATGGAAAGCAAACTCCCTATTGTTCATCCTAGTGCAGAGTGTTTCTTCTTACCCATTACGGACACACTGCTGAAAGAACAAGAGTCATGTTCTATTCTCACTCCTATGATAATTGGTATCTACTAGCTAGAGGAATTGTGCATTTTAGATATTGTCATCGGGCATATTGTATCAGAAACAGATTTTGAAAACTTTTTCTAAGAAAAAGGGAGAACAACGCATCAGTAGACCACTGGAGCTTTTGTTAAAAAGAAATCAAGGCAGCTCTTGCCTATATTTTCTATATGATAGACTTAAAAAAATTTAAACAAAATATACTGCAACAACTATCAGAAAGTCAAAGCCAGAGACAGTCTTCTTTTCCCTTCCCCATCTGCACTGAAAATGCAGCACTCTCAATTAGAAGTGGGGTTATTTACATAGCACATGGAATTGCTTTTCAAGTCAATTTGCATCCTGGGGAACAAATAGGTGGATTACAGTATTATGTATACAACTTATTCCTGCTGTAGTGATCCATGAAATTGCAGTTAATTAATCTGAAATAGAACATTATATTTTTAAGTGAAAAAGAAAGAAAATGAGAAGGAGGAGGTAAGCCATAGGAGCTGAACTTTGAATACAAGATTAAATGATTAGTAAGAACATAGCACTGCTGGGAACAGCACGAGCTGCTACATGAAGCCCCTGACCTGTTGACTCTCAGACACAATCAAGTATCCTCCTTGCCATAGAAAATTAGATGAATGATGGGTAGTGATGGGCCTGTCACATTGCGCATTCCTGTCCTCAAGTGATGTATGTGAAAGTGAATTCCTGCTGATACAAACTCCATCCAGCTCCTACAGGCTCTGACATGCCAGCAGCATGCATCTGCTCCGTGCAATGAAATAATTGCATTGTGATGCTTCTACAGTACAGCTGCACATAATGATTTTCTTGGTTTTATACTGATGAGATAAATTCAAGACTGTTCAGTGACTGTATAAAAATCTGGAGGCTAAGAGATTAAACTAAGGAAAACTCTAACTATACCATAAAAATTTGCATTTCAATTCCTTTTTTTTCCCCTCTCTCAGCAAAGAAAGGCACGTGCTTTCATCTCCACTGCTTAACTTGAAAGTAGTATGTGGTTTAATGTGGTTTCAGAACAAGTCAGAAAAAAACAACTAACATTTGGTCACTCAGTTCTAAGATGCTGTCACTGTCTGAAATTGCTATTGCCCTTCACCTGAGTTTTGTTAACTACAATACATGTAGTCTTACTCCATCCTATTTCTGAACTAAAATATCCCAACTTCAAAATCCCTCTGAAGAGGAATTTGAAAGCCCTGTACTCATCAGTGACAGAAGTAACCACCTGAACTACCATCTACAAATTCATTATATTTGTCCATGGTGTCACTGTATTTAGCTCACCCCAGACTTAGTCTGATGTTGTCAGATTCAGGGCTTGTAAAACTTAACAACAGAAACCAGGAATGAAGGAGAAAAAGTAAAGTTACACAGAGAAGGACATCTTAGTACTGAATTTTCAGGTTTACAGTTCCAAGAAAGAAGGGAGCCAGAGGTCTTTCTGTGTCTGCAATCTGTCTCTTGAGGCATTTCATAGCATATGTTAATGTCTTTGCTCAGCATCCTAGACCCAGGAAAAATCTGCCTTATCTTCCATTTCCAGTGGTTTCTGATAGTATCAAAAGTAGTAACATGAAAACAGGCATCAAGACAACTAAAACATAATTAGATGTTGTATCTCTTATATTATGCTCTCCCCTAGGAGATCTACTATCAAAGGCTGCTCACCAATATTTAATTTCTTTTTATTCCTACCAGACTTTCTTTCTACAAACTTCGGCCTAAAGAACTCAATCTTATATTTTAAAATGATCTTTGCTAAATTTTTTAGTTGTTTTAAAATGAAAAAGCTTTCCATGCTAAGAAAAGGGGGTATTTGTTAAAATAAAGGTTAAAAATCCACATAATGCAAAAAGTAAAAAGGGTAGGTCCACGGCTTTAGAAAAAGGGAAAAATTGAAGTCTTTAGGAATTAAGTAATGGGTCTGCTATGGTACTCTTTTGCCACAAATACAGTTGTGGGTGTTTAAATCTAGCAAAGATTTCTCTGTCTCAACCTGGTTTTCTGTTGTATTAGTCCCTATTTGATAAAGCTTGGTTTGACCAAAAGATTTAATTAAAAAACTGGGATAGCAGGGCCTATTGATGATTAGTCTTAAAATAGCTTGACAGAAAGTCCTCTGGGATCCCACAGCTAGGAAGACAAAGTCTTGCTTTGGGTCAAGACGGAGGTGCCTGTGCAGAACTAGGAATAGAGCATCAGTAGGGAATAAGGAGTAATCAGTGAAATGGACTCTTGTTCTAACTGTGCAATAGCACTGGGACTGAAAAGTACTAGAAGAACAGACATGCTGTAGAAACCATATGAAATGCTCTGAGGAGGTGGGTAGAGATCAATAGAGTGGTTACAGGAGATTTGTAACACATCTTTCTTTATACTTTATTCCAGCTACAGCTGTCTTACATAATTTAGGCTACTGGTGTTCACACAAGCTATACAGGATATATAGATAAAAGGAGAAATTAATTCTTTGGGTTCTAGGAAGGATTCAGAAAAAGTCATCCACTTTCCAGGTAGGTCACTACTTTCAGAATAAAATGTCAGATAATATTCACTGTGGAATAACATGGGAATAGGATGTCTATGTTAATGGATGCTAGCGTTAGCTAAATCACTGTGCTCTGTGCCACAAAACAAAGAGAAATTGCCCCCTTGTAGCATATTTTCAGTTATTTTTGTGCACCTTTTGAATATACTGGATACAACAGAAGTCTAAAAATCATCAAGACTATTTACTAACGAGTAAATAGCTCTACATAACATTTAAGCCGTAAAATGGAAAAAGAACCTTGTTAATACTTAGTATTAGCAGGCATTAGTTTTGTTAGGGCAATCTTCTAAGATGCTGTAAATTTCACTTGAGCCAATGTTGCAGTAGGAAACTTCCCAAAACAAACCAGTCTTTAATATGTGAAAAAAATTACTCAGAATTTTTGCCTTGATTTTCTAAGACTGAAATGCCAGATATTGAATACAAAGCTAGAGGACATGACTCTTCAAGTTGACATACCGTCCAAACCAACCAAAGTCACTGGGTAAAGCATTTAGTCTGTTGCTGCACTTTTGAGCCTTACCCATCAGTCCTAAATATTTTTCTATTTTAGATGCAGTCAGTATAACATAAAGGTTGCAATGTTGTCTAGTTTCATCAAGAGAAAAACAGAAGTGCTGCAACTTTTGGACAGTGTGAAAACAAATCTTTTGTGATGTGACAAACTCATTTCAAACAGAAGATTATATCTGCTTTTATTGGTGGGGCATGTATGGTGTACTCGCTGCATCTATTGCTAACAGCAGTATATGAAGTCCTTGCTGAGCCCTGCTCTGCAGGAACCTGTAGGAATTATCAGTGCAGCAAATCCAGGTGCAGGAGAGCAGGAGGCAGCTCCATGTTGGTGTCAGCGGCAGCGTATGGTCACCAGTTGGCCGGCATGCGGTGTTTGGGCGTTGTGAGGTCTCCAAACACCCCTTAATGTTTCCATACCATATGTACTGTAATAGCTAATCACCATGGGAGTAGAATCTAATGTTTCTGCACAATTTATTTGTTGGCTGATGAAAAAATAGCTAACACTCAAAATGCTATTCATTATTAGTCTTTTTTTTAACCAAGGCAGAGAAAACCACTATAATCTGCAGCTTTTCTGCATTCTGCCTCCCTGAGTTGCTTTCTTATTCTCACCAGACATGAGCTACAACCTTCTCCCTCTATCAATTCAGGCACCCCCAATGTAGGGAATTAAGAGCCTTGACTCCATGATTCAGGAGGCTGCACAATTGTTGCTTTATTAAGCTATATTACATTAGATTATATTGCTACTATACTATACTATACTGTACTAAACTATACTACTAAAGAAAAACCTGCCATGACCCTTTCCAGACAGTCATGGCACAGCTTTGACCCAATTGGTCAGTCAGTCCAAACAACCATCAGCAGAGCCCAATTAACAAACCCCTTTTTCCATAACAATCTCCATAACACATTCCACATGTGCCAACCAACAGGAGCAGCAAGTAGAGATAAGAATTGTTTTCCTTCTTCTTTCTCTGAGCTTTCACACTGCCTTCCCCAGGAAAAATCCTGGGAGAGAGAATTATGGCTCTCTCTGTTCCAAGAGTATGTGAATACCACATCCCTCTTCTAGAAAAGAAACATTTTCACACAAGTAGTTTCAGCTGATCTGTTTCTCAAATATTTGGGACACTGTGTAGCTCCTAACAGAAGAAACTTCAGAAATGTATTTTCTATGGGAGAGTAAATCATCCTGATATAAAAGAAATTCCTAACATCTTATGTCCTTTTTTTTTGTTGTTCTTGTTTCATGTCAATAGTTCCATATTGTAATATTAACTTCGAACAGTCTGGGAATCACCACAATCTTAGAAATCATTGGACTTTTTTTTGCCCACACTGAGTTCTGTTTGCAGTTATCTGTGGAAAAACCAAAACTATGAAACTGAAGAATCAGAAAGCCTCCAGTGTGTGCTCCATAATGCCTTAAAGAATATGCTGGATAATAACAGTTGTATTTTAGGACTCAGAAGTCCTAGAGGTGGTGAATTTAAACTTTTTTGATCAGTGGAGTCCTAACAATTGCACAGTTAATTTGCAAGTCTTTTGCTCAGAAAAGGTATGATATCACCACAGTGGTGGTAGTCTTATTTTTTCTGAGCTCTCAGATCCCTCAGAAGTAGATGATGCAATTGGTAATGTACCTTGAAAATATGGATGAAAGGCAGAGAACCCCTTATTAGAGTGAGTTAATAGGACTAATAAAAGTTGCATCAATCTTCTCCAATGTACTACAGCAGTTTCAATACGGATGTGCAAGTCCTTCATAAAAATCTCACTTACCCATATTGAATGTGATCACAAGGTGATTCTCAGTGGAGGTAACATAAATAATGACATATGCTCAGATCACAGTGCATGACAACTGTCTCCTTCAGAGCTATGCACAAAATGTGGTCAGCTCACCCAGCGATCCCCATGACTGAAAGTTTTAACAGAGATTATGCTTGTATACTGCTGTAGCAATGTATGGTTAAAAACTGAAGGAAAACACAAAATGGGAAAATTTTATTTAAACAACATGATTTTTGTCCTATTTTCAAGTATTAGTAATTCTGCTTTAAACTCTAACTGGAACAATAAACAGGACATTTTTTCCTTTTTGTGTGTTAGCTATATCTGTCATTTATCAATCTAAAGGGCTTTAACTTCCTGTAACATGGGTGTTATCATCTTCACTGCATACAAGTTTTCTAACTTTTCATAAAATGACCACATGAAGACAAAGCTCAAAACAGTCTCAGATTTCATTATAAGAGTCTTAGCTTTTTAAGACTGGCTACCATCAGAGATGCCCAGAAAGGGTTAGCTGAACATCCATTTATGGCGCTGCCTTTAATCAAAACACAAGATAAAACGTAGATTTTCCCCAACAAGCAGAATTATATAACCCTCTCCATCTATACTTGGGGGCAGTCTCTCGTCACCTTCTCTCCTTTGGCTGTGAATTGTACCAAGAGCCCTCCCTTAGTGCCTTGTAACTCTGAAAGAAGATTGGCTGGTTTTATGGTTGAGTCACTGCACTGAATTAAGGCCTGCTTTATTATTTGTATCACAGATTTCCTGTGTAGTTTTAGATAAATAATCTCTTTATTCCTCCAATGGTAAAACAAAGCTTAAATCTCTCAAACTCATAAGCATATTCTGAAGATCAGTTGATTAGTCTTTATGAGATATTCTGATATTCTTGAAGAGATACTTCAAAATATACAGTGATCTTTGATTTCTGGTTTTCCACAGCT
Source organism: Ammospiza nelsoni (assembly GCF_027579445.1). Classification (NCBI taxonomy): domain Eukaryota; kingdom Metazoa; phylum Chordata; class Aves; order Passeriformes; family Passerellidae; genus Ammospiza; species Ammospiza nelsoni. Next base: position 49,750,786 of record NC_080637.1, read on the forward strand.
TTTGTTAAAAAAAACCCCAAAGCTTTCCACATAATAAATCCCAGCTGGGTGACTGTTCTTTTTCCACTCAGCATCTCTCACATTGCTTTCCTAAGTTGGAGCCCATTTTCTTCCTTTCTCCTTTTGGAAGCTCCTTACCCTTTGCCGATTTAGTACAACATATGTTTTTCAAACATATTTATTTGCTGCTTTTTCTCCTCACATTCCCAAGTGTCTTATAAATGCATGTGTATAAAAAAGACTTCAAACAAAGAAATGAGGCTGCTGCAGGGATACCACACAGCAAACAGATAAACAAGCTATTAAATAATTAGCTATCTGGTCCCTTCATTAACATATCTGAGCAGATATCTTCTGTTGGAGAAGAAATAGCATAAATTCTATAGAAACTAGAGGGAGGAACCTTTCATTGTGTATAATGTAATATTATCAGGGTCCTAAAGTTAATCACTTACTCTTTCAAGTTTAATTTAGGATTACTAGCCACTCAAAGTATTAAGTGTTTGGGGTTTATCTCTCATCCACAGTTGATTCCAAGGTCAGCATGTTCTATGAATGCTGGTGTAGTAGAAACTCAGAGAAGTAGTCTGCAGACTAAATTGTCATAACCCATTGCAGCAAAGACTCCTAGCTTAGAACAAACAAGGAAGACATGGTCCTTATAGCCTGAGTGAAATATGGAGATAAGAATCCAGAATAGGGGCACAGACAGCCCATATCCCCACTGCTATACACCTCTGGGCTGAACTCAGTTCTGCAATGCAGAAGTGAACAAGGACTGCCTGCCTTCCCTAGGAAAGACACTATGATTCAGAACATTGTTGGTATTCTGTATGAAAAAAAATCTATTAAAAGCTTTAATGTAGCCAACAAAAGAACATGCATACACAAAATAACACTGACATCTTTTCCTTTTCCTTCAGTACTTTTTTTCACATTTGTCTTATGAATAAAGATTTCTGTCCGGAAATTTCATCCTTAAAATTAGTTTTTCAGCTCTTCCCTACTCTCTCCTGTTTTGCTCCATGTGTTATGAAGCACATGTGTCTGACATAATGCTGCAATAGCATTAATTTTAAAGTACTACCTGGAAGTGGAGGAGGAGGGCCTGATCTGGTTTGCTGATTGTATAATTTTTACACAAATAAGCAAACCAACACATCTCCTTATATTCATGTCTCCCTGTTTAAAAAGGAAGCACACTGCAGACACTGGGGATATAAACACAGAAGGCAGCAGGTAAGAACAGGAGGGCCAGGCTGAGCTGTGAATCTGTCTGGCTTTGTCCATTACTGTAAAGAGCTATAAAGTCTGTTAGTATTCAGCTCCAGCCACTGGCTGTTGGCATTGCAGTTAATGGACCAAATGATGCCTCAAAGGCATTTTTCTACCCGATTAATTCTAGGAAATTTAACATCTGTGTAAAAAAAAATCACCTCTACCCCCCCGATAATTAAAAAAATATTTCTTAGCAGAACATTTTCCAGGGCAGCATCCCTGTCATATCAAAATCAGCTTTCTCCAGCACCCAGGCAAAAACTGCAGTAGCCCAAGCCAGACAAGTTCTCTGAAAATGTGAAATCATCAGAGGCCTATTTTATAAGTAACACTGATGTACTTAGAAGGGAAGAGCTGATGGATATCTAACAGATTTATTTAATCATCATTCTATTCCCCCACCTTCCAAGTAATTAACTAACAAATATCAAAGTGATGGTGTTAGCAGTCAAATCCTTCACATAAGGATGTTTCTCAGGGGCAGAGTTGTGGGACCCAAACAATTGAAATGAAGATAGTGATTTCATTTGTCATCTGTTCCCTCTGGTATAAATGCAGTAAGAACGAGATTTCAAACATGTCTTCATGGGTGACTACAATAATACTGAATATGAGGGACCAGGGTAGTTTCCTTGCTGACTTCCTCTGACAGCAATCAAATATGCATTGCAAAAATTGTACAAAATTACCATTTAAAAATTATGTTTGAGATAAAACTCTGTAGTATGAGCATTAACTCTTTCTCCAAGTCCTCTGTTGCTCTGTTGGAACTGCAAAGAATGATGTGCAGCTCAGAATACTTCAGTATAGGTTTTACTGAGACTTTGTGGTATCCTGGGTGAGAGTTCATTTTCCTTTACATTGTTAAATTGTACTCTGAGATCCCAGTGAGACACCCATTTTGAATTGTGCCCTGTACTCACTCATGCTTAGTCCTGTCTTACAGCATGGGTAATCCTGTTTAAATCGACCAGGTGCTACCTAATATTAATAAAATATCACAATTTGACTCAGCAACATAAACAAGGGATTAGATTAGTTGACTAATCTGTCATCTGGTTACCAGCCAGCAGAGTTGAAGCCTTCTAGAAAGTAAAACCCTCTCTAATTTTCAGAATTACATTTAATAATAGTGAATGAATGCATAATAATATATTGCTATAAAATTGCATTGGTATTCCAGGGAAAATCTCTTTATCTGCTTCATGCTCCATTGGATTCCAGAGTTCTAGTTTCTGCAGAAGACTATTTTTAAACTAGTTAATTAGTATCTAGTTATCAGTGTCTTACATCTGTCATGTGTGAGAAATATTTCACCTCGTTAAAATGTTCAATTTAGAAGATGTTTTATACATAAATCTATCATCCATGTTACTCAATGTAATAATAACAGAGTGCTGAAAGACTTCAAAGCACTGAAGAACCAACAGTCATCACGTAAGGTAAACAGGCTTGTGCTCCTCCCTTGATGCCAACACTAGGGAAGGACACTGGTATGACCTATATTGAAACTAGCAAACTGGAAAAAAAAATCTATGAAATTGTCAACCAGCTATTCATTCCTTAGAGTTTTTACAGTAGACAGTACAGACCATGGCTGGATCTGAATTCAGATGCTGAGTAAATGAGATTTTTAGACATTGAATTGCAGAGCAGCAGGAGAAAAGAGGAATAAAAAAGGGGAAGAAACAAGCCTGAAAGATTTTTATCTGTCCTGAGAGAAGCACTTTTTAAACAAATTGTAACTGTTTATAGCTCTACTCTCTATGACTCTGAGGACATATTCTCCAGCCAAGGCAGGTAATTTTTTGTGCACTCAGGAGGGTGAGAATATGCTCCCAAATATTTTACAACATCTTATGAGGAAATGGAGGGCAAACGCATCTCTCTATTATTCCTACCTGCCTGTGATGATCATTTCAATAGGATTTGTGAAAACCTGCTGTAACTGATTTGCCACTTTCTTGAATACAAATAATTTCCTATAAATTGTGCCTCCTGCATTTCAAAGAGGTTTGTTAATGATTTTGTTTGTTTGTTCAAAAAAATTATTGTATTAGAGCAATATTCCACCATATTCTTGCCAAGTTTCTTATTAGTATCAGCAGCATCCAACACAATCTAACTCTTCCCTCTGCTCAGCAAGCTGCCTTCTCAGTGGATCATGAAAGCTGGCATGGATAAAGAGTAAATCTTATTAGCCATGTCCACACGTGCTGTGCAAGGACTCGTATGTGAGCTATAGTGCTGGAGGAAGATGTGCACACTGGTCACAAAAGGGGAATTTGGAAAGGTTTCATCTCTATGGTTGCTCAGTCAGCACAGGCAAAGCCTGCACATCTCCCTTTTTAAGTGGCTTGTGATAAAATCTGCTTCAGTCCATCTTGATTTCCATGCATAGGCTGCAGGAATTTAGGAAAGCAGGGCTTTCCTTTTTCTGGTCTTTCATGCTTTGGAGTACTAATATTTAGCATTTAGAAAGTACTTTACTGTTTCAACTCACTGTCTAATTAAATATCGCTGTGCGATATACTAAGTCCCCTAAAATGCAGCAGCTGTTCAGGCACAGTACTGCAGAATGTTACCTGATGTTTTGCACTTCTCTTCTAAAAATAGGAAATTGCTGTGATTTCTCTCTATATGACAGCAGCAGACAAACACTGACTTTTTTGACAATAATGACATTAAGTGGTACTCTTCCTGAGGTTAGGGGCCTAGTTCTTACTGATGGGAGCACTACTGCAAGGCAACATAAAGAGGTTCTTATGTGTTTGAACGCTATCAGGTCGTTTCATTCCCAGTTTTGCATTCTGCACCACGTTCTCCAGCTGCCCAGGCTCCTGAGCTCTAGCTGGAACCAAATGCAGAAGTTCTCCCTGTAAGGAGAGTCTGATCCCATTTTAGATATGACTGTGGGCAATGCCTAGAACCACCTCTTCTGTTGTGTCCTGACAGTCCCTCCTGTGGCTCACAGCACGTGTGAAATGCTGTCAGCAGCAAACTGGTTGGTTTGTTTACTTGCTGCTAAATATCAGCCTTCACTTTATATGGGGCTCTGCCACAGAATCACAAAATGGCTGAGTTTGGAAGTGACCTCTGGAGGACCATCCGGTTCAAACCTGTGCTCCAGCAGGGCCACCTAGAGCTGACTGCCCAGGATCATGTCCAGATGGCTTTTGCCTATCTCCAAGAGGGAAGACTCTACAACCTTCCTGGGCAATGTGTGTCCCCTCAGTCCCACTCACAGTAAAAGAGTGTTTCCTGAAACTCAGATGGAGCCTCCTGTATTTCAGTTTGTGCTCGTTGCCTTTGGTCCTGTCAGTTAAAGGGGATGGAGTAGCCTGCAGGGAGTCAGCTAGGTGGAAGCCAATCCATGTATTTCATTCCAGTTTCCAATTGCAGCGTGTGACACAGGACCATCCCTCACAATATCTTGGGTTCATTTCAGGGAAAGAAAGATGCAAATGTTGCAGCTGAAGTGTCTTCAGCTGATGGATATAAAATGTGTCAGTCACCTCTGGATGTGGGGTTTGGCATCTGCCATGTCTCTCATAACAAAGGCATAAAGTATTACCTTCAGTCAACTTGACAAGATGTTTTCTGCCAAAATTTAGCCTTCAAACTCATAAGTCTCAGCAACAACTGTCACATGATCACAGGACTAAGGCTGCAGCAGAGCCAGTGCTGCTGCACATTTACTGCCACCGAGGCTGTGGCATCAGAACCTGTGCAACCAGCGACTTGCAGGCACAAATGCAGCTTGCCATGTGAGCATGGATAAACTTCCAGAAAAGCAATGGGATAAGCAGTGCAATTGTAGGGTTGCTGGGCCATAAAGAGAGGAGGAGACAGAAGCAAAACCTCACCCACGTGCTGTGCTGATAATCGCATCCACTTAAGGAGAGAGTCTTGCCCACTTGGGTCCAGAATTTACCCCCATCAAAGAAAGTAACTCTGTTGAGATTAACACAGTCCTGCTTCATTCTGTATGAGGATCCCCCTATTGGCAAAAATCAGCCTCAGAAATACAGGCTCTTATTTATTTTGCTGACTCCTGCCCCAAATACAACTGTTATTTTAGCAGAGACCTGCCTGTCCCTCTGGGGAGCTGCATGGTCCTATGACCACTAAAGAGCACATGAGCAATTACTGCTGCAGTGGGAAAAGAAAAATGTAAAAGAAAATTTGAAAGTTTCTGCAAAACAAAAATGCATATCCTAAACCTGCTGATTAAAGACAAACCATAACCACTATTTAAACCACCTTGCTTATAGTTAAATTACAGCACACCAATGCTTTATCCCTGGCAAGCATGAGTGAGAGTTCTATACTGTGGAATTTTATAAGACATAATGAGAGTGAGGAAAATAGCTCTGCTCAATAAATGTATGAAATAACCACAGCAGGAAACTACCATTAATAAAGTTCAGTTAGAAACACATCTTCCAGATTACTCGGAGTTACTTCTCTTTCAATTTTCTTGTTAGTTTTTGGAAATATAATAATCTTTTTTCAAAACTTCACACAAACAAAACTTTTCCTTGGACTAGTGATCCTTACATTGCTCAAGACCAACATGTCTGCTCTGGTGAGATCAAATGATGTCAAGGAAGATGAAACCCAGATCTCCAGGAGATAAATCACTCACTACACTTCAATATAGAACAGATTTCTGAGCATACTGTCAAAATGACATCATTCAGAGAATGTAACAATAATGGCACAAAATTAGACCAAGGTTCCCCTAATTCAGTATCCTCTGTTCAGCAGCAGGAGACCATAAGTAATATTTTAGGAAGACTACAAAAAGCAGGATAAATTCTGGGTGATCTTTTCCTGAAATAATCTCTAACTTCAAGCCAGGTAATAGCTTTAAAGAAGTGACCTAAGGGGTGAATGTAGAGCAGCATGTTCAGTAGCCACAAATGTATTTCTCCTCTGAATTTGTTCAGGCTGGTTTTGACGCCCATTCTGATCTTGGCCTCCTCAAACCCTGTAGTCCTGACTTTCAATTATGTGCTGTGGCAAAAGCTGCTGGTTTGAGTTTGTATTAAAGCAAATTTATTAGAGCTTATAAATTCTCCGCATATCCTTTACTTCCTGTGTTGCAAAAAATAATAAGTAGTCATTTCCTATTCACTTTCTGTGCTCCACACGTCTTCTATAGATCCGGAAAACATCTCCTGCTTTTTTTTTTTTTTTTTTTGCCAAGCTAATGAAACTATTGAGTACTTCCTCCTGTATAAACCACTCTATACCTTAAATCACACTTGCACTCCTTCTCTGTAGTCTTTCCAGTTCTTTGCAATAGTCAAGGTTGAAAATGCACCAGAAATTTGTACAGTAGTACAATGATGCTTTCTGTCCTATTCTTTTATTTTCTTAGTAACTCCTAACATTCCCTTTGACTTTTTCATCTCTCTGCAACACTGAACTGATGTTTTGTAATGTGGACAACTGGAGACTAACACTATTTATTATTAGACTAAGTATTATAAACAAAGGAAAAGGTGGAAGGTTAGGGAGGAAAAAGAAACCAGAGTAGGAAAAGTGTCAAGAGAAGAGATTGGTACAACAGGAAGTTATGGGAAGAACATTTTGGACAAACTGTTAACACAAAAATGTATCTTTAGGTACCTGGTAGGGTGACTAATTAGCTGTTGTTACTTCTGTAACGAGGTTTAAGTCTTTTCTTGATGCTTAAAGAATGAAAAGAAGTCCTGAGAATATTTCACTGGGAAAGTGATATATAAGCAATGCAGAGCATGAGTAGGCAAAATCATAAAGTTTTTTAAACTACCAACACCAAGCTGTGAAATACACATTTTTAAATATTTCAGAGATGTTAATTAATTTAGTATAAAATCTCTCACTTCCCCCACTTCACCAGTGCAGGTCTCAGAAGACAAGTTGAGAAAGAAAGGCCAAAAAAAAAGCACATACAAAAAAAAATTCAGCTTAGACATTAAGCTTTGAAGGAACATATTTCAACCACAGAGTGCTGAACCTATACAGCATCACCCGTGCAGATGCTGAATTTTGAAGCAGATCAGCCCTTTTCCTTACTGTTTGGAACATGCTTTTGCTTTCTTGCTGCAACTTTCAAAAGTAAATGGCTTGAGGATCTCTCTGTTGATCATGACCAGTGCTCAAATTTTTCTCAAATGAATCTAACACTCTCATTTCTCCTTACTGTTTTGTGTAAATCCTAAAATACTTCCTTAGGAATTCTGAAAATGGCCTCCACACTGAACTAGAATACTAGAGTAGAAGAGAAGGCTATTTTGTCACAGATGTGGGATTATTGTTTAGAGGCTCATAGCTATTTTATTGATAGGAGACACCTCAAAACACACATGATGTGCCACCTGGATTTATAGGGAACACAGATATGTACAGAAAACTGATTATGGACTTTTTGTTCTCAAGCCTATTGTGGATGAGACAAGATGCAGTGGACAAATGGGAAGGCTTCAGGCAGAAGAACAGAATTAATGTCAGGAAAGCACTGGAATGAGAAAGAAACGCTAACAGTGACCAGGCAACTCCAAAAAGAGATTTTCCACAGACACATACAAGATTAAGCAAAAACCACAGTGCTGAACTCAAGCAGCTCAGTTGCTGCCCAGTGCATCAGTCTCAATGCAGGCAATGCGGAGTGATGAATGACAGTGAACTCCACAGCTCCTGACAGCTTGGAGAGGACAACTGAAATTGCAGCAAGATGTCCTTCTGAGCATTGGACTTATCACTGATATTGATCTTCCTCGTTAACTTTTGTAGCTGGCTTTGCAGCTTCTGCATACTTAAAAATCTCTAGGAATTCTTTTGCTGACTTCTAAGAATTCATCAGCTCAGAGGGAAAAGCCAGAAGTCTGGACTTAAGGTCTAGAATTAAGCAGCTACAAATGTGCAGAAAATGAAAAATTTAGACATTGGGCAAAATATTAACTAAAAATATCTGCTACCTATCATTTTGTAATTATATCAATTCTTCAGATTGTTTTAACTACAGCTACTCTGCACTAAGACAGACCTTAAAATACAAAGTGATTCCAATCCCAAACATTGTTAATTTATCTTTTTTAGCATTTCATAAAAGTTGCAGCCTCCTTTGTTTTTTTTCCTTCCAGCAGATCCTGACAGGATAGAGCATGGCCATTGGAATAATATGCCTGTCAAGGGTAACCTGACTCTCATTTAGAAACAAAACAAAATAGCAAGCCATTGTCTTAATTTGGAATGAAACCTAAACAAATAATTTCAGAGACTCAAGAATGATTTGTCAGGTTTTCCACTCATTTTTTATTTCCAAGTTCTTTGTTTTCTTTTCAGAGTGAAACAAAACACAGAAATGCTGGAACGAATCCCCCCTCTTCCCCCAGCAATTCTGGGCTACTTTTTCAAGACTAAGAGGAAAGGGCAAAACAGAGATCAGCCAAACTTTTAGATGCTTACATGAATTAAACTACCAAGACTTTAAAGTTGTGCCAGTGTGAGAGCAGTGTGAAAGAATTTGGACTTCTCTGATATGCTCTTCCTATGTTGTGACAAAAAGGAGCAAACAAGGATGTGGGATACTCTTTTTTTGGCTTTTTTCAGCTTTTCTTCTTGTTGTTATATTGTCTTGAAGAAAGATAAACAAAGACAAGTATGAATTTCAGGGCACTTCCTGAAGCGCTTTGTGTTCAAACTTGCATCCTGTGCAGCATCAAGAAACTGCTTTTCACTTCTACATGTCTGTGTCTGTTAATCCACCCACATTGCAGTCCTATAAGATCATACACATTTATGTCACTCAAAATTCTACTGCTTCCAGTTATATGTCAATCACAGTTACTCCCTGTCTGCACTGGGTGGTTGTCAATTTGATACCAGGGCAGAATGACTTTCACCTACTCTGAGAATTTATGCCTTTCATCACGACTGCAGAACAGAAATATCCTTTGCTAATAACAGGTGTTACCAGTGTAGAGCCATGCAATGGTCTGGCTTGGAAGGGTCCTTGTCCTGACATACTCAAGGGTTATTTACCACTGCTTCAATTGTATTTGCTTTCTCATCATCCTCCTTTAAGCAAGTTACTTTTATTGTAGCATAGAAAAAAAACAGCCTTGTTTGCCTGTTCAACTGCTGTCAGCAAGTGCACTGATAAACCCTATCTATTTAAACAACTGGTGGCTTGCTGTAGATTTTAAGCCTTTTCTGTAAACAGAGATAAACATCTCAAATACTACATGCCTGGATACTAGTTGTGTGTGTTATCAGCCTGTACACAAGCAGAGAAACCTGTTTCAAATTTCTGTTTCTGTTTTTAAAAATCAAACCAACTCCAGGGGCCAGTTAACTAGAATTTCACTATATGAAAACAGACACAAATTGACTGACTTCACTGAGTCAATACCCCCTCATTTCACATGAAGACTTGGCCTACCATTTTGACAGAGTTAAGAGATATCAGATCTGTCTGTGCGTGACTCCAGATAGAATTCACTGACAGGTGATGAAGCTTCCTGATCAGGTATGAATGTCCTGATAAAAATCATATTCCCTTCCTTACCTACTGGAGATGCTCTGGCTGTGATTACACAGTGTCTTCTCCCACTCCAGATATGTCTAGCCCTTTCATAGCCTATTACACAATAGTCCAATGCAGCTCATTTAATTTAATTCTTAAGGGCATTAACAGAAAGGATGTGATAAAACACAAGGTATTAATTAGAAGCACTACCAATAACAGTAAAACTGTCAACTGGATTAAAGACAGCTGTGTCAAAACTTAGCTTTTCAAAAACAGCTATGAGAAAGCATTACAAATATTCCTTATTTTTTAGAATATTTTTTTTTAAAGCATGAAAGATGCCCTTTAGTTGATCAGGCCTACTAAATAGGTCCTATTTTTGTTTTAAAGGTGATCGGAGAAGCTTGTGAGGGTCACTGAACGGTGCTGCCTTCTTGCTTTAACACAAAGGAGGATCAGCTATAGTTGCAGTAGAAGCACTGGTGATATTACTGCATGCTGCAGGGGAAACATCCTACTCCTCCTGAGCTCTTGTTGCAGAGGAGAGAAAGAAACAGTCAATATTTTTGTCTGTGTTAAATATCTGTGTCTGTCTCATCACCTGAATTTCTTGTGGCTATGCAGGCAATCATCTTGTGTCTTAAGCATTTTACAAACTTTGCCACTTGGGCCAACAGGTTCATTACTCAGCAATACCAGTCAAATACGTTGGAATTTGCAACTACTTTGCCCTTCTTCCTCCTCTCACAACTTAAAATGGATGAAATTACATCCTCAGAACAGAGTGACTTGTGTATGAACATTCACTGTGTCATTTATCATTTCTGTATTTATTTCTCATCACAGTGTTCAGTGAAGGTGAGCAGAACACTTCCACTCCCACAACATCATCAAACTATTTTACCAGAAGCTCTGCAGATGAGAGGTGGTTAACAATGCTGTCATGGTGCCTGGAGCAAACAGGCATCTTTGCATGCCCATAGGCATCTTTTACCTTTACACTTTCCAGCTTCTCATGTTCAAAAGCTTATCACCATTACATGTTACAAAGTAGGGAACAACACACTGAAGTATTGTTCATGAAACTCAGTCTCTAGAGACACCCAGTACACCATGGGGGGCATTCTCCAAAGATAATGAAGACCAGTTTGGGAAGGATGTGTAGCAGAGGAACTTTTTTGGAAGCAGACAGCCATAGGGAAGGAGGAACACCGGACAGAAAAATAGAATCAAGGATCAGAGCCAACTAACATGAAAGGGGATTTAAGGCCAGGATGCCTGAAATGAAAATTCTTATGTTTACCGAGAATAAATTATTGTTAATATTTTTAAGATCAGTTTTGCATAGTGTTAGCATGATGGAAGCAGTCCCTGAAACTGAGTTTTCTGTATATGGATTTCTAACAGCTGACATGAGCTTAAAATATCTTTTTATGTAGGAGCAGTTCAACTTCTCCCCAATATGTTCTGTGCTTTCCTTCCTTCTACTTCACTGGGAAATCACTCGTCTTCTCTGAGGACATTCCACCTCTGCCTCCGGCTGCCTCTTCTCCTGCACCTCCAATCAAAATCCTCTGGAACATCACCATTGATGTCACCAGCAGATGGCTTAGACAATAAATTAAGGCAAGGGGTGAAAAAAGTATTTGTAGTGGGAACTAGTCAACTATCAAGAAACCAAGAGCCTATTTTCATGGCAAATGAATGCTTGTTTCCTTAGAGATGAAAAATGAGGAGGAGTCAGATGAAGGAAATCTCAGTGATTAGAAAGTGAATTGCATTTAGAATTTTTTTATGTATTCAGAGAGATTTCAGTAACTGTTTACATTCATAATGAAGACATGAAATTGAAGATATGGAACTGAAGGCTTAGCTTAGCTATAAAATTGGTTTTAAGTATGTGTACAGGAAATGTAAACAGAAGAAAAAATCCTATTGAATTTTATTCCTTTCCTCCAACTATAAAAACATAGGAGAATGTGTTACTATTAATTGTGCATATAAAGCAGGCTGTAAATTTCTTTCCAAAAAGTCTGTGAAAAAACTGGGTGGAGGTGGTGGTGCTGCAATGACAAAAAGGTTCATTTTTACTCCTGTTAATGCAATAACTCATCAGAAAAGCTGCTGCAGTAAAAACCAGTTAAAGAACCAAAAGAATGGGAAAAGCTTAACTATACACTATAGCACTGCAGTCCCCTTGCATTATCCTGAAGAGAGAAATAATCTTTCTATCATATTAGAAAGCCTTCAATAAATTGAATGGAATGCAGGAAATTATCACTCTGTTCTCTATATTGTTGCTTATCTGTCTTATTGCCAATTTGACTGCATCACATACAGATTCCTGCCCTCACCACACAAGAAAAGCAGAGAGCAGAATCTAGCCAGAGGAAGGAATGCAACATAAATAACCTGACAAATTAATTAAAAAATCAGAGCTCTAACAGGTCATCTGCATTAATTATACTTCTCATATATCTCCCATACCCCAAATTTTATATGTTGCCATCACTTGGTATTAATTGCAAACTGGATCATCAATCTCATATACTACCAGTTATTTTATCAGCATCTAGAAAGCAAACAAGCTCTGCATCTAACTGCTGAATACACATTCACTTGGCAATGAGTTCAATTAAATCAAGACATTGTCTTCTCCAAACTGTTTGTTACTGTCTTTTTGGTGGAGATTATGACCTGTACACCTGGACCTTGCAAAACAAAATATATGGATACTTTGTCCATGCTTCAGTGTGAAGCCAGCTCATTAGCTTAAAGAGGTGAGGCTTTGAAGCAATTTAGCTGACTTATGAATATCCACACTTGAAATGTGAAAAGGTGTTTTTGTGTTACTAGAAGTAGGGAAATTTTAAAATATTTAAAAATTATTACCATTTTTAAATGTTTGAACTTGTATTTTGGCAGGTTACTGTAAATTAGGCTATTGTTCTTGATTTTCTATCCTGATCTTCACTAAACCTCTTTTCTGTACATTTTGTCCCTGATTACCACTATGGTAGGAAAGCAAGAATTCCAGGAAAAAAGCCAGTGATGAGGAAAGTAATTTACTTAAAGAATGACTTGTACTGTGGTAGCACTTAGAGACTCCTATGAGGTCTTCATTTTGCTATGAGCCATGATTTAAAAATCAGTCTTTGAAAAGCATATTTTTTTTTTTTTTTTTGTGAGAAGGCAATAGGCAACTCGTGAGGAGAGGAAGGGAGCAAGCAACACGATTTTGATTCGATTCATGAACTGAATTGTCTGTAGCTGCCTGAACAGTTTTTGCCTGAGTTGCAGCTTACTGGTAAGTACCTAATTTCATTGGTAGAAACAACAACAGTACAAACAAGAATACTTCTATTTCAGTCAGGTTTTCTGTGCTGACAAAATGGTGGAAAGCCAGCATTGCTCTCATTTCAAGTCCTTCTAGCTTTGCAAATGCAGTCCCCAATGCCACTCTTCCTTGTGCAGTCTGGTAACTGCTGTATTTCCTCACAAAAGTGATCTCAGAACCTCAGCTACATCCCTTAAGAACAGACAAAAGGTATAGTTCACTTTTTAATAAGCAGCAGCCACCTGAAATTGATGCAAGCTGCTTAGCTCCAGATAAAGCTACAGCAGTTAAACCACAGTTAAAACCTCAAAGAGAGAATGGCTGAGAATCAGGAGTGCATCCAAAAAACCTGCAGATTTAATTGCCTCTCCTGTAGCACTGTAAGCAAGGTATGACTGCAGTCATAGGAAACTTCAGTAACCTTTATTTTGTTTTCTAGATCTTTCTGTTCTTTGAAAACGAAATTAATTTTGTTGCTCACATTTCCCATGCTGGAGGTTTGCTACCTGCAGTGCATTGCAGTAAAATTCAAGGCTGGCCTCTTTAACAAAACAAACAATGGGTTATAAATGAAACCCTTGTATTTCCCAGGGGTAACTTTTAAAACAGATCTAGCAGCTTACTTTTGCCTTTCTGTGACCAGAAAGTCTCCAGAACACAAGCTGCCCTGCCTTAAATTACCCACAGCCCAGCACTTGAATTTGACCTCCTCCTGAACTGCCTTGCCCATAAAGAAAACCCACCACGAGCACTGGAGATGGCCCCCAGCCATGGCACAGAAATGGGACTTTTTTATCACTAAAGTGGAGACTTCTCTGCCTCTGTTTTTCCCCAGCATCTTCAGTGGCTGCTCTGTGAAAACAGCCCCAAGTTTGCCAGTAGGCATCTCTTTGAAGGGAGGAATAGCCCTAAAGCATGGGCCTTGGAATTGAGCTGCACTGAGAAGTCATTCTTTCAGCTGCATTTAGAGATGCAATTTTTTTCATGTAGCAGTACACTAAAGAAGTAATTCTGTGTTTGAATATCAGATTTCTACTCACTGCAAGCAGGGGCAAGTCAGACCCGCAGCCTTTCCTGTAATATTCTGCTCAGCCTCAGCACAGATGAATTATGGTAGTCAGACCACTGGCCTGGTCTACCAAGCTTTCTCCTAGAACAGACAAGTTTGATGCTACAAGTGCTGCTTTCTTCAAGGTGGGCAATGACAGTAAAATTTTTTTCATCTTCAAAATGTCGAGAGCAACTTGACTTCTCCCTGACTTAAAACAGATTCAGCTACTGAAATCTGTAGTCTGAATAAACCCATTCTCCTTGACCTAGTTATGCACTGTGGTTCTTTTCTTCTTTTAAAAGTTGCTATGGATTTGTTGAAAATTTTGGCTTTACTGGGACATCAGTGAGACTTGAATATGCCATTTTTCTTAATTAATTTTCCCAGCCCATGAGACATGAAGGATGCTTGAAGATGACAAACATCAAATTCATCAACCCTTGTCTGAGATGCACCAAAGCTTCTCACAGCCTTAGGAGCAAGAAAAAACAACTTTGAGACACTCAGCCCCCAACTAGAACACTCTACTGCAGTAGTGCAGCGAAAAGAGAACTGCATAAAGCAAAATTATACTGCTTTTAGCTTTCTTATGCCTCCTTGCAGGCACCCAGCCCATTTCTAAGCTCTGTCACAATAATTTCTGAGTTAGTTTCCCTTGATGTCAGAGTAACAGCTGAACAATTAATTCTTCTTTATTTCATTTTGAAAATGAAAAAAAGATGAGTAGCAAACTCTTCAACTACATTATAGGCAAATGTTGCAAGCAAACTAGTCAGATCTATTTCTGTTTAGATAAAACAGAGGTAAAGAAAACAAAAAATAAGTGTTTTTTAAACATTAACTCCCTGACAGTGTAAGTGCAGTGAGATGCTCTACATCTTGTTCTATGAAGCATTTAAAATAATTTCCAGGTACCTTTGAGAGACAGAACTGAAAATAACTGTCTAAACAGTCAAATACTTCCATCACCAGTGCTGGGACTAAAGCTGCATTTTCAGATCTCATCCCCAGCACTGTGCCTCTCTGAGAAAGACTCTCCTCAGTTACACCTTTTTGTTCATGACATAAAAAAGGTCTAAATGACTGCTGAGCAATACTTAACAGCTAAAGATAGAGCCAAGCCTTCCTTTAATTTTAACAGGTCTGTTAAATGCAGAGATCTGGTCTGCAGAGAGCGTTATTTCAGGCTGCTGACTTCCTGTGGGTGTTTGGGGATCTGCAGCAGGCTGCAGTGCAGGGTGCCCTCAGCTGCTGCCAGGGCAGGCGAGTTCACCAAGCCCAACTCACGCTGCAATGAGCCCGTGAGGATGCAGAAGCAGCAGTGCCACATCCACAGATGGCTGACTCGGGGCCAAAGAGCCCTGCTCTTCCCATGCCACCTCCCATGCACAGCTCTGTCTATTCTGGCTGCCAGCCAGGCACGAGGAAGCAATTAGAGCAGTGCAGAAAACCCCAATGTGAGATTTGTCTCTGTAATCCCTGCCCTTGCTTGCTGAATTCTTGCTATGCGAATGTATGGCCACCAGAACAGACCTGACTCCTAAAATATATTTGACATCATGGATTATGGCAAGTCACCACTAGCTAAGGATCTGGCAGTTGCAGAAAGATCATTGAGCACAGATAAATCCCATTCTCTTTTTTCTTCACCCCCAGTGAAAAAGGGGTAGTATTAGGCTTGCATGAACAATTTCCCCCATCTGTTTCCACATGCAGAACAAAAATACTTTCCTTTGTCTGATCCAAACCAAGTTTCTTAAAAAAAATTTAAAAGTTCCATTCAAACAAAAATATTTTTTCCTTGTTCTGGGGATCTTTAACCAAAATTAAAGCAAAGGAAGGGAATGACTATGAACCTTAACAAATGTGTTCACTCAAGTGTTCAGAACTAAAACACAGTTCATGACATAACTACAATTATCCCACTTCCCAGATTAGTGCCAGGCAATTCACCCCCAGTTTTTGGCTCAGTGAATATTTCAATTGTCCCATGCAAAGGAGAAAAGTCAAACCAGGAAATTTTTGAAATGTATTTGTGTGCTAATCTCATAGAGCCTCACCCTCACATCTAGGATTCCCTTGTAGGTTTGGTAGGTCTCCTTGGGTAAGAAAAAGAATTTTATTTTCTTCGGTGATTTTGGGAAAAACACTAATTCCTTCAAATTCCCAGAAAATTCAATGTTAATTCTTGAGTTGTTTTGAAAAGATAAAATGAATTACCAAACAAGTCACCAAACCTGTATCTCTTTACTCACTAGACAACAAGATGTCACCAAAGAGGAGAAGTACCCAGGAACTAACATTTGTAGTGCATACTGTGAGTAAGATTAATATCATGACCTGTGGGAAAAAACAGTAATTTATGCCAGCAGGCATCCAGCTTTGTGCTCAAATAGTAAGACTATTGTAAGGAGTAATTTTTACTCCTGGTCACAGATAAGTAAATTGTGGCAGGCTTCTTCTGTCCATCACAATACCACCTACACCTTCTGGTTGTTTTCAGCTATTGCTCCTCTCTCAGGTCACTGTATGACCCTTTCCTACCCCGTAGATCATGGTCACTGATTTCTGCTTTATTTGAACATGTGGGTGTTCATTTTTTTCTTAGCACCTGTGATGTGCACAACACCAACCTGCAATGTTAACCACACTGTTATGAAGACTGTGCTTCTGCTCAGCTCAAAGAGGTGTGAACAACTGATTTGTCACTTATTACCTCAGAGCTGAAACCCATTCATCAGAGTTTCTAACCCCTTGGCTACTAGAAAGCTTTGCATGGTCAGGTGGCTGATTTGGTGGGTGATTTGGGCAGGAAGCTACTTAAGCAACTCAGGGAATCTTGCCTTCCACCCTTGTCTGAATAAAGACAAACTGGCGATGATTTGGACCTTTTTGTTGACGGATCACGTATCAGTGAGGAACTTCACTATATTACAGTGCAGAGGGATTGCTTTTTTGTTTGTTCAGCCCAAGGCAGGCAACTCTGGACACTTGAGAAGCTGCCAGGAGACTTTGCTGAAGCCTCATAGCACCTGCAATAACTGCAAGGGCTGTTTGAGCATGGGGCCTGCCTTTGGGGCCCACGTGGGAGCAGCGCTGCAGCAGGAGGTGATGGCAACATAGCAGCTCCAGGGAAGGAGGCAACACTGGGAGGTCTTTGCCCAGAGAAGGGAGGGCCCTGCGTGGGCAAGATGGCAGAGTGTTATTTACAACACTTTCACACTCCTGGCTTGTGATAGACAAACAAACCTGTGCTTCTCACACGGGGGGAGAATGTGAATGTGCTTGAAAAGAGCATCTGAGGCTTCACGTGCTGCGAGAGGCTGAGAGCAGCTGTCCCCAAGCCTGCTGTGAGCAGAGGGCTTACCCACCTCCAAACCCCTTCTGGTCATAGAGCAGCAGGTCTTACCCACCTCCTCCTGACACATCTGGCTTAAGAGACCTTTTCTAATGACAGAGATAAAAGATGCTTTTTCAGTGGAAGCCCCTGCATCCCTTCGAAATAACTTCATATTCTCTCTGTTATTTGCTTCCTGTTCCAAGAAGAGGATATTGCTTGAATATCCTCAAGTAATTAGATTTTTTTTTTCCTGACACCACAAAATACACCTCTCTCCTGCCTGGTTGTATACCACACATTCTGATAAAAAGGGTATATGCTCACTTCCATAAACTTTTTTTTTTTTTTTTTTGCTTTGCTTTTATAGCCTATAATTGCTTTCCAAGGTCCCACTTTGCTGGCTTGTGCTCCTGCCTTTAACTGAAACTGAGCACACTTCATTTTGATAGCCCACTAATCTTCCACTGCAGCACTGTCCACCGAGTCCCAAAGAGACAGTAACACTTCTTGTGTTTTTGCTTTATGCTGAATACACTTTGCCAAAATTAAATTCCTACCAAACAACAGAATCTGTATGAACCACAGCTATTCTTCTAAAGGCAAGGGATTGTCTGGGCTTTTTTCTTTGTTTGTTTTTCATAACATACATAGCTTTACATGTGGAGGTCTTTTTGTGTGGACTCTGCCTTTTCCATTTCTGCAGTATCTTTTCATACAGCATTTTGAACCGCCTTGAGAGAATACCCAACCTTTTCTTAGCAATGAGACACTTTATATAACTTTATAGCTACCTGTTACACAAAAAGTGTAGCATAACGTTTTTTTCTCTCTAGATGTACATTTGAACCTGTCTAGGTCTCTCTTAACCCACATAAAATCAACATCTCAAGGACATGATCCATGAGCTGCTGTATAGGCTACCAAACTTCTCTTTTTAACCATTAGTTTTGGTTCTCTGATGTCTTTTTCTTGGCCTTGAAACATTACTACTGCCTGATTTTTCATGAAGGATATCAAGAGGTAGGCAAAAATATGGATTGCCTCCTCAAACAGTTTGCACTCTCCCCTCAGATCTCCCAGATTTTCCATCTTTGTGCAAATGTAATACCTTTCAGATTTCTTGTACATGGTTTCATAACTGAGTTTTACTGTTTGAGTTGAAACTATTTAAGACATCAGTGCTTCAAACCCAGCTATTGTCAGAAAATAAAGATCTATTCTGATTGCCTTCCGTTTCTGGCATCCATTCCTTGCAGCAAGAAAGTTCTGTTTAAATTCTTTCCAACTGTCTCCCATAATTTCAGAAAAAAAAAAGAATAATTGTCTCAGATGAGGCTTTTAATGGTGCCATTTTTCCATTTGGGGAATTTTAAAATTTCACTTAACTCTTAGTACTATTGTCACTCAGCTGTCATTTAATATCTAACACAAATCTGCTTCATTGAGTCTCTGCTTAGGACTGCACACCCTGAGCTGCTGTACAAGAAAAGTGACCTAATTGTTTCAGGTGGCTGGGCCAGAGCTTCTTAATTCACTAAAAAAAAAAATCAGGGCTAGAAGGCAGCAGAAGGAATGGCAGAACACTCTGCCATTCCCCCTCTCCTGTCCACATTTTGAGTCACCCAAAACAGATGCACTGAGCCCTAATACTTGAAGTTTTGTGCTCTGATTGAAACACCTTTAAAGAACCTTTTGTTCTTTCAGAAAAGATTTGCAGAAAAACAAAGTGAGAGGTTGTTAAACTCCTCCAGGTGCCCCTTCCCCCTTCAGTCTCATCATGGAAGCCTAAAACTAGATGCCTAAGTATTTATAGAAAATGCAGGAATAAATGGACCATGACTTTTCAAGAGTTCCTGGCAGTCCTTGGCTCACCCTGGTGCAGTGTGAATGCCATGATCAGCTCTGCAGTGCAGGTCTCAGGCTGCATCCCAGAGCTGGGGATGGTGCAGCCTGGAGTGTCCTGCACAATATCATCCCTTGGATATGGAGATCACAGCACACCCCAGCTCCCTTGTGCCTGGGCACATAAAAAGGACCACACACACAGTCTCTAAATGTGCAGCTTGGGCAGGGGTCTGGGCACACAAAGCAGGGCAAAATATGCTGTGGAGCCCACCTGCCTCAGCTTTGACAGAAATGCTGAGTTCAAGCACTGCCAGCAGTCTTGAAAGCCAAAGAGTCTCTTGAAAATCCACAGAAGAATTTAGCACCCCAACTTCCAAGCATTTGATCTTTAATTACCTTGATATTTTCCCAGTAGGCCTCTCCCCTGCTTCCAGAAGGTGACAGTTGTCACCTCCCTTGAGCACACAGTTCAGGACAGTCCTCCATAGGAGCTGTAGCCAGCCCTTTGTACACAATCTGGCTTTTAGTGGGTTTTTTTGGGAGAGCTTGTCTGAGAGCACATTTACCTGCTTTAACTGTCTTTGCTATTCTCTAATATCAAAGGAAATGAGTGCTTGAGAGGAGGAAGAAGGATGAAGATGGAGGAGGAGAAAGGAAGGAGACAAATCAAATGAAGGTGAATAATCAAGGCTGCCTTTCCTGATATGAGATGTTCAGTAGGAAAGTTTTGGGTGGGTAGGCCTGTAGATACACTACAACATACTAGCATAAGAACTAGAGTCCAGTGAAGAACTACAAGAGAAGAAAAGGATCAGCAGCTATGACATTTCTCAGAAAGAACTCTACTTTAAAGAGGCTATACTCGTCCACTTCATGTCAAGTTCACCCCATGAAAGAAAGCCAGAAGGCATCAGCTGGCATATATGTATTGTTACCTAACTGGAAAACCTTTGGATGTGTTTTCTGCTGAAGTTGGAGCGTGCAAGTCCAGAGGGAAATCATCTACCCAAATTTAAGATGCTCAAAGCTTTTTCAAAATGTGTAGATTTTTACAGTTATTTTATACCTTTCCATTACCAGAGGGATATCATTGCCTCATCTTTGTGTAAGAGGTGGAAGATAGAGAAAAGAGAGAATTAAAACCCTGTCTCAAATGAGATGTCTGGTAGGACATTTGCAGTTACTGTTAAAGGACATAATATCTCTACCTTTAAGTCAGTTCATTAAGCAATTCAAATTCCCCAGTGTATCAACTGTTTAATACTACAAGCAATTACACTGGCCTTTCCATTATCTCTGAGCTCTATTTCTTTCAGCAATATAATTATTGAAGGCAAGATTTTCTTCACTTGCACATTTTCAAATCAAGAGATAAACTTTTTTTTTTTTTTAATCCCTAGTCATCCTTGCTGGCTCTGCTTTGTAAACTTTAATGGGATATGGCATATCAGGCTACTGGAGAAATTGCTTACAGAGAAAATCTCTGAAAAAATCTAGCTTTCTGAAAGGCAGCTCCGGTTACAGGGCATGAAGAACAACACGGTGTGTGCCTGCAATGAAAGTAAATCAGCAATCAAGAGGAAACTCAGCTCAGGTCTGTCTGAACCACAGGTGCAGGGATTCACATGGCATCAGCTTGTGCAGCCCAGAATTATATTTCAGCTACTAGAAGAGACTCCACAGGATCACTTGTCATCTTCTGCATGACAAATTGAGCTGTCTCCCCATACAGGACTGTATCTCACCATTCTAAAGAGGCCTTGGTTTGAATATAAGCTCCAAGTCGCAGGTAAATTTGTGCTTGGTACTTCTGTAGCCAGAGCACTTCATGAACACCACCAAACTGTGCCACAGAAGATGCAGCTTTGCTGTTGCAATGATACATAAAGGGATATTCTGGTTTTGGAGATGACCATGGAACATCTAAGAAACTCCTCACATTGGGGTCTTCTGCACATCAGTCATGACAAGCCTGTACCTCTTATGATACCTGTGTTGTCTCAGCCAAGAAAAAGTGACTGAGAGAACCTTGTAAGGGAGAGAAGCCACATCAACAGACTTCCTACCATTTAAATAAAAGGAGGAAAAAACACTACCATATGCTATATGGCTTTTGGATTTCTGCAGATGGTACCTTCTGTTGCACAGATGAATTTAAAAAGAAAGGATTTTACCCAATTTTTACACAGGTCCTACAAAATTTGCACACATCTCTTGTGTGCAAAGTAGGAGAAGGTATGTTTACTCCTCTTTTCCATTTCCTACACTTGCCTTGCATGCCTACAGCTGCATGTTGTATTTTATTCTCTGTCATGGTGAGACAGCACAATGCTGTGGGGCAGCCTCTGGATTTATATATGGCTCTTTAGTCGTTTTCTGCAAGCAGCTTCCAATGATTCTTGCTCTAGGAGAGTTTTCTGCACAGGCTGGAAATCTCTGCTACCTTTCCTTCTCCACATGGCTCTGAGTTTGCTAACAATCACATTTAAGACCGTTTGGTGCCAGCAGCTAACTTCCAGGGCTGCTCAGTGAGTGTGCTGTATCAATGTGGGATGAGTGGGTGGAATGTTTTCTACTGTTTCACTTTTTAGGGGAAAATAGAACTAATCTGGTGGTTTAACAGTTGTGCTGTCACTGGTACGGACACAGTGATGATGAATAAATTGTTCAGTCTTGACAAGACCTTCATCAGCAACAGCAAGATTGCTCATTAGATTTCACAGCATACACACTTCAACTACATTCTGTTCATCTGTGGTACTGTCAACTGATTAGGACATTTCTTATATACACACACACATCTTTGACTTCCAGCTTTGATGTTTGTGGCTTAGTTTATAAACAAACACTAGCTATTTTACTTCATTGCTAATGCATATACTCTGTACTCTGGCTGGAACTCAATGTGTTGGTAGGAATTGCTCCATTAAGAACCACAACAGAATAAACAGAAAAACTTTTTTTTTGCAAGAGGCTGAGCAAAATCAATTTTACTGGTTGGTTTTAGTTTATTATTTCCAAACTATGATGGGTATTTATTTGCATGCCAAATGTTCCTGTAAATCACCTGTATTACAATGTATTAAAGCACTGACAATTTGACAGTTTGAATTAAAAGGAGTTACATAACTAACCCAAAGTCTGTGTCACTCCACAGTGCATTACATTAATTGGCAAAAAAATATATTTTGTCCTTCCAGTACTGACAGGTCCCTTCACATGTGCAAAGGCAGCCAGTGTTCAGGGCTAACTGTGGGTGGACAAAGAAATGTGCCATTTTACAAATGCTTTCAGTGTGGGCCTTGGAATTACCTTCTCAAAGGACAGAACAAACGTGAGGCATGAGATCTTACTTAACATTGAAATATTTCTCCAAAAAAAATTCAAGGTTGTTGTCTAGAGGAGCAGCAGCAGAATATCTATTCTTCAGGAAATAATAATAAAGCATATTCTGTGATCCCATGGGTGCTTTTACCAGGAAAAAGCCAGCTCTGAATGACTTCCATCTTCTCCTGGGATTCAGTTCACCTAATGTCTTTAAGTCAGTTACTAACACATGGCATAAATGCCACTGTACTTTATAAGAGAGTTATTTTTCCTGAAGTTTCTGGAAAGGTTTTTTGCTCTCTTTCTGATATAAAAAAGAATTGAATCAGCTGTTATCCCTGTTGTCTAACCAAGACTAGCAGACCTGTTTGTTTCAAAAGATCACAGGATGATGAATCATGATGAGATGAGAGGCCTGTGTTCAGAAGCTGCATATTAATTTGCAATAATTTGATCACTTGAGCTCACTTCCTAGAGCATTGATCATAAAACCCCACAGTAGTGACACCATGCAAGTACTTATTTTTCTCACTCTGAGATACACAAGGAAAATCTTTTTCAGCAAATCAGGCACTGCATTGGAACACCATAATGGCAATTCTGGTTCAACAGCTAATGAAAAATAATTCATAAAGAGTTATTATTATACAGATGCTGGATTGCAGCTCTGTGGAAAGCATCTATTTTGTTGATGAATTGGGTTAAAGTTTCACTTTTTTTTTTTCTCCAAATGCCATTGCAAGAAAGCTTTCTCATAGTTTTGCTGGTCAGGAACTATTGGCACCAAATGATCCTCTGATCCTATTACAAATAATTGTCTGGGAACATCTTAATTCACTCTGAATGGACAAAATTTTTTTTATCTTCACAGTGGCATACTGATACTGAATAATAAAAATCAACTTCAATAGTTACAAAGTATTTTTAAAA
Organism: Ammospiza nelsoni; assembly: GCF_027579445.1. Classification (NCBI taxonomy): domain Eukaryota; kingdom Metazoa; phylum Chordata; class Aves; order Passeriformes; family Passerellidae; genus Ammospiza; species Ammospiza nelsoni. The sequence goes on from NC_080637.1 coordinate 49,774,415, forward strand.
AGTGTTCAAATTATAAAAAACAATGTGTTTTTTCTGGAGTATTCTACCACTCTTGTTTCATAGTTGTGTTTGATTGATTTGTTACCATTCTCCCTGAGCTAGTGAGTTAAATAAAATTGCTAAGAGACTCCTAACCTCTAAACTGTATTTACAATTTTCCCATGACAATGAAACCCTCACTGTCCTCCTGGACATAAATTTTGCACAGTTCTGTCCTGGCTCAAATGTAATGAAGCCATCAGGGTCTTCCTGACTGTAACTAAGTTAAAAGAAGAAAAGCCTCCATTCTCTGTAAACACAGACCATTTAGCAGGAGAATAAGACAGTCTAATCCATGGCAATTTAGCTAGCTTAAATATAGCTGTTTTATAATATTTTTAAAAATTCAATAATAAAAGAAAATCCCAGAGAATACTAAATCATTCTGAACTTCATCAGAATTCACTAAAAAGAGCCTTTTTAGCTGTACTGCCTTATTTCAGAAAGAACCAAGAGTATTGGCATGATAAATTGCTATTGCCTTCATGTCACCCCACACTTAATTTTCCCAAATTGATTTATCTTGAGAAGCAGCAACAATTACCCGAACACAATGTTTCCTGTATTGCTATGGATTGTCAAGGCATGTTGGAGAGTGATGTGCCCCACTGCTGCACTATATTAATTTTTTTTTCTTTTACTAACCTGTTTCATCAATATTACTGCTTGTAGGTAACTTTTTGGCAACAGGGATCTTTAGACTACACAGCAGTCTGAATACATTTCAAACCTTTCCAACCTGTCGAGCTGTACCGTAACTGACAAGACTTACGTAATTTCATTTATTAGGCAAGGAGGTGGCTTCCGAGTAATTTATCTAGCTGAACTAGAAAATTCACTTTCCTAAATTTCTGAACATGTAGAAGCTTATTGCAATATCCCTTTCTGATGTCAGTTATAAGTATTCATTCACCTCTCTCTTTTTCATAAAATTGCACAAAATTCTCTGTTGATAGGACTGGAGTTGGAATAAGTCAATAATATATAGGGAGTGATGATTAATTTTCATCTCATTTAGTATATTTTACTTTCCTCCTGTGGAGTCAGTGTCTCTCTGACTGGAAGTGTGTCATGCAGTTTTATTCCAGTTGCACATTTCACATCACACAAACATCTCAGTGATCTTAACATGCATTATTGGAGAAGACCAAAGAAGAGACTTGGGTCACTCACAAGGCCACCTGGGTTCACTTAGTATTAAGAAATGAGTCCTTAACAGACACTGTGTGTGTAGGGGGAAGGGAGTGACATCATTATAATATAATAGAGTACCATATGGTTTATCAGCAGGTCAGGCTTTATCCTCTGATCACCTCGGTCAGGACTCAACAACATAATTTTTTTAAATTTCCGATCATATCAGTGAGGAATCAAGACTCTTTTGAGTTTAATACCCTAGAAAACAGAACACATTCTGAATGCATAGAATAAGCATAAATTTAAGATTATACCCATGTAAACTCTATATCCTGATTAGTTAAGATAGCTTAGCAGTGAATATTTACAGATGAGGCACCTCCTCGCCCCATTTAAGTACATCAGGACTATCCTTCTGATTGCAATATTAAATCTCACTGAATTGCAATATTAAATATCATTTTTTCTTAGGTAATCCAGCACCAGAATAACAAAACAGAAACTCTTTTTGATTCTTGATGCTCTATTAATGGAAAATAAACTCAGATTTAGCAACTTATATTTATGTGCAATTTGCTATAGTGATTGCAATTTGCTGTTCATTTCAGTTTCCCTTAAATTATTCTAAAGAACTACTTGATGGCAGTCAGTTTTGCCCAGTTGCGGCATGGCACAGCTGGAGCAGATACTCACTGTGGGAATCTCCAATCTTCCTCCTCCAGAAATACAAAGGAATTCAACAAGATGTTCAGCTAAGATTCTTAAAAAAAGTTACCTGCCATAGCATAATGTAACTCAAATGATCATGTAACAGGCAAAGGAGAAGAAAGGGGTCACCAAAAAAATCCTTTTGGAATCTGCACTGGGATATGTCCTACTCATCATATACAGAAATGATCTAGGAAAAAAACATATCATGTAATGACAGACTTTTCTGAGAAGCATAAATTAATTGGATTATTAAAGACAAAGATGGACAACAAAGATCTGCCAAAATACTGAACAGAAGTGTTATAAAAAGGCAGAGGGAGTACAGTGTAGGTAAAGCACCCTCCATGAGGAAAACCAACAACTTTACACACACTGTGAGTAGTTTTGACAATCACTCCTTTGAAGCAAGGGCTTAGCATCATAAGAGAAGTACGGAAGTGAGTTCACTGTTCATCAGTGGCCAGAAACTAAATTTAATGGCATGACCAGTTAGGAAAGGAATAGGGACCAAAGTGGATCACTGTTAATGCACCTGTACACATCTATGATGTGCCCACATTTTGCGTATTGCATCTGTTTTGATGTGTCACCATCCCCACCCCAAGCTATCCCCAGAGTCATGTAACAGAACTGTGAAAGCTAGAGAGAGGCATCAGACCCTGCAGGTAAAATAGGAAGTGAGGAATGACTTGGATACAAAAGCAAACAAGGGTGACACTAAAAAAACCCAAACAGTAGCCCCTTCAGTAAGGCATAGATGATCTGTGGAACTCCTTGCCAAAGGATGTTAGGAACATCAGAAGTTTACCTAAATGAAAAAAGTGACTGAACACATGCATGAGAAATAATCTAATCAGTATCACCATAACTAAAAGCACCACCTCTGTCTGAGAAGGTCCCTGAGCAGTACTGGGGCTAGCTGGCCATCTGGTTTGTCAGGTCAGATGTTCTTCTGGCACAATCCCATTTGCAGATTACATCAAAATACACGATCATTTTTATGTTGAGACACTTACACTCTGACCCACACAATTAAAACATCCCCCACACCCCACCTGTGACACATTCTCTTACTCTGACATTATTTCATTTGCTGCCTTGCAGGTGCCACTTCCTGCCCTTCAGAGACAAACCAAGTTACTTCTCAAGCAGGGGGTTTAAACAGAAAAAGGAGATAATATTGCCTCAAACCCAGCTTCCTACACCACCCTGAATCCTCCATCCAAGAAGCAGTCAGCATGCAAAGGAGACACACAACCCATCTTGCTCGATCCCTGATTGCCAGTGTCAAAAAATGTCAGGATTTCTATCAAAACCCAAAGCCAGGGATCTTTTTCCACACAGCAGCAAAGCTCCTGTGAAGACCATCTAGCCTATTTCATTCAATGCCTCTCAATCTCTGGAAACGCTTTAGTGAGCAAAGCAATTCTAAAGCCAACTCCTTCCTCTTGGGACGGTGTGCAGGCATCTGGCAAATCTCTCTGCCTTTCTCCAGGGCAAGAGGACTTTACACAGTCAATGCTACATGGATTTCTTAAATCTGCCCACTCCCAGACTACTTCCTAGGGCTTGCTGGATGAGAATTCTCTGCTAGCTCAGCTAACAACATTACCCCTTCACAGTTTAGTGTCTGTTAACAGCATCACCTTTTGTGCTGTAGGCAGTTCTTACTGTCTCCCCAGGTGAGTACAATATTGAATAACTTAAGTTGCTTCAAGACAGTTCAGGCTGTCCAGGGTTTAAGTAATCATTATAATTTAAATCATCATTTTTCAACAGTAGGTCTTTTTCTTAAAGGCTAAAATCTAGTAATGAATATGAGTAACAATCTTTAACAGAGCACTTCAAAATCAGGCAATGCATTCGTGTGCACTTAGGTGATTTGAACTCTGTGCAGAGGCTCTGGCTTACCAATGACAAACACAAACCACTTCAGTTACTGATACTACGTGAGCAGCCTCATCAGGGACACAACCAGCCCTTCTTTGCCCCAGACCCCTCTATCCTTGAAGGAATTCTAAACCTTTCAGTTATTTCTAGACATTAAGGATTGAAAATGTTCAAAATGATACTTTTTAATTTGGCAAAGTGAGAGAGATGTTCTTAGACTGACATGAAAACAAAAAATGCCTTTGTTTTGTTAGCTGAGCTGAGGAAGTGCCTCTTGCTTTCTCCTTGCCACACCACAGCACCATTCACCACTGAGGAATGGCAGTGGCACTCAGAGCACTTCTGCTGCTGGAGGAGAGGGCACTCTGCCAGATAAATTTTCATATCCTCCATCTGGCTGTTTTGCAGCATGCAGAAAATAATTTCAGAGCATCCTAGGGAGAGTGGCCACTCTGAAGATGCTGAAAGATGCACTTTGTTGCAGTAGAGAGACATTATTGCCAGCAAGAAAATTCTGTACATACCCAGAATAAAAGAGAAGCCATTACAATAGAAGTGAAGAGAAGCTTTTGTCTCAAATAGACTGTAAAAAAAAAAAAAAAAAAGGAAAAAAAGCATCCTGTATCCTTACTGGCAGTTGGAAGTACACAGTCAAAAAGCCAATACTGCTTGCTGGAAAAGGCCAAGGTGACAGGTTAAATCCACATCTATCTGAAGTATCTTTGAAATTAAGAAATGGATTTCTATTAAAATGATGAATATTCTTTTAATAGGCATAATATAATAATAAAAATACTTAACATAATCTCACAAAATGATTGCATCTGATGTGCTCTCTCATACAAGTCAGACCAGGGCCTAGTTATGCACTGGCGCCTTGCATCAGCACATTACAGCGTGACAAGGGCAGATCACTGCCCACGAGGACTCTGTCATATCTCCTGGTGAAAAGGAGCCATAAAACTCATCTAAAAAGACACTTCATTGCATTCCTTCACAGGCAGGGAATTACAGCTGTTTCAAACACGCTCCTGCATCCCAAAGAAGAAATATTCCAAACAGTAATAAATGACTGAAGGGTTATTTCAAGCCAGCATAATTAATTACCTAAGAGGCTGAACACATCCCCAGCTGGCCCTAGGAGGTAGAGGAAGGATATAAAGGTGGTGTTCCCACTTGCACAGTTAGTCCTCGGTGTAATCTTGTCATTGGGTTGAAAGGCAGCGCTCATAGGAGTGGTGTAGGAGATAAAACTCACAGGTGGAGAGGGAGAGGAAATCACACGCGACTCATGAAGCCAGCAGCTGCTCTGCTTGTAAATCTGCACCTCGATATGCTGCTGTTTAGTATGCTGTGGCTGGGTAAGCACTTCTGGGACATAGGCGAGGCCAACATCAAGCCTGGGACTGTGCCAAGGTTAGTGTGGCACACTGTGACAAGTGAGACTACTGTGCCTAGACTTTTCGAGGATTTCTTTTTTTTCTTCCTGTAGGTGAATAGCTGCTCTGGGAAACAGAAACCAAATCCTCATTAAATCTCCAGGCACTTTTGCTGACAGCAGCTTCCATTTAACTCTCAATCCTCTTTCCCCTATTCTGATACCCTCAGGCTACCCTTAAGAGATGACTGTTTCATTGCTCTCCAGCGACAGGTCCTCAATCCCACAGCTGTCACCAGCTGGTGGAGCAGCTCCACCTCTGTCAAATCGCACACTCCACCCTGCAGGTTACAAAACCCCGTCTGAAGGAGCCTGTGAGAGCTCCCTCCTTCCACTGAGAGGAACAGCTCCAAGGTTTCTGCTGAGGCCACTGCTAGTGTGTTGCCTAAAGCTTTTTGCATCTATAAGACATGACCCCTGTGGAAGGGATGTCTGATGGGGATTTGGCCTTTCCTCTCCCTGAACAAAAAGATGCCCAAAATAAATTCAAGCAGCAAGACAGGACATGGAGATCTGCTGTGGTGCTGTGGGTCCCAGGACAAGGTGAGAGATGAGAATCTCACTCCAAGTTCTCAGAAGGCTGATTTATTATTTTATGATATAAGAAATTATATACTAAAACTATATTAAACTACAGAGGAAAGATACAGACAGAAGGCTGGAAAAGAATGAATACTATAAACCTGTGACAGACCAGAGAGTCTGAGGGAGCTGTACTGGAATTGGTCATTAAGTAAAAACAATTCATATGGAACTGATCAAAGATGCACCTGCTGGTAAGCAACCTCCAGAACACATTCAAAACCATCAGATAATTATTGTTTGCATTTCTTTTCTGAGGCTTCTCAGGAGAAGAATCCTGGTGAAGGGATTTTTCAGAAAATATCATGGTGACAGAGATCTAATAGATACATAAAGGACAAAGAGCAAACAAGCACAAAGATAATTATCTAGATTCTACCCCCCTCTCTTCATTCTCTGTTAAAGCAACAAGCCAGATGTGGTTGTGCAAAAAAAAAAAAAAAAAACCCACAGCCAGACAGTTCTTCTGCAGCACACAGTTTTCCCCTTCTCATAGAAAACTACTGGCAAATATTTTTGTTCGACATTAATCTTTCTCCATGACCCAATTTCTACCTCCTCCACAATTTAGGATATTTTGGCAGATGCCTGTAATTTTTATGAATTAAAGTAAATGTCAGGAGGAAAGCTGCTCCTCCCATTCCTCTCAAAGAGCTGGAAATAAAACCCCATTTCTAAGTTATAAAGCACAACTCTCCATTTTGGAAAATTGCTAGAACAAGTTTGCTTAGCAGCTCCACATTAAAAAATGTTTCCATAAGAGTTTCTGAATTCCCTCAAACTAAATCAAAGACCAACACAAGCTATATCTCAGTATCATTTTTGCAAATACTTTTTTCCCATAGCAGAGTCAGTCTGCACACTTATTTTAACCCCAGTGCCTTAATATTTTATACCTTTTCAGATAGATTTGTAACCATATGACTCTTGAAACAGAATTTTTAAAGCCAAGCCCGTTGCAGGCTGATCTAACTGTATTGCATTGATCCCAAATCTCAAGAAGGGTAAGGAAGGAAAGCTGTTGCATGGTTGGAGGTGCACAGCTACAGAAGCAGGTGTAACTTCACACTCATTCTTAGGAGTCTCATAGAGTAGAGTTGGACCCTCTCTCATCAGCCCCACTTTTTCTAGTTTTCCTCCAAGCCAGTAATTGCCCCACAAAATGCAAGGAAAATGGCTTTCCCTGACAGGACAAGAAGCTTGTATACCATAACTCTTGTCCCTTACAGGCAGCAGTTTAGTCACTATGAGTACTTTCTAAGACCCATAGCAGTCCCCTTCTGTTGCCCCAAAAATTATTCCCATGGTCTGACTTCAGCTTCTTTTTATTACGAGGGATAAAAGACTTAGCAATGGGGAAAAGAGAAGATGTTAAAAGACATAAATATTTCCCCACACAGTATGATGGGACAGAAAGGCACCAAGTCAACCTAGTATTTACAGCTCTGCAAGTTACTTGGGCTTTTTTTTTTTGCCTTCTGTCCTTAACATAGTAAACCTTATATGCAGCCCCTGATTTGGAGCTCTCAGAGGACCTGACCAGTTTGGAGTCCCTCAAGACACTATAGTGGGACAAATTATTAGAGCAATGGCATTTTTTTTTCTACATAATTGTAGAACACACAATTTCTAAATACTTTCAAAGAACAGAGATCCCATTTTGAAATATAACATATTTTGAAATTCTCATTTAATAGTGCTGGGCTACAACTTCTGAAAAAAACCCCAGTGAGTCTGCAATACTAGATGAACACTTCTAGTCTCAAGATTAATTATGTTAATGGTCTAAACAAAACTAATCTCCTCTAACCCAGACAAATTAGAGTTTCTGTGTGGCTCATTAATCCCTGCTTCTTCATCTGAAGAGGCCACATTGCATAGTACCAATATATGCAAAAGAACAGCATGCTAGGAATATCTTAGATTGGAAGTGCTGAAAACAGTGGAAGCATTACCCTGTTTGATCTAGACATCTATGGCAGCATTTTGTGCTTTTTCCACCTTTCATTTATCCATGACTCCCCCCTGCCAGTTTAAAGAAGCCTGGAGTATACCACCAAATGCTGTGATCTACTGCAATCCCATTGAGAATAGAAACAGAAATTTAATGAAAAGCTATGTACTGCACATTTCATCAGAGAAAGCTGCTGCCAGCATGACAAAGGAGGAAGGAACCAGCATCTGAAAATCTAATGACCCTGCCACTGACATTCATTCATTAGTGACAGTTAAGGATCATATTGCTGACGGACCTCCGTGTATGGTTTCAGTAAAAGAAGACAACTGAAGAAACTTTTTTCTTAACTCCTTTCAGTCCGTCTTTGGAGGTCGTACTGTCCTGTCCCTGCCAGCTCACCAAGGTACAACTGCTTGAGTGAAGGAGCAACCCAGCACTGAGCTTGGGTTCACCTCCAGCCAGCTGCTGCCTACATTGTGCCTGCATACACTGAGAATGTGACTGGCTTATGCTCCTCAGCTGTCAGTACCAAAGCAACAAGCACAGGAGCTCTCAAGGTGCTGCTGGGATGTGCAAGAGTTACAGTATAATGAAGTCACAATTGTGGTAATTCTCAATTTAAAGTGACTTTACTCTTCTCTCAAGGTGTTTGATCCCTGAAATCCTCAGTCTGGGTGCAAGTGCTGCAAATCAATTGTTACTGTCAGATATTGTATTGATTCCTGTGGTGCAGTGCCTGTGAGCAGCAAAAGCAAAAATGCCAATTTCAATTACTAAGCAAAACAGAAGATTTCTTTGTGATTAGATGGAAAGAGGAAGATCACCACTAGCTACATTCTGAGGAAAAAAAATCTAATGTCCTTTGCAAAGAGGTAGAGAAACCTATAGATTTCTACACTAGATACATCCAGCTACATTATTAGTTTTTCCACATTGTTGAAATAAATTATAAATATACATATATAGACATAAAAATATATAGATATACACACACAATTATGTCATAACATACCCATCTGAATTAATTCAGACCAGAGAGAGAAGTGTAACAGAGTGATTTTCCCTTGAACTCCCCAGTACTACACAAATTTTGGTGAATCAACCACATTCTTTTGATGCCCTCCATCATCTCTGTGCCATCACTGACATCACTGAATTTAGCCTGACAAAGCACTTCTCTGTGGGAAGTTCTCATTGTATGAGTGGAGCTGAAAGAATAGGTCCAAGAACAACCCAGTTGGGTGTCCTTTGGTAAAGAGGAGAACCATGGCTAAATCTCCAGGCCTCTGATGTCACACTCTCTCAAAGGTCAACCCACACTAGAAGAATTACATCATCTCCTGGCAAAGAACTGGAGAAAAATTTCTTTTTTTTCCCATTGTGTTTTGGCCACTTCTCCCACTGACATTTTATAGCCCTAGCTGTGCCAACAATGATCTCCCTTTGTGAGCTGTCTTTCCCAATGTCTGGCCTCAAAGGCCTGCACTGCACCGTGCAACATGCTGACTGCTGCAGTGAGCCATCAGCAATCCACCACCCTGACAACACAGTGACAATGCCATCCCCAGGGAGGGGACAACGGCAGTACAGACTGCAACAAAGCCTCCCTGCCTCAGGCCCAGCAGGCACTGCTCTCACTGATAGCTGCAGATGGGGCTCAGGGCTGTTCAGCTCCCTGCTCCTCTGGGCCTGCAGCTGGGACGCCACTGCTGCCCCTGCAGGCCTGGCTTCCACAGAGGTGACAGCGAGCAGGACACCATGGAGACTGCTGCCCCTGCAGGCCTGGCTTCCACAGAGGTGACACCAACTGGGATACCATGGAGACTGCTGCCCCTGCAGGCCTGGCTTCCACAGAGGTGACACCAACTGGGATACCATGGAGACTGCTGCCCCTGCAGGCCTGGCTTCCACAGAGGTGACACCAACTGGGATACCATGGAGACTGCTGCCCCTGCAGGCCTGGCTTCCACAGAGGTGACAGTGAGCAGGACACCATGGAGACTGCTGCCCCTGCAGGCCTGGCTTCCACAGAGGTGACAGTGAGCAGGACACCATGGAGACGGCTGAGCCTCCGTGCTGTCCTCACAGATATTTCCTGCCTGTGGCTTAATCTACCTGGGGCACACCTCTGTGGGCTGCAGCTGGGCTTCCTGCCACTGCCTAGAGAAACCTCAGCTGTGTTACAGTGGGCACATTGACGCTGTGCGAGGAGGCCATGCTGGAGTCACCATGACGGACTGAGCACAGCCCACCAGGAGCATGGGCAAGGAGCAGAACACAGACACTGCACTGGGGGTGGCCTCTTGTTTCTTGACATGGGGACACCTGCAGTCCCTGGCCTTGGCTCACATTCATACCAGAAAACTGTTCCTGCATCTAAACTGTAGTGCTGGTGTGAGTGGGCTAAGCAGCAAGATCCATGGAAGGCTGCAGGGTGTTAGGCAGAGAAGAAGACCCACTTAATTTCATGTTTTCGCTTCTGCTGGAAGGGTAGGTAGGGAAAGCAAGAGAAAAGCAGGCTGGATATGCTTCTGCTCTTATTAAGAGAAAGAATACTCCAGGCTGCTTCAGCAGCTTCTGATTCAGCTCAGAGCACAGCTGCAGGGGACACAAAGCAATGCTGTGAAGGGCAACATCTGAGGCACAAGAGATACAGAATACAATCTGAACATCCTCATACTTTCTCTCTTACTCTACACTCCCCCCAGCCTTTTTCTCCAGTTTAACCAATAGATTCCTGGCAAGAAGATGGTGCACGAGAAGAAAAGGAGAATTTCTTTTTTCCCTGCAGTATGGCTTCCTTTTAAAAAATAACATTGCTTTTTTGATCTAGCAACACCAAGAAGATAACCTCTTAATAACACACATAGGAAAAAACATTATTTTCATGCCATTTCAGACCCTTGTGCTGCACCTTGTACCATTGTACAGTTGTTGAAGAATCATTGTACAGAGTTGAAGTTATTTCTGAAATTGTTAAAGCACAAGGAACATTTTCCAGAATCCACTTTGCAGAAATATTATGTGCAGGAAATTAGTTTAGAGATCTAGAGAAATCTGCAATTAGACGTTAATTTTTCCATTGAATGTAAAACTGGGCTAAGGTTCTTCACAAATTCCACTACTTCTTGGGCAGAGCACAGCAGTCCCCTGTAGAGGGAGAAGGGCTCAGCAGAGCTCCCCAAATTCACAGAGAGTACTGGGAGAACACATAACCACTTTGGACCCAAGTGTTCAGCTACTGGAACATAATCTGTCTGCAAGAGTGCAGCTTGAACAATTGCCAGCTCTGTAAACCGAGACAGGACTTGGGAACATCACTCCCTTTTCCATAGCCTAGCACCACCAGCCTAAGGAACAATTTTTGGATAGGGTGTTGAGGGAGGGAGGCTTTGCTGCTCTCCAGAGTTTGCTCTGTGGAAATCTAAGCCGGTGAGGATGAGAAAAGTTAGGTAAGTGCCAGATGATCTGAAAAATTTTGCCTTTAAGGTCTGCAGTCAGTATTACAAAAATATGAAGAAGCCTTGGCAAATGCTTAAAAAACCCCATTTCCTAAGTTGATCTGAAGTCATGCTTCATGCCAGCATATCATCAAGGATTCTTGCAAAACTGAACTTCTTGGCCAAGTCACTTTTCAGATAGAGCCTGAGAAAGAAGCATTTGCAAAAAGCAAACAGCATAGTTGATATTAGGGTTTCCTTTCATCAAAACAGCTTTCAATTGCCAGAAATATGGTTTATTGGCCACATATCATACAAACAATCAAGAGAATGGACTTTGTTACTGAGGGGATTTAAAAGGCTTCAAAACTGGATGCAAAGCTAGTTAAAATCATTACCACAGAGGCATCGTCAATTCTCCATGCTGCATGCACATGTACGCTTGCAGTTGTGCAGTCATAAGGGCCAACTGGCTGAGAGAACGTATAAGACAGTATTCCACTTAAGCAGGAATGTTTACTTCAGAGGCACAATATGTTGTCCTGACAAGGAGGGATTATACTACACATGATTAGGAGTATCTCATTGCAGCTCTCATAAAAATTGGTCTCTGACAACACCAGAGTTGTTTAATAGCACTTGGCATATTAGAAGCACATACAGTATTAGCAAGAGTGTAACAGTCTTTGCTAAATAATCTGTGTAGCTTTATCAATGAGCAAACACTGCAGATGCACCCAAATCTTTATAAGACACGCTTCACATATGTGAGCAAGAATAATATTTTCAAATCCTCTCTCAGCTGTGACATCTTCTTGTAAGATGGACATGCCTAATATTGTTGGAAAACACTTCTGCCAAGGGAAAAGGCCCCTTCTCTGATAAGCTTGAGTTTTAATGGGGTTAACAATCCTCATTCATAGCATAGTGCACACTTGTCCCCATCTATATTAGTTTAACTGTTAGACATTAGGCAGTACTTTTTAGGATCTTCCATTTTCAAGGTCACATGGCTTCAAGCAAACTCCATTAGGGAGACATTTGCAAGGCTGAATGAATCAGAATTCCTGCCTAAAGACCTGCACATTTCCTGATTGCCACACATGCATTGGTAGGTTCAAGACATACATGATATAAAGGCAGTTGTCCACTCTTTGCTTTCCCAATGTCACTGGGCAACGCTCCATTTAGCAAGACTTGAACATATTTCCTTTTGCCTAAGAACAGCCTGAAGCCTGTGCCTAGCCTAGAAGATTAGGATTCATTTTCTAGGACCACATAGCAAATACCCTCAGTTCACGATCCTTGTGATGGCCAGACTTGCTGTAGGCTGTAGCACTTCATATTGATGAAATTAATATCTGCACTGGAATCCTTGAAGCACTAAGAAGCATATTTACCCATCTGACCTCAAGCCAGCCAAAAATTAAAATATGGTGCATAGGATACCATTCAGGAAAAAATGCAACTTGTCAACACAAAGGCTCACTCAGTAATAACATTTCTTGGGTGACTATCATAAGTTGAAGTTCAGACTGGATGAAGATAATATAAAATTTACAAAAAATTCAAATGTCTTTTTTAAACTTATTACAGAGATGACTCAGAGTATTCTGGCATGGGTTAAGAGATGCCCCAGTCTGAACTTTGCAACCTGGCAATTGACTAAACTGCATCAAAAACTGAATCATAAAATCTTTAAACTCTACCTCTCTGTTGTTTTGTAACACCAACCATGCCACTCTGCCAGTAAGAGTCCTCTAAGTGAAAAGGAAAACCCAGTTTCTCCTCTGCCTTGCCCTGCTGGCCTCCTCTTCCCCCTTCTCAGTAAGGCAGCAGGACACCCTTTGGAGGCCAAGCGCTCCTTGGCAGCCAGTGACATGATTTGCATTTCTGTGGCACATTTCATCCTAATGGATACCAAAGGACTTTTCAAAAGGTCTTTCCCAGAGAAAGTCTTATACCTGAGTTATGATAAAACACTAAGCAGCACATAACTATAACACAGTAATCTTATGACAAGCAGCAGAGATGAGTATTAAATATCTGCAGAGGGAATTCTGCAAGGATGAGTGCAATTTCTTACAATGGTTCTGGCCAGTACATAAGAACCAACATCAGCCCAATTCTTACAAAGGGTAGCACAGAGGTCTCAGTAGCTACAAGATTTTCTGTCTCAGAAGATATGTGCTGAGACAAAAATCATACAGAGAAACTGGAATTAGTAATAAATCCAAAATAAATGAGTTCCACTTACTGGGTCAGTCCTCACCACAACCTATCATAAGCCTATGTCTTCCCTTCAGCACACTCTCATCTGGCTCATAATGACTTGTGATCCCAGCCCAGCTCAAGGCAATGTCTGGAAGCAAAGGGTCAATCCTCTGCTGATGTACACCGACGAGACATCACTGAGTGATGAAGGGGGAGCAACTTAGAGCAGCTGAGAATGTGTCACATAAGGCAATCAGACTTAAAAGAAATGTGATGGCAAGGGTCCTAAACATTTTCAAAACACTGCTGTCAGAACAAATCTCAGTCTACAAAACCCTTCTTTGAGAAGTTGTCAGAGACCCATATGGGTTACTGGCATATTCTGTCCTTCCTGGAACACTGTGCATTGTGCTCCCTTTCAGTTATTATTATTCCTCTACCCCACTGTGAAAAGTCTCTGGTATGACATCATCCCCAACATTGAGCTTAAGATTGGCCAAATATTTTGCTGAGCTTTCTTTCCCTCCCTGCCTTCATAGCTAAAACTTCAGTTTAAAACTTTTATTTTTCATTATGTCTGTGAAACAAGGAGTTTAAAAACAGACGGAACAACAACTTGCAGAAAGCAATTAATAAAACGCACCAGCAGTCCTAAAACTGTTCAGAACACTTCATTCAGCAATGCATTGAGACAGAACCTCAGCAAAGCTACTAAATAACATGTGACAAAGCAAAATCCAGGAAAAGGCAAAATAATAACTTGTGGTTTTTAACGTCTTTTATCCAAAGCGCTTTGCTGCCATATATGCATATTATATAGGGATCATTCATCTAGCTGAAATATAGCTGGCTTCACTTCAGAACTAAGTTGTATAACCACAGACAATAAAACTATATAGCAAAGTCAGAGAGAGGAAAATGAAAAGCAACCGTGCTAGCTGGATTACAGAACAAATGCCAAGTCAGCAGTACACCACTTTCACTAGGTGAAATTCAGAGGAACAGTGAGGATTGCATTCAAACTCATGGGGAAGATATCATAGCATCACTAATGATCCAGCCTTTAAGTGTACCTCTAAGTGAAAATATAGTACCTCTGGCAACAAAATGTCTCTACTAGCCTTAGAGAGGACCCAGGTGATACCCAGTGAGTGGTCAACATTCATTTCTGAATCACCTGCCTTCCCTCAAAAGTGTCCACAAAGCTTAGCATCAGTCACTGCAGCCTGGTGAAGATTTGTAGTTCTCAACAACTGGTATGAGCACAGCTCAAGCACAAAACTGCTTCTAACATTTCTGTTGGGCCAGGAGCACTCAGTAGAGTTTCAGAGAGAGGCCAGTCAGGCAACAGGATGTGGCTGCTTTTACTCTAAATACTGCAGTTACTAGCATGATGGGAATGAAGTCCCTCATAATCCAGTGTGATTGTGTGGAGAAGGTGGTACTATATTCCCAGATGTGGATCACATTAGCTAGTTAAGGTGCATGACCCCCTCTAGCTATTGGAGATCTGCACAAAGGTTGCTGGCAGGCCACCACACTCATCCAAAATTACAATGGTAATTGGTGTTATTCACATAGAAAATTTTTGTTGCATTCTCCAGTACAAAATGCACATTACAGGCAGGAGCCTTGCTCTTAGGTGGCTCTTCATTTTCCTCACTGCCTTCAAGTGCCCAGCTCTCAAATATTTGCATTATAACAAATTTCACATATTGAAGTGACCAGCATTTTATTCAGAAACCTTTGATGATGGATGTCTGGGGGAGTCAGCTCTGCTGAAAAGCCCTAATTCTGGTGATTTGCCATTTCAAGCCTCAAAGTGCATTGGTTATAAGTGGTTAGTGTAACACCACCTGTGATACAGCAGAACCTAAATCTATTTCACAGAGCAAGGGTAATAGCCCTGCATTGGGAACTATGCTTTATCTTACAATACACTGCACTGCTAATGGCCTACTGCTGTCAACTTATTGCAGGGGTTCCATACTGTTGCCTCCTTATCACAAAAGTTTCATACCTTCTTGGTGTTTCTCGTGGGCATCTCCTCAGAGCACTGACTCTTTCTTCTTCACAAAGCAGCCAACTGACTCCAGGTCCCTTCTCAAGCAGCCACCCCACTCTTTTATAGCACTCTTCTCACTGGTTACAGCTGCCTGGTAAAGTCAGGCCTGTTCCTAATCTTTGATAATTGGCCCAGCTGCCACTCCTTAGGGGTAAGATTACTTTCTACACTATCTTGATTTTCTTATAGTCTATCCCCCTACAGCCTATCACAGCACTGGAGCCAGAACTCCTCTTACAGGGAGCCCCTTGCCTCTTTACACTTACTAGGCTCAGAAGACAATAGAAACACAAGCATTATTCATCCTTCCTCCCAGCCAGAGTTTCCCGAGGCAAGTCACTTTCCATATCCTTTTCCCTGAGAATGTTGTATAGCTAGTAGCAGGAAATAAACAGGATATCTGGGCTGGTGTCTCATCACAACACTACTGTCTGTTGAGGAATGGGCTCACAGTGAGGTGCAGGCCCTGCTGAAGCAATATCACTTTCTGCCACCTTTGTCTCTGTCCTTGCCTCCTCCAGCCTCACAGCACAATTACAGGACAGCTGCAAGTATATTTGCTCTCTTTCCTTTACACAGTCTGTTTCTCTTCCTCATTCACAGATATATCAATAAGGTGACTGTTTTCTGTGGCTAAAATTATATCCCCAGACATTTTAAACCTGTAGACAAAGTAGATTTGACTAGTCTGAATTCACCTTTGAAGTATAAATAGTAACATGGAAAGATGCTGGAATAAAAGCTATCATAATCAAAGACCGGAGATTTCCAGCTATGTCTTGAGAGACTTTATCTGGAAATAAGAGAGCCCTTCCAATTCAAGGAAGAACAACTGCTGTGCGACTCCTTCACCTCCAAGTCCTCTTATAATTTCTCATCTCCATGTTGGTTTTCTTGCTCCTGAACACAGAAAATACCTCCTCAACCAGGAGCTTACTGGGACAGACACGAGTCAGTCAGCACCATCTGATAAGGAATATCTCAGTACAGTCTATTCTGCACTCTCTGGCCCTGGGACACTAATCCAGATGTTAATAAAGCAGTAATCCCTTGCTGATCCAGAGGCTCTGTTTCTCACATCATTACTCCAGGTTATATCTGCTCTCACCACCCTAAACCTCCCTTCCCTCCCTTCTTCTCCACCTTACACTGTCCTTACTAGTGTGACATCATTAGAGCCACCTTTCAGGACCCACAAATGGAGTCAACTGACACTCAATTTCAGCCTTCCCTCCTGAACTGCTGCTATCCCAAAGCACAGGCTATTTCGTTTGCTTTTTGAGCTGGTGGGTTTTAGCTTGTCTCAGAAATGCCCCTGGTACCCCAGCAGGGAACCTGCTTCTGGTTCCCAGGGAACTGCTGAGAGATAGAAAAAAAAAAAAGTTTCCACCTCCAAAAAGGATTTCCTCCGCCTTTCCAGGCACCTCAACCTGCCCCTGAAGGGAAGATGTACAAATTACCCAACCAGAGGTCCAGGTTGCAACCTTGTAATCTCCATTTACTCTGTCAGTTGCTCACTCATCTGTAACAGGAACTCTAAACCTTGTCATGGATCAGCCAACCTCCAGTTCAGTTCATCTTCCTGTAAACATCTCTGGCAGGCACAAGGAAGGTAGGAGGAAGGGAAGAAGACACACAGCTCTCTGGCAAAGCATGGCTCCACTGTCCCAGGTCAAGCCATTCACACAGTTTGGTCTTCCTGTGACCACTGCCTGATGTTACAGAGAAGGTAAATGATGCAAAAGCATCAGTCTTCTCTGTTAGTCTTGTCAGGCTTCTTGTAAATAGGAACTGCCTAAGGGCCTGAAGCATAGAGTTTAGCATAATATCAGTGAATATTACATAATCTGAAATACCTGGATTTTCTCAGTCAGATCTCACACAGCAAGCACAAATGGATCTTGCAGAGGTCTTGCTTTCAGTGGTGTGCTGGAACAGGGAGTTAGTTTTACAGCATGCTTTTACTTAGCAATGATCTGGAGCTTGGTTCCAAGCTTGCCATCTCTTAATTTGATCAGATGTCCTTTGTATAAGGTGCTGTATTTTAGGCATGCCAAAGAGGCTGATGCAGGAAGAGCTGACATGCTGCTTCTCTCTCACTTTTGGAAAAGCTCAACACTAGAATTTATCCTGAGACACAAGAGCCAAAGAACAAAGACAATAGGAGCTTGAAAACGATACAGGAAAAGAGATACCAAATGCTCCCAGCATCCATCAATGTGTAAGCACAAATTATTTGCTTTCAGCAGGAGTCTCAGGGTGTCAAACACTTCCCAGTAGTGAGTACAAGGGTTACAGGGTACATTACTACATTGCAGGGTAGGCTGTTCTGAACTCTCTCCTTTGCTTTTGGGGTTAAGAAAGGCTTTCCATCTTTCACATGGATTTAACTTTACTCCAATTTTTAAAAACAAAGCAGCATTCAAAGTTATCTGTGTGCTTCATATCACAAATTCACAAGACACAGTGGAGTCACAGGATTTGCCCTCATTGGTAAACTGCTATTTAAAGAAGACTAAAGCTGACTGCACTCCTCATCTCATTTTCCATCTGTCCTTCCTGCATCCCTTTCTTCTTCCCATCTCTCCACATGACAAGGAAAAAGGATGCACTAGAAAAATCAACAGGTTAAGGTGTTTCAGCTGCTTTTTTCTTGCCAACTAAGAACGAATAGAAATGCAAAAGCAAGTACACAGATTATCAAACCTGTCCTTCCTGGCAACTCACTGCAGCTCTCAAACACATAACCCCTCATCATCCCATGAGGGTAAGGAAACACCACATACCTGCTGGCCCAGAACTGAGCCTAGGAAGAAACTTGATGACCTGGGACAACCTGAGCGTACAGGCATCCAATGCAAAGGGACATCACAACATCTCATGGCTCTTGAAATAAACAGAACAAAAATGCCAAAACACCTCCAGGCCCCAAGTTGCCACCTCTTTGATATGTTCTGTGGCTGCTAACCTGACTGCAAACACTGCAGTTACAAAGCAGGTGGGCAATTCATCACCCAGCTGCATCCTCCCAAATGCCACTATTTCCTTTTGTCCTGCAATGAGGAAAATTTTCCAGCTCTTTCATCTCTCCGACAAGAACACAGGACCTCCACAGCTCCATCCACAGCTCCTGGCTCCCTGTTGGCCCTCAGTATGACCTGCCTGCATTTGATGGCACTTGTGTGAACTGAGCACAAGGACTGTGAGGAAGCCATGCTGCTGCATTGATGTCTGAAGATGTAACCTCTGGCAACCTCTTCTGACCCTACTGCCCACTCCTCCCTCCTAGTGGCCCAACTTGTGATGGCAATGCAATCCCTCCCCATGAACCTTGCATCAGTCCAACTGCTCCTACTGGGAACTGCTTCTGTCCTTAAGCACCTGAGTAGCTCATTTGGGATTACAGGCACAGCATATGTTTGCTGCATCCCTGTCTGTAAGCTCTTTATGGAACCCTGGCAGCATGAGGATGCAGCACACAGAGGTGCCAGGGGGCTGGAGAGAGGGGAAGGATATTGGAGTGCTGACTAGGCTGTCCTCGTAAAGGACAATGACAACTCAGAATTCATCCACTGCAGCTGCTCCCTTTTAAATGCATATTTTGAATATTTACAGAAGAAGAGGACAAATCATGAAATTACCTGCTGGGATTTTTTTTCCAGCAGGTTTTCTTCCAGAGAAGAGGCCAGCCTGACAGCACCCAGGCTGCCTCCAGCCCTCTGTATCCACCCAGCTGGCTGAGGCACTGCAAGTTTGTGTGCACACACATCTCACCCACCTCAATACTGCCCTGCAGAAGGCTAAGGGAAGAGGTGCAAAAGTCAGAGGCTGATGAAGACACTGCTTAATACTGTATTGATTTTTCTGACCTGGCACTGACAGCTCTAAACCAAAGCCCAAAGCTGTCAGACCACTGCCAAATCTCAGCCCAGTGCTGATGACTTGTTACACTGCTGACCTGGGCTGAAGCCACAGCACAAGTAAGCCTGAGAGGCTTAATGCCTCCCCTCAAAGGGTTTATCATCTGACACTTTCCTACTAGAAGGCAACCTGAAGCATTAACCAGAAACCCCAGGGGTCATGCAATAAATCTGCCTTTTCTGGGCATTCACCTTCACCTCAGACATTGGCTGCAAGAGAATCATGGCTTGGCAAGCTCCATCTCATAGCTGAGATCACAGAATCAATTAGGTTGGAAAAGACATCCAAGATCATCAAATCCAACTGTTGATGTAGCACTGCCAAGTCCACCACTAAAACATGTCCCCAAGTGCAACATCTACATGCCTCTTAAATACCTCTAGGGATGGTGCCTCAATCACCTCCCTGGGCAGCCTGTTCCAGTGCTTCAGAATCCTTTTGGTGAAGAAATTATTCCTAATTTCATATTAACGCCTTCCCTGGCACACTTGAGGCCATTTCCTCTTGTCACTTGGGAGGTCAACCCCCATCTCACTATGACCTCCTTTCAGGTGCTTGTAGAAGGCAACAAGATCTCTCCTGAGCCTCCTTTTCTCCAGCCTGCTCAGATCCCACTCTAGTGCTTTCTTCCCTCAAGCAGATCAACACACCTGCCCAGCTTGGTGTTGTCTGCAATCTGACTGAGGGAGCTCTCAATCCCCTTGTCCAGAGCACTGGTGAAGATTTTAAAGACTGGATCCAGTACCGAGCCCTGTGGAACACCACTGATGAGTGGCCACCAGCTGGATGCAATTCCATTCACCAGCATGCTTTGGGGCTGGTCATCCAGCAAGTTTTTTACCCAGCAAAGTGAACACCCACCCAAGGCACAAGCAGCAGTTATTTGGCTGTTATTTGGGTTTTGGCCTTCCCCTCGATTCTGACCCATAAACACCCAACCCTATTGTCACCATCATTAAGGTAGTTTAAACCTCTTTCACAAGTCTGATTAACTCCTGTGGAAAGATCCTTCCCCCTTTTGTATCAGGGTTACTGTGTCTATCACCAGCAGGCCTGATGTTATGTAAATTGATCCATGATCAAAATCCAAACATTCTGCCAGTGACAGCAGCCTTGTATTATCTGCTGGCTTTTCCCATTTCTTCCCTCATCATTCCCTGCAACTGGAAGGACAGATGAGAACACTACTTGTGGTCCTGCTCCCTTAAGCAGTTTTCCAAGACCCCAAAGTCTCTCTTGACTGCCCTTGGGTTTGTAACTTGAGCGTTGCCTACCTGAAAAATCAAAAACAGAAGAAAAACCAAAGACCATATCCTGATATGGTAGGAAGCTTTTTTTCCACATCTTTAACCCAGGCCCAAGGAAGGCAGCAGAATTCCCTAAGAAGTGTGTTCAGCCTGCATATGGGGTCTTCTGTGGTTCTGCTCCCTCAGAAAGGAGTATCCTATGAGGATGACCAAGCCTTTCACAGAGAAGCAGTTTTGATGCAGGGTGGAGGCTGATTTAACCTCCCTGACACCTCCAAACCAGAAGAACCATCATCCCTCACTACTGCTTGGCTCCACTTGCAGAACCTTGTATCTGTTGTGCAAGGGCATCTTGAGCTACAGCACAGCTGAAGCAGGATTAAGCCAGGATGGATTCCTGGCAGAATCCTGTTTTCCTCATCTCAGGAAGGGAAGTCAAAAATGTGAGAGAGCTTGTTTTGCTCCTTCTCATCTGTCTGAGCTGCACATCCCCTTGTACAGCTCTCTATTCTTCCTTGCTTTTCCAGGCTGTGCACACAGAATCATGTTCCTGATCTTCAGGCTGCATTTAACATCACTTTACAACAGTCCTCAAGGGGAAAGTTGAGCACCTCTGAGCCCTGGGGTTTGGAGGAGATGCAAGCGAGTTTACTTTGCTAAGCAGTCCCACAGGTTTGTTCTGCCCTCAGCCCCATGATGCTGGGGTTTGGAAGGAAGACAGACTCTGCTGGAGGAGCAGGGGTACCAGCTCCTCCCCAGCTTTTGAGCTAGAAATGTGCTAGCCACAAGGATATCTTCCCCATAAGAGGGTGGCAGCAACTCTCCAACAGGCTAAAATACAGATCCTTCAAGCTCCCACCCTTCCCTTAAGGCTGACAAGAACTCCCCCTGCTCTCCAAATTACCAATCAGCATTGCCCATGGGGTTTTTGCACTTCCTCCCCCAGTTGTGCAGCACTCTGTAAACACAGGCATTTTATACAGGCACTGATGGATGCTGATTGTCGTGGATGAGAGGGTGACTGCACATGGAGAGAACCCCAGCAAAGTTCAGTGGCTTGGAAGAGTTTTCCTCTTCCAAGGAGGGGAAGACTAGGGGACAGACTAGTACAAGCACAGGATTATCCCTGTCAGACAGCTCATTTTCCTTACCCCTGTTCAAGAGAGTGAGAGAGCACTGTCTGCCTGCATTAAGGGGGTTGCACTGTTGATAATTTGCAAACAGGCAGAGTTCACTCAGGGAAAAATGCAAAGCACAGCAGGGCAGGAGAGGAGAGACTCTTTTAAAACATTTTAGTCTTTTGTTAAACAAGTTATAAGACCTCTGGGGGAAAATCTATACCTAATTAAAAGTTTAGCAAGTCCAAGGAGATAGTCAAGGCTACAGAAACCAATTGATGGGAGCCTGAGACTTACTCACTAACCCTTAATATGCTAATTCACAATGATTCTGAGAGAAGAACACTACCCGGAGCTGCAAAGAGTGTCTAAGGCACTGCTTCTGGGAGGATCAGGTGAAAAGTTCTCAAGTTGCTGGTGACAGCAGCCATTGCTCCTTCAGGAAAAAAGACAAAAAGAAGCTGTCCAGCTATTTTGAAATAGACAATTGCAAGGAAAAAAAAAATCTGCCTGAATCAATCATGAAGGCTGGCCAGCCTGAGTTCACATGGTAAGAATTTCATTCCAGGTGCTTAAAGCAAAGGGTGATGGCAATTTTGATGGAGGGGTGCAGAGGAAGACAGAGAAAACAGGATGGGAGAGGCAGACAGGAAGCCAGGGAAGCCTGTCCCCCACATACAGGGCAAGCTAAGGCTGAGAGACACAGAGGTTTGGGCAGCGTGTTCCGGGTTGACAAAGAAAGCTGCACCAAGGACAGACTCTCCTCCACTATCAACTACTTACTGAAGGAACTCCTGAGCCTGTTGTCCAGGTCTGGAGGTGGCACTGGCTCTGGGAAGGTTTGGGGAACACTGCATCTCCTGCTGCAAGCACCACAAAGCAAACCCCAGCAGGAGGCCTGGTAATGTAACTCAGCTGAAGTGAGACAAAGATGTCACTCATACAACCAAAGAGTCACTTAGGTTGGAAATGATCTTTAAGATCATCAAGGTCAGCTGTTTACCCAGCTCTGCCAAATTCACCACAGCTACACATCTCTTAAATCTGCTCAGCACCCCCAGGCCCAGGGCACAGAAGATCACAAATGCAGCACAACAAATACAGAAGCGTAGTTCAAGGGTTTTACTTTGGTCCCCAGTAGCCCCAGAATCCACCTCTAAACCCTTCCAAGGCCAGCAGCAAAAAAGGATCAGCTCCCCCACCCCACTAAAACAGTCCCAGCACAGCAGACCCATGGCCTGGTTATGCACACACACTGCTGGGAAGGGAAAAAACAACTTGATTTGCTCTGCTGCTTGAGCACCCACCCTGAGTTACTGAGAAATGACCATCACTTGTGTAACAGAGCCTTTCAGTGCCTGCAGTAGCAGGAGGCAGACACAGCACAGGGGACAGAGATTGCCAGCCCCCCCCAGCACAGGCAGACACACAAACTTACCTTTCACTCCTTCCTTCACAAACTGTCTTATCGCCATAGCAACTGTAATCCCAGGTCATGCAGCTAGGAAAAAGAATAAATATAGCACAAATGAAGATATACACTATCGCCAAACACAGCCTCAGTGGTGGAATCTAATTTTCATTAGAGGCATAACAGTGGTTTTGCATAATTATACATATATTAATGCCCATCTTCAGTGGGAGTTCATTAATTCAGTTCTAAATAAAAAGGGTTGCTCATTGCAGGTTAATTTCTTTTTCTTTTTTTAATTTTAAAGCACAGAATATTTCTAAAAGCTGAAATCATACTTTCACAGCTTTTCCTTAATCCTGAGATTAACAGAGAAAGGAAAACATGAAGATTAAGTCTGCTCTGAAGTAAAAACATGGCAAAACACATAACAGCAAACTTTGCTGCTTTAGAAATGTGAGGAATGAGAGCAAGCAATAAAAAAATTGACCAGATGCTGCACTGTACCTGGAATTGAGTCCCAAAGGAAAGCATCTAACAGCCTTTGGTGCTTGTGGTGAAAGCAATAGAGCAGCACCATAGTGAGAAGAGCACACTGCTGCAAGAGACCCAACACAGGTTTGGCTGGCACCAGAATTTACTATGCAGCTCGAGGTCAGCATTTACAAGAAGAGGCTTATTTACTCTGATGGCACAGATACAAGATAGCAGCACCAAGGGATGGTCCCAGCCAAGCACACTGCAAGGCAGAGAAACCCTCTGCATCTTTCCTTCTTTAAGCTGCTCCTCAGGTTCCTTCATTACTTACTAAACCCAAACACCTGAGGCTGGTACCTTAGACCCTCCCCTCTTCCTTACTGTTTCCAGGTGGGCCTCGTCTGAGTGATGGGGAGCTCTTGGTGCTGCTCAGAGCCCACCCTTCTGTGTGTGAGGCAGTGCCTGGGGGGTGGTTATTGTCACTTCAGGCGACAGGTGCCTGGGTACGTGCTGCTTTGGGACTTCACAGTGAGCTCTTCTATTGCAAACCTGCATGTAGCCCTAAGGATGCTCCCAAAGTCCTGACCTGGTGCATGCTGGACTAAATAATAAAATAAAAGCAGCATCCTAAGGAGATGTCTCTTCACTAACTTCATCAACATCCTAGCCAGGGAGGCAAGGGAGAATCTACTATTTGGTTTTGTCTCCATAGAGGCTTATTTAATTCCTCACTTACTGAAAAGGCAAGGAGAACAAGGAGAAAGGGAAGAGGGGGGCTGGCCTGGAGGAAAGGGTTTGGAAGAAGGAAAAAGGGGGAGGTGCAGAATAAATGGAAAGACAGAAGAAGAGATGGAGAAAGGTCTATCCTAAACAGCAACAAAAATCTCTCGTGGCTGTCAATCTCTAGTTCCTCTCCTCCTTGTGTTATCATGAATACACAGCTCAAAGCTCAGCCAGTGTGAGGGAGAAACCTCTTTCTCACCTAAGCTTCTGCAGGAGGGAGAGGGAACTCACTGCCTGTCTGTCTAAGCCAGGGCCTTGCTTGTTCTTCCCTGTGCTGTAGTGAGCCCTCCCTGACATGGACTTTTGGGTTGTGCAGCAGGTCCAAATGTGGCCCCTTCCCTCCACACTGTGAGTACGTCCTGCCCCTGTCCTGGAGGTACCTGAGCCCTGCAAGCCCATCTATCCATGATGAAAAGAGAAATAGCAGCTTGCTGCAGATGCTGCTGGTCAAAACCAGATTTTTTTTTTTTAGTGCAATGAACATACACCTTTGACACACTTGTGCCTACTGTATCTGTCCTCCCTTCTTGAGTGCCAGCCTAGACAGAAGAGGAGCTTTTTAGAGAGGTCAGATGGGGCCTGGCAGAGGGTTCTGCTGGCCATGAGCTGTGATCTCAGTGGAGGAAAGAATCCACCTCCTCTCTGTGAAGCTGTGCTGTAGGTATGTGGGGGCTGTTTGCCCAGGATTGCCACTGACTGCAAAGGGTACTTAGCCTTCTGCCTGACCAGAGAGCAGCGGCAGTGTTAAAACCTCCAGAAAAACAGGGTAAGTGTTCAAATGTCTGTGATAAAGTTTACCTGTGAGAGCAGGACAGGCACTGAGATATGGTTGCTAATCCAGAGAAAAGATTCAAGATCTTCTCTGAACTGGTGAAGAGAACAAAACCAGCCACTCCTCTGATTTTCATGTTGTCTGCAATTACCACCTCTGGCTGCCAAAAATAGTAGGTAGGCCCTGGGATGGGGAAATGACACAGACAGGGACTTGCTCCATCCCTGAAATTATTCAAGGCCAGATTGGACAGGGCTTTGAGCAACCTGGTCTAAGTGGAAGGTGTCCCTTCCCTGTAGGAAGGAATTGGGATACATTCAAGGAGGAGCTGAAATATGACTTAGGAAGCTTGTAGAGATAAGCTTGTAGAGTCCCAGAAATATTGTTATTCCCCTTCCAGTGGCTCCTGCAGTTTTGATACAAGTTTGGTCTCTCCCTAGATGTTCCTTTCCTGCAGATATTCTGCAAATACAAATCCCTTGACATGGGAAACCAAGCCCAGTGTCCCTCCCCATTCCCCCTCTCAGGGTTTTTTACCCATGTTACCTGCTATGACTCCAAAGTGCTGTGGCAGCAGCAGGGAGAGGTACAGCTCTGCTGGGAAACCCAACAGGGTGGTCCCCTCCCTGCAAACATGGTCACTGAGCCACACTGAGGAAAAGCAAAGCAGTGAGGATTCAAGGGACACAGTCCCTGTTCCCCTTTGGAGGGACATTCCAGCCACCTGAAGAGGCAGAGGGGATGTGTGAGCAAATCCAGCAGGATGAGCTTTATGATTTAGACAAACAGTGTAAATGCCTAAGTACTTACATCTAATACTGTTCCTGGCACTCACAAATGGACTCTCCTGCCCAGCCAAGCAAAGCAGTCTTAGATGCAGTCTCACAGCAGGGACCTATGGAATTCCATCCTTCTGCCTACAGGCACATCTGGAAATCTTGCACGTGTGTGTGGCCCTCTCCTCCTGCCCTGCCTCCCCACTGGAGGGGACAGGCAAGTGATGCTCAGCCTGTCTCACAGCAGCTGGGGATCTCTGTGCCATGTGCACAGCACCTTGGAGGGCGGTATCACGGCCTATAAAAATGAGCCAGGGGAGCAGGGGATTTGTTCCAATGTTTTGCTGAAGTCAAACAGCAATTCCTGACCAGACAGAGAAATGGAAGGTGTGGCAAACCTGCTCTTCCCTGTCCAGTGCTGAGCTGAAACTGATACATGCTCATAACAGGGTAGGGGCTCTCCTACCTATCCCTCATGGGCTGTCACATGTTCCCACAGCAGCAGCAAGGCATCACATTCCTCCTTCTCTCTCATGCACACTGATTAAAATCATGCTCATCACAAGTGCCTCAGCTTGAGCACCCAGCCCTTTAATTGCTGCAATGAAGGATATGAATGTAGCCTATTCTGAGGCCAGCAAAGCAGAAAATTAGCATTTAGCATGAAAATGATACCACTGCATTATTACCAGTGCAAAGCAAACAACACAACCAGCCAGGCTGCCTCTTTCCTTCCCTACCTGCATGCTTGGGCTCATCCAGTGCTGCAACAGCCCCACTGCTTTCCATGCACGTGGGGCCTGTCCCTCTGGGGCTGCCACCAGGAGACAGGCAGGGGCTGCAATGTGGCATCTGCTTGCTGACTCTGAGCTTTTGATGAAGCAGGTTTATAAACTCCTGGTGAAATAATCCTCCCTCAGATGTCAAAATGCCACATTAGCTGCTGCACTGATTCCTGCGGTATTTACAGAGCAGAAGAATGCAGCAGCAAGTGGGGGTGAGGCTGGAGGGAAGAAACCTGCACCCCTGGTGTGTCCTGTCCCTCAAGGTCAATCATCCATAGGAAGCCAGGAGTCAGATCTTCTTCTCCAGACCCTTAGATCTCTCCATCATTTATGCAAATTCCCCTCAGGCCCTCTCACCTCTTTATTACCTAGGCTGGTTGGACACAAATAAACATTAAAATGCTGTGTCCACAGAAGCCTAAAAGGAAAGGCTGTTTTTTTGCCAGTCAGGCTGGGATGGAGCCATCACCTGGTAGACAATAACTAACCTTCCAAATCTGTGAGCAGTGCAAAGGTGGCTGCCATGCTTTCCCACCCCAGCCAGGGCTGTGCACGCTGGTGGTTTCTACTGCAGGGAGAGCTGCCATTTCCCTGGCCTCCCAATGTAGGCGCCTGAAAATCCTTGCCAAAAAGGGAGAGTATTTCAACATGTTTCGACATGGATCCGTGACCTCTTTGTGTTCCTGAGCAAATGGATGATGCTGAAGTGCCAGAGTTTCAGCTCTGATTAGCAGATGGAGTAACAATTTACACAGCACGAGGAGGGTCCTGCTGGTGCCCAACAGTGCAAGTGCACACACACAAACACGCACGTGGGGGCTCCCACAGCCCCAGGTCCCCTCATGCCCCACGCCATGATCAGCTCAGCTCCCTGCCACCCCAGTGCCCCTCTTTCCCCTGCCCACAGACACAGGTTGGACTGGCACAGGCTGCAGCCCAGCTGTGCCCAGCCCCTCAGGCTGCCACGCTTTGAGGCTGCCCCTTGTCCCAGGCCCAGGGTACATGGCTGGATGGGGCTCACTGCCCTGGGGTATGCAGAGACCTTTGCAACTCATTACAGACAGTGCTGCCCAGACATTGCCTGTCTGAGAGCTGTGGGCTCTGCTGGTGAGCAGTGTCCCGAGTCAGCAGTTTGGGCTGCTTTAATATATCCTTGAAAAAAGAGACCAGTGGGAGATCTGTTTATGAGCCACAACCACCCTGAAACAAGTATATGCCTGCGCCCACGCACATACACAAAGCAGCAGTGACTATGGAAGCATATGAATAAATATTGAGCAGACACCAAGGGATTTTCAGAATAGTCTCTCTGTTTTGTTTTTTTTTTTATTCAATGTCATGTTGGTTGTTGGCTGCATTTTTTTTTTTTTTTACCTTCCTGATTTATTTCCTATGCCTGGGCTTACAATAACAGTAGAAACTAATCAGTGGCCAATGATGATTAACAGTCTCACATGTTATTAACTCTACATTCAGGGTAAGGTAATTTCAAAGAAATTACCAAAAAATATTAATGTACAGGGAGGATGGGGTAGTTGTATGTATGTAGAAGGATTATACACACAAAAGCAGATCTTTTATCCATACCACACCATTTACACTGCACTCAGCTCTTCTTCTTAGAAATATCTATTATTAACTAGGATATGTGTCTGTATCATCTTGAAATGAACCCTTCATATGATTCCGATAAGGAGGCGAGAAAAGAAGTGTGTGAGTGAAAAAATAAATTCACTGTGTTGGTGAAGTAATTGAAAGGAGAAATGGGATCACCCACTTTCATTGTTATCCCAGCAATTATTAGATGCAGCTGAGGATGACAGTGGTAGTTTTAGAGGAAAGGTGGTGCTTTATCCACCTGGTGCTTTATCTCCAAAGCTGTGATAGCTCAAAAGCAAGTCTTATACCAAGGACTTGCAGGGTAATAAAAATGTTTGCCAGTGCATGGACCACGTACCTTGAGTTCTTGCATGATGCTTTTCCTCCTTGTGTGTGGGTGGCTCTCTTCTAGACAGGCACTTTTCAATTTAAGAGCAAATCTTGGATTAAAGGCGTTTCACTAAAAAATAGTTTCTCCTCAGACTGGCATCCACAGAGCCCATGGTATCACTGATCATTTGTTTTGAAGCAGCATCTTAGCCTCTCTGAGTGTTTCTGAGTGAAGGAAGAGTGGCTGCCCTGCCTGCTTGTGCTGGGTGGCTGCTTTTTGAAGATACTCTGCCAGACTTTGTGAAGGAACAGTGCTATTTCCCTTAGCAGCATAAGAAATAGAAGAACAGAAAGAAAGTTTTGGCAGCAGAACTATGAAAAATCCCACCTCAGTGTGGTCAGCACAAGCAGGCAACTTACAGTTCAAAAATTTCATCCAGGACGAGTCAGCTGGAGGAAAGAAAGGGGAAGGGCTGCAGGAAGAGCCGCTTCATTTGCGTGGTGCACTATGTGCACTGACACTGCCCCAGCAACCAGAATCAGAACAGAACAAAATAACAAAACACAGCTGCAGCATCTTTCAGAGTTCTCCAAAATAATGCAGGTAGTTAAAGCAGCATTAGACAGAAGGTTAAAGTGCCCTGGTCTCTGAAAATGTCCTTGGAAAAACAGTACCTCTCCCTCTGCTATCATTCTGCTCTGTGGACCATGAGACAGAGTCGTATCTGTCGACTTTGGTGACTACAGACAAAACCACTAAGGAAAAAGATTTGTATTCCTCTGCGTCCACAGCACTGCACAGCAAAGGGGGAGTGTGAGCTGGAGCCTGCTGTGCTTTTCATGGCAACAGCCCAGCTGCTTATGGGAGCAACTGCAGGAGGTGTAGAGTCCTCCCTGCACTTACTGATGCCATGGGCATGAAAGATGCTCAGCAGCGCTGCTGACACGCAAAGCAAGGCTGAGAACAAACCCTGCGGACAGCTCATCTTCGCAACCCCATCGCTGGCATAAGGGGAAGGGCAGATTGTTAGTGCTTATTGCTGCAGCTGATGCTGGAGCAAAAGCAGAGGTGTGCTGCAAACCAGTGTCTGGGATGCTGGTTTTGGTGGGGGGGAGAGCTCCTTCCCTGTAAACTGAGCACATCTGCTCTAGAAGTGGCTGGGAGGCATAAATATTGGATAGCAGATTGCCAGCTCCAGCTCCTGTGCGGCAGGATCTCAGGAAATGTAAAGAGGGCTTGGAAATATGCAGAAGAAGGAAAAAGTGCTAGAGAAGAAATATATATATATATATCTAAATGAGGTGGAAGAAATGAGTGATAACTCGAAGATATGGAGATAGTGAGTTCCTACTGGAAACCAGTCCCTAGCAAGGAACAAAAACAACATGGAAAAAAGGAGAAGCAAGGCAGATCTCATAAAGTATTCGTGAAGAGCAGGGAAGGGAGGCACTTGGAAAGTCAGGTCACATATAGATAAACTGAACTGGGTGGCAGACATCCAGGTGCCTGACTTTGCAAGGTACCAAGCTCTTCCTACGAGGTTCACTGTGTTTTGTATCACAGCTAGTTAAAAAATCCAGAGGGTTTAATTTTTCCTCCTCTGTGAAATTCTTGTGATGAACCCAAGTGAACCCAAGCCACTTACCTCCATATCTTCCATAATAAATGTTGAGTTTTTAGTTACATTGGCTAAAAATAAATCTCTGTTTCTGATCCAGTATTAGGACAACTTTTTCTCTCATTGTACAGTGGATGTGCAGGGCGTATTTCCTGCAGGCACCTCACTGCCTGGGACTCATCTTCAGTGCCTCATCAGGTGGACAGCTGGCCTGGGGTCTTGAGGATTCAGTCACCAGAGGCCAATCAGGCCACAATGCCTGTGTGTGATGACCTTTGGAAGCATTTTGAATGTGAGAGCCATTTTGGTGGGAAAAATACAAAATTCCTTGAAACGCTTCAAGGTTTTCTGCTTTATGTTTCTTCTATTTCAAAAATTATTTTCCTGCTCAATAATGTTTTCAGTTCCTCCCCTCCCACCAAGTCCTGCTCAGCTCATAAGAATTTCACAGAGGGCTGGTGGTGTGCAGTCCTTTACACAGGCCTCACAAAAACCTCCAAAACAAAACAAAAAAAACCCCTAAACTCCAAATGAACAAAAGAGAGCAATATCAGGCTAATGACAGCAGAGAGCACCCTGGCAGGAATTGCCTGTAGTACAGTCCCTTGTGGGAAGTGGGGAGTATTAGAGGCTGAATAGATGCTGGGCAAATCCTAAGGTGCCCTCAGGTGTTGTCTGGGAGGTGGGTGGGTGTGACAGAAGTTTTGTGTGCAGGCAGGCAGGCAAAGCTGGGAAAGGCAGCTCTTGCCAGGAGAAGCTGCACAACCTGAAGCACTGCAGAAATCCCCAGGAAAAAACCACAAAGTTCTTGCTGGGGCTTAGTGTTCTGCCTCCTCTTTGGGAAGGATAGATGTTTTCTGCTTCTTTGAAACAGTAAGTAAATAATTAAAAGAAAGAGACAAAATATTCTTTAAGGATAATCTAGCCTTCTGTTTCCATGGCAACCTCCTTCCTAAACCAGAAGCCTTTTTCTCCAGTCATAGAGGGGAGGGTGAAAGCCCTTTTGCAAGGAGGTGGGTGAGGTGGCATGACCCTGCTGGGACGTGAAGGGGAGACATCCTGCAGAGCAGAAGGATTGCCATAAACCCCAAACCACAGGAGAAACAAAGATGTCACTTCCAGGGACAACCAGGAATAAGCCTAGAGGTATCCATCCAAGGGGCTGCAGTCACCCCATGAGGTCACCACCACCATCTTTATACCCTTCTTCCCTCCCAGCTATCCCAAGTGCAGGCCATGTTTCTCTCATGATCAAATATTGGGGTAATTTCTAGCACTCCACCAGTCTCTAATGTCTCTCCCATTGCTCAGCTGAGACATTTCACAGCCCATACAACTGCCAGGACAGCTTGGAGTCCCACTTCTGTGTTCTCCTATGACAAACTTCCAAGGAGCATTCTGTGCATTGAAGTGTCTGGGGTTTGGATGGGTTTCAACTCTTTGGGTTTTCTGGTAAACCCTACCTCTGGCTTCAAAGCAGCTCTGGGTTTGGGTGGAAGCCTTGTGCAACCCAAGTTCATGGTTCAGCCATTTAGGGACCGACTTCCTTCCCTGAGGATGTGAAGCCATGTGTCGTGTCCCTCCTCTCTGCCCACGGGACAGCGAGCAGGGGCAACTCACTCAAAGAACCACCAGTGCAAAAAAAGCATTTAAAGACCCTTATTATTGCTTTAATAAATCTGTATTTGCATCTTTCTGCAAGGACAAGGACCCAGGCTCTCCTGTCCCCTACTCACAGGTCTGACCTCCCTGCAGTCAGCATGCACACTTGCAACAGAGCAAATTAATTAAGTCCCCACAGTAATCATCCTTTTCCTGGCTGCTGGTCCCAAGTGATGTGCTCGCTTTTTACAACCCTGGTTTGTAAGATGCAGCAGCTGCTTTAAAGTCAGACAGGTTACAATAAAATCAGAATATCTTTTGTGCTGCCCTCTTCACAATGCTTCATATGCCAGCTGGGAGACCTCTGGGAGGGCTGCAGAGGTCCTCTTGGTCTGATGGAAAAAAATGGGACAGGGAGCCCTGCTCCTTCTCCTCAGTACTCTAAACATTTGTCTCCATTAGGCTGCTATCATCTCCCTGCTGCCCTTCCCAGTCTGTCTTCTCTGACACACCTGAGTGGAATATCCCTGGGGTGGGACGTGACATCCAAAATCCTTTGTTCCCCTTGGGTGGTTGGTTTTCCTACTCACTTGCAAATCTGGGAAGGGCACAAAGCCTTAGAGTTGCTTCAGGAGGAGATCCAGGCTGGCCCTGCCAGAAAGGAGACTTGTGCAGTTGTACCACTGGAAAAGCAAGGAGGGCTGCAGCCTCTGGAAGCCTTGTTGCAACCACACTGGGAGAGGATGATGCTGAACAGAATCCTGGATCCTGAGGCAGGTCATGGTTTGAGGGGTCGCTCTGCCCTCACTCTCCACAATCCTCCCCACTCCCACTGCCCTGCCAGGCAGACACAAGGAGAGCTGCAGCTCTCTGGTGAGCCAGTTGGCCTGGGCACAGCACACATCAGCATCCTCACAATGGCATGCACACACAAACACACACACACTCTCCAACCAATATTTGCTGCTCTCCATGCCCATGGCTGGCACTGATTAGGACTCTGGTCCCAGCTACACTGATGCAAACCAGGAAAATGCCGGAGGATGATGCTAGGGAGGAGACAACCACTACTGAGCTGAGGATGTCCTTGCAGGGTCTTCCCACTGGAACTTGGAACAGGGTTAGCCCTCAGTCAAGGGACTGACTGTGTTTTGTGTTGTTGAAGCCCCCTTTGCTTTTATGTCTTTTCTAATATTCTAGGTTTTGTATTCTTTTAATATATATAGCTATAGATACAAAAATAACAGATAGGTTTCTCTAGGGATAATTTTTGCACCTTTGGGCTTCTAAAATAAAATATCACAATTACTGCAAATAAAAGGGGGAAAAGTTCAATTTCCTCTCCCCTTTTTACGTCCCCCTTCCCTTCCAGCCTACTTCTCCCACTCCAAATATCCCCATGAGCCTTGTAATTTTTTTCCCCTTGTAATTTTCCTTCTTTGGAAAATGAAAAAAACAAATCCACAAAACAACAACAAAAATAAGCCATGTAGCCTCCATCCCTCCTTCTATGAGCATGCCCGCTGTGTTCACACATTCCCTTCAAAGCAAGGCTTTTCACCTCAAAACGTTTCCCTGTGGTCCATGGCTATTTGCTTTTCTCTGTTGCTGGGGCCAGATTTTCACCTGCTGTAAATCAGCATGAATTCACCTCAAGCCAGAACTCTGCTGCTTTACACCAACAGCATGTTTTGCCAATTTACGCTCATCCTGAAGATCTGGCCCACAATTTTTAACCTTGGAAATGGAAGCATGGACAATAAAGAAGTTCCCAGAAACACACCAGGAAGCCCCAGATGCTCTTCTCTTGGCGCTTACCCTGCTTCCCTTCACCCCACCCTCACAGTTTGGTGTAGCAGCTCCCTCAGGCCCCCCCATTCTCTTGTTCCTCCTTAGCACTTTCTGAAAATCATAATCTCTCAGTAAAAAAAATAAATAAATCGATCTCTCTATATATGTATATGTATATAACTGAACAGCTGCCACATAGCAGTCACCTGGCTGGAGGGTCCTGTCCCTGCCAGCCCCATGGCCTTTTCTTGTCACTATAGTCTCTGGGGTCATGACCCAGGTCTTGCCCTCGGGCAGGACTGTTCCCGTATTGCTTGCACTCTCCCACACCTCTGAGGTACGGTACCAGAATATTTATTTTATATATATATATATATATATCTTTCTATATATATATATATTTACGTATATATATATATATTTATAATTTTTTGTTTGCCTGTTTTCTTTTTCTTGCAAATCCTTTGGAATTGCTGCCAAGGAGAAGCTAGTGAAACATGCTCCCCATGCCAGCGGCCGAATGCTCCCTCCCTGCACCTCAGGGACCCTCATCTGTTCCTCTTGCTGACTCCGTCCCCCAGCTCCAGCTCGGAAGGGAGCGGGGAGCTGCGGCCCCCTGTCCCCAGTCTGCCGGGGCCACCCGGCTCCGTTCCTTCCCTGGCCGAGGGGGTGTCCTTGCAGAAGTCCGTCACCCAGGAGGGCATCGAGAGGAAGCCCCGAGGGTCGACGGTGTAGAAGGGCTTGGCGTGGTGGGCGGCGGGGCGGCGGGGCGAGGGGCTGGCCTGCAGGCTGCTGGTGCTGCTGCACTTCTTCACCAGCCTCAGCGCCGGCGCCGGCGGCGAGAAGAGCGAGGTCAGCGAGAGGCTGCTGAGCGTCTCCGAGGGCTCGCTGTTGTTGCCCCCGCCGCGCAGGCTGCTGCCCGCCCCCTCCTCGTCCGAAGGGTCCATGGAGTCGTGGTGGGTGCAGCCGGGGCTGGTGCTGCCGCCGCTGCTGTGGCTGCGCTGGTGGCGGCACAGGCTCCGCAGGTTGAAGAGCCCGCGGCCCCGCAGGCTCCGGCGGCGGGAGGCGGGGGACAGGGCCGCTGCCAGGGGTCTTTGGGTGCCCGGCGCCGGCACGGGGCACAGGGCCACCGGCAGGGCCAGGGCGCAGTGCGGAGAGTCGCTGAGGTTGAGGCTGGTGTCCTCCAGCGTGGTCTGCAGGCTGCCGGCCGAGCTGCTGCTCCGGCTGTCCAGCGACGTGTCGCTCTCGGGGGGCTGGGGAGCAGAGCACGAAAACACAGTGCTCAGGAAGGAGATGGGCAAGCGACTTTGCCTTCTTGGTTTTGGGGGTACTTAGGGGTGTGAAAATAAGCCACCATTAAAGAAAGGGGGAAAACTCCATTCCTCTCTTCTTTCCGTGGGAAGGGAGCCATAAACCAACCAGTGCTTCAAAGCACTAGCCGTGCAGCCTGCCATGGGATTTCTTTCTGGGCAAGGAAGAGGAAAGGATTCAGAATGAATCTACCCTCCCACAAGAAGTGCTCCACCAAAGGGAAGGGGTGCTGTGTCTGAGCCCTGCAGCCCCCACCACTGTGCTCTCCCTGAGCACTGATGGTCCAGGAGGCACCAGAGCAAAGGTTCCCTGTGGGTCCTCACTCATGGCTTGCCTATAAACCTGCCACACACATGGGGACACATCTATCAGCTGCACAGGAATCAAGGAGCTTCTGTGCAGACCTCCTCTCATTTAAAAAAATCAGCAGTATCTGGGGAGAGAAAAGAGGCCCCATGGGTCTTTTGACCAGCACTAGCAGGAGCTACCCTTGCATTTAGGGTACAAAGGTGCAGTCCCCTTCCAGCAGGAAGAGGAAACAGCCTTAATTTCCTTGTATCCGGGCTCGTCTAGTTAAGCTGCATTTTAGTTGTTTCTAGGAAATTGGTCTGCACTGTGTGATCATCACTGGGACACTGCACTGGGATTGATGCATGTAGGACTGGAAGCAGTCTCCTGAAGCAGTCTCCATAGATATTCAACACAGTCTGTGTCAAATAATCAGAAGTTTACTAATTTCTCCTTTACAACAATTCAGTACTTTTGTCCCAGTGGTGTGCCAGCTCCAGGGCTCTACCTCTTTTGTGTCAATTTTAGCAGAGGTTTCAACACTGCAACAACTCAATCTCAGACCAAGGCTAAATTTATCCTTGGTGAATTTATACACATTTGTATTGTGCCAACAGTGTCTGTCATATATAGATTTTATTTTTTCAGTTTGTCTGGAACAGAGTGCCCCTGTTCATGGAGTATCTTCCAAGAACAATAACAGGGATTTCTACTGGGCTTTAATCTCTGCATCTTCTGCACTTCAGAGACACCTGACATCCCCCCAGTGCTTTTATTCTTCTCTTTTGTTAGTGAGAAATAGCTGCCTTTTCAGAAAGAGATGGCACCTTTCTGGGACGTGAGAGTTAAGTGGGCAGTGCAAAACAGTGAGCTTGGGGACACTGTGTGTGGATCGGCACTCAGGGATGTGGAGGATGCAGGTGGGAAGAAGCCTGTTCCAAGAGAGAAGGAGCATGATTTGGAGTCACAGTGTTAAGGGGACCTGAGGAGGCTGTGCAGCTGTCACCTCCCTGGCCCACACCATGGCTGCTGTGCACACAGGTGTCTGCAGCACACCCAGTGCCAGGGAGCCAGGGGGGAGCTACAGAGTGATGTGATTTCATCTTCATGTCGGGCCCACTGCAGCTGTCAAACTATTTGTTGATCCAAAGCAGAAGAACAAATTACTTCATGGGGTGAGAGCTATCCAAGACCACTTTGCTGTACTACGCTCTCTCCTCCCCTACCCTTCTGCATTCTGCAGTCCACTGTGCTCCTACAGACCCAGGTTATCCAGGCTACCCAGCCCAAGAGCACAGCTGCCTCTCTCCTTCCTCTGCCCTCCTCCTTCTTCAGCCCCCTCTGTTTGGGTGGGATGTGAAAATTGAGTTTTCCTAGCAGACAGGAGCAGGCTTCCTCACCTGATGGAGAAGTGAGCAGTTCACACCTGGAGATCTCAGTGATGCCCACGAGCCTTGCAGAGAGATCTTAGGAAGGTTGTGTGGACATGAGACTTCCTCAGGCCCTGTTTGGGTGGCAGAGATGGCTGGGTGGAAAAATTCTGTTGGCACAGGTAACAGAGGGGAAGATGCACCTGGAGAGAAGGGGCTGGGAGGGACTGACAGCATCAAAAGAAAAGGGAGGAGAACAGAAATAGAAGGAAAAAAAAAAGTTGAAGAGTCCTCTGATTTTATTTTGTGCCTTTGCTGCTATTACACTGAGCAAAGTCTCAGGTCCAGTGAACAAAGGATATTCAGGAACATGCACTCCTGGCCAAGAAGCCTCAGTCTGGTGTTCAGACTAAGGATCCCACTTTTTGCACAAAAACCTGCACCAGATCAGGAAGACCTAACACAGCTCAGGCCAGCTCTGCTGTTGCTCTCACAGAGGAATGCTGAGCTATATTGCCTTGATTCAAGTATGTATTGCTGCCAGAGGACATTCATCCCAGATCCTGCAAGGCAAGGGATGAAGGGAGATAAATTAAATGGTGGTTTGGGAAAGCTGGGGACCACAGGGCACCAGGGCATGCTCAAGAGTAGAACTGGAGCACTTCCACCAAGGGCAGACGTGTGTTATGTGTTCCCTGAACCTTTACTTGGTCTCAGGGGGCAGCAGAGTTTTTCTGTGCTGAGTGTTCATCCAGCTGGCATGTCAGGAGACTCTGTCTCCACTCTCTTCTGACTGTGCACTGCTGGAAATGGAGATCAGCACTTTCACAGTATTGCACAGAGTCACGTCTGAGGGAAGATATAAAAACTAGCAACAAAAATGAAGGAACTGCTCCTCCCCCCATTCCTGAAGCAAATTAGCAAGCTGAAAGCTAATTCTTGGTTAATGTAACCCCAAGTCACATTATCTCTCCCCCTGGCAGAGGGAAAGCAGGAGAGAAACAGAGCTGAGCCAACCCACAGTTTCAGCAGACCTGGAGAATGAGAGCCTTGCTCACCTTTGCTAATTTCATGCTTTAGCCAAGACTGAACTGAGTCGAAAGGTGTATTCTCCATTTCACACAAGTAACTCTCCGGGTTTGTAGAGCCATCCTCACTGGATGCTGGAAGCAGGCATTCCCCCAGATTGTCTGCCCCAGTGGAGTCAGGGTTGTCCTGGCCATCCTGCTGGAAAAAATAAGCGAGGACAAAGTGAAATTTAATGGAAGATGATCAAGCAGACTTTTCAAAGCCTCAAGAAGAAGATTCTGATAATAACTTCAACCTAGCTAAGAGATGCTCAATTTTCCAGCCCAAATCGCCTTTTGACTAATTCAGAGGAAGTTACTAACAGTAGTGAAGAGAACTTTCAAATACATGTATTTTTTGTTCTCCTCAAATCCTATTCCACAATATGTCTCTATGGAGAAGCTCTTGAAAAATGACCAGAATTATATTGCTCAGCAGGGGACACCTGGATGAATACAGAACACCTGAAATGAGCAGGGGCATAAGTACAGCACAGGGTGTAGGATGCCCATGGCTGACTGAGGCTAACCTTGATCTCCTTAGGATTCAGCTGAGCAGTGTTTTGATTGTCTGACTCATCTCCTAGAAGGATGGAAGAGGACTTGTCTGAGTTGAGGGATAATGCTTCCATTTCAGCCAGCTGGACCTGCAGGAAGGGAAAGGAGCTGTTACAGGTCATGCCTGGAATCCACATTTCAAGCAGTCACACTGTTGATGGTGGATAAGTGAGAGCCTGTAGACCCAAAATCAATTTTAGGTTATATTCCTTGGATATATCAGGAGCTGCCTAACCCAGAACTGGGCTGGGCAGGAGAATTCACTTTTAAAGAAAGGTTGAATATATGATCTGCAAGCAGGCTGCTATTAGTCCATGCTCCTCTAGTGCCAGAATTGGAGGAACGAGTCCTGTGTCTGTCAGAGCGGTACAGCTGGCCCAAGGCCCTGCAAATAAAGCCAGGCAGGCAGAGGGGTCCCTCAGGCTGGTGACAGGGCAGCTGGCTCTGCTGAGGGATAAAGAGTGGACCCTTCTTTCTGAAGGCACCACAGACAGCCCTGCTTAAACATGAAGGTGCTTTCATTCCAAGGAAAGTCATGCCTTTTGCAATCCATGCCAGTATCATGCTTTTCATATTCTCTTACCTTCGTTACTGAAACCCTGTTCCTCTCCAGCTTTCCTGCATCTTGCCTTTCCCCTCTCCTCTAACCTACCCAAGATCTTACCTAACACCGTCTTCCATTCTGTTCTCCATCTCTGAACTCAGCCCCTCCCACACACCCACACTTGAGCTCTCTTGCTTTCTGAAAGGAAGTCTGACCATTGCATTTCTCTCATTCTTGTGCTTCAGCTCTGCTCCAGTCCCATGCCTGACCTTGCTTCATCTTTTGGCCTGCTTCATACCACATGTGCCCCTCTCCCATCCTTTTTCCTCCAAGCTTTTAAATCCCCTCTGCTTGACAACTCTTTCTCACACTGCCTGAAAAGCATATTTTTCTACCAGCCTAAGCTGTTAATCTGTCCCTCCTGTGCTTGGATTTCCATCACTGGTCTCTGGAGTGCCAGAAGTTTGCACCACCAGCAGCTAAGTCTTGAGAGCTGTATTCTGGGTTGTCTCAGTCAGAACAGCTTCTGGCCATGTGTTTGTGTTTGCAAGAGGCAGCTACAGCTCTTGCACCATGACAGCAGGTGAAACATTTGGAGAGATGACTTTCGAGCTGGAAGTTTAGTGGTTTCTGCCAATGCCAGAGACCGGAAGAGGTCTCCATCTGAGGGATAATGAACTTTAAACAAACAGAATGAAAACCTGAAGCTGGATTTAAATAAAGTGCACAAATGACATCCTTATTTGAGGTGTTATTCTGACACAGGAACATGGTGCCGTTCAACCATGGAGAGAGCCCAAAACCAACAACTGCTCCTGAGAGCGCGAACGCACAGAGAGCCCACAATGAACTTATGCCAGGGATGCTACACGGGCACCAGTCAGCAACAACTCCTGCAGAGAAGCATAGTCTTCATTCATGCCACTTAATGTGTGTACTCATCTATTACTCTCCCAAGTGCCTGCTACACCAAAGCAGGCTTACAGCTGTGCTTGTAGAGACGCGAACATGACATGTGGTAGCATCTGTGACTACCTTTGCCATCCATAAAGAAGGATTTCAACAAAAGCCAGAACAGTCTTTTTGTCACTGAACCACTTGCTTGAAAATTCTGACCACCCTGAGATCTACATAAAACCCACAGTCAACAATGTCATAACCTAAATAAACTGCAGGTGTGAAAACATATTTCACTGGTGCTCACTGACAAACTCCTACTGTGGCTAAACACACTTCAGACATCCATGTAGAGAAGTCTGTCAACCATCCCAAGAGTGAAAGGATAGAAATGGCAAGAGAAGAGTTTAGCACCATGAAAAAAGGAGGTTCTGATCTTTTTGCTTCCCTTACAGCAGAATATTTTTAAATCTGCTGACTAAAGATGAGGAACAAAAAGACAATTTTAATTGCAGTGAGGAAGAAAGGGCTGTTGAATAGATCCCAATCCATGAAACCTGCCAGGAGCATCAGCCTGAGATACTGAACAATGCACACGCATCCCTTAGAAAACAACTACTTGCAGATATATCTTTAGGAACAGACCCACGATCACAACAATCCTTAATTGTACAAATAATTGGTTTGAAAATTAAGTATCAGGAGCATAATTGGAAAACCACTGAGCACTTCTGCTCAATGACACAAAAAGCTTAGCACATATTAACATTAAATGTTGTGTCCATCTGCTGTGCTCATCATCTTGGTGAATTGAACTACCAATGAAATTGGAGGGGACATTTCTACCTAATATGTGATTTTTGTCAGAAGGGTGGTTTAAGGCTGATTGGGTGGACAGTAAGCATATTGTTTTTTTCTAACACACACACACTTAAGAGCACTGGATAAATAGTTTTGCCTATATAAATTGCTGTCAATTGCTTCTGGGACTGTACAATTCAGTCTGTGTACAATGCTCATTTGGGTATGTTGATGTACCAGAGTACAGTATAATTTAATGACTCTGTGCATTGGTGATGTTAGCTATGACTCCATGTAGTGATTTACCATTTAAATTTCCTCAGTTTCTTTTTTCTACTTTGAAATATGACGAGAACATCATGGTCAGTCCTGGCTTAAAATCCTAAGGTATCATTTTGACTCATATAATCCAAAATAAAGCATTTGTGTTTTATTACTAAACCCGTTCTTGCATAGGTAAGTTCTTTTCAATTCCACATTTTAGATGTATTGAAATATCATTTTTGAAAGCAATTTATGGCTCTATAACACCTATTAGAAAGTATGATCTAAGAATAATTTTTCAGTTGTGATAATTACATCAAATTCTTTGCTCTGGCTGTGGGCTGCATTTGAAGATTTTGCTAATCTAGCTTCTTTGCTGGAAAGGTAAGAAAATGGGTTGTTGTCTTCACTCGTAGGCGGGATACTGAAGACTATCTGTGAGGTTTTCAAATGTAACAAACTAGCTGCAAATGACTTGACTTGGGGGCAATCATTCTGGACTGCCTTAGACCTCATTTGCTGAGAAAACTGAGCACCAATTGCTGAACATAAAGACTTAAGCAAAGCAGTGAAAATTGCCTTTAATTGAAAACTAGTTATTTGGTTGCATTAATGCAGAATTCATTTGCAAAGTGTCTCAATAAGGATAAACTACAGCAATGTTTGCATTTTGATAGTTTCAAAAGGAAGCAATGGGGAAAAGCAGACAGCTGAGAAACTGAAAAAATATCAGAGCATCAGAACTAGGCATCAGAGAGCAAAAAAAATATTGCTTTCTTCAAACATGCATAGAATGACCTGCCAATAAGAGTTCCTTCCCCAAGTTTCCCTTGTTTCTTTTTAAGCTATAACAACATATCCACTCAGTTACGGGGAAAGAGAGGGTGAAGTTTGCCACTGATGTACCAATTTCAGAAGAGCCACAATACTGCTACAAGTCTGACCACACAAAATCAGAGCACCTACATACAATAAAATTATTTCAGAATCAAATTAGTTCTGCTACTCACCTAACCCTTCCCAGACTACTTTGCTCCTCCTATTTTTTCACAACCCGAAAAGACGAATTGCTTGGAAAGGAGTTTTCCAGAGCCTCTACCAACTTTAGCAGCTCAAGTCTAAGCCATTTGGTCCTGCTCTTAGCCCAAAACCCATTTGTCAGCTAACAAACTTTTTCAGTGGGCTCACTTTTATTTAGTTTTTGCTCAAACTAATTAACTGGTTTTCAACACAAACCAATCCTTGCTCAAAAACTCTATTCAACAAAGCATTTAAACATGTGCTTAACTGATTGGCCTCAATAGGGAATAAGCAAGCACGTGCTTAAAATCAGGACAAAACACAAGCTTAAATCTCCCACTGAATTGCTCCTGAGTGATCTCATTGGGGTGAGATCCTTAGAGTCCTCTATCCAATGTGAGCCTGAACCTAGACTTTTCTTGCAGAATGGAACACAACAAGAGCTGCCAAGGGATGCCTTCATAGTAATTTCTCTACAGGTGATTCAGTCCCTCCTGACACGATTCCTGTCACATCTCACTTTTCCACCACCTCAAACATCCACGTGTGGCTGAGGAGGGCAGGCCTGTACTAGAGGCAGTACCAGCACTTCACAACAGATAACAAACACAGATCCACAAGCTCTACTGTCTACACAATCTACAGCGAGGAGCACACATGGGATGACCTGCGGGCCCGTGGGTGTGCAGGTCTGGGGGGAAGAGTCCCCTCACACATCCTCGTACGCAGGTTACCTCTTGCTTGTCATGGTTACACTTCTCGCACATGGCCGGCGAGGAGTAATGATGGAAGACGGAGCCCGATAGGTTATCGATGATCATTAACTCCCCGTCGAAGGAGTCCTTAATAATTAAAGAGACACTGTCCAGCCATAAGTTCTCCTAGGGGACAAGAAAGGGGGGAGGATGGGAGAGATCATTTTAAGAATGTCGAGTTTTTTGCTTTCAAGTTTCATGTGAATTTGGGGTTGGGTTCTCCACCCTGACTCATCTGGAGCAGCATCTTGCTCCACAACGTGTGTAAAGGTGCCAGAGTTCAATGAAAAAAAAAATAATAAGGAGGGACAGTCTTCACTCACTTTCAGTGCTCACGTCTCCCTTCCAGCTCTGCTGGAGTCACTCACTCTTGATCTGCCATTTCTCCTGCACTCTTCTCCTGAGCTCCCCTCTCAAATTTGCTCCTGTCACACCTTTAGCTGATCTGCTCCATCCCTCCTCTGCTGGCCCTCAGGTTCCTACACCATGATGACAATGAACAGGACACACTGCTGTTATAGCCTTGTCCCTACATGATCCTATCAACTCAGAAGTCTACTGCTGAAAGCAAACCTTTCACCCTGAGGTGGAAGACTCTGCTACTGCTAAGCCCTGAATCATCTGAGCTGCCCAGCTAATGCCCACAGCTCCTTGCTGCAGTCTGGTTAGTAAGTTCAAAGGTGTACTCACCTGGGCTGGAGAGTAACATCTCATGCACAGATGTCCTTCGGGTTCTGTTCTACCACCTCCTCCTCCTGTTCCTGCTCCTTTTCCCTGTCCTGAATTTGGAGAGCCTGACTTGTGGGAGCACAGCCCGTGAGTAATTTCCATCTCAAGCTCAGCATCCATCTCTGCATCCTCCTGGGCCTCCTTGTTGCTGTCGTCGAGATGTTTCATGAGCACAGCTACCACCACGTTGATGAGAACAAACTGGGCTGTGAGCACAAAGCTGACAAAGTACAGTGGGGAGATGAACTGCAGGTTGCTGAGACAGCTCCGGTCATCGTGGCTGCAGTCACGCAAGGTATCCTTGAGGGGAAGTTGGGATTGAGAAGGAACCATGGAAGGAAGGAAAGACTAAAGTAAGAACAGAAACTTGGCTGTTCTCTCTGTCAAAAAAACACTGATGCTAATGGAAAGAACAAGGCAGACACTTCTCTCACCCCATGTCTTTTGGCATAATTCCCCAAAGAATCTAGGATACTCTCTGTTCATATACTGTTTGCTTCAGAGAAAAACCATCCAAAGGCATATGAAGCAAACTTTCAGACCATGACATGTTGCTGCCACCATAGCCAGACATATATAAACAAGACCAAAAATGAGCAGGCTGGTACTGCCTTCTCCCATCTATTCTCAAAAGCACCATTTGTGATGAAAGAACTTTTCCTTTCTCCATGTCCTCTGAAGGAAGTATTTATTTTGTGTTTTCCTGGTAGCTCTGCAGATGAGTGCCATTGTCCAACACACATGTCGTGTGCAGTCCTGACTACACTGGATAGTCCCTCAGCCTAAATGATTTTCTTGTTCCTCCCAAGGAAAATTGGCACTTTTCTCAATCAGATGTCTCCAGGACTAGAAGAGCCCAAGGCATGAGTTACCATAGTGGGGAGAGAGACTCTGGACCAAGCAGGGACCTTATCTAGCAACCCAGCTTCTGTGTTCTGTTCCCCTTCCCTTTGCTAGCCCAACCTCTGCTGAACAGACCACACATCAGAATTTCTCTTTCCCCACAAATTGGAGATCCTTGCCTCCAAGTCCCAGTTACCTTCATGATCCC
The DNA here is from genome assembly GCF_027579445.1 of Ammospiza nelsoni. Classification (NCBI taxonomy): domain Eukaryota; kingdom Metazoa; phylum Chordata; class Aves; order Passeriformes; family Passerellidae; genus Ammospiza; species Ammospiza nelsoni. Next base: position 49,818,774 of record NC_080637.1, read on the forward strand.
ATTCCAATTGTCACCCGTGGACACCTGGAAAAGTGTGAGGAAGGCCATCCCAAAGTTCTCAAAGGTGGCATGGCGGCTCATGCCCTCACAGGGGTTCTCATCGTTGCACACTGAAAAACAAGGGGAGTGCAGGGCACAACACTCAGGAGAGGACACACTACCAGCCCTGAGACCAACAACATGGACTCACAATCTGAAGAGCTCAGGTAGTGAATGGTGTCAGCACCCTGCCCAACAGTTGGCTGTTAGCCATCAGTATGGAATTATCCCTGATGGCCCAGCTCCAGGATATCAGGCAGTGTAACTGCTGCTCAGGGGGATCCTCCCAGCATGTCATTGTCCTGCCTTTCTTCTTGATCAATATTCCATGGCAAGAGATGTAAATAAGATTTTACAAACTTCTTCTTGTAATCTTGAATGCAATGTTAGGGACAGAGTGCAGGAAAAGCAAATGTTTAAGAATGTAAGAGAAAACGGAGGCTGCTCTTATTTTGTTAGCCTGTTAGGATAACAGTTTAGAGGGAAATTCCTCTTACATCAATTATGCATAAGGGAGAATGAAGTGCATCCAATAACTCAGTCCCTTAATTGAAGAGTTCTGATTTTGAGAAACCCTAACCAACATGTCTGTGGCTCACACTGAAGCATGGCCTGCTTGAGACTTACCCAATTTTCCAAAGAGCTCCACTCCTAGAGCAGCGTAGATGAAAAAGAGGAGCATGAAAAGGAGTCCAAGGTTTCCCACCTAAAAGCAAAGGCACCATCAGCCTATCCCAAAGTCTATTTCATCTGTACAGAAAGTGTTTCTGCATTTCCAGGTCTGAAGGAAGTGAAATCCCGGTATACAAATGCAACCAAACAATTGCTCAACAGTTGAGCAATGTTCAGTAATGGATCCAGTTGCCATCAGGGCTGGGGGAGGAGCAGGAAGGTGGGAAGAGAAGGCATGGAAAAATTAAGGACTTAATGGGTTTTTTGAAACACCAAACGGTTTCTGGTCTGAATGCATGTGGTCACTGGGCCTACGTTAGGAGCATCACTTCAGGAATCTAATTTAGTCATTGCAACTGCTGTGCCATCCAAATTCAGGAGAGAAATAAATGATTCAGCCCACCCACTCCCCTGGACTGCCACATCCTGGCTCCCTATATACTCACTGGAAGGAATTATTTCTGATGACTAAATTAGACACCATAGTAAATGCTGTGAAAGCACACTGCTGGGTCTGTGTCTACAGGGCGTTAAGAAAAGGAAGTTAATAAAACTTAGCTAAGGACTACATTTCCAAAGGGCTCTTTAAAATTAAAGCTGTATTCACTATTAAGAATTGCTGCAGTGTAACAAAGACAGGAAGGGAATTGAAACAGGACAACTTGAGATGCCTTGTATGCCATTAGCAAGCCAAAATCCCTGATTTGAGTCTGTGCTCTAGGAACAAAAAGAGAAAGGTCAGGAAGAGGAGAAAGTGCAAGGGAAAGGACAGCTTATTTTAAACTACTTCTTTTGGCAAAGCCAATAAATCTTAGAGAATAATATTACAGATGATTCAATTGTCCCCCGAAGACCCGGTGTATAAAATATGGAGACTAGATTCATTCTTTTAACGCTGAAACTGGTGGATTTTAGACCTTGAAGTTCAGATTTTTATATAAGCAACTATAAGTATGAAGGGATTTTTTTATCCCTGCTACACAACTTTATTAATCAAAGCGAACCTGTTATAGGAAGCAGCAAAAGCTAGTCAATAGGAAGTCATAGGCTTTGATACTGGAGGGATTAAGTACTGCTTGTTATTATCTTCCAGGGAATACCTAGAGACCAAACTTTCAGATATTTGCTTGCTTTGAGGCAGGTATTACTGACCTCCAAAAAACCTGGCTTACAAACTTGGTTAGCAAAGGAGCATCAGGCAAATGGGAAAAATCAAAAATGAAAAAGTATGGAACAATATACTTGTGGTTTTTGGCTAGGACCAGAAACAGAAACTCACAGGTCCCAGCTGTGTTCTTTGCCATCTTGAGCAAAGCACTTTACTGTCTGATGACTCTGTTTTTCTGTCTACATGACAGGGATATGAATATTTCTTCCTCTCTTATTTATTATCTGTATTTTGGGGGTAGAAGTTGAATCTCATCATTTAAGTCCAAATATATTGCAGTGTCCTCTTACCAACAGTTTCTGGATACTATTTCTTAATATCTGTGTGCATTTATCTGGGTTTCAGAATAAACATGCCACAGACATGCAGACACTGGATCTGAAGACCTGCTCTGTCCCAGATCCTTTCCTGAGAAAAATTGTCTGTTGTGGCTCCTGGAATGGAAAAGAGCAAGGTGCAAAGAAGCTGCACTGAGCCAGTCTGTGGTAGCAGAGCTAATAAAAAACTAATAAAAATTTACATTCCATATCTGCCTGCACTAAGACCATCCTTTATCTCCCCTTCCTTCTATTGTCCAGTGTATCTCAGCCCACAACTATCCTGAATGATGTTGTATATCCTACAAATGAATTATTAATATTGTTGTTATTACTATTATTATAATGAATCACAAATAAATATTGCTTAATAAAAAGCATGGAAGACCAGACAGAGCTCAGGATCCATAAAAGATCACAGAGTTTCCTTTTCACTTTTGTGCCATCATATTCCACTAATTCAGATTGACATTTATTGTCACCCACACCAGAAGTAAATTCCCTGGGTAACTACTCATGCTGTTTTCAGATTGATTCCCAGCTCATCATCACTCACCAGCACTGGCACATTAGCTGATAAATCAACTGACAAATGCCTGTGCATTTTGATATCACGCAGCAGAGCTGCCTTCTCAGGGCCTGCCAAGGGACCGGTCTGATGTATGATCGGCAGAGCCACTTGGTGCCATTACTCCTTGCTTAACAATTCTCCCCCAACTACCCAAAAGGAAGGGGACCAGACTCCCTGACTGCTCATCCATCACGGAGGATGCTCACAGTGGGCTCGAAGCCTGTGTAAAGCATGGTGTCAGCATCTCGTTTGGGAGCAGCTGCCACTCACAGCTCATGAGATCCTTCTGTCTCGATGTCTTGCAGCAGACACTTAACTGCCGGCTGTGTGAGCCACAACACAGCGTGTCACTGCTTCTCATGCATGAGCTGCTCAGAAACACAAAGGGATCCAAGAGGAGGAAAGAAGAAAAAATAGGAAGGGGGAAGCACTGGCTAGAAAAGGAGTGCAAATGAAAAAGGAGGGAAAAGGTGACACATTCGGGGACGGGTGAGAGCTGCAGTGATGGAAAGATGTCCTTTCGTCCTGAAATGGCTTCCAATCATTCTTTCCTTCTTATGGAGAGGGGAGAAAGGAGCCAAGGACTAGTTGCAAACAGTTAGACACTAGCTAGGCATGATGGGAAGAAACCTACCCTTATCCAGGGGTCAAGCCTTATTTTTTCACATGCTGGAGAAGAGAGATGTGAGGTGAGCTGTAACCCCAGGAAAGACACAAGAACTTGGACATGACCTGCAGGCAGTTGCCTACACACCACTGTAGACACCACCTCTGAGACCCCACAAGAATCAACCCTTTGGAAAAAGGGACAGAAGAGGAGAGTCTTTTTGGAAAATGTTTTACCTGTGGCAGGGCCTGAACAACTGTATCCAGCAGCGCTCGCATTCCTGTGGCCATCTTCAGTAGCTTCAGGACTGCCACAACAAGCACAAGAGAAGTGTCAGTCAGACTGAGCTCAGAGGCATCCTTTGTGTGACTTACTAATAACAGTAGCACAAGACAGATGTCCTGTATCTCGTTCCCCTAGAAAAACTGGATTTTCCCCTCATTTCTCTTCTTGCTTTTGATGGTACAACCCCAGTTGTTCCTTCTCTTCAAGGTGACATCCTTTTTACTAAATATTTTCTTTCTGCCACCCATGTCTGTTGGGTTGCTTCTGCTTCACCCAGACACTCCAGCCACATGCTTCTTCCCAGGAATGTGTGTCCTAATTGTCCTTCTGCTTTGATTTTTCCTTCCATCACTTTCTCTCCCTTCAGCCATTGCTGTTATGCCATCTTGTCACACCTTGGCCACCCCCTTACCTCACAAATTTCAACCTGCTCAGTGGCCTCTGCTCCCCACACCACTACTATAGTTGCCCTAGAAATGAGTAACAGAGAAAGTTCAGCTCTCACATGATCTGCCCACCCTCCCAGTGTTTCATCTCCCAGGGAACCAGAAAGCCTGAGCTTCTGGGCTATCCTAGATCCTAGAATCCCTGCTGGGATGTGATGAAGGACACCCCAGAGGCTCCTCAAGGGCTGGGGACAGGGCAAGCTCACAATTTTACAGCCACTGCTCAATGAGTCGTGGCACCAAGCTGCACTCAATGGCCACATGCACTCTGCTCTGGCCAGCATCTCTCTCACCCCGGGCGATTCGCAGCACCCTCATGATCCGGATGATAGTGGGGTTAATTGGGAGAGCAGCGTTGATTTCAATCTCTTCCAATGTGATGCCCATGACAGACAGCAGCACAATGGCCAGATCGAGCTGGTTCCACCTTTAGGAGAAAAATTGAACAGAATAAACGAAGATAGAGTTTTTCCATTTTCCTGAAAAAGAAAGGTACTTGTCTCCACTTCATCCTAAACATTTCCTTACGCATGAGTTCAAGGCCCGCTCTGAGTCAGCCTATATGGGCTTTTCCAGAGAAACAGAGATTCACTTTGCACACACCCTGAGCAGCCAGAGGCAAGCCAGGCTGATTTTAAAGCATGGAGCTGTGTTACTATGGCGCTACGCTTTGACTAATGGGCTCAGCTTTTTACGGCCTTGCTACCTTGAATCAACTTTGCTATATATGTTCTGCGTTTGCATGCTCACAGTTTGCCTCAAGGGCAGGAAAAAAAATGTCTCGCTCTAACCTCATCTCCTTTGCTTTCTAGCCTAACCAGCAGACTGCAACCAAGAGGCAATTTTTGGACAACTCTTGCTATTGCCTAGGCATTGCACCTTGTGGAGGATGAGGTGAGGTCCATGCGGTGCAGAACTGGGAGGCAGTCAGAGCACTCTGCCACCATTTCATGGTCTAAATAGGGCACCATCCCCAAACTTCTACCCCAAACCCAGCTGTCCCACAGCCACAGCTGACAACCCTCTGCTCACCTGTCTTTGAAGAATCGTCGCAGACCAAATGCCACCAGCTTGAGGACTGCCTCAAACACGAACACAGTGGTGAACAGGTAGTTGCAGTATTTGAGGGCGGTCTCCAGGGACTGCCACAGAAAGACAAGGAAAAGAATTGAGGCAAAAGCAACATTAAACACATAACCCCCCTGTGTGGGGGACTCTCCTAAATGTCACGAACTCATCCTGGGTGCAGAAGCTGCCCCAGATATTTGTGGTGGGGTGGGGAAGTGGCCCCACGCTTCCTACCTACTTGAATGTGGAGGTCGCCTACTAAGGGCAACCACCATCCAGCCCCTCTGCTCATCAGAGATGGGACCAGTTCAGAGGATCAATTACTGCTCCTTTCTTCTGTACTGTTCAGCATAATCAGGAGGAAGAGGCTATTGCAAGAGAATCCACAAAATGCCATCAGGCTTTTCTTCTGCCAGTAGCCTGTGCCACCTCAATGACCATTGTTAATGGCACTGGCATAGCTATCAACCAGGAGTGAAGCACAGAGGCTACTCTGGGTGTGGATTCAGGTCATCTCTGCTGTGCCTCGGTCTGGTGCCAGCACATCACATCTCTGAGCTGTTTGATTTCTGGTTCTTTTACATGCTGCCCCTTCATGACCACCAAGAACCAGTGTGAGCAGTGGGCAGCTTTTGGTGGCATTTTGTACTGGAAGGGTTTGAAGTGCTTTGAGAAGATTGTTTAACAGAGCCTGACAGCAGGCTGGCTTGGGTGGAGCTGTGTTCCAGGGAAAGGAGCTGAAGAGTAAGGAAGACTAGTGACTTGTTGAGGAGCAAACATCTGATGTGAGGACACCAACAGATAAAAGTTTAGAGTTCCTGAAATATAAAAATGGGTACCATCTAGGGAAAGATGAGAGCTGGGCAGTTGGGCAAGGTGGGCAGGAAACAGGAGGAGCCTGGCAATAGATTTTAATGAGGAGAGATGCAACCCCTGATCAAAGCCTGAGTTACCTCAGACATTCTGTTCAGACACCAGAGCTGTCACCTAAACCAAGGGTCTTCTGAAGAGAAAACTGAAATGTTGCTGGGCAGATGTCATGATGAATGCTCTATCTACATATGGAAGTAAAAGGCTCCTTTGATATGTGCAGTACACATTTTTCCCACCAAAAGAATCTGCAGCTTTGCCGCAACACTGAGAGGTACATGGTCTGTACTCAAGCAAAGTGAAAAACTTATTTGGCCTCCAAGGTGCTGTATTTGGAACCACACCCTGCAGCTCAGAGAGGCCCTGCTCAGCACTTTGGCCCTGCAGTTTTTCTTATGAAGAAAAGGTGGCTTGGTAAAGATGGACCATCCCATGACATGTAACCAGCCCCTCTGGTTCTCTCAGCTGAGGCCACATAGCAGGGGAATTGGGCTGACATTTGGAAATCTGATGCAAAGCCTGAAGTTCCCAGGACACTGCTGCTTCCACCACTCCTATTAGGAACAAGGGAAAAATAAAAAGCAGAGCAGGCAGCTAAATTTGGGTGACCCACATATCCACTTACTAATATAAAGCACAGAGACTTATTGCACCATGCTTTCTAGGGGCTTGACTTTTCCTCAGACACTTTCTCTCTATGGATTTTAATGGATAACAAGTGTCTGAGTAGGAACTACCTTTCTGGATACACATGAAAATCTTCACACAAATTTGCCTACTACAAAACTAATTCCTACAAAACTTTAACAGTAGTTTTTAGAGACACCCAAGTGTCCTATTTATGCTGGTGGGCAGCGGTCACCAGAGAGCTGTACCAAAATGAGTGTCTGGAGGCAGGACTTATCTCCATGATCTCACTCACCACAGGTTGGTTATAGTGCTCCAAGGACATAGTGACCACGTTGAGGCAGATGATGAAAGTGATGAAGATGTCCAGGTAGTGGCTGGTGCAGACCGAATGGATAAGGAGGCGTATGTGGCAGTAGGTAGCATAGTACGGCAAACGCTGTGCCTCTTCAGTGGAAAGAGGGATGTGGGCAGAGTTAGGAAGAAATCAGAAGAAAGAGAGAAATAGGTAAGAAACACTGAGAAGGGAGAAGGTGTAAGCTTGGTGATAGGCATTGAAAGAAATTGGAATGTAGTTAGGAGAGAGAAAAACCAGAAAAAATAGCTAAAGGACATAGGGAAGAGGGGGAAAAAAATTAAAAACAACAACAACAAACAAAAAACCCAAAAAAAGTCACCAAAAGAAGAAATGGGGGAAAATATATAGGAAAAAAGACAAAGAACAGAATACTAGGAAAAAAATCTGTTAGACTGTGTTTGTGGGAATGGTGCTAAATCAGCATTTCATGTCTTGACAAATTAAGATCACTCTTGATAAAAGGGAGCAGATGGTTCAAGGAGAGGCCCTGGGGTGTTATAGGAGAGAAGGGCAAAACTGGAGCAGAGGAAAGGAAAGCATGCCCATAGGCTGTGAATGGAAGTCTGGGTAGTAGGGATGATTTCCAGGAGCAAGTATGCTTCAGCAATTTTTATCTAAAGGTAACACAAAACAAGACAGAAACACTAGGAATAGGTTTCCTTCACCACAGAGGGTTTTAGATCCCAAGGAGTGACACTGCCACACTGGGGTCACTGGGACACAAAACACAGGGGTCTTCCTCTTTTTTTTTTCCCTCTTATTAAGATTTGGGTTTAAACACAAAGAATGGTCTGTCCAGGTTCTTCTTCAACCACCAGCTGACCTGCAGGAAGGCCAGGTGGGACTCTACCCCAAGCACAGGAAGCGCATCAATGTGTGCATGCCCCATGCCAACAGTGCTTGTCAGCATGTGCACAGGGGTGTTTTTGGTATGTAATCTCCTGAGGAGCAGGGTGCTAAAACCCTTCCTCAGTGCCTTCCCTGGAGTCCTAGCAGACCTCCTCAGCCACCCCTCTTCCCCAGACCACCCCAGTGAGGTGTGTGGTGACACAGCAGTGGTGCGGGGAGGAAGGCTGAGAGCATGGCCATGAGCGATGGATTTTGGAGACCAGCTCATTGGGAAAGAAAAATAAGAGGAAAAGGTTTTTCTCAGAAAACCTTGGCCTACGAACCAACCAAACACTTAGGCTGTGCCTTACTCCTTCGCTTCTTCTCCAAGCGTCGCAGGCGCTTCTCCTCCCGCCGGCGCGCCTCCTCAGCCTCCTGGTGCTGCCGGCACTTGTGGAAATTCTCCACCACCACCCCCACGAACATGTTGAGCACAAAGAAGCTGACGATGAGGAGAAAGGAGATGAAGTAGAGTAGCATCCAGGGGTTGTTGTTGATCACTGGCTGGAGTGGGAGGAGAACAGAGGCAGACATTGTCTTAGCAGTAGAAGAATAGGAATGCAGTGGGTGGCAGCCCAACAGATCCTGCTTTACAAGGTACTGAAATAACCATGAGTGGGCCTGGAGGGAGCCAGCATGCCCAGAAAGACACATGCCATTATTATTTCTTCATTACAAATAGATAAAGGCCCACTGACCCTACCACAGACACCCCACAGCATAGCCACAGCTACACCTTCCTGCATGGACTAGACAAGGCCGTGGACCTGACACCTTGCAAACAGGTGAGCAGAGAATTCAGAAGAGGTCTGGAAGGGACTCTTGGTTTGAGGGAGGTACTGAATCAGGATGTTAAAGGATGCTTCTGCCTTACAGGCACAAGGAAAGTGAAAAGGTCCTTTCACAAGAAAGTCCATGTACCTGCTGGTCAACAGCCACAGCATCGAGTCCATTATACATAATATTGACCCAACCGTCCTTGGAAGCCAGAACAAAGAGGGACATCAGAGCCTGCAACATATAAAGCAAAACTGATGTGGAGCAGGTGCATCTGGCAGGCAGAAAAAATTATTGTGTGTTTATGCTCTAACACACACAGCACTGCAATACTCTTCCTGTGTCTCTGCACACATCAAAACCTTCTCTTTCCCTAATGGAGGACAGGGACAGGGTGCAGCCAGACCCACCAGAGGAGAGAGTTTGTGAAGAACATCAGCTTCATGGCAGGAGAAAAGAGAAAATCAAGCTCTCTGCTGCCACCACTTTTCTTTCCCACTCATCTTGTAAGTATCATTTTGATACCAACCAACTAGTGACACAGCTTCTGCATGGGCATGCATGCTAAATAACTGCCCCTTCTGGCTTTCTAGGCACTGCATCTGTTCCCTGGGGAGGAGACAAACCCTGTGTTGGGTTCCCATCAGAGGGGGGCAAACTCACCTGTCCCAGGTTGTCGAAGTTGTACTTGTGGTGCACCCACTTGTAGTTGGCTGCCACGCAGTCAGACCGGTTGGTGATGTTCCTGATGTCGACTCCCAGGCAGTGGTAGAACTTGCCCTTGAAAAGCTGCAGGAGGGGAGTGACCCCATCAGCCCCTTTTCCCACAGGGTTCCCCATGCTCCCTGGGATCTACAGAAGCTGCCAAGATGCTGCATGGCCTGCAAGACCGCAGGCCACATAGAGCTTGACATGGTGTCCCTGTCCCATGACAGGGACACCACCAACACAATGTGCAGTACAGGCTCAACCATTGCAAAGGAGGCAAGACCACCCCTGTAAGTTCACACTCGGCTTTTCAGCCTTCTCCATTGCTCCAGGGCAGCAGTGACTGTAAGCCCACCATCTGACAGCCCTTAAGGCAGCCTTTCTGGGTACAAAGGGAAAAAGTAAAATATCTTCTAATCACTCCCTTAGAGTAATCTTCACTCCCTGCTTCCCAGTTACTGAAAGTGCTGATGGGAAAAGAAGATCTCATCTGAGGGTAAAGAACCAGAAAAAACATCCTCTTCTTCTCATATATATTTTTTCACAAAGCTGCACTGCACTTCTGTGACTCTTCTGCCCAGGGCTCTTTTCCCCATATGGAAGGTACTGGATTGTGCATTTGTACAGATGCATCAGAGCAAACTAAGTATAGCGCATTCCCTGAGATGGAAGTAACGCCCACGCCCTTGCTCCTCTGCAATGCAACAGCCAAAAATAAGGAGGATTAAATTAAAAAATTAAAGAAGTTTGTGGGTGGATTTAGGGCTCAGAGTGAGGGGGAGAAGGAGAGCTGACTGGTGGCAGGGTTCATGTGAGCAGGCACTGAGCTGCTTGCCCTTGTGGGGAGACATGGGTGGGTCCAGGGAGCCCTGTGCTGTGCCAGCCCTGGGCTCACGCTATGACACTGACCCAAACCCTGACCCAGCTGCTGCCAGGTGTGAGCACTAACTCCTCTGTCTCTCGTGTCCAGCAATGCCTGCACTTGCTGAGCACCTGTCTGTGCTTGCCAAGGGCTGTGTCATTATGGAGATGACTTGTGGAAGAAGGTAAACACAGAAAATTCACTGACTTAGCTGTCTCTCCTGCTCTGCTTGGCTCCCTGTGTCTGTTATAGGACCAGGGGGTACAGATGCCCGTGGGGTGGGGGCTCAAGGGCTGTTTGATGGACAGTAACAACCTACCTGCACACCCAAGATGCCAAAAATGATGAAGAAAGCACAGCAGATGAGGACAATGTTTCCTATGGGCTTGAGGGAAGAAATGAGGGTCTCCACCACCAGCTTCAGACCAGGGGCTCTGCTGATGACTCTGGTAAGGAAGGAAGGGGAAGGATGACAGAGGGACAGGGGAGGGAAATTTGACCTAACCTAAGCATTTTCAGCAGCAGCAGACTCCTGTCTCCATGGGCAGTGACCCCTCAGTGGAGATCCCTCCCCCATGATCAAAAGGCCTTCTCTCTCCCATGGATTTGTTCTTTGATAAGGTACCTCCAGCATCAGACCCATATGGCTAAGGGGGACCTCCTTGTGGCCTATTGCTTATTAAAGACCCCACTTTGGCTGGGACAGCTGGGTCTGACCCTGGGACCCCTCCTGGGGGTAACCAGTGGGAGGAGGGGGCCAAGCAGGGCTCGGTGGGGTTCTGACCGGAGGGGACGGAGGGTGCGCAGCAGCCGGAGCACTCGCAGCACGCCCAGGATTTTGGCACCACCAGCAGAGGCCACTGAGACCACAATGTCAATGAGAGACACGAAAACCAAGAAGCCATCCAAGATGTTCCAACTGCTGCGGAGATAAGCCTGGTCCCCAAAATACAAGCCTAGAGAGACCACCTGGAAGAGAGGGGAGAGAAGAGGGGGTGAAATGGCTCCTATGCTACCTGATAGAGGGCAACTGTGGAGAGAATGGGAGGAAGGGGAATAGTTATCAACTCCTTATGACACTGAAGTGTCATCTCATAATCTTTTCCTTTCACCTGGATGTCTGTGAAGGAAAACACCTTTTTTCTGCCTCCCTGAGTAACACAACACTGTAGGAGATACACAGGAAATCTTTCCCTGCCACACCAGAGGCTTGGGGAAATTCTCCCGGTTCAGAGACCACCTGGGAGGTAAAGTCAGGCACCAAATCCATACTTTGGCTCTTAAAGGGGTAATTTGTTTGTAAGCAGTTCTCAAAAACAGTGGGTGCTACAGAAATTGGTGGTCATGGGGAGATATTAACATCCTCCAAATCACAGTAAAAATTCAGATATGAATTTTAGGGCCTTAACTTCCAGCACACAGTTTTAGGACTTTTCCCCAAATATGAGAAAGGAATAACAAGGTTTTCTGATTGTTGCAAAGTATTTTGACATCTATTGAATCATTATCTCAACTTGGAACATGTCATTAATATTGTTGTAATGTCCCCCATTCTTGCTCCAGGAGAAAGCGAACGGACATTTGACATCATTACAAAATCCATACTTGAGTGCCAGCTATCCTTCATGAATACTAAGATCCAACTGGATCTAATGCCTGCAATAAATATCTCCTCTATTCCTAACAAGACAGGACTGAACTCCAGGCAGTATCTGCCTTTATAAAGGTAGAGGGAAGGACTGGCACACCAAAAAGATGAACACATTTTAAAAGGGTGCTGAGCAAACACAAACAGTGTTTGACACTGGAAAAAGGCTCTGAGCTGTTCTCCAGTAACTTACCTTCAGTGTCATCTCAGCTACAAATATTGCTGTGAAAATGTAGTTGGACACAGTGAGAAAGATTCTTTCCTAGGAAAAAAAAAAAAAAAAAAAAAAAACCAGAGAAAGACCTTAAATGTATTTTTACTACTTCTTGTTACTCTGTCAGTCCCCTCTGATGATCTTGATATTTCTGCATTCCTGTGAAGGGTCTGAAAGTTGATGAAAAAAGGGAGATGTTCTTGGCAGAGGTCAGTGATAGGCAGCTTTCAGCTCATATACCTTGGCTGGGACAGGATCCTATGCAGCTCTGCCAGACCATAGTGGATGGGATTTTTTTGCATCCTGCAGATCTGGTTTCAAGGCAGCCTCTGCCCTTTTCTGTCAGTGCTGCTCAGGCCTAACCTGCTGCACTGACCTGGCACTCCTTCCCGAAGAGCTGCTGAGCACAGACCACTGATTGTGTCCAAGTGCAGCAAAGTCTGGGAGTCAGCTAAGGCAGACAAGCAGAAAAAGTAATTTCACTTGCCAGCTTGAGCCACCTCCAAGATAACTCAAGAGCAGCATACGTGAATGATGATGTGCCATTCCTACAGCATGGAAGTTACTTCTCAGTTCCACTCCTTGTCCCTTTTGCTATTCATCCCTTATATGCAGGCTCCTGGAGGAGACACTTACTTTCCAAGACAGAAGGAACTAGGCTTTCTGTGTTATAAAGTGGGTTTCCCCATTATAAGAGCCTGCAGGGGAAACACATATTTATGTCAATTACTAATATTTAGGTATTTGAATAGATGAGTTGAGCTGGTGTTTAATGCTGAAGTTCTTCCAGAGATCACAGGAGGACCAGGAACACTCAGGAACCACTGTTAGAGGTTGTGCTATAAAGTGGGTGACAGGTAATGGTTCTCACCGTGCTTCTGTGCTCAATCTGGGGTCTTTCCAGGGCAATGGTGATGCAGTTCAGGAAGATGAAGGCCAGCACTACGTGGTCAAAGAGCTTGTGAGCAATAATAGTTTGGCAGAGGAGGCGAAACCTGCAAGAGAGTTCCAGTAGGCACCTGTGCTTGGGCAGAACAGATTTAGGAACAAGGAGGACACAGAATTAAGTATTCTGGCTAAAACTGGGCTCTGATATAGCAGCTTTCCTATCTCTGATACTGATGTCCCTTGGAATGGCAATAGCCCAGGGTAGTAAGTGGTCACATAGGGAGCCTGGAGCAGAGCAAGGGCAGAGCTTGCTGAACCTCCATTGATTTCTCCAGTGACAGAGTGGTATCCTAGCCACTATGACCTGTGCTCCTCTCCTGCCTTGTAAAGAGGCTGAATTTCAGTTTTCCTCCCAAGCTCACACTTTGTACCTCTCCACAGCAAAGAGGCCACATGCTGAAAGCTCAGGAGAGGCAGGTAGGTTGGCAGATGTGGGGACCACACTTCTGAAAGACACTGTGTATGTTAACATAGGTGTCACACAGAGCAAAAAAAGCTCTCCCTTGTGACCTAAAATGAAAGCCCTTTCTATTCAAGGGGCAATATGAATGGATGACAATAATGTTAGCTGGGGTACGTGGACATTTTCTTCTGGTGAGATCTCTTTAACAGGAAGAACTCAACCCAAATTTCCTGGTTTTAGGCAAGAAGAGGTCTAACTTTACCCTAAAAGGTGTGTTATAACTGCTGTAAGTTGGTACTGGTACTGTAAATTAAATGAAGATGCCATTCTGGTACCAGGGGAGGAAATATCAGTATTATGGAGTCATCAATAATGCATTCTTTATCCTCCTTGTGTTAACATTAGTATTCCTTGCCTTGCTTTGCTATAAATATTTATGATTACAGAAAATAAAAATGGGATGCTCCAAAGGGAGGGAAGATCACAATAGCTATTTAGGATGCTCAACTTTCCTCTCATTGCTACAATCTAGGAAAAGAAATGCAGTTTGGCTGTAGAAGGAACAATGGAGGAGAAAATACACATTCTCAGCTGCTAAGTTTGAAGTTGCCACCTAGCACCAGGGGATATGGCCAGCAGAGCAACAGAATCTGTCCCATCTTCTCAACCCTCTCATGGCAAAAACTGTACAAACCTGTTCTGTGGAGAGAAGAGATATATGGACCAGTCTTCCCGTAACTCACACCAGTCTGGCTTATAGACTTCCATCATCTTCCGAATGCGAAAGCACAGGCTCTGTAGGGATGCAGCAGAAGCAATTGCCACTGGTCACCTTCCCACTTGCCTGAGAGAGACATTCTTCCTTTCACATCTGACTCAAATGCACCACTACCTGCTTTTCTTTAATCCCTCGATTGAGAAAATCAACTCAAAGGCAACAAGTCATGGAAAAGAAGGTAGAAGCTGCTTTGCCAGGGCTTGTTTACCTCTTGGCATCTGGTTTCCTCCCCAGATCATGAAAATAAAACTGCTGGTGTCCCTTCTAGAGTAGGATGCTGTTCCATGTTGCCTTCTTAGAGGTGTTGGAGGTACTGTGTTACACGAGGCCAATGTTTCCTCCCTACCTCAGCTAAATCAGAAGCCAGGACAAGAAGGCTTTCTTTTGGCACTTGGGCTGAGAATTTCTTACAGACATTTATGTCTGTTCAAATTTCTACTGACCCTCACTCCACTTTTTCCACTCTCTGATCTGCTCACAGATTGCTGTCCCCCAGGCTGATACCACAAAACCCACTTGCCTTGTCTGTGGTGCCTGTGCTTCCTGCTCTGGTCTGCCGATGGTCCCCACGCAAAACTCTCACTCTTGCACTGCCTGACCTCCCCTGCCTTGTAGAAATCACTGGCTGCACTGCTCTGAAATAACAGCCCCCGACTGACCACATGTATGTTGCACACCTGCCTTCCTCCCACCACCCACCTGCCTTGCAAGCAGCCTGACAAGGTGGTGTGAGCTTGCCTGTGCCTAGAAAGTCCTATCTGCATTTAGTCCTCCAGCTGTCCTCCAGCTCTCCTAAAGCATCTTTGCAAGGTTTCCCATCCACACGCAAGGAGACTGAAATTTGATGAAGGATTTGGGGTATCCCAGAGCACTGTGATGTAGCCCCAGAGTCCTCCACCAAGCACTCACATAATCTATTTCTTCATCATCCTCTCCCCGTTCTTTGTGGTTGTTCATCTTTGGGAAGATCTCCTTGACAATACTGGGCATTTTGCCATTGCAGTCCTGATGCTCACTGGCCCCAGGCGGTGCTCCCAGCCTGTGGGTCACTCTGTGGCCAGAAGGGACCGAGGCCAACTCCAGCAGGTCACAAGAGCCTTTGTTATCCAGAGAGAGTGTCCGGCGGTGATGAAGCACCCTTCCTGTCCCATCCGGCTCCCCATCTGCCGCCTTGTGCGCTTCCCCAGACAGGAGGGACTCGTGCTCAGCGGAGGGAGGTTTGTGTTTCAGGCTGTGTCCCCGGGCCAGGCTGTTCCAGCTGGAGCGACGGCTTCCCCAGGCTCCGCTGCGGCTCCAGGCGCCGTAGTGGGAGCTGCGGGAGCTGGACTGTAACAGAGTGGGATGGGGACTCGGTGACTCTGGGCACAAGGAGGGAACATGTGCTCCTCTCTCAGAGCTCAGACTGCTCCCCGAGCCCCTAAGCCAGAAGGCTGCCATTTATCAGACACTGAGCAAGTTGCATGGTGGGAATTCAGCAGCAATCTCAGTAAATCTGACAATAAATTGGTAATGAGTTAGCAATGGTGTTGACTGTGATTACTTTATAGCACCACCTGTGTGCAAAGCACTTTCAGGGAAGGTAAGTAATAAAGCCAAAGGCCAGGTGCCTGATATTGTTACTTACACCAGCACAGAGCAAGAGTAAAGTTCTCAAAGAATCTGACTGGCAGCTTTTTACACTGCGCTAGGGTTAAGCATAACACAAGGTACAGGGTGATGGATCATCTGACACACCATCTTTGAGTCCAGTCTTAGTAAAAGGGAGAAATGAGAGAAACAGGCTTGTTGGTTACAGCCTAGTCCAACCACATGAGCAAGGTATCATGTAGTACATGGCTGCTAGCACTCCCTGTTTGGAAATAACAGGGGCACGAACTCTTTAAGCACCAAGGCACTCCCCAGAGCCGTGTATGCCAGTGGGTAGAAAGCCCAGAAGCTGATGTTACATGGTGAGCAGGTCTGAGATGCACTGGTTGACAAACTCGCATGCTTGGGGAAGTGCTATGGGGCAGGAGAATGAGCCATGGGGAGCTCAAAAACAAGATTTCCACTGTTACAAAAGCTCTGATACAATCCCATCTGTAATGGGACTTGGTGGTTCTGCTATCACTTCTTAACTCAAGGCAACATTTTGTGTCTTTTAATCTAGGAAAACAAGGAAAAGGCAAGGAGGAAAAACATGTTCCACTGTAAGAGGGAGACTGTCTTCTTTGTGTTCTCCCTCTCCCACACTCAAAGGATTATAGATAACTAATCTTGAAATAGACTTCAAAAATATGGAAATTTAGAAAAATAATGTGTACTGACCTGGATTCTAAAGACAGGCAATAGAGTTGTGTCAGAAGTCTACAGCAGCAGGGCAATCCTTCCCAGAAATCCCCAGATGATGGCAGAAAACCAACAAAGTGCTTGGCCTTCAAAGGAAGGGTATGACACACATTTCTACTCCCTCACTCACCAAGGACCGCTGGTCATAAGTCATTCTCCCCAGGGACATCACACTGCTCTTCCGGGAGCCAACGGCAACTCGGATCTGGTCAAGCTGCAGTGAGTTGCGTGAAGAGTTGGTCACCCCCCCAGAAGCCACTGGTGGGTTGGAAGAGGGCAAGGATGGGTCCAGGTGCCCATTAGGTGTCACAGGAATTGCACAGAGCTTGGGATCTGAGTGGAAAGAGGCAGAAAGAAGAATGAGTAAAGAAGAAGTTGGGTTCCTCACTATCCAGTGGCTGTTTTGATGCCTAAGCAGTTTAGCATGTTAACAGTAGGTAACAGATTGTTAGCCCTTTAGCACCAATCAACATGAATTTCTCCAATTTAGGGTGTGGTGACAAAGGCAGTGCAAGCCGGGAAGGCTTAAAAGTCATTTCCTCAGCCTCCAAAACCAACCACAACGAGCAGAGTGGTGGCCAGGCAGCCTCAGACTGACAGGCAGAGCATGAAGGCGAACAGAGGGACAAGAGCATGCTTCTGCATGCCAAGAGCAGACACCAGCATCTTCAGGTCTGAACAAATTCCACCAGCTGTCAGATTGGCTACTTAAAGTAGTTAGGCTGAAACACTGAGCAAGAGACTAAGATATAGGGATAGCCACAGCCATCCATGTACTGAGGTCACCTTAAAATTCCTGCAATCATACAAAAACTGCATGCCAGTCTATCCTACTACACTGCCCTTCTTCAAATGACTGATCCTTGACCTTTAAGATGTAGGACACTTTTGAAGGAAATCTTAAGTCCTGTCAATGACCATCAGCATTTTTTGAGATGCATGGAAAGGACAGGGTGTTGAATTTTAATGCCTGAAAGGACAGGAGCAATCATTTTTGTTTGACTTATTGCATAATAAAGGTCACCTATCCACGTCTGCATGACAGGCAGTCATGACTCCACTAACACCTCTGTAACCTCTTCCTCCTCTGCCATCTCGGGGGTCTGACTGCCTGCATTCAGCATAAGCTCTGATATGGTACAACCATGTAGCTCAGGATAGGACTGCTTTGAAAAGAGCTTAGTTGCAGAAAAAAACTGTGAGCCAAAAACTGGAGGCACTGCTCCCTGCTGTGGGAGCTGCATTTATGCTCAGAAATGTGCCCGTGGTGCTTGTCTGAGTTGTGCTGTGAGTATGCTTGTGCCTGTCCTTGCACCTTGCTGGTCCTGATCTTGTCTTGCTAACTGGACTTGGCTTGACCTTAGACCTTCCTCACCACTGTGGGTTTGCCTGGTAATTACTGAACCATTGGCAGACCCTTACTAGTGTCAGTGGACTTACTCTGCTCACCTTGTGCAAGAGTGCGCAGCGTGGCCCCTGGCCTCCTGCCTGGCTCTCTGTCCCCTTCAACTCCTGGCTCACCATCCATTGCAGAGCAGGCTACTCTCACTGCTCCCTGCCACCAAGTCCTGTTTGAAGTATAATATCTCTTGTAGAAATACTTTCAGTCTTTGAGGGATAGAGACCTTAGCAGGCGGTTTCTACTCAGGTTGTTCCCACTGTTAATTATCTCTCCTTGAAAATATACGGCTTTTTTTCAGCCTGAATTTGTCTAGCTTGAGTTTCCGACCTTTCCAATCTCATTATGCTTTTTTCTGCTCAATTAAAGAGCTATCTACCACCACAACCTCCTCCTTCTGGTCTACAACTACAGAGAGAGTGATCAAGTAACTTTCCTGATTTCTCTAAGCTTCATTAGTCTCTCACTATGAGGCAAGGCTTCCAGATTTGCCTGAGTCCTTTTTACCATCTTGGTATCCCTTCTCCAAATGTGAGTTTCAGATTTGGATACAGTGTTCCTGAAATAGTGACCTTGAAGATAACCAGAGACAGCCTCACTTCTCACTTCCAGTTGCTGTTCTGGAGGTCATTCAAGAACTGTTCCACCTAGCTACCACATTCCTCAGGATGCCAACATGTCTCTGTTTTTCCACAAATAACACCCCAAACCGGCATAAAGTTCAAAATAAAAACTGGCAAGTTCTCAGAAGTGGGAGTAAATTTTCTGCAGAATCTGCTTTTAGGTTTCCCACCAAACAGCAGTAGGACCCAAGCAAATAAGACTGTTTGAGCCATTGTACCTGAGCCTTCCTGGACCTCTTGGAATTGATCAAACTCCTCCATGTTTGAAGAACTCTGATCTTCATCTGAGTATGACCGGTTGGCATCACCCTGGAACACACAGATTTAGAAGCTGGAAACTCAAACACAAAAGACCATTTGTTTCTTTCATTTCTGGAACAACTGCAAAATTGTCCTTGGCAGTCAGGCATCATGTGAGCACTGGAAAGAGTCTTCTGTGATTTGGGATGGCTGAAAGACTGCACTGCTTCTTTGGATGGGCAAAGGGCTCACCCTAAGGTAGCTTCTGTTGTGTTACGCAGAACAGAAATTGTAAATCTCCTTCCAGAGAGCCTCTTTCCTTGCAAGGAATAACACTATTTTTTTTTTCTTTTGCTTAATGGAATACTACCCTAACAAGGGTTATTTCATTAGTGAAATTAAAGAGGGGTGATATTTTCTAAGTCCTTCAGTTCAGTATCCTCAAAGTGTCACATAGGATCCCTTTTTAGCACCTCTCTTCCTCTTCTGATGAAGCCTAGGTGGCAGCTCACCTCAGCCTGGAATCCCTCCACAAGAATGGCCACCAGAAGATTGAAGAGTACATAATTCCCAAATGTCATGAGAGCCACAAAGTAGAGGGAAGCCCAAGGTGAGGTGGAGGCCATGCCATTATAGAGTACAACATTCCAGTCCTCCTGGGTTAGGATCTGCAAGAGAGGACGAGAAAGTCAGAAAACATGATGGAAGAACATGAAGCATATTCCCAGAAAAGGATAGTCAGAGAATACACATCAGGACCAGACTAGGCCTCTGACCTTCCCCATTAACACACACCCACTGTCTCTGTCCAGCTGTTAGCTGAGCAAGAAGAAACAAGAACAGCCATTAGGACAGTCATGTGCTGAATGTAAAACTTGGGAGTTGCCACAACAGGAGTGACCTTTGCGCACTGTCTCCTAGGAAGGAGGAAGGCCCCTGTTTGAGATGTACACCAGGTGTTTGGTTCCTATATGCAATTGTTCTTCCTCCACAACCTTTTGTGCTGTCAAGAGTCAGTGCAGTGCTCCTCAGTGAGGAACAAGCATCTCCTGACCCTATTCACTTTGCCCTGGCCCACCCGTAGAGAGCAAAGTAGGCTCACCTGGAAGACGGTGACGATGGCCCACAGCAGGGAATCAAAATTCTTCCGGTCGGGAACTGTATCTCCTGTGTCTGTCCTGAGGCTGAACTTGCAACCAAAGATGTGCATTCCCAGGATGCTTTGGAACAAGATGATGTCAAATATAAATATTTCTGCTACCACAATGAACTCATGAGAGTAATTCTCTTCACATGAAAATCTAATGCAACATCACAGAAGCAAGGGGTACAGCAACACAATCAGACCACTAGGAGCTCTCTGTGAAGAAGGAACTACATATTGCAACCCTGTAGGTCACCAAAAAATTTCCTTTCCATCTCTTCTGACTCAGAGCTCATATATTCCCTCCAACCTGTCAGTCAGATCTGTCCTTTCTACTGTCCTTTTTGCTCTCATATGTCTTCATCTTGCTATCGGCATCCATGGCATGCACAGACAAACTTTCTTGGTTGCTTCCTGCTGCTCTTCTGCCAGAATCAGCCTCCAGACTGAACTGTTGCTGTAGACAGTCCTGATTAGCAGTAGACTTCACCTATCCTGTAATGGGACATTATGCTCAATATCTGCATTTGCTGGCAGTATTTCACCACCCCATCCAGGCCAAAACCCTCAGCTGCTGAATCCAATTTAAGGCAGGATTGAGTTCATCCCTTATGAAAAAGCAAATATTTGTCAGTACTGTCTTGGCCTGGAGCAAAGGGCAAGATGAGTTATGCAGTCATGCTCTGAAGCTGCTGTCCCCATGAGCCACACAGTGCCACGCCAGCACACCGTGAGCCGACTGCCTGCTCACCTGAATATGAAGATGAAGAGCATGAGGAGCATGCAGAAGGTGGCTACGTTGTCCATAGTCTTCATCAGCACCACCAGCTGTCGGCGCAGCGCCGGCATGAAGCGCACCAGCTTCAGCACGCGGAGCAGGCGGAACGTCCTCAGCACAGACAGGCCCCCGTCTGCCTGGCCAATGATCTCCCAGATGCTGTGGTCCAGACAGGCATGGCAAGGACGAGGCACAAATCAAAATGCAAGTGAGCAAACAGAAGAAAACAAGGAATAACAACGCTAAGTCTTCACTTTGGCATTGGCAGTACATAGGAATGTGCCCCTTGTTGACGGAGTGGCAAAACTATCTTTCGTTCCCTCAAAAAGGAAATAAGCCTAGAAGTTTCTCTCCTCAATTAGGTGAAAAGACATCTCATAGGACCTGGGGGACTTCACCTCAAACTTAAGGATAGCTAATTGGATAGGAGCCAAAAAGTCCCGCCTGAGCAATTTACTAGAAAAAGAAGAGAACAAAGAAACTAATAGCTTTTGTGAGGTGTTTTACCAGGGGCAGGAGGACCTCTTGCACCTGGCTCAGTTTTTCTCTGTAGAGAGTTTTGTTATTTTGTCTTTTATTAAAACCTTTTTGTTTCCAACACTACCAAAGAAGCCATCCTGCTGATTTTATGCCTTCTAAGGTAACTGAGCTATCTTGGGTGTGAAATAGGTCTCCAAGCGCTTATGAAACCTGGCTCAAGGAGACCCCTGTTTCAGCAGTACAAAGGGATGAGAGAAAAAAATCTGTCTGAGCAAGGCAGAAGTATGAACTGCAGGCTTATCCTTGTATTATGAAAGCTGCATTTATTCCTTAAGAATATGAACGTGGCAGTACATGTTGCAGGAATTAAGAAAGGCTTGCAGCATCGAATTCCAGCAAGACAAGTTCTTCTATCACACTTTAAACCTTTCTAACATCTTCAATTTGTGCATTTTCAAAATATTTCACAGCTAACATTTGTTGTGAACTTAACAAGGCAGTTGCAACTGCCTCCACTCCACAGAGGAGAGAACTACGGGACAAAAATGCAGTGTGGCTTCCATAGCACCAACACCAAGCACTGGGAAAAGACATCTTGGTCTCCCAATCCTTGGCCTTGTGCATCAGCCCAGCTCCTCAGTGTAGCTGCTAAATCCTTTTTGAAATACTCTGCAAGCTTTGTGCTACTCTTTTCTGTGCGTATTTCAGCTGATCCCCAAGCCCTTGTCACCTGATGATGACGATGATACTGTCAAAGATGTTGTAGGGGTTGCGAAGGTAATCAAAGAGACCAAAAGCAGCAAGTTTCAGGATCATCTCCAGGGCAAACATGCTTGTGAAGACAACATTGCTGATTTCCAAGATGTTGGTCAATTCCTCTGGCTAGAGAGAATGCAAATTCAGAGAGTCAGAACTGAAAGAGCCCTGAAATTATGGGAAATAAAGTGTTACCATTCCCAGGGAACAGGGTTTGTAGGGAGTTGCAAATTTCCCTGGGTAAGACTAGAGTGGAGCTGGACAGTGACACTTGCACTCCAATTCCTTTGCAGATTTGCTACCTTTACCATAGATTTGATCTCTAACAACTTTTTTTACTAGAGAAAATCAGGAGCCTCACAGCCACTCACACAGCCAAGGCTGACCAAGCATCTCCTACATCCCACCTCAGATCCCGTCCCCCTGGCTAAAGGCGGGGCAAAGAACTTATATTGGGTAAAGAACTTATTTTGGGCAAAGAACTTGAGTATTTCTTGAAGGAGAGCAAAATTGGCTGATTTGCAGTCAACCTCTTCCTTCAAGAATTTCTTCCTCTGAGGTTTTCCACAGGTAGCTGGTGCTTTTTTTTTTTTTTCCCTGAAATTTTGAAACCATTTAAATGACTGGAATGCAGTTCTCCATCTTCCTCTAAATATCACTGCACCAATATGCCCCTTTCCCCTCCATTTTTTCACTTCCCCATTTTTCTCTCCCCCTTTCCCCACTAAACCCTTGTATGCATTCATTTCCTGGTCTTGCTCCATCTGTATTATGCCTCTATCCTCAGAGTGGTCCCAGTAATTACCCAAGAAAATATCAAACTAGACAAGACAACAGCAAGGAGGACCACACTGCTAAAACCTATCTGTAGGGGACAGAGAGAGAAGGACAGGGTGAAGAATACAAAGAAATGGACAGGAAGAGGAGAAAGGCAAGTGCACAAGGTGAAAAATCCAAGAATGACACAAGATGAGTGTTGAAAAATAAAGAGGGTGCATCTTCCTTTGCATTGGTCTGAGCTCTGCCTGACCACCAAGCCACTCTTTTAAGCATCACATAAAATGGATGGGAACAAGAAAACTGCAAATGGCTGTTGTAGAGAGCAAGAGAGGACAGACATTCCTGGCCCTGTGGAAACAAAAAAGTGAGTCCCTGAAGGTCAGAACCAATATTTTTTAACTCAGTATTAGTGCCCATGAGGAAGGGAAGTCATGGTCTCTCCCCATAGTCTGCAAAATTGTTGTTTTGCTGAAGGGTGGCCTTTGCATTGACCATGCCTGTTACCTACAGAGCTGGCGCAAAGGGAAATGAGGGAGGAATGCAGTTCTGGTTCTGGCTCTCTGCCTGAAGCTGGAGTCTGCTTTAACCCCTGCTCTGAGGCCCCCAGGGGCCAGTATCCTTCCAGGTGAACAACTGATCTGGAAACTGCTCCTCACAGCTCTGGCTTCCCGTGCCCTTTGTTAATTTCTTGCATTCCTCATTGTAGCTTTTTATTAAAATAGTCCATGTCTTTAAAATGAGAAAAGTGGAGATGTATCAATATCCATCCATAGTTACATCTGAAAAGCAAAACCACCCTGAAAATGATGGAAAAAAGAGTGGAGATAAGAGAAGAGAGAGAAGGAATGAACAAGTGCATGAGGGAAGGGAGAGATGAAGATCACTTTACTGAGACCCAGCAGTAACAGCTGCTGAGAACACGAGGTCTATATGTTAAACTGAGATGCCAATTTCAGTCTGAATCAAACCATTATGTCAGTGAAAATAAGCAATGCAAAAAACCAACAGGTTATGATGGTGGGCTTATTCTCCTCTCTGCTTTCCATACATTCTCTCATGCTCTTGTAGGGAGCAACTGATGTTTGAAAAACCATGCTTGCATCTTGCTTGTGGAAAAGGTCACCTGTTCCTCTGTCTCTCCTTCCCTCCTTGGTATCTGTTTCTCTAGTCAATCCTCGCCTGTTAATCTGTTTCTAATGGGCCATCAATCAGCCCCAGCAAAGCATCCTTCCTAAACAGAGGAACAGGAAAGACTAGGCAGAGAAAGAAAGACAGAAAGAAGGGATAAGCAGAGATAAAAGCAAAAAAAGAGAAATCAAAAAAACAAAGCTGGAAAAAAATTAAACTCACTAGCATCCACAAGAAGTAGAGAATGAAAGAGCTGTTTTAAATAGTGTAGCAAAGAAGTAAATGCTGGGAAAGGAAGAGCAACACAAAAGAAATTAACTCAGGAAAAAAAAAAAAAAAGAGGTGATAAAGAGGAGCCAGATGGAGAAGCACTAAGGCAGATCCAGCATTGCAGCCGTTTCTGGAGATAGAGCCAATTTGTTAGAGTGCAAAGAGCCATCAGCTGGAGGCCAAGGCTGCAGGGTGGGCTCACCGGGGTTGTGTCCTGTGTGGCACTGTCCTTGTTCCTAGGGCCATGTGGCTGGGAATGACAATGGACGAGGCAGGTGTCTGGGACCCTTCTCTGGCCAGGGAAGTGAGAGCTCAATGAAGAGGACAAGCAAAGGGGAAAATTGGTTCTCTCCTTTTCTTCCTACCAACACATGGGCTCTCCAACATGGTGGATGTGTCACCTTGCAATTGTGAGGTCTCCCCGGGCTTCCACAGACAGCATTCAGGCATTCAGCATCTAAACCCTTCTTCCTCCCAGGTTTACCTAGAAACTGTACATTGGAGAACCTCCAAGGAAAGAGCTGAGCTCAAGGCTACTTTAGTCCAAGGAAAAGAAATGAACACCAGAAATCTCCCCACAAGCAGTCTTTTCACATTGCCAAGACAGGACAGATTGATTTACCCATCACACTAGAAGTGGAACTTGAATATAATTATGGGAGCTGATTATTGGGGTAAGGAGGATGGCTTGAAGGGGCAGAGATCCCAGTGGGCAAGGCATGTCCAGAGCCAGTGTTTTAACCAGAATGGTTAATCTATCCTGTGTATGGATCTCTTTCCCAACCCATGAAACAATCCAATTCACATTGTGGGATAAAGTCCTCCATCTCTAACAATGTAGATCAAATACTGAGAGTAAAAGATATGATTCAGATTTACTTCAGCGCTCCTGTCCCATGATCAGAAACTAGAACTGGGGCAATAGAGGGCAGCAGCTCAGCTTTTTTCTCCCTTTCAATTTCTTACTAACTTTGGAGCTCTTTTGCCAGATTTGACTGAAAATATAATTAGTCCATTATCTAGCAACAGACAGAAACTCCTGCATCATAGGAAAGGCTAAGAAAATACAGATCCCCATGAAGCCCCCGCAGAAAAAAGTTTCTCCTAACCAGGAGTAAATTTGCAACTGTCTAGAAACTGAAGAGTAATTGATGTGACCTATGGAGACCAGCCCTACTGAACCTACACATCACCGCCTCTGTGATGAGATCATGAGAAAGAAATATTCCATAAAGAGATCTCTCCAGCCTATTTTTACTCACAATTTCAAAATCACTTGGCAATAATTAGAAGAGCCATAAAAATCAGCTATAGAACATACCAAATTTTACATAAATTTAATCACCACCCCACAACCAATGCAGGATTACATGATTAGTTCTACAAGGCTGAGGTAACATGGTTTCATCACCACTCCAGGGAGACTGTTCCATCCTCACTAAACATCAGTATGATGAGCTGGCTTGGACATTTGCTGAATGTTTCTGACAAGGAGCAAATGACAAAAAGAGAAGCAATAACTGTAAAATACAAACTTGTGAATGCAATAAATGCTGGTATAAAGTGAAATCACACAGGCTAAAGGATTTGAGGGTACTGATCCACAGGATGGGTCTAGTTAGGAAACAGGGGATCATCATCTAATCCATACAGAGAGACATCATAAAATACTGATCTGATGTATGAAGGAAAACTGTAAGTAGATTCTGGAGAAGATAAACCAAGTCACTCAGCTGTCTAAAATGGCTGCTAATGGCAGAGAGGTTTGAATCCAACAGGCCATTCAAGAAATACATGATGAGAAAGGCAGTCTGGGAGATTCAGCTGGGACAAGCTTTTCATTCTCATGCTGAATAAGGGAGAAAAATCAGCAGCACCAGACCCACTGTGAATATTAAGAAAAAAATAAGCCTCTTAAAAGAATTCTTCTGGACAGCCACAAGAATCTAATATTTTCTACACTGGATTTTAAAAATAAACATTTCCAAATAGAGGCAGATCTGAAGAACTGCTAAAACTATTTCAAGCAGGACAAAGCTTGAAATGATGGGGCTTGGCTTATGCAATGTCTCAGCAATATCTAAAGGCCTAATACTGAGAATATTACATGGTATATTGCAAACTGATGGATTTAAATAAACATAGCTATTTACAAATGATATCTTGTTATAAGATCATGGATTAAAAATGACTCAGAAATTCAGCTTCTCCTAAAAATGAGTTGATTTCCCTCACAAGAAATATATATGCAGATGGAAGCTGCCTTGGCCACACAATTAGGAGTGGATGAATAAGCCAAACTAAGCCAAATTCTAAGGTCATTTGAATATGAGTAAAGGTATTTGAGTTGTTGAGGTTAAGTCTCTTGGAAGAAAACCAGCATGAATAATAAATTAATTAAACACCTGAATTATAACAAATAGTTTAAATTCATGTCTTTCTGTCTGTTGGTCAAGACAGGGCAACACTCATGCATGTGCTCTGTCCCCTGAGTTCCTGTGTTTATAAGCCTGAAACTTGTGCCTCACCCCTTAACCTGATGGCCGTGGGTGCTTTGCTGGTGAACTGCCCATAAAAAAGTGGAGTGCCAAGTTGCTGACACACATGCCATGAGCTGCCCAGCCAGGTATGTCCCCAGAGAGTGGCTGGGCTTGTGCTAGCCCATGTACCAGAAAAGAAAAGCTCAAGGCGTCTCTACAGGCATTAGCCCTGGGTCACAAGACATCACATGATGAAATAGCTGAAACAACAGAAGATTCTTCAATCATAGGATGGTGTCACCCATCAAATCACAGATCCTGGTGGGCAGAGGGCCTTTGCTGGATTTTGTTCTGTCAAAATTTGTGCTTTTGGGAGATAAGACAACAGCAAAAAGAGAAAGAAAGGAGAAATAAGTAGGCAATGAAGCACCAGCCTAAGATGTACTGATGGCATGGTTTGAGAAAAACTTGAGCAGACCAAAGGGACGTACAAATGTCTGTGTGCTTCTGAGTTAACTGCTGACAGAAAAGAACCCAAAATTCATGGTATGGTATGAATATGTTTTAGTCTTGTGCCAGGATAACAGAATTCAGTACACATTTTGAATAAACAGGCTGCACCACATTTTTCAGTTATGATCAGTTTGGCTGACAGCTCTTCTGGTAGAAACAGCATGCAGGGTCATAAGCTTTTCCCAACTACTTATGGATAAAAAGTGATAGCACAATTTAAAGGACTATCATTAAGAACCTGCTACAAGAAACCCCAAGGCTGCAGAGGCAGATCCTACTCTGCTGCAGGCTGTACAAACACAGAAGAGGCATCCTAGAAGGGCTTAAATCTGCACATACAATAGCCAGAACATGAGAGTGAATTCTCTATCTCCAGCTCAAGTATTCTTCTGTCAAACTATTATTCACGCTGTGTCCATTAAACCAGGATGAACAGTGGCTCTCCCTGCTTAGTGATCACATCTTTAAAATACCAGTGGGCAGTTTTCAAATTGTCCTGGGCTCCAGCCCTTAGTCATCTCTCTGCTACGTGATAAATACTTTGCTCTTTTTTATCTATTTCCATGAGTCAACCCCTCCAGCGTCTTCTTCATTCTCCTCTCTTCTGGGCTCCTGCCAGTATTTTTCTGGTACTGAAGCAGCCAGTGCAGTTTTGAATTCTGGGATCAAATTAAGGTGTCACAGCCTTGTATCAGAAACTAGCTGGGCTTTGAAAATTGGTTTAAAGCTTGGTACGTGGGTGGGATCCAGACATCTGAGGCTTCAAATACTGCCTCAGACACTGTGTTGCCTCAAACAGGGAATTTAAGATACTCTGGGTCTGGAGGTATCTTCATCCTGATACAGCACAGGACAAATCTGAATGCCTTGCTTGAACTGGGCTCCCTGCCTGTCTCTTTGCTGCCTGAGACTGTGCTCAGGACCAGACTTCACTTTGGCTCCAGAGCTTCAATACAGTCAGCACCTCAGTAGTGCGGCAATCTCTTATTTTGTGATCTGGGTAGACACATGGAGTGAATCTTGGTCACATTCAGACTGGCAGCATAGATCTGAAATGTGGACGTTCAGCATGGACTGTTCAATGCAAAGTGCAGCAGAGCTACCAACCAGCAATGCAGATGCAAGGTCATGGGCATGCTTAACCCCCTCTGGCACTGCACACCACAGTGCAGACACAGTCTCTGTCTCCCAGCTATAAAATGCGAGCACACAATTCCTCTCCATCTCACAAGCCTGTCATTAGGATAAATGTACGAATGACTCAGAGCTGCCTGCAAACTACTGGTGTGAAAGTCAAGCCTGTGCCCACACCTGCTGCTGTTGTCTGACCTATCTATCACTTCTTACTCTCAGGGCAAAGGAAAGGCTCAAGCAGCCTGAGCCCCCAAAATGACTGGAGATTGGAGGTGGTGTCTTTCCTAGCCTTCTTGTATAGATAGAATGTACTCAGACATCTCTTAATTAAGTTGGGAAGGCTAGCAAGCTGATGGATTTGAATTGAGATGCTGGTGAAGTGCCTCTGACATCCCCAGAGGGCACATTAAATTAACCACATAGACTAAGGATTCAGTGAGCTAATGAAGAGAGAAACAAGTGAGAGAGATGAGGAAGATGGAAGAGATGAGGATGAGAGAGCAGCAGACAGAATGTGGAGACAGGGCATAAAAGAAACAGTGGGATGAATGACCAGGGAGGAGGAAAAGAGAGGCATTGAAAAGAGGTGAGAGGACAATGCACAGAGAGAGAAAGCAATTAAGTACAGGTATAAGAAAGCAAGAGACCCTGCAAGATTCTGAGGCTTTCTCCAAAATCATGCTGGGACCACCTGTGCTGCAGTCTGAGGTCCAAATTGCTCAGTCTCTGCCTCCACCAAGTTGCATCAACTGCTTAGCAAGGCCATAACCCCCAGCAGGAGGGGGAGTCCACACTGCCCACCTTGTGCCCTGAGGTGCTTTACCTGTTCGTGGTGCTCAATGCCCATGCTGATGGTGTTCACCAGGATTGCAATCATGATCCCACGGTTGAAATACTTGCTGTCCACAATCACTCGAAGCTTGACCCTCACTTCTCGCCACATGTCACTGCAGATCTTCAGCCGTCCTCCTTCTTCCAGCTCCTCCTCCTTCTCCAGCGCTGAGGCAGCCTGGTCCTCCTGGCTGCCCTCCCCCTCCCCGTCACTGGCCCCTCCATCCTCCTGGTCTGAGCCAGCGCTATCCAGCACTGAGAGCCTTCTGGATGTTTCGTGCTCGGCCCTATGGCATCGGGGGCAGTTAGTGGGATCAGAGGTTGCTGTCACAGCGATGGGCTGGACCAAGCCCTGAGGAGGGCAGCCAAGAGAGCTGTGCTGCTGGCAAAGCCCTGGAAAGAGAAATGGTGCTGCTTAAAGAAGGAGGATATGAAAAAGACATTCAAAGTGGACACCTGCTTGGCTTCTGGGTATTTAGACTGGGTAACTGGGCTTTTTAGCTGTGAGGATGATGAAACACTGACAGATCATCTCAAGGACAGCAATGGGAGCTGTTGCCATTGGGGGCTCTATGCTGACAGGCTGTGTCTCCAAAACACACGGTACTGTTCAGCTTGCCTATGATTAGGCTGAAAGAGAGTCATGTCCATCAGAGAAAGAACTGCTTCATCTCATGCAGAAATCATAGCTTGAGACTCACGAGCTTGTGTTAAGTGGGACCCGAGGGGAAAAGTGGTCATGAGAGCTGCTTTTGGCCTAAACTGCTACAAGTGGGGTCTGAGAAACCCCAGGCTGAACTGAACTCTCTAAATCAGAGAAACTACATCAGCAAAGCATCTCAAGAAAACAGAAGAGGTAACACAGGAACACTTCCCCCTGACAGTGTGCACTATGAACCAGAGAAATCTAAATTAGTGTTCCTTGATCCTCCATTTTGGCCTGGAAGATCAAATGGACACTGGGGGAAATGAAGCAATTAATTCATTAACAGAGTGCATGAAGCCTGCAGAAACCTTTCTTCCAGCAAGTAAAGAAAATGAAAGTTTGAGTATGCAAGACACGCTTAAGGAAAATCTGCCTTTTTGGTTGTTAATGGGAGCATAACTTAGGAAAGGCATCAGCAGGCCGTTAATACTAACTCTATAAAACCATTTTTACAGTGACTTTTCCAGCCAGGAACCCAATTTAAATGATATCTCATGTCTAATTTTATGCAACAGCATGTGCATAAAAAAGGAATTGTCTCCATCATCCTTGCATATCAACCAGACTTCTTCAGCATCACTCCTTAGGTTCAGGTGACACCTTATTGCAATTCAACACTCTTTGCCTCTCTCTTGAGGTCTGGAAGCAACTCAGTTTGGGAGGAGAGCTCTGAGAGACCTGTTGTGCCACCAAGTCCAATCCTTTGACCCACTTTGTTGTATCCCCTAACTCTTCTCTCTCCCAAACTGCTATCAACACCTGGCTATACCAGACATGGAGCCCTTTACAAGTGTCTTTATCTCTTTATGGTCTCTGGGTTTCAGATTTTGAACCTGCTGGCCAGCCCTGTTTCATTCCCATTCTTGCTGGTCACCCCCACCTTGCTGCTCTGGTGTGCTGGCCACGGTGCCACGCCCAGTGGCCAATATTAATTCTGATTCTGTGCTTTATAGGCACAGGTCCTTCTGCAAGCTGGCACACGGAGACACTCCCATTCCTGTCCCATTTCCACCACTGGCATTTCCAGCTTTGCCCTCGCAATCCTTACTGTGGTGCCTCTGGCTTTTCCTGTTGCCGCCGGGTTTGGCATGGCCGGGCTCGTGGCCGTGGCGCCAGCTCTGCACGCTGTTGTAGAGCCCCAGGGTGCGGCGCTTGGCCTTGCGCAGGATGTGGCAGACGTACTGGAAGATCTCCTCGTAGCAGTCGCCCGGCTCCATGTAGCTGGCGACGGTGCTGGAGGACAGGTAGCGGGCCCTCTGCTCCTGCATCAGCTGGTGCTCCCGCTGCTTGGTCTCCGAGAACTGCGTGGCGATGACCACCAGGCACAGGTTGATCATGAAGAAGGAGCCCACCTAGCAGCAAAGGAGGAGAAGGGACCAATGCCAGCATGAAAAAGAACATGTGAGAGCAGGAATGTAAGAGGAGAGAAAAGTAACTGGAGGCAGAGGAGTGGGAATCAGTCTGCATATGGAGAAGAGGTTTCAGAGAAAGCCAGGAGTGCATGAGCTTGGTTTTGATAGCTCACTCAACATAATTTCCATTAAGAATTTAAAGCTATGGATTGAAATTCAGGAATAGGTCCAACTTTCAGCAGGTTTTGGGACCCTTAGCAATCACTTCTAAGTTACATACAAACAGTTTGATGAAAACTGGACTATGTTTTCCCCTTCTTTGTGTTAAATAGAATGTAGGAGACAGAGAACCAGTTTGGTTGATTTCTCCTCTACTAATTAATTTACCACTGAAAAAAAACATTTATAGTCTCCACCTCTTGGAAGAAATGTCAGTATTCTTAGATCATTTTAATGATACACTAGTATACTTGGGGCATATTATTGATTTCTATCATTTGCACCTTAATTCTCCAAGGAGATGGGGCTTTCCTGAAACAAGTGAGCTTTTGAAATCAAAAAAGATTTTACAAATAAAATATGTCCTTTTTTAGAAGGACACTGAGTAGTCTGATAAAGCCAGACTTCCTTGCTTAATTTCTTTTTTTCTGATACAAGGCAAATCATATTAGCTCTTCTTTAACTTGTCCTTTGGCCTACATAGGCTTCTCATTTCAAACATAAAAGTTTTAAAAACCACACTCCCAACTTCTTAGAAAGAGCAAGCAAAATGCCCAGGTTCTCCATATTTTCCATACAGAAGCCCAAATGTCTACCAGACTTAATTTAAAACCTGAATGCTCCCTTTAAACCTCAGTTTTCCTATTTATAAAACAGAGCAAGCATTTCTTTTTGCTGAGAGTTCTAGAGGCAAAACAAACTCACCCTGTGTTACATATCATGAAATTAGAGATTAATTTCAATCAGGAAGTAGATAGATAGATAGATAGATAGATAGATAGATAGATAGATAGATAGATAGATAGATAGATAGAGGGAGGATAAATCCTGGGCTTCAATATGATGAGAATTTCATACATAAAAGGGCTGGTAACTACATTCAAAATAATTTTCAAAAGCTGTGACACCTTGATTGGTGTCCACTCCCTGCAGAGCTGTGTCAATAGGGCATTGATAAAATGCAGAGCCTAAACTCTGAACAAAGACTCTGCATCTGCAGTGCTCTGAAACAGACTCCATGGGGCAGCCCCTGGAAGGAGGTTAAGCACCAGCTCAAGACTTCACTTCTGCTTCCCGTGGACCTGTGAGCATCCCTGCTAAGGGGCACCCTGGCATCAGTTTCTCCTGTGTGAACCCACACAGGACCCATCTCCCCTCACTTTGCAAGCAAACAGCTCTGACAAAGAGCAAGATTCAGTCCTGACCTTGTCTTCACATGTCTCTTCCCCTGAAAGCCTTTCCAGCAAAGGGGACAGAGCAGGCAAAGGTGCTGATAACCTGACCCCAGTGCTTCTGAATGGAAAAAAAGTTTATTTCAGCAAGTACCTCAAAGCTTTTTTTACCTATCCAAGCAGCCTTTCCCTCAGTTCACAGCCCTTACTGCCCCTCTGACCAGCTTGCCCTTCTGGGTGACCCTTTCTCTTGCACACAGGTGCCCTTTGTTCAAAGGGCATGTGTCTAACATCTCAATAACCCTTTGAAACACGAAGCTCTTTCCAACCAGATTCAACATAAGGACAATAAAGTATCTCAAAATAAAGGACTTTTTTTCCCTTCCCTCCTCCTCTCAGCACTCTTCAAAGCTGTTCTAATTCTGTTTCCCTTCATCACTGAACCCTTCTCTTCTCTTTCCTTCCCCCATATTTCAGCCTATTTTTCCTTCAGCTTCAGCATGCAGCCTTGAAAATTAAAATAATGCCTCGTTCAGATTCCTTTGCCTTCACCCAACATTTTCCCTAGTCTGTGATGTCTTGCATGTTTTATTTTAACTGATGAGCATATTACTGGGAATCCAAATTCTTCTCAGATGCACTCTGCTCAGCAGCATGATACTCACCCGGCTTTCCCTTTTGGTTGTGTCCCTCAGCTGGCACTGAGGGAGGCAGGGCAGGGAGGTGGGCACCAGCTGTGTGAGCATTTCTGGAACACCACCCGTGACACCACCCCATACTCTGCAACCTCCCACAACTCCCCAACAACAAGCAATTAGGGCTTGCCACACCTTCTCTCTGGGCCACTAGAGGAAGAGCTGAGGGCTGAGATGCCTCACGAGGACTGCACTGTCAGCCTAGGGTTGACTCTGGAGAGGGGCTCAGGTTCACATCCCTGAGCCCTGTCCTCACAGGCACCGTTTGCTGCCATGTCCCACCAGATGAACAAAAAGGATGGGAGTGAGGAGACTGGATATGGGAACTACTCCTCAGTCCTTATTCTTTTAGCTAGGAACATTAAAACCCAAAGCAAATTAGCTTGGCTAATCCTTAAAACCACAGGTAAGTCCATAAACTCTCAGTCTCTGCTGAGCTTGGCACTGCCTCCCAGCTAGGAGAAGGACAGGAAGGGTCCCAGAAGGCTCCTAATTGAGTGATTCATCTCAGCTGGCTGAGCAGAGAGACAGAAAGAGTCAGACATGGAGTCAAAGCATTTGAGAGAAGCAGATGGAGACCCGTGATTTAGAGTCCCAACACAGGGTCCTGTTCAGCCCTGAGACTGAGCTGTGCTTTGATAAAGTAGATCCTGGCCTCATCCAGCCCAAAGTTCAAGCCCCACCTCTGAAATATCTGACAAATCTGACTAGTGCTGCAGATCCTGACTTGTCGATTACTTTTACTGCTTTACTGATGGATACCCAACTTACCTACCCTCTGAGGCCCACACATGTAAGCACAGAGCCCTTCAAGGAGCCCCTCTGTGCTGCAATGCAGATGCCAGTCTAAGAGGTCAGAAGAGCTTGCTCCAGTCCAGGAGCCATAGCAGTGGCTGAGTAGCTGGAGAGGTGTCAAAGAGACACCTGGACCTCAAGCAGGAAAACCCAAGTGAAACACTGACCCAAGAGCAGGGAGTAGTCCTTCCTTCATATCATATCCATGATCTCTGGTCAAGGAGGAAGCATTTTAAAATATGCTGAACATATAAAATGCTTTCCCAGGTTGTTCTACAAGGCCACTCAGAGTGCCATGGTCAGTCAGCACCCTTCCTCTCAGAGAAGCACATCTGTGCAGGATCTCTAACTGTGCTGGGAGTATATCCAGGTGGTGGAGCCTTCTTCCTGCCATATGAGCAGTAGCAGGTAATGCCCCATGTAGGTGTTTGCAAATACCATTGTAGGAAAGAAGTCATGGATGAAAGCACAGCTCTAGAGAGAAACTGTAGAGATCTAGCCCCAGAAGAGTAAGTCTGAGCCAAAGCTAGAATGTGAATGGAAAAGCAAAGAGTTAGGGCTTAAAACACAACTGTCAGAACAATCCTGCTTAGAAAGCCAGGCCTTCAAAGCATGGAGAAAGAGGGAAGGAAAAAGGCTGGAAGGACTGTACTTCATGAGACTTAAAGTGGGATCATCATTTCTATATGAAGATTCAGATAGAAAATACAGCCAAATAGTATCAAGTTAGACATGGTGGCTTGCTCTATGCTGCAAAAGATACATCACATGCCAAGAAGGTAGCAGGAAGGCTAAATACTTCCTTGGCCTAACTCCAGAAAGGTAAAGAAAATATTCCACCTAGCATATGACTCCTTTGTTCTCAGCAGTCCCCAAAGTAACCTGAGAATCATGTTCTCCTGTGTTTGACAGAAATAAACATATATGGCTTCTGCAAATGAGGAGGGAGTGTCTAGAAATGTCAATGACACTCTGCAGTAACATCTCAGGTGGAGTGTTTAATTGAGGGTTTTCGGTGCCTGCAAATGCAGAGACACAGTTTGAATCACTGTGAATCCACATGACGTGAGCCAGCACTAGAAGGATACTTAGAAACCAAAAATACGCTGACAGAATTTATTTAGTTGGAAATGTGGGGGGAAGGGCAGTTTCTGGAACTGGCCTACAAAAGACTGGGTATGTGTGCCCCAGTGCTTAAACACTGACCCTGCACAGTCCTTCCTGGCTCTGGGAGAGACTGGGGTTCTGGGACAAGTAGTAAAGTCTGTGTCTATTTGCACATTCTATAAATTGGGGTATCCTGACCATGCTGATCAAAGTCAAAATGCAGGTGGGTACTAAATATCTATTGCATTGTGGGATATATGAACGAAATTAACGGGAAATTATTATTTTCTGAACTCCCAAAAAGTAGTAGATGTCCAGTTTGCCCTTGAGAACAGAAACTCCCCCCGCATCATCCCATGTGCAATCACATCTCTGCACTGTCTCTTTGGGACTCTCCAGCATCAAAGTAAAAGCAACATTCCTTAAGGTATATTTCACCTCTGCTGTCCAGGTTCGTGCTTCAGCCCACAGGGAGTACGTCATATTCCTGTTTTTATCTCCTTGTCTTTCCCTTGTGAGAATAGAATACTGTAAGGCAGGGTGAAATCAAGGATATAGTAAGATTTTTTTTAAGTTGTGTTACCTGAAGGGGCCAATAGATTTTTTTCTTTTGGGCCATCCTCCATATGTACAGGCTGCAGAATTTCTCACAGAAATTGATTAAAGTCTGCTTTATCTCAAGTCATTGCATGCCAGCTTGAATGTGAACTAGATCCTGTACTAGGTCAGTCTGTTAGTGCTACTGGGTGACTGCTTCTAGAGATCCTATTTCCTGAAGGGCACGGCCCAGCAGGACAAGTGTTGGATGAAGACCAGAGTCCTGGCCAAGTCCATTCATCCAAATGCACATTGGCCTTGGAAATATACACTGAGGTCCTTGCTCAGTGACCTGAAACTAAATTGGTCCTACCACATACAGATTTTATACTTCCCATAATTCATCCTATGTCTTTCCATTTCATTCTTGACTTTGGTCCCCCAGGTGAGCAATGTGCAAGAGTCTTCATAAAAAACACAACCCTTCCTTGTTAGAAACAGGATATTCCCTCCAAGAAAACACACTTATGCAAGGGAAGCCTGAGGAACAGGGAAGCAACAGTACCATGTTCCTCAGCTCTCATCCCAGGTGCTGATAATTAATATCCTTGCAGAAAACCAACCTTCAAACTTCATTTATACAAATCCACAGGGCTTATAAACTGATTATTAAGTTCTCATTGCTGACACACTTCTCTCTTTCCATCCTATCATCCACAAGGGATCTCACACAGCCAGTTTATTTTGGACTGCTGACACTTTTGGAGCAGTAGCTCCTTTTCGTTCATTGTGAGGAAGTAATTCAGCATGACAGATCCTGAATCTAACAAAATGTGAATCTCAGACTCTGAACCTGATAAACCCAGGTGCTGCCAAAAGCTCCTCACTCAACATGGCTCAAAAATTACTCAAGAGCTTAAACTGTATAGAGATCTAGTAGAACATCAGAGAAATATTTGGCTTTTAAGTCAACTGGTTTGAGGAATTTACTTTGCAAGTAGATCTGCCAGTGACAACATTATTCTACACTGGGCACGTATAACTTTAAAAATCAATCTTAAGTATATTTTTGAGTGAAGGCTAACAACTTATCTGACAACTATATATGTGATCCTGCCTCAGACTCTGGGTGAAAATCAACTAGCTGGATTTTCTGAAATTTCTAGAAGTTTGCTTCCCGCTATCTATGTTGACCTAACACCTGGTTTTTGTCAGCTCTTAGCTTGCATTGCTGACAAACAATTCATCAAACCTTATACTTACGATTATCAACAAGATAAAGTAGATAAAATTGTAGAAGGAATGGGCATCCATCACATAGTACATGATCTCCACCCACCCTTCCAGTGTGATCACCTGCAAAGACAAACAAGAGAAACGGGAGGGGTATTCCAGAGCTCACTCCTCAGTGTATAACAAGCAGATACTGGCAGGTTTGGTGCAACCCAAGAAAGGTGAGAAACAACAATTCATTTCAACGAAGCCAAATTTCCATTTTGGGAAATCAGCATGGTACTGCTTGGTGACACTGGCATACTGTCAAAGCCTGTGAGATCATTCTAGTCCACAGCAGGAATATTTCATTAAAATAGTTCATTTCCCTGGATCGCAGCGGGTGAAAACCCGCAGCAGGTTGCTGTGCCCCTTGGACTGGACACCGCGTACAGCCGGAGGAAAAGAAAAAAGGCATGGATTTTAGCTCCCATCTGCAACACGTGTTGGGAATTAAAAAGAAAAAAAAAAATTCCTTTACTATAGCTGTCTGGACTGGAGGGGAAACTGGTGCGAGTCAGCCTGAAGAGTGGAGCTTATTTTGGCAAGCACGTTCATGTGTGCACTGTCTCCCTTACCAGGGGAGTTACAACACCCTTTACTTTGCACCTCTGTCACACCCTGCAGAAACTACCCCTGAAGCCCAGAAGGACTGAGTTTGAAAAACAGAAATATAAGCTTGAGCCTTGTAAGGAGGCTATCTCAGACTTACCTGAAATATCACAATCCAGGCATAGCCGATGTTGTCGAAGTTGATGGCACCCTTGTGCGGGTTGGCGTTGCCTGTGCGGCACACGTTGTAGTACTGGTTCCAGTTCACACACATGCCACTGACATTGAACTCTTGCCGGACTGAATTGTAATAATAATAATCATCCTTGTCCAAACAACACTCGTGGCCTCGCTCCTTCAGCGGGGGTATTTCGTGACAGCCCATAATTCCATTATCTCCTGACAGCGAGCAGATAAAGGGCATCTCATCATCTTCCTCTGGTTGGTAATAAGGGGGCAGGACAATGTCACCTTGTCTGCAAAAGAAGCCACTGTCAAATTTCCTGTGACAAAGCGTTTCCTATCTATCAGTGATACTGGTGGGGCTGGGAGCCCCCATTCTGACATAGGGACTGCATTGGGTGGGGGATTTCCAGGTTTATTGACTGAAGGGGAGGAATGACAGGGTTCCTGAAAACCAGTAAATTTCTAGGGTCAGCCCCCAGTTTTCAGAGCTTTTCCTGCCATCAGATCACCCCAGGCCAAATTGCACAATCAGCTTGCATGGAGATGAAAAAAAGCTGGAATGCAGAGATTTGCAGTCTGATACTCTCCCCATTAACATCAAAGCTAAATCAGATGCAATGACATTAAGGAAGTTCATCAGGCTTTACTGTAATATGTTCATATATGTAACTGCTGATGGACATGTTTTATAACATTTGGTAGTGAACCTTCTGTACTTCTAAAAAAAAAATCCAGTTCATGCATAATTAATATTGCACAGATAAGCCTTAAAATTCAGAAATGGAAAGATAAAATTGACTTAACCTTAACTTTGACTCCTCCTTGACAGCTGGCATTACGGGTGCAATGTTTTATGACAAGTTCATGTATTTTTTCCAAATAATGCAAGCACCTTCCAAATGCATGAATAATTAAAATCATCTATGCTTTCCTAGCTGGAGATGAGCTAATATCAGAAAAGTGAAAGGTGGAGATGCAAAAAAAAAAAAAAAAAGGATTAAGCTCTAGCTGGTGTATTCCTTGTAGTGCTACAATGCACAACTTTCACGTTGTGCAAATGCAGACTTTTTCCACTAAGTGTCATTGAAGAGGACAGGTGTTGATGAAAAAGAAAAAGACAAGCTCTGATTGTTAACTAAGCAGGACTAAACTACAAAGATATGTTGCAACTCATCCTCATCATTGGTGCATGGGCACCTTCAGAACTGATTTCCCTAGTAATGGTCAGCCAAATATTTTCTAATATCTGTCATTGTGAAGGCTGTGGCCCCAATTCACTTCTCAGTTACATCAACTCTGCATGGATATAATTACACTCATTAAAGAAGTGCTACTCCTGATTTACATAAAGGACAATCATCCTAAACAGTAGTTTTTCCCCAAGGAATAAATAAACACTGCTTTAAGCAGCTCCTACTTTGCAACTCCACTGCTGTTCTGCACATTGTATTTTCACACTTTTTTTCCCCAATTTGAGATGCTCTGAAGTTTCAGAACTGTTTAATCAGTTTAAACTGATCTACAGCTCTAGGTTTTCTTTAAGTAGTCTACACTGATAGCACCCCTGGGATTAGCATATGGTTTTAAGAAAACGTTTTAAAGCCTGAGATCTACTAAAGCCAGAGAGTCAACAGGAAGAGCTGTGCCCTGAAACTGGGTAATCGGAGAATTCATGGCAGGCAGGAGCTTTTCCATCCCACTGCCCCTGGGAGGAATAAAGCTGTGCTCTGCAGACTGCCCCTGAAACCCTAAACAAACCTCAGATACCTGAATTGACCCCTGTGTGGCTTCAGGCTCTCTTTGCCAGAAGTGTTCCCATGTTTCTCCACAAGTTTTTTGTCCCATTCAAACATTAATTCTTTGCTTCTAGATGCTCTCCCTTCTACTAACCCAGCTGTGGGACACTTCTCCTACCAGCCCTCTATCCCTTCCCCATGGCACTGGCCACATGCAATTCTACTCCTGAAGTTTTCTAGAAATTTCTCAGTGTCCCTCCAAAGGTAATGCACTACTATTGAAAGAGACACCCAGCTCTATTTTGGAGGTGTAAAAGATGTTGCTGGATGCATCAGGCAGCACTATGGCTTTCTGTAAGGCTCCTGTGAGTGTTATTTTCTGTCAAGAAGGAGCAGGTTCAATATCTTTTGGCAGCATGTTTCAGAGTTTCAGTTCTTTCTGGGTGTAGGAGCACCATCCTATATCACTAGACATAGCAGCCATGCTAACCTATGCCTTGATCAAATCCAAATGAACCCAGACTCTTGCTGTGAAGACAAAAGAAAGCCAGCTGTCTTTGCCCACCCTCCCTTTCCACTGCAAGATGTGACCAACACCCACACACTATCACTCCACACATGGAGTAAGTGATGCACAGAGAGCCTGGCAGAAGACATGAACAGGCAGAGGGAAAGTGAAACATCCACAGCAGGAAGGAAGGCAGTGGTGTCTCCCAGTCACTCACACTGTGAAGTTCTCCTCCATGAAGCAGCGGTTGCGGAGCAGCCCAGCCCACAGCTGCACGCCGATGATGCCGAAGATGAAGAAGACAAAGAAGCAGAGAAGAAGGACGTTCCCCAGCATGGGCAAGGTGTCCAGCAGCAGGTTCACAAGGATGCGCATGCCTGCAGGGGGAGAAGAGAACCAGCAGGAGCAAGTGTGGGACACAGGGATGGAGAGAGGGAGAGAGGAAGGGAAGGAGAAGGAAAGAAGTTTACAAGATATGCATAATGAAAGCAAAAAGCCCCATGAAAAGAAAAGCAGAGTGTCAGAAATTAACCACTGCCAAAACCTGGCCAGATTTATGGTTACTGCCCTTTCTTGTCCTAACCTCTACTGACAGGCAGCCAGCAGAGCTGCTGTGATGCTGTGATCTCTTAACCTTAGGCCTTCATCTGCAGCAGAGAAGAAAAGAGAATGAGACTTTTGGTGCCATCAGCTATCTGACTGACATAACTCCCTCCGTTTTCCCTGCAGAAGGACAACAGAGTGACAACGGTCCCAAAGGGGCATGTCAGCTCAACAGCCCCATCACCCAGTGGCTCCAACTGAAAGTCATCCCAGTACAGCAACTGCAGCCTGTGAGATCTGCATGGACAGACCAAGGCCAGCCTGCCAGTGGCATGAACTTTTTCAGAATATATAAAGTAGCATAGATACTTGTTTTTTATCAGTGACAGTATCATCAAGAGACAGTCATGAAAACCACAATTTCCTCCCCTGGTTAGTCCTCATGCCCCAGTGGGGCTGGAGCACACAAGTAGCAGGCACAGCCCAAAAAGCTTCCAGCACAGAATATCTGCCCAGTGCAAATGTTTCAAAAGAATTTTTTTTTACTCTCTAATTACCTAATGAATTATTCTTGTGGTTTTATTTTCCCCTTGGCTCTTTAGCGCACAGCCACAAGTAGGGGTAAATATAGTCCATTTCTCCATGGAGCTAATGGCTTTTTCTGTGCTCTCCAGGGATGGTGAAAGCCTAGAAATTCTTCTGAGCATCACAGTACTGCTTTTATCCCTGTGCACACCTCATGAGGTTGTCTCTCCTTGTCTCCATGGAGGTCCCCCCTCAGATACCCAGAGAGTTCCTTCACTGAAGATGTTCCATGTAGGCCAGCAAATAATTAGCTAATTAGGTATTTATAACCAATTCATTGCTTTAGATGGCAGTGGAAGGGGAAAGAGGAGGGGAAGATAGGATTAGGATTCTCTGACAGCCCTTTGAGGCACAAGATAATCTCCCTTGTGTACCCAGCACCAAGTAATTACCACACAATACTATACATTATGTTCCATGTCTGTTCCCCAGACTGCTTGCCCCACAGAGAGGGGAGGAAGGGCACCTGTGGTGGGGCAGGCAGGCATGGAATTCACAAACACTGAAGGAAGAGGGAGAAGTGTGCCTGCTGTGGAACAGCAGACTGGTTTGGATTAGTAGAGAATGCTTTGGAAACAGAGCAGGGTGGAAGAGACACAAGTGGTATTTACAGGTATGTGATGTGTAGGAAGGGGAAGATGCTCATTGGTGCCTCCATGGGATCATGAAGGATAAGGGATGATGGCTCTAGCTCTAAGACCAGGCTGTGGAGCAGTAGTCAAGCCCTGATGCCTGCCTGTCCTGCTGTGTCACCAGTCACCACATAAGGCAGCTTCTAGACGAGTACATCAGGGACACAGCTCCAGCCACTCACTGGGGATCACAGCTGTGCCCTGAGTCACTGACAGCTCTCTGAGCTCTCAGCACACCAAGTCCAACAGCACAGCCACTGAGACCTGCTGGGCCCTGGAGAAATACTCTGGACAGCCCTGGGACTTCAAGACTGTGCACCCTCACTGTAGTGCTACGTGCTCCCAGCATTAATGTTGTGTCACAGGAGGAGCTCAGTAGTTCCCACAAACTGTCCTGGTCAGTACATTAGGGAGAGCCAAGTGACACAGTACCAGTAATGCTGCAAGAGAGGGTGGTGTTTTTCAGATCAGTTGATGCTAGCTCCATTTCAGAGCTGGGTAATGGGAGAGATGAGGCTGCCCTTACGTTGAAATGCAGAACAGACAAAACAGACATTCACACCAGAATTTTACAGACAGCATCCTTGTTGGGTCAGAATTTACAAAAATTGATTTTGTCTATGTTCCAAGAAAAAGCAAATGACGTGCAAAACTTGTCTGACTTTTTCTTGGAAGCATCCTGCCTGCCCATACGTTCTCTATCCTGACTTTCAGAGGGATTACTGATGGTACAAGATTATGCTGTCCACAGCTCCAAGACCATAGCTATTGCCCCCATGTTAGGTACTCTGGGGTACATGGGGCCACGACCCAAGAACTGGCAGGTGTCTCCTGTGGCATCTTTTCCACATCACAAAGAATTTCAGCATTAACAGGTTCTAAGTCCAAATGAAACCAGTTTGGGGTTTTGTTTTTTTTTTTT
This sequence comes from Ammospiza nelsoni, assembly GCF_027579445.1. Lineage (NCBI taxonomy): Eukaryota > Metazoa > Chordata > Aves > Passeriformes > Passerellidae > Ammospiza > Ammospiza nelsoni. The sequence goes on from NC_080637.1 coordinate 49,861,431, forward strand.
TTAATTTCACAGTTTGACAGATTAATCTTTCTCTTGCTATTGATGCTGACTATGGATATGAGATTGGCTCTTCAAAAGCAGTAATGATGAATCTACACCCATCTAAACATTCAAACATCAGTTGCAACTGCAGGAGAAAGAGGAAGAAAGGCTGAATGGCCTAAGGCCAACAGGTGATGATTTACCGGAGAAGCTGGTGGCCAAAATAATGAGGTCTCTAAAGCAACTGCCCACCAGTTGAAATGGGAAGTGCAGCTTTGGGAGTATTCTGTTTTGGGGAACTGGGATGCATTCCTTTTCCAAAGGGTCCTTCCTGGACAAGCTGCCATCCACAGCAACACATGTGCATCTTGAATGACAAATTCTGAAAGGTGCTGGAAAGCCCCTTCACCAAAATCCTGCTGCTGCCTCCTTCCCACCTTCTGCTGCCTCCACCTGCTGTTCAGCCATTTTTCTCTTGCTCTGCCTACAACACCCCTCTTCCTCTGTGCTGCTTCTCAGCTTCTGTGCACACCTTTCCTGGGCTCCCTCCCCACATCCCCATTTCTCCTTTACCATTGGCAGAGCAGAAGCAGTGCTGGCTCACAGTAAGGAGGGGATATGAAAGGGACGGTGACCTTTTCTGAAGCAACCTTTGTAAAAAGGGAACGCTGCTCAAGAAGAGAAAGGAAGAGAGGCTGGGCAGTCTGGAGGAAAAGCGAGGAGGGAGAGCATTGATGAAACAACATTCAGCAACCAAACAGCCTTCCAGGGCATCAAATATGAAAAGGTTTTGCTCTCCAAGGGAAATAAAAGCTAGAAACATTAAATATTCATGAGTGCCAGGTGTGGGCTCAGAAAGATCTTTTCTCCACTCACTCTGACCAGGGGAAGGGAGGAAATGAAATGGCCTTGTCTGTGGGCATCCAAGGAGGGAAACAATGCTCACATAATGGTTTCCTGCTGCTCACCCATGGCCTTGAGTCAAGGGGTAGAGAAGGGTGCTCGATGGTACCTCGAAGGCAGGGCTCCTTCTGTGAAGACATCCCACAGGAGCAAAGCCACAGCCACTCAAACAGAGCAGGAGATGGGGGGAAAGTATGTACAGGGATGAGAAATGGTGGGAAGGCAAGAGAAGTGACCATCAGATGGAAGCACAGGGCTGAACAAAGCCTCTGAGCTCCCTCCGTGGTTCAGAAGTAAATCGTCTCCCTCAGGCTGGTCGCACCCAGAGGCCCTTCCTGACAAATTCAGCAGACACCACAGTGGCCCCAGCTCCCTCCCGACACTCGCCATCAGCCCTGATTAGCCTGGCTATCGCAGCTAAGCGGACTCGTCTGCCGGGCCCGCCCCGGGGGCACCGCGGCTGGGCCGGGCAGGCTGGGCCTGCCGGGCTTGGCAGGGCTGGGCCGGGCCGGGTTGGACAACGCAGGGCAGGGCACGGCAGGGCTGGGCTGGGCCGGGCGGGGCAGGGCTGGGCTGGGCCGGGCTGAGCAGGGCTGGGCCGGGCCGGGCGGGGCAGGGCTGGGCTGGGCCGGGCCGAGCCGGGCAGTGCTGGGCGAGCCCTGGGCAGCCGAGCCCGTGGTGCGGGCAGCTGTGCCCGCCACCGCCAGTGACAGCAGCCCTGTCACTTCGCCCTCTCTCCCTGCCTCCTCCTGAGCGCCAGCACAGCTGGGATGATTCACTCTCTGCGCTAACCCCGCTGAGACACGAACGGGGACCGGCTGAGGAGGGGTGAGAAACCCTGTTCTTTCTCACCTCTGAGGCTTTCAGTCCGCCCCAGCTACAGCGTGAGGGACAGAGCCAACGCATGTGAAGTCAAAAGGAGATTTGAGGCCATCATTCCCTCACTTAGAGTAGAGCAATGGAGGAGAACATAATTCTCAGCTCCCATCTCACCTGCACCGTGTACCAAGCTAACAATTGTCATTTTAACTGGAACAAAACCAAATCTCTCTCCCATCAGCACTTGTGACTGTAGCTGGCAGGACATTTTGCAGAATGCAGAAACTGAAGTGTCATTATGTCCCTCAGCCAGGCTGCTTGTCCAAGCGTGCCTTCTTTCCTTCCTCCCCTGCCCCAGGACACATGGCAGTCCATCCAGCTAGCATGGGGTTGGCAGCATTCTCCTGTGCATGCTCATTTATGGAAATTTTCAGAACCGAGGGACCATTCCAGCAGATAGATTGTGCAGAAAGTACACACAGAGAGACGTGCACCATCTTCTTTTCTTTTAATTTTGCAGCCAACGCCTGTAGTTAAAATAATCTCAGTTTGTGTGCACAGTGCAAGCTGGTGCTCCAACTTGTGGCTGTCCTCACTGATCTCCTGCTGACCCGAGGCTTAGCTGTCATTTCACACATTGCACTCATAAACATCAGCTCCAGCTTGGGCCAAACACTACCAAGAGACACCAATCAGCTGTGGGTCCAACAGCAGACACACTGCGAAGCTGACCTATACTATGACCCACAGCTTTTCTTGCCATGCAGATCTTTTCTCTTTGACGCATTCCTTCTAACTGAGGCCTCTTCTGCAAACAACGCATGCAAGCTAAAGGAGTTCAGCTGGAAGAGCCAGCACACAGCTCCAGATGCTTTGTCTTCAAGCTGCAAAGCCAGCTTCACTCATGTTGCAAACCATCACTGCCTGTTTTGCACCAAGGCAAGAGAGAGAGCATGTCCAGATGGATGACCAGACCCAAATTAAATCAACTCTGGGGAAACACTGGTCCAGTTGACAGACAGTATGAGGTACTGAGAGATCTTAACCGAGTTCTGCGGCTAAGGAAAAACTGCCCCAGACACACTGGGCTCATTCAGAGAAAAGCAAAGTCTTCCCACCAATCTCTTTGTCAGGTTCTGGGTGCATTTGCAGGGTACATTTTGAGCTGGGGGTTTAGCACTTGCAGATGGTCAGCATGATCCATAGCTCAGGAGCACTGCTCAGTTCCTCACCAAATCCCTACTCTTGCCTTACTGAAAAGCAAAGCCTTTTAGCATCCCTGACTGGCTCAGGCATCTCATCCTACACAGCCTGCTGATGACATAACCTCAAATTATCTTTGTCACTCCCCAGTGTAACCACAGAAGAGATCAAAACATGACATTTGTAGCACTTATAAAGCTTCAGCCAGTATGGAGAGCTGTTGTTCATTTTCTCAGTAGCATGGGCATATTAATCCTCATCTTCATACAATGACTTCCCTTAGAATACTCAAGTTTAAAAACTAAACTTGAGCCCCTAGTCCTTACCTTCAAGGTACTTTTCAGCTTAAGCCTGAGGTAGCCAAAAGAGAGACAAACTCAAGAAAAAACCTTTTTGGCCAGAGCTTCACCCTGCTGGAACAGAGCTTTCCAGACTAGGTTTAGAGTGCAGTCTTATAAGAGGAAAAAAATCTCTTTAAGCTTGCTCCAAGGCTCTAGAAACAATTCCTTTGGGATCCAGGGACTCACACAGACCTCACCTCTTTTCAGTCAGAGAGCAAGACATACACCAGGTCAGGTCAGGTCATGAACATGAGAAAGAAAAGTAAGAACAGAAGAAAAATGCATCACTTCAAACACTTCCCAACAGACATTCAGCTAAAACAACCACCAAAAAGAGAGCCAATGAAACCAGAGATAAGCTCTTTTCCTTGGAGGAGAAGAGGAGCAAATAAACACAAAGGCACTGCAGAGCCCCAGAGCTCAGCAGGCTGCCAAAGGGGGCTCAGGTGGTGCTGCCAGGTGATGTGAAGAAGCAAGCTCAGAAGTGAAGCCTCCTAATTGCAGACCTGACCCCACAGCTGCAGTGGCTTCAAGAAAGAGCAGAGCAAAATCCAGAGCATTTACCTTGACACCTAAGTGCTGACATTTCTGAAGAGAGAGTGGCCACAGTCCAAGCTTTTCTGTCATCCAAAAAGGAGACACCCAAGCTCTGCAGCAGGCTGCACCTCATGATGGATGCTGTAAGCCCAGCTAAGGTTCACAGATAACAACCAAAAACTCCTCCTCCACAAGCAGTCACATTCAGTACGTGCAACCTCAGCATGGTTGGTAGCCACATAATCCGTGACAGGAGCAGAAATGCATGCAGGCAAAGGCTCCAGTCAGTAGCCCCCTTCTGCTCTGTCCTGCCATTATCCCCTTGCAAGCTTTGGACTGTTAAGCAACCCTGTCTTGGAAAGTGATGACAGGTGTCAGATTATTTCTTAGAGAGGTGTCTCTCTGGGGGATTACTGTCATTCTGATCTTCTTTGTAATACTGAACATCTAATAAGCAACACCTACTACCACCTGCTACAGCAGTTCATTCAGTGATCATCTCATTTTTTCCCCATTTATCACTGCAGTGATGACTGCATTCACTTTCGGTGAAGAGTCTATTAAAAACATACAGTGGCAGCTTTTCTTTCGGAATTGCAGGAGCCACCTAACACCAGGGACAAAAGTCAACTCCAGTGCTGTGGCTGCAAGCCACTTGCCTCCATCCTATAAATATCCTTAAGCTCTTTACGCATCTCTAGTGCTAAGTGAGACAGAATAATGCAAAATATTATGTAAAACAGTATTAATGCAACTTCTGGGTAAGATTTAATAGGGCTAATTTCCTCTTGCTGTCACTAGCATGAATCATGTTTCTTTCTACTGCAGGCAATGACATGATGTTACGTGAAATGAGTGTGAACAGGAGAATCGGTCCCAAAATACACAAAGATAGAGAAATTTAAGGTTATGGTTGTAAATTGCCTTGCCCACACACACAAAGTTTAATTTGCATTAGTGTAATATGACAGTATCATTCACCCCATAATACACTGTCATTATTGCTCACATTTCCATGGTATCCTTTGCTTGATAGGTCCCATGGGACAGATTTTGCAAAACAGCTCAGCTCCCATTTAGGCAGCAAAATACATGGCTGGGCTTTCGTGATTGCTGTGTACACTGGAGGCTGAGCTTGTTTGAACAGGCAGCAGAATTGTCACAATGGGAGCTGTGAGGTACTAAGCATTTTTTAAAATTCTGGCTCTGCAGGTTCCCCTACAGGAGAAGGGAGAAATAAAGATTCCATCAAAGGTTTCTATGACTGGTTTCCGTAATGTTTGGGTTTGGTTTTTTCCAGGCTTGCTTTACTTTCAGTAACACAAATTCTGAAGTGTTGTTACAGACTCTTGTGATTTTTATCATCAGTCTTTAGCTGCATGGCAGAAACCTTCAGGTGGGAAATCTTGCTATGACTTGAAAATCTCAGATTACAGCCAAAAAAAAAAAAAAGGAGAGAAGTTTTTATTCCCCACCAGTATGGGTGGGAAAAAAAAAATATGACTCACAGGTATAAAGGTCTGAAAGCCACAGGAAAAATAAATAATTATAATCTGTGATTGTTTTTCCTTTTTCAAATCTCATGGCTTTAAAGCCATCTGAAAAACCTACAAGCCCACAATTAGTGACTTTTGAATACTTGCTAATAATCCAGAAATGAAGTGGACTGAGAAGGAAATATTACTTTCTCCCATGATCTGTGACCTCAAAAAATAGAAACTAATCAATGTATCATACAAAACAAAGCATTTCTAGGTCTATGTTTCCTGCATTTCAGTGTTTCCCAGCTCCTTGCCATGATGGCCCATTAACAAAAGAATATAATTTTCATTATAGTTTGGGGGGTTTTCTCCAAAATTTACTTTGATTGCCCAGTTAAACACCTGGCAATACACTGCATACTTGTAATCTACATGAAAAACAGCACTGAGATCAGACAAGAAGTAAAATAATAAATAAACAAAAACTGAATAAAACTGGAGCCTGTCTTCAGTGACTGAAGACTTAAATTAAGTACAGGAAAAAAATTGTTTACAGTGAGTTGTGAGGCACTGGAATAATCCACAGAAATTGTGGATGCCTCATCCTTGGACGTGTTCAAGGCCAGGCTGAATGGGGCTCTGAGGAGCCTGCTCTAGTGGAAGGTGTCCCTGATCTTTAGTCCCTTCCAACCCAAACCATTCCAGGCTTCTATGAGGGCTTCCTCCAGCACTGCAAAAATGGGTTTGGTTACAGACCAGTTGGTTTGTTAAAAAGCTTCAGAGATGCATTGATTTGCAAACCCCTCCAGCATATTTTTGAGTCTTTATACTGTCCTTGACTTTGTATCAGTTTTGATTTCCTCCCTACCTCTTCTCTCCATTATCCTACACACAGAGGTGCATCAGGCCTTCATGTGCTGCGCCTGCCAAACCCTACCACTTGCCTCCTGTGCATTTCTCTTTCCAGCCCCCCTTCTTTTTTCTCATCTCTCCTGATCTTCATTCTGCTCTGCTCTCCTTCACATGGTTTCCCTTTATCCTGAGCGTGCCCATCTAATTTAGGGCTTGACTTGATAAAGACACCTGATAAAGAGCTGCACATAACAGGACAGTGCAGCTCTGAGTACAATCCCATCTCTGATCTGTCCCCCACAGGAAGCTGGCACCTTCACCTTTAAATACATTTCAGTCACACAGCCTGATCAGGGAATGAACAGGGCTTTGTGACCTCTTAGCTTTTTCATAAGGGTGCTGCCAGAGAACATCACTCCTGTGCCCTTACTAACCTGCTCAGGCTGTATGAGGATAAATCTGTATGTATACACATTAGCACATGGTTGAGAGTGTGGTTGTTTGTCACTGAGGTGTGATAATATGTATTTGCAGAGCACCTCATACAAAGAACTGCAAGTTGGATAAGTTAAAATACTTGGAAAAATCAACAGTATCTGAGTTTCAGCTATTGCTTCACAAATAAAGCTGAGGGGGGGGAAATTACTTCCAAAAGAGTCATTTGGAAGAGTATATTTTTGAAAGGGAATCAGTTTTGGAAGAGAAGAAGCAAGTCCTCTTGCAAAAACACTGAAGCATCCGAAGCAAAGACCCCATGGGGGGCACTTAGAAGAGGAATTTCATAATCCATTTGCATTTCCAACTGCTAGGGCAGGACTGTGCCTGTCAAATGTGCTTGGTTTTTGTCTGATCTAGCTGTAAATGAGACTGTTTTACAGCCTCATATATCTCAGTCAGAAGCTCATTTCACACATGCTCATCAGTGAAATTAGTTCTTAAAAAACACATTTAGAGAAGTAAATGTCATCACTTTTCCCCCATGCCAAGTGCAGGGTTCGTAGCCAGCTTACTCTGTTTTAGGGACTGTTACAATGCCAAGCACAGGTACCTTGGTGTGGAATACAGATTTAAAACAGGCATATGCAGGTTAAACATCTGCTTTTCCTATTTCAGCACTCAGATGGTTCAGATTATTTTTATTTTGGGGCTTTGGTCTAGTGAGATGAGTGCAGAGCTGGGAGTTAGGAGATGTCAGTTGTATTCCTGAGTCTGCTGGTGACACTCACTGGGTCCCACTAACCTGGTGTGAAACATAAGACTAAAAATAACATGCCATGGTTTATATCTTTGAGATCCATAGCGGAGGAGAAAACTCCAGCTACTATAATTACAATCATTAAAAAAGAAAAATGGAACTAGATCAAGATTTTTTATACACAGCACTTGTACTAGGAAAAAACCTGCTATTTGGTTGAAATAAAAACACTGCGGTAGTCATTAAAACATTTAGCAAAAAGAAAAAGAAGACAAGAAGAGAGGAAAGCATTCTTATACTAGAATGGCATGATTAAGGATTTCTGATTTTCAGACTTTTTTATCAGGACCCAGCGTAAGAAATAACATTAAATTAAACAAACCTTCTAAAATTAGGCAGCATACAGCTGTATTAAAAAGGATGGGGAAAGATTATTTTTGTTCTGAATTTAAAAGAGCACATTTAGAAAAAGCAGAACTTCCCACAAATCTGAAATTTCATTTCCTGCGCACCAAATAATAAGCATATAATGTTATTTTTCTAATACCTGTAACTCCACATAAATATTACTGTACTTACAGATGGACTACTAGCACATATGTATACTTTCTACTCTGTAAAGTTGCTTTGCAACAGATTCCTTCACTTTCACACAGTGCATCCAGCTGAAAAAATCTGCTTCCAAATGATGAATCAGCTACTAAATTTTAAGTGGAAGCTGGAAGTCATCACACATAATGCAAGGGCTCTTCTTTGCATAAGGCCAATGTGACAAGAAAGAGTAAAATGAAGAAACATTTCCTTCTTAAATGTCAAAAAAAGTTAATAAAAGAAGAGCAAGAAATTCAAATTATCAGAAATGATCACAGATTCACTGCTCAAAAGCAGGCAAAAATAAAACAAAACCAGCCTCTCTCCCCAAACCTTGTGCCTTGCCTCAAGAAGAAGCAACAAATAAAAAGCCAGCAGAAAGAGCAATATTTCACCCAGCAACCTGCAACACAATCACAAAACAGTAGCAACAAATGGATGTGGACTTTCACCCCAAGACAGGACACAGACATGGCCAGAGCAGAAGGAAGCTACCTCTGACAGAGACCTGGAGGGTATTTTTTTACTCTTTACACTGATTCAGTGACTTGCAGGGCTTGTCACACCAACATTGCCATGGAATTGAGTCCTGTGGCAATAGGACCAGACCCATCTCTGACTTCTCATTTCCTTCATTTTCAAACATGACCCCAAAAGGCAGAGTTCCTGGGGTTGTAGTCAGGAATGCAAGAATAAAAGGGAATGTTAATGAAGGTGTGGTAAAATGACAAGACATGGGTGCTTCATGTTTTCTCTAGCATGCTCCACAGATGGCAGGAGAATGGAGGAATGATCAGGCTGGGCAGAACCCCAGAGTGCTTCAGACAGGAAACCTGAAATGGTCAGTAGCACATCCTGCTGAGAACTGCAAGAAATGCAGTCAATTGCTGATAACTGGTACCTGAAGATCAGCTCTAACCCCAAAGGAGGTTTGAAATCCAGAAGTGTCTCCGTGAGAGTTCTCACAGAATGGTTTGGTGTGGAAGGGACATTGAAGATCGTCTACTTCCAAACTCCCTGCCATGGACAAGAGCACCTTCCACCAGTCCAGTCCCCCAAAGCCCCTTCAAACTGACCTTGAACACTTCCAAGGATGGGAAAATCCCATTGGAAAATCCCATTTTGTTTCCTTTACTTGCACAGTGTCACTTCCTGTGGCAGCAACTTTTACAGTCTAACTACAGCTGGGTAGATACTGCCATTCTCAATGGACATTTATCACCTTTTGGATACACTGGTTGTCCCTTTCTTCTTCTGTCATGATTCAGAGAGGCTTTACATCCTTACATGCATCCTTTGTACCATAGATAATGAGTAAATAGAATTTGACAGCTCTTTGTGGGATATTGTTTCAAAGCCTCAGGAGTGTCACTGTGAGGAAGGGCTTTCAGTAGTTTCATGTTGCAGATGAGCATGCGTAAGCAGAATTTAGACACATCCAATTTGGGAATTTGGGCATTTAAGCTTCAGCCTTGCCCACCTGCTAAGAATATAAAATAAGTTAATTTAACTTTTTACTCTGCCATGTTGCTACTGTTTCCTTAGAAATTCCTTTTGAATTCCCTCTCTTCTAATTTTCTGTTATTGCCTTTTATTTTATTCAGGTAGTATACAATTTTTCTCAAACTTCTTCTGAAATTTCTCACGTAAGTATGTGGACTTTTCAAACACTGGCAGATCAGTAGAGTTCTTTGGGCACTAAATAATTTACCTGACAGATCACTTGAGCACTCTTCCATTAGTGTTCTAATCAGTCAGGTTCTTTATCATTTTGTCAATTCTCCTGATAATAAACTGCCATTATTCAGTCCACACAGCCAGACTTCCCCGTGGAAATCAGTCCCTACCTGGGTGTCCATGTGGAAGCCTTTGAAATGCCCAAGGTGAACACTGCGCCCCCCGGCCCATCACAGCCTTTTGCACTTGGCTGAATATCTGCCTTTGGGATCAACCACCCCCCACTCCTCGCCTCTCCCAGACATCTCACATTCCCAGCCATGACCTCAATCTCCCTCTCCCTCCTGCTGTCCTATTTCCCACTTTCTTTGGTAGCACCTGCAACACCTCTTGCTTGATATCATCAGTACATCTCACTAATAGGCTTTCCTCTTGCTTCAGATTAGTAATGAAGAACTTTAAAAAGACATTAAAAAAAGATTTGTGGCCAAAGGTCCCATTAATTATGTTTGTTGTAGCCCACTAGGCACCTTCTTCTAATGCAGCTCATTCCCATTTATCACAAACCTTTGTTTACAACCTCTTTGCTAGTTTTCAGCCCTCAAGTCAATGCTTCCTCTCCCAGGGAATCCACTTTGTTTCTTTTTTTTTGCTTTAATTAATGGCAGGATGTCTTTCTTCCAAAACACTCTCTGCATATTACCACAGATTTATGTAGCAAGAAAAATACATAAAGGTTTAACCACAGAGTGTAAATTAAAACAACATCAATTTCATACAGGTATAGTTCTATACTAATGAAAAGAGCAAACAAGCAGTGTCAGGGCAGGGACAGCCAGGAAAAATTCAATGGCATCTGCTCTGCAAAGGTCAGGAAAGATGATGGAAAGCCTCTCTGGTGCCTCTGCATGGATGGAGCAGGTCAGTTTTGACATGGCTCACACTGTTCCTCCCTGGGGCAGCTCTAATAAAGAGATAAACAGGACTAATAGAAAGCCTTAAGTTTCTGCCAGGCAAGCTCTCTTCCTGACCACCTTTGTCCAGCAATTAAAAAGGCAGACAGCTGTTAAGAGTTAGTTGGATGTCATTCCAGGTGTTTCCATTTGCCTCCAAAGTTAAGTCTACCCTGATAACAGGGATCAGTCTCCCCAAGCAGTCTTTGAGCACAAACCCATGGCACACCTGATGAAGCAGGGAGGAAAGGAGGTGCACAGCTTGAGGATGGGGCTGCTCTCACATGGCTGCCCACATCTTCCTGGAAAGGGGTGAGTCTGCCATGCACAGCCTCCAGGCCACCCCCTCACAGAAAGGTAATGCCTTAAGTTTTAGCTTTCATATTTTCTAGCTTCTGTACTGCCTTAGTGTGTAACTCTGAGCTTCATATAAAGTGTCAGCAAGTTCTCTTCACAGAGCAGTTAGACAAAGCAATCCTTTTCCAGCCTGAGAACCAAGGACACTTGCAGCTTCAGGCCCAAAAAGTGTAAACAGCAGCAAATTGAGGAGAGCAATCTGGGAGGATGGAACTTCATAAGCTGAAGCTGTAATTGGACAATTGTAAATGGACCAAAACTTATGAAAGTGTGAAACCTCATGACTGGGTGTCCATCTTGGGTGGAGCCACAGCCAGGCTCATGGACTGCCCAAGGTGTATCTTTTGAAGGCCATTTAATAAATACCTGCTTTATTCCTTTAACACCATCTAGCCTCTGTTCTAGGCAGCCTCTCAAGGCATCAACCCCAGGACCAGGGCTGGTTCCCAGTCCTCTCCTGTCTGGAGAAGGGCCAGAGAGATGGAGACAGACTGGGGGGGTTGTTTTGCTGACCGTGAATAGCCAAAAGCTTCTCCTGAACCTCATGTTTATCATTCCATGATGGACCTGTCACATTCCTGGCTGCTCTCTCAGTGCCCCAACCAGTGGCTCTTTTGTCTGGTTCCCTTCTGCCATGCTGAGCACACAGGACTGTGCCTTGGTTTCTCTTTTAAACCTTTCAGCACCTTCTGTTCAAGCCTATTGCTCAAAGATAAAAGTACATCCAGGAAGAGGGACAAGATCCTCTTATAGAAAGGCTTTGCATGAAGCCAGAGTCTCTGAAATCCACCTCCACAGCATGTTCAAGAAGTAGGTGACATCATGAAAATTACTTTGGCACAAGGGAAAACATATGATGCAGATTAGGAGGTCAACTGTCCAAACTTTCTCAGGTCTGGAAAAGAAAAAGGAGCATGTGAGTTTGAGAGAAGGATTAGGAGAGCTCTGGCAAGGTCTCAGCCACTGCCGACAGCCTGATCAGGGAGATTATGGAGAACAGCAAGGAGACTTCGTGCCATTCTGTAAGACTGAAAAACTTGCAGAAGAAATGCCTGAAGTCTCCCAGGGCTGACACATCTGGGCTAGGCACAGCCCTGGCAGCCCCAGACCTGGCTCATACACACACAGCAGCTCACAGAAGGGAGAGCTGGCACAAAAGAGAGAATACAAAGCACAAGGTGAAGAGGAGAAAAAAAAAAAGAGTCGGTGCTAGGTGCATGCCCCTAACCGGTAATGGCTTGAAGATTTTTCAGATGAGAGGATCTGGAAGGTCTTGTGGAAGCCTGAGCAAACTAATTCTCCCTGATTCCTGAAGCTCATTCTTCTCCAGACCTCACACACAGGCCTTTTTGAGGCTACAGACATCGTTAGACCTGTGATGTCTTTCAGTAAGAGAAAGAAAAACCCCTTCTGTTTACTGCACATTGTTCACCTTTGGTTCCTGAAGTTCCATCGGCACGGCTGTGCACAAAGGATGGCCAGGGCGGGTACTCTGGGAGACTGCTGTTTCCTGCCCATCCAACACCACCTCTGAGCCCTGGGATGAGGAAAAGCCTGCACACACCCCACAGAAGCCTCTGTTCCCTTTGTACCTGCTGGACACCAGCAGCACAAGCAGCCTTATGGATCATGTGCTCCCCAGGAGCGGAGCTGGGAGGGGAGCACGACTTACTGGGCACGCGGTTGATCGCCTTCAGGGGCCTCAGGACACGGACAGTACGGATTGCAGACAGGTTAATATTCTGGAGATCCAGGGAGTACTCCACCATCCTGCAGCAGGGGAAAGAGAGGGAGACAGAGAGAGAGAGGAAAAAGAGAGAAAAAGAAAGTTTAAAAGAATCCGGAATTTTGGCTTGAGTCACAGGTTTATTATCTCTTCATTGAAGAGTTTCTTATGGGGATGAAGCCTGAGCTTCATCCTGGCACTTCTGGCCAGGGCACACACGTGGGGTGGCCACTGCACACAAGGCCAGCAGGATAGGAGCCATGTGGCCAGTTTTGTTGGGAGTTACCTGCAGCACAGTGGGGTGCTCCCTGTGCTCCCCTCATCTCCCACTGCAGCCTGTGTCTCGGGAGGCAGCTTCAGCTAAACCTGCTTTATCACACACAAAAATAAACCCTCTCACTTAAAGCAATAACTGCTTTGACTAGGTGGAAAGGCTTCCCCCATGGCTGTGAATCACTCCTTTTTGACACCAACCAAAAGGAGAAAAGCCTAATTTTAGGACATATGCTAGACCTTAGCTCTCCTAACCCAACAACATGTGCTGTAAATAACCTCAAAGTGCAAATAGGTGTGACTCATGTATTGGCTTTGCTGCAAGAGCAGCAGGTGCAGGTGACAAAAAGTGACCTGGCCCAGCAATCCTTAGCCCAGCATTCTCTTCTTGCCCAGTATGGCAAATGTCCTGTCTCTTTAAAAGCATGGCAGGAAATCATTATAATGATAATTTGATAATTATAATGATATAATGATAATCTTGGCCAGAAATTTCCACCTGAGGACCTCAAATCATCTTTCATGGACATGTTTTCATGAAACATGAGATGCATGAGGCCTCCAGGAAGACATGGGCTGTTGTCAGCAGCTTCCCTTGGGTAACTCTGGTCTGCTCATGGGATCAAGAGCATGACAACGTTGGCAGGTGAAATAGCAGCAGAGTCAGGACAGGAACTGCTTCTACTGAATCTCTTCTCATATATGAATAATGAAACTACAGAAAGTTCCCTTTTCCCTGGCCTTTTAACAAGAGTCAGGAAACAAGAAGGGATTGGGGGCACTGCCTTTTGTTACTGCACCCTTTCTCAGAACAAAAACATAATTTTTACAGAAAGACCCACAAGTCAACAGAAAGTTTACCCAAATTCCCCTGACCAGGAATCATGGAGAATTAAATGAGAGCTTAAGTGAGACACTGAGAGGGAAATGGGGTACAGCCAGTCTGTAAAAAATAATCAGGGAGCAGTGGACTAATCCTTCTATAGATTACCCTCCATTCAAGAGGACCTTGAAGAGCTAATGCCTGGTTATCTGTCTACACCTTTCACAAAGGGGACTTGTCAGAGTGATAGATTTTCAAACACGATAGGGTAAACCTGTCGAAGTGTTGTGATTATCCTCTCTCATGCTCTCTTTCTTTCTCTCCCTCATTCCTTTCAGTCTGTTCTCTCCTGCACTTTTAGGGTAATTGCATGAAATAATTCTTCCTCTGAAATGCAGTGGCATTCATTTACCTCCCTGGAGCTGTCAGTTCCACATAAACCAAGTGCAGAAGAAGAGACAAGGGATTTCATGCAGATAATCAAAATATTCCCACGCCCAAAAAAAGCCTCGACCCCAAGCCAAGCAGAAACATTCAACCAGCCTACAGAAAGAATTAGTGATAGACAGAGGCTTGGGATGCAGTCAGATGAAATTGTAAGCAGGTACGAAAGGAGGAGGAACACACAGAGATAAAAACGCATGGAGATGACTCCAGGACATCCCTGTGTGGTGCAAAGGCACACAGGGAAAGGGCCTTGAGGAAGCACTGACCAACCCTGCTCCAAATAAAGCAAGATTGTGTCATCAGCATGTTGTTGCTTCAGAATTAGACAGACCTACTGAAACTTTGGAATTACAGTTACATTGCTCCCAGGCCATGAGCTAGCAGCCCTTCACAGAGAGCTGACACGCAGAAGCAGCTTCCTGGCTGAAGGAGCCCCCACACTGCAGTCTGTTGCAGGGGTATGTATGTGCACAGAAACATAAAGGCCTCAAGCTTGGTGAAGGCCCACTGAACTTCCTTTCCTCTCCCAAAACCACTTACCTCCTAAGAGAACTGCCTCTGAAGGGAAAAAAATAGAAAAAAATAATAATTTGAGCAGTAGCAGAACAACCCAAAACAAGAATCAAATGTCAAGTAAGCTGTTGGCCCAAAATACATCTAATTTCAGAAAGTATTTTTTTCTGAACTGGGAGGAGCCAAATGAGAAGTCCTGAATAATATTCAGAGAAACCAAGCACAGGGGAAAAGCACAGGGCTAGGGGTGATGTGAAATGGAGGTGACATCTTCTCTTAGCCTTAACCATGCAAAATTAATTTTAAAATGTTTTCAAACCATTTGGGTTTTGTCCTCTTGTGGCTACAGCATGTGAGTAACCTTAACCTAGTGAACATCACTGCCTTCTCCTAGCTGGAATGAGTTTGCCACCTATATAGTGCAGTTCCTGTGTCACTAGAAAATTTTCAGTCATCCAAGTAGTGACCGTGGGTCCTTTCAGCACAAGACAAATGCTGCCTTAACTCCACCCTGTGGTTCAGACAGCAGCAAGCCAGCCTCCTGCAGCCCTCAGTGGCCAGAGTCACAGATTTACTGCCATTATGTTCCAGTGTAGCCAGATAAAAAAGCTGAACAGACAATCACACTGCCAGGGAAAACAGCAGGCTGTTCCCGAGGATGGGTTAGAAAAGGGCAAACGCTGAATCTTTTGAGAGCAACTGTAACAAAAATGAACTCAGCCCTAGGAGGCTCCAGCTCCATTAACAGACCCCTTCTGCCTACAGTTCTTCCTGAGGCCTCCTGGTCTTGGCTGTAATAGCAGAGAAATCCAGGATGCTTAAATCCCTGCAGATGAGATATGACTATTGTAGTCATGCAGATTGTGTCCAAACAACTTTGATGCCATTCCACTGTAATTCTGCATTAGGGCCGCTCATTTTCACCTTTTCATTTCTAGTGATGACTTCAGCATCGGCTTATGTTCACTCCTCTCTTTGTGCAATGGTAGCATGCCCACACAATGCAGGTGACCAAGGTGCAGTGAAACTTCACTGATTGCCAAAAACCCACCCATCTTCTGTGTGGGTAAAACTGATAAAATATAAATGTTGCCTCCACTCTCTAATGAAATAGGATCCCTAAGTGACTCTGCTGGAGTCTCCAGGCATCTGCAGCATTTCAGGGGTTGCTAGCCCAGCTCTTTTTGTTATTATCATTCTCCAGCCAGCCCTGCTCCCCAGAGCCTGGAAACCCTGGACACTCAACCCCCTCTAGGTGTGGGCTGAACCCCATCTCCCAGTGCCACACGTGGGGGTGACATCAGGCTGACACAGAGTCAAAGGGACTCATTGCAAGGAGTGATCAGTCAGAAGCTGCCAGCAGGTTTTTTTCAGGAGGTTCACATTTCCTGTGTCTAGAGACCTTGTGGTGGTGGGTCAGGTGTACGGTGCTTGTTTGGACTCCTGTTAAGCTGGGTTTTGTATCCTTATCACACCAGCACCCTGCAGAAGCCTGAATTTGCTGGGTGTTTGTAAACCAAGGAAAGGTTACAGCCAGTAGAAAATGGTTGAACTCCAGGAGACTCCCAGGCTCCTTGTCCTTGCTTTGTAGTAGCTCAGTGCCATGATTGAGGGTACCCCCATTACCTGACTACCCTCCATTTTTGTTCTCCTCCCTTTCTTGACTGCTTAAGGCACATCTTGTTAGTAAACACCATAAATTCTTTAAGGTCTGGGGGCAGTCAGACAGAGTCTAGGATGTGGGAAGGGGAGGAAAGAAAAAAAAAAGACTGTGCTGGGTGTGAGTCCTTCCCCTTTATCATGACAGAACAAGGTGATATGCATCTCTTCTGAGGGAAACAGCAGCTCATTTCTGGCATCACTAAACTATTTTGTGGCCTCTTGTGTGAATGGATGAGTAGAAGGACAGGTTCAGAAGCTTAAACTATGCTAAATAAGACAAACTTCTCATCTGTGATGGAATTTGAGCGCTGAGCTGTCATGATAATTGAATATTTACAGTAATACTTCTTCCCTTGCTAGAGGTTTTCTTTTTCAAAACCTTCCACATGAAACTCACAGGAAGGAGAGGGGATTGGCACAGGCAGTGTCCTCACACCACACAGCTCAAGACTGATCCATGCTGGGAACATTGTCAGGGTGGGGAAAGGGACATGGGCACTGCCTGCATGCATGGGGTTCATCCTGCAGAAGCAGGGGGGTGCCTGGCAGGGAACATCTCTCTGCTTGAGCTCTGCCTCCCTCCCCCCTCTCAAGGCATCCCACCTGCTCCCTGCCTCCTTACATCCCTCTGACACATGCCTGCCTGCAACATTTTCACCTCTCATTTCAACCTTTCTTCTTTATTCCCACTTTTTCTATTTGCTCCTTGACTTTCTTTCGTATTTTTCCATTTAGGTAAATCTGCTCAGCTGAACGCACAAAGGACCTGGAGTTAAACAGAGGAGCTGCAGGGAACAAGTGAGCAATTTGTTAGCACACTGCCCCTGTGCAGAATGTGGCTGGTGTTGTGTCCCCTGTCCCATGTCACGGCCCTGGAGCAGACAGCGAGTGCACGGGGACAGGGGGCACAGAAACCTCCAATGCCCGTGAGGCCTCAACAACACCAGAATATTTCATCAGCTCCAGCCTGGCACTCACAGAATCACAGAAGTTCAAGACTGGAAGAGACCTATAAGACCCTTTGGTCCTGTGCACCTGTGGGCTCCAGAGTGTGCCTGGATCTGCCTTGGCACTCAGCAGGAGCAGCACTCGCTGTCCAAGAGCAGAAATGCCCGGCCAGCGTGGCTGTGTGCCAGGCACAGGGGAGCAGACTGAGCAGCAGGAGGGAGAATAAAGCTAAGGCTCTCTAAAATAGACATAGTGACAGTACAAAAGCCATGTAAGGAGTCCAGAAAATTCAGACTTCATTTGCTGCACGTGTGACCTGAGATAATATACTCATGCAATGCCTGGCTAGCTGCTACCTAGCAGTTACATTCAATGAAATTCATTAGTAAAGCAGTTCAAACATTACCGTTTACCTCTTCATATTTACATCTCCTCATACCTTTATTAAATACTTATTAACTTTCTAGTCTTGGCTTCTGAACTTCTATTTGCTGAAAATTAGCAGCCAAAAAATGGCATTTAAAACCTATCCTGAAATCATTCATGAAAAATACCGAGGCGGTATTTTCCTTATGACACAAAGCCAATATGTTTTTGTCAAATTCAAAAGCTGCCTAATTCCCCTTCTCTGATAGAAGTTTTCAATTGAAATCTAATTAATTGCAGACTAATCAATTCATATTTTTTGTCAAATAAATTTAGGTTTGGCACTGAAGCCAAAAACTTCATGACTGTGACTTTCCCGCTGTAATTTCAGACTTGCTATGGGTCTCTGTGGGAAATTAAGCTTTTTCTGCCTGTGGATTTCCATTAGATCCTTACATCTATGAGCACCTGATATGACCAGATCAGAAGAGTTTGATTGGTGTCTGCTCTGAATTCCTTCAGCTTCTCAGCTATGGAGGGCTCAAAGACTGCTGGGTACCTATACCATGGCTAGATGGGATTTAATCAATGTCTTCTGTGTACAGGAATATGTCTTTCTGTCCTTGGCTCCTTGATCTGGCTATCACATTTTGCAAACTGGAATTTCTACCACTTTGAAGATCTAGAACATAGGAGTCCATAGGAAGACCATCAGTTTTCCCTGACTGAAATTTTATTCAGATATCTATGCCAAAGGTTGGAGCTGACATCTCTCCATTTACCAAAATGTCTAGCCCCTGATGCATGAGCTCAAATCTTCCACCTGAAGTTTGTGGGGTGGTGGGAGACTGATTTACTCCTAAATTCTTCCACTTCACTCATACATACCAGGATGAGAAGGTGATCTCACTGCCTCTGCTCTGGCTTCAAAGACTGTGGCTACAATACAAAAAAGGAGCAAAATGGAATTTGCCCTGGACAATGAACTCCAGTGGTCCCATATCTCCCCTCTTAGATTATTGATCCACCCTAGGGAAAGGAAAGTAAAAAAAGGCACGTGCATCGCTAAATCCACACAGCCCTGGTCCTCTGTGCCCAAAGGTGTAACCATGGGCAGGGAGTGTGGAGAACAGGGCTGGCCAGGCTACCCCAGAGATTCCCCAGCTAAATCTGTGCTGTGGAAAGGGAAGGCAGGCAGTAAAATCCACTAACTGGGGTCCACAACTTCCTGGGAAGTGGGGACCCCCAGCAGTGCAGTAACAGCAATGAGGCAGGAGGAAGTGTGCACAGGTAGGCAGGAAAAAGAGCACACAGATAAAGGTCTAGAGCATGGGGCACGTGGGGCATTCAAGATTGCTCCTGTCATCCCTTGCAAAGTCTGGACATGCCTAAGCTTGTACCCAAAGAGAGCTGGAAGATTAATCCAATCTCCTGTAAATCCATCTGGACACATAAGAAGCAGGGCCAGGAGATTTTGATGAGGCCTGACCAGACAGTGGGCAAGAGTGAAAGGCTACTGCTTCCACTCAGAGTCTGCAACCACAGGATGCACACAAACCAGCAGATGCACACGTCCTACTTGCCAGACCAGCAGGGCTCCCAGCCAGGACCTATTTTTTTAAACTTTCTGCCCCATGCCTCCACCATTTTGCTCTATAGCTGGAGCCACATCCTTATTTTTCCCAAATGTCCAGCAGGCTGTGGTAAAAGTTAAAGACTCTTTCATTATTTGGACCTGATCTTCTGCTGTATGGACAGTGTGGTGCAGGAGGCATAGGGCTGCCAGGCAGATCCCAGCACCAGTATCAGCTCTCTTGGGATAGACAGGTATATCTATATAGATATTAGATAGAAATACCTCTAGAACAAACTGTTCACCCATTTTGCACCCATTTTGCACAGTTTGGTGCCTCTGGGGCCAGGCTTCAACACGCACCCTAAACAGATGATCCAAAATCCTTTCAACATCAACCACAGAAAAAGTGGAATAACACAGTAGGCCTCCAAATTGCTCTGCAAACCACAGTGTACTAAGCTAAGTAGTTCTGCTTATCTCTTTTAAATTTAGAGCTCATTATGCTGCAAAAAGACAACTCTCTGCTGACATGAAAACTGAAACACAGAAGGAAAAAAAGACTTGCTAGTAAAACAAGAAATGCAAAAATTACACTCTTTTTTCCTCATTTATAAAATATAATAATAATAAAGAGTCTATAATTCTGTTAGCAAAAAGACATTTCCTCAGGGAGTTATAGATCAATTACTAATTACACAGTCAGCTCCTGAGCTGTGATGCTTTGTATTCTTAAAAAAATAACCTGCAACTCTTCCCCCCTCCAGTACAAAATACTTTTTTACTCTTTTTTTTTTTTTATATTGCTGTGCAAGCAAAAGCTGCTGAAAGCTTCCAGAGCCTGTGAGACTGGTCCCTTGCTGCCTGGAATGTGATTATTTCACACCCTGGAACACTCAGATTTCTCTCCAAACTGTGTACTAAGAGAAAATGTCAGAGTTTCTTAATAGTTTCAGAGACATGATACGAAAAGACATAAGCAGGTTTTCACACTGTGATAAGAAAGCCAGAAGGACTCGCTGAGCTCAGATGACTGAATGCGAGCGATGGGGCCTCACTTCTAAAAACCAAGAGTCAGAACACAGGCTGAGCTCTGTATTTCACTGCTTAGGAAAAAAAAAAAGAAGGAAAATAAAAAAGAATGCCTGCATTTTGGTCCTATAAGCCTGCTGGTTTTACCTTTTTTGGGGCTTTGTGTTTTGTTTTTTTAAAGAAACCTGACATTCACATGGTAGGGAATTAGCTTTCAGGAAGGCAAAAATCAGAGGCAATAATTGAGAACTACCCATTACGCAGGCAGGGTAGAGCTGCCTCCTTGTTTTGATTCTTCTCTGGTGTGATTCATTTCGTTTTGATGACTGCTTTCATTTCAATATGTTGCACATCTAGGGATAGCTTTACTGGGAGAAAGCAAATGAAATAATTAGTATCATTAAGGAGGGAAAAGCGAGTGCATGTTTGAGGGGAGGGCTGTGCTGCTGCTATTTCTACCTTTGGTTAAGATGCTATTTAGCCTGCTGCTTGCTGGTTTCCATCTTTTTCTGATCACTACTCGAAACACCTAATTGCTATATTTATTACAGTTTTCTTTGACTTGCCATAATTTTATAGAGACTTCTATTTGGCATCGAACATTAGCTAACTAGGATTTTCTGAGCATTCTGCTGTTTACCCTGCTGCTAATAAGTATTTAATGATCTGAGATTTTAAAGTCATAACTATGCAAATTCTGGCCAGGTCCCTGAAGGACTGCAGTTAATTAAAAGCAAAGAAAAAGCATAAATTGGCAACACTTCTCCATCTTGTGAGATTAAGGCCAGTTGGTGTGTTTTGGGTTAAGAGGCACCTTCGCAGTGTGGAACGGCACCACGCCGTGATGGATTTGTTTCCTGGAAACAGGTGGGCATTTGAGAATGGGGGACTGGTACCTCACATCCTTCAGAGAGCTGCCAGTTCCCTTTCCTAGGCTGAAATTTAGAGGGATGAACTTGGGGCCATAAGTGCTTCCCATGTAAGGAGAAAGTTGATGTTCACAGTGATGCTGCACATGTCTGAAAAGAGCTTGGATGGATGGATTTGGGAGGCATCATCCCTCCAGGTTTTTGGAAAGGATGCCATATCTAGGGAATTATGGGGAATAGAACTCAAGGACAGTAGAGAACTGTCAGAAAGAAAACATAAAAGTAATATCTCAGTTAATAGAAATACTTTCCAGATTCCCAGTGTGGAAGCTGCATAAAGCACTCCTGAAGAAGCAACTAGCCAAAATGGACAGGGAGTGAGAAGTGTTCTGCTCAGCTTAAGGGGCTGCCAGGCTTGCCTGAAAAGGGATCTTCAGCTGTGCAAAACCCTCTCCCCAAAGGCTGCATTACTACTCAGAAAGTTAAGGGTGCTTTGGAAAAGAAATGGAGCTCCAGGAGAGCTGTGCTGCCATACTAAAGGTGAAATTAAAAATCAAATTTAGGAAGGCATTCAGACTTCAAGGACAGTATTCACCCATGATGATATGTTTTGAAACTAATTGTTTTTCTTATCATGAGAGATATACCACATATTATAGGCTTGGATTAATGAGCCTTTCTGAAGAAGTTGGACAAGAAATATTCAGCTGAGCTCATTGTCATTAGTGGCACATTTTGGCCAACAGGCAAAAAGGTGAAGGAGGAATCTAGTGGCAAAGTGTTGGCTTGGCCAGCCACCTAGAGCATGAGACTGGCAGAGAACTGGGCTAATACTGTGCAGAAATATTAACCAGCATTTAATTAGAAGAAAAATTAGGTTTTAGAGAACTGAAAGACCAGTCAGAAGATAAAATGAAAGGCCAAAGGGGAAAGTGATAAAACTTGGAAAAGAGTTAATTCTCACAGAACCTACATGTCAAGAACAAAACTAATCAAGGCACTAAAAGATGTAAAGAGGAGAAAAATGGTGTTGCCTATATACCACTGCCAGGGGCCTGAGTAATAAAGAGAATAAGAATTGTTCATTTTATGAGCAGAATGCCTAAATGGCATTAGGAAGGCCTGGTGGGGAAATCTGCATGAAAGGAATATTAAAATCAAGGATTTGAAACTAGTTGGGAGGCTCAAGTGGACAGAAAGAGAGGGGGAGTAACACACTCTGTCAGAAATGGCATTTTCTAGTACACAGTCAGTGACAAAATACTTATGGATTTATTTTCTGCCATATAGAGAATTCCTCCTGGCTAGAGAAATGGGCTGACAGGAGCCTCATGAAATTCAACAGATGAATGCAAGGTCCTGCATTTGGGCTGGACTGATGGACAGTGCTGCTGCTGCAAAGGAGCTGCCAGTCCTGGGGGACAGGTCCACACAGGGAAGGACAATGACACACCAAGCTGCACCAGTCAGATTGCAGCAGGCAGATGAGAGAGGGATCATGCCCCTTACTTTGCACTCAGTAGACCATATCTAAAATATTCACTTTTGGCCCTCCAAGAAAAGAAAGTGTTGGTAAATTGAAGCAAGTTCAGCGGAGGCTCACCAAGGCGCTTGGGCTTGGAGCATTTGTGCTGTGAGGAGAGGAGATGATTTTGGTGGGACATAAAAGCAGTTCCTTGGTACCTACAAGGCAGTGGGATTTAAGCCACAATCTTCACAGTTCCACATGGCAGGAGAGAAAGACACAATGAATATAAATACAAAGAGGAAAGGGAGGTTCAGACTAGTTAGAGAGACACATCAGCAGTGAGGCTGGGATGGTGAGAGATGGTGCCATCTCCATCTGTGGTGGTTGTCAAGACTTGACTGGACAACTCTAACCTGAGTTTGCTGTTGACTCTCCTTTGAACAAGATTGGAGTGGAGACCCTACAAGGCCCTCTCCAACCCTACAAGGCCCTTTCCACCTATGATCCTGTGGATGTGATTAGGTATGTCCAGATCACCCTAGAATACAGGCTGACTAGCTCTCTTGATAAAAGCACTCTCCCAATTCACCTCTAAGAATTTTATTTGGGCAATGCATTGGGGGTACCTAAATCTTCTTGGAAGTTGCCAGCCTTGGAAATCACAGAAAATTGTATTCAAGAATGGAAGACAGATTTTCTATCAAGGTTTTTAAAAAAATAATTATAGAACTTGATTGCATATGTTATGTCCAAGTCATGTAAGGTCACCAACAGTACCAGGTATATCTGGTGGATTTGAGAGGCCATATTCATGAGTTTGAAAGCACACAGAAACAGCCATAGAATCATAAAATCATTTAGATTGGAAAACGCCTTTAAGATCATTGAGTCCAATTCAACCGAGCCAAGTCTATCACTAAACACCATCCTTAAGCACCAGTCAAATCTACATGTCTTTTAAAAGTGTCAAACTAGTCAGACTTCAATTCATGAGCTGTGGAGTACAATCAAGTGGTGTTAGGAATATTTATCAGGTATCCAAGAAGCTTCAGGAGATACAAGAAGGGTGAACAGGCTAAGAAGATAGTAAAACGTGAGTGAAAGCAAAAGCAGCAATGTAATAGCAGGAAAGGGGAAGGTGATACTCATGAATATAAATTAGGAGATGACTTGTAGAAAATTTGTAAGAGAACTGAAAGAGCACATAAAATGGTATAAGTTTTAGAATAAGAAAACAGAATTGTCACTAACAGCGTAAAAAAGGCAGAAAACCTCAGTTAAAATAAAAGTCTTCTGGGGAAGGTCAGATGATGTAAGTGCACCATTGATCATAATGAGCTAATTTCAGCTCCAGCTGTGATCAAGTATTTCAGGCTGTGTCTAAATAGGGATTTTCTAAGATAAGCAAGTCTGGACAATTTGTATGCAAGAGTTTTAAAAGAGACGGCCAGAAAAGATCTGGACCAGTACTGATAATTTTTTATTAGACTCAGAAAACTGGGAAAGCATCCAAGGGTCAAAGGAATTCTGATGTTGTGCCAGTACACAGTGATCTCAGTGACAGGACTGGTGCTGGTGACAGTACAGTGATGAAATTGTCAATATGCATCTCGGATGGATTATGGATTAAAAGTGGATAACAAAATTAACCATACCCAATACAAGTGTAAAGAAAAATAGACATCATCAAACTAATGTGTTATAATCTCTTATGAAATTACAAGTCTGGTTCACACAAGTAATTAGGTTGATATGGCTGGAATGATATGTAATCGTCATGACATACATTAGCTGGAGAAAAACCGTCTAAGTAATAAACATCACATGCAACACTAAATGGGGATTCATTTGTGAGCAGATGTACTTCTGTAATGCACAATTCTTGCCACTCTGTTCTTTATTTATTTATCACAACCTGACAAAAAACTAAAAAAAGTCCCTGATGGATTTTGCAGTTGAGGCGTATTTTTGGGAGAACAGAAAAGAAATGAAGATGACAAGTCAGGGATAGAACAGCATGAGCTGCTTTGGAAATGCAAATAATATGTATTCCAGTATTCCAGTTTGAAAAAAATGGAACTAACATACATCTGTGAACAAAGTTTACTGTTCCTACTAATAGGAAGGGGTTTTCTCTCTTCAGAAGAGGAGACAGGAAAAAAAAACTCCAACCAATCAAGCTTGGAGACCATGAAGAAAGCAGCTGAATGATTGTGAGGTGCTGTGATTGAATGGACAGGCTACTGCAATACTTGGCTATAGGAAATGGGAAATTTCAGGCAGGAATAGTAAGACAATATTACAACCAATGGCACTGAAACAGACTGAAGCACTGACAGAAGAATGCTCTGTCTTATTCTGAAATGTAACCCTTTTAAAAGCTGTTTAAGAACATTCCAACAATATCTCAAAATGCCAAAATATCAAAAATGCCATTCTTCACACCAAAGGTAAGGACAAGAAGAATTTGACCACAGTTTGAGATCTGCATGGCACACTCCACTGTGATAATGGAGAGAGGTAAAGACAGCATTCTGTGAAAGACAGACCCACGTCTCAGTCAATGGAATTCAAGCAACAAGTAGTTAAAGATTTTGGGCATGTTTTTGGGGACACATGTGTAATCACAATCAAACATTGACACCCACCCCTCATAGTGAAGTCCTCTGCCCCTTAATTTACCTAATATGTTTCAGGGATGCCATGGAAGAGGGCAAGGAGAGACAGAATTCCCACCACAGGTGGTTAATTACAGCACTTGGATCATGAGAACAACCTCTCCCTACATGGAATTCATGCTCCCAGGGTCAGGGAGACCCTCAGGTCAGATGTATAAAGGGATGGTATCTCCTTTCCAGGAGACACAGTGTCATCATCTCCAGCCACATGTGAGTGCAACTGTTCCACAGAATAGAGCAGGCAGGGGCAATTGCTCACTCTTGCATTGCTAGAGAACTGCCTGGCTTGATGAGCATGAACCAAGAAACAAGTGACTCTTCCCCTGAATTCACGCACATACAGGCTCTGGCTGACATTTCCCATCTGATTAGCTTCCTCATTATCTCGACTTTCAATCCACCATAGGCTCTCAACTGAGGTAGCTGCCCTCTGAGGCTGCCTCAGTTCAAGCTCTCCAAACACACCCATCACTGTGGGAACCAAATGACGCCAGACAGGACCTGATCACGCAGGGAAGGGAAGAGGGACTCCCACCAGGACAGCTGGTGGTGACGAGCACACTCTGCCTGAAACGTCTGGGAGCCTGCAACCTCCTGTCACCAGCAAGCAGTTGGGAATGGGAGCATCAACAAGCTGAATCTGCAGCCCTGCTTGTTTGTGCACACAAGGGGCATTGGCACTCTTCAAACCAAATTGCTTCACATGATTTTTGGAGGTCTGAGGGGAACATTGAGGGAGAACATTGACTTATAACTGTTGTTTTGGTTTTTTTCCTAACCCTTTCAGAAAAAAACCAAAAAAACATTTTGAAGGTGGTTAGGGGAGGGAGTGTTTGAGAGGGGAGAAAATTCTGGTGATGTCAGCTCCTATTGCCATGGAAACTGAACATTTTTAGTGACAATGGAGTCTTCCTCCTTGAGCTGCTGGGTTGCAGGGGCAAGCAGGGCAAGGGCACACGAGGGAATTCAGCTAACTAAAACTATAGCTTCTGGCTTTCCAAGGAAGTGAGGAAATAACTACAAATGATTGCCTGAATACATGGTTTATGTAACCAGAGCACCGTCTGGGGCCAGAGCAGCAAGCACTCATTATGGTCTGGGATAAAACGTGCTGCTGTGCAGGGAACCAGGTGAAGACATCTCAGCTGCCCAGGCTGCCCCCCAGAATGGGCCCTGCCTGCACCTCACTTTTCCATGCTACAGTCTGTTCTTTGCAACCTTTGCTGCCTTGCTGGTGTTTATTTGGAGAGGGAGAAGGGAGGAGAAAGGGTTAGGAGGTCCAGTCCATATTCTGGAAACTGAGAGAAGCTGCATGGACTCCAGGCTGGGCATTGCTCCCCAACATCAGGGATGTTTCCTTAGGAGCCAAGTTTATAACTTCCCTTACAGAAAACAAGAATCCAGGATGATGAAAAGGAGAGGGCTCTTAGAGAAAACTGATTAGCCTCTGATCAGGATCTAGCTCCCTGGCATGGAGACAATGTGCAAGACCTAATGCTATGTGTCCTCCCTAAGTCAATGCTAAGGCAGCATCTGGACAGCATGGCTTCAGTAAGCTAAAGCCATGATCCAGGTGTGGAATCAATAAGGATAAAGGTTAAGGCTTACATTTGAGGTTAAGCAAAAGCCTACAGTATGTAAGGACAAGTTAAAACCTTGGGTTTGATTTAAACAGTGCAGACAATTTTAATGAATTTCAAAGAATTATGAATTAATAACCACAAGCTTTTATAACTCGAAATACATTATATAGTCATTAGTTCTATATAACTAAATGGAAAAATCTTTCTTTAGCAGAAGTCCTTTGAGATCAGATATTCTAATGAGATTACTATCATTTCATTCTGACACCTCATGAGGACAATTGAATAGAAATCAGGAAACAAATTTCTTTCAGTTTTGGACCTGAAATAAAAAAATCCTCCACACAGATTATTTAATATCTAAGGGGTTGATTCAAAGTCTCCTTGGCATTAAAAGAAGTTCAGATATGAGCTTTTTTTTCCTGGTGCTGCTATCAGATGCACAAAAGACTCTGTCTCTCCTCAAATTCTTGCCAGCAATGGTGACAGAAGGAACTATGTAATGGAGTTTGCTCCTTCCTTGCCTAGGTAGTGTGGATTTCACTTGTTTTCTGCATGGAGTGTTGGAGCTCTCTCTCTTTCATTTAGTATTGCCCCACCATCTCTTCAGACAGCACCACTCACATGCCATGCTTGCAGGGACCCCAGGCAGAGCCAGACCCCAATTCCCACACCTTTTTACCCCATGCTGGTTTTCCTGTGCCCACTGGAGCAGAGTCTTTCTGCCAGCACATCACCTGCGTGGAGCAGCACCATGGGCTCCAAGGCCGCCTTTTCAAACCTGCCCAGCTTTTCCTTCCTCACAGGCTGCTGTGCCAGGGTCTTGGCTTTCCCTGCACCCAGTCTCCAGCAATTCAGCCACCAGGAGCTCAGGCTAGAACATACAACCATCTGGCTTTCCTCAGCACCAAGTCTCAGGGGCTTTAACTGGCACTTCTCATGTCAGGCCACTTTAAATCAGATCTTAACCACAGCAGAATCATCTACAAGGAAGGTCTTCCCATCTCACACATATTGTGTTAATTTAGATAAGCCTACAGTTTTCATCTGCCTGTCCTCTTTCATGCACAACCTGGCTGAGAATCAGCCTTCAAATTTTTACAACTGCACCAAGTTTGAAAATGTCTGCTCCTCCCAGAAGCAAACAATTATCTGCTCCTCCAGAGGGAATGACTTTCAACTCTTGCTGTAGAAGAACTCTGTCAAAAGCAAATATAAAGACAGTGCTGCTCCACACCAGGGGGAAAACTGCAAAGTGAGCTCAAACTCACTGCTAGCTCAGTCAGTAATACATGCACTTCCAGGCAACAGTGGAGCTGGTAACTCCTGGCTAAAGAAAAATAAAACTGAGGGCTTCCATCTGAAAAGATGTTCACTTCTTTTTTTTTTTTTTTTTTTTTTTTCTATGAGAAGAGCAATATACCATATTTATTTCTGATTTTTTTTTTAATCTCTCAAGGCATTCTAATTGAAAATTAGAATTCTGGGGGAAAAGCACATCCCACTGATATCAGAAATGGACATTTTGCTGTGATTTAGCAGGCAAATTCTGGTAGACTTTCCACTTGATACATGCAAAGGGGAAAATCAAAGCTTCACCATAGCAACTTTGTTGTAAAAAACTCTCAAATGTCAACTTGTCCCAATAGTACTGCGGGTAATGCTGGTGCAATACAAAACCAAAAACCCCTGAATAAAAACCTACATTCCTACCCTTGAAACACTGCTGCTGGAAACAGAAATGCTAGCTTTAGTTTGGTTTTGGTAAAGGTTACACCTCTTCTACCTAGACATTTTAAAGACACAAAACCCCAGAAATGTCTCTGGGAAAGCTCTTCAGCTGGTACAAATGAGCACCCTCTGCTGAAGTTGTGCTGGACTGGTGGCTGCACATCAGCTGAGGGGCTGAGCTACCTTGTCTGCTCTTTGTTCCACCGGCTGCTAACCCCAGCATGCCCAAATCCAGCTTGGCTGCTGCACCACAGTAGCACCAGAGTGGAAACTTTCTCCTCAGTCACATCATTTCTGTTCCATACAAGACTCTAGTAAACCCAAAATAAACCCACCCAGAAATTATCAACCTACCCAGCCATGACAATGAAGAAATCCAGGCGGTTCCAGGTGTCTCCAAGGTAACACTTCTTGCCAAAGATCCCCAGGGCCACCATCTTCAAGACCATTTCCATGGCAAAGAAGATGAAGATGAAATCATCAAACACCTGCCAAACAGAAACCCAAGAGCATATTTGACAAGCATTCTCAACCTTGGACTTTCAAACACAGAATGTGAGAAAAATACTAATTTCAGCACTCCTGAAAATGAGATCAAGGCAGGGCTGGAAAAGTTTCTTCCATGTAGCCCTGGCATCACAGTTTCTTGCTGCTCAAGCTCAGTGAGGGCTTTTATAGTTTTTTCACCCACAGGTGAAGTAACTGATGCAGACTCAGAGACTCCTTACACAGACTTGAAAAGTGTTGTTGGTTCAGCCCCAGCAGATCTAAACCTGGCCAGGAAAACACTGTTTTTCCCAAGATCCCCCCAGGAGGGACTCCTCATCACATTGCTGCAGGTGGCTCAGCTGAGGACATAGTGCAGCTTCCCACACAGCTTGGACAGCACACACCCATCACAGAGAGAAGCTTCAGATACCTGAAAGCCTTAGCCACTGTGCATGACAGCCTTTGCTGTCATCTTCTCTTTGGGGAGGCATCAAGCACAGCTGGTGTCTTACAGGCTGAATGTACTCATGGCCCTTCTAAGCATTCTCTTTATATGCTCTCCCTTTGGGCATCCTGAATTCCACAGTATCTGTTGAATCAGTAATAGTCTTGCACATCACCAGACTACCAAATGCATTGGGAGCTGCTGTTCCCTCCTGCCTGGGCTGAGCAACCTCAGTTATTTCTCCCTGGCCTAGCCCTGACCCACATGTCTTGTGGGTGTCTCTGTCAGGAAATCCCTGCTTACATGCAGGTTTGGGAATATTAGCGAGCATTCAGTATTGCTGAGTCAGAAGCAAAGTTCATTCATCCTCTCTCTTGTCCCACTCCCCTGCTCAAAGCAGGCTCTTGCCTTTTACAGCAGGACAGCTCACTGCCAGGGCCAGCCTCGCCAGCCTCTCCGGGAGGGCATCGCCCACATGCTGGAGGAAAGCATGCATGAAAATTTGTGACTTGGACTGAAGCACCATCACAACGAGAAGGAAATCTGCTTACCTGCAAGATCTTACACCTGTCAGAGAGGCAGTCCATATCCTCACATGGCTGGTACATTCCCAGGGTAACACAGTTTAGCAAAATCACCATCATGCTGATGCACTCGAACCAGGTGGAAGAGAGTCAAGGAAAACTTCTGCAAAAGCATCATAGCTGAGATAAGCTTGCTCTAGGCTTGAGTAAAAATGTAGGAAGACTAAGGGAAAGGAGTGCTGGTAGGCTGATTAATTACATTCCCACATTCTCTACACCCAGTTCATCACTACTCCATTCCTTGATTACGCCAAAACTCTTTTATAAAAGGGAAAGCAGAGGTAGCACAAAAGGCCTAAAGTACTCACACAAGTCAAATCATTGCCATAGTCAAACATGTGCTTGCTCCTCTCCTGCTTGTTTGCAGAGTCCCTTCCCTCATTGGTTTACTGAATATTCCCAATACATGGAAGAGACTTTCCAAGGTGGACTATACCTAAATGTATCATAGACCTCCAAGATCAAGGGATCTAAATCAAAACGGGCAGATTGATCTCCACATGATTGTTGCCCTTCTGGGAAGGCTGGAACTCGCCACCTCTCAGAGAAACTTGGGGGTAAAGAAGTGCCACTGATCCTGTTCCTGCTGAGGGTCAAGAAATGCCACTGATCCTGTTGGGGATCAAGAAATGCCACTGATCCTGTCACTATGTTTCCAGCAGTGACCCACGCTGTATAAAACTCCACAACGTGCCCAAGTTACTCACTAACTATAAGGAGAATTTGTGTTTCTGACCCCAGCTGGTGATCTGTTTATGCCCTACAGCATGAGGATTGACAGTCCTTATAATTGTTTTCTCAACTACACTGGTGTCCCTGCAGATGCTTTGCTTATTCATTTGAATCCTTTGTTGATAATCTTGCTAAAATATCTGCTTTGATAATAGTTAGCAGCCCAGAGCTACATTGGCTAATTATACTTTACATTAAAAACCGTTCCCTCCTATTTATTATTAATTTGTTGTCTTATAATTTTGTCAAGTGCCACTTCATTTATGTATTAGAGAAGTAGATAAAAAGGGTGTATTTGTGTGACCCTTGTACTCTACATGCTCTAGCTGCCCCCTCTCACCATCCCTCTCCTCCTGAAGGAGTTTTAAAGCCTGATGCACACTTATCCAAGAATTCATTTACAGTATTTTAGCTCTAAAAGTGGGTGCATTTGTGCTGTACTTTCCAGTGTTCTCATTGCAAAGCAGTGATGTAGACTAAATAGACCTCCAGCCTCTGGCAGAAACATTCTTGGGCATTTTACACACCCCACAGCAACGTATCTGCCCAGTCTCCACTGTCAGACAATTTAAACTTTTTTAAATAGAAGAGGCACAAAATTATCAACTTAAAATCCAACCCACTGAGTACATCCATTTTCAGTCCTTTCAGTACTGAATCTAAAAGGGCAGCTTGTATCTCTGATCACTTCTGAAAGACATTCAGCTTCTGTGGTTTGTTCTGAGCAACTCTTCCATGCTCATTCTCTGACAGTGATTTATGACTAAACTGCACAATCTGATCTAGAAGATTATTAATTCTCTCTCTTCTCCCCCACCTGGTTTGTGGTGAGCTACCTTCAATTGCAAAATCAGACAAGAGCAGGGCACTAGTTCTACTGTTCCAATTATGCTCTAATGTGATTTCTAGAATGTGTTATCGCTATCCCTCACAAAGTTAATCCCATGTGCTCTACAAAGTCATGCACATGAAGCCCACCCTCAATGTAGGCTTCAAAACCAGGCCCTTTTCTGAGAGGAATGGACCAAAAGGGCACCAAGTATTTTCACTCAGGGTCTATGCAACACAACTTCAACTTGCCACCTGCCTCTTTCTTGCACATTTCTTTAATGATCAGATCTGAAGGCCAGGAAAGCTATTTGAGAGGTTTCCATTAGCTCACACAGGGTTTTTAGATAAGACTGCAGTTCTTTTTCTGAACTCTTCAAAATCTGTTTGGTGTCACCATTCCCTTACAAAATGGTTGATGTTGTAGGGCCTCTGGAGGTCATCTTGCCCACCTGCCCTGCTCAAAGTAGCATCAACTACAGCAGATTGCTCAGAGTTGCATCCACTGGGGGCTTGAATGTCTTCAGGTATAGAGGCACCAGAACCTCTCTGGGTAACCTGCTCCAGCATTTGATTATCTGCACAGAAAGTAAGTGTTTTCTTAAGTTAAAATAGGACATATCCCACTTTTCAGGCAGTGACCACTACCTCTTGGCCTGTCACTGGGCATCACTGAGTAGGCTGTGTCGTTTACCCCTCTTATCAGGTATCAATACTCATGGGTAAAAACTCCCTAAAGCATCTCTCCTCCAGCCTGAGCAACCCCAGCTCTCTCAGCCTTTCCATTTTTGCAGGTGCTTAGACAGGGACTGGAAAGGCAGCGCCAGTGAAGCCCTGATAGAGGGGTCAGTGCTCAATGACATTCTTCAAGGGGCCAAAACAGTTTCAGAGCAGTCTAAACCAATGGTTACAAAAGTCCTTCTCCCTGGGCATAAGGTGGTCAGACGATACGTGGACAAAACCAGGGTCTCAAATCTTCCTGGAACAAATTAATGCATGGCAAATGAAAAGCAGAAATTGTTTTAAAAGCCAATTGTCTTTTTTTTTCTCCAGAAAACATGACACAAGAGAGTTGGAGGCAGAGAGTATTACTCTGACTACAGCCCAACTCAGGAAAGCCAGGAGTTTTGATCTAGCACAGATCTACACTTCTATGCACCTGCCTTGGCAGCAGCAATGCCAGGGCAGCACGCTTCCATGTTTCCTTGCAGAGCCCCCACAAGCTATGCAGACCATGGCAGGGGACTGGCAGCTTCTGGTGAGACCCTGGAGCACAAGACCTAACAAGACATGGCAAGCTCTCCCAAAAAGCCTGAAACTTAGGCCAGCTGTGCAATCTCATCTCATCTTTGTGCTCAAAATGCCATGCCAGTTGCAGATGATTTCTTCTCCCCTGCTTTTTAGATATCGGCTCTCAGAGTTTGCCAGCATTTTCCAGGCTTCCCAACAATATTACAGAACCATGGGCCATTCCCAGGCTATTACAGTGGCATTAGAAAAAGCCACTGCCCCACAGTTTACCTTTCAGAGCAGCTGGAAACACTGAAAAAGCACATCAAACCTACAGCAGAAAGGAACAAAGTGCGAGAAGAACACCAGAGCATCTCCTACCCTGAATCAGGAGGGGTTGCTGCCTGCTTGGGTCGGTGGAGGGGGTAATTAGGACTATCTGCTGCCTTCAATGTGTCACCGTTGTCAACCACAGCTACTGCCTCCTGTCACCACAGCAACAGCCTGCAGCCAGGTTTATCATCTTTCTTTTGGTGATGCCTCCCCTCTCCCACATCCCTCACCCCCCTCCTTTTCCCTGTGCCTGAGCCTGTAATTAATTGCAGCTGCTGACAAAGCCAGTCTTCATAATCTGCATCATTCAGTCAGAAATTTCATTATTAATTAACTTCTTTCAAAGTTTAAATCTCCTAATTACAAGCAAACCCGTGCACATGTTCTCCCCACCCCGCTCCAGCCCTTCCTCACTGCTTCTTTCCCTTCCCACAGCCTCATTCCTGATATCTTTCCCAGTGAATTCTGGGGCCTGCAAATGATTTGGAAAAACTAAAAGGAGACCCACACAAATTCTGCCCATGGTCAGCTTCTCTCCTCGGCCACCACAAGGTGCACCAGAAAATTCACAGGAATCCACTATGTAATAACTTGCCCTTAAAGGGAGGGTTTTTCCCCACTAACTGTGGCAGTTCACAGTTGATTCAAACCCTTTCAGATAAAAGGACCATGGCCCTCATTTGAAAAAAGAAATACATCAAAAGAAGTATTTCCTGAGTTAATCACAGAATATTCTCAGCTGGGAGGATCCACAAGGATCATTGAGTAACCATGAGCTGGTCTCATTATCCACAGAAGTCTCTCTTCCTTAAAAAAGTTTTGTTAATTTCAGCACTGTCTGGAGACATCAAGATCCATATCTAGACTATATTTTTCCTAGAAAACTTCCACTGGTTCTTTAGCTGGTGCCTGCTTGTGGCAGCAAGACTTTTCTTTGCTGCTGGGTGCCAGCCCTGTCCTTCTGCAGCCCGAGCAGGGCCTGGCCAGCTGCTGGCCAGAGACAGCCACTGTTAATCTATTGACCCTCCACACCCTGTCTCCCTATGGTCAGGGCAGCTCTGGGATGAGGATAAAGGTTCAACAGGGACACACATCACCAGCACACACCAGGAGAGACCCATCATTTACCCAAACCATCTGGGATGGACTGCAAGCCACAAGCTACAGGACGCTTGAAGAGATATGCAGATGTTTCTGGGACACGTTTTGTGGTAGTGCTTGATAACACAACTGTGCATAATGGAAAATTATGTTAGAAACAGGTGATGGGAGACAGGCAAAGCTTTTGGGCTCAATTTCTGAATGAGAAATAGCAGAAGAAACGTCTGCTGTGGTGGAGCTGTAAATACCTTGCACCTAAAAAGCTGAGCACCACTTAAGGTTCTTGGAATTGACCTTAATCTCTATTTTCTATCACTGACAAAAACACAACAGAGCAAAATAAAACAGTGCCTTGGGGACCCCTGTCTTCTTCCTCCGCCATCAGCTGCAGAGGCACAAGTAGCTCCCCAGGGGCTGGCAGGCACTCCTAAAGCACAGAAAATATATAAGCTTTATAGGCATGACAACTCCTCGGTGTTTCCTGCGGCTATTTCCAAGCTACTCCTAGGGTATGCCTGGTGCCAGTTAAAGCCCTGACTATCTCAGACCTGTTTAACGTGCAGAGAAATGCCTGACTACAAAGCATTTCCAGCAAGGGGGGAAGGCCTGCCAGCCCTGTGGTATGGCTGGTCATGGCAGAACCTGTTCCTGCCCCAAAATGGAGAGAAGAGCAGCTCAGTGACTCAAGTAGAAACATGGAGCCCCATGCAGAGCATCCCACACACCAGCCACCCCTCCTACAACTCCTTGTGGCCTCCCAGCTCTGAGCTGCTGCCAGGCAGGCCTGGCTGAGGACACTGCACCACATCTGCATGAGCACTCCTCTCTGCTGCCCCTCGGGCTCCTCCCCACCCACCACTCATCACCATCCTTCCTCCAGCTGAATGGCTTCACCCTGTCATTCCAGGCTGCAGTGATGACATTTTCTTTTCCTCATTTTGAAAAAAGCTAAGGACAGAGTTGTGTTCTGTGGGAACTCAGCACATCACTTTGGATGTTCAGAGTTACCGAGAGAACCCTTGGGGGGCTTGGAGGTCCTGGAATGTTGCCAAAAGCACCTGGTGGCTTGACTTTGACCCTTCTAGGGATATGCCACCTGTGTGTGGGGACATGGGAATCACTCGGGTTTGAATGGTGCAGAAATGACATATTTACAGGGTGAAATGTAGATGTTAGGGTTTTGGTACAGGGGGGTAATGGAGACAAGATGGAGGAATCAGGGCCTGCCTCGTGGTTCTTCTTTCTTCTTCTTGTCATTCATCTTCTGTGGTGACGTTGGCACTTGTGAATTGGTTCATGGTGAAGGTGCACTTACTAACAAGGGTGAAAGGTATTGGGGGTAAAAGGTAACTATGCTGTACGTAGTTTTTACTATAAAAAGACACGACTGCCCCGTGGGTGGGCAGAGTGCCTTTGGCTGCCTTGCTGGTCAGATCCCAGCTGGGCAGAGAGAAAAACTCTGTAGATAAGAAATCATAAACAAGTCTGAAGACTGAATAACTGAAGAGTCCAGTCTCGTCCTTGAAGCGCGGGCTGCCCCAGAACCATCCTATGCGTGTCTGGCAGAGACAGACAGCCAACCAGACACGGTGTTCCTTCCCTACTTTCCTCTCCTGCTTTGTGACTGTCCTGCAAGAAGCCAGTGGGATGCTGTACTTGAAGCAGGACAGTTAATACTCCATTTATGCTGGAAGGAGGGATTTGTTGTAAATGTCAGAGAAGGCAACAGCCCCAAGGAAAGAAATGCTCATTTTCTCTACCTCCTTGCTGTTGTCTTTTGAAAATGTTTTCACAGGCAAGTTTCACTCTTTGCCCCCTCCCACTTTTTCTTATCAACACTCAGCTTTTGTGGGGTCTTTTCCTTCTGTGTTGATACATGGGAGTTTTGTCTTTTCCTACAAAATAAGCTGGCAGAATCAACAGGGTTCTTTCTCTTCAGCTCAGTCTGCTGAGCTAACTCACTAGAAGAAATTGAATGTAACACTGTGTTCACATGAAGGAAAATACCTCTCAAAATGTGTTTGTGTTCAAATAGATCAAAACAATCAAAACATTTTTTCAAACAAGAAACTTTAAAAATCCTACTTTGTTAAGACTGAAGTATTTCTTCTATGTCTTCTTTAATGCAAGGAAAAAATTCAACATAACAGAAAAAAAAGGTTGGGGTTTTTTTTTACCCCAGTTTGGAGTTCTGAGTTTCTGTTGCAAATCAAATGCCAACACCCAGCATTGCAGTGTTGGGATTTCATGGTGGCCAAGCCACAAGGGCAGTTTATAAAGCTTTTTTGCAAGCACTCAAGGTTGACATGCTTTGAGTGCTGTGCAATCTTGTACAGGTTTGCTTCCATCACACCATCATTTAAACACTTTTCTCATGAAAGAGCAGCACCTGAGCTTCAGGCACCTGACATAAGCATTGCTAAGGTCTTCAAGCCTTCAGCAATACTGATGCCAAGGAAAGGAGTGTGGTACAGCCAAGTGCGGTGAAACATTGATTTGAGAGGCATTGGGGAAGGCTTAACTTGTGTTGGTGTTACTGGCAGGCAGGACAAGAAACTGCAGAAGGGGGATGCAATAGAGAAATTTTCAGTGGTTGGCAATGCTTCTGTGTTTCTGCCCTTTGGAAGGGATGTTCTATCAAGGACAGGTTCATTACAAAAGACAGAGATTCATTCAGTGTTCCCATGTTAAATCAGATGAACACCAAAAAAACAAAGCACCATCGGTCAGACCCTCTGATCTTACTTCCAAGGGATGCTCAGAAAGTGGGTCCTGTATGAGGCCACCCAGAATTTTGGCTGCATAGCTCAGTTTTCATGAGGTTCTAAGTTAAATTTGAATTTAAGTCAGTTGTTTCTCAGGCACCACATCATATTTCCCTTCAAAGTCTGGCAAGGATTGAAGATAGCTTTTGAAAATTTTTGTTAGGTTTGTTTCTTTTCCATTACAGAAACAAGAAGAAGCAACTATCTCCTTTCTTTAAACTCTTTCCATAATGATTTATTCAGATGTTCTAAATGCATCCATTAAACTCTCAAGTCCACTAAAACCAAAAATAGTAGTAAGAAATTTCTGTCAGGAAAAACATACAGTGAAGATTAAAGGGCTAAGAAAGAACCTGAAGAAAAAAGAGATATTAACACAAGGAGACAAGTCTTCGGATACTCCAGAAATGGGAGACAACAGGAGATCTCTGACCTAATGTAGGGCCCCTAATCAAACAGGAGGCTGCAGGGAAAAGCAAGGCTTCTTTCAGATACCCCTCACCACCAGGACTCACTGGTACTAAAGCTAGCATGAGTTGCACCAGGAATTCTGACTGTCTGTCACAGCATTTACATGGACAGACATTGGTAAAGCAGCCTGGTGTTTTCTCCAGGAGAGGTGTGTGCATCCCAGCACTAATTATTCAAATATCTCACAAATATCATGCATCCCCATCAATGCTGCTGCACAGCCCTGCTATTAATGATCACCTCCTGCCTGCAGCAGCTGAGCCCCAGAGCTTCTCAACTGATAATGACCCACCTCCAAATTGCATCTGTCTTTCAGGGTGCAACAAAGCATCTGTTTAACAGTGTGCAGCGCTCCTATAAAGCTGTTTACTACAGAAAGCATGAAAAAATAGTGTACCTAGGGAAAAACCCACCTGAGAATTTTTTTTTTAGGTCAGATGAAAGTAATTACCCACGTTTAAACTTAAGCAGGGTATTAGAGATAATGACTGTTCCTGGAGAAAGAGCTTTTCAATATCCTCAGATGGCTGGGATTGAGGTTGCCTGTCTTTCCTGCCAGGAAAGCAATACTCCACCATGCTGTGGAACCAGTTCAAGACTGACTTGAGGAATCACACCTCCTGCTGATTCCCAAATGGTGCCTCCTGCAGCATTCTGGCTCTGCCTTGCAGATTGCTGTCCAAAATCTGACCTGGCTTCACATTAGGAGCTTCAACAAGGTCACAGCATGAGGCTACAGGACTGCAGCTTGGAACATTGTTATGCTGTGTGACAGGTGAAAGAATTTTGCTCCAAAATCTCCTAGTCAGAGAGGCAGATCCTGCAGTTGCTTCCTGCTGCAAATGGAGTCACAGGAGTAACAGACACCAGAGAAAGACCAGTTGAGAAAACCCCTTGAACCACAAAACTGGGGTCCAAAGTTTAAAGTTCTTATTGTTTACTGATATTTCACATAGCACAAGCAATTCCCTGTTGACATCAGTGGTGAAGTAGGGACCTTGGAAAGAGCTAGGCTTTGATTTTGGACTCAGTTGGACCTCTGCTCCAGAGAAGAGCTAAACTTGGCAGGCCAAAACAGAAAGGCATTTGTAGTTCAGAAGTGATTTCAATTAGTAATGTGCTCCAGAATGATGAAATGTGAATTTTACCAGTGTAGCTGAATGTTCTGGTACAGTGCCCCATCCTCCATGACCCCAGGAAGTGACATGATCAGAGAGACTGGTGGTCACCATTCTCTAACCAGAGCCTGAGCCACTTTTTACCAGATTTAATCTGGCTGTGGCCAAGCTTACTTGGTGGAAATTTCCTTCTAAAGTATAAAAAAGTGTTTTGAGAAGGGAAAGGAAAAAAATATCTCCAGTCCTCCCTCTGCTTCTGTGTTTCAGTGCCCTGTCACCCAACAGCTTCATCCAAAGTTGTGTAAGTGTTCCTCAGCACCTGTCAAACTGATGCAACAGTCCTGCCACATTT
Source organism: Ammospiza nelsoni (assembly GCF_027579445.1). Classification (NCBI taxonomy): domain Eukaryota; kingdom Metazoa; phylum Chordata; class Aves; order Passeriformes; family Passerellidae; genus Ammospiza; species Ammospiza nelsoni. The sequence goes on from NC_080637.1 coordinate 49,900,462, forward strand.
GGTAGTGCTGCAGTCTCTGCTTTTACCTTCAGATCATGAAAGATTTGAACAGGGTCCTCATCTTGGGTGGGCCCACTAGACCTAAACACTAAATAAATACAGCACCATAACAGCAGTGTTTGTGTGACTCAATTTCAAGGAAGGAAGAGCAAAGAACAAGCAATGTTAGATTTATGAGGGCAGGGAAGAGAAATTTAAAAACAAAAGCCTTACTTTTATGCCCCCTCACTGCTCCTAATGTTGTCAGGTTTGTTTATGGATGGGTGTAGGGTTTGTCCTCATGTTGTTGGTTTTAGGTTCTTTGTGCCTTGGGAAACCATCTGTGGGGCATGAAGAGGATATTCCAGAGAACCTCCTGAAACAGGTGCTGCTATGCAGCTCCCAGTCACTGCCCAGGCTTGAGCTGGGAGTCACCACCCCCAGATTGGAGGCACAGAACCATGAAGGGCAGAGATTTGGGTCCTGGGTGTTGAACTTCACAGCAAATACAAAGGAAGGATGGGATGTCTTTGAATAAGCCATTTCTCTGGAGAAGAATTAGGGCAGAAGAAACTTCACCAGCACCAAAGGCCTAAGGCCCACCACCGAACAATAACTGTGCTCCTGTTCCTTTCCCTTGCACTGGTTTCTTTGTTCAGCATTGCCATCTTTCTAGTCCATGGTAGTTTTCAGATGTTAAAAACTACTTTTTCCATTCTTTGCAGCTTCCCACCTATCCCTGTCAAAGGCCACACAAGTGCAAGCTGAGCTTAGAGGGATGTACAACTCAAATATGTCTGAAGGGAGTGCAGGGCACCTTTAATGAAAGGTCATCTTGCCTGGCAAGAATGTAGAGATGACAATGAAAATACAAAAAGCAGATTAAGGACCTTCTCACAGTTATAAAAGGTGTGTATGCCCTTCTGCACAGGGGCTCTTCTCCCTGCAGGTTTCAGGGCAGTATAACGTATCCCAGCACATCACCTGGCGAAGGACGTGGAAGTGAGCACCTTGCTCCTCCAGACAGCCAGTTTCCAAGGCTAAATTGTCTCAGAGGGCACTCTGCCTCTAGGAGAAATCCTAGATTAGAGGGGCAGAAAGAAAGGCAGAGTGGCTTTATTCTTTCTCTCCTCTCCCAGCAGCGTGATGTTTTCAGTGGCTGGAGCAGCACTAAACCCTATGCTCGGTGCTTGGCTTAGCAGGCTTTTCTCACAAGTGCTTCAGAACAGAAAAAAATTGTAAAAAAAGACATGCAGGGACAAAGCTTTGCAGAAAAGTAAATAAAGATTAATTCAGAAGTGTAGGGAGTGATCAGGTAAGGTCACTCAGAAGAAATTGCATACAGTCTAGGCAAAATGCAGGGCAGTAACAGAGAGCTGGATCAAACTCCTGTTGTTTGTTTCAATTACTGGCTGTAATTAAAGCATAATTTTCAGAGTTTAAGTTGTCACTACTCCCTATTTTGAATACCTTTTTCTTCTCAGTTTTTAATTCTTTTGAAGGTTTGTAGCTGGCCACTGTAGCCTGGTTCCCAGAGGGTGTTTGGGAAGATTTGGCACCGATGTCCTGCAGGACACGTGCCTGGAGAGAAGACTGCAGATGACCGAGCCAATCTGTCTCAGCAGATAACTGGGAGCTGGGAGCTCCAGCCAGCATCCAGGCTCACAGCAGCTGCTGGAACCTCCTCGAGCACACAACTGGGCTGGGGATGCACTCCTGGAAAGGAAGGTCCTGATGTGTCTGTGTGACAAAGGATGGGAGAGATCCTCAGTATTTAAGCTTCTCATCTGAGGAGGAAAAGAGACCCTGTGGTGGCTGAGCAGATGTGTCAGCACTCTCCTAGTACATCTGGTCTCTTTTCCATCCCTCCTCTTACATCCTGCAACAAAGACCAGTCAGAGAAAATGAGATTATATAAATCTTCTAGTACTTTCCTTCAAGACACTGTGTGAACTTCTACTGAATTCCACATCTACCTCTTAAGGTACAGAAATCCTTCCCCTTTGTTCCTGATTAGAAAGCAAGCACAAGAAGAGCAGAGTTTTTCAAAAGTGTCCCCTAGTCTGGGTTTTCCAATGCATGAGTTTCTCAGAGACTTGTTTTCAGGACATGTAACACCTTTAATTTCTAACACAGAAAAGCTGTGTGAGCCTCTGGCTCCCACTATCTCAAGTGAGATGGCCAAAGACCAGAATTCACATAAAAAAAACCCCAAAACAAACAAACATTACCCAGCAATGACACAGTAAGTTACTGCCAGGGCTGCATTAAGATCCAGGTGTTCCTGACACCCAGTACATGCTCACTGAAGGCCTCAGCTTTCTGGCTAGTTGGCAGATTGAGCCATGCCAGGGAAAGGAGCCAACATGACTCATGCTCAATCACTGCGACGTCGACAGTGCTGAGTGCTGTTTTAGGAGGAGGTTAAATGCTGTGAATGTGTTAAGCATTAACAATATTAAAATATTATTAGTATTATTTATGAGGTATCTACACGTGTCCTCGATGATGCTAGCCAAGATCAAATTATGCAAAATGTTACATAAACATGCAGTAGAACATGCTGCCTGCTCCAAAGGGTTTTTAATCTAACTGAACAGGACAGGCTAACGATGCATTATGATTTCTGCTTCGCACACAAGAAGCAAGAGCACAGAGAAATGAATGCATTTACCCAAGGGCAGACGGGAGAGAGGGGGCACAGCTGGGAACTGAGCAAGAGTCTCCCAAACTGTTCTCCAGCATCTTTGACCTAAGAGCATTCTCTATCTCAACTACTACTGCATTTGGTGAGGACTGTGCTCACAGGGAAAATGTTTTCCCCAAAAATCTTTCCTAAGAGCAATGGGGGAAGTGTCCAGGTTCCATTTGTAGAGGCAAGTAACATACTGCAAATAGATACCAGAAATGCAGGGCTGCCTGCATTCAGAGAGGTTTCTGGCTGTTCAGGTGTGCAGGATAAACAGGAAAGAGCTACAAGACACATGCTCTCTACCTCATCTTCCACTGATACCTTCACTGGGGCCCAAGAGAAAACTCAGCCCATAGTTGTGATAGTGTAACACTAAAACCAGTCTAACACCCACGCATCTCTCTCTTTTCCAATCTGCCAAAGAATTTGCTACCTTCCAAAGGCACTCCAGGTTCCTTTAATAGAAACACGATGTATAAGAGCAAGTTACCAACACAATTGACTGCAGACCAACCATGTCTGAAACAGGCAGGTCCTACACAGCATGTTGCTAATAGGGCAGGCTAGCTAAAGCCTTCATCAATCAGAGCAGCATAGCTCTACTGCCTCTTTGATGTCTTTCTGCCTGTTGTATTCATCGCCTCTATTCAGATTTAGGACTGGTACCACATTTGTATTCCTGTGACCTATTTGTTTTCATATAGATTCAACTTCACACTCTATTTATTCTAGAGTTTTTGACAGCCTCTGGAAATACATGTTTCTTCCTCTTATTTACTGTCTAACTTATTTTTCCCCACACTCTTTCCAGTCAGAAATTTCAGTTGTGCATTAATCTCACTTCATTTTGGACACACAGGTGATAGCCTAGCCCATTACCCCATCCTTACTTTCTAGCCATGCCAAATATTTCCTTTTCTCTTTTCAGAGTCTCTTATGAGCCTTTTAGTTTTAATTTTAGCAACCATTCCCCATTCTGCCTGACTCTGTAGGAGTTGCTTCTTCATTGGATTACTCTTTGGTACCTCACAAACATCCATCTTCTGTTGCATTAATTTAAAATTTTTAAATATCACCAAGGGATTGCATGCATTTCCTCTGTCCCATGCAGGGTCCCTTACCTTCACTAGGTCAGCCACCCTCACATTCCTGCCTCCTCTGCATAGTGCACACTGATTCAATACTGCCACTGCAAAGATGTCCCTGCCCACAGGATGGGGGTTGGAACAAGATTATCTTTAAGGTCTCTTTCAACCCCAACTATTCTATGGTTCTATCAAGGGTGGTGAGGCACTGAAAGTGGTTGTCCAAAGAAGCAGTCCCTTTTCCTGGGAATGTTTAAGGATAGATTGAATGGGCTCTGAGCAACCTGCTCTTGTGAAAGGTGTCCCTGCTCTTGGCTGAGGAGCTGGAACAAGATGATCTGTAAGGTCTCTTCCAACTCACACCATTCTATGATATTTAGCTACATCACTTCCACAGAACACTTCCAAAATTTCCCTTCTGTTTCTCACAATTAAATGACTTCACCACGAGGACAGAAGAAAGATGATTGCTTAGCTGAGACATAGCTGGTACAAAGGGTTGGTGAGCAGAGTACAAAACCAGCCATCTTGCCCTAGCCAGAGGGCAGGGCTCCAGTAGGGTCTCAGCAGCCTGCAGAGAAGGCTGCATTATGGTGCAGACATTTCAGCCCCTGGATCAGCAGATCACCAAGGCAAAGAGTCATCAAATTATTGGTAACCTGCCCAGCTCAGCAAGATGAGGCATTGTCAGTGTCATCTGGAGGAGCACCAGTGACCAGATATATGTGATAAATCAGTGTTTGGTGGATTAGGATGGCTGGTTCCTGCCCTGTACAGCCCTGTCAGAGGACCCATCAGGAGCAGCAGCTTGATGTGCTGCTCTCTGAGATAACATACCATCTCCTACTAGGCTCAGGATACCTACAGCTGAAAGACCCATCAACTTCTGCAAATTTATTTTTCAAACCCTACATGCAGCATCCTTTTTCAAACACACCTAGCAGTGACTTAATAAAACTCATCTTCTCTACACAATCTTTTTGTTCATCTGAGAATGATTCTTCCTGCTGAGATACAATCAGACATGGAGTCAGAGGTGTTGTAGGAAAAAACTACCACAGAGGATTTTGGCTCCTTACTCATAACCTACCCTTATATTTCAAGACTTGCTTCCTACAGATTCTTATAAGCCACAAGCACTCACCCATTTTGCTGCCAGGCTGCACACTGCTTCAAGTGCCCATCCTCATGGAATGCTGTGCAGGAAGGATGTTTGGTTTGGTCTGAGTCAGAAAAGGGTCAAAAATAATTTAAAATTTATCAGCAAGGAAATGAAGGGACAGCCCTGTCATAACATCTCTTTGAAAGAGGCAAAACCCCCTCTGCAGCACTGCTGGTTTCTGGAAGAAGAGGAGCTGCCATACCTGTTCGTGTGCAGCAGGTGTGGAGCAGAGTGTGTGCAGCACAGTGGGTGCAGCAGAGTGTGGAGAACATTTTGTGCAGCACAGCCTCCTCCCAGGCACGCCTGGAGCACCCACTGCACTGCACCTAAAGAGCTTCCACATTAATTGTGACAGTGAGTGGAAAGGAAAGAAAAACCAGAGCACAGGTCAGGATAGTAAAGACAGACTTGGCATACTGTGAGGAGACAGCCAGAGTGGACCCACAGTAAATCTCAAAGAGTGACTGCAAAAGAGCTCCCATCTTTCCCAGAAAGAACAGCCTGTCCCTAGAGCCAGCCCTGCTCCCCACCCCTGAGCCATCAGGGAGAGGGACAAATCCCAGCTAACAGCACCATGGCTGAGGTCCTGCAGCCCCGTGGGCACCCCTGCCAGGCAGCACTGGGGGCCAGGGCAGCCACAGTGTGCCAGCTCTGGAACCAGACACCCACTCAAACCCCTGCATGCTGCACCAGGCTGATAAAGCAATTTTCCCCACACCACTCTGCCTCACTCTGCACTCTTCCCACCCACGCGCCACTAAAACTGGGGAGGAGGGTACAAAGGAAAATCAAATTTGCACTAATATTTTATGCACAGCGACCCATACATAGTATGATTTTTTCTTTGTTTCAGTTTAGCTTTGTTTCTCCAGGATAATTAGCTTTAGCAACACTTCAAAAAAACTTCTCAGCCTCACAGAGCCATAAGTTTCCAAATGGTAATTGTCACATCAGCCTGCACTCTGATGTACAAAGCTTTTAGTGGTCCTCTCTACCTCCCTGCTTTAAGACTATTTCCACAAACACTCCACATCCATGCCTGATCCTTCCCTCTCCTGTTAGTAAACACTTTTTCCCTCACACTCTTCCTTTCAGCTTCCCCATGCTGCCTGACAGGATTTGGTTTGAAGGTGGATAAAAAAGAAATGATAGACTAAAGGTGGCCCCATTACTGGCTGCTGCATTACAGCTTTCCAAAGCAAGGATGCCTGTGCATATGTAACATAGCCAAGGATATAGGCCACATACATTGGCCAACCATCAGCTCATACAGGTCTTTCCCTGGCAAGGCATTTACATTCACATGGTTTGATAGTCTGTCAAGTGATTTGTTTCTTCAGTAGAATGCCCAGGCTTTTTGATGACACATTTGATGCACTTATTTTCAAATTATCCAAGTCCTCTATTTTAAACCATTCATACCTATTTGAAAACTTAATCTCTCTCTTGAGAAGGCCTTTTCTTCCCATTTTTGAGAACTGCCCAATTTTTTTCAATTAACCCTAATTTAAAAGAAACTGAGAAATAAGCAATCATCATTTTTCATTGCACTGAAAGCCTCTGCTCTGCATAAGGAATTACAGTGATCCTTTGGCACCCTCTCTTGTAACTAGCACCATCAAGGTCCAGAACAAAGCCACTGGAGCCAGGAAATCCCTCCATGCTCACAGACAGGGTCCTGAGTAAACCAGTCACCTGTCAGTCCCCAGCACAGAGAACTTCTCCAAACACAGGTAAGACCCTGACAACTTGAGTTAGGGTTAGACAACCATCTCCCCTTCCCAGACCCCATGAAATATTGGCTACCTCACCTCTAATCTCAATAGCACTTAATTGGGAATCCAGTTCTTACCTATTACATCAAGAGGGAGCAGCATGGATGTGCATGTGCAGGTTTGTCTGCTTCTTTGGGGCAAGAGTAGCATAACCTTCCCTCTTCACCAGGCACTGTGATCACTCACTGGCTGAGGTTTTGCTTCTCACTTCAGGCTGGTGAGACACAGCACGGGACTGGGATAAAGCAACCAAGGCAGAGGAGAGCAGGAACCCATGAAATACTTGGCATTCCTATGGAAACACAACCAGTTTTGTACCTGATCCAGGGAGAATCACCCTTCCATAGGAAGGAGCCTCCCACATTTTAACAATTCTCCTGCTTCCCTTTTAGTCGTGAAATGGCTCAAAAAAAAACAAAAAAAAAAAAAGAAAAAAACCAGTTTAGCATTGGGGGAGTTTATCATGGGCTATCTCTTAGAAACAGAGATGATTCTTTCCATCCCTAGCAGATGGAAACTAATGGCACATTATGCACCTAACCCTGGCAGGGACAGAAAAACAGCTGCAGGAAAGCAGATCTGAATTCCCCAAGCCCTTCACAATGCAGCCAGCTTTCTAATGTGCTTTAGAGCATGTGGTGGCGTAATGGAAAGGTTTTATTAACACAGAACCTGCATAACTCAATTGTGAGTTTTAACCCAGCACAAATCACATCAGTAAAGCCTGTCTGCCTAATCCCCATTCTACAGCTGCAATAGCAGAGGACGATGGCTCAGCTGAAGGAAATACAAACTGGGACAGCTCCAGTGCTTACTGTGCAATGGCTTTCAGAAGGGTCCTGTATTTGCACACTGGGCAGAAATAGCCTGTAACTCCATCAGTCTGTGGAGCTCCACACCCATTTAACATACCTCAGTTAATTAGTTAATTTGGGATTGAGAGGAATAGCGGATTTGACTTTACAGACAAGCTGTGGGTCTGCTGGTAGATAAAACTAGCACTGGGATATAAAAGAAACAATGGGAATGATTCCACTGATTGATGAATGGAAAAAGATATTTACTTTTACAAATAAACTTTAGGTTTTCTGATAAACAAAATTGGACATTGAAAGATGAAAGAAACAATGGGGAAGAAAAACCCTAAATTCCATGAGAATTAAAATTTAAAAGGGAGGGTTATACATTAGAGGGAAATCTTTGGTATCAGGGATATTGGGAAGTCTGTACCTCTCTAGTACCTCAGCCAATGGGGAAAGAGAGAAGGGAAATTAGGATAAAAAGGGAGGCTGAATCTTCCAAAAATTTGAGAGACCCCAGGGGAATGCCTCATGGCCTCTCCTTTTATTCGAATAAAGCAAAAGAATTCCTCTGTCTCTTTTTGGACATAAAACTCTGATGTTTGTCGATTAATTTTCCTAACAGGTGGGACCTTAAAATCCTCTAATTCCAACCACTGTGGGCAGGGAAACCACCTACTAGATCAGGTTGCTCAGTGTCTCATCCAGTCTGGCCTTAAACCAGGGGAAGAGAAGGTGGCAACTCCTTCAGTCTTGCCAGGGTGACCCAGCACCAGCTGTGGGACAGGACCACACAATTGCAGTCAGAAGCAGCACACAGATCTGTTGTGGCTGATATATGAGGCCACTTGCACACATCTAATCACGTTTTCTGCGATGCAAAGATAGCACCAGGCAGGCTCAACCTGGTTTTAAGACACTCACTGAAAACTGCACAAAACACTTCCTCATAGCAAGGCTAGGATAGAGATATCTCACCCATGGGAGCTAGGCTCCCCAGGAATCTGTAAATGGAAGTAGAGAGATGCCCAACACACACTGTGTATCAGGAAAGCCAGTTAGTAAGACTGAAAACTGGTCTCAAGTTTTCCCTGGAAGACAGTGAGACACAGGCGTTTTATCAGTTACTACAGCAAAAGACAGATGGATTTGGGGCTTGTGACAGAATGATGAAGAGTGAAGCTAAAATCCAGGACAGGGCTTGCTTGACCAAATTCAGTCCCTCAGCTCTGTCACTTCTGATTTCACATTAAAACTTCCACCTCTTCCTACAGCAGCACCTCCAGCTTGCCTTACCTTACAGGCAGGTTAGTGAAACATTTAACTACACTTTTAGGTTCAAGCCTTGGAAAAAGCTCTCCATGCCCCTTTTCTGGTGTTCTGTGAACAGGTTCTCTCTTGAAGCATTTCTGCTCTCTTTCTTTGCCATGAGGTTACTCTGTTTCTAGACTACACAATTATATCATCAAGGTTCTCAACAGCTGTGCCATTTCTTCCATGATGACAAATCTAGAGGGAAAAAAAATGTAGATCCCTATTATGTTGCTGGATGTGCAGGAAGAGAAGAACTGTTTGTTCATCACTGACCCTTTAGAACAAATATTTTCCTGTCTGGATTAGAAAACATGCCTCATCTGAGTAACATTTAGCTCAAATCTCCTTTCTGTTTTTCTGTTGCTCTTCAAACAGGGAATTTCAGAGACTGCTTCACTGATGAGAAAGAAATGGATTTGGTTTATTTCAGGAGCGGAGGTTGTGCCTTGGTTCTCTCAGATATATGAAACATCCCTTGATTGTGCAAATGCATCCTGATGGTGTCTTTGTGTTCTTGTCACTCCTGATTTATGGGGGCCTTTTCTACACTCAGAAAAAGAATTTGCATTTCAATTTCCATTACTTGTTTCTCTCCTCACAGCACTCCAGCTCTGGAAGGGAGCTTGAATTCTGGTTCCCCCAGCTGGCCCACATTGCCCTGGCATTGGGGAGGATACAGGAACAGGGGTGCTACAGGCTCTGCTCTGTGGGAACAAGGCTCTTGCTGCCGTGGTCTCTGGTGAGATGTGCCTTTGCTCATGCCCAGCAAGGAGCCCTGGCACGTTTGATCTGGTCTCTCAGCCCTTCCTCCACACTGTGATGAAGGGGAAGGCCACAGCCCTGTCTCCTGCCTGGTTTCCAACACAGGCCCTTGCCTGCACACCCGTTCTGAGAAACAGCAGCCAACAAAGGAGCGGGGACAGCTAGGAACACTCACCCACTCTGCCTTCTCCACTCTTGCAGGGATGGCAGGAGGACAAGCAGGAAGCCTTGGGAATTCATCCCTTCCTTGTTTCCTGCAGAGTTGTGCCTGTTCTAAGGTGGGCTTGGAAGCAGACTCCTATCCAAAACCACCCAAAAGCATATCCCATGTCTTGGACAGGGATCCAAAAGCCACTATCCCCTCTAGGCCTCATCCTCACCCCTCCTGCAAAGCTGGTGGCTGCAGTAAGTTCCTGTGCCGGCCCAGGCACTGCTCTCTCAGCCCTGCACTGTCTTTTCTCATTTGTGCAGTCTGGCTGGGCTGTCACAGCAGCCTGGACGTGCTACAAACCCTCCGAGCCTGCACAAGGGGTGGGCTTGGAGCCAGCAATGTGTGGGAAACCACACGGGCTGCATTGCAGGCCCCACCAGCCACCTCACAGCTAAACTGGGGCTTTGAGAGGTGTAGCTCATGTCTACCTAGGAAACATTAGAAGCTTTGAAAGAAAGAAAAAAAAAAGATAAAAGATAGCTTCAGAAACGGGGGAGGAGTTGCCAGGACACATCAAGCTTTAAAGATGTTAGTTGCAGAAATGCATTAAGGCTGGTTGTTCAGAGCTGTCAGCCCCACAGCCTTTGTCAAAACTGAACTCAGTTAAAAATTAGAGAAGCAAACTGAATCTTATTGAACATTTGTTTGGACATTAAGGCCACAGATTCCTAATAGGCTGTTGGAAGTCAAACGTCATGGGCCATAAGCCTGTGTCATCTTAATTTGCAATGGCCTGAAACAATGTATTCAAGAATGCATTTTGCTTTGACTTGTTTGAAGTACGTTTGTTTTGACCTAAGGGTTTTGACTATCACCATTACCGTGTTGACTTTTACATTAACATATAAAGCCAAAGGAAATGTGTTGAGCTGATTAAAACATGCACATCATTTCCAGGGGGCAGAAGGGTGACAATAAGTTTGTGCTGACTTCACTGAATCAGCAATTTCCAACTGAACCCAGTTCCAGGGCAAAATTCTCCAGAAGCACGATTGGGAATCATCATGCTGTCCCCAGTGTTCATCTGAGACACTACACACTACGTCTGGACAGTTTCAAACACCCAATTTTGGCCCCTTTTTCTCCACTGGGTTCCTTTTCTTTTTTTGACTTTCAAATGTTTGTAGAGAGTGCTGAAAGCCATCATGTTCAGCAGCATCTGCCCTATTTATCCAGCTCCCAGCTGGCTGCAGAGTAGCTTTCATCAGTGGGTCTGAACTCACAAATGCTGACACAGAGATTATCCACCCTGTGAAGAACAGTTTAACCAGATTAATCTGTGGGAGGCCCCCTCAGCCTCTTCCCTGCAGAGCCCTACAGCAAAGGATTGGCATAATCTATGATTGGCATAATCATAAAATAGCTCTCAGAGCCCATGGTATATGCTCCCCTGGGAGGAAGCTACCTGATTCCCCAGGAGGCTCCATCCCCTTTTCCAAACTGGACTTGGTGGCTTTGCAGTGCCCACCCTCCCTTTTCAGGGAAGGGCCAATCCTGAAGGACAGAGGTGGGGTGGGGCAGGAGATGGCATTCATTTTCCATCCCCTAGAGCTGGCAGCCCTGCTCCCAGCACAGTATATCATGGTAGTAGGGACACAGAGCAAAGCCCCATAGCCCTCAACCCCCTAAACCTATCAGGTTTACAGCAGGGTGAAGAAAGGGGAATTACTGACAGTCCTTTCTCACCTGCTGACTCCAATTTGCTTGTTTCCATTGCAGCAGATAAAGAAACAAACCATTTAGTCAGCAAATCCAAGCCCAGGAATCAATCACATTCCCTCAGCACCTCTTGCGTTGTCAGAGGAGACAGAAGCAGGAAAGACCAATCAAGTAACACCTTATCCAGACTTAAACAAGGGAGAAAGGTTTGGCATTAGCATTTCTACAACTACCTCTCTCTTTTTTCTTTTTTTTTTTTAACTCCCCTCTCCCCGCTTCAAGCCTAGCTTTAAACATCTCAAAACAGGCTGATTTTTAAGGTGAACTAGATATCCTGGCAATGGATGATGACTAATACACTATGAATGACAGAAGCTTGGTGGAAGACTAAAAAGCAAATTAGATGTTATAATACCTGGAAGCAAGTTATACAGAAAAGTGGGTTCGAGCCAAAGGGTTGAAGGAATAATGCAGTCTGTTCAATACCTTGGTGAGTTAATTTAGAAAACCTTAAAACTCTTAAAGGGGAAAAATATGTGCAGAAGATCATACCATCAACTCTGCATGAATTCACAACCCCAGGAGCTGCAATACATTTATAATCCCATACTGCACATCTATCATCAGGGCTGCAGCTAAAGACAGCTGGGTATGCAGTTTTGAAAGAACACACAATTTCTAGAAAATTAAGATGGTGGAATTCACCTGTAAGCTGGCACAAAGAACACAACAGCCCCTCAGCTCTTTAAACAATTGCTTCTTGGAACAGCTAATTCAAGCACCCACAAGGAAAAGCTGCAACTCCTGACTTAATTTTCAGGAACATGCAGGAAGTAAATCAAGAAGTGACAATATCTGAGCCCTTAAGTAATATGGTTCACAGTGTAATTAAGTTCAGTGGCCTAGGAGGAGGCAGTGAATCAAGAGATACACGAATGACACTAGATTTTAGAAGACTGTTCAGAGCACAAAGGGAGTCATTCAGAAGGACATTAATTCAGAGTAAAGGAAGCAAGTGCTGTACAGATGGTTTAAATAATATATAAATTGTGTGGGAAGAGAGCTCGTGGTGGGGTCACAGAGTCTGTAGAGGATACAGGATATTTTGGGGAGTTCAAAACAGCCTCTCAAGATCAGACAGAATTCTTGGGTGTTGGATTGAGACTTTACCAAAGCAAGGCAGATGGCCAACACAATGATAAGTGACACTGTCAATTTAAACAAACTGATTATCCTGGAAAACACACATTAAAGCTGCTCCAAGTCCTCTCACAGGATTTTGAGAGGCAAGAGCACAGGAGCTGGGCTCCCCACACCGAGCCAAGCACAGTGTCATCAGGAAAAGTGCCCAGCTACAAAAGGACCAGAGGAGGAGGGACACAGATAAGCAGTATTGGCTATCTCAGGTGGCAACAGTTTTTGCAGAACCTGAGAGGGTTCAGAGAAAGGTGGCAGAAGTGATGGACAGCCTGGGAACACTGTTGTCTCCAAGGAGGGGGAAACTTTGGGTTGGTTTCTTGTCCCTTTTACCAAGGAAATCCTCTTCCCTGCTACAAGCACCAGCTGCATTAGCAATAGCCTTGGTTCCTGGCAGGCAGGGCTGTCACCACAGTATATTGCTGTGGAGATTTTTGATCTGCTATTGCATTGGTCCTACATCTGCTGCAAAGCACACAAAAATATTTCACAGCCTCTGACGTGCAAGAGTACATTTTTGGCAGCTCATTCTGGACTTAGCACAGGGGCTCATGATTGCAGGGTGCCTGATAAGGCAACTCCAGCCATCCCTTTTGGTCCTGAGCTCATCTGAACAGAAAAAAAATATAGAAGTGCATGAAATAATAAAAGCAATAACAGGCAAAATTCTGTGCTCGCAGCACAGGGCCAGGAGGATACACAGTCATTAGGAGATGGCAAATCCAACCTGGCAGAAATGAAATACTGCTGTGCTCTCACTCCCCTCCTCCCAATTTCAATATATGATTAAACAGCAGAACTCTGCCACAGAAGGCAGCAAGACCAGGATTGCCACATCACTCAATACAGAACCAATCAATTCACAGGAAAATAAATCCAGATGCAGAGTTATCATTATTAGACAGTCAAAGCCCCATCACTTACACCCATCTCTAACCCATACACAGGGAACAAATCCACACTTGCCTGCAGCAAGGTCTGGACACCTTTTTGTGAGGTGCTCCCTGCTGTGGTTAATCACCAGCAGTTATGTACTACACCAGCTCAGCCATTCCTCTTTCATCCAAGCTGGATGACATTTATAATCAAGGCAATCACATTTACTGCTTGATTTTTTGAAGTGCTTAAGCATATTGGAGTCCTATGCAGAAAAGCAACTTCTGAGCTAGAGGACGAAGCAAGTAAAGGGCAGCTACAAGTCACAGCAGATAAAGTGGGCATCAGCATGAACTTCTGTGATGCTCATTTGAATATTTTTCTGCTTCCAGGATCAGTTTCCTCTCATTATTTTGAGTCAGACCTTCACAGATCAGGCCAGGCAAACCCTGCTAAACAGCCCATTTTCGATTTATAGAAGCAGTGTTTCTATTAGTACAGCTGCTATGCTTTCCATGCTAGTTAACAGCCCAGAAGGTAGAAACACCTTTCAGGCACCAGTCAGGCACTTGTCACCTTCCCCACCAGTCACTGTCAGAGACACCACACCAGCATATCAGACTCAATCCAGCACCACACATGCCCATATCCATATCCCTTTCCACATCAGCTTCCTCTGTGAGATAAACAGGCAGAGGAATGTTTGCTTAGCTCTGTGCCCAAGGAAAGTGCAGCTACAAAATGGTATTGCGCTGAGAACTGCTGAAGTGACACAAGCCAGTTCCAGGATAAGTAGATTGCTTTGCCAGCTTTTTTTTTTTTTTTTTTTTTTTTTTTTTTGCATTGCTTTATCTAGCTCAGTTAGCCTGACTGCCAAATGCCCAAGCCTCCTCTGAGCTTCCAGCTCCTTTTCAGTCATGGCACTTGACCATCTTTTCTTTATGGATTGCCAGACAATGAGAACAATGCTCCCAATTCCTAATTAATTGGATAGTCATTTCCTTATCATTGAAAAGGTGTATGCATGCAGGACTGAAGCTTACACACATGTACTGGGAGCTGCTAGAGCCCATTGCTTCCTTTCAGTATAAGATTAGTCTAAATCTCAATATCGTCGCTCCCTGCCTGCTGCTGCTTTTCACTGCTCCCAGGATATTATTTATTCCTTCTCACATCCCTCAGGGTATTCCTCATCTCTTTTTCCTCTTGCATCACTTCCCACTTCTTCCACCCCCCCACCTACTTTCCTTGCCCCACTGTAACAATTCCAAATTTCTTCTCTTCATTACTCTCCTGCCACTTGCTAGATGTCACTACTTTTATTCCTGCGCATTTCCACCTTTGCCCTAACATATTCTCACTTTGCAGCCCTCCCTCTTCTCAGGAAAGCAGAGTGGGGAGGGAAACACCGCCTCTCATTTTTATACAGAACATAAACCCAGCCTGTTTTTAGATCAGGCTCTGACAGCCAGAGCACTGGAACTGCCTGGGATAGCTAATGATCTCCTCTTCTGCAAAGCAAACCATGAGCTTTTCTCTTGGCTCATTTTCTTTGACCTTAGCACAGCCTTATATGCTGAGCACCTCCATCCTCCTGGAGATCACCGCTGGCATCTCTTGCTCCTGCCCAGCTTCCCCTCATTTGTGCTTGTGGGGTCGGGCCAGAGCCAAGGAAACAGTGATAGGGCTTCCAGTCTGACTGACTAGCAATTAGCATATTCTCTCAATTTTGTGCTTGAGCTGATGCTTCTCTCCCTAGAAATCACAGAATATTCTGAGTGGGAAGGGACCCAGATGGATTATCAAGTCCAACCCTTAAGTGAGTAGCCCATACCAGGACCAAGCCCACGACCTTGCTGTCATTAGCACTGCGCTCTCACCAGCTGAGCTCATCTCAGCACGAAGATGCAAGTCAGCAGTGTCAGGGATGTGCAGCAGCCAGGCCCCTTCCCTTGAAGGATCCTAGCAACACAGTTCCCAGTGCCTTTGAGCTCGGTTAAAAGTGCCACAAGCCACGATGAGGCATTCGTCAGCCTAACACCTTCACATGCACACAGCTCTTTGGAGCATACAAAATATTTTGTCCCTTTCCTCCTCCAAAAGCCTCCAGCATTTCTACAGCCTTAAAGTAAACCCCTCCTCATCCCTGGGACAGAAACTTTTCCTATTGTTGAAAATTCCTTCCAGGCTTCCCCTTGACTTGTTGCTAAGTCGAACAACCCATAATTAGAACTTTTAATTCTTTCTTGCTAGAAAGGGGAAAAAAAAAAAAGAAAATAAAAATCAATCCATCTAGATCCTTTAGCACTTGCCTTGTTTTCTCTTTCACTGCTCTTCCCGTTTTGCTCTTCCCAAAATCCCTCCCAGAACTCAGAGTACTCAATGTGTAACAACTGCAACCACACAAGAAAAAGGAGGACTACATGCCAGATCTACAATGTGATTTCTTGCTGTGCTCAAAACAAATTCTTTAAAGTGGGGACCATCTTCTCTTCCTATGTTTACACAAGGTCTACCACAGCCAGTTCCTGATCCTCCCACATGACAGTAAGAGCAAGGTGCTCTGAACTGCAGAATTTAAGCTTTTGCAGTTTTTGTCTCTAACCTCCAGGAGCCCCCTTTCCAGGAACAGGTCTCCGTGCCTGTGCTGCTCAGGATGACCCTTCCTACCAGCTGAGACACAAACATGAGGCATCACTTGTTCTGCTGCTCACAAAACTCATCTCTTCATCCTCTCTGGGTTTGCCGACCTACCAGCACATCTCAGATCAAACCCTCCTACAACTCTGTGCACTCTTCATCACACCACAATGTTCTACACTTCCTCCCAGCGTTCCCTACATCTCCTCAAGAGTTTGCCACCATACCTAGGTCAATTCCTTGTGCCCACCAGTGCACCCTACTCAGCACAAACACCCTCCCGGCCTGGCAAGTGTTGGCAGGCACCCCAGCTGCTCCTGCTCTGCATGGGTGCTGTTTGGCCATCTGGCACAGCAGGCTGCCTGCACAGGTCACTGCCTTTCAGCAGCTGCTGGACCAAGCAAAACAGACAGCGTCTCTGCTCTGCCCATCCTTCCTTGGGTGAGGGCATTAGTATGACTGCTCTCCTCCATCCACCCACCTGAGACTGAAATCAGCCAAAAGGTTCTTACAGGGGAGCACTGATCACCTCCATTTCCTTAGGAAACAGAGCTAAAAATACCAGTAGTAATAGCATTAACAGTGCAGTTCAAAACTGCAATGAACTTTTTTTCTGATACTTTGATTCGTAACTCCATACCTAATTTACTTACCTTTATTACCTGTAGGACTCTCCCAACGTGTGCTGTACATCTGAATGGCTTTCAGATGTACAGATGGGAACAATTATTTAGGGAGAAGCCTAATTAATAATCATTACAGTTTTCCTGAGTCTCCCTTCACTGCAACCTTCATCCACACTTTCATTTCCTCTTATCCTGACCCATTTCCCTACTTTGCCTCAAGTCCCACTTCACTCAACCATGCCCCCAATATCACTCTTATTGTTCATGCTGTACAAGAAAAAGCTATCATCTTTCTTGCTCTTGAATAGATTCATTAATCTCCAATTCATTTAGAAGAAACTAGTTTAAATTTCGCCTTTTAAAAGTTTTGTCTCTGGCCTCTTTCCCATCCTCTTGTGCACTAAAAGTGAAACAACACTGCTGAGGGCTGAGGGGCCAGGAGGAGAAGCAGCTCAGGAATAAACCAGCACAGTAAAACCCAAAAGCTTCTACTCCCAAATATTACACCAATGAATCTCTAAATAACTTGCAGTATGAGGCCATTCCATCACTAAAAAATTCAGTAACGTAAACCAAATTGGGGAATTAGCAGGCTGCACTTTGCATTTGGAAAGCACCTCAGAAACCTCTATACAAGTTAGGTCTCACAACTGATATGAAATAATCTTTAGAAAGCATGGTAAGCATAGTATCTAAACATCTGGAAGAACATGCTGTGACAAACTATTTTTTTAATGCACTAAAGAAAACAGTGTCTTACCACCCTCTGAATATTTCAAACGTGACAAGCTCATGAATGAATAAAATTGGTCAATGTTTGTACCACATCAGTGCTAAAATCCTTACTATGGCAGTGAATTTTGTGAGAGATAAAGACTCATTTCTAGGCTGTGTCACATTTTACTTAAACACACTTAGCTGGAAATGAGAACACACAGCAAGTGATAAAATTGCAGACAACGCCAAGTTATTTGATGTAGCCAAGACCAAAAGGAATAGGGAAGAACCTGAGTGAGACCCAAGCGGATAGACTGTGATAAAAAGTTATATTCAATGTTGCTAAATGCAAATAATACCTCTAAAGAGGAGAAAACTGCATATTATTCACACATCTTTCAAATTTATGAAATAACTCTCTTACCAAAGAAAGGAATCTAGATGGTAATAGGAACAGCTGAATGCTGAGCTCAGCTTACTGTGCAGCTGTGGCAAAAAAAATAAAAAAAAATAAAACAACCACGATGTCAGAACACAGGAGAAACAGGATGAAGCAACACAAAGACTGTGCTGAGCCCTCTATAATTCAGGGCTGGAATCACACTCAGATTATTATATGCAATACTGATCACCATCTCAAAGAGGGGGGAAAAAATGGGAGAAAAATGAAATGGGGAGGGTGAGTAAAAATAAAGCTATGACCAGGATCCCACTGTGCAATTTTGGAGGAGGTACACTGACAGCTCTTGCAGGTTGAATATCTATCTTAAGGCCATTCCCTGTGTCCCTGTCTTCTCCACTGCATTTCAGGAAAAAGAGAGTCCTGGATTTGCCCCCATGTCACTCCCTATCCAGGTGGTTCTGTTGTTTCATGACTGGCCCACAAAAAAAAAAAAAAATCAATCTTGCATTGAGTTTAACTCCCGTGTATATTAAAGCTCATAGCTGGAAACATCTCTTGTTTTTGTCAGTGGTTCACTTCTCCCTTCCCTCTACTGTTGCTATTATTGAATTCCCCACTTCTGTTATGTAAAGTAATTTGTGCTATTGTGCTCAGAGAATACAGCTAGCACAGTAGATAGCACACAAAATAAGATGATATTGTGTCACTTATCTGCAAATCTGTGCTTAAAGCAGAGGAGAAAGGAGGAGAGAGGGTGCCTGCAGGAACAGCAGGTAGGGGTCTGTGAGGGGACCTGGCCTAGAGCAGTGAGGTGAGCACTGCCCCATGGTCCTGCACGTGCCACCAGCTGCCCAGGGGACATGGCACGTCTGTACTGCAGATCCTGGGTCCCCACTGTCCCTGGTGATGAGCATCAAGGAGCAGATACATGGAGCAAAAGGGGTCTTCCATCCCTCCCTTCCAATGCCAGGGAAACAGGCTGCAGCAGTGCAGGCTCCTGGCAGCTCAGAGGGTTGCCCAGCTACTGGATCATGTTTTGTGTGCCTGAAAGAGGAGCTGTGGCAGAAATTATAAAACTCTCCTCCTTTTGGATGAAGGAAAGGATTTTGCAGCACATGGGTTTGCTTTGGCTAATTAAAAGCACGAGGCCATGCAAGGAAAGCAGCACTCTAATAGCTGAAAATAGCTGGAATTAAAACTAATCACGAGCATTTAGCGTGCTACAGATAAAGATGTTTGAAAGTGTTTCAGCCAGGGGCCTGTGGGCTGCCTTTGCACAGCTACAGGATAAAAGGTACAGAGTCCCTCCCTGATGCAACATCACACCCACCTTTCTGCTGGGTGCTTTCCACCTTCCTTGGAGGCTTAAGGGCCCTACCAGGGGGCACAGAAAGCACCAGGGCTTCACTCCTCAAGGACTAAATCTTGTCACACCTCAACACAAAGGCACCTCAATGCTGGGTAAGGGAGTCTCCAGACTGTGCATCCACAGGGCATGGAGTGGGTATCTCCTTTTCAGCATGGAGATGGACAGCCTCCAAGCTCCTACAGTAACGACCACATCAGACAGCCAAGAGCCACCACCTTGCTGAGGGAGGGTGTCTAATTCACCCCAATCCACCTCCCACCTACCCCAGCCTGAAGCCATGACTTGGGCAGCAGCTCTCTCCTCCTCCAAACCCTGCTCTGACACAGACCCAAAATGGGAAATCACTTGGAGCACATGAATGCTCATTGTTCATGGGCCCCTGGTCAGACCAGCTGATTCATTACTGGGGCCTTTCCTCTTACCACAGTAAGTCCTTGGCTCCATTGAAGATTCGCCCAAGTGTGGACAGAGCACAGGTTTGGAACAAGGTTTTTATTAAATTTGAGGTTACATAAGGACAGTGCACTCTTTCCAGCTTCCTAGAAGTCTCCTACATCTCCATTTTCTAGCATCCTCCTACAGGCCCTAATAATGAATGATTTATAACAAAATTCAAAAGAAAGGGGGACTCAGCTTACAGTTCTAAATGGCTTCTCCCTACAAATTCTGTTATTCCTTTTGCTGATTTTCTACCTTATTTCTGAATATTCAAATTGCTTCAGAAATGCCTTTTAATTAATTAATATTATATTTCAGCTACTGAGATGCAAAGATGCACAAGTGAATGATTCTAGCCCATAATCACACAGTCAAAACCACACTGGAAGTAAAAGAGCTTTTGAACAGGCTGTATTTTTGTGAACTTACAGCTCAGTGGTCACACCAAGCCACAGAGGTGAGGACACCTGCTTGCATGAAGGCGAGCATCCACCGTGAGAAGAGGTGCAAAGATCTGTCACACCACAATGGGACTGGGAATTTAAAGTACACATCAGAGCCTAGACCAGTGGAGCACCACTTTTGCAGGCATGCTCTCTGCCTTTAACCATGCTCAGCAATGCCTAAGACCACAAGAGGACTGAAATTATTCAAAGTGCCCTCCTGTGTGACAGATGGACAGCATGACAGTTACTCTGCAGACATAAACAAGATTCCAGTGTTTTAGCAGCACCTGAAGCACATGTTCAGTCATGAGGAGTATCTGGCCATAGAAACTCAGAATGCTTTGCTTCTAATTGGCCTGATTTAATGGTACTAAATGATAGAAGGCAGACTGTCACTATTTCCCAATGAATAAGAAAAGTGGGGAGTTTTGTTTGCTTTCCCTAAAAGGGGCAAGTTTTTTTTTTTTATACAAGCAGCAGTTTCCTTTGCAATAGCTTCCACACAGTATCAAATCATCCCTTTATTTCTGATAACAAGGTCAGCAGCTCCACCTTACCTTCAGAGCCCTTACCACTCCCAGTAGACTGTCTCTCCCACATGCCAAGTTCATAGCAGAAATGATGAGCCATATCCTTTTCCTTTAGGGCCTGGCAGGGGGACAGTCAGCTGTCAGGCAGGGTGATCCCCACTCACATGCCACACTGGCCACATCAGACAGCTTGCTTTACAGCAAGGAAAGGCTCAGGAGTGCATGTTCTGCCCAGCAGGAGGGGCAGCTGACAAAGAACATGCAAGACTGTATTTGCAGGACTTTCACTAGTAGGTGAAGGAAAGCATTTCTTTCCCTTCATACTGAACACTTGCTAGACCATGCATGGATTAGCTCTGGATGTGTCAGCACAAGAAAGATGTTGACAAACTGGATCAGGTTCAGTCTAGGGCCACCAGGAGGCTGAAGGACTCACCCTGCAAGGAGAGGCTGAGAGACTGAGGCTTGTTCAGCCTGGAGAGATCTGAGAGAACTAACAGCCCTCTATCCAGTGCAGAGAGGAGATGGAGCCAGGCTCTTTACTGCACTATGTAGAAGGATGAAAGGAAACAACATCTTTTAAAAGAAATGGAAGCAAAAGATTCTTCCCTAGTTAGATAGTGCAGCTATTGCAGCCATTGCCCAGAGGGGTGCTGCAGACTCCACACGTGAGGTTTTCAAAACCCAGTTGGACAAAGCCCTGCCTAAGTTCAATGCCCACCTTGCTTTAAGCAGGAGATTGGACACCTGAGGGATGCACTGAGGACCCTTCCACTCTGAAGGATTCAATGATTTTTTTTTTCTCCTCAAAACTACAGCACCAATTTCCTTAATTTTTAATCTCATCCAGACATACAGCGAACATCTCAATAGTTAAATAAAATGGGACAGCTCTGAAAAACAAAACCTGTTCCTTAATCTCACACATGCACAAAAATCAATAGATATATCTGAGGGAATTTTCTCTCTCTCCATCCTACACAAAGGCAATGTCCCTCTGCCCTCTACAGAGAGCATCCTTTCCTGAGGACAGCTGCACTATTTGATCTTTCACTCTTGTTTATTGTGTTATAGCTCTACAGCTACCCTTGCTCTATGATTTGACAGCGGTGTTCTCTTGCCAGAGAAGGAAGAAGTTTCTCTGCTATGACATGAAGAGATGTCACTTTTGCATTCCTGTCATTTTCCCCAGATGCACATCACTCTGCCAGTCTGAGGGAATGTGCATATTCACACAAAGTTGGAAATGAATATGCCTGAATCAGCCCCTAGACTGGGCATGCATACACAGCCTTGTGCTAACACACCCACCCACTCAAAGATTAACTAAATTTTGACCTGATTGCATCCAATTAACCTGAATTTCTCACTTTCTTCCAAAGCAGTTTCCTTCGCAAGCCCGTTGGCCTTTACCTCATGGCAATATTCTAAGTGTGATGCCCTAGAAAAATGCAATGCAATGAGAGAAAAATAAAGCAGAGAGCATAAATGGAAGGAAAATGAGATAGAAGAAGCAGGAAGATGTGTAAATAGAATAAAGAAAAAGGAAAAAAGGGAAGGGAAATCAAAGCTAAATAAGGCACAGAAGCAAAGTATGTAAATCTGGTAAAAGTCATGGGGGCGCAGCGGATCAAAGAGTCACAGAAATATATTTGTACCAAGAGGAAAAGGCTCCAGTCTGGGGGGCAGGAGAGAAAACACAAAGCCAAGTCCACAGAGCTAATTAGAAGACATATTAGAGAAAGCTACAAGCTACAATCAAGAGAGATTGAGTTCCTGGAGCCCATCTCTCCCCAGAGCTTCCCAGAGAGCTGCCAGCCTCGTTCAGTGCAGGCACAGCCCTGGCACAGCAGATCCAGCACGAGCTGGGACATCACATCCCATGGTGACAGAGTAGAAAGAATGGGGGCAGATGAAGATGGAAAGAGAGCAAACCAGAAATGGTATTAATGAGACCAAGCCCATTTATCAAACAAAGCAGGAAAGAAATAGAGACTTATTTTTGGATAGTGCTTCTGAAGTGAGTAACCCTGCCCCCTCCCTGCTTGGTCCTCTAGCCCACCTCCCTCCCTCAGTTCAGTGCTCTATTTTGGGTATAATTACACACTGTGCACAGGGACAGAACACACCAATATCTTCTCTGGTGCAGAACTCAAACTCCTCTATTTTACCTTTCCCCCTTTTCATTTTGCACAGGCTTAAAAGGAAAAGAAAATAATTTTGTTTCTCAGATTAACCAGAACCCATTTGCTTTTTCCCCCCTTCAATCAGGCCTCTGTGCCTCAGTGTCAAGGCAGCTCTGTCAATCACGAGCAAAGGTTTTATGAGATCATTTTCTTTAGCTCCTTTTAAAAGAGGACATAGACTGAAAGGGGGAAAATGTAAACAAATACAAAGTTAAAAAAAAGGAGGAACCAAGAAGACAAGAAGGGGAAAGGACGTTGTTTTCTGCAACAAAACAAAGGATCTCACCCGATTCTGGAAACCTTTTCTGCTGCTCTGGACATGTGCTCCCAATACCACTGGAGTCCACCTGACCAGCCCAGCTTGTCAGTCTTGGTGCAACACAAGGTGTGCCAGGCCTGGTACATATCCTTGGCCACTGAGGTGGGAGGTGGCAGCAGGGAGAGACCTGGCACACCAGGGAACACAGGGCTAGAGCAGCCCATCCCCTACAGAGACCACCTCACATCAAGAGAGCAGCATCCTCCCTACAGCCCTGGGCTGTCCCATGCACAAGCTGCAAACCTCATTTGGAGACAACCTGACCAGAAGGGAGAGCATCAGTTTTGGGGACAGCATACAACAAATCCTATGAGCAGGCTAAAATAAATTAGATCCTCCCAAGTCACAGGTCAGAAGTGCCAAGAGCCCACACAAGATTAAAGAGAAGCTGGCACCACTACAAAAAAGCCATGCTGATGACAGCCAGAATAGACCTGCAGTTTCCACCTACTTCTTGTCACAAAATAAAGCCTTTCTTTGCCCAGCCATCCAGCTCCAAAGCACTCCTCTGCTGCTGAGACCTTGCAATTAGCACTACTAATTGTTTGCACAACTGCAGTGCTTACATGCCCTGGTCTAGTCAGGGCCCATATCCCAGATGCTACACAAAGGGAAAAACGAGATGATGCCCTCCCTCCACCACAACCACCAAGCAAATCTCAGCAGCAATACGAAATTGGGGTGGAGGGGCTGGGTGTTCCCCTGCAACCTTTAAGGGCAGGCAATGCAATCCCTCCTTGCAGCAGGCTCCCAGCAAAGCAGGCATGCATGGCTTCCAGATGAAGGGAAGAATGACAAAACGGCACAGACAGGTGTCAAGGCAAGGAGCCTCTTTTGTGCAGAGAGGTACTGGTGTGGGACCTTCCTCCTTTGTTCTTCATCAATGGAAAGATGAATCAGTAGATGCATATGACAGACTTAAAGCTCAAATATGTCAGTCTGAGGAAATACGGTTCTTTAGTGAAGAGATTAGGCTCATACACAGAATACAAAAGGCCCCAGCAAGGCACAGACTCATGTGGAAAGCTGATTTAACCTTAACCCAAGCCACAGAGATTTAAAAAAAAAAAATCTATGAAATGCAAATTCATTTTACAATTAAATGCAAATTTAGGCTTGAGACAGCAGAAGCAGCTATTCCAGGTGACATCGTTGGGAAAAGAGATAAAGAAATTCCCAGAGCCAAAAGATACAGAAAACTAAAGCAATCACAGATCAAACTAGAATTGCAGAGAGCCAACTCCACACCTCATCACAGCCAAAAGAAGATCCTCTGCTGCAGCTGTAACAGGCTTTACACAAACACGAAAACAAAACCAGAAAACACTCAGCATTTAGTCAATTGCATCACCAGTGCTTACACACAAGAACTCTTTTCTCAACCTCAAAGTTACATTACAGCTACAGACAAAACCTCCTGCATGCTTGGTCAGCACTGGGACAGTGATTCACATGTTTGGGAGCTGTGGTGACTGCAGTACAAACTGCTTCAGGAGTTGGACTTCCACAATCCTTGTGGGTCCCTTCCAGCTCAGGATATTCTGTGATGCTGTGATTGCAGCTACAGCTGAATAGAGCCAGAACTCTGTCTTGTTATCCAGACACCAGTGCTCTGAGCAGCATTAATCATCAAAAGTAAATAGCACATCTAAGGAAAATGCACAGAAATTGTGAGGCAAGGCATGCTGCTTATTCAGGACTCGAAATACAAGTGGAAATAACTATTTCCACCCTGGTCACAGAGGAAAAAATTAGCAGTAGCACTTGGTGACAACTTTCCATACAGTGCACAGAGATTAATGCACTGCTCCTGTGTCACTGCAGTGCCAGACACAGGGACAGTGCTGCAGGTCTCTTCTGTACAGCACGGCTCTCTGCAAGGCCCTGCAGAGAAACACAGGGCTCCTCTGTGGAATTGCCCTCCCTTCATGGACCGCATTGAGATGGAGGCCAATCTCCTCTGAGTCACTCAGATGGGACTGGAAAACAAACTCCAAGCGGGAGGAAGAGGAGGTGGGAGCAGCCTTCAGGCTCGGGGGTCAGCTGTCAGATGCATTTCAGAGGCAGAGCCTCCAGAGAAAGCAGCTTTTAAAAACAAATTTGAAGAAAATCTCACCTCTGCTGTGTACAGATATTCATCTTCCAAGCTGCATGGATAGTGAGGGATGAGGGTTTCCCCTCTGCTGACATTAAAGCAGATGAGTCGCAGACTCCCAAGGCACAGGAGCTCTGCAGGGAGTAGGGGCTCCCGTGCATGCACGTGTTCCCAGGCTGAAGAGCCACAGGGAGTCCCTGCTGAGTGACACACACTGAGTGCACACGGCAGGATTTCTGCTGCAAACACCTTTGCCTGGTCTTTTACATCCATGTGGCCTCCTTGCAGCAGCTTTGCTTTGATACCTCTGCTTCTCTGCCAACAGGGACTTAAGTAGGACTGAGGGATTCAAGAAATGGGTACTAAACACCTAGGAACTTTCCTCAAGGAGACAGAGCTAAAAATTTTATTTCTCCCAGAGGGCAGAAACTGTAGTAGTAGAGAAAGTCTGAAGAGTTGTAAAAAAAGTAAAGCTTCCTGTAAAGCTAGTTTATGTCTGTTACTGAAAGTGTGAACACTGCCTGAGAAAGCCCACTGCTGAAGAGAAAAGACAAGTTCCCAAAGACACAGGATATTATATATGCAAGTGCATACAAGCATTTTGGCAGAAAGCAAGGATTAAGCTTAAATTAATGATCGTGCACGTTGTTTGGATGTCATATGAGAGCTCTCTAACTGACTTTAAATCTCCTCTTCAGGTCTTGCAAAGACTGACTACTTAGATCATTACAGAATTACAAATTAGTGCATTTTAATTATTAAATAATGAATTTCTAATTAGGGTAATCCATTAGAGGAACAATTAGCGAACAAGGCCTAATTCTCCCTGTTTTATTTCACTTCTCCTGGATTCTGCCATGAACATGATATAACAAGTGGTAAAGAGCACCCTACAGACAAGCTTTGCTACAAATACACATGCATTAACTCATAAATGCATTAAAAGCACTCTTTCAATAGAAAAAGCCATTTGCTCTCCACAGCTGAGATTCATGAGATGACACA
This sequence comes from Ammospiza nelsoni, assembly GCF_027579445.1. NCBI lineage: Eukaryota > Metazoa > Chordata > Aves > Passeriformes > Passerellidae > Ammospiza > Ammospiza nelsoni. Next base: position 49,926,748 of record NC_080637.1, read on the forward strand.
GCTTTCAGCAAGTCACACCACAGCTCAACAACAAACCATATCACAGATTTCCCAAGACCAGATTCCTGCTCTTCTCCAAGGTCACTCAACCCCACCTTTTGAGATAAAGGTCACAGATGTTAAAATATTCTGCCACAGTAACAAATCTCAGTGGCTTTCCCTAATCATGCTTCACTTATCTACCTATCCTCACACTACAGGGTGGTTTTCTGCTCCCAAGAGGTGCCGAGCCTTTACTTGTTGAGAGGAAGAGGATTATGGGGAAAAACTGGAAGGCCACTCACCTGTCGCACTGGATGCTGAGAACCTCAGCACGCTGGCATAGCTGCCCTCTGGTGCTGCAATGGTCACATGCAGGCTTTTATGTCTTGCCACGTGCTCAACTCGAGTAACTCACACACAAAATCCATAGGCTACAGGCTGATCACAGCTGCACTCACCCATGCAAGAAACAAAGTGAAGAGATGGATCTTCCACACGATAAACTTGTGTGCAGGGTTTGCATGTATACATGGAAAGCAGCTTTATTTCATGGTCACGTGTGCACAGAAAAGCTAATATGAATGGACATATAAATATATGCAAAGCTTTATAAGCATACATTTCACATCTGCTGGAGCATCCAGCAGCACTTTGGTTCAGAAAACAATATGGACATTCCTTCGTGCTGCTCACTGCAGGGCAAACAGTTCATTTCTACATGTAAATCACTATTCATCTTTATTTCAAAAGCCCAGCTAACACACACATAAGACAGGCAGATATCACAGAAGAGAATTCTTTACCTATGCCCAGCTAGAAGCCAAGCAACAGCCAAGCTCTGGATCATCCTCTTTTATAGAAAACTTGACTTGCAGTGAACAAAACTTAAAACAAAATAAACGCCATGGAAGAAACAGCCATATCAGAATCTAATCTGCAAAGATTTGTGAGTGTGATAAAAACTGAACGAAAAAAATGCAACTCTACTATTAAACAATAGAAACACTCCAGAAAAGTGCTGGAATTTGGCCTGCCTCCAGCAGTGGGTTTGAGGGATGTAGAACAATAAAACACACTGGTCAACAGGCTAGCTGTAAACTGTAATTTAAATAAGTCAGCTGTAATGCCAGCACCATCTATCCCTTTCCCTCCCTGCTCCCAAGACAACCCCAAAGGTTCAGGAGGCATTTGTTCCCTCAAGAGCAGCAGCTAGTTGCATTTGGATTGCAATCTCGACATAGAGCTAACAGCAAGCACATCCAGGGGGTTTGTAACCTTGCTTTCAAACATAGTACTATATAGGAGAGAGAGAGAAAGATTTAGCTGGCTGAAAACCTTTTGAAAGGTCGTATGCCCTTTAGCTTAGTTTATTTTATGCTTACCTTTTAATACAGAATAATAAACTCCCTGATCTAAAATTACAATCTCATAAATATCAAACAGATGGCTGTGAGCTCCTCTTTAGAGCATGCTTTGGAGCAGCACCTAGACTACAATATACAATGCCAAAGCTGAAAAGATGATGGATCTTCTTTCACCTAACAGATCCACTGTGCTTTTCTAAAAATGACTATGTAGTGATGCATGGGAGGTAGCAAAAAATTGCCCTTTATTTCCAGGTAAAGTACAAACAGAGAAAACTCATATCAGGGGACGTGATTGTCCTCCCCTGCCCTGCTCTCATGAGAAGCTCCCTGGAGTTCTTTGTCCAGCTCTGGGCCCCAAACACTGGAACCTGCTGGAGCTAGTCCAGAGGAGAGACACAAAATGATCAGAGGGCTGCAGCACCTCTCCTGTCAGGAAGGGCTGAGAGAGTTGGGGTTGTTCAATGAGGAGAAGAGAAGGCTCTGGGGAGATCTCATTGCAGCCTCTCAGTCCCTGAGAGGGGTAGAAGGGAGCTGGAGATGGACTTTTCACAAGGGCATGTAGCAACTGAGCAAGGGTGAATGGCTGCAAACAGAAAGAAGGGAGATTTAGATTAGATAATAGAAGAAAGTCTGTACTATGAGGGTAGGGAAAAGACACTGGCACAGGTTGTCCAAAGAGCTGGTGGGTGCCTGATCCCAGGAAGTGCTCAAAGCCAGGCTGGATGGGGCTTTGAGAAACCTGGTCTAGTGGAAGGTGTTCATGCACATGACAGGAGGGTTGGAACTCAATGTTCTTCAAGGTCCCTTCCAAGCCAAGCCATTCTGTGATTTTATGAAAAGCTGAGCACACCCACATCAGCAATTGCTTCAGAGTGACATCTGTCAGTATGGAGGTAACAGCAGACCAGCTGCTCCCACAAGTGGAGCCAAGAGCACTTCCCCACCAACACTTGGACTTGCAGCTCTCAGGCAAGTGTTCCAACTGGCTGTCTCAGCTTTCATTAGAAAATCTGCTGCCTCAAAGGACACCCCAAGCAATTTCAGCAAAGAGTCTTGTAAACTGGCACCATTATAACAAAAGAACAAGAACTGCACACTCCTTCTCCAAAGCTAAAGGTATTTTTTAGTGTTTACTGCTTGTGTGTGCAATCCACTACTCAGAGATGACAGCACTTGCAAAAGCTGGGCTTTCACAGCTTTGGGGAGTACCAAAATCTGCCCTGGCCTTGTTATTGCTCAGTTTTAAGACTTTTCATACAGAAGTAATGGACCCCCACAGTTGTGCTGAGAAGCAGAGGGAAGCTGTGCCCATGCCATCAGGGCACTGAGCACAGGGAAACACTCAAGGTTCTTCATTGCTGTATTTCAGTGCCACAGGTAATGCCACCTCAGAGTGCAGGTGATCAGAGTTTGTGCCCATGTCCAAGGCATGGCAGTCCCAACCTCAGGAAAGCAGCTGTCTCTCCTCACCCAGATGTGCAGCATTCCAAGCCAAATGACAAAGAAATGCCTTGTTTAGCACAAGCAGCAATTAGCAGTTTCCCAGAGATGGCTGACAGCAGATGCACCTTGGGATGGCATTGGCCACTGACAGAAGAGATCAGTGAGAGGAATGTCCTGTTATGAAGCAAGACAGATGACTTGAGCAGCACTGAGAAAGAGACACTTGCTGAAATGCATAGTGGTCACTCCTGCCTCGGAAACAAAACACAGGCAACAAAGTGACTTAATTTTACAATGGGAAGGAAAGCTCAAACAGCACACTAGATCATTTACTGCAAACAAAAACACAGGAGACCAACTCTCAGCTCTGAAGTTCTCTAATTACACTAAACCACATTCATTTCACCTGTTTATTTCCTCATCAAGATGCACACAGAGAACCAGATATCCCATTGGACAGCAGATACATATGACTAAAAGAAGCTAAAACTGACAATAAAGAGCTATCTCTATCTCTGCTGGATCCTAGAAACACACCAATGGAAAGATTCAATTTCCCATCACAGATGCCAACAAGTAGACAAACAAGTACTTTTATCCCCCACAAGACATCAGTTATCCAAATGCAAGCAAACCCCGGACTTGCAAACACAGCTGGGCGAGAGGCAAAATAAACCAAAATTTTACTATGACATACAAAACCATCATTTAGACAATCAACTAGTATGGCTGAGATCAAACAGTTACAGCTGGAAGTCAAAAAGCAAAGCTACTAGCCCTGCTAGCTATGCAATTATGTACTGCAGAGGGCAGCAGGATAGAAAAATAAAGAAAAATCTTTACTTTTGACATTAAATCAAAACACTGATTACAGAAAAAAAAATGTAACCACTTGAATTCTGAAATCTGTCTCCATTGGGCTCCTATCCACTTGTTCAGCACTTGGACTTCTCCCTGTATTTGGTCCTTGTTCATACCACTTTTGTAAAGCAGGGCAGCTATTTTGGCAGCCAGGAGCAGCAAATCCTGGCAGCCAGGCACCATCAGGAACAGGTGTCTGGCTGCTGTCATACCCTGCAGATGACCTGCTCCGTTATGAGCCAGAACTCACTGCAGAGCCTGGATACTCAGGGCTTGCAGCAATCATTGCAGGCCCTGTGGTGTTGCACTTGTTGCCCCAAATAATCCTTTTCTGTGAAAATGAGGCTCTTTTCATGGCAAAGCTTCCATGAAATTAAGAAGACTACTTTCTGTTGAAAGACAGTTGTGATGAGAAGCTCTCTGAAAGACATCGAAACACAAAGGCACAGAAGAGCAAACAACGAATATTTACCTGAAATACCCAAGGCAAAGCAGACAGAAGTTCAAACAGGTACATAGAACGAAAGGAGATTCCTTCAGTGGAACCATATTTCCCACATGGGAAATTTCCCAAATATTCCCTGTACAGGAAAAGCAGAACTCATATTTCCCTGCTTGCAAAACTGGCAAGAGTTTAACACAGGTGTTTGGCTCCAAAACAATAATTGATGGATGCTCCCACCAAGTGCCAAGGCAAAATTCCCAGTGATCAGCTGTCCCTGAGGAGCCTGCAGCTCCCAGCCCTGCTGAAATTCAGCAAGAGCTGCTCAGCCAAGGGTCTCAGGACTGTCATCTGAGGGAGCAGCTGCCGTGGCACCACATGATCCATTCCAGTGGGAGGTGGGGCACCATCAAGGGTGGTTAAGCATTGGAACAGGCTGCCCAGGGAAGTGGTAGAATAACCTCCCCTGGAAGCACCCAAGAAGTAACTGGACTTGGCACTAAGTGCTGTTGTTTAATTGGCACGATGGGGGTTCGGTCAAAGGTTGGACTTGATGAACTTGGAGGTCTTTTTCAAATTTCATGATTCTGTGATTCTAAGATTGGTCATTCAAGCATGTGGTCACTAATTTGGTTATTTTCATTATGCACTGCAGACCAGAACCCAAGTACAGCTTGACTGACAGCTCACTTCTGCATCTAAGGCACTTTGAATATAGCAAGTGCTACACTCCACAGACTCTGGAAATTACTAATCCCATGTACTTCTAATTAGGATTTCAAAATTACTGAATGCTTCTGATTTCAATCTGTACCCACTTCCATCTCCTCTGTATAAGCTGAGAGCCGAGAAAAGCCCTTTCCTCCCAGGAGCATTGTAAAGATAAATTAATGTTTGTGAAGCACTTGGGCTCTATAGCGATGAGCACTCAGATACTACTGTGATAAAAAAAATAAAAAGGACTATGAGGAAATCAATAATCCTATCTCCAGAGCAGGACTTACACAGTGTGCTGTCAATAGGGCCCAGAGCCACACATTGAACAAACACAGGAAAACAAAGTGTAATCTGGCTGCTCATTAAGTGAACACCATCCTTCAAGCACCTGACAGAAGTAGGAGAACAATGGGAAAAAACATGGTCTGTGAAAACATAAGAAAAAGCACCAGCCAATTATTTAATGCTGCCCCTTTGAACAGCAGGGGACTTGGTTCTGCAACAGTTCCTTATGTTTCCATCCTCCTCTCCTCCTATTCCTTAAGGAGGCCTTAATTAGACACCAAGTGGTAAAGCACAATTATTCTTATTTTCAGGTGAGCAAGAAATATAGACACGTCCAGAAACACACCGGAGGTCAGCCTCAGAGGGAAAGGGAGAGTTTGGCTGATTTCAGCCTTACATTTTCATGGCAGGACAGCTATCTTGGTTTTGGCTGGAATAGTTAATTTTCTTCTGGTACAGTGCTGGTTTGGATTAAGCACAAGAATCCCGTTGATAACATAACAATGTTTCAGTGGTTGCTAGGTATTGTCTTACCCTGAGCCGAGGACTTTTCTGTTTCCTGTGCTTTGCCAGTGAGGAGCTTCACAAGAAGCTGGGAGGGAGCATGGCCAGGACAGCTGGTGTGAATGGACAAAGCAATATTCCATGCCACAGAACACCTTGTCCAATATATAAACTGCAGGCAGTTGCTCAGAAGCCACCAGTCCTGGTCAGGAACAGGTGAGGCATTTGTCAGGGTGTGATGAGCAACTGTACTGTGCACCCATTTTTCCTGTCAGGCCTTATTCCTCTCTCTCCTTCTCATTACAATTATCATTATAATTAGCAATATTAGTATTGTTATTTTACTTTGTTTCAATTATTCTTATCTCAGGCCACCAGTTCTATCTCTCCCCACTGGGGCTGGGGCAGAATGGGTGAGCAGCTGCATGGTGCTTGGTTGCCAGGTGGGATTTAGCACAGCAGCAGCTCATGCTCCACTCAGATCCTTGACTGAAAGACCAGGCTTGAGGACACAAAGGCTGTAATGACAATGCTTTCTGCATCCCAATTCAGGCAAAAAGGGAAAAGTGTTCAAACATTAATACTGACATTCTAGTAACAGTTATGAGAGAGGGAACAGCTGAGCACCCAGTTGTTTTCTTTCTGTGGAAAACGATCCTCACAGCAGTTTAAAGTGACATTTCCAGACAAAACTGGGGCCATAAATCCAGTACTCAATTCCAGTGGACCCAAAATTTTAGTGTTGTGACTCTTGCCTAAGCTGAATGGACAAACCTGGAAAGCCTTGCTCCCCAGAAAGAGTAGTCTAGGTTTTACTGGACTTCTATTGCTTCAGCCAGGGCTGGTTTTTGTATCATGAATAAAATTAAGAGGATGAAATAAACCAAAAAATGAAAGGATACTTCCTCTTGTGCTAGGGTTAAAGAGCAAGCACTCTCAATAGGGTTAAATTACAGCAAGTCTGCACATGCCATGAGATATCTATTCACCAAGGAGAACAGCAAATTAGGAGAGTGCCAACAGCCACCACACATTGGATTAATGACAGGAAACAACATCTTTATATAATAAGATCCAGTGTGTCTAGCAGTGTAAACTGCAAGGAAAAAATTGAAACATGTACAAAAAAGCTGAAACACTTCCAATTTTTCTTGCATTTTTTAAGCCTTGTGCACACTGGGACACCTCTTCCTGCCAAGGCAAAGAATAGAGAGGATCAGGGGAGTGAAGGCAGAGAGAAGGCAACAGCAGAAAGAGCTCAGGAGTTATAGAAAGTTCCTGGTGTCCCTGTGCCTGAGGAGCAACCACAGGTTCACGCACACAGCTCTGCTGACAGCCTCATCACTTCCCAGAAACCAGCCCCAGGGAGCAGAGCCTGACTGCCAGCACTCAAAGTGCCAGCCTCATCCCTGATGGGAGCACCCCGTGAGGACAGGATGCCATCCCTGATGAGCTCAGCACTCTGGCTGACAGCAGTCCAGGAGAGCAGGACAACAATCAAACAATACATTCATTACACGTAATGGGATAATGGCAGACAGCTCTCTCACACACACTCAGCTCACATTCCCCTCACGTTCCTTCAGCCAGCAGCCAGGGAGCCCATGGGAAGGTAGGGACATAGTTTAAGTTGGTAGATCAGGCTCCCATTCTAGACATTGGTGGAGTACTGGCATCTCCATGGGCTTTCACCTCCACGCCTCACCCCCAGTGAAACCCTATCAAACTGAGAAATCAACCCTCAGACAAATAAACCCACTCCTAGGGGATGGGCTCTCTGCAGTGACTTGTGTCTGCCAGCACAGGGCTCACCTGAGCTCAGGAGCCAGTGCAATGCCAAGGTGCTTTGGACACACACTACAGCCTGCAGATGCTCCACCACGAGGCTGCAGCTGACCACGGCCCCTGTGCTATCCAAGCAGCTCCTGTCAGCAGCTCTCCCTGGTGTGCCCATGCAGAACAGGTCTGCACAGGCTGGAAAGAGGAGACAGCCAGGGCTCCAGGAGAGGAGAGAGAACAAGGACCAGCTCCTGGAGACACCCAGGGCTCTCTGCCTCTCAGGTGAGCTGGCTGATCACACAGGTAAGTGTGGTATTTGCTGGGGCCTCAGGACAAAGGAGGAATTTATGAATCTGACTCCATGTTCTTAGAAGGTTAATTTGTTATTTTATGTACTTACATATTATATTAAAGAATACTATACTAACTTCTTATATTAAAGGATACTGCACTAAAGAATAGAGAAAGTATCTTGTTAAGCCTTCTGATGTATCCTAACTAAAAACTCGTGACTGACTCCTCAGAGTCCCGACACAGCTGGACAGTGATTGGCCATTAAGTAAAAACAATTTACATGGAACCAATCAAACAATGACCAGTTGGTAAACAATCTCCAGACCACATTCTAAAGCAGCAAAACAGGGAGAAGCAATCAGATAATTATTGTTTTTATTCTTTTCTGAGGCTCCTCAGCTTCCCAGGAGAAGAAATCCTGGTGATAGGATTTTTCAGAAAATATGCCAGTGACAGGTAAACTCTACTGAAGGTGGATAGGAAACCATCCTGCAGAACAGCAGCATCATCAGCCCTCCTGCCAGTTCCACATCCTTCTGGCCAGTTCCCTGTTGCACCATTTTGGAAAGACAGGTCTGTCCCCAGGCCCCAAGCAGCTTTAATCCATGCTTATTCCAGGTTGCTTTATCTTCTGCTGTCATTGCCAAGCCCTCTCTCCATTTGACACACAATGTTTTCTCATCCCTCAGCTGCCACCCAAACTGCCCTTGTGCACCAGGACTTGGAGGATGAGAGGCATGGGAAGAGCCAGTGCAGGAGCAAAAGGCTCAGTGCTGCAACATCTCTGAGCATCACCTGCCACACTGGGGAAAGCTGCTGAGCCCCATCAGTTCCCTCTTTGCATGAATACAGAGCCAAGGTTTCCAAGACTGCTTTTTCTATGGCACCAAAGGTCAGAGCTGACTTAAATTCCATAGGGAGCCTGGAGGGGCCAGTTCCCAGGCCAGGGAGCACCAGATGTCCAGCTCCCCCAGGACACTACAGCTGCACCCTGCCTTCTTTGCATCCCTTTCCTGTACCCACCAAGCAGCACTTCTCACCACTGCTCCAAGGGAAAGCAGAAATGTCAACTGAGGTTGGAGTGCATCAGCGAGGGGTGGGAAAAAATAGCATCAGGTAAAGGAGAACTGTAAGAGACAAAGGAGAAAGCACCCTGGGGAGGTGATGTGAAGAGATTAGAGAGATAGAAGCAGACATACTTAATAAGGCAAGAGCTATCAAGGTGATAAAACATTAGATAGGGACCAAGGTACCTAAAACATAAAACAGATGGAGAGAGTGGTTTGGGAAGAAGGCAAACACATTCATATTCTACTACAGGAGACTTCAAGGTAATGTTGCACATACACCTGAGTGCTTTCCCAACAAATCCCCTCTCTGAGGAGCACAGCATTCATCCTTCCTCCTCTTTTAATCAGGGCTCTTTCACAGAGTCTCATCTTGCCTTCTGCCCAGGCAGGGATAACCCACAAGGGAGAGCTCAGACGATAAATAAATGATGATAAATAAACGAACCAGTGTCCCCATCCCAGTGCCCGCCCGGCTGCGCCGCCCGCCGGCCAATGAACGCCTCTGGAGCTCCCCCCGGGCTGTCCCCGGCTGCTGAACAGTCATTCTCACCTTCTCAACTCCAGCCCAGTGCTAGGCAGAATTTTTACAAGTTGTCATTATCTTTAAGCAACCTCTTAGGCAAATTAGGCACTTTATCCAATTTGAATTAATCCCTCCCTTCAACATCTGTCCTGCCCTCAACCTAAATTCCCTTCAAAACTGCAAGCATCAGCTGTATGCAAACATTTTCTTCATTTTCCCTTTTGACTTCTTTAGGTGCACAGGATGCTTCTCCTAAGAAGGGGGAGTGGGTTCACTGATGACCCACCCCTCCAAAGCCTTGATCACCTTTGTCTCCATTGGCATTGGTCTGTGCTACTGTCAGTGCACCTGTGAACAAGGACCAGCTCCTGGGGGTTGAAAGCAGGCTTTACCAAGGTTGACAGCGTTTTCTTGTCATTCTCAAGAAGTTAAATAACACTCCTGACTGACCCTGAGTCCTTTACAGCGTTGTTTCTTGGATGCCCACCAAAGCTTGTGTTCATTCATCCCATTGCCTTCATTCCAGACTGCTTCATGCTTGCAGTATTTTATTAGGTGCAGTCCGGAACAGTAAGCATGACTTTAGAAAACAGCTTAGGAGGTCTTAAAACCTCAAATTATTCTGAGTCTAAAGAAAGAGGCTTGGGAACAGCACCTGCAGCTAAATCCATTACAAAGGAAATGGGTTGGGAGGATAGGAGGACAACCTTATATAAAATAACACAAGTTACTTTGGATATTATTTTAAAGAAAAGTCAGAAATAAGTGATTCTTTCACACGAACATCCATCCAATAGCAAAAGAAAACCAGTTCCATTCAAGTCACCTGCATCTCTTGCTGGCATATATTGGTGTTATGACTAAATCATAACTCCACCCTGTGGGAGCTTGAGCTGTTGTGAGAGTACAGAAAATACAGCAGATCTGGTGTAAAGCCACAAATGGGAAATGCAATAATTGTGCAACAGGTCTGTGCCTTTGTGGAACAAAAACTTCTGCCCAACCAGTGCTCTCCTTCAGCAGCCTCAGGCTGTACCTGTGTACTTGATTGCTGTGCTACAGGTTTGTCCTCAAATGAGCCTCAAGACTTGGTTGAGCCTCCAACAAGTAAATAAGTTGGTCTAGATCATCTCTATGTTGCATCTACTTTCCCAACCTACATTTACTTCCCTCTTGTGGGAGAGCTCTTACTCCTGATCTGCTTCTAGTGGAGGGATGGAGGATGGGACCCCACAGAGCCTGGACAGGGACACTTGTCCAGCCTGCTCCCTCAGTGCCCCAGGCAGCAGGTAAAAACATGAGGTGGGCACCACCAGGTGCTGAGACTCTGGTCTCCAGCCCCACACACTCACTAACCCTGAGCAAGAAATCCCCACCAAGAGGTGTTGAGTAGAGCAGATCCTGTTTCCTCCAGAGCTAAAGGTCCCATGTCCCCCTAAATGGGAACACCCATCAAAAGGACAAGTGTCTTGAAAGAAAGGGGAAGGGGGAATGGCAGATGGTAATAAGAATTAAGCAGGAAAGATGTTTAAAACAAAACAAAACCCGCAATTGACCTAAGAGTTTAGAGACTCCCAGCCTACACAAGTCAGGGAACGTCAGAATAATATAACAAAAACAACTAAAAATGAGCATCTCAAGCTGGACCAAACATCTGCCCAGACTGGGCAGCAGCACAGCTGCCCAGAGAAGTGTGCAAAAATGGGATGAGCAGACACAATACTTCCCTTAGGCACTCTTCCAGCTGCCAACCACTCTCAGCTCAAGGACTTCCTGAGCCAAGTCAGGTTTCTATATTTTTCACTCCTCCTTCATGGATTCCTCCTAATGAGGGAGGAATGAGAACAGCCAAAGAGAATAACAACATTTGAGGAGAGCTGAGGTAATGCTCAGTACAGGATTATGGAGAGACAGCATCAACATGCAGGCTTCCCATGCATAATCTACTCAGATATGAGCTCCATACTGCTCTTCCAAATTCAGAGACATGTTTCACATCTTTGGAAAAATCAGATTAAATGCTGCTGTCTTATACTGTGCTTTATACTTATACTTTATCACTAGCCTTAACCACATATTTCAGTACCTAGGAACATTTACAAAATGATGAGGGGAGATCTCAAAAGGTTTTCTGACCATTTTCTCTCCATGAATACCAAAGGGTGGAAAAAAACCAGCTCAGGTTTATAGGAAGCCATCAATCCTAGGAAGGGATGCTAGTTTGTTATGAAAGCATGTTATTTTGTCATCTGAGATAACATTTACTTTTTGTTCACTCCTTCACATTTACTAACTCATGCTGGTATAGACCTGTAGCACATCCTGCCTTTAAATGCAGTAGCAATTGTCTGTCCTGTGATATTTTCTGGTGCCAGACAGAGAGCAATCAAGAAAACCTGGAGACCAGCCCCAGGCTCACTTGCATCTTGAGCCACATCAAATGTACTTCATATCCTTCCTTCCATTATTGCCCCACTCAGAAAAACCCAAACACCACCATGGACCTGCTAGCCTGTCACCTGCAGACCTCAGCTGGGTGAGCAGCAGGAACAGACAATTCCACCAGCTTAGAAAAAATCAGGCACAGTTCACAGGGACAGGGAGGCAGCAAACAGTGGCCAGGACACACCATGCACAGGAAGATCACAAAAGAAAGATGCAGTACCTTCCACCCCTAAATGAGGTCTCCAGAGCTGAAACATTCAGAATTAAGTCTATACTCCTTTCTACATTTAAAAACTGCATCTGCTACAGGTGTTGAGATTTTTTTTTAACATAACCAAAGCCTGATCTAAACACTACATTAATTTAACACTGGATTTGCAGGGCATGGGGAGGAAACATAGGAGTTATTTACTATATTTTCTTAACTTAATGGACATGGTTTTGGTTTTCTCTCCTTCTAGATTCAGCTTCCCAAACTAGGTCAGGGTGATTACACATACCCAGTCTAAAGGCAACAGCTCTCTCTGCTCTCATGGAAGGAAGGGAAGCAGGAAAAGCAAAGGGTGATGGAATTGCACAATGGCATTTGTATATAGGCAGAATGCAGGACACAGTGGCCCAAAACCTCATGAGCTGAGACAGCTGAGCTTTCTGATTTCTCTTGGGCTCTGCCATTCCCTGGATCCTCAGACACTCAGTGACATCCATGACACTTCGAGTTTTGCCTTTGTCAGCCAACATGGGATAAAGTCAGAGAAATCCTTGTGGACACTTTTACAACAGATTCTGTTCCTGCATCACCTCAGCTGAGCTCAAGGCTTCCCTGAACTGAGATGCAGATCAAGTCATCCCACTCCCAAGAGCAGATGTCAAATGGACCAGGCACCAAGTGGAGGGAGAAAAGGGCTTGGAGGGTCAAGGAAGACACATTTGTGTCCAAAGGGGACACCTCTAAAGGGGACAGAGCTACCCCTACCCCAGCAGTGGGAGAGGGGAGCAAGACCCAGCTGGACTGGAGCTGGTTACTGTGTGACAGGTGCTGTGAGTTTGGGGAACAGGAAAAAGAGGAGGAAGAATGCAAGGAAACAAAAGCAAACTAAAGCCTCAAAGGCTGAAGAAACCTGGACTTGTATCCAGCATAACTGGAAATCTCACCTCTTGAGAAAGTAAGATCCTAGAATGACTTGAGATGGAAAGGACCTTAAAGATCATCTGGTTCCAGCCCTCTCTCCCTCCCACAAATGCCACCCTCTAGATCAGGTTGCCCAGGGCCCCAGAGATAAGAGAGGAGAGATGTAAAGAAGAGAGCTACATGTTGTCAGGTTTTTTTAATTGTTATTTCTTTTTGTCAGCCAAGTTTTTTCTTGTCCCTCCCACCCAGAATCTCATCCCATTGAGAAGATGGTTTGATGGAGCATCTTAAATATTTCATGCAGCCTTCAGGCTTGCAATCCTTCCCTCCCCATCTGCTTCAGCCTGGCCCTGCTGACTTCCCAGCAGGCCCATGGCAGCCTGCCTAGGCAAGGGCTCCTTTGACCCTCCTTTCTCTCCATCCACCTCTCTGTCCTCTCCTGCCCAGTTAAGACTCAGATTTTTGCTTCTCTCTACTTTGCCTCCAAAGAAATCAAGTCCCATACTGAATTTCTTCTTCCCTTTTTTCACTCTTCTCCCTCACAATTCCTCTTTCATCAGCTTTCAGCCTCTTTATTTCCTCATCTATTAATTTCCAGTTTTATTTTCATTAATGAGACATTGCCTTAGATCAGGATTAATAACCCAAACTTCAGACACCGTCAATCCATCAGTAACCAGGTGTGGGCACAAGAAGCCTGGCAGTTCACTGTGAAGGAGAAAGAAGCACTGGAGAAGCTGCACAGGGGCCTGGGGACCCCACAGAGCTGAAGGGGGGACAGAGAACAAAGCAGAGAGCAGCCTGGGGCAAGAGAGCAGCCCCAGAGAGGGCTCCCCTGGTGCACCTCACCTGTGACAAGACCCGAGTCCAATGCTCCCAAGCAAACGGTGTTTGCACTGAACCCTGACAGGAAAGGGCTTCTTTTCACTGGAAGGGCCTCTGCCTAACACAGGAGTATTTTTGGCTGTCGCGAAAGGGGAGCTGGCACAGGACAGGGAACCTCTCCACAGAGAAGGAGCTGCTTATTAAAGCAAGGAGAGATTCGGCATGCTGCACTCTGAGAAACCTAACTGTTTCTTCACCACTTTGGAGCTCCCTCCCTGAGCAGGGGTTTGGCTCACCCCCTGCAGCAGTTCCATCCCACATCACCTGAACTGCTCAAGAGCTCTAGAATGGTCAACCCCAGGCAGAAGAACAGCAGCAGCTTCTCCCTCTACCACCACAGCTCCTTCTTTAGACATCATTTCCCCCATATTAGATGCTGAAGGAATAGTGACTTGACTCTTGTCTCCCCACCAAGCAAGGGGAGTGAAAGGACAAAGTGATTTTGCAGATGGAGGATGATTGTGGGCACAGACAAGTGAGGGCCATGCTGGCTGCACAGGGGCTCCTGTAGCACAGCAAGTCCTAGGGAGAAAAAGACCATGACAAGTAGTGGGGCAAGACACTGGGCCACAACCAGAGGACTGGAGAGAGCAAGTTGTGGAGGGGCAAGGGGTGAAGAGAGTGAGATTTGATAGGGCTGGTCCCCAGCACCCTGCAATGGCACAGTGTGGCTTGCCCAGCTGAGGGACCCAGGCAGGGACAGCCAAGGATCCAGAAGGCAGGAGATCTAGAGACAGATCACAAGGCAATGGGAGATGGACAATGGTGAGGAAATTCTGTGGAGGAGACAGAGCTAAGCAAGATGACAGGGTTAAAGTGGCATCCTGTGTCCTTTTCTTGCTACTAATCCTTCTAGGTCATGTTACTCGTAATATCTTGTAGTCAAGGATCTTTTGACATGTCTGCTTCAGGACCATTAGCACACTCAGAAACTGCTGAAGAGGAAGCTAATTAACACCAGACCACCACAAACCCAGTTCTGCTCCTGTTTACCTTAGTGGAAGTACTGCCACTGGTTCTGCTGCCTTCAGTCCTACACCCACACTCCTGGCTTTCCAGAAAGTTCTCTTCTCTCTCTCTGCTTTGCTGTTCATGCAGAAGCTGTGGCAAGTGTTCTCTCACAATGTGGGGAAGCAATGCATTATCCTGGGCAGCAGGTACCAGGGAAGCTGTTTCACCCAGCCCCTGAGGGGGACTGAGCTGCAGAGCCCTGGGTGGTGCAGGAGCCAAGGAGAGCACACTCCAGCAGGAGACAGAGCCTGCGCTCTGCATTGTTTCTAATCCCCTCACCATTCTTCCTTGCCTGAATGGAATTAGAGAAGCAACAAGGGAGCTTTACTGCCAGGCACACCATGGCAACACATCAGCTTTAGAGACATTCCAGCTCCTAGGAGCACTAACACTCTGCTTCCTCTCATCCCCCAGGTCCTCTTTCCTGTGCTGTATCCATGCTCCAGGCTGCCTGGCCATCCCAGGAGGTCCTCCCTAGCACTTCTCCCTCAGACAGCCACACAGAAGTGAAGTACCCAAGCTGGGAACCTTCACAGTGCTTGGACTGCTGCCTCTTCTCATGGACCTTCCTCCTGTTTCCCTGAGCAAGGCCTGTCCCACGAGCATCCCAGGGATGCATGGCAGCAGCTGGGCACAGCTCCTCTGGGAGCTCAGCTCCCTGCCTGCCACCAGAGCAGGAGGTAGATGATGTTCTGCTTTGTCTCCTCTTCCCACTGTGCCTTTGTGAAGGCAGAGAAATGACAACAGCTCAACAGCTGCCTCCCTGTCTGGGGGATGGGGTGGGAGGTACGAGCATTTGGGGGAAAAGAGAATTAATCTGAACAAAGCACAGGCCAACTGAAGCTGAAACTCAAACTCAACTTGCCAGCTCAGATTTGATTTTGTTTCAGTAAATGCCTGGTTTGAACAGGAGCATGAAACCAGCACAGACAAAAGGCTGTTCTTTATGGTATACTCACCCTGACCAAAACAAGAAATGTGGCCGAAGTTCTGCAAGAGAGAGCTTGTTCTCCGTTCTAAAATTTTCACCCAGCTTGAGAAACCCAAGAGGTGCTGAACTGGGGTCAGCAAAGAGAGCTCCATAAGTCAAGTGGAGTGGTGTGAGCTCATTTACCACAGCACACACAACTCAAACACTTGGGCACCTGCCTGCACTGACCCCAGCAGCTTTGGAGCCCCAACACACCTCGCATGCAGGGGCAGCCCTTGGCCCCCCTCTGCCAAAACAAGGCTCTCTCATTAGCAGCCCATTTCCTGGGTGTGCACTCCCTGCAGCACACCCCACTTTTTAACCAAATCACACCTCTCCTCTTCGCTGGATATGTCACCCTACAGGGAGGTGCCCAGAAAGAGTTGGGAGGACTTTGCTCCCACCATCAGCCCAATTTCTTGCGCTGGTGATTTACACTGGGATTTCAACACCCCTGAAGAGCATTTGGGAGCTCAACTGATTTTAACTCATGCCTTTCATGATCTCCAGATGGCCCAACATACAGCAGCCCACTAGATTTCCAACACCATGGCCTATTCTTTCCTCATAATTCCAAACTTCCCTCTACCACTTGATCAGTAAAAGCAAGTTTAAATCCTCACCTTCCCCTCAAAACCTTTTCAGTTCCCCCAGGATTTCAAACACCAGTGAAAGGCTCCCCCCACTTCTCCCTGATTCCCTCTGGCATCACCCAGACAGATGCACAGGGGAAGGCACAGCAAATCTCTCCAAGGGATAATTGCAGAGGAATTCACCAGTAGGTCAAATATTTACCCAAGACTCATCAATGCAAATGTTTTCTAATCCTCCTGCATCTTTCAGAGATGGCAAAGGAATGGTGAGTACACCTCTGATTTATACAGATGCATACAAATTAGAGTAATAAAGAACTCAGATGATTTATTATGTAGTAATTGTATCACTTAATCAAATATCTTTGTTGTGTACGTGTATCAATACAGGAGTTAGCAGTATAAAAGAAATACATAAATTGCACTAACAGCTCCTACGCTTTTCTTCTGGTCAATCCTCAGTGCTATTTGGTGTTCTGACTGCTACTTGTCCACATTTCAGAGAACCACTCTGGCTCCATGAGGTGCACAAGGCCTTCCCACAATTTTCAAGCACAAGTTTGTTTGTAGCTATGTGCTGAGGGCACCAGGCTCAAGCAGCACTCTTGGTGGGAAAAGGGTGCAGAGATAAATCTATAAATACAAACCCACCTGGGGGAAGCAGCAGTGTCTCAGAAGAGGTCATTCAGCAGGATGAAATAATCCCAGGTGTAACTATTAAACCCAGCAGCTAAAGACTTGGCATCAGATCCTCCACTGGGAATGCCTTTGTGTTCCTGTAAAGCTGAGACCCATGAAAACATTAATCATCAGGAAAGAATAATCCTGAGTCCAGAGGGGAGAGGTGTCACAGCCATGGGTGAGAAAACCCTTCACACATGCAAACAAGAATGGGAAATGCCATGGGTACATGACACTAATCAGCTTAATCGAGCTCAGAGAAGTCAAGTGGCTGGGGAAGGAAATAATTACTTTTGTGGTCTCCCTCTAGATCTGTCTAACCTGTCCCCTTTGCTTCCCCTGATGGGATCACTGACACCCTCAGTCTGCTGGGGGACATTCCAGGTCACTCACCCACCCATCCCCTTGCTTCCATGCAGGAGGCACACCTCCATGTCTGTATTTCCAGGGATATCCAGCACCTTCCTGCTTTGCTAGCTTTGTGCCCTCAGTGACAGCTTCCCCCAAGGCTTTGCTCCTCAGTCCCTAGGAAATTCTGCCCAGAAATGCCTCAACAGCATGTGCCCATGCTCACACATACCAGCAGCGAGGACACTGGCTGCTACCACATCCAAGTAATTCTTGGGCATTTATACTGCCCAGAAACTCAGGAGTGTCTCCCAGGTTGTGCACAAGAGGGATGTGCCAAGTGCCACTGGCAATCTTTGGAAATCTAAAGCTGGAAGGCTCTTCTGTCCTAACACGACAAAACAGGGACTGCTGGTGCATTTAACTACTCTGTAAGAGACACCTGGTGTTTATCCCCACTGCATCTGTCTCAGAAGAGGGGGATGTTGGCACAAGCATTACCTGCAGGGGCTTGCAGCACTTTCCCTGCTCATCTTCCTCCCCTCCCCCTGATATTGCAGGGGAAACAACAGAGGGGCCTGCCCCAAGCACGGTGCTCAGCCTGGGAACAGAAAGAAAACACAGGGACAGCTCACCACAGCACAAGGGGACACAAAGCCACATTCAGACAGAGCAGAGAGGGAGGAGTCAGAACAGAAACACAGATCTGCAGACAGAGATTGTTGGCCAACACAGATGACAAATTTCCTTCTGTCTGTCCATAAACCACAACTGTGCAGTGGTGGTCTGACACATCCAAAGTGATTGCAGCCCTGGCATGTATGATGCCTCTCCAGGAGTCAAATTCAGCACAACTCTCAAGTGCCAGCTCACTTCAGGAACCTGGGTCACAAGTATCAGGAGTTTCCTTAAGGTTTGAGTAACCTCAAAGCTGCCTCCTTCTCTTAGAGGAAGGTCCAAGTACAGTCTTGATGTTCCTTCTGTATGTCCAGAGCATGCTGGAAAGTCCAATGGAATAGGGGATCCTAGAGCAAACCTCCCCATCCTGTTTTTCCCCTTGTAACCCTCAGAGGATGTTCTTCAATGGGAAGTCCCCCTTCAGCCAGGGAAGGGAGCACATCTTCCCTTGTGCAGTTTATGTATGATCTGGATTCATGTCTCACACCCAGACAGAGAATCCCTGATCTGACAGCTCAGGAAAATCAAATGAAGTGTCAACCCTCTTTCATTTTCCAGCAAAATAACCCCCATATGGGAGCAAACACAGTTTCCCCAGACATCTGCCACACGTTGCAGAAAAATGCATTACAGACATGCCACTAAGTGTGAAATAGATCTTTAAAAGTTAAAAAGCTATTGGATATTTAAAGGATGTGTGACATATCACAATATGCTGTAAATGCATTTTAAAGAAATAACAGCACCTCAAAGATACTGTGGAAGGATGCAATTAATTCTGTGCTTTGAAAAAGAAATCCTGGGTTATGGTTTTCTGGAGGAGGAATGTTTTTTTTAAGTACCTACTTTAATAGTTAATTATGGCATTGTAGGGGAAACTTGAGGCTTCAGAGAGAGCTGACCTATATGGTGGAAGGCTGCATGCAGCTACACTGATAACACTAATTTTAATTAATCCTACCACAAACTCCTCTTCCTTCCAACACCCTGTCTCATTTGCTTAGAGCTTCATTTGATTGGCAGCTTGAGCTGAGACTTACATAGCAGGTATGACTGCTATGAGGAAAACCTAAGTTGAATGTCAATGACTGCAAATAAAAAAAGTTATTTTGTCTGTTCTTAAGTGTCCCAGATGGTTTTATTTTACTAACATTTGCTGCTGGATGCTCCAAAACACTGCTTCCACACTGGGCAGCAGGGTAACCCAAGACCCCTTTCACTCATCCTCTAATAACCCATCCAAATGGAGATAAATTAGCAGCTGCCATGGCAAAAAAAAAAAAAAAAAAAAACCAACCAAAACAAGTGCTCTGAATATGCTCAGGAGAGACTGTTTGATATGACTCAATCCAATAAATGAAGACAGAATTAAGGATGAATGTGGAATCTCAGTTTCCCCCTCTCCACACCACCTTCACAACACAACCTTCCGTTGCAGGTTCACATGTTCAGGTTTGGTTTTTTCCCCACAGGGAGGGATGGCATCAGTGTGGACAGTAATGTGACACCTCTTGGACAGTAATGTGACACCTCTTTAGCCAGGGAGCTCACAGGAGTTTGCTGGCAGCAAGGAAGCAGCAATCAGTAGGAATTTAGAGCATGAAGGCTCTAGGGTAGGGATATGCCATCACTCCTTGGGGTGCTCCCATCTCACCCCTTCCTGCTGCAGGCCGAGCCCTCCAGCCCAGAGCCTCTCCTCACCCACCCTGCTTTCCTGCCCCTCCTTTATCCTCACCCAGCACACAGGCTGCTCCCCCATGCCATTGCTGCCAGCCCCTCCACTCTGGAGGGTAGATACCCAGTGGATGAGCTTTCCACCCCAGATCCCTGCTGCCTGCCTGACCCAGTGGCCTCATCTTCCTCCTCAGCTTCTCAGTCCTCCACTTCAGCATCCTTCCCAGGGTTTCACCTGATCCCTGCCTCCCAGACCTCAAATTAATGTTTTATTAATGGATAAAAAGACTGCTACAATGGAAAAGTTGGACAGCTTTTGAAAACCATGCTACTAACTCATGTAACGCTGGAAACTATGCCTTGCATTTCTTCGGTTCTATTAGTGTTCTGGCCCTTGGATGAACTGTGTGAGGTTCTTCAGAGATCCTGCTGGGCAGGAAAAGAAGGAAAAATATTACTCAGCACCCAGAAAGGAAGAAAACATATAATATGAAGAGGTTGTCTACACAGGGAAAGACAATAGGGTCAACCTACAAGAAAATAAAAATTCAGAAACTATAACATGGGATGAAAAAAATGCTGCAAGAAAACAGTGAGAAGACTGCTGTCTCCAAAGGACTTTCCTGCATAAAACAAGTGGGATAACATCTAGAGCCTCCTCCACCACTCACTGAAATCCCACTTCCAGAGAGGGGTCCAGATGGGAAGATAAGAGCAGTTGCCAGCACAAGGCTGCCAAACAGTGGGTCAGCAAGCACAGAGAGGAGAGGAGCAAACTCCCAAGCTGGGAAGGATCCTCCTTCATCAAGAAAATTAATCAGAAAGGAGCCATAGGGAAAGAAAAAAGCAAGAAAAAATTGCCTTGAGGGGAAAAATCCTTCATTAAGAAATATCACAGTTGGCCAGTGGCACTGAACATCAGGCAGTACCAAAGGCAATATATTATTACTGTTGCATTTCTATAAGCCTGTCTTTTTTAACATAACTCACTCATGACAAACATGTTCAAGGCCTGGCCTGAATCTCACATGTGGACAAAGCAGACCCTTCCCAAATCACCTACAAACCCAAGAGACTTACTCAAAGCAAAAATTACATCACAAATTGATAAATACGTGAACAAAAATAATTACATAAAAACTGCAATACATCAAAAAAACCTACTTTTCTCAAAGATGTTTTAGCTTGATTATTGTTAACAATTCTTGTTAACATCTGCTAGCTGGCTGGTAAATGATATGTAGAACACTTTGTAGAAAATAAAGACATGGTATTCTTAGGGGAACACTAGAGTGAGGCGTTCTTGGCTGCAAAGCAAGATGCAGGATACAGGTAAAGACAGGGAGATTTCTTTTTGGGGTGTGTGAATGATGGGGCAAGGCAGATTTGCCAAGTACTGATGTTTCAGTATGCTTCCAAACAATAAGCAGGGCTTGAAAGATGAGCAGATATTTTGGATCTTTGATGTGAGAAACTATCAACCTCTGGATGGAAGAAAATATTTCTCCACCCTCAAATATTGAGCTCCTACATCTTTCATGCCATGAAAGAGAACAGCTGCTGTTTGTTGCAAACTGCCTGTTCCAATAGGGAGGTTAATATTTTACCATGTGTTTTCTTTTATTCTTTCCCTTCTTGCCTGTTGATGCAAATCTCAGAGCTGGCATTACAAGCACTGGATTCAGCAGCTTTCTCCTGGATGAATTTGTACTGATGTTAGCCTTTTTAATCCATGACTCTGAGAAGAGAAATCCCCCAAGAGGTACATTTGGTTCCCTCTGCCTCTCCCAGCATCCAGCTCCTACAACCAGTCTTAAAGCCCTTGTAGTATTTCAGCAATTTTTTGCTACCCTGGGGAAGTAGTGACAAACAACACCAAGTTATTAAAGTGAGGATGAAACAGCCCTCACAAAGGTCCAGGGGTCAGGAACAAGGCTGAGACAGCACTGTTGGTTCAACTTTTGCAAGTGAATCCTTGAGCACCTTGCCCAGCTGCCAAGCCAGGGCACAGGGCCAGGAGATTGCAGGCACACAGCTCGCAGCCAGCATGCTGAGCTCACATCTGTCTTTGCCAGCCCAAAGAGCCAGACCTGGCTAGCAGGGATTAGCACCAGCCACAGCCCAGGGAAGGCCAGGGCCAGCTGACCCAGCAGCAAGTGTCACCCAGGGTGGCTCAGGAGGTGGTCACCCCCAACAGCCTGGCCCTGCTCCCACCTCTTGGACTCTGCAGCTCAGAAATGAGCCCAGTGCTCCTCACACTGACAGCTCAGCATGGGGGTGTCAGAGGTGCCACCAGCAGGTCAGAGAGCACAGGAACACAGCAGCTGAGCTGGGCTTGGAATGCTCTAAAGGGGATGGAAGCAGCCTGTGAGTACAAGGAAGAAGCAATCCCACCCTGCCACATAGAAATCCCTTCCAGAGACAGCAGAAATCTGCTATTTTCACAGGTAAACTCACACCTCTGCAGAGCCCTAGCCCTTTCCTCATTCTAAATAAGCCAGTGGGTGATGTCCTCTGTTTAAATCTCACCTCCAGGTCTCCCTTTAAGCCCTGGCCTTTCACCCCAGGGAGCTGGGTGTCCGCAATGCTGGCTGAGAGAGGCCCTCAGCAGAAGGAGCCAATTCAAGGGCAGGAACAGTCAGTGCAGACAGGCTGCTCACAGCAAAGCCCAGGAATGACAGCAAGGGAAACAATAAAAGAGGGGGGAAATGACAAACTGCCACAGACAGAGAGGAAAAGGGATAGACAGGGTGGCTAGTCACAGGGGAGTCTGCTAGAGGAGCTGCAGGGACTCAAACATCAAATCACACTCAAGGAGGGGGAGCAATGGCTTGTTTTATAGACTGAAGCACAGTAGGTGATGACAAGAGGAGACTGGGGGAGAGAAAACTAAAGGAAGAAAGGATAAGCAAAGAGTGTGATGTATCATTAGCCAGGACAGATTTATCTTTCATCTTGGATGAATTGCAGTACGTAAGTGTAAATGGCACCATTGTCTCAGGGGGACAGATGGTCCCCACATCACAGCTTGGCACGTCCCCCATCCCCCCTGAGGGAGCTGCTCCCCTCCCCAGGCTGCACTGATGGCCATGGAGAAAGCTGGAGAACGGAAAGGCCAAGAAGAACTTTCCATCTCCATCCCCACATGCTGACCTTGCAGTCAGGACGGGCAGGTGAGAGCTGTTCCAGCCCCAGCACTGCTCACCAAGCCCCCAAACAGCTGTGCAGGCTCTCCAGCCAAGGCTTGCACTGCCATCACAGCAGCTTCTCACTTCACAGTCCTTGATGGCAGCCAGAGACCAAGCTCTCATGCTAATTGTCCCAGGTCCATCAGCTGCCTTCAATCCCATTGATTTCAAGGTTTTCTGAGATGCCTGCCAAGGTCAGCAGGGATTTGCATCACCTGTTCCCAACCTAGATAAACTCCACATATCATTCCCCATCAGCATCTTACGTCTTCATCTCCACACTTCACCTCTCATTTTACAAGTCCAGCTGCACTCTGACCTGCCTTCTTTGCTCATCTCGGCCTCATTCCCTGGCTGCTGGTCACAGCTCTGTTGTTTTCTTGACACAGGATAAAAAGCCATCGCCCTGAGCTAGCCTCTCCCATCCTCCAAAGCCTTTCCTGAGATGATTCCTTCTCATTTGCACAGCTGAGCCCAGAGAGCCCCTCCAGGGAGGGGAGGCAGGTGGGACAGCAGCCCCTCCCTGGCAGAGGAGCACAGCCAGCAGCAGATAGCACAGCACAAACTCACAGCCCGGGGAGCAGCAGTGACAAAGAGCAGGACAAGCCCAATCCACCACCAGATCTGTCCCCAGAACAGGCAGCCCCAGCTGGTGGCCCTTCCCACTACCCTCAGCCCCATCAGCCAGAGGCTGTAAAACCCCATTTAAGAGCAGCACTTTTCAAGCAGGATGTGTTTGGGCTGGGCTCCCTGCCCCTCAGCACTCAGGGAGGCACAGGAGAGGCAGTGGCACAGGGATACACCAGGCACTCCAGGAAGGGGCTGACCAAGGACCAGGGGCAAAGCAAGCACAGGACAGAAGCGGTCCTGAGCCTGGTCCATCCTACACCAAACTAGACAGCAAAACACAGGGCCTATCCAAAGATAGTGTTTCTCCAGGAACACAAAGATCTTTCCAACTTAGAGCTTGGCAGCCTCTTTGCTCCTGTTCTCTCCCCAGGTCTGTAATGGGCCGAGTGTTTCACAGCCCCATCTCAGCCCCACTGGGACCAGCTGCAGGCCATTTGCTGCAGAGGAGCTGCAGCTCTGCTGACTGCCCCTCACCTGAAGCAGCTCCTGTCAAGGATTATGCTCACAACCCACAGCTCCCATGGTCTAGGGTGGGAAGAGTGTCAAGTTCTCAAATAAGCAGCTGGTCAATTTGTTAGTGGTTAATTCACGTTGTTATAACAAGACATGCAATTAGAGGTCTGGTCAGAGTATTTTATAGGTCTTGAACTCAAAAGGAGCATTTTTATTGCCCTTTCTATTCCTACAGGAGCCCCTTTGGCACTCTAACACACCCTGCTCCAGTGTTCACGAAGGCTGAAAAAGGCAAACTGACCATTTTTCAAAGAATCAATGGTTCTCATCTCCAAGGCAAAATATATTCCAGTGAATAAGCACAATATGCTCCAGAAAGGTTTTTCAACATTTGTTTCAGTTCAGGAATGCACTCCGAGGGATGGGATGTCCCTCAGCACAGGCACTGCTACCATCCCTGCATCCCAGCTCAGCACACCATCCCTCTCTTCTGGCCCAGCAATACCAGATAGCCCCAGCTTGCCACAAATACACGGTACTGTATGACAAAACAAGACCAATGTCCCCAGCCCCACCTGAAGAGCAATGGCTGGTGCATACACGTTTGTTCTTACTAGGTAAAACAGAATAACACTGATTTATACCAGTCAATTTTATGCCTTGCATCTTCTATGCTCTCTCCCCTGCATTTTCCACATTCATTTGCCATAAACCCAGCTGCCATATTAAGGCATCTCATCAAAAGCTGTTGCAGTAAGAGTCCTAGCCCTGCTTTCCTAAAGCATCAGAGTATGGAGGCCTACAAGGTCTTTTATTGGGTTTGAAACATATTAAGGAAACAGGGCACTATGAACACACAGCAGGAATACCCCTCTCCTAAACCACAGGCTCCTCTGTGCTTTGTTGTTATAGCCCCTCCTCCAACAGTAGGAATCCATCCTTCAATAACAGCAAAAATGCTCAGAGCTTGGAATGAAGACAGTAAGGATGCACCACGAATTTTCAGCTTTATTTCCAGCTGTGTTAGACCCTATGAACATTAAATCTTCAGTCAGAGCCCTGGTTTTGTACATGCTGCTGTCCTGCTTCATTTCCAAACCATGGTCTTTGAGTTCTCACTATAAAAAAAAGCCTCCAGGGATTAAGCTAAAGGGATGGGAGGCAGGGATTTATCCTGTTTCAACATTTGTGCTTAGATACCCAGGGCCATCTTGCAAGCCAGCCAAATTTAGACCTCATCCCTTTACATCTGCCCACTTGCCTGAAATTGCATACATCTCACATACACACAACCCAGCCAATTTCTTACAGATCTCGAGCATGCAAATCCCCTTCAAACATATCCATCCCTTGTGTGCTACTAATGACAATGCAGGAGTTTAAACTCCATTTACACCACATCTGACTGTGCAAATGGCTCCTCTAAACTTCCCTCGTAAATTTGCACATCAAATGACCCGCACTAATGGCCCTCCCTTGTCACTAGTTTTGTGGAGACAACTTCCTTCCCAACTACTTGTGAAGGCCCTGAGCTCTATCATGCTTCCCCTGCCACCTGCCTACCAACCACAACCAGGAAACAGCTATGCTAAGAAAAAGCTGGAATTCAGAGAATTACTTTTGCCCAATCCAGAGTCCAGGTGGATGGAGTTCTTCTTCTCCCACAAAACTAAGATTACCCAATATTTCATTGTGGAAACATTAAGATGTTCAGACTGTGCAATTTCCAAAACTAAATCTGCTCCCTGTCCTTCCCTTTGCCTTCTTCTAGAGCATCTGGGAAACCAAACAGCATAGCAATCCTAAATGCAAATGCTACAGCCTGCTGTCCAGCAACTACTTCTTTGCTAAAGGAAGAGCGGAACTTCCAGAGATCTGCTTCTCCCTCTAAAGAGAGAGGCTCAGCTAGGCACACTCAATTTCCTGCTGCAGTCTCTCAAATACGTACAGAGACCTTGGATGGTTTTCAGACAGGTGGAGTTAGATGGGGTAAAGCCTATCAGCTTTCCAAGGGGAAAATTAATGGGGAAATTAAGGGTCAGCTCACAAGGGTAAGACATGTCTGCTTTAAGGCACATTGCTAACACAACAGGGGAGGAGAGCACTTGATGATAGATTGATCCACTGCACAGTGCCTTCACATATTAATCAAGATAACCAACAACTGACTTATTAAAAGTGACCCTTATTTGCTAATAGCAAGCTCCATTCCAGCAGGGAGGCTGGCAGTGGCAGAAAACCCAGCAGAACCTAAAGCAGTCTTGTTCCCTCAAAGCTTGACAAGCATCTGGCACATGCCCACGGGAACACCAGTGCTCCCAACGCTGCACACCCACTGCACAGCTCTGGCTGTCTCAGCTGCCCATGCAACAGGAACAACTGCAAAGTTGACTCAGAGTGTTGAGGAGTGCAGAGGGGTCAGATAACCTCTCACAGAGAAAAATAAATCATGCACTTGGTGGGGCTGGGGGTGTACAGAGATATCTCCTTGGCTGGAAGGAGGGCACAGCAGCAACACCTGCCAGGTTACCTAGAATCATACAAAGCTGTAAAAAGTCCTCAAGTAAATGCCAGACTCCTCATGTGTCTTCTGAGAAAGGCTTTTTAAGAGAGACAGGAGAGCTGCCCTTAAAATGGAGACACATGAACAACATATAAATTATTTTCTTCCAAATATGCACCTAAAAGCTGATACTGATGACCCCAAGAGCAGAAAGCCATGATCCCCAGGTTCTCAAGAATGATCAATGCTGCTTAAAATTCATAAGCCACTCAATTTTTGATGTATTATTACACTTTCTGGTCACATTTCCAAGCTTCTCTCTAACTAGAGATGCAGAAAACCATGATTTTTATTTATATATACAAAGACATGTGAAAAATAAAACTAAAATTCAAATGATTACAGGAACTCAGACCTTAAGACAGTCATCAACTACTACAAGATTTGCAATAAATTTGCAGATTATGCTTATCATATAACTACAGCCAGTCATTAAGAACAGTGTGTCCAGGGTTTGACAGTCTACAAACTTAAGGCAGAAACAAGCACAACATACAACAGAATCTGCACAGAGAACTTCACTGGACACAAACCAATTGCTCAAACTGGTATCTGACATAGGCATATTTTACATATATAACACATTTGCCCAAAGCTTAATGAGCAGTGGTGTTGTTGCCCCCTTGACCACACAGCACCCAAAAAGCAGAGATTCTGGCAGCCCACAGTCCCCATGCACTGTGGCACCTCCTGCCACTGCCACCAATAAAAACACCAATCCACTCACACATTTTTTTCTTCTCCAAAATTTCATTTTCCACTTGGCTCTCAGGGGGCAGTGCCAGCATGAAACACCACTATTGCCATCACCAGCCATCCCATACTGCACTGACTCATACATAAATTATCCCTGTGGGGAATAAATGCTGAGATTTCCTCAGAGTCCAACCAAAATGCTCAAGGCCAGTCCTGTTTCCTTGTGCACAGAGCACACGGTCCAAGCTGACAATGCCACCAGTGAAAGCCACAGGAAAGGTATCTCCAGAAGCAAGGTGGGATTTTGGCAGCAGGCACAGTGGCAAAGCCCCTGTTCAGTGGATTTCAAAGCTAATGAGCTACAAGGCAGCTCCTCAGTACACACAGTCAAGCCACAGCTGTAAGAAGTTACCCTGCTCAGTACTCTGTGAAACACAGCTCCCAGTAATAAAAATTAAGCGTGCACATAAGCTTTGGCTCATCTGGGATCTGACCTGCTGCTCCCACACCACCGAAATCAGCTGGAAATGCAACACTTCACTGCTTGAGAGCAAAACAGAAGCCCAAAGGGCCAACAGCTTCACCAAGGGGTTGGTACATAAAAAGCAAGAAAATGACAGAGCAGTGAACTGCAGAGCCTCTCATGAGAATCCATTTGTAAGGTGCCATGTGGCATACCCATTATTTAGTCCCAAACATTTTATAAATTCATAAGATAAATGCTATGCAGCTGGTTTAGAAACATGTTTTTTAATGCTTTTCATCCTATTCCCCATCCAAGCTTGACTTCAAATCCTACATGACAGAGTTTAGGTTTTATAAAAGGAAAAAAAAAATTTCTTCCAGCCATTTTCATAACCATATCTCAAATAAGGACTGTATTAACATTGTAGTTGCAACAGCTCCATGATCTACAGCTCCAAGTGGTCCAGCCTTCTGTTACCAAAGCACAAATTAACCTAAACAAACCAGCTGGCTGGCTGCTCATGTGCTGCATCACAGCAACTCCTTTCTAATCAGGGGACAAGCCAGGCTCCAGGTGCTTGTTGAGTTGCATTGCACACCCAACTGAAACAGCACTTACCTTCTCTAATAAAGTATATTAGGAATAAATTTTAAAAAAAAACCTGCTTCCCAATAAACTAAAGTTATTCATGCCTTCACTTGAGCTGTAGGTAAAGCCATCCCAAAAACATTCAAATCACCAAACCCAAAAGCATCAGGCTGCTTTTCACCACACACTACAACAGCAAAAACACAGCGAATACTCCCTTTGGGGACAAACACATGGACTTTCACAGGCATCATAGTCCTCTTCTTCAAAGGGAGTTGGGATCTACAACTTCTGCAATGATAGCATCACACATCTCTACACAAACATGCTTCCAGAAGCAATTTTAAAGCAAAGAAATGAGTGGTTCTTTCTCCTATTACTGCACTGCAGCAAAGCAATATGGCAGCTGTTTAATAGCACATAACAAAATTGCAGGACTGCTCACAAAAGGAAAAATAATCTCCAGGAGAGGGGGATTTAAGTAGTTAGAATGCAATTACCTAAATTGAAATTTGGTGGTTAATGACCTCATACTTAAAAAAATTGTTACATGGCCCTTAACTATCAGAGTTTCCTTTTTATATCTCATTGACAGTACTTCCACAACAGCAATCGTGAGGCTCTAATCCAGGAAAAAATTCCACAAGAAGATTAATAGGCATTTAATGAATGCCCCATCTTTTTGCTGAATCTTCACAAAAGGCCAGGTGTTGACCTATGACAGTGGCTCCTCCTGCCCCTGCTTAGCTTAAGCACCTTGGAGACCCAATAGCTCAGTGTAACAAGGATGGAAAGCAGGCAAGCATATCAATTCCTAGAAGATATGATTTGATTCCCATAGAAGTGTTTCTTATGAAGGGTCTGATTCCCAGCCAGGCATCTGCCACCAGGCCATGTAAATGTATCCTGTCGATGGTGCTGTTAAAAAAGAGTGTGATGCCAAGAGCATATGATTACATGTAAAAAGCCTTCAGGGTGCAAAAGCAACCCCTCATTTGAGAAAAAAAAAGGTAAACATTTATTTCATGAGCCTTTTAAAAAGAGAAGCACAAGGGGTTGAAAGGAAATCAGAGGAGGGGCTGAATCCTCACTTCTCAGTCTCCACTAGTCCTGTAATCTCCCAATGTCACACAGCTGAGCTGAAACCTCAGGTTTGACACAACCCCTCCAAAAGGTTCCAGCAGCCCCACCACTGCCCTTCACTCCCTGGTGGCCACATGTAAGGTCATCAACAGGTGATTGGATGAGACTTTTTCCTCCTTTGTCTAGTTTTTAATAAGAAAAAGTCATTTTCCAAGTCAAAGAACACATTTGTCTGCAGATTAGGACAAAAGTAACACTTAAAAACTAAAACAGGCCAATTTCTTAAATAATAGCTCCAACAACTTAAAGCAAACTCCTTGCAATATACCAAATTGGAGGGATTACTTTGAGTGACTTTTTAGCCAGCAATAAGGACAGGCTCCTCTTCCACCACAGCCTCCTTCCCTCATCCAAAAGCAAGCCTTCATCCCAAACCCACGCTGTTGCTCTTCTTTCACTTCCCAAATCCAGCCTTTTATTGTGACACAAATGTCTTGGGCTTTACTCTGAGTCCTGTTCTGAGTCCTGCTCTACCACATGCTGGGACAAGATTCCTAGGACATAATAACTAGCACAGGCACACTGTGATAGAAAAGCAATGCATAATTCAATACAAAGTTTTAAAATTTTATAGAGCAGCCAGTGGAAAAGAAAGCAAAATATCTAAATCTCCAATGTGTTCTCAGCCATAACCTGTGTTTGAGACTGCAACCTCTCTTCAGTGGCTTTTGAACTTTAAGACAAGAGCTCAGAGCTCAAACACAAACCTTTACCTACACTTGAAATTAAAACAAATCTCATACATTTAAGGTCAGCTGTTACTGCTGACACTACTTCAAGTCCTCACCCGGGGTTAGGCTCTTAAAGCTGAAAATACTCTTGGAAACATTTTGCTAGGCTCCACTGTATGCACAGACATTCAGATTTAGTCTATACATCAGAACCAGAGCAGGCATCATCATAGCTAATACCCACCCAGCTAGGAACTAAGGAACTTCCTGGTAGAAAGTGCTGCCAGTTGAGATTTCCAGCTAGAAAAACATTCCCATAAAATCTCAGACCAACCTCTCTGACGACTCATCTTCTTCTCCATTTCCTCCACGCTGTCCACGATCCCACAGTTCAGGGAACAACTGCTCTTCTCTACCTGGCTTTTATACCACTGGAGCCACAGGGCACACTGGCAGGCTCCTGGTGATGAGCTGTGCAGGTGGATTTCATTGGAAATGAAATGCTGCAGGCATCACAGACTCAGTGGCAGGAGGGCCCCTGCAGCCCAGCAGTGCCAGTGCATGAGTGGCAACACCTGTGTGTGATTGCTGACCATGGAGGGGAGGATGTACCCGTGTCCCAGAGATCTCTCCCAGGCTGTGTGGAGCACACACTCTCCTGTTCATTGCTGGCCAGACATCCCAACAAGGCCCTGGCAGGACAGTGACATGTACTACGTGGAAAGGCAAAGGGTCACTTGGGTTTCCCTGCAATCAGGGTGGAGAAGGAGTGGTGGTTCCCTCACTAAGGCAAGGTGAGCTCTCAGTAAAGCCTCTGTTTTCAGACACCTCCACTGCTCATGGCAGTCTGAAAAGCTCCTGGGCTGGCAAATCCTACTCTGTCCCAGGCAAAAAGGGAGCTGGGAAGGGGAAGAACAGACTTTCTAATGTACCTCTCCTCACACCTCCACTCTCCCTACTCCCAGTCCCTGTGCCTGGGATTGTCAGTGGCTCTTCCTAAAGTCCCTTCTTTCATAATCAATGTCCTTTAATCACACCAGCAAAAGTTCTGTTTAAACACAAGCAATGAACAAAGAAGGTTGTTAAAAACGTAATAAAAGTTATTCCTTACCTGCAAGGCACCCCAGGAGGGCAGGATGAGGGGAGGACGGGGCAGGAGGGAGCCAGAGGCAGAGAGGGAGAAGGGGCAGCTCAGAAAGGATATGGGTTGCACACCATTTTGATGCACCAGCTCCGTGGGCTGGTGGTCTGCTTCAAGCAGAAGAAGACAACAGGGGCCAGGTCTGGGTAGGGGACGTCAGGATCCGGAGGGGAGGTGACTTCTTCATCCTCGCCCAGCTCCAGGGAGGAGGGCGGCTGCTCCGGTGGTGTTGGCTGCTCCGAGATGCCCAGATCCACAGGCTCCAGGGGGCAGCTGGCAGGAGTGTGAGGGGGCTGAGGGCCTGCAGGCCAGGTGGAGGCAGCCTGGGGGACGTACTCTGCCATGCCAGCCACGAGCGAAAACCCCTGCAGGGAAGGTAAGAAAGAGACATTAAATCCCACGAGGAACCAGCAGCAAAAGCACAGCACATCTGGGCTCTCCTAGCAAGTGCAGAGCAGGGGAGAGCTGCAGGACTGATGGCTCTGACAAGTGATAAACCACTTGGTGCTGAAGCAGTTTTAAGCTCTTTTCTGCCAGTCACCTCTCCACCAAGACTCCTCTGGCTGCTCCCCTCCATTGCCATTTAAACCATCCCTGAAGCCCCTGAGACCCCTGCCAGAGGGCTGCACCATCTCAGGGGATGCTGGCCCCTCTTCTGGAGGCAGCCTGAGCACCAGAACAGAGCACAATGTTTTGAACAGCACGGGCCCATCCTCACATAACAGAGCCATCCTGCCCTGGCAGTCCCTATCAGAGCCCTGCCAGCTCCAGGTACAGCTTTGCTGGCCCAGCTCTGCTATCCAAGGGCACTCTGGGCTGGCCCTGAGTCTCACCATTGCACAGGCTCCATCAGACTGACACTGAGAAATGCATGTCAAATCCATACACAGCAGCCACTCATTCAAGCAGTGAGCTGTAACACAAGCAGGATTAAACATTAGGCACCTTTTACTAGAGCTTGTTGAGCTCTCCTATGCTGGAGCAGTGGAAACACCACGAACACGAGCTGCAAAAGTTATTTCCCTAAACAGAATGGTCAGAGAGAGTGGGTGGGCATGAGAAGAGCAGGTCTCAAGCTCACTAGCAGCCTGTGCTGGTGTTGGCTGGGGAAGGGTTAATTTTGTTCACAGTAGCTGTAGCAGGGCTGTGTTTTGGATTTGTACTGGAAACGTGGTTGATGATACCAATGATTGAGTCACTGCTGAGCAGGGCTCACGCAGCACCAAGGCATTTTCTGTTTCCCACATCACCCCAGTGAGCTGGGTGGGGGTGCACAAGGAGCTGGGAGGGCTCACAGCCAGGACAGCTGACCCCAAGTAACCCAAGAGATATTCCATATCACATGACATCATTCTCATCTCATAAAGCTGGGGGAAGAAGGAAGAAAGGGGGACATTTGGAGTGACAGAATTTGTATTCCCAAGTGTGATGGAGTCCTGCTTTCCTAAAGATGGCTGAACACCTGCCTGCCCATGAGAAGAAGTGAATAAATTCCTTTTTTTGCTTTACTTGAGTGCACAACTTTTGTGTTACCCATCAGACTGCCTTTATCTCACCTTTTTGCCTTTTTCTCCCTTTTAGTCCTTTGATTCTCCTCCCATTCCAGCTGGAGGGCAGTGAGTAAGGAGCTGTGTGTGGCTTAGCTGCCACCCAGGGTTAAACCACAACACTCCTGCACACTACAGAGCAACTACACCAAACTTTTACTAAAAATGTAATTTTGCTGCCTGGGTGCTGTGCATTCAATAGCAGAGTGGAAGTGGCTTCTCAGACTGAGGGGAATTAAATAAACTCCAAGGCTTGGCTTTGGAGGGGAGTTACAGGGACACTCTCGGGAAAGAGAGCTTGGCCAATGACTGCTGGTTGCCTTCCTTTCACCCCGTTGGCATGCTCAACCATCTGGAGTGCCCATGCTGCAGGCGCAGATTTAAAAGCCACACAAGAGCCCTCAGACACGCTGCAGTGCAAAAAGGGATGATGAACAGCAGGAAAGGATGTGTCTGTCCAGACCTCATCTCCTCACATCCTGGCCATAGGTTATCCTCCCTGGCACTTGTCTCAGCTCTCTTCACTTTAGGCTCACAAAACCTGTGAGGGGCTCTGTTCACGCTGCTCTGCCTCAGCAATGCACCCTTGACATTTCAGCCCGTGGCTCTTTTGATGCTCACACTGCTGGATCTGTGATCTCCAATGCTCTCCACACCACTCATCTGCCAGGCTTGCCAACCACTCCACCTCAGGGTGCAGTGCCCCATGGTTCCCAGATGAGACCCTGAAACCTCTGCCTACCTATCCTGTTTCCTCAGCCTCCTGCTTCCAACAGACACTTTGATCCAAAGCTTTGCTTGTTCTTCGAGGCTTGGTATTTGTCAGAATAAAGAGCAGCAAGTGCAGGGGTTTAGAAAGCAGACACAGTGTCCCTGAGGGGATAGCAGAGAGACTCTTGGAATTCATTATCCCAAAGGCCTGCAGCTATTGGAAAGAACAGACACCATGTCTCCTGACTGGTTTTGGGATGCTGCTCATAATTTTTTAAGCCCTGTGAAAAAATGTACAGTGCATCCTTCTCACCATCTATCACTACTGTTTTCATAAAAACTTTCAGCAGATTTTTGACTCTGGGCACCCATGCAACTACTTGTACCACTTTTTTCATTCCCTATTCCCACCAGCTCCCCATTGCCTGCTCTGAGCTGGCTCCCTTGCAGGCTATTAACATGCTGTGGCTGAGCCCAACTTCCCTCCCATTACAGCACAGAGGAGAAAGATTAGCAGAGACAGCCAGGAGGAATTACTTATTATGGTGCTCAGAGCATGCACACTGATGAGGGCATGACAGTTCCAAACTGCAGCGTACAAAGCTTCATAATTACCAGTACAACTGAGAGAAGGAATAGGAGAAACAACCTCATCAGCATTTCCCTGCTTTCCCTTCAGCAAGCATCCAGGGCCTCTCCTCCATCTCACACTGCAGGATGCAGCTGGGACTCAGGGATGCTGCTCTGCCCATGTGAAGCACACATGCACAAACTGGATAGTGTGCTTATCACACACTTCATCACTCTGATTTGTGTAGCTCAGACTGACTCATTAGGGCTCATATGGACACAGGGCCAGGTGAATCCCTCTGGAAGTCCTGAGGCTAAATACAGTCCTTTAATGACAGCTACCCCACTGGAGATGTGAGTAATACCCATTACCTTCCTGAGATTAAATCCTGTTCTGCCTCCCAAGGCTGTGATCACGATGTATTTCCTACATTAAGCAGGATTAATATTCTGTGTCAAAAGAGAGGAAGGGGAAAATCAAGCACTGGGGCACTTCTGAGCTCTTCACACAGTGAGCCCTCCCATCTCAACCTCAAAGAAGAGTAGAGTGGTTTTCCTGCCAGAGATAGGTCCAGGGCTGTCTCTGCTACCATTTCAGATGTGGGGGGGTGGAATGAGCTATTTCCCCTATTTTTGTCAGGCTACAACTCATGCAATACTAATGTTTTCTCTGGGCTTGCAATCTGGGGCCTTCTCTTGCTGTAGCATTGCTCTGTAACTTCGTTGGAGTCAGCCTGCTACCGTATTTCAACCCAGGGGAGCCCTGTTTAAATCAAAATGAGGAATGAGTTTGGCAAATGCATTTATCTGCATACACAGAGAAATGTGCATCAATGGAGAAGGTTGTTACCCAGAAAAAAGGCAGTTATAGTAAGACTCAGCAGCACTATAAATCTCCAGAATTTGTCTTTGGGATGCCTCTAACCTCCCCTTTGTGCAAGTGCAGCTTACTGCGGCAAGGGCAATACAGGAGGACAAGGATCCAAGATGAGGGCTGTGGGGTGGCCAGATGCATGTTCTGCTCACTCAGCCTTTTGCTCAGGCAAGCCTAACCCCAGAGAGTACAGCAGGCCAGACCCACTAGAAAAAAATCAAACTCTCCCCAGCCTGGACATATCTTAAATGTCCCCCAAATACACAAAAACGTTCCACTGCAAAAGTCACATACACTGGAGGAGTGATGCTACACCAGCCGCACTTCCCTCCCAGGGGAAGGGAAGTTATTTGTGGGCTGGCAGCTCCTCCTGCTTCTCTCCCTGCTCAGCCTGTGCCAAACCCTTCTGTGGAGCCAGGTCTTGAGTCTGCACTGTCTGTGCCCAAGGACCATTTGAAGCCAGCAGCATCCTGAGCTGAGCACCCACTGGTGCTGCAGCCTGCACTCACACCTGCCCTGGGCACGTGTGCTGGCACAGAGCTCCTCGCCTTGGCAAGCACTAGAGATGCTGACAGCCTCTGGCTCAACCCTGCCCCAGAAGCACCTGGTCCTGCCAGACTACTGAGCAGGAAGGGAGAAGGATGCTCTAAAACAGCAAGAGAAGGCGTGGACTTAATGAGAAGTGGAAATTGGTTAGGAATAAAAGGAGAAAATATCACAATGCAGAGAAGTGCTACAGGTTAGAGGTGTCTGTCCAAAAAGGCCGATGTCACCTCCTGCCATGCATTGCAGAAGTCTCAGCTCAGACACACTCCCCCTTTAGGGCTTCAGCTGGCGCCCCAGGGCTGTCAGTGTCATGAGCTGCCATGAGTGAGCCAGCCTAAGGTGTCCTGCAGGCACCACAGCCCAGCCACAGCAGCCTCCAGCTCCTCTCTGCCCCCTTGGCAGGGGGCTGACAGGGCCGTGGGTGAGAGAGGGCTGACAGGACCCCTACAAGGCTCACACAGCCCTTTCTGAACTATTGCAGCCTGACAGTGAAAGGGCCTTCTGCAGCCAGCCAGGGGAGGGAAATACCAGAGAGAGGTCCCCAGAGCACTGTGCCAGTGCTGGAGCGAATCCACCCAGAGCCCAGTGGGATATAACTCCCCTCTCACCTGGGACCATGCTCAGAGCTCACCTTCCCCACCATCATCCCTAACCCTGTGTCCCCTGCCAGCCCACACTGTCTCAGAGCTGTTCCTTCCTGCCTGTGCACTGCTCACACAGACAACACTGGGGTCCACATCAAAAATGAAAGTGCAGACCGCATTTCCTTTAAATGTAAACACAGCACCTCCCATTCTGAGGGCACACAAGTCCTTTCCAAACCATCCCTCACCATCAGTCACCCATTACTCAGAAGCAGCAGGAAGCACAGCAGCCACTCTGTCCTGCTAACACCCTTGCAGAAGAGGGACAAAAATGACAACCTCCAGCTGGTGCTGCTGGGGAGATCAAGATGGTCCCATCAGCTGGAGCAACACCTGAGGCACACGTATTTATTCACCATCTCCAAACATCCATCCAAAAGTTGACAAGCATCTGGGGCACGGCTTTTGCAGCCAGCTTTGCGCAGGCCCAGACTTGTTTAAGGAGGTGCCTGCGTGTGTGGCATATTTGGGAATGCGTGTGGGTGACCCCAGCCGGAGCTGCGGGAGCCTCCTGGGCTCTGCTGAGCACGGCCGTGAGCCCACCTCTGTTTGCTGCTATAAGTGGCAAGCGTTACCTTTGATGCCTGTGTCTGGCTGCAGGGATGTGTTAGTCATACAGGTTTCACATTTGCAGCGTTTGTCGTGGTACAATGTAATTAGTGGTACCCAGCTCCCTCTGTGTGCGTGTTCAGCTGGCATTGGCGTGTTTCTCTGCCTGCTCTCATCTGCCTGTGTGTGTGTGGGGCTGCACGAGTGCCAGGAAGGAACAGGGTCACTTTTCTTGGCACTTAATTTGAAACAGGAGCTCTCACATCTCCAGCATCCCAGCACCTCCACCTGCAATGGGGTGTGGCAGAAAGCCAGCACAGAGTGTTCCAAATGGTGCCCAAATCCATTGCTTGGAGATGCTGGTGCTCCCATAGGCCCCTGAAGCACAACACCCATGGCCTGCACCAGAGCCAAGGTCTTCCAGGCTCCCTGCCCTGGTCAAATGCCCATGACCTGCTGCCTTTGCAGCTGCATGCAGATGGATTGCTGTGCCTTCTTCCACACATGCTATTACCATCTGCTAGATTTGCTTGAGTGCTTGGCAGCCTCACCCTGGTCATTTTGTACCCCTCCTCCCGTTAAGGACAGGGAGCAGAAGAAATTCCTGCATCCCACTGAGCAGGTGAAGGAGCAGTCCAGCCAGGACAGGACAAAATAAGCAAACTTCCTGTCCTGAAGTCTCAACAATGCCCTGCCTTCAACCTGTACTGCATTCTACAGCTGTAGAAAGAGCAAGCTCTGATGTCTTGGACACTCCCACCATCATCATCACAGTCAATGTCCAATGTATCAGTGTCCAATTCCCTGTCATGTTGCTGGGACAGCCCTATCCTGTCCATTCTTTTGGTCCCTGGCAAAGTGGGGATCTGCTTGTATTGCTAAGGAGCCTTTGGCCAAGCCAAAGGAGATGTTATGGAGATCAGTAAAATTTTGCTGGAGAGATGGAGGGGGAAAAAGTAAACAATGAGAGAAGAAAAGGCATAGGGATAACATGGTCACTTTGGGTGTAGGCAAACAGAGGAGAAAGAAGTTTCCCACTGGAAAATCTTGACCTGACCTTAACTATGCAGAGGGTTTGAGACCCAGGTGAGTGCTGCTGAGGACCCTAACCTCATCCCACTGCTTCCCAGAGGATATGCATACTTGTTTTCAACAAAGCATTTTCATTTTTGGTGTTCCAAGTGAACAGACTGAAAATCTCCTTCTGGGGATGACTCCTTACTGCCGCAGATCCATCTCCTTGTGGAGACTCTGCCCTGGAGTCAGTGTTTTCCCTTTCAAACCCGCCCCGCTCTCCCGGTGCATGGCTTTGCTCTGCACATCTCCAGCGATGCCTCCTCCTCCTCCTCCCCGTGCGCACGGACACCTTTCACTGGGACAATTCCTGCCGCGTCCTCTCGCTCAAACCCGCGCTCAGCCACGCCGCGCATCCTTAGCGCTGAATCCTCGCTCGTGAATGAATCTCCCCAGCCCCGGGGGGCTCCGTGCGGGTGTCACCCAGCAGGCTGTGCCGGGACCCGTGTCCCGAGTGTCGCAGCGCCGGGCTGCCAGCCCCGTGGCTCCTGCTGGCCCTGTCACGCTGCAAGGTCACGTCTGATGTGCCATCTACTGCCATTTCTTGTGGCCTGAGCCGTTCCCTTCCCTGTCCCTCACCAGAGCCCATGTTTCACATTTTTGATTGCCTCCAGATGCATCAGCTTGCTTTTTTCCTAAGGTTAATCTCAGTAAGTTATTTTCCACTCATCTTTCTGACCTTTGTGTTATTTTACTGCATCTCCACTGGCAGGCAAAAACCTGGTTTATCATCACCAGGGAAGTCATTAATGTGCTGTTTACACTCTCCTTCAGGTCAGCAGTGAACATGGCAATTAAGTTGGTCAGATGAGGATGATGAAGAGGAAGATAGTGGTGTCACAGGCTACCAGCAATGATGGCTTTGGGGCCATCCTCACACTTTTAGCCCTTCAGAACCCAGATCCTGAAGTGCTAGCAGGAAAGACAAAACTTGTGAATACCTCAGCTCTGCCTCCAAGAGAAGCCCACGCGGGGAGAGCAGAGCTGCAGCTCCTGCCCACCACCAGGACAGCTGCCCCAGGCTGCAGCTGCCAGCACTGCACCTCTAAAGTGCATGGAAAAGGGCATCCTGGGGCTGCTCCCACACAGGCCGAGCCAGCAGTGAGAAGCTCTGCTTCACACTATCATTCCTGTATCAACCTTTCTGTCCTTTTCATCTCTATCCCAGTGCCCAACCCAGTGTCCCCTCAGGACCTGCTGCAGTGAGCAGGAAAACAGCAGCATACAAGGAGTGGGGAGACCCCAGGAGACTCCCTGGTCCCTGTCACAGCACAGAACTGAATGCAACTTCCCACTTCTGCACAAGCATCCTCACCACCTCCAGACTTTTTCCCAGCTCACTATCACCACTCACATCTGGAGAGGGGATTCCCTGGGGTGAAAATGGAAATGGGGAGGTGGAGACAGTAAGCAGCACATCTAAAGGGAACATGATATGAAGAGCTCTGGAGAGCATCAAGGGTTACATCTACAACCTCTCTCCTCCCTAAAAATTACTGCTCCCCCTCAATCTCTCCAAAGGAGATAATCTGCATAAACACAGCTACGCATTTGGAGCAAACTAACTCTTGGCAAAAACAAAAACAGGAAGGGAGCTAAAGCTATGTGGAGTGTGATGATGCCCCAGGCTCTGCCTCCAGAAAGGAGAGAGGATATGGGAAATAAATGTAGCTCTGAAGATGGGAAACTTCTAGAAGCAGAGAAGAGACAATGTTGCTAACTCTTCTGCAAAGGCCTACAGACTGTTCAGTGTCAGGTCAATAGATGGACAGGACCTTGTGATGGTTCTCCTGCATCCCACATGACCTGATTACTGACACTGCTGCTCATTTACATGAGCTTAAAAGTCCCCTTCTCTCCCTGCTGTCACCAGGGGAAAAAAAAACCACAGCTGGGACAGTTACTTGAATAGCAATCACTGAAAAGCAGCAAAGACACCAGTGCAAGCACATCTAACCACAGACCTGAAAGGAACCCCTATATCCAAGCTAAATCCTTGCAGCCTTGCCAGAAAACCCAGTCTGAAAGAGTCCATAAGGAGTTACTCTGCCCCCTACCTCCATCCATCCCCTCTGCCAAATTCAGAATGGGTTTAAAGGCAAAATGAGGGGAAAACATGCCCAAGGAAGACAAGCAATTGAAGGCATCAGCACTGCCAAAGTCTCCACTCAGAGGTGAGACGCAAGATAGTGCTGGGCACACTATACACATGCACACACTGGCAAACACACACATGCAGCAGCAGAAACAGGATCCCAACCACTCCTGACAGTCTGACCTGCAGGAAAATCCATTCCTAACCTCTGTTCTGGAAAGCAACTTAATTGAGCCTGCCAGACAGACACTAAGGCAGCACCTGAGCAAGGATTAACACCACTAACCCCACCTGTGCTCTCCATACAGCAGTGTTTTTGTAGCCACAGCCAAACTCTGACACCTCAGAGAAAGGAAATATAAACCTTCCCTACCCTCTGCCCCCCATCCTAATGGTCATGCCAGACAAGCATTTTCAGCAGCCACATCACAGCAGTGAAATCCCTGGCATTTGTCCCCTCACCAGCTACCCACAGCACAGGTCAGCAGCTCCTCTCCACCCTGTTCAACCCCACAGCCCCAAATCCAGTAGTTTCATAAGGATTTGCCCTTTGCTTGCCCTGCAGGGATGCCCCCACGGAGCTTTACATGAAGGCACAAGGGAGAAGGATGTGGTGCCCAAGCTGCAGATGATGGTTATGTCAGAAGCAGAGACCAGCAGTACCCTTGGTAGCGTTTGGTTTTTTTTTTTTAATATACACACACTTTGATAAGAGAGTAACAACCTTTGCCTTTGAAGGCACCCTTCCAATCCTGCCTTGATCACACAGAGATGGGGCTTCTGCACTGCATTCTGCAGGTGCTGGGAAGCACAGGCTGCTGCAGGAAACCCCAACAAGCAGGATTCCACACCACGAGCCCACAGGCTGCAAGGACGGGGATGGATCTGCAAAGCCCCCCTGACTGAGGC
Organism: Ammospiza nelsoni; assembly: GCF_027579445.1. Taxonomy (NCBI): domain Eukaryota; kingdom Metazoa; phylum Chordata; class Aves; order Passeriformes; family Passerellidae; genus Ammospiza; species Ammospiza nelsoni. Next base: position 49,967,490 of record NC_080637.1, read on the forward strand.
TGGCTTGGCCCAGAAAGCATCTCCCTCCCATGCCACCACAGCAGCACACACCTCCAGTTCAAGGCAGGAGAGGAGGCATTTTCTGACATCTCCTCATTGCAATTAGTCCCTGATACACTGGGCTGATTGCTCTTCAGGGCACACTGCGGTGCTTCAAACACCGAGGCCTGACAAGCACTGGCAGAGAGAGTTTATTACAAAGTTACTGCTTTGATTTATGCAATTTGAGTTATGATTAGAGGACTTAAATAAATTTTCTATCAGTATAAGACATTTTTCAAACCCCTATGTGATTTCTAGGAGCTTCAATACACGCACTTCAGACACAGATGAATAAACCAATAAGCTGCCTATATCAGGTCATTATAAACAGCAATGTACCTCTGCATAACTGACAAGAAAATTCTGCTTTCCAAGAGCAGTTTGAGGTTTTACAGATCTTGCACACCCTTCAAATCAGCTCTACATTATCCCATGTAATATTTTTTTTTAATATAACTAAGAAATGGTACTACATGATCTTGCAGATGCACCTGTACCACTTGATTTCTGAACCCACCCATGGACTGAGAGGTTCTAGTAAGGCTCTGGGCAACTGCAGAAATTCACCTGCTTGCTTGAATGTGCAGGACTGGGACTTCACTTTAATAAAAGATTAAACTTATTTTAAATCAGTGCCCCATTCTTTTAAAGATTCCTAACACTGTGTGTGCTTTTCATGAGTTACCAGCTGTAGACACTTGTTCTCTTTGACAAAAATGAATAAAAATTAGTTTCAACTTTTCTTTTTTTTTTTCACTAGGAAAAAAAGCTGACCAAGCATGTGGCTTCTTTGCAGCACAGCCTGAAGTTGCAGGCTTTTCCCAAAATCAGAGGTGGCCAGGACTCAGCACAAGCCACCCTGGTGTGGGACATCCTCCTGGTGTGCCTTGAAGGGCTCTAACATTAAGCAGGGCTGTAAGGCTGGCACCATGTCACCCTGGGCATGGACACATGGGGTCTGCAAAAGTGGATCAGCAGCAGAGATGCAGCCAGGTGGGAGCTGGGTTGGTGGAAAGGAGCAAGCAAGCAAGCCCAGGATTAGAGGAGATGCCAGAACTGCAGCCTGGGGCACAGGTGCATTATTGGCACTTTGAGGGTGCTCAGGACTGCACCATCAGGGAAGGTGCTGCTCTTGGTGGGGACAGGAGTGAGGACACAGGAAAGCTCACCCAGCATTGTAGGTGCACTGTGATAGACCCCAGGATGCCCAGCTGATCTCGTCATATCCCAGCCAAGGCCACAGACAAGCACTGAGCTCCTTGTGAGACAGCATCCCCCTCACACGATGCTTCCCCTCACTCCCTTGATGGCTGTAGATGCCCTGGCCCTGCATCAGCCACATGCACAGCCTGAAAACACTCCCAAGGCAGCAACAAGGGGAGATTTTGAAAGATAAAACATGAAACAGGTTGGCATAACCGCCTTTATAATAGGCACTGTCAGATTGATCCAGGCTTCACAAGGCAAACCCCTTAGATGTGGCAGATCAAAGCTGCTTCTTTGTCCCCCTGACTCTCCTCTGAGATATTCACTACCAGATCTCCTGGCAAGCCACGTGTGCATCTCCTGGTGCATGGAGGTGGCCAGTGTTTAGAGCTGCTTTCCAGTGAGATCTGCAGGGAAGCTGCTTGTCCCCACCTTCCTGCTGCAGCCAGGGCCCAGGCTTTGCCAAGCAGGCGCTGCCCCCGTGCCCAGGCAGCCTGGTGCAAGCGCCCTGGCCGTGGGCAGCACCCCAGTGCCATGCCCACACTCCATCCCTGCCTGGGAGAGGATGTGGCACCAGACCTTCACTGACAGGCATGCACTGCAGCCCTTCTGTGGGAGCTCACATCCATGGCCATGCCATGAAACTATTTTGTTATTTAATGGAGAGAGGAATAACTGCTCTCAGACCCCTGCAGGGACCTGCTCCTGCCTGAGGCTGTGTGCCTGCCCAGATTCAGGGAAGGGGCAGTGCTGGCTGGGGGAGAGCTGCTCAGAAGGTGTCCTTAAAAACATAAAGGGGAACAGGGGCAAAAATGGGACTCTTGGATTCTCTTTGCAGTGCTCTCAATTAAAAGTTTCTTTGCAGATAGGGTGTTGAGAAAAGAATGTGCCTGAGGATTTCTTTCCACTGATAGAGAAGCTTGCGTGTCAGAGTTAAAACACTGAGGGGTAAGCGAGATGGAGGGTCAGCAGACCCCTTCCTTCTTTGAGGTAATAAATCCTCAGTCACCAGCCCAAATCTAAGATCAGGAGCTCTGCAATAGCACACAGAAACAACTGACAATTTACATAGCAGTCCTCCAAGTGACAGGGACACAGAACCAGCAGCAGCCCCCAGATCAATGAGATAAACACCTCCTATTAGCAGAGAGAAAACGCACAACAAGTTCTGCTTTAGATGTTTACCATTTTCATCTGCAATAATTTGCAGGGAAATTATATATATATTTGGGGCTTTTTTTTCTTTCTGGCCTTTTATTTTTTTCAAGGCACCGGTACTTTTCACACAGCTGCTGTTACCAAGAAGCAAAAGGTAACCATCAAGAGGGTTATGAAAACCAGTGCTGGCAGAAAATATGCCTGATAATTGCCAGTCAACAAGGTCTAACATTATTTCTGTTTCTCTTCTCTTCTAATTCTTCTGTTTCCACCCCACTCCACCCCCTGACTCCAGCCAACAGCTTCCAGTGATGTACTGAAGATGATGCATTTTGCTGAATTAAAGTACATCCTATTCCATGTCCCTTTTCAGGATGTTGCACATGCAATTGAAATGCAGTAACAACCATAAACAAAACAAGAAAAGACAATTTAGGAAACCTGAATCCAAGACCGAACTCTTGCTTTGGAAAAAAAAAAAAAAAAAAAAAAAAAAAAAAAAAAAAAAAAACCAAAGAAAAACCAAAACAATACCCCAAACCCAAGAAGACCCTAAACAGTGAGAAGGTTTTAGGAAAAGTTACGTATTTACAAGTCTCAGGCAGTTACCTCTCCAGGGAGGAGATTTTGTAACCCTCCCTCTTTCCCACCATCCTTCCCCATCATAACAGAACAAACTAACTAGGGCTAAATTTGAAATTCCTGGAATTATTCACACTCCTTCTATCATTTACAGTCATGTATAAAGAGCTGCTGATTATCTGTGAGATACACATCCCCTGCTGCAATTGCTCGTGGACACGAACTATTGGACGCACAGTTGTTCCCTTTCCACCACCACCAGTGCCCAAAACACAGACCAAAATCAATTATTGCTACTTGTTGGGTAAACAGAGGCAGTTTCACATACATGGGCGCTGCACTCAGACATACACGTACCACCGGACATGCACACAGAAACAACTTTCCTCTCTGGAAAGACAGAATTATTCCCATTACAGACATGTCTACCCTCAGCTTTTACTTCTGCTGGAGGAAACAGGTATGAAACAGAACAGGAATGATGCAGGTACACGGGTGGGCACAAGTTTTCTATTAAAAGGACAGCAAAACGAGACAGACACAAGGTTAGCCAGGTGTGCATGCGTCTCACCTACCTTTGCATAGAAAAGAAATCTCCGAGGGAGAAGTCTCCAAGTCAGAGAAGCAAAATAAAATAATAATGAAGATGCTTTGAAAAAATTCCCCCACCAAGATAAAAAAAAGGCCCCCCCACCTCCCCCCTTGCACACAGGCACACTCACACGCAGACACACACACCTCGGTGCCCGGGGTGGGGAGAACAGGAGAAAAAAGATCAGGATCAGCTGAGTGATGGGGAGCAGAGAACCTGCCGGCGAGGAGCGGGGAGTTGTGTTAGATCCGTGCCTGCGAGGACTGAGCGTGTGCAGGAAGGAGATGGTTTAAAAGGAGAATACATGGTAAGAAATTGTGGCTGCTCAGGCTGGAGTCTGAAGCTCTGGAGTCAGAGCAAACAAAAAGAGGTTAAAAAAAAGGACCTCTTCCTTCACAGGAGGGCTTGGGGGGGTTTTTCCTCTGTGTGTTTTTCCAGGCAAGTGGTGTTAAGAAGTGAGAGAAGCTTCCTTCCAAAAAGACCAGAGAGAGGGTCAGAATAATTGCAGGACGCTGAGAGGTGATGGAGGTGTGGGTGGGGGCAAGGTAAGCTATTCCATGGTGGGGAAGTGAGGAGGAAGGGCTGGTGTGTGGTTTCTGTCTGTCTCGCTCTCTCTCTGTCTCATGGTATGTTCACCACCGGCTTATGAAGCGAACTGCACAGAGAGAGAGAATAACTGTACAGGCAGAGAGAGTGAAACACCGTCCTTACAGTGACACCAAATGTCTTTGGGGGAACCTACAATTAGAGGCACAGAATGCAGGAATTCTTACAATGCAGGAGGAAAGGCAGAAATCTCCTTGCACAGCATCACACACCTGCATCCACAGTGGGGTCTCAGGACAGCTGGTTTGCCCCTGCCTTCAGCCCACTCATCCTTCCTTTCTGGGTGGGCACTGCCTTCACCATGCTTGCCTTTCCTTGAACTTTTAAGCATGTATCCCTTCGCAGATCAAGCAGGTTAGAGAATTATCATTTGGGAAGAGTTAAAAAAAACAAACAACCCTCCCCCCAAAAGTCCTTCCCTCAAAACCAATCCCTCCTCTCCGCCCCATCCTACTCCCAGATCTGTTACTGGAACTCAGGGGGTGGGAACAACTCTCTGCAAATTAGTTTCCCGTGGCACTTTGTGAAGCCAGGGGAAATGAGGGGGATGGATAATGTGCAGGAATCCCACCTTCCAATGGCTGGAATAGAGTACAGCCTCCCCAGTCTCATCCAATGGAGGGCCAGCACATCCATCTGCCCCCACTGGTCCCATTCTGGGGCTGAGCAGCCCTGCCCCATGTGAGCACAGGCCCCTCATTCTTGAAGCATCACCTTTCAGTTTTCCTAGTGGGGATCCCAAGTCCACTCTGGGAAAGAGACACTACAGGAAGCCATCACACTCCTCAAGGCCTCTCATGGGTTTTTCCTGTTCAGGAATAAAATTCCACATGTTACAAGACATGGAGACATTCTTGCTTCTACTATGGGCATATATTGCAAATAAGAAGCTAAAAAAAATGCCCAGCTGCCAGCTAGGGTATGACACAACAATGCAGCCCAGAAGTTCCTCTGCTTCCTTGCAGGTTCCACAAAGCCTCTCCAAACCTTCCTCACCAAGACAATGTCCACTCCAGCTGTCACAGACTTTGCAGTGCATGGCCAGAATAGCTGGGTCAAGGTAATGAACACATCTAAACTACAAATGGCTGGGAAACCAAGCACTTTCATCATACTGAGAAACAGAACCCTTGGATGTTAACTCACCACAGGAAGGCAGTGGAGCAAGCCCACCTTCTGGTAAAGCCAGAACCCCTCTGGCTTTACCTTGAGGTAACACACACATGTTCACCACCTAGGGTGAAACACATCCTGCAATTTATCTCATGTGGCTTCAGTTTGCTGTGCCAGGGACTTGAGGCAGAAGTCAAGGAGCTTCTAGCCACTTGTATCACACAACCCAGGCTCCTTGGAGCTTGAGCAACATGGTTGGCACCATCACTGTCTCTCAGGAGGCCCTTAAAAGACTTTGGAACAAAGACAATGGCTGTCTGCTTTTAATGCAACACTTTTGTGCTTTTTAAAGTGTTTAATCTTGTTGCCTCTCCTGAGAGGTAAACTCATCCCTTAGAGGATCCTCAGGCTGCTCCAGAAGTGCTAAAAAAGAAAAGAGAGCAGTCTTATAAACAACAGGAATGTTGTGAGCATCAAATGTTGATGAACACCTTCCATGAAAAGCAGCTCTTCCCCAGACAAATCCAGCCTTTTTTCACAGCTTCTGACCAGGGCTGCAGTTCCATGGTGTACCCATTCATCCTCCACAAGCCAGAAAGAGATTTTATTCCAGGATAATAATTTTCTGAGGTGGTCAGACCTCTCCCTGCCCAGGGTCAGAGCCTGTTTGCACGGGAGCTATGCAAGACACAATCTGTGGTCACCTTTGGCCCCAAAGATGGTTGTGCTCACCCTGAGTTCATTGTCCTGCATGAGCTGGAGGCTCCCACCAGGAGCAGGGAGCCATCCACAACAGGAAGCCCTTGAAAGTGAAGGATTTTGGGACATACCAACCTCAGCTTCTCAGTGTGATGGGGATGTGGTGCTGGGCACAACCACAGACCCACAGAAGAGTTTGGGGTGATACCAGCACTCTCTAAGTGTCCCAGAAGCTGGCTGAGGCAGGTGCCCAAACAGATCTCTGGAGAACCTCTCTAACTACTCAGGTGTCAGGCTACTCCTTCCTCAGCCAATTCTGGGCAGTCCCCTCAGAGGTTTGCTCCTCCCTAAGGGCCCCACTCACACCACACAGGGAGCATGCAGCGATCACAGGCACTCACAAACACACACCTACCCACAGGTGCGTTCCCCATGCCTGCAGAGGAGGGGCTGGCTGGCCTTTTACCCCTCTGCTAGCAGGGCCACTCTGTGCTGCCAAGGTTAATCTCCCTGGCTTCCTCCTCACCAGCCACAAGACACCACTCCCTCTCCCCATAAAAATCATCTATTATTCCTTCCCAAGAAATAGAAGGGCTTCAATTCTGTCCCAGAAATGATGAATCTGAGCATTATATGATTTCAGATGCCTGTAATTCACCAACAAGCCCCTTCAGGGGGAACAGGGGAAAATGCAATTGAATTTATTCATGCATGAATATCAAATGAGAAAAAGAGAATGAGGAGGGCAGGAGAGAGAGGGAGAGGGTGAGGCAGGGTGGAGAAACAGGGCAGTAAGGAGAGGCAAAAGAAACAAAATGTTCCAGGGAGGTGAAGAGTACACGCAGAGGGGCACAGCAGGACAGAGGCACATAAACACACACTCAGGACAACCCGTGGGTCATCTCCCATGCCTTCATCCTAGGATCATATCTGTTTGCCTTCCAGCACATCCATGGCACAGGCATAAGGAGACATTTGAACCCTCACTCAGACAAACCCTCCAAATGGATAAAAACATGCTACAAACCTGGAAGGAAGGGAGAAGGAAAGGGGCTGGGTGGGGAAATGGAGTTGTGCCATTCAACACATCACAGATTTGGAGCTGGTGAAAAGAGCAAGCCTGTGGCAGCTCATGCTCCAGAGCAGAGCCCCCTCATCCCCACAGCCCTCCCCATCCATGCATTCTGGGGGGATTTCCATGGGCTTCCTGGTACACACAGCTCAGGCATCCCTCCAGAGCTGTTGTTCTCCCTGAGCAAGGCCCTCCTCTCCACCATCCACCATCCACAAGGGAAGGGACTGAAGATGGTCTCCTTGTCCTGCAGCTCACAGGGCTCCATCTGCCACCCCCAGTGCACTTCCAGAGAGTTTTGTCATCTGCCCTGAGAGACACAGATGGGCTTTCTTGGAAGTGACCTGGGGGTAGATCACACCAGACGTGAGCACGGCACAAGCTGCTCCTAACATTGCATCCAGAGCATTTCCAAGAGTTCCCCTCTGTTCTTTCTGTGATTTTTGAGAGGAACAGAAAAGCCCACGTTGTTCCTGTCACCACCTGAGCCAGCAGCACTGGCTGGTGAGTTAGTTAGGATAGAATGTGATTCACTGTAGCTGCTTAGGAAGGTGGACCAGGGGAGAGGGAAAAGACAGGAAAGGGGGAGCCATATCCAAGCAGAGACTGCAGAGACAGCTCAGTGAGGTGCAGCCCTCCCCTCTGCAGGTCTGCAGGTGGCTTGGGCTGAGCCCACCAGGCAGCAACCTGCACTGGATTTAAAGGCATCTCCCAGCCAAGTCTCGCAGGCATCACCTCACCTCCTGCCAGGCTTAGCCAGCCCCAGCCCTTCCTGCAGATCCTGCTCCCCTGCATGGACCATGGGAGCCAAACACAGGGAATCCTGTTGCTGTGGCCACAGGGATGGCTGCACAGCCCATTCCATCCTCCAGCTCCTCTGCACAGTGCACAAAACCCCTTGGAGCTGGGTCCCCTGTGTGCCCAAGTTAGCCATGGCTGCATGTTGTCCGAGCTCATCTCTGGGCATGCAGCAAGGAAGAGGAGCAGTCAGACAGAAAGCAATATTTGCCACAGTGCTCCCAGATAGGGCATCATCAGGTCCTGCATCTGTTGCTGTTGTGGGTTTGTGTTTGCTGCTTCCAGGAGACAGTCCCCAGCTTTTCCCATATCCTTCAAAACAGAAAGAGAAAAATAAAATGAGAGAGAGAGAGAGAGAGAGAGAGTAAGCTCTGACGTGAACCTAACTTTAGATCCAAGGGCTGATGACTCACTCCACTGGGGGAGAAGTGGCTGAGCTGGCTGTAGGTTTCTGTTTATATACCTTACTGAGCTAAATATGTAGACTGAGAAGTTCTTCTGTTCTGGCCCAACAGCTTCAATCTGCATTTTATCCATCTTAATCTTAATGTTCCCTTCCCTACTAAATCTCCCTCTCTTTTTCCCCAGCACTGCCTTCCTAATCCCCTTGATGCTCGCTTTGTTGTAGGAAATTGAAGAAACACATGTCCCCACCTTCCACTCCGGTGTTTATGGTTAGACTGACAGGGGATTTCTGGGAAATGATTCAGTGTTGTGACTCTTAAGCACAGCTCCTCACACAGATCTGCCAATGCTTTCCAGACCTGGCCCAGCACTCCCAGTCACAGCCTCTGATGCCTCCTGATCTGCTGCTCCTGACAGCTGCACAGCTCACAGGAGGAGCACCAGTTCCCTCCCATTGCTCCAGCATGGAGCCCCACTCCTGACCCCACCCATGTGTCCCAGGGCTGGCAAGGTGCTGTCTTCTCCAGCCCAGTGCCCTGGGGCATGATGTCACTTTGCCATCATGCCTCAGGCCCTAGCTGTCACACCATCAGGTGCTCCAGGAGGAAAGGCTGACAGCCACTGACAGCTCTTGTCCACTTCTGAGACCAGAAAACAGATTTTGTCATCAGCAAAGGGTGGCTCTGTGAGAGCTCCACAAATCTTTTTATTGCCAGAGCATGGCTGGCACTCCCAGCACTGTCCTCACACACTTATGGCAGGATGGGGCCATGGTCACCCTCCCATTTGCCATGGTCACTCTCCCATTTGCCACTCATCACGTTTCAGACAATTTGCAGTTTTCAGGCTGCAAATTGTCCATCAGCTGCACAGGAGGTCACTGTGGATCTGTAACACCCTAAAGTTGGAATATCCTCATCCGAAACAGCAAAGAAGGGGATGGTAAAAAAAGAGCTCAGAAAGAGGCAAGGGGGAAATTATAAATTAATCCCTCCAGCAGAGAAGAGAAACAAAGAGTGTGTAAGAGAAAAGGGAATCTCCACCCCAAAGGGCAGCTCTGAACTATGGTGGCAGACAAGTTTCTAGGTAAGAAACAAAGACCATTTACAAAAAGGTGGTTTTATGAAAACCAACTGTAGAGAAGAAAAGCATAATGATAGAGTGGGTATTTGACAGAGAGGTCTCCAAGGGATGAAATCCAATTTAACACAACAGCTCAATCCAGGAAAGGAAGATCACTTTTGCAGTTCAAGCAGATGCTGGGAAGAGGAGCATTGTGTTCAAAAGCCCTCTGTGAATCTTCTCTAGATCTAAGTCTGTGGGACCCAATGGTGAAACCTGGATCCGAGGTTCCCCAAGGCATCCTTTGGGTTTGGACCTAGACTGTGGTACATCAGTCCCTAAGGGACAGTCTCATACAGTACCTGTTTGTCATCTTGCTCCAAACCTTCTCATCTCCATGCAAAATGTTAGAGTGGGTTTCCCAGCAAGTATCAAAGCTGAGCCATTCTTAGCTGCTTCACCCTACTGACCATCCAAAGGACAGCACGGGGAGTCTGTACATTCTCCATGCAAGAAGCACCAGCACTTCATTTGGAGAGCATAGGCAATCTAACAAGTGTGTCTGCAAAATGCCTCTGGCAGAAGGACAGGCTCTGTTTAGGCTGGGGTCAACAGCATCCAGGAGATCCAATACTCCCTTGGCTCTGTCAGGCAGCCCCTGTCTGCCCTCACACAGCCAGAGGGAGGCCACAACAGGCAGGAGGTGTCTTCTGATCAGCAGCTACGTCAGGAAGCAGAGAAAAAGGCAGCAGGGGCTAGGGAGCACCCAGGGCAGGCTGCAGTCTCCTCTCAGGCATGTGCACTTTTCTTTAAAAAAAAAAGAAGAGAGAAAATCCATACCTCAAATAACAGATAGTCCATCTCATCATCCATTCATCCCTTTGGCTTAACTCTCTGAGGCTCTGTGCCATGTTCTGCACAGCTGCTTTGTCTCACCTGGCTTTGGAGCCAGGGCAAACATCTGCACTCTGCTGAGTGGCAGGGAGCAGCGATGGGTCAGAAACCAAGAGGACTGCTGGGCCAGTAAGAGCAAAGGAGGAAGATTCAGAAAGGCAAAATAAAAAGAAAGGCAATCTTGTGGTGCCACCTCATGATGGGTTTGCACAATGTAGCCTGGGCCAAGAAATCCTGGGACCAAGGGCAGAAGTGGAAAAGTACTGAGGTGGAAGTCTATATGGTTTAAGATCAACAGAAAGTGAGAGCCATTCACGTTTGCTACAGCTCAGGAAAGGCATGACCTTGACTGAGACATTGCTTTTCCTGAGAGCAACAAAAGCCCAGGGAAGGCAGTAGATAACTCCAGCACAAATGACAGAGGACACCTAAACCACTGATGGATTCAACCTTTTTCCATCATACTGCACCCTCTGGCAGAGAAGCTATGGACTAAAGGAACAAAACAATATAGGAATGAAAAGGAAAATGTACTTTTTATTGTGGGACTCACCACTGCAGTGGAGGGGTAGCTGCAAAGATGCCTTTTGCTGAATCAAAAGCATAAACTGGCACAACAAGAAAGGCTTGAGACTCACCTGCTCTCCAACATAAGTGAAAATTTATTTCATCCAATGATCCTTATTCTGGGCACTGGAACAGGAAGAAACAAGATCAAATCCCCAGGACATAAGCTTGGAGGAACCTTTCCCATTGGGGTGATTATCTCCCCAAGATTCTCTCTTTCCAGCTCTATCTGAAGCACAGTGCATGCTGATTTCTCCTTCATCAGAGGGAACATGCCCTTCCAGATACTTGATGCTACCAGCAAGGAATTTTCCAGCTCTAGAGATTGCTGATATACTTTCTCTTCTATTGTTGAAGTACAAAACAAGGCATCTCCTCCAGCATTTTTCAGCTGGAGAAATGTTACATAAGCACTTAGTTAGTTCTCATCCTAGGGACAAGGAAACTGAGGTCCAGAGAAAGAAGGTGATGCATTCAAGGTCACCCTGCAGAGCAGATGTGAATCCAGCCCCAGCTCAGCACCCACAGAGTGGGCCATCCTCTACCAGCAGCCTCCTGGGAGAGCCTCTGATTACCAAATATCACCTAATGGAAACCAAATCTGACACTTCAAGGTGTGCACTGCCATGGGGAGGGTGAGGAAGGTGTTTCCTGCCAAACTTTCCATCGCGCAGCTGTGTTTTTCACTGGGATGGGTGGTTTAATTTTTCTGTGAAGGGAGGGCATGGGCAGAAATTCAGATCTTGGAGTAGATCAGCTAAACCAATATGGCATACCCCGTGTTTCTAACTCTTCCCAAGTCCCACAGTCTTCTTGAATATATTTTCTAAGCAAGAGAAGAAACAGAAGAGACAGAAAGATATAAATATTGAAGGCTAAATTTGAGCTACAGCAGTGCCTGAGGGAGAAGAAAAGAAAAAAAGAAACAAACAAAAAATAATCAGAGAACAGTTTATCAGATGCAAGGTTAGGAAGGGACAGGGGTTATGGTTAATAATAAGCCAGTTTGCTGTTCTGCTCGCAGGCTAGAGCCCAGTCTCTCACTCCCCTCCCCCAGCTCCCCCATCGCTCCCACCCTCCCTGTCGCTCTCTTTCTGCTCCATCACCTCCTGTCAGGCCGGGGACTTGATGCGACGCTCCTGCCTCTCCCCGCGGCTGCACAGCGCTGACCCCCGGCAGCGGGGCACACCCATCCCCGGGGCCACACCTCATCCCCGGGGCCACACCCCACCCATCCCCGGGGCCACACCCCACCCATCCCCGGGGCCACACCCCACCCCGGGGCCACACCCATCCCCGGGGCCACACCCGTTGCCTGCCGGCCCTCCGCACGGGCTGGGAAGGGGTACTGGGAGCGCACCGCAGCTGGAAGGGAGAGTTGTGCACTGGCTGAGGATGGAGCGAGGAGAAGGGGCTGTGTGAGCAGCCGGGGCTGCAGGACACGCACAGAACCACCAGGGTCAGGCACAGCAGTTTGTCCTGCTGACAGAACTGCCCCAGTGCTGTACCCAGGCAGTGTCTGCATGGCACTGCAGTGGGCCTTGTATGCACCCAAGGGCTGCTCAGGAGGCCTGGGCAAGGACAGCAGGGTTTATTTCCAGCTTGCAGCACAAGCATGTCTCTGGTCACCCTATCCTGCCCTCTCTGATGTGCAGACTTTGAGCAGAAAAGCTGTCTCTTCCACTCTGAATCCCGCTGGGACACGAGGTCAGACCCAGCAATGTGCAGAGCAGGCTGGGTTGGACAGGGAGGAAGGGACTCCAGATTTTAAACTGTGAGATGAAGAGTAAGAAGAGTCCCATGTGAAACAATTCCCCACAATAAACCGAGAAGACACCCCAAAAATACTTTACCTGTGTGTAGACAGAAAAAATATGTGGCTTCTTGTCTCCATCAGTGCTCCAGAGCCACCATTTCAGAGAGGAGATGCCTTGATGTCAACTGGGCAGCGGCAAGGCGAGGGCCCCAGACTGGCCATGAGCATTTCAGAAATGCTTAATCTCATCTGCAAATCAAGAGAGCCCAACACCATCCTCCCTAGCTAAAAGGCTGCCACACAGCTCCGGGGAGAAGGCTGCTCATCCCATGGCTACTGATTGCCTGTCTATCAAGCTAACTAAACTGGGGCTCTCCAAGCCAAACACAGAGCTCTCAGGAGCCAGCCTTGAGGTGGGATAGAGACATTGTTAGTCAGCAAACTGCTGTGCCATAGCAGGCTCAGACTCTGCCTTCCACTCCCTTCCAGCCTCCCTGCTGTCATCTGTTCCTGGTGACTCTCCTCATTTCCCTCCCCTGGCCACCACGGGTCTGAAAAGTGGCCAGGCAGAGAGTTCAGACACTGTGAAAGCCACGGGGGTCAGGAGCCTGTCTGTGCCTAGACATGCCCTCCAGCACTCACATACCTCCCTACACTTGTTCACAAGCACTCACAGCCAGAACAAGGTCAGCCTGTGCCCACACAGGGACATCTTCACATGCACAGACATCACCAGTGGCAGGGTGTCTCAGGCAAGCACAGCCAGTGACAGGCAAGGCTGCCTGCCCACGGGAAGCATCAGGCAGGGCTCAGGCTGCCTGCATTTCCCTCCCAGCCCGGGCACAGACAGCCTGGGCACCTCTGTGTGAGTCACCTTCCCCCTCTGAGCAGAGGGCAATATCTCAATCCTTTTGCTGAAGTGTGCTGGAGCCCAAGCTGAAAGGCAGCCTGTAGGGTTATTGTGTGTCCTGAGCACAGGCTCACTGTTCTGCATGTGTCACTGCTGAGAGCTGAACCTTCAGCAGCCCAGGACACAGGCAGGGACAGGGGACAGGTGACATTTCAGCTGCATGCAGCAGGAGCAGAAGTGGTGAAGAGGGGCAGGCAGGTGGCTCCCAGATACAAGTGCCAGCTAAGGCTCTCACAGCCACTGGGGTGAGATCCCAAGGAAGAAAGCAGCGTAAGGAAGAAAGCAGCGTAAGGAAGAGCAAGCAGGGAGGAAATAATTTTCAAAGCTGGGAACTGCAGCATCAGGGAGATGAGACCAAGGCTGAGGAGATTACTTCAGGTAGGCAGAGCCTACAGCCATAACTACTTGAACACTGTGTTTGGGTCTGAGGGTCCCAGCACAAGAAAAACACAGACCCACTCCAGCAGGTCCAGAGGAGAGCCACAAAGATGATCCAAGGGCTGAAGCAGTCCCTCTGTGAGAAAAGGCTGAGAGAGTTGGAGTTGTTCAGCTTACCGCAAAAGGCTCCAGAGAGAACTTCCATCAACCTTCTAGTACTCAAAGAGATTCTGCAAAAAATGGGGAGGGACTCTTTACCATGGACCATAATGATAGGACAAGGGGTAATGGCTTTAAACATAAAGAGAATGGATTTAGACTAGGTAATAGGAAGAAATTTTTTTCTGTGAGGGTGGTGAGGCGCTGCAGCAGTGTGCTCAGAGAAGCTGTGAATGCCCCACATCACTGTGAGTGTCCAAGGCCAGGCTCAGTGGGTCTCTCAGCAGCCTGGGCTAGTGGAAGGTCTCCCCTCCCAGAGAATTAGAGGATCTTTAAGTCCCTTCCAACACAAACCATTCTATAATTCTGCAATTCTGTAAGTGGGCAGAAAGAGGATGAAGGTATAGACAGGTGCTTGAATGAAATGAGATATCAGAGGAGAATGAGTTTTTGCCAGCCCATAGGACAGACAGGGGGAATAAAAAACTGTGGAACGGTGAGATTGGCAGAATCTTCCTTTATCATTTTCATGTGCTGTTGTGCACCCTGGATAGAGGAAACAAAATCCTGACCATGCAGATATGTTGGCTGAGGGGACCTAAAAGCTGGTTTTGAAGGCAGCTACCCAGGGAAAGCTCATCTGTTTGCTGACTGCAGGCAGTAGAGTGGGTTTCCACTGCTGAGATGGTTTTCCAAACAGTATGGGAGCTTGCACAGGGTGAATTGAAAGGTTCTCCGCCCCTTAGATAAGCACTAGAGACACGTTCAAAAGGAGACACACACACACACATAAAATCAGTTTTCCTTTAGACATCTTTTTGGCTCCTATCTAAGCCAAGACTTAGCTAGAATTAATTGCCTTAGTGAATAGCAATACACTCCAATCCAAGCCTTGTGAGGCAAATCTGATGAATGACTTTGGTTGTCTCAGAAAATGACATGCAGTCAAAGTGGTATTTTGAGGAGTGAAGGATAGCATGCCTCTCTGTAAGGACTTACAGTTCCACGGGTGATGGACAGGTTTTCTTCCATCATCTTGAGAGTGATGGGGGAGGAGAGCACAGCACTCCTGCAAAAAGCTGGGAGAATCATGCCACCACAAGCAGGGATGCAGAAAGTATGACCTACCAGAAAGGTACTGAGCAAAGGAAGCTGTTTAGACTACATCTCTCTTTAGGAGATTGAGAAGGGGTGCAGTAACCATCCTCAGATGCATACAAGTTTGCTAAAAAAGGAGAAGAGCTCTCAATTCTTAGTGGACAGAAGCCACAATGGGCTTACATTGCAGCACAGGGCATTTAGTGGTGAGGAGGGCAATGCTCAGACTGCCTGAGGATCATCCTGCACTTCAGGGCTTTGAAACCAGGCCAGCCCAGACCTCTTGGGAATGATGCATGCATTGATCATCCTAGGATGAATATGAAGTCAATGACACCCTGAGGACACAGCCAGGCCTGTCTTCTGTGGGTGTCTAATCCCAAATGGCCTGTGGCCACCACCACGATCAAGTGTTGCTATTGTGGTGCTTTTTGTGGAGAAACAGCAGCTGTTTCTCCCCTGGCCATTTCTTCCTGAGCAATACCCATTTATTTTGTCTTTCTGAGAGTCTCACAGAGCCCAGCATGTGTTTGCAACACTTTGTGAATAATAACACTCATATATCTCCAGCAAAATAAAAAACTGGGTCAGCTAAGGCATATGCCTGTGTACATGAGGAGCAGCCAATGCATCTGCCAATGAGCCCTACAGTGCTGCAAAACCCAACCCACCAGGCCCACAGGGGCTGCAAGGCAATGTGTCTCCACAGGGGAAAGAGGGGAGAGATCATCTATAACTGGGAACACACAACTGTTTTAGTGACATTTCACAGGTGAAATCATGAATAAATCAGGACCTGAGAGAGGGCTCTAACAAATTGCCCATACTAATATCCTGGCCACTGGAAGAGAGGGAGAGAATGTGCAATTACCCCAGCTCCAGAAGCTGCCTCCAGTGCCTCTGATTTGTGTGCATACATTTCAGAAAGGTCTAGGTGCAATAAACCAGAGACACATACCTACCTACTGTAGTGTGCAGGAGGGCAGCTAAGGAGGAACATCCAGAAGGGAAAAATTAGTCAGGAATGTTGGGGAAGAGCAGAGATAAGACAAGAGCACATCACACTGCAGTACAGAGACTTTTTCAACCCAGAGGAATTTAGAAAGAAACCAGAGGCTCACAAGCTGGAGCAGGCTCCACACCAGTGGTCAGTGGTCACACTGGTGACCCTGAACCCATATGTTCTCCACTGGCTGCAGCCCATACGTGTAGATGCCAAAGCAACTGCACTGCATTAGAGAGAAGTTAAGCTTGGGATGCTTGCCAAGAGATCAAAATGAGGAATCTTTGCTCTGTCCCTCCCCAGTGAGCAGGACCTTCAGCCACCTCATGTACACTCATGTGCATCTGCAAAGCTGTCCCTCTTGGGCAAAAATCCAGGCTGAAGTCACACTCTCTGTTAGAGACAAAGATGTTTGCTGAAGCGAGGCAGCCAAAATGGACAGAGAATAAACCTCAGCAACGGGAGTCACAGGTAGGAGCTGCCCAGGTGGCCATTTCTCCTCCCATATTTTAGAAAGCCCTAGTGAGCAGCAGTGGGTTCCCTGCAAACGCTGTGCTGTGTGATCTCAGCATGACCCACATCCTGCACATTAAGGTACAGCCTGGAGAAGAGAGAGAGCTGAGTGATGTTACCCACTGCCCCTCAATCATCCCTGATCACCTCACTGAAACTGGCTCAGGTCAGTCCCCTCCCCAAGACATGGATGGGAGACAGAAGAGGGCAATTGCCAATTTTAATGCAACCAGCGATAATCAGGGTTACAGAGCACAAAATCAGGCAGCAGGAGCACACAGGCGGGGAGCGGAAATAATTACCATGATACTGTAACCAGAAAACACAAGGCCAAGCTATTTACCATACTAATTAGTGTTTATCCCTGTTTATGGCTGCACATGGCAGTGGGATTGGAGGCCTGATTGGAGGTATAAATGCTTAAAGGAACAAGCTCTGGATATTAGAATGAGACACCAGGTCAAGGGAAAGCTTCTGCTGAGCAGAGGACAGAGAGCCAAGCCACGCATCCTCTCTTCCTGTACCGGAAAGTTGGAGCTGCTGAAAGGAAAACCCAGATGGTCCTTCCAGAGCACAGCTATGGGGAAGTGCCCAGAGACTGCTACATGCTATTTATCTGCTAATGCATTTCCATGTCTTCATTTCCCCCAGGTCTTTTTTCTCCTACACTGTTTCTCTTGGATGCTGCAACCAGATTAAAGATTTCCCTGAAGTGTTCCTTAATGTTCTTCCTTCTAAACTGAGTCTGCTTCAACAAAATAAGACACAATTTTCCCTATATTACAGCAGAGTTATTTTTCCAAGGCAGTTTTCCCGCATTTTCCCCCACCCAACATATTTTTCTTTTTTATTTCTGAACAGTTTCAGAGTAGAGGCACAGGAGAAAGGGGGGGATCTGCCGCAGTTTGCCTGGTTGCCACTGACAAAGGAGAGCGCTAGGATGAAGATTCAGGAGTTTATAGCAGGACCCCTTGCTCCAAACCCTGGCCCACCACTCCCTTCTGTGTGACCTCCACTGGGATGCTCTGCCCAGCAGCAGCCAGCCAGCCTCTGCTGCCTGTCCTCACCACTGCCTGCAACAAAGCTGCCTTGACAACAGCAAGAGGTGGCTGAAATACTTGCCTAACCATTTTTTAATTTGTTTAATACTGTAGGCTATGTCATAGGGAAGTAAGTCTCTGGAGGTGCTGCCCATGCTAGGGAAAAGTCTGAGTGTTGAGGCACTGGGCACTGCTGATCTTTTCAAGCCTATGGGTCTATCACTCCATCCTGCAGGGGCTGATTCACCCTTCCCTGGCACAGCTCATCGCCCACAGAGTCTCCCCGCCAGAGGAGCCCTGCAGCTGGTCTTGTCTCTGCCCCTCGCACTTCATTCTTCAGCTCAAGGATTAAAACAGTGCCTGCCTCTGTCCTGTGAAGCTCTCTCCCAAAATAAAATCAAAAAGCAGTGTTGGCCCCAATCTGTCCCTGTATCTTCCCTCCATGCTACATTACCAGATGCTCTCAAGGAGCTTGGCATGTCCTATTTGCTTCCATCGAGGATGTGATATCTGAAAACCCCTGGGAGACAATGGCTTTCCAGTCTGGAGAATTTGCCTCCCCCTCTGCATCAGATGTGTCAGAGCAGCATTTCATTTACCTTTTCCAGCGATTTTTATCAGTCTAGTTATTAAGGAGGAAGTTTAACCCACTCCTGGGCAAATCCCTGGAAGTCAAACAAATCACAGTGAGGGGGAACAATCTCAAAGTGAGACAGACTCCAAGCAGGAACTGACCCTTTGGTGCACAATGATCCCACCTCAGCTGATTCTGTCCCCTGTGAAGGCCTGTGGGCACACTGCCTGCCAGCAGCATGGCTGGCTGTGCACTACAGCCATGTCACTCTCCCCAGCTCCCCCAGCATCAGCATCCTGCACTGCTGTGCTGAGAAGCCATGGCAACCATGGCCACCTCAACACAGCTTCTGAACACAGCCATGGCCAAATCATTGTGCCTCTCTGGGAAAGGCATTTAATTTCCCAGATAAAAAAGTAACTCACAAAATCTATTTGAGTCTGTTTGTCCGATGGTCTTCTATCCTCTTCCTCCAGGATAATGTCCTTACTTGCCCAGTGCCCAGACTTTCACCCTTCTAACTCATACTTCCCCCACCGAAGGATTCCACCACACACCCTTCACAGTCCAGACACATGAGAAATTGCCATCGTGAAAGGAAAATAAACTTCTCAAGGGGAAAAAGTGACTACATCCAAACCTCACTCTCATCCTTCAAAGTGGGCTGCTGTAAGCTGTCCAAATTCCAGTGTTTCCAAACCTCCCCTCCGCCATGCTCTTGTCACTTTGACAGACACAGACACACCTGTAGTGCCTCCTCCACACCACTGCCCTTCCAGCCAGTGCTTCCATCATGCCAGAAGCCACCACAAGTGCATCTGCATTTACATTCTGGCCACAGGTGAGGGGGATCCAGAGCTGCTCACAGTGTTTGCCCTGGCTCTTGTACAGCTGCACGAGGGAGCTGAGCAGCTCCTCCACAGCCACCAGTCCGTACACAACACACCCTGACACGCAGCAGCTGCTGGTCCGTGGACCATGGCAGTAATTTGCACACCCATATGTTGGCAGCTGAAGCAGTGCAGAGTCACACCTTGGCCTGTGGTGCAAGGGGCAGCTCAGCAGCTCTCCCAGAACACACACCCTCCCTGGCAGATGCTCCTGCAGATTCCTGGTGTCCAGCTGCTGCACCAGGGGCGAGTGCTCATTGTCATTTGTCCCTAATCCTGTGTGCATCTCAGGGCAGTTGTTTCAATAGCCAACCTCTGCTGGGAGGCAGCTTAGGGAGGAGAGGGAGAGAGAAAGAGAGGAGGGAGGGGGAAAGCGAGCAAAACAAAAAGTGAGCAATGTGAGTAGGAGCCCATAAACCAGAACAACACTGCCAGGCAGAGCAGCAGCTGAATTGGCTGTGACAGGCAGACCCTCTCTGCACCTAGGATTCAAACACAAGCTTATTTTCCTGGTTTCTTTGAGAGACAATGAGTCCTGACTACCTGTCACCATGTACCCAGGAGATGTCACCAGCGGAAAAGGGGCCCCAGGTGCTCCTGACCCACATGGCTGACACAGTTATGAAGGCTGAGGTCACAGGTTACATTTCTCAGAGGAGAGCAGTGAGGAGCTTAGAGGGAAAAGAAAAAAAAAAACAACTGAGCAACAGCAGAAACCAGAGATCTAAAACAATGCACCTGTCATGACTCCTGGAGTTCCCAGAGGATCCAGGACAGCTCTGCCTCCTGCACAGCTCCTGTTCTGCTCATCTGAGAGGCAGGGGAGCAGTTAAGCAATGTGTGCCTTCAGACAGACACCCTTCTTCCCCAAGTCCCAGCAGGTGCACAAGTGAAGACATTCATTGTCTTTGGTCAGCTTGCTGAGGGGCCATGAAGGACACATTCCCAGAGAGGTGAGGTCAGGCTGTGCCAGGTCTCCTGACAAGCAAGCCACACTCTCAGCAGCCCATCAGGGCAAGGGTATCAAAACCAGCTGCTCATGTTCACCCATAAGGGACCAACGGAGGATCTCTCGAAGAGTACCAATTTTGCCCTAGAGCACGGCTCCCGTTCCCAGGGCTGGCAGCTGGTGCCCAGCCCCAAAGTGAGGGGCCATCAGATGGCATTTCCTCCTGGGAAGGAGCAGAGCAGGTCACGCCACATCTCCTGGTGAGACGCCCAGCCACTCCTGAGCACTCTCAGGTGTCCACACAAAGTTTCCCCCTATGACTCAGCACCTCCCTCTGCCTCCTCCTCCGACCACCTGCACACCTTTCACTGCTGCAACAGGCCATGTAGTTGTTGCCAATTAAAAGCTGCTGTTCGCACCAGTTTTTTAATAAGAAAAAAGTAATTGAAATTTAATTTAGTCAATGACCAAACGACAGGGTGTGAAAATGAACCAGCATTGGCTCAGGTTCCATTAGGAATGAGCTTGTGGGAGGGGATGGGGAGCTGCCTGGGGTAGCTGAGCGGGATCTGTACAGGAGGTTTTGAATCAGGGTCTCTTGAATACCACATCTGCCAACCATTTTTCTTCCCTAGGCCACCCCCAGCATTACATGCAAAGCCTCCAGGCACCCTCCTTCTATCATCCCCATACTCCAGTAAAAACTTCCCATCCCATCCCCACAGCCTGCAAGCAGAGCCTCTTTCCTCCCTCTCCCCAGCTCTGCTGTGACTAGAGCCCTGTCAGAGCTGGCAGCCACAGGCCAATCAGCACAAACGGCTGGCTGGGAGAGAGGGAGAGAAGCAGAGGAGTCTTGGGGGCCCGAGAACAAGGCAGGACTCGTGAGTCATCCCCTGCATACCCACAGCCCCCGCCGGCTACCGCCGAGCGCCGGGAAGATGCTGAATATTCGATGAAGGGGTTTTTTTTAGATCTGCTGAAAATGGCAAGGGAAACTCCACTGACAATTTTTTAAAAAAATAAAAAAGGAAAGATCACAATCTCATCGCCACAGCCAGTCTTACACCTTCCCTGAGGATATGTTAGAACAGCCAGGGGTGTGAGAGGAAAGCAGCCCATGGCGATCTGTTTCTGGCAGGCAGAGGGAAGGCAGGATGAGGGAATGGCTGCCTGAGGGTGCAGTGTTGCCATCCCCATCAGGCTGGACGTGGGCAGGTGCACAAGCAGCCCGAGTTCGCAGGAGAAGGGGCAGAGCTCATGCTGAGGGAAAGCATCACCATCACCTGGCCCTGCCACCCCTGCTCGAGATCTCAGCATCTCTGCCCTGCTTGCCACTAGAAGACCTCCCTTGGGAAAGGCAAGGTTAAATATGATACTTTGCGATGCCAACCCATACAGCAAGGACAAGGGGTACAGGCTGTTTTCACACTGTGTCATACGAATCACTACAGAAGTGTGGGGTGACAAGGGACTGCATGGGGTCAGTTTGCTCTTCCTTAAATCAGTGAGGCAAAACCCACTTCTTGCTAATGTTAGCAAAGTAGGCATTTATTCATTTTCTTGGAAAGCTCCTTCACACCAGCTGACTCAAATCTTCCCAGTCAGTACAACCTCAGCCCAGTAAGAGAAGGAGCTTCTGTTGCACCTTGGTGTGCCTGTCAGAAGGAGATGTGGCACAAACGCTCCATTCTAAAGCGCCGCGCTTGGCTGGGGAGGTGGGGAGGAGGGTGGGAGTCAGGGATTGCAGGCAGGGATGTGGAGAAGAGGTTCTGGGCTGAAGGCCCTCAGCTCATCATCAGAAGAAACAGAGTGCCACCAGAACGGTGCCAGGGGAAGTACTCAGCACAGCTAAGGGAGGGGAAGATACTTCTGTGTATGAAGGAGCAGGATGCAGAGATTTACAGAAATTATAGAAATTTTCTCCCATTTTCCTCTGCCCTGTCATTTTCTCTTCTCCACTTTTTCTTCTGGTCTCTGTCTCACCTTCTGTCTTTTCCTCTGTAATCACTTGTTGGCAAATCTTCTCCAAAATACAGTTATTTTGAATGTGTGCTCCTCTACACACCTTACAATATTTTCTCTCCCATTCTCAGTTATCCTCCTTGCTGGTGAAGCTGATCAGTGTAATGATGATAATATTGAACATGGTGAAATGGTTTCTTTCACACCAAAACCACTTATTCAATGATCTGCTTTCAGGTACTAGCCACTTTCATACCTTTCCTTGTCACTTCAGATGCAGAAACTCAAATACCAGCTTTTTTTATTCCCCTCTACCATCTTCTCCACTTGGAAGGGAAGGACATTCTCTATCATATATTTGTTATCTGCTCCTTGAGAAAGCCCAAGATGTAAAGTGGACTATTTTAGTCCTATCCCTCATTCCCAGTCAGATGCCACTCTTGGGAAAGTCAGTCTCCTCAAGTTAATGGCTTGCCTAGTGTGGAAATCGCAAGTGATACATTCCTTGCCCTCCTGACATGCAGACCTTTGCCCAGACCCCATCCCCATCACTTTTGTGCTCACCGCACAGACACAACTGCCCCAGTGCAGAAGCTGACGGTCCACAGTAGGGCCATGCTTTCTGCAGTAAAAGAAGCAGGCAGATTATTTCTGCTTGTGATTCATCCTGGAAGAGAGAACAGTGTGGGCTCCCCATTTCACTGTGCGTCACAGAGCCTGCCCCCAGTGGGAGCCCACAGAATGACTGGTGACAAAAGGCATCTCAGGAGGCCTCCAGTCCAAATCCCTGCTCAAAGCAGGGCTAAGTTCAAGGACACAGCAGGTAGCTCAGAACCTTGTTTGCTTGAGTTTCGAGTATCTCAAAGGAGGCAGACTCTAAAACACCTCTGGGTCACCATCTCACATTGGATTCACCCTCATGTTTATAGTTTTCCTTCATACAGAGCTGAAATTTTGCCAGCTGCAACTTGTCTTTGCTGCCTATTGCAGCAAGATGGTCACCCCTGTGAAGAGTCCAGCTCCATTTTCTCTACACACATCCCCCATTGCCTCATCAGCCAGATCCCCCTTAAATTGCTTTCCTGCAGGCTAAACAAAGCCAGCACTCTCAGCATCTCCTTAGATGTTATGTGCTACAACTCCTTAGCCATCTTCATGGCCCTCCACTGAACGCACCCCAGTTTGCCACTCTGTCTCATAGTGGAGAGGCAGTACCTGAGTCTGCCTCTCCTTGCTTGAGATCTCCCTAGGTTGAACTAAACCCTGCTCTGAATGGTTCCTCCTTATTTTACTGTTAAATGAATGATAACCAGCCTCAGGCTGTCCAAGTCCATTATGTTCAATAGAAAATGCAGTGTGGATCACCAGGTTCATAAGACTGTATCTAGATTTTACTATCAGCAAATCAGATTCCCAGTGCACAGGAAAAAATTCCCCTGACAAAATCAGGATGAGGTATCAGATAATTTTGTAAACCTCTTATCAGGGATGGGGAGCCAGAAAACAGACCTAGTCTTGTCTTTCCTGCCCAGCTGTCACTGCAGTTTGGGAATTAACTCACCATGCTTTATTTATCATCAAAATTTTCAGTCAACAGCCAAAAGAGAAAGGCACATTTTTCCTCTGTAAAATGTACTCAGCCTTGTCTCAGTCTCTCTCAGCATCCACTTCCACCCAGCATCCTTAACCCCTTCACTTGATTCTTAAACAGGAGGGAGACAAGCTTCAGGAGTTCCATCTGTGCTTGGTGAAGGGAGGAGGAAGCCACGGATTCACACCATCTTGACATAAAAACAAACAGAGAAAGGAGCAGGGCCCCAAGACAGTGGCGTGGAGAAGACTCTACTCATCCTGCACCAAGGATGACTGGTTTGGGGAACTCACTGCTGAAGGATGCTGTCAGTGCAGGCAGCTTGAGTGGGCGTTTAACTGGAGGTGAGTGGGTGTAGAGGCAGAGATGGAATTTAAACCTTCCAGTAACTGTGGCAGCACCTAAGGGCTCCCAGGTGGGCATTTGTTAAACCATCAGAGATCTCTTCTTCCTTCTTTCCTGCGAGATACCTCAAAAGAAGCATCACATCGGGGGGTCAAATGGGAAGGATTCTCTTCCTTCTGACAGACCTGTGCAACAGCTCTTCCACTTTGGTGGAAGCTACCTGGTGACCCACGCACATTTGCCCTGTTAGAACAGCTCTGTGAAGAATTTCAGTGATGCCCCAAATTATCTAGGGGGACAGTGCCACCATTCCTGGGGAAGGGCACTGTATTTCAATTACATGGAGATATTTGAGAGTGATTTTGAGTGAGATGCACAGTCCCACCTATTCCAATTCCCCTCCCTCAAGCTCCTGTTGCCATGGCAATGGTACTGACAATTTCAACGCATAAACCCAAATTTGCATTTTAATGGAACATAATTAGAATGCTGAGATAAACGATTCTTCCTTGATAAAAGGTAACATAAACACCATATCTCACAAATATGCTGTACCAAAAATTATTGCACATACACACACAGAGCCTGTACATCACCGGGTTGTGGGAGCTGCTTTCAGTTCCTTCATGCCTAGCTGGGAAATTTTAAATCCATCACAAAACCCAACAGTTTCCAGAACAAAATGTTAGAGTTACCAGATGTTTGCTGCAAACTGACTGTCACCTCCTGGCTGCTGTCCTCCCAGGTCCTGTCAGGGTGAGCCCACATCTGCTGTCCCAACACTGGACCCTGAGATGCTCTCTGTATGCTGACAGCTCCTGGGGGCTCAGTAGCCCCTGGGATGATATCCCAGGGATGATGAAAAACCTCTTCCTCTCCAACTGTCCTAAGATTTATCTTCCTTTTGTTTTTAGTTACATCTGTAATGAGGTGTGCTCTCACTTGGTTTTCTGCAATATGCCCAACAGTTTATTCTCCAGGAAAGGAGCATATTGGTAGCACTTATCCCACACTGTCAGCCAAGAGGCCAAATAGCTACAAGAGGCCAGAAGGAGATTTTAAAAAAGAAATGTTGCCAAGACCTCTTTCTTTACTTCAGCAAAAGGCTGGGAAAGGGAATGGAGGAGGGGGAGAAGCTATTCTGCACCAAATATGAAATCAGAAAATTAATTTCGCCTGTCCTTGAAACAAACTAAATTCCAAGCAGGCAGCTGGCAGGAGTGAACACAAATAGAAGAAAAAAATTAAAAAAGGAAAAAACAGGAAAAAAGCAAACAACTGAATCAGAAAAACTGCAAACTGCCTGGAAACTTCACTTGGCTTTTCAATTGGGAAGTGAAGTGATGTGTACTTGGGTAGGGACAATCACACCTGGGAGAGTCCTAAAGTAGCAGCAGCCCAGAGCAGCTTCTCCTGACCTGGCTGAGTCCTGCTGAGCCACCCTGCCTTCAGGGGACTTCAGGCAGCTCTGTGAACAAGGAATGGCACAGGAGTCACCTCTGCCACAAGGCAGAGTCCATCTGCCTCATCTCACCTGCCTGGGCTGTGAGAGCAAAGCCACACGTCCTGCTGAGCAGCACTGACAGTGCACCACTGACGCTGAGTTGCTATCTGCCAGTGCATCACGTAAATGACACAGAAGTTGCTCCTCAGAACTCTGTGGCCTGGATCTGTCCATTTCCTCCTGCAGAGAGCTTTCCAAGGGGTCTGCTTCAAGTCCTGTACCTTCTATGAGCACATGTCCCCTCTATTAGATCTGTATGATTAGGGCCCAGAGGGTTCAAGCAGCTCACTCTCCTCCTCCATCATCCCACACAGTATTCAGCCTGGTGGAATCCTCATTCCTCCTCCTAAAAAGTCTTTTAGTCCTACTCCTCTGGGCTGCACAAAAAAGAGCATGCCTGCCTCTCACCACTTCCACAACCCCAGCTAGCAACTCCATTTAATCTTTCTGCCCTCCTTCATTCACCAGAATCAAATATTAATTGGGCTGCACTGTGACAAAGTGACTGTTAATGTGCCTTGGCACGGGAACAAGTGGAGCTGGATTCAGCCTCCAGTGCAGCACGCAGCTAAAAGAGCAGGGCAAGGTGAGCCCAGTGGAGAAGCCTCTGGGGCTCCCCACCAATCTGGCCAGCCACAAAGGCTGCAGGTGCTGGTGGTTTGGATCCAGGTGCTTTCCCATGCTCTCTAGCACTGACAGCTGTGTAATGCACACAAACACACACAGTCACAGCCACCCAAACTGCACACAGTGATCTGGCTGTACAGCACCAGCATGGCACGCTGTGCCTGCCATGGCACTGTCTCCCTTTGTGCAAGTACACCCAGGGAGACACTCACGTGGATGCTGACATGTATATGGGTGTGCTCTCATCCCAGAATAAATCATGGTGTTCCCAGTGAGACAGGGAGAGGCTGTACAGCTACACACAACCAGACCAAAACACTTCCCCAGAGCTGATGGCTTTCCACATAACCCTTGCTCAAACTGCAGTTGATTAACTTAAAAATAAAACAAACTATCTCTCCTAAACGCCATCTGTGCCACTGATACAGTGGTTCATGGGACATTTATTAGTTCACTACTCTCCCTTAGGACACAGTTCACAGGTTCTGCTCAGTAGGGACTTCTCAAAGGCTACAGACATGATCCTAGGGTCCAGTTTACCAAGTTTAAGGAACAAAAAGCAGAGTAATGAATACAAGAAAGGAAAGGGATGGTCTTTTGATTTAGAGGAATTCAAGTGCTGGGAGTCAAGATCAAGAGATAAAAAGCCCGCCTTGCACTCATGCCCCACATCTTCAGCAACAGGGGCCCATGGCTGCAGCCACTTCCTCAGCAAGAGGAAAGAGCAGCCCCTGGCGAGCCTCCCTGCCCCACTCACCCCCACATCTCTGGGGGCTGCCACGGTGCCTCCCGGGGTCCCTCCACAGCAGCCCTGCCCGACAGATCTGCGTGCGGCCCCCATGGCCCCTCAGAGTACACGGCTGTGCTGGGGCCAGGGCCACACAGGGCTGCTGGCAGATGGGACAGCAAACAGCAATCCAGGGCTGAGCACTAACTAGCAAGAGACTTGCTGCCCAGCCGGTATTGGTGACCCGCAGGAGATGAGCACGACTCAGACCAAAGTCACCCTAATGACTGTCACACGGGATGTGTGCTCCATGGCAGTGGTATGGATTTGCACCCCAAAGCCCCTGTGTAACTTGCTGGTTCTGTTCCCAAAACTTGTCAGGGATGGGTAAAACCTACAGCAACTCCACGTTTGTCCTGAAAAATCTCTTCCGTGCCCTCCCCCTGCTTCTGGCCGGGCCTTCCTAAAACTCATCACTCAACTCAGCCCCGTCGCTCCCGGCAGCAGAAGAAACTCAGCCTCACAGTGACATCTAGTGAGGAGAGCCCTGGTGGCACCATGCACCCGGGCAAGCAACGGCAGCAGCCTCGTCTCCCGCTGGCTTTTGTCCCCCGGGCTTCAGGGGACAGAGGCAGAGCTGGAGATGTGGCCCTGGCAAAGGCAGCCGGGCCCGCGGGGGTCCCATGTCACAGCCTAAGGGTGTCCACACCCAGCACCTCCAGGGCTGCCCCTGCGCCCCGAGCGAGTGGGAGCGCCCCAAGTACCTGCTTTAGTGCTTGAGCTTAAAGCCTTAGTGCTTTCTACACTCTGCAGAGAGGAGACGTGGCTGAAAAAGAGAGAAGGGAGGAGAGGAGAGACCCAAACATATCATTTAGAGAGACTCAGCTGCTGGGAGTCAAGAATAAATAGTAAAAAGGTTGAACGGTCACCCTCCCACAGCCTCAGAAACTGCAGATCCTCTTTGGAGAAGCAAAAGCACTAAAAAGAGACAGCAGTCAAGGAAGCAGGGAATAAGACAGGGAAAGACAAAATACAGCTATTACACAGAAAGAGAGCAAAGAAAGGGAAGTGGGAAAATGGAGAGAGAAAAAAATTACAAAAGCAGAGTGCAGAGAGAGAGACCTGGCACTACATTGATGAATGCAGCCTGCCAGCCTCTGGACAGAATATCTTCCCTTGATCTGAGAAGCCTCACAAGTTATTCCATGCAGTTCTGAGAAATTCTGAAAAAATCCCAGAAATTAGGAAACCACAGTGTGTGCTGTGGCTATAAACATCCAGCCCTTTAAATCTGAAGGGGGCGGGGAGAAGCGGGGGAGATGTTTCACCTTTAGCAGGTGAAGCAGGGACACGCGTGACAGAGCTGCAGCCACGGGGAGATCGGGCTGTGCCAGCAGAGCACAGAGCAGGCAGGAGCTGCAGCAGCAGGCAGTGCTGCCCCAGCTCCCCTGGCTCTGCTCTGCCCCAAGCAGCACAGACATCCTCTAACGAGGCCTGCCTAAGGCAGCAAAACCTGTGATGGCCCCAGCCCACCTCCTGTCTGTCTCCAAACCCTAAATAATTGATGACAAGCATAACTAGCTAAACTTTGCTGCATTCTGAGCCAGCTCTGGGGCTTGTAAACATTTTAAGGAGCGGAGAGGCTGGGAACAAAACACAGAGCCTTCCACCGCATTGTCACTGCTTTGAAAGCAGCCATGTTCAGCAGCCACTGACATGCCCAATTTCACATCTACACAGCATGAGGACACATAAGCTCTCAGCTCTAATGCAAGTCTTCTCTGTGTATTTCCAAGGTCTTTATATGAGAAATCATTAATTCCACTGTAATCATGATGAAATACATCCTTCCTGGAAGAAACAAGATGTTATTTCATCAAAGTCCACATTATTTCCAGAACAGAGAACCACTACTGCCTTTTTACAAATCCTCTAGTTAAAGAATATTATACACTGAAACTTGCCCCAAAATCCTCATTTCAGTTTCTGTCCATTTTCTCTGTATTCAGTGGGGAACTTTCTTGGGGTGAATTTTTCAGATTCTGGCATGGAAGACCTATATTTCTGACTAAAAAAACAAAAGAAAGTCACAAAGCAGAAAACAAACAAGGTAAGGAAGGAATGAAGAGTAAATGGAAAGCCAAAAGTTAAACAAAAGAAGCAGGTGTCAACCAAGGAGGTCAGTCTGCAATTTAAAAAGGAAAGATCAATTCTAGAAGCACAAAAAGGAAAAAGAGATAGGCTGAAGTCCAGAGGCAAGAAAGCAAAAAAACTAAAGTCAGCAGGTAACAGCCCAGTGACTTAAAGCTGATTTAAAAGGAAAACAAAAGGCTTGGTATGCCTCAGCCTATGTCACAGTTGAGAAAGCCACAATACAGACAGTATCACCATATAATTTCAGAAAGCTTCAACCCATTTGTCCATACAGAGTGACACCATACCACCCCAGAAGGCTTCAGGCACCTGCCCCTACAGAGTAACATGAGCTCACTCCACACGAGCCTGCCAGCATCTGTACTTTTTTTTTTTTTTTTTGGCCCAACCTTTTATACCCCTCATGTCCATGCATTGCACCTGTGTGCCCTCTGCTCCCTCTGGTGGTTGGTCAGTGCCCCTGGGCACTCCATAGCTCATTGCTGTCAATGCTGCTCACCTGCTGCTCACAGCTGTACCCTTTGGGGATGAGGCTCAGCCACAGCCCCACTCCAGTCACCACAGACTGTACCTACACTGGTAAACTTGGAGGCTCAGATGCTGATGGAAGTCTTATCAAACTCACACTAACTGTAAGTTCCAAATAACAAGGGAAGATACCCTGGAAGAGTCTGCAAAGACTTCCATGAAACAGCTCTGATTCAGCAGTGCCAGAGACACAAAACCACAAAAATTAACAAGTCAGATCTCCAAAAAGCTAGAGGGGCCTAAATCTCTCAAGTTTTCAGTAGTTCCCAATGTGTACATGTGGCAGTAAGTGTTGTCCGCAATTTACTCACCTTCCTACAATGCTTTTCATTCAGCCTGAAAATCTACAAAGCAAACTTGTACTCTCTCCAAGCCCTGCTTTTGCCCCTTCCTGTGTCTGCCATCTGTTACACCTGTTCTCCAGCATTTAGCAGTTCCACAGCTCCTGTACATTTTGCTCACTCAGGCCCATCCCTGCTCCTAAGGATCTTTACATCTTCTCCCAGGTTCTTAGGGAAAGAGAAAAGCAACTACTGCAGGATAGGTTTAGGTCTTTCAAACTGAGGGTAACAGGGGCAGTGAGGTCTGCCCTTTTCTCCCAGAGCCAATGCTGCAGGAATGAAGGAGGGTAGGAGGAAGATCCAGAAACCATGTCTGTGGCCCACAGAAGGAGCATGGCAAAGTCAATCACTCTGAGCCCTAGGATCCTTCTACTCCTTCATCCTTTTGACATTTAGGACAGCAGTGGGAAACAGAGAGAAATCATTCCCCTCCAGCTGCAGGACTGTTTTGCCTCCTCCACTCTAGGAGGTGTGCAAGACCAGCAGATGCTCTTCTGAAGAGAATTTTCCCTTTAGAAAAAAGTAGAAAGTACGAGGGCACTGGACTTTCAGGCATTTTTGTGAGTCTGGATTCTAAAACCCATTTTTTCTGACCACAAAAACCTTGTGACACCAACTCTGTATTTTATGTAAATTATTACTAGCAAAGTGCTTTCTTCTGGTATTCTAAGCCCTGAAGAAGGGCTTGTTTGTTTTGGGGGGTTTTTTCCCAAACACAACATTTTATGTACTTAAAAATATTTCTCCATCTACAAAGTGGGTTCTTTGAGCTACTGATGCTTATTCTCTTTCCATTTGGAGCAAAAGAAAACAACAGATAGAGGACAAGGATGTCAAGAGTTGCTTAATCCTTGTGCTTCCTTATCTCTTCTGTATAGGATGTCTCTTTCAGGGGCAGAGTTCATTTCTTGCTACAGCATCTTGTAGAGTGGGAAACTGATTTAATTTTAACCTGCTCCAGCATTATCCACAGACCTGTGCACAGCAGAGCCAGATTCTTGGTGAACTGGAACAGGTCACTGAAAAGTGAATGAAGAGGTAGATACCTGCACTGGATTAAAAAAAAAACCCAAACCAAACAACAGAAAAAAAGACTTTCTGTCAATCTGAAATAACTAGGTATTATCCATGCAAGTGTATGAATCAAAGCGTTGCCCAGCCCTTGTTCAAATTCAGTAGGCTGGAAAGTTAAATTGCTTTTCAAAGGCATGTCACACTGTTAAAGGACAAAGGTTCCTGTGCACTTGAGGTACAGTGATCCATGGCTCTTTGTACAAACAGTGACCACGGCACAAATTGCTTCAAGTTGGCAAACACAGCTAAATATTAACAACAGCAGCATTGGGTATTGCTGTTCAAGAGAAAATACAGAGTATGGGAAGTGGTAAAACTGGACAGCTGCTTAAATCAAAGCACATTCCACAATCCACATATGATGAAACATGCTGAGGTGAAAATCTGCTATAAATCAGCTTGAAAATCAGTCTGATTCATTTGGAAGAGACAATACAGATATATGTGTCAGTGTGGACTGTACCAAGTGTTCAGACATCAGGATCCCATTTCCCAAAATCATAAAACTGTGGTTTTTTAAAAAGCCTTAAACTAAATAAATGCTTGTGTTTGTTACATTTTACTTCTAATGCTGCCCTTAGCTTCTGTCTTCTCACATCCTTCACAACATTCCTTCAGACTGAGACTCCTACATAACCCCCTGAACCCAGAAGCTGGAACATAAAGTAAGAGTAAACAGACAGCTATTATGAGACAGCAGTATCATTAGACATGAATATCAGGTACATCTTTGTTAGCATATAACACACTATAATAAGCTGGAACAAGCTAAATCAGATGTCTTCCAAATCCCAGAATAATAGGGAACAAATAGTTGTTCCAAGATGAACCAGGAGCTTTATCCACATATTCAAGCAGGAAAAATTACCGGTTTTCAATGCTTTAAGAAAGCAAGCAGAAAGTGAACTGATAATATTCACATATGGAAGTTACTTCAAACTCCAACTGATCTGTAGGCTGGGTTATTTAGTACTTGAAAAGCCAGCTACCCACTGAGGCATGAGATTTAAAGAAAGCTATAAAACATGAACATTAGTGCGAGGACGCTTTCTTAAGACATCTTAAATCTCAGAAAGAAAGGCATGCTCAATCTGAAATGCAGCACCTGTGGCTTTTGCCATCTAAATTCAGATTATTCAGGCTCTAAGATAGTGATTTATTTGGATGTTATACATTTAAATGAAGAACATTTGGCATTCATTCTGTCCCCAAAGTGCTTCAAAGAGCTAACCGAACTGATTTTTGAGGGATTGCAAAGCAATGAAATTTTAATTTTATTCATCTTGGATGAAATTTTAATTTGAATAGAGGCCCTAAAACAGTATAATGAAATACTGGGGGGTTTTTTTGTACTGACATAAACAAAGTCTCATAACATTAAGTTTTTAATAGTACATACTAGTCTGGAAAAAGCTATTTGTAGGGTCTGCTCAGTTGCTTTCAACAGTGACTGAGTAAAAGAAAGGCTTAGTTAAATGTATATATCATGATGACACAAGGAGCATATCACCACTGAGAGATTGATAAAGCCATGGAAGCTCCTGTAAAGAGAAATATAGCATTTCATATGCTGTGTTCAGCACAAAGCAGATTTATCAGAAACAGGCAGTTGACTTAATCTAATGTCAGCAGAGGATATTTTACAGTTTACAACATGGAGAAGACATTATGTGATCCAAATGCCTACATTCCACAGCTATAGTAGAAGTAGCATATACTACACAGGCAAAACCCAGTTCATATTAAGAGATGATTATACATTCCTAATATAAGCCAACAAATTTATCCTGTTTAGCAGTGCAGGGAACAGACATGAGCATAATTCTCTATGAAGGTCAAAGAGCAAAGGAAGACTGCACCTCTGTCTGCACGAGCATGGCAGGTGTTGGCTGTACCAGGGCCACCCAGCAGGAGCAGGACAGATGCTGAAATCACCATGTCTGGTAAGACCAAGCACAGCTGCCTCCAGAACACAGTCAGGAGAAACAGCGACAATCATGCCCTGAGAAAAGCTGCCAGATCCTGTTAAAAGGAGATGAAGAAATGTAATGTATTAGTAATAGGTACGTGATTTCACCAAGTGGTAAAAACCCCACAGCCTCTGTTAGACCATGATCTTTGGCAACAGATCCAAGCCTGGGGAATATGTCAAACCACAAAGTGTGTATCCATTTAACCTCTTGGTGAACTAACCAGTTTCAAGAGCCTGATCAGACTCTGAGGCAGGAGGCTGTGAATACAGTAAAAGAAAGTGCTTTGCCTTCCCTCCTCAGCAAAGTGACCCCTGTGTGCTCATTAAATGTTACTCTGCAGGTAATTGCTGACTAAAATCACAGCAAGTCTGCGCCCAGCCTTGCTGGTCAAGGAGGAGTTGCCTGCATTATGGGTCCTTGCTACTGAAGGTATTTAATGAGAAGGGACTCAGATTTTCTGAGACACCTACATAACTGAGAATGTTATTAATTGGCACAACAGAAATGGAAATGAGATGGTAATGGTTTACTTTTGAGGTAGAAAAGGGGATATGTGTTCCATGAACAGGATAACACATCAGTGCAGCTTCTATCACACTAATTTGTAAACATGTTTTGCAGTGTTGGCAAAAAAGACACTTTTCCATCAGATGCCTGCATAAGGCATTTGTGAGGTTGCACCATTCTGACACAAAGCATGTATAACAATATATTAGGTGTTCCTAATAAATTATACAAATGTGGTGTTTAATCAGTAGAATAAGCTGTCTTGAACATACTGTGTGATATGAAAACATGAACAGCTTACACAGAACATGTAAATTGTATTTTAGGGGCTAAAAAAGAGTGTTTGACTGATGAAGTATTTTGAAAATACCTTCCCCATGGCATTGGCAGCTATCATTTATCTCACTCTGACCAAGATGAAGATAATGTACATATACAAGCAGTAACAACTTTTCTGCTGACTATAATATTCTTTATTGCTTTTTTCAATTTCAGCAATAGGCTATTAACTCATGGCTTGTTCAGCTTGTTCACAAA
The DNA here is from genome assembly GCF_027579445.1 of Ammospiza nelsoni. Classification (NCBI taxonomy): domain Eukaryota; kingdom Metazoa; phylum Chordata; class Aves; order Passeriformes; family Passerellidae; genus Ammospiza; species Ammospiza nelsoni. Next base: position 50,001,426 of record NC_080637.1, read on the forward strand.
GCTACAATAACCTCTTTGTAACTTTGTGAGCTTTCACACAACTGGAAGGACAAATCTGGCAGGGAATAAGAGCTGAACAGGTTCAATTTTTCACTAGCTACTAACAGAAGACAAGAAAATGAAGAAGTGTTCTGTGTTACATATCCAGTGACTGTTCCTCCAAATCAATTTTTAAAAGTATAGCTCATTGAAGGGAAAACTAGGAGTGAGAAGTGACATGCTGACAAGCAGTAAATGGTTAATGTTCCCCAGCTCTGAAGCCAGGACAGGCACCACACAAGTCCTGTCCAGAAAAATGAATTAGCAGCACTAGCGGAAGCTGACACGGGATGCTGATATCCATCCAGGGAGGGATTCAGGAGAGAAGGAACAATAAAAGACAGGCATTGAGGTGACATCTGCAGGGGCTGGAGAACAATTTCCAGAGAATGACTGTCTTTTAATACACAGAGGTTGAACTGTTATTGGTCCCTGTTACAGATCATTACTATGAGAAACAATAAGAGCCATTTGTATTCCCTTCTCCCTGCAGGACATGTCTGAGGGAGAATAAACTGCTTTCCTCCTCCAGTGTCAGCGTGTTACTGGCAGCACTGGCTATAATTGAATAATCTTTATTCAAATGATAGCTAAATTTAGCAGATATTAGCATGAAGTCTCTAGAGGGGTGAAAACTGGAGAAGAAAGCTTTAAACAAATAGACTAAAGTAACCCTGAATAATATATGCAATTTATGGCAGAGTCAACCTCTCGGCCTGATGAGTCTAGCACAGTTAAATCTGGATTTTGGGGCCTTGCTGAGACAAAACATGACACCATCCCCCTTCCTCCTGGCCTGTGATGACCCCTGAGATAGCAGGACCCCTTGTGTTGTCCACAAAATCAGATTCATTACCTGGTGTGCAACCAGCCAATAATTACACACTTAGGAGAGACTTGATTATGTATTTCAGAGTTGTGTGAGCCCAAGTGCTCGGTGACATTCCCCAAATCAAGCACACCCACCAGACTTTCCACACCATCATTTATATGCAGAACTTCAGGGTTTGTAACTTTCCAATTACAGCCCCTGCGTTGTGATGAGTTAGCAGGAGTAATTATATAACCCAAATTAATTTCTGTGCAGGCTCAGGGGAAGGGCCTTCACCTGGCATGGGGTCTGTTTGACCTTTCAGCATGATGTTTAGTATTATAGAGGACATAGCTTGACCTTGAGTATTTTGCCAAGTCAGCAATATATATATAGGCATACATCAACATCTTGATTTACTACATCCTTAAAAGTTGTTAGTTCCAGGATATCCTTGAGTATGGGATACTAACTGCTATCAGATCTACTGATACAGAACATCCTGACTTACTATATCCTTAAAGTTTGTTAGTTCCTGGATGTCCTTGACTAAGGGATGCTGCCAGCTGCCTGTTACACCGGTTAAGTCTTTTTTCTTGCTGATTAGCATTGAAAGTATTCAAAGATCTTGCATCAACGAACTTCCTGACTTAAGATGATCTGGATGTTCACATAACTTAGCCCCAGTCCCTGCCAAGTCAGGGTCACCTAGAGCAGATGACACAGGAACATATCCAGATGACTTTGAATGTCTCCAGAGACAGTGTCTCCATGGCCTCCCCGTGCAGCCTCTCCAGTGCTCTGCTGCCCTAACCGCAGAGAAGTTCTGCCTTGTTTGGAGGTGAAAATTCCTATGTTTTAGCTTGTGAAAAACGCCAATCACTTGTTTTTAAAATTTTAAAAGTTTAATAGTAATAAAATGGTTATAAAAATAGTAATATGAGTAATAATAATTTGGACAAATTGGATTAGAACAATATGAGACAATAGAGACAAAGACTTACGGATGTCTGGGTACCTTTTTCTGGGCAGCACGAGCCCGGAAAAGGACACCTGTTAACAAAGGAATAACCCTTAAAAACAATAACTTGTTTCATATTCATACACCTCATACATGATGCATAAATTCCATTTAATACAGGATTCTGTCTGGTCATCGTCAACTTCTTCCTCTTAATCCTAACAGTGCCTTCGAGGTGGGAAGAAGTTTGTTTCTTCTGATAAGAGGGCAATAAATTCTCTTTCTCTGAAAGATTTAGGCGTCCTGTGGCTGCTATCTGGCGTGAGTGCCTCATTCCTTTCTTAACAAAATATCCCGCTTACATAGTTCTTATTTTAACTACAAAATTACCTTTTAACCACAAGACTACATTTATCGTATTAGTAAAATGTTAATACAGCACTACTAATCAATACATCAAAACACATATGGTAAATATCTGCGCAGAGCCATATAATATGCACTTTCCACAAGCCGATGCCCGGCAGTGTCCCGCGCCCGGGCGGCACCGGCAGGCTCCCGTCCGTCCCCTCGCTGGCCGCCCCGGCAGGATCCCACCCGTCCCCTCGCTGCCGGCCCCGGCAGGATCCCAGCAAGATCCCGTCTGTCCCCTCGCTGCCGGCGCCGGCAGGATCCCGTCCGTCGCCTCGCTGCCGGCCCGGTCCCGCCCAGCCGGTGCTGCCGCCCCTCAGGGCGGGGTGCGCGTGCCCGCCCTCCGGGCCGCGCGGGGCGCTGTGGGCCGAGCGGGAGCGCGCGCGCGCGGCCATGTCGGCCTCGCTGCTGCGGCGCGGCCTGGAGCTGCTGGAGCCGCCGGGTGAGCCCGCGGGCCGGGGCGGGCCGGGGCTGGCCGGGAGGGAGGGCGGGCGGAGGGGGCTCCCCGGTACGGCTGCAGTGACTCCGTCCCTCTTCCCGTTGCAGGCCGGGCGAAGGCGCCGCCGGGACTCCAACGAGGCCGGGCCGGCCCCAGGACGGCGGGCGCGGCGAGGCGGAGGAAGAGGGCTCCGGAGCCCGGCAGGAACAAGGCCACGGTCAAGGGCAGAGTCGTGAAGTCGGCGATAGGTGAGCACCGATCCCTCCTCAGCCCTCGCACCGGGCACCTTTGCGGTGTCCCGTAGCCACGCTGCTGGTTGCTGTATCCATCCCATGCCGTCCCATTCTCCTGCGTGCCCTCTTGGTGTCGCCCTTTTTTGTGTCGCTCACTTATAAAACAGCCTGGTTTGTGGGCGCACCCCTATCCCTGAGCTGTAGCGGTGTCTTTCTCCTCTTTCTCCCGGACTTTGCTGATCCTCCTCTGTCTCTCCTTGTGAGCTGCCTGGATGAGCAGCTGATGCATTTTGTCACTTTCTACTTTGCTCCAGAGGAGTACCATAAGAAGAAGCCTGTGAATCACTTGAGAGAAAACCTGCAGTACATGTTAAAGGGACGACTTGTTGCAGACAAAGCTGTCACAGAACAAGTAAGACTGTAATTTTGTGGGGGGATGAGGTGGGGTCTGTTTCCACAGAGGAACACAGGTGAATGCAATCATCCCCAGATCTTCCAGATTTATACCTTACACAACAAGAGAGTCAGGTTAAGTTTCTGTCTACAGATGGCCTTGAGGAATTTCTGTGTGCACTGGCAAAATAACTTAGTAAGATTTAAACTGATGTTGAAATGTTGCCCCCTATGATGTTCTCTGACACTAGTGAAAATCATAGAATGGTTTGGGTGGCAAGGGGCCTTAGAAGATCGTCCAGTTTATCATTCACCCTGCCACGGGCAGGAATGCCACCTACTACATCAGGTTCCTCAAAATATCCTGACAGTTGTTGGCTTTTCTTAATTACCAAAAATATTTCATAGTTTCAGCTGGCAGAGGTGCCCTGTTTAGACCTTCTCATTACTGTTGATTGAACTGGCCTTCTCCGTAGCTGGAGGCTGATTAATGAGGAAGCAGATGTGCTGCTGGCTCATCTAATAGGAATTACTCAGCTTCCTAAATGGTGTTTCTCATAACTTGAGAATTTCTTGAATGGTCTTCCCCAAAAGTGTCATGCCAGGATTTGAAGAGAATAATAGATGACAGTGCTAGAATCTTGGGCTGTTTTTGGGAGATACAGACTGTTAACTTACATAAACAATGAAAGTGGTTTAGGCCACTGTTTCTCAGGTTGGAGATTGTTACAGGAGGTGTCAGTGTATTAGAAAATGCTGAGGGAATTCCACCTACTTGTTGGTTTTTTGGTTTGTGTCCTGGGGAGAGGGGATAGAAAAGAAGGTAATAGTTTCAGAAAGTTCTGAATTGAAGTCCATGTTCTTATCTCTGTGACAATTACTAGAAAATAGTTTTCATATTTGACTCCAAATAACAAGTTGGTATCTGCTGTTGTCCCAGTGACCTGCTTTGGTTAACATCAGTGGTTTGCCTCTCACTTTTCTTTGAAGGCAGTCTGGAAAATAGCAGAGTTCTTGTAGAACAGCAGGGGTGCTGCAGGTGAGCTTGAAAATCCCTGTTTTGTGGTTTGGTGTGGATAACAATGGCTGTTGTTTTTTCCATTTCTGTATTGTCTGAAGGTTCTTGCTCAGAACAGAGGCAGGAAGTCCAAAGATCAGCCTCCAGAGAAGACAGAAAAGAAGAAGCCCGAAGGCACTGTGTTTACTGAGGAAGATTTCCGTAAATTTGAGAGGGAATACTTTGGGATCCCATAAACATCGTGACAGGGATTCTTGCAGTCTTTCTGCAGCTTCTCCAGTCTGGCTCTCAGGCCTGGGCGTTTCCTTGGCGTGTTTGAGATGGCACACGGGGATGTGCCTCTGTGTGGGACTTGCAGAGCAGCTCTGCCTGGATGCAGAGCTTGTTGCTGGCCTGCTAAAGCCACAGAGGTGCTCTTGACTCTGAGGTGTGTTCTCCTTGTAATTATCTTCCTGCAGCCACCACATCTTGCATTCTTGATGTAGAAGGGTGGACCAAGCCAAATAAAAATCTTTTTCCCCTTCCTCAGGTTATAAGGCTCCTGCTACCTGTGTTATTTGGCAGGGAGTGTTGAAAGTACTGTATCTGAATGGAGAAATGTTTTCAACTAGCATTAAGAAAAGGAAGATGTTTTGAAAGACTGTCAAACTTGAGTAACCCTGCAGTTTGGGTTCTGATTACAGCCCTTGTCAGGTCTGTCAGTCATTGCAAAAACTTTTTATATGTTGTTTGATTAAATAATTGTTGCAGACACTGTCTCTCTTTGCCTTTGTAGTAGTGATTATTATGACAGGTGATGAAGATGAGCCATGTCATTGCTGTGATCCAGGCATTCCTTTCTTTAGGATGACTCAGTTGTAGGAATGGCCTCTCCAATTCATGTTAACGCATGCATTAAATCATCTCTCTGACATGCTTAGGCCTTCAGAGAGTGCAGTTGGAATGGAGATGACTCCTCCATTTTGGCTACTCACAATCTTCCCTTTCTCCAAGGAGGAGCTCTCACGTGGAGTAAGTGTCCTTTCAGTGTTTCTAGCTGAGTGTCCCACCAAGATGTAGCCATGCCATCAGGGCACCACTGCTGAGTGTTGCCAGGGTCTGTAGCCAGGGGGGCTTGTGACCCAGATGTTAGTCTTGGCATCAGATTAAAATCTGAGCATGACCTGTTTTGCTGGGTTGAAGGGAAGTTGTTTTCTCTCGGACTCCCACCAAGTTCCCAGCTGTAACAGACAGAAGGCCCTGCAGGTGGGAGTGTTGTTCCAGAAACTTCCTTAACAAACCACTCTAAATGTGCTTCTTGGGTGGCTCTGCCACTACCTTATCCTGCCCCTTACCTAAAAAGATGGAAAATGCATTCCCTATTTTTCCTTTGGAGAAAGAAAAAAAAACAAAACAGGTAAGGAGAAGGACTAGTGCCAAGCTTTGGTTAAGCTGAGGAGCTGATTACAAGGGGCCTGTCTGACCTGAGCAGCAGCCACTTGATGTCAGCACAGGCAGGAATTCACTTATCCTTTCCCTGCCCTCTGATTATAGTTCCTGGTGCTGTCATTTTAACTCTGTGCCTCCTCTGTTGAGGTCTTTTCCTGTTGTGTGCATAGGAGGAAAGGTCACTTGGATATATGAGTTCCAGACAGGGGAAATAAATAGTGAATGTACTGAAGTGTGTGTACTGGAAACTGGGTAATAGCATGTGGGAGAGGATTTCTTGTAATAGGATCAGATTCAACAATCTGCAGCCAGAAGTGGTAAGTTTAGAACAGTTCAAAGAACAGTTCCCTTTTTTAGTTTGTTCTTACTTCCAAAAATTAAGAAATATGGGAAAAAAGCTTCTTAAAAGAATGGAAGCACTATTGTTTGAAAAAATATGTATTCAGCACGTCTCCCTAAAACTTCTGCACTGTGTGCCTGCTGCAGTGCATGTGAGCTGGCCTAACAAGCAGCTCTGTGTGGAGCTGTCATGAGGATAATTTACTGTGTGAAAAAGCTGGCTGTGCCACAACTTGACTGAAGGAGGTAGATTTCTGGGCTGTTATTTTGTTTTAAGCTTTCATCTTCAGTCTTTGGCATTTCCTATGACCCTACAGAAGTCCTTCATGTCCTCTCCTGCTCCTCCTCTACCCATTCCTCCTACGCACCCTTGTTTCTGTGGTTGTTCAGCTCCTGGGCCCTTCTCCTGCAGGCTGAGGGAAGCAAAGCCTTCCTTCCTTGCCCCAGAAAAGGGCAGGAGGGTAATGTGGTTCACTCTCTTTGTGCAAAACCCAGCCTGTTTGTTTGCAAATGTAAGCAACAGGAAAGCTCTTCTTTCAAAGCTAATGAGGAACTTTAAAGTGGGGCCCAGAGCAGTTTTCCATGGGGATAATAACACCCAGATCAGTGGAGTTTCAGAATTGGGTGGCAGCTCTTATTACTGGCTGGAAAGACCATTAAGGCCAACACAAGTAATCGACATACTTCTGGAGGCATTAGGTTGTCAAGGAGAGTAAAGGTACCCGACAGTCTGAATTTTGCCATTTGAAACTAAACTTGATTGTAGAGTCAACAGTATCCTTAAATAAATTAAGCTTTATTTTGTGGGAGGAAGAAAAAGAAGCAGAAGTGAATGGTGGCTGATAGAGATACCATCTGCAAGGTCAAACATCTGATATGTTGCAGCCTTGACTTTCCCCCTCTCTGGCAGGGTATGAGCTCCTAGGAAAGAAGAGCACTGCCACCTGAACACTGGGTAGGTAAGGACAGGTGGGTGCCCTGTGAGGGGAATGTCCTCAAAGGAGAGGGAAGAACGGGTACCAGCCTCTTCACGTTAAGCTGAATCCAGGCACCTTCTCACACTCCCAGCTGTCTGTCTAGCCATGCCCAGAGGATGCCAGCTGAGCTGGGACCCCAGGAGGTGGCTACCTTGGAGCAATCCCTGTAAGTGTTAGAGGCCAGGCAGAATTGCCAGAATTCAAGCAACCTGCTCTAGAGGAAGGTGCCCTGGCAGGGGTGTGGAATGGGGTGATCTCTAAGGTCCCTTTCAACCCAAGCCATTCTATGATTCTGTAATCTTTGCTCTTTGTAGCCACATTTCTCTGCCCGATGGAAGAGACAAGAAGGGGTTAGGGAAGCAGCAGCTGCCGTGGCTGCTTTTCCCAGCTGGCCTCCAACCTGTTTCCCACGCTGGAAGCTGAGGGCTGCAGGCCACAGCAACCTTTGGACCTGCTGGACAGCATTTCTGTCCCACGCGTCTGCGAGCGGCAGCGCGGGGACGTGTCCCACTGCTGCCGGGCCAACGCCGCGTGCTCGCTGAGCTCATCGGGCTGCTGGCTCCCTTCCCAGCTCTGCGACACCAGCTGAGCATCCTGCAGCACAAAATAGAGGCAGCTGAGCTAGGGAGTGCTGAGGGTGCCATCTTACAGGGCATCTCCACCCACACGCAGCAGGGAGTCAGAATGGGCAGCAGTAGCACCAGCTTTGCCATGAATGCCAATAAAAGCTCTGGAGTGTTATTAGTGTGGTAGAACCTTTCCAGGGAAACCGTTTAGAATAGTTCCCAGATGCTCAGCCTTGACCTAGCTTAGTGTAAATAAGATTCATCAAGCCTCTTAATGGCCTATTGCTCCCTTGTTATGTGAACGGAAAGCAAAAAAAAAGGAAATTTTTTCCAGTGGGTACAAACTAACGTAAGCCCATACAGCCTCTGCTGTATCAGCATGTCTCCACTTCCTTGCCACAGAAAGCAACAACAGCTACTACCAGCACTATGTGTGTGTCAGAGAGGGGAGGACTGCAAATGTAAACCAAGAAAACATGTTTGTTCAGGACACCAACTTCTTGCCTCTGAAATGACATAGCAGTAACAAACCTGGCTGCAATGAACTTGCTCAGGCAAATGAGATTGAAAACACTGAAAAAGCTATAGGGGGAAAATCAAGGGGTAGGGGCAGAGTCCTAAAACTTTAGCCAATCTTACCCTCTGGCATTTTTTTCCATGACTGCCTTACATTTCAGTCTTGCTGATGACCAACACAGCACGAGCACCTACAGCACTTACAGGCTCCTGAATGCTTTAGGAAGGGGATTGGTTCATGTAAAAAAGGATACACAGCAGCAGAGCCCTGAATAATTCAGAAAAGTTACAGTGGAAGGAAGTTCCTCATTTTGAGACATAAAGACCCTTCAATTCAAGTCAAAATGAGGAGTGGGAAGGAAGGCAGACTGCCTACTGTCTGCTTACAGCTCAAAATGTGCAACTCCAGCCAAGGCAGCTGAAGGGTCGGTAGGTTGGAGAGGGATTAAAGGTTTGCATGTCTATCTGTAATTATGTAAATAGGATTAACAGAGCCAGCCACTAACTGGTAGGGGTGGGGGACACAAAATCATGAAGGTTGCTCTGCAGCTGTCTAGAGGGTTACATTACACACACCATTTTCTGAAGAATAAGCTGTTGGCAGGGCTAAGCAGTAACATAACCAAGCTGGTCTGTCCTGAGCTGCAGTGTTTGCATGCCAGCAAGATCATTTATCTCCTTTAATGGGAGGCTAAGACCAGGGCTCGTTCTCCATCTGCCTGCACACTGCAATGGAGATCCAGAGGAGTTTCACGACTAGGAGATTCTCTGCCCTATATAAATGAAGCTGACACATCTGCTGCGCCTGGAACTCGCTCCTGCTATTCCTTAAAAGGGTGTGTGCCTGCAAAGGAGAGGAAGAGAGCAGCTGAAGGAGAAGTGAGAGGTGGCTGGCCATCATTTGGAGAGCATGCACCTCTGTAATAGGGAAACTGGAGCTTGTGGGTGCAGCCAGCTTCCTTCGTTCAGTGACTTCATTCACTTCTGACACTGCATGAGTGCACTGAAAATAATGCAAAGACTGCATAGCTGGGATACCTGAGCAGCCAAAATAGTATTGCCTAGGTCAGGGGACTGAATTCCTCTGTTAATTCACAGGGCCTGAATCATTTCAATGAGAAAGTCAGCAAAGGTGGGCACTTCTGGCCCAGCAAGGTATGCTCATGTTAAGAACCCAAGATGGCCTTTGCACTGGAAATTAAGTGTTTATGTGCAGCATTGCATGGGAAGGCTGTGAATACAACAGGACAGAGGAAGGTAGGCTATCCCAGAAGCTACTTGGACCATACTGAGAAAAAATTAGTATGCACAAGATGGAAATTATGCCTATAGGAAGGACAATAGAGATCCTGTTTGTTTTTTGTTTGTTTTTTTTTTTTTTTTCCCTGAAGGCCTATGAAGTCTATGGGAAGATTAAAAAAATTATATTCTTCTGGCCAAAAATGTATAGATTTCCCAACTCCCAGAAAAGGCTATAAATGGACTATCACTGTGTGAAACTGCATCAGAATAAGCCACATTTTCTTTCTATAAAGTCCAGCTTGGGAGCACTGGAGGAGTATTAATCTCCCAAAGGACAGCCTGTCCTTGCAGCTATTTCTGGGCTTTCTGCCAGGGCAAAAGCTATTTGAAAGATTTTATCATCATTCTTTCTTCATTCTCCAACACTGCAGCTGTGGATTTATTTTTGTAAGCTTGCTGCAAAGGTACATCTGATTCTCCACACACGCATGTGAAGAAGTTATCTGCAGTGATGGTTTCCCCTGTTCCTTTTGAAAGGAAGAGCATGCACCTGGGGCTCTCTAAAGGCAGGGTGAAGAGGAAGGTAGTTATAAATATTCTGATAACAGCAGAAACAAGCTTGTGAGAAGGGGTTTTGTGAGCAGTGAACTGCAAGAGGTTGGTTGGTTACGTGGGAGAATATTGGACTCCTGTTTACCATGAAGCACTGGTAAATTGGCTGAGGGATTGGAGCCTGAGGGTCACACTCTGTGTATGTGAAGTCTACCTCACTGCCCTTAATTGAGAGGAAAAATAACTGAGACAGAAATCCCATCAGCTGTGCCAACTTCAGATTCAAACAGCTTTTATATAACTCAGATTGGGGGAATTCTGCTGTTTCTGAGGATGTTGCAGAACAAGGCTCCTCCAGGGGTAGGTAAAGCCTGTATTTCATGCACTACAATCTGGTTCTGGACATGGTATCATGCTCTATCCAAGCTGCAAGGAATCAGTTGAAGCACATTTGTTCTGTGAGGCTGTGAGAAAAAGGAGAGAGCTCCTGCAGTTTGCAGAATATAAAATCAGTTACTAGGCAGGAGGCTATCAGACGTTTTACCCTTGTGGGCTGGAGCTTGTGACAGTGTCCTGGGTGTTCCTTGGCTCCTGCTGCAGGCTGGACAAGCTGCTGGGCTGCAGAGCCAAGTGGCGTGATGCTTGATGTGCCTAACTGAAGCCTGGAGGAAAAGTCTAGATAAAAAATGCAGAGGAAGAGTCAGCCCTGATCTCCAGCCCCTGTAAAATCTTAACTAAGTTACTAAGTATGGAAACACAGCGTCATTTCAGCAGGCGTTGCAGGAGATTGCCATATGGGCTGCCTCTGCAAAGCCACAAGCTCAGAGCCTCAGCAAGCACTGACAGTGCTGACTGCTCTTTAAGGGCAGGCTTCTGACTCTCCTGCAAGGAGTTCTGTAAGGCACACACACAGCTGCAGAGAGCAAAGCAGCATGGATGCATTGTGCATTTCTCCTTACCTGTTCCAGCTCTGATCTTCCTTCCCTGGAGTGAGTGCCATTTGGGAAATTGGGCCTGCCTACCCTCTGCAGGGCTGGAGAAACCAGAATCATGAACTTACTGGCCAGCTCATGCATTTGCAGAGCATGAATGCAGAGAAAAAATTGTTTTAGCCACAAGCGGCTCACAGACAGCCCTGCCAGGGGTGCCAGAGTATTTATCCCCTCCCCACCCACAGACAGGGGTGGGGAGGGGATAAATGTGCTACCAATTTTTTTCAGGTTTCAGGAGAACTGAGTAAGGGTAGCAGAACACAGGAGATGCTGCCTCAGCCCTGGCTGCTGCCAGGTGTAAGCAGAAGTTGCTATGGCTCTAAGGGAAGAGGAGGTGGTTGCCCTGTGGTGGGAAAAGGGGATCAGTATGAGGAGGAGGAGGGTGTGGTGTGAGTCTACCACCAGCTGGCAGACTCACAGCCACTTTTCTGTGGCTCAACTGAAACCAAGCACAATGACACCTCAGGTGCAAATTGGACCAAAACCTTGGGGCTTTTCTGCCTCTAATTATCCCCATCCCCAGCCTAGCTGATGCAGCCCATTTGAAGGACACCTATTACATTGGTCTACCTCCTAAACCACAACAGAGTCCCTTGTCCCTGCTTGCAGTCTCCAGTTTGCAGTGCATCCCATTCATACAGCACCTGGTCACCAGTGCCCTTACCCAGGTTTGAGACTACTCAAATTGTCCCATGATTTCAAGGGGAGGGTTTCAGTTAGCCACCCCCTCCACAGTGTGGCACGAGCCTTAACTCCTGATGGAGACCCTTTTTGTAATGTAAATAGCACCCAGGCACAGCTGTAAGCACAGACAGGTGCCTCTGAGAGCCTGGCCCACCCAGCCCTCCACGGCAGCAACCAGCTCCTGCTGCCAGCACCATCCATCGGCTGGAGCAGCCTCGGCACACCAGGGCCCCCAGCACACAGCTGTTATCCCACCTCACCCAAGGACTTGGGCAAGGAGCAGGGATGAACGACTGCAGCCCTAACCTGAGGGCTTAAGGAGCTGAAATGTCAGAGACCAGGACCCCCAGCAGGCTGCAACTGGAGAAACCATTCCCCAAGGTTCCCTTAAGGAGCTTTTCCCTCCCCACTCCAGCACGGCCTGGAGCCCTGATGTCACTGCACTGCATGTGTGTGCCAGCCAGGCTCAGATATCCAGCACCTGAGCCCAGCAGCTGAGGAAGCCACACTAGTGGTGTGTCCATATGCCAAAGGGATTAAGTAGTGTTAAATGGGGGTATCAGCAGCCAAAAACATTTTTTAAAAATTGAGCAGACATGTAGTTTAAAAATGGCACATTCCAAATATTTAACACCCAACACCCCCACACAAACACAAGCACTCCAGCACATCAGTACCTTCCCTGCACAGCTGAGGGAGGACTAAATCTGAACTAGTTTTATGGACCAACTCAGCTATAGCTTCAGTTAAGTAAAGGCAAATTTATCTTTAAAGGTTGACTCATCAGTGGCTGGCTGCAGCAGACTTTCACACTGAGGCAGAACATGACCCATCAGTAATCCCATCCACTTGGCCGAGTTCACACCCGTTTGACAGGGCCAGGCAACAGCTCCTGCTCTGGTTTGGGCACTATGGAAACCCACAGGCACATGGGTTAACTGCGACCCAAGGGCAGTTAAGCCTATTGCTTGCTCTGGACTTGTCTCCTAGCAAGCTTTCTTAAACCCGTGCTCACAACTTTGTTTTGTCCCTGGACTCTTTTCCTCCCTTCACGGCAACACCCACATCTGAAAATAAGCACCTCCCACCACATGGTATTACTGATTTTGTGTCTTCAATCGACTCTCCAATCTCGTTTCAATGGGCTTACAAATTTGCTGAAAACCCTGAGGCAGCTCAGTGTGATGCCCTTATTTTAGACTGCATGTAAATCGTGGAGGGGACAGGTCAACAGAGACACTTTACACACACTCCAGTACAAGCAGCACAAGTGACACACCGCACTCACCAGACACACAACAGCTTGTTGTCCTTGTACTTACACCTAGGTGTGGCTTAAGTCATGCTGGTTTTACAGGCACCACTCATCACACACCATCGTTGCACATTTACTACAAAATCATTTATTAGACAACAATACACAGCTTTAGCAGAAGCTTATATACATGCACACAACACGGCTGACTACCCTACTCGGGGACTCTTGCTCTTTTGCCCTTGGCCTTGCGGACCTCTTCTATCAGATCTTTTAAGTACTGAATTTCCTTACTAAGGGAATCTGCTTTCTCCTTCAGGGCCTGGTTTTTCTGCTCCAACTCTCTGCACTCCCCAGACAGTGCCTCCTGTTCCGCCCTCTTTTTCTGCCGGTAACGCGTAGCAGCAGTTTTATTCTGCTCCATCTTTTTTAGTTTCTTATCGATTTTCTTTTCTCCTTTCACCTTAGCTGACACTACCTTCTCTGCAGGATGATCGTAGGGTTTGGACCGCACAGAGCCACAAGGGGCATCTGCAGGGAACTGGTTGCCATTGGGGGATCCAAGTGAATTGGAGGGGCTGTGTTGGGGGGTTCCCAGGTAGGAGTCTGGGCTCATGCATATCCCACTATCATCTGAGTGGTTCTCATCCTCTTTCTCAGACTTGGTGATCACCACCACCACAGTGGGGTACTCCCGCTTTCTTTCTCCTTCCAGAACATCCACTTCACTTCCTAGCTCTAAACTAAATGAGTGGTCTGAAGTGGAAGTGAGAGACCCAGGGGAAAGGGGAAAAGACCAAAGGGAAGCCAATGGGGCCATTGGATCTGCTCCAACGGGGGATTCGGGGACATGGGTGATTATGTTATTCATCAGTGGAAGTTCTTTGTTGTGAAATTCCTGGATGGTAGCATTAAATAGATCACACGTGTCTTCCAACGTGGCCATCAGCTCGTCTGGTGAGACGGTGGCTTCCAGATGTTCCATACCTAACAGGGCATCAAAATCAAATTCCTTCAGATCCATCTTCTCCACCATCCACTCCATGCCAGAGAAGGCATCCTCTGCACAATACAGAAAGTAAATTACCACTTCAGTAAACCATCACATAGTGCAACTCAAGGTTATGAAAACAATCTACCAGTTTATGATGTCAGCATCTTTCCTCTCTCATGTATTATAGCACAAAGAGGAAACCATCAGAAAAAAAATACACTTTCATTAAGCTCCTAAAAACTGCAGGGTACAACATAACCAGCTCTTGTGACATTCCAACCCTCTCATTTAAATACCAGAAGAATTCAGGGACATTTACAACATACAACCATGTTTTCTTATTGTTACCTCTGCCAAGAATTAGAAACAGCTGCTGTGTTATTTAAAGAGCAGCACAAGAGGCATTTTACCATAACCAGCAAGTGTGTGTCAGCTAAGCAGTGCAGCATACACTCTTTCAACCCCAGGTAACACACATAGGATTGCCTTCAGATGTAAGAAAACCTAGCAATTTAATTCCAACTGGAATGTTGTTGTACTATTTAATTGTTGCCCTTTATGAAAATAAGTAAAGCCTTACCCTGACTGCTATCTATGGTGTTGCCTAAACTGTCCACAGCAAGCCAATTGGAGGAGACTGCCTTAGCCTTGTCGCTGGAGAACCCATGCGAACCGAGGGGCTCGGCCACCTCCAGGTAGTCATCTAGGAGTCCCAGACTTTCCTCAGCCACCGAACACGGCTGGCTGAAGGGGGATATTGAATCCCCCAACAGCATCTCGTTGTTCAAGAAGCTCATTTTCGTCAGCTTTTAATGCTTTGACGTCGAAGGATGTAGACAAGTAGAAGGTTTTTTCGTCGACTACAGCAATGCTGCTGTGCGATGCCGTGAAAAACCTGCGAACAAAACTTGCAGCCATCAGAATTTGGTTCGAGCAACATAGTAGCCTTTTCTACCAGGGGCATCTCAGGGAGCACGGCGGAACTTCACACATTATCTCCCTCCTTTATTTCTGGGCTGCTGCGCGTCCCCCGCCTCCCTCGGGGCCGGCCCCGCCCACCCGCCGCCATTTCGCGGTGCCGCCGCCATTTTGTGTCCTGCCACGTTTCCATCACGGCTCCAGCACCGCACAGGGCTGTGCGCCCCATGCCCAGTCTTGCGGGGCAGGCTTAATGCTACATTACTACAATACTTAACATTACTACTGGAGCTAGATGAGTAACAACCCCGTTCATCTGTCTGCGATTCCAGCACGTGGTCCGTAAGACTCAAAACCCTAATACAACCACTAATGCCCCATTTTCCCTTACATACAGCAGCGCTTTCCCTCGCGAGAGCCAAGAAACCCTCCCTGGGAAAGTCCCTTATTCCCATGAAAATCCCAGAAAACAAGTATTACGTAATAAAATGCCAGATTTTTTCGAAAGCAAGGTTTCTCGAGCGATAGGAAGCGTAGACGCTTCTCGTAAATTCTTTCGAAATTGCATTTCCTGTTATTTCTGACACTCGCTGCACCCGGGGGTACTAACCTCTACAAAGATCTACCCACCTCGCACCCATTTTACCGTAACTCGGTAGTTAATGTATTAATTTAGTAGACCTAGATATTCCCCCCCGCTCCCCCTGAGATACCAACTAACACCACACGCACATTAAACCCACCCCAAGAGGGTAAGAGGGCGCCTATTAACACACAAGAGAGGGAGCAGCCGTCCCTCACACACGATACTCACGCCATGGTTGCAGATGCCGGGGGTGTGCTGAGGCCGCCGCCGCTGCTGCTGCCCCTGGTGCACTGGCCGATGCCGCCGCTGGCCCTGCCGCCTTAAAGAGCCATGGCGGCCAGGGGAGGGAGGGCTGCTCTTTTCCGCGCCGCGCGGGAGGTGCTGCGCACACTGACAGAGCCACACACACAACCACCACTCGGAAGGACAGGAAACAATGAGGTGGCACGGGCGCTGCTCCGCTTTTATATATGGGACGCGTTGCCAGAAAAGCTGCAGCGCTGAGGTATCCTTCCGCCAGGCGTGACCTGCCTGTCACCAGCAGCTCGGGGCCCGTGGCCTGTCTTTGTGGGCTTCTCTCCTGCCGTTCTGCTACGGGTTAAACACAGGAGCCGCCGACAAAACGCCACGGCTCCATGACGGAACAGTCAAGAAGGGACTATATGATGTATACATCCGCTTCGCACACCCCCACTTAGGGCGGGCCGTGACACGTGACCAGAGCGACTGAGGACGCGCCCTCCCCCGCGGGGAGCGTGGGGGGAGGGGGGAAATTTTACCCGCCAACAAAGACCCAGAGCTCGCGCGGAAGACGTCACGCAGCTCACCACGTGGGAAGGGGAGGCGCTCATTGGCTACGAGCGAGTCGTTTACGTGCCCCGTGGGCTGTCATTGGCCAGGCTCGGGGGAGACCAATGCGGAGGGGAAGCGGGGCAGAAGGAACAGCGGGGTGGGAAAATGGCGGCTGGACGGGGTGGGGGAAATAAGGATGATGCTGGGAGCGGGTCGAGAACGAGCGGCCGGGCAGGAAAATGGCGCCCGCTGACGGCAGCCCTGCGTTTCCCCTGATATGTCCTTCTGGAAGCAGAGTGCGCTCCCCACTTCGATTTTCAACGGCTCCTTTTGTTGGCCACACAAAGCCCCGCTGAGGTCAGGCGGGAGCTGTCGGCTGCGGCCCAGGCTGAGGCGCTGGCATGGCGCCCCTCAGGCGGCGGCAGCCCGCCATGGCGTCCTGCTCCCTTAGATAACGCGCTGCCTTCCCTCCCTGCCTGCCCCACACATGGAGCGCGCAGATTACGGGCTCCCCGGGGCTGTTTGTTTGTGTGCGTGCAGGAGGGCGTCTGCCCGCAGCCTCACAGCGGCCATGGCGCCGCACCGACCCGAGAGGCTTCTGAGGAGCCTGGCTGCAGAGCCGCGGTACCCGGCAGCCGACAGTATCAAAGTAGTGCCTTCAACCCATGCAAGGGCTGAAAATTAAGTTGGTTATTCCACAGTTAAGGAATAAAAATGTCGTCTCCTGCCGTGCAATTTCATGCTGATGTAGTTGCTTCTCTCTTCTGTATGCAGACATCACTCGACTGGTTGATTGATCACCTACCTATAGAGCCTCGCATCTACAAAGGGCATGTCACCTTGGGTAGCTTTCAAAGTGCGGTTTTGCATTTTATCTGATCCAAATCAACCTGCTTCTAGCAAAGAAGTCAGGACTCTTTCCCCACCCAGTTCCTGCTTAAACCGTTCCACCATCTGGCCTGGCCCCCACTGAGACAGCTCACAGCGAGAAACTCACAGGGGTCAACAGTTTTCCACTGACTTCAGTTCCTTCATCATCCTTTCAGTCGGGTCACACAGGCACTGGACAGCTCCGGTGAGCTGGGAGTTACAATACCTGTGTCATTCCTCACTGTGTCAGAGTTACCCAGCTTCAAAAGGTTGATTTTCCACTTTGCCAGCCTCACAGCACCATCAGCTCTGAGAGCTGCAGTGGGACTTTGCTTGTTCAAACATCCTCATCCTGCAGCTCAGCTTGCTCTCAGCTACTTCTGCAAAAGGCTCCACTATTTTCCATTTAAGACCTCAGTAGTATTTGGGTAAAGCCATAGCCTTCACCTTGTTTGCTCAGGTTTAACTGCCTGGAATGTCTTAAAAAACTGGTTGATGGTTTGCAAGGACGGAGTGTGACCTAATTTTTACTTTTAGTAGTCTGGTCTTAGCACTGTCACTACAAAGCAGAGTATGTCACTGTATGACATCTGTAATGTGAGCACTGGCTGCTGAATTAAAAAGGGCAATTTTCCCTTTATGTTGGTTTGTTGCTGTTTTATTTTGGTTGGTTGGTTTTGATTCTTTCTTTCTTTCTTTCTTTGCACAGAATTTGAAATGACTCACTGAAATAGAGGAGGCAGAGAAAAATGTCCTCCAGTGCCAACAAACACCACTGTAGCAGTAGAGCAGTCTGAGATAACTGTTCTGATAAATACACTATGGAGGAGGCAGATCTTGCCTCCAAGGAGAATTGAGAGGATGCAGCAGCTTTTAAAGAAGCCGAGTGGGTGATTGGCTGTGTGGATGGGTGGACAGCACTTCCATGTCCTCACTGGCTAAGGGAGGGCTCTCACATCACTGCCCTGCCTGCCTTCCCCTCCTTTAAGTGAAAAGGACGATTGTATGACCATAATAGCAGCTAAACAAACAGAAATGCACCCAATATTTATACACCAAATCATTCATCCTGAAAAGATAATTATAGATTTCTCTGAAAGGACTCTGGGAATGTGTGCGCAAGAATCACGTAAGCAAAAATGAAGTATGCGATGAGGAACTTAACCCAGATCTGCCTGTTTCCCAGCTGCCTGCTTTGCCTTTCGTGTGTGAACTGAGGTGGAAATTCGTCTGTATTATGAGTTCCAGACAGATTTTCTGTAACAATCTCCAATCCAGAAAGTGAAATCAAGTAATAAGCCAGCCATTTAGAGAAAAGCATTTAGAGAAAATTCTCCCTGCTTGCTGCAGGACTGCAGAATAATTGTTGTTAAATCATTTTATGACCTACAACCCCAATTCCTTCATAAAGTATCTTTCTTCTTTTGCAGATATTATGTCAGACATATCTCCACTGTGTCTAGATCTTTTAACCAAGGTAGAAGACACTTTTTTTTAAAGCACAAATAACAATTTTTGTGCAAAAGAAATTACCAGTATTTCTAAGCACAGGACTACTAGCTACTCTTTACTAACTCAAAAGTGTCTAAAAAATAATTTCTTTCCAATATTACATAATATATTTGTTGCTCAGAGACTGAGTAGCTCTGAAGAAAATTTAATTTCCAGCACAAAAATGTGGCTTCTGAGGGAGCACCAATTTGTGTGCATGGTGAGTGAAGTCCTGCTGTCATGTTAACAGCTTTATCACCATGGATCTTATTTTCCTGCCCTGGGAGCCTCAGCAAAGGGAACTCCTGGGATCAGCAAGATCCATACTGACACAGAAACGAGGGGCCAGCTGCAGGAGAGAGGAGCTTCTCTTCCAGAGCTGGCTGCAGGAGGGAGGCCAAGGGCCTGGCTGGGAAGCGATGAAGTGCCCTGATAAATCCAGCACTGCAGAGAGCCAGCTCCAGCCAAACAGCATCAGGAGGTGGAAAACTAATACCCCTCATTCACCCTCCTCCTTCCTTAGGATGGAAGGTCAATACATGGGCTTTAATAACCTCTCTGGTTTTTGTTTGTTGTTGTTGTTTTTTTCTTGTTAAAGTAAACATTGTTAAGAAAATATTTTCTTCTTCCACCAGCAAGAATACAGGAGACAAACATGCTGAATGCTGTTAGTAAGCACTCCAAAGGCAGAGAGGACGTAAATGTTTCCATAGTAACATCCCTCACACAGTCTAGACAGGCTGCATGGGATGCTCTCGGGGGCTGTCAGTGGCAGGGAGGTGCTGGGCCTCTCTAGCAGGGGAGCAGGGTGCTGGGAGGAGTGGGAATGGCTGGGGCCGGGAGGGGAACCAGCAAAAGTAACAGTGACACAGATGCCTGCTCTTCTCTGGAGAAAGCTGCAGCCGGGGGGGAAGGTGGGCTGACACTGCATAGGACAGTGCATGGTGGCCATGGTGGCCATGGTGGCACTGGGCAGGCAGCTTTGGGCCCCACCGAGCCTCAGTGCCCTGGAGAGGAGCAGACGGGCTTTCTGCTGGCCCTGGGCTGCCTGGGGAGGAGGGGCACTGCCTGCTCTGCAGCAGGGTCAATGTCAGGCAAGCCCCAAGGGGATTCTAGTGAGGGATAACTTGAGTCCTTTCAACCTTCCATCAGGAGGGACAGGAAGCCTTACCCTGCACTTCAATGAACAAAGCATTTCCAGAGACTAGCAGGAATTTTTCCTGGAGACAGAGTGCTGAGGAAAACACAAGGGAGGAATGAGGCAAAGCAGAGACATTTTGAGCAATTTTGAGGGAGAAGTACCTACAACCTCTATGGCACAGACTAATTCACAGTGCTTGCTTGCTTCTTTCCTCATGTGGTACAAACAACTATCTGAAAGATCTTTTCTGCCAGATTCTCATTGTAAGCTCTTTAGGGATTTCTTTATAGATGTTCCATTTTAAAACTAGATCAAAAAGCAAATATATATGATTAAAGATCAGGCTGGGAGGTATTAACATCCATCTTTTATTACATACAAAATAAGTTATCCATATGCTCTGCCTCATTTGTTTTGGACTAGTACACCAAATGGGATCTCTAATAAATCATTCACTGCTTACCCACTCCCTCACTGTCTTCTGTTTCCATCCTGCTATGTAAATATCCCTGACATTAAAAATGAGACTAATAAAAAAGATGATTAAATCTGCAATTTACATCTGCAACTTACAGTTCAATTATTTCACACAGTTATGGAAACAACCCTGGTTGTCCACCTACATTTTTCTTACTGAACAAACGTGGGCATGCCAGGCACATGCTGATAGCTCACAAAATAATGTGTCTCCAGAGGCTTAGTTACTCAGAATCAGCCAGGCTGTGGCCAGCTGCCGCAAGTAAAAACATTGTGCAAATCTGGTAAGAGGGAGGTGAGTTGTAACTTGCCCAAGCATGAGTTTCCTAAGTAAAGCTACAACTGTCTGAAAATGATGTTTAGCAAAAAATATGTGTTAAGGAGGGAGAGGAGGGGATGCTGACTTTTGTTCAGACCATTGGGGGATATTTTTAGTTGTCTCATTGTCCAGCCTTATTTTATTATGATGAAAGGACTTGGGGATCAAGAAGAATCCTTCATGTGCATTAGCACATGTGGGCTCAGTTTAGCACACAAACAAAAGCCTTCCAGTTATCCAAGCAATAAAAGAACAGAAACACATTTCATGTCAACTATTGTTCTTCATGAGCCTGTAGTTGATGTGAGCCCCCTGCAGACTGTGTGCTCTGTGTCTATCAAAATGTATGTACCTGTACCTGCAAGTTATCAGCATCTGCTGGAGTCACACCTGCCAGGTGTCTTGTGCCCTTCTGTGCAAAAGGCTGAGGAGGACAGTGACAATGCACATTGCTTATTTTCTATTTTCCAATGTGAAGTTAGCAAGACCTGAGGCCTGACAGGCAGGTACAGATTATGAGACTGCAGCATCCCAGCCCAGACACCAGTGAGTGAGTGAACTTCAGTGGAGTTCTCCTTCAGTGTCTCAATGCCCCTTAGAGCAGTCAGGGGATCTTTTGAGGGTATGTGAGATGAGGTCTCTGATTCTGGTGCTGGCAGGCAGCTTCAGCAAGAACACTGACACAACAAATGTTCAGATGAAGCTCTGAAACTCATGTGAGGATAGGTCACTCTTGAGGCTGAAGCTGCCCAGGTCCCTGGGGAGGAATGCTGCAGCCATTATTCAGTAATAATTTTCCACTCTCCACAGGCAACAGCTTCTCAGCGATTTACCAGCAGACTTTGTACTGTTTTAATATATATTTGTTTACAAAGGAGGAGAGAAAAAGTCCTGGTGGATGTTGACACAACTGTGTTACCATTGAGTTTATAGCTTTTCCTGAAGGAATGCCATTTTCCCTCCTAAGGCCTCTCTGTTAGGGGATTTGGCAAATTGTGTCAGAGGGATTCTTTCAGAAGACTTTGAGCCTGTTCTGCTCCCTGCATTTGTACATGGACTGACAGGTGGCTTCAGTAGAGCCTCCTCAGGTGTGTTACAGGTGGCCTGGCCATGGACAGGCTGGATAATGGTCTCCAAAGAACACTTTGCAGCCAAAGTACCATATTGAGTAGGTGCTGTGTTCTCTCAACCCACCTGCCCTCTTGCTGCCATTGCTGTGGTGCCTGGTGAGGGAGGTTTGCAGTTCTCTTAATGGCAGGAGGTTTCTGTGCTTGACTGCTGAGAGAAGTGGTTTGAGACCTAACCCAGGTATGTCAGGAGCCAGGAGTTCTGCTGGGGAGGCACAGCTGGCCTGCTCTTCTGGCACTCAGATGGTGAGACTGTTGAGGCCCTGTCCTGGCTTCAGGAGGAGACATCTCTGGGTCTGAGGCAATGCTGGTGCTATTCAGAAAGGTAACATTTGAGCCATTCACCTCAGCCATGCAGTGTCAGTAAGATGTGCTTGGATGCACTTATCAGAAATACAGGTCTCCCCTAGGCAGGGCAGGCTCACAAAGGGGTAAATCTGTCCCAGGGCACAAAGCTTGGGAGTCACCAGTCTGCTGGTGACACCAAACATCCTCCTTGGCAATGCAAAGTGATGGACTGAAGATGCATTATTCTTCATCCATTGTCTTGTTTTACATAGAAAAAGGAAAAAAAATACAAAATTAAAAAAAAAAATTAAAAAGAGTAGAAAGATTACTAGCCCAAAATATAAGCTCACTGCTCCTTGTTTAAGAAAAGGCACCAGACTAGGTCTAGATGTTTTCTACTGTCTCTCTCACAATGCCAGGCAGCAATTTGTAAAAGAGAAGGTTTGTGCCTTGGTCACGTCCTTGCCTGAGCAGAACCCAGCCTCCCTGTGAGTGCCAGGCAGCTGGGCCCCTGTCAGCACTCTCTAACAAGCACCATGGGAGCTGCAGCTCTGCAGCCTCTGGGACTGCTGTGCCTTGTAGTGCCTTGGCTGCAGCACACCTCTGACAGTGCTGCAAACAAGCAGCAGCTAAGTATGATTCACATCTTATTATCCATGTAAGTGCTGATACTTACTGTCTCCAAGGTCCCCTGTGCTAAATAAATTCAGGAATCTGAAGGCAAAAATGTCATTCTGCAATACTTCTTCCAGGAACAAATTGCTTCTTGCCTCTCAGGGGAGGTAAGGAGCCTGGTGGGGCCCTGGGAGTTTTGAAGTGATGCCCATTGTGAGAGGTAAAGAGCCAGCACAGTCCAACATTTGCCACCTGTGCCCTCGTGTCTGCTGCCTCTGAGGCCTGTCCTTTGCAATGCTGAGCACAATGAGACAAGAGGGCTGTACAGGACTGGGATCATTGTAGTGGCATGTCTTACGGGACAGTATCACCCCTGGGCTTCTGTAGAACAGTGACAATTCTACCACAGAGAGAGGAAGGGGAAAGGTGGAATCGAACTGAAGCCAGGGAATTGTTGCCTAACAAAAGAATATCCTAAACAAAACAAGTAACACAAATGAGCAACTTTTGTCCTTTATTTGTATGGAGAAGGCTTTTCATGAAGAAAGTGGTTAGAATTTTTATATATTTCCCCTGAGAAGCTTAGCACTGAGTGTTAATAGACAGATCAAAGAGCTACTTAGCCACAGGAGCCAGGGAAATTGAACCAGGGCAGCAAAATAAAAATCAATCCAACTTTTAGCGTGTTTAATGTGATTTGGTTCAGAACTGACTTCTGCATGAGTACTTAGCAAAGCTTAAGATCATGAAAAGTTTGAGTTCCTTGAGCCAAACTCTGTGTCCCATTCTCTTTGCTTTTTGTAAAATGACAAAAATGTCTCCTATCTACAGAGTGACTTGAGATGTTCCCTGCCTTACCCACTGGTTTTACCACCCTCTTCTGCCTTATTGTTTGAAAGATTATTCCACAGGATCACATACTGTAAAGAAAGGAATAATAGTCTGCTCACCATTTCTGGGTCCTTGACTTGTGAGTAATGCTGTCCTTCTCAAAGTATGCTGGTAAAAATTTTATCCTTGATTGTGCAAGGAACATTAAACCTATTCTAAGAAGGTTTGAATGTTACAAAAAAAAAAAAAAAAAAAAAAAAAAAAAAAAAAAAAAAAAAAAAGAGAGAGGAAAATAAAAAGGAGAAAAAGGAGGGGAAGATATTTCTTGAATCCTTCAGATCATAAACTCAGACTGACAAGGATAAAGAAGATAAAATCCAGATTTCTCAAGCAGTTCTCCTGGGGCTGGAAGCCAACACAGGGTTTCACTGGTAGGAGGTAGAATCTCCCATTTCTTCCTTGCTGCATCTGTGGGCAAAACCCCACATTTCAAGATCTAGTCCCAGATTCAGTGAGCCATGCAGGGCCATTGAATAGTGCAGGTAGCGAGCCAAATTTTCTTCTTATCTGGAAGAAAATTTCCTCATTTGGAAGAGGCTCCTCTTTTTTTCTGTGAAACTACAAGTTGGAAGAGGTGCTTTTTTTTTCTATGAGACTAAATTTAAAAAGCAGCAGCTGTCTGCAGCTTTTCTAAAGTGTAGAATATTAAAATAAACCTTAAAAAACCATGTATGCAACTAAGTATTTGGGAACAAAAAAAGAAACATTATTAATGCAGTTCAACAGTTTAGCATGATAATCTCAAATTTGGGCTTCAGTCATCCTTTCTTCCCCAGTTTAAGATTATATAAAAAATAGGCCAGCATTTATGTATTTATTTTTGAAAATTAAGAGATGCAAAAGCAAATAAGGAAAATGTAAATTCAGGACAGGACTGTTGTTATATAACAAAGTGGGCAAAATATTTTGCTTATTTCAAAATTCACTTTCCTCCTAGGGTGTTTGTTCCTTAGGCTAAGAACAAAAGAGATTCTAAGTCTTTGCAGCCTGGAGAACTACTTGTGTTCGTCTTCTTTGTAGCAACTTTTTCCATACTTGCAATAATTATCATCACTCCCCTCAATTATTTCTTCTTTACATTAAACACACTTATCTTTTGATCTTTCCTCCCTCTTCATGCCAGGACAGCTTTTATGCACAGGGGCAAACCGCTGTCTCTATTAACCATGTATTGCAGGCTCCAGGCATTCCAGGGGCTTTAACTTGAGGGGATAATGCCTGACACAGATTTCACAGAGCAGCTTATTTTAGCTGCTCCTGTAAGACTCTGTATGGCATGAAATGTGCGTGATCTCATCTGATCTGTTTCTACAGAACAGATTAAAGGAAAAAAAAAGCAAAGCAACGCAGGCAAGGGATATTAGAAAAAAAGTTGGAGATGCAGGCTCCCTTTGTATCATAAAATACCCTCTAAAACAGTTAATTACAGAGTCCTCATTAAGACAAGTCTTACAGGACAACGTTGCCACTGTAGCCTGTCTTCCAAGAATTAAGAAGCCTGGGACCCATCAACAGCAGCATGACTTCACACCTTGTTTGACATCCAACATTTCTACTCCACCTTCCCAGGCAGGCACATAAAACTGGGAATTACTGTAAAGAACTTCACCATACCAGACATGGGCCCCTGGCAAAGCAGCTTCCTCGCTGCCTCAAGGCTGATGCCTGGATAAGAGAGGCCTGGCACACAAAAACCAGGGTGTGGCTGAACAAGGGTCGGGGAGCCCGCCCAGGAAAGTTTAATATTCCAGAGGCACGGAAGCCTCTGAAGTCTGGGGAGCCACATGAAAAGCAGGTTCCTGTCCGAGCACATCGGGGAGAGGAGAGGCTCAGCACCACAATTACACATCGTCTTGTGACTGCTGTGAAAGCTGCCAGGGCCAGGACGCTGCTGCAGAGCTGATTGCTCCCTCGAGACAAGCTGCAAAGTGCTGAGCGCCCAGAGCTGCAAAGGGAAAGCAAGTGAATCAGCATGGGGCAAGCCAGTCCCCAAGCACTGCTGTGGTGCAGGATTGTATCAGCATGAAGGTGATGCACCGAGATGAAAGCAGAGAGAGAGGTTCCTTTGTTTATAAACATGCCAGAGACAACCAGGTTACTGTGGAAAGTAATTTTATTTCAGAATTCCACACACTCTGTCACAGATCATGCACTTGGACTTTCCCCTTTGCAAATCCACAGCCTCCAGGCCTGGGAGAGATGAGGCATCATCTCTTCACTTCTCACTGCTGTGCCCACATGCTAAGAATGAGGGCCCTGATGGCAGCTTGCCAGGGGGCAGAAAGCAGCCTCTTGTTTCCATAATTGCTTTTAAACACGAGAAAAGAAATCCATCTGACTTGAAAGATTAAGCAGTGGAGCTCAGCAGCAGTGAAACCCACAGCTGAGCAAGTTGGTCCTCACCCTGTGGTTACAGGGAATAAGACAACAATCTCATGGGAAGCTTGTGTGAGCTAAGCTAGAGCAGAACACAGGGAGACATTCTTGGAGCTGAGCAGCCACCAGCCCAATGGGCGTGCCCTGGGCTTCTTACAATCAATCTGTCTGAGCCGCTCTGCCAGGAAGGGGGCCTGGAGCTGCCCTTTCACATTCAGCTTTAGGTTCTCCTGCTCTGTGCTACAGATTTGGCCAGGAAGCAGCCCACCTGCAGGTAAGCCAGCCCTCCAGGCCATACATCAACACATGTACTGCATTTAATACTGAAAGGTGCCAGTTTGAAAGACTCTGCAACATTCTGTTTGACCCAAAGGCTGGGTGCAGCATTAGTGGTTGTTTCCTGCACACTTTGCCTACACCTTCTTCCCTGCTTCTATTGCCTCTTATACCTGACCTTGCTCTTAAAATATTCCTAGTTGCAGTGTCCCTGTGACCCATCACATCTTTGGCCTTTGTCAAGACTGCCACTGCCAGGGCAGCTATTGCCTGCTGTGGTGGCTGCCTGTGGGAAGTGATCCTTTGCCTCCTGAGAACAGGCTCATAGCCAGCTCAGAAGAGGGCAAAAGTGAAGGGAAGAAATTATGGAGATGGTTGATGCAAGTGAAGTGGAGCAGAGTCTACAAAAAAGGCAAAAAGGCAGCTTCAGTCTCCATTTGATACACAAATTGAGCTCAATAGCAGCAAAAAATGGCCATAAAATATTAATTCATTAGGTTGTCAGGAAGAAGTAAAAGCATTCATGTAAAAAATTATATATACAGATATGTATGTGACAACTGTTCTCAGGTCATATCTCACCTTTTCATTTTTGTATCTAGAGTTTTAATCATTTCCAACCACACTGCTGTTAAAATGTGAAGACCACAGTACTGGAGTCAGCACCAAGTGAGGGGTGACATCACACTGAAGAAATGAGCTTTGGGGGAACTCCTGACAACCCAGATATTTTAATATTTTTGTTGACCTTCAAGTAATTAAAAACAAGGGGAATTCCCCCCAGTAGCCTATAGGCTCCAAGTCTCATCTGTCTGCTTTTAGGGTAGAAAGGCTGACATCAGAAAGGCAGTGGGGAGCAAGGGAAGGAAGAGGGGGAAAAAGTCTGGGAACCAGAGTGAAGAGCAATCAACAGTTGAACAACACTGACTGCTGCAAAACACAAAGTCATACAAATGGGATTCCTGTTAACCTTTGATAGACTATAGACTTTATATACACACACAGACTCCAAAGTACACATCTGGCAGTCTAGAAAATACCAGTACCCTAAAGATTAAATAATTTAAAATGCAACGTTGCGTTATCACTGTTTACAGAATGCTGTCTGACACACTGGCTAAAATGGACGGATTGTCCGAGAAATTGCTCCCTCCCTCACCTCACCAGCACTGCCTCTAAAAAAAACCCAGGGTGAAAGACTTCCCTCCGTGCTTCCACTCTTGAAATTCACCTTGAAACTTCTCTTTCAAAGATGGGGGAAGTCCTGAGAGGAAGGGAGGAGAAAAGGAAAAAAAGGATTCCTGCTCCCTCCAAACTCTGCTGCTACAGTACTCCTCTCCACTGGCTAAGGAGGCTGGACAGCAAGGGTGAAAAAAGCTCCTACAGCAGGGAAAAGGCAAACATGCTTCTGAAACAATAGTTATGCTGGTCTTTTGAGATACATACAGAGCTCCACACTCAGGGGGACACCTTCTCTCCCACTTTTTGAAGACAGCAGGTGGCTAAATGCAGAGTATAAAGAGTCTACAGCCTGAGAGCAGCAACAGACAGGAGTGAGCACAACTGCACTGCCAACAGGTCCAAAGAGATGGAATGGGAAGGTATGCCCTCACCAGCTTTCTAAGAGTATTTGTTAAATGGGAGCACTGGAAAGTCAGCACATGGGAATGAGGAAAGGGATGGACAGCCTCAGTTCTGGGGAGGAGACTAAAGCACACAGAGCAGATGGCAAAGCTAATACATCCCTAAATGCCAGCTTTGTATATGTACCCTAATATCACTATATGGGACAGAACCTTGCTGATGTCACCAATTCAGTTCTATCACCTTCACAGCCTTAAGAGCTGGTGAGAATCTGGCTTGTGTGTGGCTCTTCCAAAGCCCTTTGAGGCATGCAATCTTTTTTCCACCTCCAGTAAACCAAAACAGCCATAAGCTCTTGGGGGAAAGATGAAAAAAAAAAATCCCCATTCCCATGTGTGTCTCCCACCCCTCCCCTATGATCACCCTCTCTTCCTCTAGGCCAGAGACAACTGAAGAGCTGCCTTGTTCTCTGCTCCCGAGGCCATTCCCAGGAGATCTGGCTAGGCAGGAACAGCAAGCTCTGCTCCTTCAGCCTCATCACACAACCAGACCACAAAGGCTCCTTCCTCCCCTGTGACAGCCTCAACAATTGTCTGTACAGGACGTTGTGTGGCAGCAGACTGGACAAATTTTGGCCCTTAATCCTGAACCCAGCTTCCAAAGGATGAGAAGGCTCCATGGGAGCAGGAGCTGCGGGAATTCTTCAATTTCAAGCTCTGCAGCCCTAAATATTGCCAGTGTAATCATTATCCACTCAGAAATACAAAAACAACCCTATCCAAAATATCTCACTCAGTCTGCCCTGCATGACTGGGCCAAAAGGACATAAAAGAAAGGAAAGTGAGACAGTGTAGGACAGCAGAGAAAAAGAAACATAGGGCAAAATCAGGCTGGAGGAAATTAAACAACCTCAGTGCAAGTCTGCTAAAGTCATTACTGGATTTACCAGCCCAGTTCCACCTTCTTCAGACCAAAAAGGGTTTGCTGCAGTAAATGTACTACAGAAGAAAGAAGTGCATAGTTTGGTTTATTTTTTTTTGGTAGACACTAAAAACTCATCAGAATTTATGTGAAGATCTCAGAGCTGCAGTTTTAGCCTCTCCTCCCTAGCCAATGGGCACCTATTGGGGCAGAGATGGTGGAAATGGACCAGTAGCACCAAGAAATTCAGTGGGAGCACCAACTCCAAAGCAGGAATTACTAATGAACCAAAAGGGGGGGAGTGGTGAAGAGAGAGAGAGAGAGAGGGAGACAGGGAGAAGTGGAGGAGACATAATTCGCAGTAATCAAAGTCTGCATTGGCTGAACTCTATCAACACTTCCCTAGGTAAGGCCCCATTACGTCTGCAGCAAGACCTCTGGCTCTGACAGAGAGCTGTAGAGGGTGTAGCCCAACTCATCCACTTCTTCAGGGGTGAGCTCTGAGAACAAGTTCACCTTGGGGTTCAGGGCACTAGGGAGGACACCAGCCTCCAGGTGGCGGATCAGCCCCTTCAGGGCCTGCAAGAAGCGGTCAGCCAGCATGTCCTGGGACCAGTCAGACTCCTCCTGGGACAGGTGCAGGATGACGTTGGTGAGCTGGCTGGCAGTGAGGTGTCCCAGAGCCGGGTTCAGCTTGCACACTGCTTTGAAGATCTTGAGGCACAAGCAGCGGCAGCCAGAATCCCCCTGGTCCAGGGCGCGGAGGCGCGCCGTTTCCGCCGGCCGCAGGCTCAGGCGCCACAAGTTGTCGTTCTGGGCCAGTCGGTGAGGTTTGGCAACGAGGACGATGTCCCCCAGTGTCAGGGATGGCAGAAAGTCAATAAAAAGATGCCGATCTGCATCATACTGCACTTCCAGAGTCAAATCTGCTGGGGGAGCTGCCGGACGGATCACGTAGTCCAAGAGACTCCCGATTGCTGGCCAGTTGATGGACCCAGCTACAACTTTTTCAAAGGTGTCTGCTACAGTTTTGGGGGAAAGGTAACCTCCCACCACACAGCGGTCCCAGTAGCTGCTCCCGCGAGGAAAGTACTCTGGGTTTTCTCGACGCACCAGGTAGAAGCCAGGAATGTTCATGATGGTGTCCTCCCCAGGGATACACGACCACAGGTTCTGCTCCAGCATGAGAGGTACAATGAGCTGGATGTGGTCAGCTGTCACTACCTTTCACAAGAGAGAAAAGTCAATAAGAATAAGCTTTCTCTCTCCACATTCATTTTATTCACCACCTTTAGATAGCCTTCTGTCCAAAGGAACCTGGAATGAGGATTCAGCTGTCTCGCTCTCCTCTCTGCGTGGGATTCCCAGCCTCCCTTTGTTAAAAGGCATTCTGAAGGACTATTTTCAGCCATCAGTGGGATAATTCCAAGGTATAGCTGAAGCTAGTGCTTACGTGGTATGTACTATTTAGAAACCTGACATGGACTGCATATAGATGAATCATTCTGCCACATATTGCTTTAAATCTGCTCCTCGATTGTGAGGTGCAGCTGGCCGAGGGCACGGCAACACCACAATTTAAACAGGAGACAGAGTTTCAAGTTTCTTGACAAGCTTCTGTTGCCATGGTTTAATAATCCAATGCTACAGCTAGGTACACTGCCCTCACCTGGTCTGCCACATTGTTTGGAAAAAGGTTGTTAAAGATCCCTTTTCATCAATGTGATTAAGACCCCTGGTCTAATTTTCACTGGACATTCCATGCTCCATTCCAGAGCTCTGACTCAAACAAAGAAGTGTGCCTCTGAATCACTCACTATAGCCATGGGCATCTTGCCATCAGGGAGATATTGTAGCAGGGACTGCTGTCCAATCCAGGTCTGTCATGCATTAAAAAAAAAAAAAAAAAAAAAAAAGGGTAGGAAAGACCTACGTGAATACATGGGAGTTCTAAGGGAGTGTATTTGGATGGTTACAGAGGGATGGAGAGAAAACAGACATGTACCTGAGAAATAGCAAGAAAAACACAACTAAAAGAAGAGACAGAGGAGAAACAAAGAAGGACAAAACAAAAAAGCAAAGACTTTGCAGACAATGACAGAGCAGCCTGGTCATGCCTGTTCAAACAGCACTGTGGAAATCGACGCCTGGCTCCACAGTGGGAGAGGCAGCACCAGGGGCCTTATTACTGAGGAATGCTGTGCTGAGCCAGCAGCGCCACCAGGGAAGGCTGAAACGCCGCTGCGTGGTCAGCCTGCTGCCCGAGGAGCCCAGGAGTTACCTGCAGGTCGTCGTAGAGGCTGCCGCTGAGGTACATGTCCCGCAGGGGCATGTCGGGCAGCTTGGCGCGCAGGAAGCTGCGCAGCTCCGCGCAGATGTCCACGGCCGCCTGCTTGGCCCGAGCCTGCTCGTCCGCCGGGATCGCCACCCGCCGCCGGTAGTACGCCAGCAGCTTCTCCTGCAGCGACAGCCGAAGGCGGGACTTCTTCAGCTCCACCTGACTCCTCTTGGCAGATGGCTTGGCCTTTGTGGGTCGACAGAAGTCTGCAGGACAGAAGGAGAACTGTTGAGGTTGCAGCTCATTTCGCTGCGAAGCGTTGCGCAGAACAGAATCTGCAGCGCGGAACTGCGGCCTCCCAGGTCTCAAAAAGCTCTTGGCAGACATTTTGCAGGCTTCATGAGCTACCACTCCAAAGGGGCGTGCCAATGAACTTCAAAACATACTAGTAAGAGCATCAAAATGCATGAAAACAAGTTACTAGATTTGAAATTTAGCCAGACTAATATTGTGTACAAGGATGTAATTTTAATGGCTACGTGGGTAATAGCTCAATTTCATCAAAAATTCAGTGCTGTTACCAGTTCAAAAGCTTTTAGTGTGACACCAGATCAGTGAATAAAACACTTTTGAACAACCACCATCATCTCTTTGAGTTTTTACCATTGAAACAAATTACCAGCAAAACCCAGTCCTGACTAGCATATCAGAGAAGACTGTGCCACCTGGAAATGAAACAGTTGTTAGGAGCCTGATCAGCAGTTATTAGGATGATTAGCAGTTATTAGGATGATGAGCTGACAGATCCTGGGGCCATCCCAGCTCAGGCCATCATAGCTCCAGTGGTACCCCCACTGAAACTTTCACTGCAAAAAGACCAGAGAGCCCACTCAGAGGCACAATGCAACAACACAAGGTTTACATTGTATCTGCATTACTAAACAATATCTGACCTGCACAGATTCTCTGAGTCTCTTCTTTTCTGACTGGTTTCCCAAAGAAATAAATCGATGCTTCCCATCCATTTCAGATTTCTCTTAACATGGACAAAGAGTTTCAGATATTAACAATGATAATTAAAGGGGAATTACAGATCTAAGAGAACTTTGGAAGGGCTATGACACCTAGAGGGGCACAGGAGAAATCCCCAAGTCAGTGGCCCCATTAAAGCAATTGGCTGTTACCAATTTTTGTTTGATGATTTGGCCACACAACGCATGAGGAATGGCTGACCAAGCTGTACACAAAGCCATCTATCCCAGCCTCAGCAGCTGCTGTCTCTTGTCCCACTGGATTCTTCTGGACAGATTTGAGCTTTTTTCATGTAAAGGAAATAATGCACTAAACCATAGGGAACTGGATTTCCTTGCCTATTTATGAAAAAAATTATTTTTCCATACTGAGTTTTAATTTACTTCTAATTGAAGAATTTAAGACACCATCATCAAAGTTTTTATTACTCAGCCCATATGCTTGAGGACTCCAATCAAAATGTCTAGACCCCATTTAACACAGCTGTCTAGTTTTTAATGTTTCCTCAGCAGAAAAAAACTATTGCCATTCCAAAGACAACTTCCTTTAAAATAATCTGGAAGTCAAGTTAATACCTTGATTCTGATTTTTAGTTTACATCTCCAAGTATAAATCGGGGATAGAAAGTAAAACCATTGAGAACAAAGAACCAACCACATGTAACAAAACATGGCTGGATTCTAAATTACTGATTATCCCACCCAGAAAGAAAACTACAGGACACTTCCTATAGACTATTGAAGAAAAACACAGTGATAAGCAGCACTAAACAGGGAAATGTCGATCCAGAAATTATTGGGAAAATGGTAGCAATAATACAGGAAATGCCATTATAAACTGCTAGTACATTCACAGCTTGAATACTCCCCCCTTAAAAAGATGCAAGCAAACTGGAATGACCCAAAGAAAGGCAGCAGAGTGCTTGAAACGAATGCAATAGCTTTCTATCAGGAAAGATTAGATATTCAGATTAAAAGAGCAAAAATTAGGGAGAATAAAGCTTAACACCATGCAGTCATGAAAGGAATGAAGAGTGCAAATAGATGATCATTACTGATTTGTTCCCAATGTCAGTTCTGATTCTTCAGGTTACCAGTGCACCTGCTTAAAAGAAAAACATAAAAATCCTGGGCCAGACAGGGTATTTCCTTCTTCTGCACTCCATTAAACAAATGCAGGGTTTATAGGCCTGGATGACTGTGATGCAGGAGGATGACCATGCCTCTTACCAGTGTCTGCAGCTGAAGGTTCAGTGGGAAGGGTCTGCAGGGAGCGGCTGAGGCTGCTCTTCATGTCCTGGGTCAGCAGGCGTGAGGAGGAGCCCAGCCAGTTTGGCTCTTCCCAGCTTCTCTTTCCCGACTGGCCCAAGCGAGTGGGGCTGCTGGGAGCGCTGATTGCCCGGTCGTACATCTAAAGCGGAAGGGTTTGAGTCACCGAGGGGCCAACGCTGCCATCGTACCCAGGCCACTGCGGGCACCCTGCTCCCGGAGCCGTGCCGGGTGCTGGCCGTGGCACCCCCTCATTCCCTCGCTCATTCCCTCGCTCACCCTCTTGACGGCCAGCGTGGCGATGCCCAGCATGGCGGCGCCGCCCACGCCCAGCACCAGCCGCGCGTTGGCCAGCACGAAGTCGATGGCGGTGCCGATGCCGTTGTCATCCTTCTTCCCTCTGCGCTGCCCAGCGCCTGCCATCTCACCTGCGAGGGACAGGAGGCACACCGTGGCACAAAATGGTGGCTCACGCCCTCCTCCCACACCTCCCACCCGCTGCTGCCCCAGGCTTTACCACAGGAAGGGACCACCCAGCCCTGCGCCCTCTCCAATTATGTTCCCTCAAATTGCTGCTTGTTCCCAGCAGTGCCAGGACAGCACTGACCAATCAACATCCAGTGCCTCAGGAAACACATCCAAATTTGAGGTGAGGTTTCTAATAATTGCAGAGGTTTAATGAAAGAAAGCAAAATTTACGTCCACAGCGTTTTGCAATAAAATCCTGCATATTAAGCAAAACCCTCTAACTATTGTGGTATTTTTCTTATAATTTGTGCTTCCCAACCAAAGCACATCCAATTTATTTTGTAATCTCTAATGTAACAAGTGTGATTTTGCTTACAGACAAGGCAATACATGGTTGGTCAACTGTCTGGCACAGAGTGGAATCTTCCCCAAGAAGTGACAGGCAGTCTCAGAGCTTCCATTCACAGATTAATTTCTGAACAGTGTCCAACCCCAGATACTTCAAAGACACCCAAGAATCAGCAGCAGAGACCACAACACATCATAAAAATAACAGCTCCCTTGCCTTCATTTGATGTTTATTCCTGCCCTGGAGGCTGGTGGGTTTGACTCTCAGACAAATCATGTCAAACACTGACATGAATATTTTCCTACATGTATACTTCTGTGTCCTCAAATTGCCATTAAATGTGACATTGAGATTTAAATTTAAAGAGTCTGTCAGGCCAACATGGCCTCAAGCTGTGCCAGTGATGGCTCAAGCTGGACATCAGGCGGAATTTCCTCACAGAATGGGTGATGAGACATTGGAATGGGCTGCCCAGCGAGGTGATGGAGTCACCATCCCTGGGGGTGTTTAACTTGGACGTGACAGGCAGTGCCTTCTAGTCACAAGGTGGATATCAGTCAAAGATAGGATTCAATGAGCTCAGAGGCCTATTTCAACCTCAATGATTCTGTGATCCTGTAAAAGACATTTTACCATCACTGTAGCCATAGGGAGATCCCAAGTGAACCTACATGAAAACCCCAAGAAACTCCTGCACTGTGACTTTAGGGCTGTTTTCTGCGTCAGTGTCCAAGGCTCTGAGCCTGCCTGCCTGGGGTGGTTGAAAACTGCCCTGTGTTTTTTCCAAAGCCAAGCCAGCGGGAATGTTCCTGCCTGGGTGAACCAAGAATACATTCACTTGTCATCCCCAAGCAGAACAAACCCCACACTTTTGCAACGCTCACTGTAACAGCATCATGAAGAGCACGGTTTACATCATTGTAAATGA
Source organism: Ammospiza nelsoni (assembly GCF_027579445.1). NCBI lineage: Eukaryota > Metazoa > Chordata > Aves > Passeriformes > Passerellidae > Ammospiza > Ammospiza nelsoni. The sequence continues at coordinate 50,036,271 of NC_080637.1, forward strand.
CCTACCTGTGACCTAATGCATTTGTGAAGAGAACAGGAGAGCCCTCCTGGTGTGCCTGTGGAAGCACCTTCAGGACTTCTTCAAGAAAGTGGTGGGTAGTGAGTGTTAATCATCTCTTCTGGCGGGCGAGGGGATTTTGGAAAGAAGAGGGAGGTACGTGGGACCGGTGGGAGCTACAGGGAATGGCTAAACCAGGCCCCCGAGGCTGCTCCGCAGGAAAGCCTGCCCCTTCTCCAGCTGCCTTTCCTTGTCCTCCAGCCGCTGCAGCCCCTGGTTCCGGCGGAACTCGCGGCGGATGGAGGCCAGGTAGAAATCCCGGTCGGTGTAGCGCAGGCCGCGGCCGCGGCGCAGCAGAGCCCGGTACAGAGTCAGCACCGCCTCCCGGGACCACGCGGCCATGGGGGACAGCTGTGCGGCGCGGGCGGGCGACCGGCAGAGGGGTGACCGACGGCGGGATCCGGGTCAGCTTCTCCCTCCCCGAGGGCCCCGCCGGCGGCCGCTCGGTGGCGGGCCCCGCTCGGCGCCGGGGCCGCCTGTCCAACGGCGCGGGGTAACGGCCGGTGCGGGCCGCGGGCGCCGCTCAGCCCCGCGGGAGGAGCGCGGCCGCCCCGCTTTCACCGGCTGCGCGCGGGGCCGCTCCGGGCCGCTCCCGGGGTCACCCGGCAGCACCGCGCTTCCGCTTCCGGGCCGCGCCCCCGCGCCCGCCAATGGCAGCGCCGGCGCCGCGGGCAGCGAGCCGCGCGGGCCTGGGGCGGCGGCGGCGCGGCGCTACCGCCCCCTGGCGGCCGGGAGGGAGGAGAGCGGCCCGCGCCCGGCCCCGCCCACCTCGGCAGCCCGGGATGCTCCTGCCGGGAAGGGCCCCGGCAGCCCCTGCTGCTGCTGTCCGGGGTTCCGTGTGCCGTGTGGGGCTCCGTGTGCCCCGTGGGGCTCCGTGTGCCGTGTGGGGCTCCGTGTGCCGCAGCACAGCACGCTGGCCCGAGAGGCAGCGTGTCTGCCGTGCGCCACGGTCACGAATCGCGGATTCCGTGAAGTTGGAGAAGAGCTCTGAGAGCAGGGAGTCCAGGTTCTGGCTGAACAACACCTTGTCAACCACATCATGGCACCCAGTGCCACGTCCAGTCTTTCCGGTGACTCCACCAGCTCCCTGGCAGCCCATCCCTAATGTCTAATGGCCCTTTCTGCAAAGGAATTCCCCCAATGTCCAACCTGACCGTCCCCTGGAAGAGAGCCATGTGTCAATGCTGCATCTCAAGGTACTTCTGACTTCTGGGATGCTTTTTGCAAACTAACTTATCAAATTCAAGCTCCTTTTCTTTATCTCCAAGGAACCCCCAGAGACCAAGGCTTGGTCTGGAAGCCTCAAGGCTCTAGGAGAAGGGCAGTAGCTGGCGGCCTCTCTGGGGTCTGCTTGAGCTGATGGAAGGAAACTCCCAAAGCTAGAACTTTTTGCTCCACTGTCCAGGTGTAAATCCCACTTTTCCATTCTCACCTTCCCTACTATGAGGCATCTCTGGGGCATATATATTTCTCCTTAGCCATCTCCTCCTCCCCAGGTCCTACCTAAATATAAACCATAATGTGCTGTGCCTCCCCTGGAAGGGAGGGCGAGAGAAGGACCAAATGGTGTGTAACAGAGGAGAGCCACATCACTTCACACAATTCTCAGCGACACCAGATATTACAGTGATAGAACTAAACAGGAAGAAAAACAGAAGCTCTGGACTGGCTCACTCCATGTCAATCTCCTCTTGTTCATTTCCTTTCTGAGATAAACAACCCCAATCGTTTTGATCTCTCTGTGAGCGAATTTGCTATGCCCCTAATCAGCCCTTTCTGAGAAGGGCTTACTTGAACTGCAGACAGTATTCCCAGAGAGGCCGTGCTAGTCATTTACATAATAGCATTATCATATTTTCCATATTATTCCCTCCTTCTTCCTTCTGCATGCTAATATTTTGCGTGTGCTTTTTTTTTTAACTTGCAGCTACTTTCAGAGCCAGGGTTTGTGTGACATCCATATTATTTCTTGGGTTGCTAGAGAACATCTGGAGCTTTGTAATTCTTATGTGCAATTTGTTTTCCCTCTTCTGACCTTGCACATATCCAGATGATCCTTGGCAAATATGTGGTGTTCCCCATTTGCCAAATTTGCATTTTACTCAGTCCTTTTTTTATCTCCTCAAGAGTCAATAGCTTTGAGTCAACTTTTAGAAATGTTCGGTATATTGCTCATCTTTATTTCCAGATCATCAGTTCATATACTGGGCTGTCCAAGACCTCAGAGGCAGCACTCACATTCCCTACTCTTAACCTGCTGCCAGAATGAAAATTGATCCTTGACCCCTCCTCCCAGCTTCCTGCCTCCTCCTTGGGTTCTTAATCCTCAGAAATACTTCTCACAAGCGGGCTCTGTCACCCCTGGGCAGGTGTGCTGATCAGCCCAGTCCCCAAAATTCTCGAGTCTGGATCAAAACTTGAGCAGCCATATCAATGGGATAGTACTCCTCTGGTGTACTATCAATGGGAGCTGCCAGGTCAGGCAGAGCAGTGATGGATTTCCCTGCTGCCCTCCTGCCATGGCAGCCAAGGAGTGCCACCTCCACAAGTGCCCGTCCCCAGCCCAGACCCTTGGGTCATGCCTCTTTTGGTGTTTCTCTCTGTTCTTTCCCCCAGGCTGGCTGCCAGCTCCTGGGCCCCTTGCCAGCAGCTGCGTGTGCGCGTTGGGAGCTCCTCCACCCACGCTGTGCAGCGTGTCCGTGTGCCCCAGAGTGCCCCAGCCCCTGGGGGACATCACTTGCTGTGCCCGCTGCCCCACCCGGGCTGCCCACGCCTGCATTGCGGGGCAGGGCCTCAACCTGCCCCCAACCTGCCCCCAACCTGCCCCCAGCCTGCCCTCAGCCTGCCCCCAACCTGCCCCCAACCTGCCCCCAGCCTGCCCCCAGCCTGCCCCCAACCTGCCCTCAGCCTGCCCCCAGCCTGCCCCCAGCCTGCCCCCAGCCTGCCCCCAACCTGCCCTCAGCCTGCCCTCAGCCTGCCCCTTCTCCCTTGCAAAGAGGAATAAGAGGACTAAGGCATCCCCTCCTGTCCCTCGCCTCCTTGGGGGTCTCTGGAGCTGCCACTCCTCTGCTGGTCTTCTCATGCTTGCAGCCAGTCCCCCCACTCAGGCAGCCACTGCCACAGGCTTTGATGGCCACTAAAACCAGCAAATGGCTGCCCCTGAGCCCAGCTTGCAGCCTCTGTTCCTGGCAGCCAGGTGCCATGCCCAGGCCTTCCCCACCACCTGTTCTGCAAGGGCAGCACCATTCCCAACCAGGGAGACATCCCTGTGCTGCCTCTCACCAGGCAGTAAACCCTCCCTGGCAGCAGGGGGGTGAATGTGAGCCTTAGAGCTGCAAATGGCATTTTGGAGGGGCTCTGTAGGGATGGGAAGCCAACTGTGCTTGGAAGCAGAAGGCTGGTCTCTTAGAGGAGCCAGAAAGAAGTTCTAAAATATGAGGGGGAAGGTGGATAGTGACCCACCAATGGTATCTGAGTTTGAACTTAACATCTTTAGTATCTTCTAGTAAATGGACCTCATAGGAGGCCTTTTGGCAGTCTCAGCCCCGTTCAACAGCTCTCTCTTTAGCTGCGGCTCTGTTTCTTTACTTTTCTTGAGCAGTTGCAAGGATTAATGGCATTTGAGATCCTGCTCTCCAGCTGTGACAAGCCAAGAGGGGTGGAGGCCCAAGGGTGGCACTGGTGGCTTCATTCCCTGAAGCCCAAGCAGCTTTGATGCTGAGTGCATGTGGGACGGCAGGTGGTGAGGGAGGAGAGACCACTGGTACACAGCCACCTTTCAAGGGGCATCCCTGGTTTAGAGGTGAAACCCACCTTGTAGTAGGGACAGTAAATATCTGACCTGGGCAGCCATGCTCAGGCTGTGTTTTTGACAGGGGGAAGAAGGGGAAGGTCCCAGCCTTGCTGCAGCTGAAGTGGGGCTTTCCAGACCCCCAGCCTTCCATCCCTGCAGTGCAGGGGGCTGCAAACACCATCAGCAGTGAGTGGTCTCCTGTGTGAAACAGAGCTGCTGTCCCCATGAGGGACTGCACTGACAGCCAGTCAGTGAGGAGGCTCAGCTTTATTACCTAACACATTGAAATTCCTTCTGTTGTACTTTTACAATTGGCCTGTGCCCACCTTCACTCCCAGCTCGACTGTGTTTCTACAAACAAATTTCTCCATGGCTGGGTTTGTTGGGGACTTTTCTCATTATTCCCTGACTGGTAAGATTCCATCCCCCGCCCTCCCCCTCCTCATTTTTCCCTTTGCACCAGCTGCATGCTGCAGGAGGTTTACAGAGCCATTCAGAGACCCTACTTTTGTGAGTGCTGTTGTCCTTGCAGTCTTGCATCCCTATGGCAGCCCCTGTTTTCTGCAGGGGGAGTGTCAGCAGAGAGCAGAGGGCTTGCAGCTGGTGGTACCACCTGCCTGAGACAAGCTGCACATGCTGACCTCAGGCTTTCTTGTGCTCCTTCACCTGCTGTGTGCTGGGATGAGGCACTCTCAGCATGAACATGGGATTTTGGTTTGTGTAAGGGTATCCTGGACTCCAGCATCAGGTATGGTTTGGTCCCATGTACATACAGACCACCTGAGAAGGGCATGGCTGCTTATATTTCTGCTTCTCTTCTTTTTCTAAGCAAAGGCTACAATTGCACACCTTGCCTAAGTAAGTCACAGGCCCTTAGATTTATTTTTGTTCCATTTATCTGGTTTTGGTTTTGCTATGGTCTGACATTCACTTCTGGGTAAGAGTTTGAGATAAAAGCTTTAAAAACACTGCAAAGCAAAAATAAGTGGGTAAATGTTTTCTACATTCTTTTATTTTTGTGTGTATGCCTGGTTCTTAGTAAGTGTCTGAGGGGGAAAAAATATATATATAACTGATGATTTGTTGCTCTCTCTTTGGAAAAAGTCCAGACTGTAGAACAGGGCTAAAATGCCAGGAAAGAGTTTGCTGCATAGAGGCAGGCTTATGTTATTTTATTTTATGCATTCCTTGGATAACATATTTTCTCTAATTTCAGATCCTGGAGAAGTCATTTTAGATCTTTATTCAGTACAGCTTATTTGCTCTTCTTCTCAGTTTTCCTTATTTTTAGAAAGGTGAAGTGTGTTCCCAAATTAAATCGTTGCTGGGATGGACTTCAGCCAAGAGGATCCATTGTTCAAGCCATAAGGCATAGGAAACACAAGAGTAAAACAATGGAGTTTTATATTGTGTTTCATTTGGCAGCATGAGGAGAGATATGGCCTTGAAAGATTTGTATTCTTACATAGCTATAATATATTTTAAAAGACAGTAAGGACTATTTTCACTTCTCACTTTGCTTAAAAAAAAATAAGCACACACAGAAATGCTGAAAATGTTGGGATTGCCAGATGCTCCTTAGCTCCAAGTAAAGGTTCATGTCTGGGGATCTCAGAGATGCTTACAGTAGTGTCCCAAACATTACCTGAAGAGGGCTGATCCTTTACCTTTTTGCTGATATGCTTGTCCCTGCAGCAGCTTCAAAGGCAGAGCTTGCAGCAGCCTGGCCCCAAGCCAGGCTCCTCAACCAAGCATTCATGGGTTATATTCCTTATGTCAGCTTCTCACTCCAGTGATCTGGAGCCCCTCCTCTAGATGGGACAGTTTTGCAGCGACAGAGCAAAGCCCTGCAAAGCTCACTGCCCAGTGGAGGTTTGCCCTCTGTGTGCCCAGGAGCCTGAGGAACACACAGCACCGCCAGGAAGCACAACATGCCTCCCCTCTGCCATGGCCAGATCCTGTCCATGGCAGTGCTCTGGAAAGCAGGGCAGCCAGTGCCTGCAGCTGTGGGCATGTGAGCACGAAGCCATTTGCTGGTGATGCTCTCTGGGGCTGGGGTGACTCTCCCTGGCTGCCCCACGGGCTGCCTGCCACCCAGCTGAGACCTCACCGCTTCCCCAGCTGAGCCGCTAACGCAGCGAGATTTAGCAGCATAATATAAAGTTGGATTAATACTTGAAAATTAACTGTCCCTGCTAAGCAGCACATTAAAATGTGTCCTCACACAGGGAACAAACGTATCCCAGCAACAAAAACAAACAGCTGGCAAAATGGGGTCTGGTATCCCCCTTCCAGCTTTCTGAAAGGTGTCTCAAGTTTATAATGAAGTCACTTTGTTTCCAAGTGCCCTGGTGTTTGGAAACAGCATGTCTATCCCTTTATCAGCTAGCCTGATAGGCACCAATAAGGAATCAGCTGGAGCCAACCCCTGCATGAGAGGGTCCCTCCCAGCCTCCCCACTGAGCAGTGTTGCACAATGCCCAGGATGAGCACAAGACACCCATGACAAAGAGAGAGAGCTTGGGAGAAACCACTGACTTCCAGGCAGGTCACCCAGAGCTCCTCCAGGATGCATCAGCCCATCTAACAGCTGCTGGGGTACTGAAATCCTGCAAAACACGCAGGATTGCTTGGCATCAGATGGCTCGCAGGCTCCTGATTCCATATGGTGCTTTAGGCTCTGTATCCATACCCAGGATGGATGCTTTATTGGTGTGTTGAGAGACCCTCTAACACGGTAAATGGGGCTTTTGGTGGGGCCATGTGCTCCCCACTGCTGCAAATGAACGTCTCCACCCCAGACTGGTTTGTCCAAGAGTCAACCCCTCTCGCTCACAGAGGCACTTGAAGCTCCTGCAGCAGAAGCTCATGCTTTCCAGGGAAAAAGGTCTTTTAAAACCTCACAAGAAACAAAAAGAAATGTCATTTATGTTACTCTTTAAAATAATATAAATGTCAGAAAGGATTTTGTGTTAGAAAAGAAAAATAACATGGGAGAACCTTTGACCTAGTCAAAGTAATTTCTTAAACTGTCTCACTAAGTTGCCATTGGTCTGTGCTTACAGGCTTATACTTCGCCTCTTGAAAAATTGAAATTTCAAGCATGCTGGTCATCAGCTATTTTTAGATTATCCCCTGTTCAGGCACAAAAATACAGTAATCACTAAGAATGCTAAAAATTCTAAATAGAAAATTTTAATTGCTAATTTTTAATGGCAGGTTTCTTTCACGCCCTTTGTTCCAGCGAGGGAAGCAGCAGAATTGCATTCAGCAATGCACAACACAAGCCTCTAGTTTGATGAGACCCTTCCACAAAAGGAGAATTGAGAACATTTTTTTAGACTGGTATGGATGAAAGAAAGACGAGGGAATTCACTGGAGCTAATAATTTTGAGGAAAATAATCTATAATGCTTACAGTCACTATCTCTAAATGGAATCAGGAATGAACCTGAAGCATTAGACACTTTAAAAGGTAAAAATCTAAATAGCTGTAGGTGGCACATGAGCTTCCAAAAGGCCCTTGCCAAAAGCACTGCAGAGGCCAGATGGTTAGGAGGATTCAGAGCAGGACCAGGCTTTGATACCAAGTAATGGGAACAGCCAAAACTACAGCAGACAGGTTTAAAAATAAACCAAAACAAGGAGGTCATGTTCTCTCATGCACCATGCCAGAAGTCAGCCACCAGAGAGGCATTTCTGCAGTGGGAGGTTTAATTTGGGGCTCTGGGGTTTCCAGGGCTTTACTTGGAAAAATGAATACATCCAAAGGAGCAAAGATAGTGTCAAGGGACCATTTTATGAGATGGTTCCCATGTCCACCAGCTCTTCTGAGAGCCACCAGCAGTCACTGTTCGCCACTCATGTGCCTTTAGATGTTCATACTCACCTAACATGCAGATTAGCTCTGACAGGGGACAACAAAATCAGGAATCAGTCCTCTTCCATCTCCCTTCTTGGGAACAGTGTTCTGCAAAGATAGGAAGCTCCCTCGCCCCATTTTCCAAGCAGCCCCCTTGGCCAGGCAATCAGAAATAAAAGCTGTCACACACATCTTGGTTTCTTTTCATACTTTGTAAATTTTTTAAATTTTTTATTATTATCTCCTCCTTTTAAGCATCCCTTTAAGGGTGAAATGAAATCCAACCATTTACAGAGAAAATGATTTCAGAATGTACATTTGATTTATCCTTACAAAAAGTTCATTATTACTTGCTGTTTATAAATTACAGAGTTGAAAGGAGTTTTGCAGATGCTCTTATTTTTTTCTTTTCTTTTTAGTTTTTGGCAAGTCCACGCATTCTTTATCCAAAGCAGGGTGTCCTGGAGCCCCTCCAGGAGCAACACCAGCAGTAGGTCCAGGTGGACCCCAGGCTCAGAAGTGCTGCTGGAACAACTCCAGGATGATACTACATCATCATCCGCAGAGGCAGGAAAAAACAGCTGTTTGAATTCTTAGAGTATTTCAGATCCCTTCTTAATCCATTACCTGTAGTGCCCAAAGCTTTAAAACATCAGTGTATTGCATTAGAAACAGTTCTTCTTTCTCAGTGCTGGATCTGAGCCCCTCCTGCCACTCCCTTACCCTCCTGCTCCCCTTCCCTTCCCATAACAGGAGTGAGTTTGCCCAATGTCTCAGGAATCAGGGGATTAGGGAGGGTAGGGAGAACACAATGATGGAGGGATACAGGATCCATTCTCCCACTCACTTCCCTCCTTTCTCACCAAGGTTAGAGGTCAGTGGAGCCAGGACGAGCTGTCCCTTCCCTCTCCACCACCAGTGTTCACCCATGGAACCAGGAGTGACCCTGGACAGCATCTTCACAGTGCAGAGGCATAGCAGCCACAGAGATTGCCAGCAGGAGCTGGGACACAGGAACACAGCCCCAGGGACACTGAGGAGGGGAAGACACCCCATCCCACATGGAAACAGCAAGGCAGGCAGAGGGGAATGAACACCCATTCTGCTCTGACACTCCCACTCCATGACAGCTGGGTTTCCTTGTTCACCTGTCACAGAGACACAGAGTAGGTTGGCCTGGGCAGCACAAGCACAACACCTCAGCAGGACACAGGGATCAGAGAAAGCAACAGCAAGAGTGGGCTTGAGCATGTCATCCTCCATACCAACCACAGGCACAAAATCACCGTGTCTTTCTGTCACTTGGGTGTGGCACTACCCCCAGATGGGCAAATAGGTCTAACCTGCCCTACTCCCTCTGCTTCAGCAAGCTCAGCTGCTGCAGGTGCACCAAAGCCCACGTCCTTCCTTTCCCTTGGGGCAAAAGAGGAAGAAGCACTCTCCAGTCCAAAGCCATGCATAGGCACACAATCTCTTCCTAGGTGGGAAGCACAAAGACAGGCAGAAAGAAGTGCAAGGCTTGAGTGTGCCACACACTGCTTCACCTATTTCCTGGCCCTCTTTTTACCAATTCAAAGGTAAAAAAGGCTTTAGGAGTGAAAAAGCACAAGGCTGAAGAGGGCTGCAGGAAAAGGCTGGTGATGTTTTCCCTCCAAGAGAACAGGATTCACTGCCCAGTGCCCCCATGGACTGCAACAACCCACAGACATCAGGCTCTGGTAGTCTGATCCCAGCTCCAGCCCAGTGCCAGGACAATGTTCTTGGTCTTTCCCTTCTCAAATCTCAGAACCTGGTTCAGATAAAATGAAGGAGCATCAGTGCTCACCTCAGAGTCCAGCCCTAGGAAACAAGGATCTGACACAAACCTGCCCCCTGCTTTGCCTCTCACTACCTCACACACACACACTTACTTTTGACTTCCCTCTTGTGGCAGCTGCCTGGAGGGGTGGCTGTCCCACCTGGAGCTGGCTGCAGAGGTCCCAGCAGGCAGCACAGGCAAGGCTGAGCAGAGGGCAAGCCACCACCTTGAAAAATCACCGTGTGAAAGCCAGCTTAGTAGTGTCTGTTCCCTCCAGGGACAGGAAGGAAGATTTTTAATGACAAGCACTCTAGCTCCCTAAGGATAATAAACACAGAGTTAGCCAGACAAATTAGACAAACATTGACTGGTTTGGCCTTAAATCAAAAAATGCTTAAACAATTTTTGAGAAAGAGAAAAAATAAGGAATGCATTTCATCTGTAAAGCCCCTTCCTCCCACTACAAGAGAAGTCTGGTTTCAATTTAATTTCCTAAGAATAAGGAAGTGAGTAAGTCCAGGAGACAGGCAGGGCAGGAGTTCTGCTCAAGAGCCCCAGCATTCCTTTCCAGCAATACCTTCTTCTCCAGCCCAAGGGAGCAGAAGGGAGACAAATCAGAGAGAGAAGAGCAGAACGGTGGAACAAATAATGGAGGAGGGAAAGCAACAGGCTGTAGATCAGGAATGGGAGAAGCAGATACTGCAGCTGTGGGCTTGCTAAACTCCCAAGAGACAAAGGCCACACCTCAACACTGAAAACATGACTGCTGTGCACTAAAAATCCCCAAGGATGGCCATGCATGGGAAGGGAAGGGCTGATATCAGAGGAAAAGCTGCTCCCACTGTGGGAGATAAGGAGGTGCAGTCCCAGCACATGTGAACTTGAGCTCCTGCTCAAGTGGGGCTCTGGTGCTGCCAAAGCACCCATGCAGAGACTGGCCTGTCTTTCTCCTCTGTCTCCAGCAAAGCCTGGCAATGACCTTGTGTTATCACCACTGAGACAAAGCAAAGCCAAAAGGTCCAAGAGCAGACCTCAGGCTCCCTCCTCAGAGTAAAAATGAGAAATGGCTTCTTCCTTCCATACTGTGCTGCTGCTGAATTGCACGACCCAACACACCTGCTCTCCTCCAGCTGTCCCTGGGGAAAGCCTCTTCTCCCTGTGCTACATCCTCAGTGCTGTGGCTTTCATCCTGCTCAATACAGGCTCCTCCTTCCTCAGCTGGGACCCCACTTCTCTACCATCTCTCTACACCTAAGACCTCCACACAGTTGCTCAGCACCAGAACCCCATCACTGTGACAGGAGTTCCTCCTGCTACATCAATCAGTCTGGACTTAAAGCCACAACTTCCCTTTGGGGGAAAAGCATTCTCCTAGCAAAGTTTGTCTGTCTACCCAGTTCCCAAAGGGGCTTCTCTGCCTGTGGGGAAGGCACGACAGAACTGAGAACAGTGTTTTTAAAGAAACCAAAAACGGTAACAAAAAAGAGGTTCCTTCAGTTCTTCTAAGGAAGCATTATGGCACACAACATGAGGAAGGAGCTAAGGTGAACTGCATCTCCATTTGATCAGAAAAAGACATTCATCTTCTTATTGCAGTCTCTGCCTTATTAGGCAAGCAAGTTGGTTTTGTTGACAATTTTCTCTTCTCTAGAGAGGGAACTAGGAAGGGAAAAAAGAGAGAGACATAGGTAGGAATGAAGCACAAGGGTGGCACATGCTGGGCAACACAGGACCATGGAACCCTGATAGAATTAAGGGCAATGAAAACCCTCCTGCTTTAGAACAGCTGGCCAGAAGGGCCACACTTCTTTGTGCCAACGCCTTCCTCTTTATCCTGCTCCATGACTTCTGCTTGGAGCATGAGTCAGTCTTTCCACTGCAAGGCTAAGAGAGCAAGTTCATTATGATTTTCACCCTCTGCCCACTATGACCCAGGCTCTGGGCACCCTGTCAAGCCATCTGCTAAGGAAGGGTGGTGGTAAGGGTGGAGACAAGAATATGCCTCCTCAGTGAGCTCAACAACCCAATACAACAGCAGGCAAGGTCCTCACTGCCCATGCCTGAGCAGACACCAGCCCAACCAGCTGCAACCAGCACACTCCTAAACTCCTTCTCCTCTCCACAGCCTTAGTCTGCATGGCCCAGGCTGCAGATGTGGGCTGCACACACTCTAGATTGCACTGTGGTCCCCAAACAGCCTCTTGGCCCCAGGAAGAATTGGCCCACAGCTTGTTTCTTCATGAGCCGCCTTACACCCTAAGGACAGACAGATGGACCTTGTGCCTTGACAGGCTTTGTTTACGCACAACAATCTCTACTCCCTTTTATTACCCCGTGGTAAGAAGGAGTAGCCAGCACGTATAAGAGCAGCCCTGCTACAGGCACAGCCTGTGGGGCTCTAGAGGCAGCCAGAGAGGCGTGCAACAGTCCCACAAGTGTAGCACTGCTATGCAGAGCCAATGCTATCCCTGGTCCTCTCCTATGAATTGCCCAAGAAATCATCCATGCCAACACTGAGATCACAGTTTCTGGATCCCACCATTTTCTGCAAGCACACACAGCCAAGCCCCACTATGTCTTCCTCCCCCCCAGTACTGGTAATAAACACCCAGGTGCACACCAAACCCATGCATGTGAGCACTCATGCACACAGGTAACCATGCACTTGCAAACGTACACTCCCACCATCTGACTGAGTCCCCCACAGCTTATCCCAGCCCCAACAGCAGCCTGTACTGCAGGGAAGACACTCTGGCTTCTGTAGGACAAGTCCATGCAGCGTCGTGGGGGCAGGGGGAAAAATGAGCAGAAAAAACCCTCAAACCCAGCTTTCTCCTCTGCTTCCTAGCTATCTGCTCCAGGATTGGTAGAGTACTGGGGCAAGATCCAGCCCAGGACAGAATGCATTAAGCCTGTGCAAGGGGCTGCATCTTGAGAAGGACACCTTGAAAGCAAAGGATTCCTCTTCCCCAAAATACCCTTGGAATATAGCAGTATTTAAAAAAAAAAAAAAAGCACACTGAGATGCTTTTGCACATTCACTCATCCAAAAAATGCCAGTGACACACATCTGCACACACAACCACTCACAAGAGTTTGTGCCTGCTGACTCACACGCTCAATAAACAGCCCAGGCTTGCATCTATGCTTGCTCCAATTCACAAAGGATGAGGGTGGATGGGAACAGCTGTCCTGTCTCCCCATGGGATCCTCTCAGCCTCCCCCAGAGGAAAATCTGCCAGCTGGCTGCAGAGATTCCCTCCAGCCAGCAGGAGAGGCACAGAAGATGCAAGGAAGTCTTTATGCTTCTACAGAGCGGGTTCTCAACATCTCTCTTCCTCCTGTCCAGGTCTCCCTTCATGTGACTGAGGAATTTGGGTTCCCAGGCATCACCCTGGCATGAAGGGAAGAAGAACAGGAAGTGAGGGAGGGCAGAGAGCCCATAGAAACAGCACACCCTGTCCATAAACAAAGGAAACAAAAGAAGGAACAGATGAAAACACCCGACTCTTTCCCTTTGTTGTGAAGTTCTGATTTCTCACCCAGTGGCCTCACCCAGCACCCTCCACCTTTCGGTAGGGGTTCTCCAACAAGTAGCGGAACCGCTGGTAGTTCTTGAGCAGGTACTTGGGAGCATACATCTGCTCCTTGGGGTCAGCAGGGGGATACTCCTGCATTGTACCATCAAACCAGCCACCAGTCCGGATCAGCTCCCGGATATAATTGAGGTCTCGTTTATCCTCATAGTCACCCCAGCGGGGAAAGTCCCCGTTCTGGGCTGACACCAATTTGAAGTAGATCCCCTCTGGGGTGAAACACCAGGAGCAGTGCCAGCCAGCAAAGTGGAGGGGGCTGCCCAGCGACCACTGCACCAGGATGTGTCCTGTACTGTTCTCGTACTGCCGAAAGCCAGGCATGGTGTAGTAGTCACGGCGTCGCAAACGTATCCCGTCGGTAGCATAGACAGCCTGGAGCATGCCCATGGTGCAGCCCGAGACCACTTCCAAGGTGCCCGGCTGCTTCCAGAAGAAGCCGTAGAGCGACTTGCGCATGTGAAAGGCGAAGGGCTCCGTCCAGCCATCGTAGAGCTTGAGGAAGAGCACGCCATCGCGGGCCGGGATCTCATCAGCATCGTCGATGATGAAGACGTCGTCCGGGCGCAGGTTGCGGAGGCGGGAGATGCCGTCCCGGGTGAGGAAGGTACGCAGGTAATCGTCAGCAATCCAGCCGTCCTGGCGGCCACCGGGCGGGAAGTGGTCCAGGAAAACGTAGAGCACCTTGTGGCGGATGTAGTCAAAGGAGCCGTTGAGGAGCATCTCGCGGAACTTGAGGGGCCGCGGCTCTCCATAGGCCGTGAAGTTGGACTCGCACACCACGAAAGCATCCACCACGTCTCCCAGCTCATGGAAGCGGACGTCCAGCAGGTCGAACTCGTGGTTGACATTGATGGCGTTGATCACTCGCCGGGGGATCTCCCGCGGCACGAGGCGGTCCTTGGTGGGCAGGTTGGAGTACTGCACCACGGTGGGGACGCCGCAGCTGGGGCCGTGCCAGCCCGGCAGACACACGCACTCCACCCACTTGCGCCGCTTGGCCCCGCCGGCGCTCAGCGGCTTCCGAGCCGGCCGCCCCGAGGCCGCGCCATCCGCCCGCTCCTCCTGCCGGCTGCCCGCGGGTGGCTTCTCCAACACCTTGGTCCCTGGCTTAAAGCAAACGCCGCCGGCTTTGGTGCGGACAAAGTATTCCGTGGAGTCTTCTGGCAGCACGAACTCAACCTTGTGCAGCTCTTCGCTGGCTCTGCTGGGAGACAGGGGCTGGAGCAAGGGGGAGTGGGAGTACAGGGGTGTGCGGAGGAACTCTGCACCCCCTGGCTCAGGGCTGACCTGAGGCGTGACGGGGGCATTGTTCCAGAAGAAGCTGGAGACGAGGTTGGGACTAAGTGAAGCCAGCTCCCTGGGGAAGGTGACATAGGAAAGGGCCTTGAGGAAGTGCAAGAAGGAGATGAGGCAGAGACCAGCCATGCAGAGAGTCAGAAAGAGTTTATGGCGTCTCATCTTCATCCTGCGGAAGAGCCACGAAAAGGAAAGTCACATTTAATAGTTACTGAGGTGCAGAAAGTTTACCACTGTTAGAAAAATAGGCTGGGGAGAAATGCTGGTCCAAATTCAGCATGCATCTTTAGAGACTTGACTCCAGGAATTACACCCCCACCCCCTGCCATCTTCATTGGGCCTTTTGCTTCAGCTGGACTACACCAAGCTGAACCTCTGCTAGATTAGTCTCATAAATCCACAGAGACAAGAAAGGCACTGGCAATGGGGTAGAAAGACAGGAAATCCAGAATAACAGGAATTCATGATCTAGTGAACTCACCGCGCATGGCAGATTTGCCTCTACTCACTGATAGAAATTAAATTAATGTAAACCTCCTCAGAGGTGCATCACCAGGGGTTTGGGAGAAAATGAAAAGCCCAGGAAGGGTGAGAGAGTTGGGGGGGGGCATGGTTGAAACATGACCAGCACAACAGAGGCAGTTTTAAAAGACCGAGATCATTAGTCAGACTGCCAGAGGCAGCCTACACTCTCCAGATCTTTACAATATTTGTACAACACACACCCTAAAAAACCACCCTTGTTCTTAGGAAATACTACCCAAGTTCACATGGAGGACAGGAAAACAAAAATAAAATTAAGATCCTGTCACATTTACTCTTCTCCCACCTGTGATTCTCAAGTCCACTGTATCTCCATATGTTGCATTTTGCTTTTCACTTTCTGTAGGCCAGATGCTGAGGTTTTTCTACATCTGCATCAAGGTGACAAAAATAAATGCCTAGCTGTCTCTGCCAGTAATACTGTGCCATCATGATGGATCCATGTCAGGCCAGGAAGAAGCCAGCGGTGCAGAGCCCTTCCCTCCAAACAACATGAGGCATTGCCTTCATCCTCCCCTCCACCACCTCCCCTCCTCCAGTCCAGGCAGGGAACATAGAGATGCTGTCAGGCAGAGAAGCGATTGAAGACTACAATTCAGAAAAAAGAGACCAAAAAAAAAAAAAAAAAAAAAAAAAAAAAAGGAAAAAGAAAGAAAAAACTAATCTCACACAGTGCTTCACCAAGGAAAGGTAGAAAAGGTGTTCATCACCTGCTGTTTAGGAAAAGGCAAGTTGGGGGAAAAGCAGGCATGGGAGAAAGGTCATCTAAAAGTAGCTTCCAAGGCAGAGGCTGTCATGACAAAGAGGCAGAAATCCCCACACATGTGACACGTACCATCTCACCCCCTCCACATGCTCCATTCTGGTGCTTCTCTCCCTGGTGCAGTCTCCCTGGCAGGGCCAAAGTTCCTGAGGCACCATCACTTATAAAGGTTTCACCTGGCACACAGTGGTGCCAGCAACACCTTCACTGGAGGCAGTCCCTGCTCCTGGGGGTCATGGGCAGCTGCCCCACATGTGAGCAGGTGTGGGAGCAGAGGGAAGAACCCAACCAGCTCCTGCCACTTCAGAGGGTATTAGGTAAAATACAGCAAAGTGTGTTATTGAGTAACTTGAGGAGACTTTAATACTGAAGTGAAAAGCCATAAAGCATTTAGACAGATGGCAACTACCCAAAGGGAAACATATCTGGCTTTCCACAGATGGCTCTGACATGGACTTTGGAGGGGCTGTCCAAAGTTGTACCTTACAGCTCAGCAAAGTGTTTCTGTTCACTTGGCAGTCACATTTTTAGTGGAAGTCACCATGCACTGGCATGGTCCCCAGTGATTAGGTGGCAGGGCAAGGAGTCCCAGATTAAGCTCTGACTGAAGGACTGCAACCCTGAAGCTGGTGGAAAAGTTACACCATGGCCTTGGGAGGGGAAAAAATTGAAAGAAAAATAAACAAGAAAAGAGGAAAGAGAGCTCGATTCTATTGGTTAATGTTTAGTAGGGGTTTTGATATACTTTGCCACAACACAAGTCAGCAGCAGGGTAGGGTGCTGGCTCTGGACATCACCTTTGTAGTGGCCCAGCCATTAAGGGGCTGGATATTCTTGCTAAAAGTCATAAAAGATAATCTTGGGGCTTGCTGTCAAGCTTTCTTCATGTGGGCAAAACAAGGGGCTGCAGAAAACGCCATGAGTATCTCTTTCTGTCCATGATTGATTTTTTTCCTTGAGATTGTTAATGCCTTGCAGAAGCAGCAAGATCACTTGTAAAATAGAGGAATATTCAGTGCCTTTTCCTTACACATCACCAGTTTTCAGTCCGTCTTGAAGTGTGGGGAAGAGAAGGGCACAAGGAAGCCAAACTCCCACTAAATTAGCAGTGACTGGGTGTCAGTAGAAAGTGTCCCTCACTGGTAAATGAGTACAGCTTTCTCCTGCCAGGTGTCCTGTGACTTCTCCAAGGCATTACTTCCAGACATCAGGGTGCTCTCTCAGACACTGAAACCAGGGCAAGAGGAACAGCTGGCCTGCTCCAACACAGCAAGCCCAATGACTCCCAGGTAATGCTGGTTTCGCTCCAGGTCCTACAGGACACACAAATGCAGCCAGTTTCCCCTGGGCCAGCCCAGGGCTGAAGGCAAGGGCTGAAGGAATCACACAAGGCACATTACCTTCTCAGATGGCTGTGACGATGCTCTGCATGCCACAGTAAATTCCCAGACAAAAAGCCATAACTCTTGACATTCAACAAACTGCTCTGCTTTCTGAGATGTAGCACGCCGTGTCAACATAGCAGGACGCATGGTTTTAGGAAGCAAAGCAGATTTTCCTCCCTTGCCATTAGCACACATCAGTATCTGTCAGGCTCAGCATGTGGCTCTGCAGCTCTCCAGCCACAGGCACAAGGGGCTCTGGGCAGGGCTGCCTGGGCTCCTGTGCCAGGCTGGGGGGCACAGCCCTCCCTGGCTGCTCTGCATTTGCTCTGCAGTACCCTCTGCTGCTCCTGCTGACATGGCCCAGGAGGCAACTGTCACTGCTCAGTTGGTTTTGTTAGGGAGTGGGAACACAAACCCATTTCCTAACCCCTCCTGGAAGAGGGGAGGGAAGCAAAGAAGCAAGGTGTGTCCTTTTCAAAATCTCTTCCCTGGCATTCTCACATGCCAGGGATTCTTTTGCCAGGGAGTGGAGAACACTCATGCACCCTTGGGTGAGTCAAGACTAAATACCATCAATCATGTATCCCTTCCCATATCCTCTGATCAGCCCTGCAGTGAAAGGCGTGTCTGGTGGCAGCTCGTTGGAGACAAAGGCCAGCAAGGGAGGATTCCCCACCCTCCCCATCCAAAATATTTACATGTGGTGGAAATGAGAAAGAAGGTGCCAGTCAGGGAGATATCTCAGTGTGTCACAGAAGAGCCCAGCTGCTCCAACACAAAGCAGCCATCAGTGACCAGGAACACAGAAAACAGCAAGAAGAGGTATTTCCCTTCTGACAATTTTGACTGAGGAAGGGGGGAAAAGTCAACTTGATCTCTGGGAGAGTGATCAAGTTGCTGTCAGCAGCAAGAAAAGCTTTAATGTTCGAGTAGAAGAAAAAGCCTGAAGTAGTATGGACAGTCAGCTCCATTAAGACAAAGCTCTTTAGGGAGTGCACAGTTATAGACTGCTTCAGCAACACACAGTCCTGGAGAGACAAGCTGAAAGCTTCTTTTTGTTAGGGACCCCTTTGATATTTCCTTGCTTGAAGTTCTTTCTCTACCATGCAGGGGAAGTGCTTTCAAAAAAGGAGAAAAGCTAGAAGTGTTATGCATGTGAGTTATCCCCAGGCACCTGTTGTCATTTCAGTGACCAGTTGATTTATACCATCCTGAAATAACACACTTATTTTTCAAGAATCCAGAGAGAAAGATATGCACTGATAAGAGCTGGCAGTTCACCAGCCCCAATGTTCTCTTCTGGAGAACACTGGCAAGAGGCCACACAACAGGCTGCTGGATACAGGCTTGTTACCCCATCTTGTTAGGGCAAGGGACTCAGACTCCTTAGACCTCTCCCATGGTTACAGGGAAAACGAAGCTGTGGAGAACAAGTCAGAGCAGAAGCTTCTGGTTTTCCCCTGATACCATAATGCTCATCTCCTCTGCCTAAAGTTATCCCATAACACCCATGCAGTAACATATTTGCAGATCACTCAGACACTTCAACACAAAGCAGCAATTCAAATTAGAATCACTTTCACATGGCAGATTAAAAACCCAGTATGACTTCCACCCCCCACTCCACACAGAGGGCCCAACTCTCTCTGCTCCAGCTAGAGACAAATGGAACAGGCTCCACATTTCTGGAGTACAAGGTCTACCTGCCATCCTCAAGCACAGGAACCAAGCAGGCATCAGAGCCACAGTACCTCTAAACACTCTAAAAATCTCAAGTTACTTTTGTCCTGCAAACATCCACAGAAGGAGAAACCATGAAACTTAGTATTTGTCAACAACTCACGCAAGTTCAGGCACAGCAGGACTGCACTTTGCTTAAGGGTAGGAAAAGGAGATTATCCTACATTGCAAGAAGATCTGAGAGAAGCAGGATGTACCAGAAGTTAGCTAGGGTTCAGCATCTCTCACATGAAGGATGCCACGGTGCTTTCAGGGACTGCAAGCTACAAGGACATCAGCAAGAAGCTCTGGCAGCCACAGCACAAGGTGGTTTCAATGTAAGCAAGTCCGTATCAGCTTCCCTGGAAGTTCCAAGGACAGAATAAAACATTCTTCTGCGTCCTTCAGCAAGACCTGCTGCCCACAGCGCAAATGCAAAACAGCAATACCTCACACTCTGCGTTTCCTTTGCAGCCCCAAGGCAACTGACCACAAGGTGCCACTGACCTGGTGCCAGCCCAAGCAGCTGGAGGGAGCCATCCAGCAGGGGCACTCCCCAAGCAAGGTCAGGCTGAGGGACAGCAAGGCTCTCTCCTAAGCACCTTCCCTCCATTCTGCAGACAGGTAAGAAAAGTGGTAAGGTAACCACTCAAAAGTGTGCCACCATGACTGTCATTTGCCCCCCAGAGCTGCCATCCACTCACCACTAATAGGTCTTATCAAGTCAGAAAGAAAACCAGATTGAGGAAAAAAATAGCTAAAGGGTGAATCTACACAAAACTAAGGTTTGAGGTTGGCCAGGGAAGGGTGACAGCACAGCACAAAGAAAGGCACTGCCTCCCCTTCCCAGGGAGGACAGGTACATGATGTACATGTCAACCACAAGCCTCCAGACTGTGTGCAAGACCTTGCTAAGTCTCAACACACCTGCAGCATCTACAGTCAAAAAACAAACAAACCAAGTATCTCTTTTATGCATCCCTCTAGGAGACCCAAGTGCTCCACACCAGCAGCTGCTATCTGCTGCACACAGAAACTAAGATGGATGCAACACAAAGCCTCCAGCTTTTTATGTGCTGTATCTGCTCACCTCCTTACCTCTGCAAGCACAGTATGTTCAGAATCCACACTTCCCATGGACCTCCAACTGTTCCCTCAAGTGTCTCCTCCTGCCTTTCAGGGAACTAAGCCTTGGTCATTTCAGATGCTACACCTCCAGTTGCAACAAGACAGCTGCACACTGTGGGACAAAGCAGCTCTTAACCCTCCACACAGAACACATAGGACCTGGAGATAAAGTGGTCTTTGTTGACAGGATTTTGTCTCAAGACTGATCTTCCAGAAGTCAGCAGAACAGAACAACATCTGAACACCTTCAGAGTCCATCATAAAACCCTCCACTCAGACTGTTCTTACTGTAGCTACCATATTACTAATAGCAGCATAATTATCTAATTCTCCAACCCCCACTTCAAAAGAAGATCTCAGAAAAGACTAGAAAACTCTAGTGAAATCCAGTAATGGCCTACAAGACACCAATTTAATTTTATCCAAGAAGTACATGGACGTCACAAGAGTGCAGTACTGCATACTAAAGGAAACTAAGCTGGATTTCCAACTCCACTGGAATCAATCAAATATTCTTCTCAGCATCCTTCAGATATGCTGGGCTCCCTTGTAGCTAATCTCCTCTCTCTGGCTAAATCCAGTCTCACCATAGGAATTTCCACTGCTTCAGAGATGCTTCTGCTCACTCTAATCCTTCAGAGGTTCTCAGAAGCTGCACCTTCAATTTCCTAGCGTCACTAGTCTGAGTCTTTGTGCTGTAGGAGAAGAGGCACCTCCCTCCCTCACTTCTGCCTGATATCCTGGAAGAACCCTTCCCCAGCCCTGCTTATTGCCTCCTCAAAACATCTGCTTCCACAAGGCGTGCTGGGATGGCCCTGGAGCTCATGTCACCTCTTGGCTCCCAGGCTGGGCCTCTCTGCACATCTGAGGGCGAGCTGAGCGCTGCTCATTGCCCTCACCCAGGATGCCAGGCCCTTCTCCCAGAGAAACACAGGGCTGCTGCTGCTCACTGCTCCAGCTGCACAGCAGTCAGTCACTGCAAAACACAGCTGGTTAGCTCTTCTAGGGAGATACTCCATCATGAGGAACAGGAAAGGGAAAAGGGACAACACTACACCAAAAAGCAATTTATGTCTTCAGACAGACCATGGGGTAATCAAACAAGCATGTAAGATCTCCCTTGGTGCCTTGCTAGGAAGGACAGGTCAAAACCAAATAAAGCTTGCAGAGCCTTCAAGTGAGGCACGTGACAACACAGGCTGTGGTGTCAGAGGTTCTCCCCCCTCACTCACCACCATCACAGCTTACCCATCCCTCAGCTGTCAGTTGTATGAATTCAAGTTGTCAATCACATGAAAGTCTGCTTTTACAGCCATATCAGCAGCAGATCTAGCTGGGTTAAAAATAAACTTGAAGAAAACGCCTAGGCATGGGAACAAGCAGATGACCAGCAGAAACTTTCTAAATTATTTCACCAATTCACTTCTGATCAAAACACAGATGTGGATACATCCTCAGAAACTCAAAATTACAGACCTGTAGCCACTGTTCATCTAACCAAATCTCCAACAAGGCCCCCATTCAACCCCCATGAGCTCACTAATTCTTCCCAGCAGCATCAGAGAAGGAGCACATCTCAAGGAAGGAAGTGGAAGAACCAGCAGCAGCAGGCAACTGCTTTCAATGCAGATCCTGGCAGGCACTCCAGGCAGGTCAAGCAAGGAGAGTACAAGCCACAAATCCTGAGAACGGCTGCAAGATGAACAGTCCAGATTACCCTCAGACCTGCAGGTCCATGGGTGAAGAGCAGGAGCACGTGGCAGACACGCCAGATCAGGCACGCAAACCCTTTGCAAAGGAAAGCAGGGACTGTGTGACAGCCCAAGCAACAGGGAAATGCAGGTTGAAGAGCCCAGAGGAAGGTGAAGTGTGCCCTGTGAGCCCAGAGCAAGGCACTTAAAAGAGGAAAGAGGCAAGAAACACTTGATGCCATGGTGATGGGTGAAGCACACAGACCCACGCAGGCAGGAGAAACCACGTTAACTCCAGCTATTTTTGAAGCGGGTGGCAGTTGTTTGTGCATGCCCAGGATAAAGGGTCTTCAAGATGGATCAAGGAGCAGAATAATTAAACCCCAGGAAGACAATAAATAAAGAGAAGCCATGGAATAGCAGCAAGATCCTAGTGGCCAGGAGAAGAGCTGGCCCTCCATCCCCACCCTCTTTCCTCCCCCATCCATCACCAACTACTTGGGGTTTGGCAGTGCGCTCACTTTCCCACAGTAGCCGATCTATTACTGTTTGGAAGAGCCTCTTCCTTCCCCTCCTCCCCTCCTTTTCAGGCCACAGGGGTCCTGCTTGGCAGCCCCCGGATCCCCCTGCACTCTGAATGTCTGGTGACCAGCCAATCCCATGCAAAGAGCATTAACCCCTCTTCACCAGGAACAAACCCAGAAACCTGACTCCACGCAGAGAGGTTTCTCTAGAATGTCTCTCCCTCCTTCTCTCCTCCCCTTCCCCAACCCCCGCTGCTCACTCTCTCGCCTTTTTCCCCCCCTTTCCCTTCATTTCTCAAAAACTAACTCCAGCCCAGGGAGTGTCACATCTTCCCGAGAATGTTACACAAGCCCATGGGAATTTTTCTTGGACCACGAACAGACCCTTATTTATTTGTCTCTTCTGCCTTTGTTCTTCATTTCCTCTTTCAAGACTTAGGCAAGACCTCGACACAGGGCTGCCTGGATCCCCCGCTGCCACTTCACTTTGTTATTATTTTCAGACAGAAAGGGCCCAGAGGCAGAGAGCTCTTCAGTGCCTTGCCCCGAGGCAGGAGTAAGTCAGCCCAGACTCCCACCTCTGGGGTGGGCAAAGGGGGCTCTGCCTTGCAGAGACAGCCTCCTGCTTGTGTTATCCTTCTGACTGCAGCATTGCAGCCCCTTGGATTTAATCCCCACGAATCAATTCTGCAGTCACAGCTCTGTGCCGATAACAGGCATATGGTACCGCGAAAAGGGGCAGTTTCCCAGAATGAAATCAAAAGCTTCCTAATGCACTTAACTCAGGGTCACATAAATCTCTCTTCTGCCTCCCACAGACAACTGGACCTTGTTTACAGGCATTGCAGCAGGCCTGGGTCTCAACAAAATGTTTACTGCTTCTGCACAAACATTCCCTTTCACTAAGCAAAGCAGTACCCTGATCTCCAGATTACTCCAAGCAGAAAGAACTAGGAGCAGGTCTACAGGAAAAGAAGGAGAAAGTTTGTCTTCATCAGCGAAACCAAATGCCATCCTGGACATCACACAGTTTTGGGGATCACCTGTCTTCACATTCTTCCTTTAGGTTACCTTATTTCTTGAGAAGGATGAGGAGGAATTTTGTGTTTAGCCAGATGGTGATGCCCCTGACAAGAGGTAAAACCATCTGCTGAAAGAATGGGTTCTTTTCAGGCTGATGAGACCAAGAACCAGGCCAGGGCAAGATGGGACAGCACAGCTTGTCCAGGGAACATACAGTGATTACCTGTCCAGCTTTGCCCCAAACACAAAAGCCACACTTGAACACCGTGCAAATAAAAACAGGGAAGCTGAGCATTTCTGCTGAACCGCACAACAGGCAGAGCAGTTTAGTACCACAATCACTTGATTACAGCTTCTTTCTTTCACCACCCTCAGCCCTCTTCCTCCTCTTTAAGGTCTTCAGTAACACAAACATTTATATTGAACTGTGTTTCTGAGAAGTCAGCTGCCACAAACAGGTCAAAAAGGAAGGAAAGGAGAAAGACCGAATTTATGTGTGAGCTCATTATGAAAATCGGTCATGAACAAGAAGGACGTGCAGTGCAGGAGGGGAGTTGTGGTCATGCTGAAGCCAACAGGACAAGCAGGGCAGAAGGAGAACAGCCCACCTGCCACAGTGGGGCAGAGGGACAAAGGGCATTAAACCGTACATAGCTGGGCTACCCAGCTCATCTCCATGATGGTCCAGTGCTGCAAGAGCCTGTAACAAACTGTCCCAGTCAGCTTCTCTTCAGGGTTTAATCACTGAGAAGTGATGGCAATTTCAGCTGCACAGTTTGCTACTCAACCACCTGGTCTACCCAGTGCACAGTCCAATGGACCGTGTCATGACAAATCTAAAAAACACTTTGGCAAGACAAGATGGGTCTTTGAAAGAAGAAAAATGCTTTCAAGCATCTAAATATTTTAGAGAACAGTCCAGAAGATTCCAGCACTGTAACTGAGTGAGGGACCAAATCCAAGCACCAGATTGACTGTCTCCAGCTTGACACAGTCTCTACTGCAAAGACAAGGCTCTGAACTCAGGAACCTCTCACACAATCCCAAGCCACAGAGATGCTCAGCAGTATCACCCACCTGAGCGACACAGAAACCAGACCTGCATTTTCAGGGCTGCACAGAGCCATATGCAAACAAACACAGGCAAAAAGGAAGCCCACTGCACTTCCTCATCACTAAGTGATAGACTCTGGATGCCTGACAAACTCCCCTTCCCTCCCCCCCAGTGCTCACGGGAAGCGAGAAGACTCTGTTCCAGAGCACAACTGCACTATAAATAATTCAAGAGACAGCTAAATTATGCAGAAGCAATCCCATCGTACCCCCGGCCAAGCTGCATGCAGGTGTGGTCAACCCTTCCTCCAGAAGTTGCTGCTCGACAGGGATTCTGAGGCCACAGAGGCTTGGTGCCAGTAGCACACATCCGAGAGCACGCTGGCCACTAGCTCACAGCCAGGCCTGCACCAAGCAACGGCACGAGAGGAGGGATTTGGGGACACAGGGCTGGCTGATGGGCAAACAGCAGCTCCTTTAATCCACCTCTTCTCCAGAGACCTCACACGGCCCCAGCAGCAAGTGTAGAAAATCGTGTCCCCTTGGAGCAAGGCTGCTCAGTAGGTCTTGCCTCCATGGATCGGATTAGCTGGCAAAAGCTGCAGCTGGACAGCATTGGCACAGTGAGGCAGGGAAGAAAGGACTGCTGGGGCAGGTGGGAAGGAGAAAAGGGAACAAAAAACCCCTCTGGAGTGGTAAAGAAAGAAGAGTTTTGCTAACACAAATAACACACAAGGAAGGCTAAGCTGAAAGCAGAGAGAAATACAGTCAGTTCTGCTGCCCCAGTCTTCTGCCTTCAGGAGATCCTGCTTCCTTGAATATCAGGGCTTCCAAAGTTTCCCTTGGAAATGGGGTCATTAAGCAACAGAGTGCAGCTCACGCTGATCACTCCAGGGCACTGCTCTCCTCATTTACCCTGCCCTTTGCTCTGCCTCAGAGCCAGCCCTCATGCCACAAGCTCCACAAAAACACAACTTCCTCACACACAGTGAGCACCATGCACCCTCAGCCCCTGCAGCCAAATCCTTCTTCCAAAAGCCTACCTTTCCTAGCTGCTGCAGCCTCCATGCTCAGCCTGCACAGGCCTCCATCCTCCTCCTTTTCCCTGCTGCCCAGCTAGAAGGGTCTGTGTTAGAGCAAGGAAGAGCTGAAAGCACTACCGGAGCCCTTTCTTCAGCCTCAGCACAACCAGCTTAAAATCTCAGGGCTCCAGCCTACCTTCCCCTTCTTAAAGGGCTCAGCATCTAGGAGAGAGGCTCCTGGTCAGGACTCTTGCCATGCTGTCTGCCTGGCTGTCTGTCCAGCCCTGTATCTGCATGCCAAGCCAGGGGATACCTGTGCTTAGCTCACAGCTGCGAGCCGCTGTGCAGCGGGGCTGATTTGCATCCGTGTTCCTCTCAACCTGCCTCAGGCAGGAGACATGCAGCAATATCCCAAGATAAAAATGACCCCAAAGTCTTGAAGAGAGCACAGAGTTCGTGTCTGCCTCCTAACCCCAGCCCAACCTGTAAAGATTTACTCATTGAAAGGAGAAGGATTCTCTGAGGGAAAGGCAGCAGGAAGCTGGGATTATAGATTAGGCAGCAGATCAAGAAGGAGCCGATACCTGTGGTGAAAAGGGCTGCAGAACCCAAGTGATCACTAGAAAGTTATGGACAACCTCTGGCTCAGCACCCCACCCAGTTGTCCTCCAGGATTTCCAAGACAGCCAGCAGCAAAGCAAGTACAGGGAGCATGGCACTTTGGTTGCTGCTCTCCTGACCAACCCCTGTGACTGCCACTGGGCACAGCACAGCCTTGCTCCATGCCTCAGTTTCCCTGTGTGGGAAATACAAGAGACTCTTCTACTCTAGGTAAGGGCTTACCTAATTAAAAGAAGCTTAATAGATTACTTCAAAGTCCTTGGAGAGAAATTCTGTCAAAACACAAGACAGAGATGATCCTCAGAAAGAAGAGAAGCCCCCTCTGCTTTTCTCTCTTCCAGTCAGCCACATCCACCTCTCCTCTTGCTTGCAATTTGAGCATTGCAGGCTGAAAAAGAATTCTGTCAGTGCTCAGTGTGGTCATACCCCACAGCCATGGCTGATGTTTTGGAAAAAGCCTGTTTAGATACAGACGTGGGCACTCCCCTTGGTGGGGAAACAAGGAGCCTTAGCTGAGGTCATCAAGCTGCCTGCTCAGCTAGGGGGGTTATCTCGGTACAAAAGGCCAAGGCCTCAACAGCAAGCAGCTCACATAAGTCCTGCTGTCCTAAAACAGGTAATAATCCCTTCCAAAACCACCACTCCACAACAAGCCCTTGCCATTCGTAAGGCAGCCAGCCTGATGAAACCTCAAAATGCAGTGCTGCACTCCCTGTCACCTATCAGCTCTACTGAGCCAGTTTCTGAGCACAAAAACACACCCACCCTGCTACAGGTGTTCAGAGGTCTGAGGAGCAGGAGGTACCTGTTGTACTTCAGGAAGAGCTTCGGGAAGTAAAGGGTCTGCATGCCAAGGAACACAAAGAAGTTCAAAAAAAGGTAAACAAATCGTGTTTCTGCCTTCCTCAGATATGAAGCCAGAGTTTATTCCACAGGGATGCAGGCATAGAGTGCTTTTGTAAATCCTACTCCACTACTCCAGCACACAGCATTTCTCTCCAGCATTTCTCCCTGGAGAAGGGGAAACTCAGCAGCTCTGTGACAGCACCTCTGCCCTGGTCCCTGGCACAAGCAGCTGGTCCTGGCACCCCACCCAGCACTGCTGCTGTGGCACAGCCCAGTCCCTGCTAGAAACTCACCTAATGCTATCACAGCACCCCAAACCCGACCCCAAACTGCCCACCGTGCCAGGCTTGGCCCCTCCATGCAGCTCTGTCATGGCTCCTCAAGGCCAGCCTGCATCCCTGACTCGACAGCTTGGTTCACATCTGCACTGCAGATGTGTCACCACCTTTCCAAGAACACCCACAGTTGGGAACAGCAGGCATTCCCAAGACTCCCCACATCCCCCTAGACTGCACTGCCCCACGTGCCTACCTTCCCCAGATTTCAGATCCCACTGTAATGTTTCATTGTAGTGTCCTGATGGCATTTGGTGCTAGTGAAGTGCAGCCTGACCTTTTGTGCAGAACTGATGGGTGACAGCAGCAGAAAACACGTGGGCACAACTACCCACACTCTTCTGCTTCTGTAGTCAGGGCTGGTAACATGAACCAGCCCTTTGAGGCACCTCCACTTGACCCAAAGCCATGAAGGCATCTCTTGTACCAGTCAGTTCGCCCTCCTCTCTGCCAGAGTTACTGACAGCTGTACCAGTCTTCGTTAGCACCACCTCCTCCAGCTACATCCCACTGATTGGGTCACAGACTCCAACAATGTACAAAGGACTCATTTTAGAGCAACTAACCCCACCTAAAGCCTAATCACCATTAGGAATGAATGCTGGCCCAGCCTGCCCCATCTGTCCATCAGCAAACTCCCCCACCTCCTTCCTCCACCTTTATGATCCAGCACAGAGGCTGGGGACTGTGGGGGTGTCAATTTGTGATAGCAGGTGCAGCCTAAAGATGCTGTTCTCAGGAGAGGAGGAAGCTCAGACACAACAAGCTGAAATCTCAGCTACAAACCCTTCCCCGAGACAGAGTTTATCTCTGCTTGCTGACAGGTCAAAGCACGGGAGGCACAGAGAGGAACTTGTCTAGCCTAAGGTGCCCTTCACCTACTGAACATGCACAACAACATCTATGTGCACTGCCCTGAACAACTGCCATACCCATGACTGCTTACATGCTCCACCTTTACTGCAGCCATAAAAATCAGCAAAAGTTCCATGCTAAGTGCATCCAGCAGGACCCATGTGCATTGCTACACGCACCCAGCAAACAGCCACCCACATTTGTCACACAGGCCTCCCTCAAAGGCATGCAGTAAGCATGTTACATCAATCTGGCAGGCCCCAGTGTCACACTACTGCACTTAGCCAGATGTGCGTGGGAGAAGGAGAAAGGTAAACACAAGGCACGCAGGAAGCCCACAAGTACACAAATCTCACAGGTACGCTCCTCAGGCAAAAGCACTGAGTGTCTGCGTCTGCCATGGGCCTGGCCAAGGTTCAACAGGCTCTGTGCTCACCATGACCCCCAGCAAGCCTCCAGACCAGCTATCCCTGTGTCATGTTGGGCACAAGTGCTCCAGGTAAGCTCACAGCTGTGAGCATCTACTGAAGCTAGCATTCCCGCAAGTACACTATTTTCCACCTGCTCTTCCTGACCTCCTTGCTAAGACAATCCCTGCATGCCACACAGGCAACTTTTTTTCCAATCTTAGCAGCATTTTCAGGAAGGGAGGAAAGCAGGCAGGCAACTCAGCCACCAAAACCACTTTGGAAACAAGAGTGTGGAGAGCACTTCCAATGGAGGGGAGCCACAGCAGCATCTAGGACCAGAAGTATACTAGACAAAAAGCAGCAGTCGGGCCACCAAATTAGGATCTGGGCAAGAAAACACACCTGCAGCTAGCCTGAATCCATCCCCTCTCCTAAGGATATAATTGGCATATCCAGGGCATTAATAAACAATGCAGGTATAACTGAGTCCTCAAGAGAGGAATGCTATACCTTGCAGTGGATTTCTTACCCCTACTGCAAAATCACCTGAGAGTGCAGAGGAGCTGTAAATCTTTGAGGGACTTTTACTACACGCAGTAGAGGAGCCACAGCTTCGCTGCTCTTCCGCAGTTTGCCGTGGCTTTCATTCATTGCTTGTTTTATAGTGCTACAGGCAGGCTGGAGACTCCCTCCCCAGGAATAGCTCAAAGGAGCGCTCCTCTCCCGCTCTAGCTCGGAGGACACGTTCCCAGCACTGTACTGGGCTGAAACAAGCACAGGTGCTAGAGCTCTGTTTAGAGGGGCTTTACAAAATGGAGGTTTGCTGGAGCTTAGGGACACCCATACCCTTCCTCCCCTCAGAGATGTCTCCCATTGCCTGAGGATCAAGCAATGAATGGTAGATCCTGCTTGATTTCTGCCCCTCTCTGAGAAGTTGGCAGCAGCCAGGCTGCAGCAACAGGAACTTCCTAAATCACAGTTGCCAGCTGGACCTCAACATCACTGCTGCAGGAGGGACCCACAGAGCACAAGAGACATCCTTTGGGGAAGGAACTTGAAAAGTTCCTGCTGACTCACACCCTGACAAGGTGAGGGACACAGGGGCAAGAGCATGCAGGAATTTGAAATTCAGTTTGCACAGGCTTGGGGGTTCCTGGTGACTCAAGTCATATTTGTTAGCAAGGGTGCCACCGAGTGTTTTCACAGGCTTGAACTTCCCACTCAAGAAGAGAGATGTGGAATTAACTGAAGGAGAGGTGCTCAGCACACACACTATGCTCTGGAGACCGGGCAGGCATGCTCCTGACCCCGACGTTCTGCCCTAGGGTGCAGAGGAGAAATGCAAGATCCCAGCATCATTTCTGGGAAATAGTCGGGGTTCCCGTGCGACTCAGGCACGGCCGGAGGAAACACAGCGTGTGGAAATCCCCGAAGGAAAACCACGAGCTGAGGCACTGAGAGAAGCCTCTCTCCATCCCGCGCCACGCTCCCTCCCTGAGGAGCTCCAGGGCTGCAGCAGATGCCGTGCTCCCCACCAACCTTGTCACGCTCGCCCAGGGAGCAAAACTCTGCAAAGACTGAGGTACACCAGCCAGCCTGTGTCACGCCGGTAGGACACACAGCTATCCCAGCCCACAAACAACCCCAGAGCCCCGCACGAGCGGAGAGAACTTGGGTGCCCGCGTCCCTCTGCGGCCAGCCCCGACCAGAGGACCTGCAGCCATCTGACATGGAGACAGAGCAGGGCACAGGGGACGTTTGACAACACACATTTATTTGTATGGATGTTTCCCCTCCCACGCACGCACTCCTGTTACTCCTTCTCGCTTGCTGCAGGCTTGGCACGCATCCCCAGCCCGTGCCCTCCTCGCAAGCCGAGCCCGGGCAGCAGATGGGCCTTCGCTGCAGTGCCCCGGCCGGAGGGAGGCTGCCTCCATCCCCGGCGAGCCCTCCGCTGCGGGCAGGGGGCTGGCAGCATCACCGCCCTCCTCCCCACAGCCGATGCTCCCTAGCAGGGGATGCCGGGATTATGGGGGGGTGGGGAGGAGGGGGAGAGAGAATAAAAAAATAGCACTAATATAAATAAATAAGGAGCGCGAAGGTGGGGGCTCGGTGGGGGAAGCCTCTCCGGCAGCGCTCGCAGGGGATGACGCCGCACCCCCGGGCCGAGGCACAACTTGCAGGTGGCGGCGGCGGCGGGGGGGACGGACCGATGGGGGTCCCGCCGCCGCTGCCCGCAGCCCCGGGGCGGCTCCCCCGGGGCGCGCTCTGCCCGCCGCCCCAGCCCCGCGGCAGAGCCGCTCGCTCACTCACCCCCGGCCGGCGCGGAGTCGGTGCCCGCCGGGCCCCCGGCGGGGCGAGGCTGCCGCTCGCCCCCAGCCCGCCCGCCGCCCCCCGGCATGGCTCGGCGCCGGCCGCGGCGAGAGGCGAGCCCGGAGCCCGCAGCCCCCCGCCGCCTTCCTCCGCCTTCTCCTTCTCCGCCGCGGAGCGGCCCGGCAGCTCCTCCCGGCCGCGGGAAAGGATGCGCTGCGCTGCGCTGCGGAGCCGCGGCGAGCCGAGCCCCGCCGGCGGCAGCGGGCAGGGCTGCAGCAGCCCCTTTTGTGCCGCCCTCACCGCCTGTCTCCTCCCCCGGCGCGCCCGCCCGCCCCCCCGGGCCGCCGCCGCGGGCCGCCCGCCCCCCGGGGCACGGCCCGGCCGCCCCCCGCCCCCCGCACAAAGGAGCCCCAGGATGGGGCCGGGGGCGGCTCTCGGGCGGGCTGCGGGAGAGAGCGCTGGGCCAGGCGGAGCCCCCCGAGGATGCCGCGGGCCGAGGCAGAGCCGCCCGCAGCCCCGCGGCAGAGCCGCCCCCTCCGCATCGCTCCCGCGGCCCGGGGGGCGGCGAGGGCGGGAGCTGCCGCTGCTTGGCGGGAGGGAGGCAGGCGAGCTGGGGATGCGTGAGCTGCCTTGCCCAGCGACATCAGGAAGTTTTGCTGCGGTGCCAGAAATAGAACCTGCGTCTGCTGACTCCCGGTCGTGCACCCTAACCGCAGAAGCTATCTTTTCTCAATTCAACTTTTCCTTGCCTTCTTCCACGTTGGGCCCATCTTTGGAAAGGAAAACAAAGCCAAGCCAAACCATAATACCACCACCCCCTCCCCCCTGACGGAACGGCACCGCTACAAACATGCTGAAACACAGCCATGGGACCTCACTCCTTGCAGCCAGGAGCGAGCAAAAGGTCAAAGGAAGCAGAATTAGAGTACACCCTTCCTCAACATTTCGTGGGAATTTGGAAAAGCAGCACATTACAAACAAGCCTCGGTGCCAACACCTCTCCAACTTGCCATTTATCGTATGGGCACATGGGGCAGCTCGCTGGGGAGAAGGTGAGAAGTGGCTCTGTCAAATTGCCACCACCTCTTCTGAGCACTTGTGGCTCAAGAGTCTGCCCTGCGCTCTGATCTGCTGCCTGGCCAGCACCAGAGAGGGTTTCCATGCGAAAGGGTCACCCTAATTTTGAGTTTTAATGCTAAAATAGAGAACATGTCAGAGCTCAGGCAAAGAGACAGCATAACTGAAGGGGAATTTTCCCCGATGCAAACTCAGCTAGAAAGATGAGTAAAGACAGCCAGAGGTCAGCTGGATTCAGAAGTGCCTCTAGAGTATTGTAGAAATATTGAGGGAAAGGAATGAGGACAGAGGAGGAAGACAACAATACAGCAAGGGAAGTTCTCACGACATGAGAGGGGTCATTTTGTGGCAGACACAACAGCGCACCAGCACAAGTCCTTGAGGACATGGAAAGGCTCCACCTCGATGACAGCAACATCATATTGGTGGGAACACACTGGGAAGACAGCAGCATCCCCCCATCTCTGTGGGTCCAGGATGAAGTTGCTCTCTGATAGGACTGTGCTCTTCAAGACAGTCATGGGTCCCTAGCAGAGAACTGGGCTTGGAGGGAGTCCCCAGCTTCTACATCCCTATGAAGAATTTGACAGCCATGATTCAACTTGCATTGAGTCCATGACTACTTTTTCTTTGGTTTGGTGGGGTTTTTTTGTTTGTTTGTTTGGTTTTTTGTTTTTGTGGGTTTTTTTTTTTTTTTTTTTTTTTTTTTTTTTTTTTTTTTTTTTTTGAGATGGCTGGCAAGTGACAGCATTAGCCTTGCATGTGTGGGTGATTTCAGCTCTGGGAGTATAAATCCTATTAGGGATGGGCAGCCATCACCAATTCATTTCCCCCAGCCAGTGAACACCCATCAAGAAGGGATGGTTGGCACTAAAGGGAAGAAAACATCACTATTTCAGACCTTCTTTCCTCATAAAACATTATCCCTTTGCTGCAAATATTACCCCTGGGGTGATGTGAAGACAGCTAACACTTTTCCATGTTAATGTGATAAAACGGAAGGCTTACGGGCTCACCCAGAGATTGCAAATGTTCAAGAGCTTCAGACCACAAACCTAGAGGTAGAATAACATCCTGTGCACAGAGAGGCACCTGCAATACCACAGCTCCTTGGTCTTGTGACAGTGTTTGCCACGCTCAGCACTCCTAACTAGGAGAGACAGGCTCCTGTAGCCCCTCTGCTACACCGCGCGACAATGTGAAGGGACTGTGGGATTTTAGCTTTGCCTCTGAATCTTTGTGTGAGGAAAGACAAGATTTTGCTCTTTTTTTCCTGAGGTCAGAGAGGGATTGAGCATCAGAGCAGAAAGATGCAGAGGGCTGTTGTTTCAGCATGTGCTAGTACATTGCCAGATGCATCAGCATGCTGGTATCTCCTCCACACCAGTGCAACTGCCTCTGTACCTCCTCTAAAGGGGGACCTGGTTTCCAAAGCCATGTGGTTCTGGGTTTGCGGGTTCAGACACAGAAGTTGGGGGTTTTATATGTTTTTACTAATGGTATTATCTGCTTTGATGGCACCAGGGTGAGCTGTAGTCTTAGATGTAGTATCCAAGCACCTCATGATTTCTAATTTACTCAGTCATCATCCCTTCTCCTAAAGTTAAAACCCCAAACCTTTGGTGCTGTTTTACATAAAAGAAACAGAGGATTAGAAAAGTTATGTGATTTGCTGGAGGCCAAACAAAGAGGTTGTGGTAGGGTAGAAAACTGACCGTGCTAATCTTGAATTAGCGCTGTAACCGTTGCTGTTTGTGGAGTGTTTTCTCCCTGTTTTGTGTACTTTGGTTTGAGACATGCTGGACAAGCTCCCTTGGGATAAGGAGTCATTTTTAGCCCGATTCCTTACAGAAATGAAGTTCTCACAATCATGTTGTCTATCTGCCTGTCTATCAGCCGCCCACCGTACGGTTTGAATCCACTGGCCAATTTCAACCCAACCCAGCACCAGCAGCAAGGAAGGGATTTTATAGCAAAACAATTCAGATGAGCTCCATGATGAGCCAAAAGAGGGGAGGGAGGAAGGGAATGCTCATGTGTGCCTGTGGGCTGCACGGCATCCAAACACCCCTTTGGCGTGGCTTGTGATGCTCTCCAGGGCAAGAGAGAGGGATTGAGCTCAGGTTGATGTGTGGGGCTAGTAAGGCCAAGAAGTAGCTGAGCACACTGCAGGGATGTCCTGGGCATGCAGCAGCCCCAGGCACGAATGCAGCAGAGATGATCACCCTGCATGTCCTGGGCATGCAGCAACGCCAGGCACGAATGCAGCAGAGATGATCACCCTGCCGCTGGCACAGTAGCTCCTGCTCTCCACGCTCCCTAAGCCCCGGCGGCTGCTCCTCCGGGGAGAACAGCCGATTAACATATTGCAATGAGTTAACCTTAAATGGTCTAAAAATCCAAACGGCTGCATGCAAATGAATTCTGATGGAAGCAGCAAGATAAAACAGCAGCCAGCCACAGCTGAGCCTGTTTACTAACTGAGACACTTTTGTGTGTGCAGCTGAAGCCAAGGTGGTGCTCTCACTCCTGTGATGATTTGCACCTCCTCATTCCATGCTTCTGCCTTGCCAGGTACAAGGCTTTGAAGCAACATATTGTTCTATATGGGTTTCTCATATTTTGGTGGCCATGATGTGTGACATGCCCTATTTTCTTCCTCTTGGGCAGTCCCAAAAGTGGCTGGTGTGGGCAAGACCCTGCAGGCGGGGTGTCAGGCATGTTCTGGGTGTTACAACCCGGCAGAGCTGGTAGCTCCAACCTGCCAGCCAGAGGCAGGGATGGAAAGGCCCTTCTCCATCACTTCTGGGTGAACCTGGTTTGCACCCAAGGGCATGTGCTCAGTTGCTATTAGGCAACTTCTCTTCACCCCGTGGTTAATGCTGGTAAGTGATTCTTGGTCTCTCTGAGTTCAAGTCACTGACATTTGGTTAACTCCTTCGCACTGGGTTACAGAGCAGAGTTAATGGTGGCAGAGCCAAACTTTCACTGTCGCCCTTTCTCCAGAAGAGCCCCAAAAGGTCATGTCTTTCCCCCCCTCCCCTTTGGAATTAGAGTCCTTTTAATGCCCTTTGGGGCTAGACTCTGCAAACAAAGTTCTCCTTTGAGCCAACCAGTCTTGAAATCCGATGCCCTTGTTCACTTTGCGCTGCTGGTGGCAGGGAGGGAACAACAAAGTGACATTTCTATCAGTCACGATGCAAACGGCCTGAGACAATGATATTTATCTCCTCCTTGAGTGCTCTGAGGCCTTGTATCCGAAGAAAATTACAGTCACTGGCAACCACCATTTCCTGCAATCAGGCTGTCGTTGAGCAAGAGGGAAGTTGAACAAGTGCTGGTACAAATACTCCGGGACTAACCCTAATAGCAGGATCCGCCCAGAAAAGATGCCTTGTGTGCAACAGAAACAAACAAATGCCCTTAAACTTGCACTGCTGTTAGGTAACATAAAACTTTGCCAGATAAGGACTGTTTGCTCTCATTTAGGGGTTTCTGGCAGCCCTGCTCCTTGGATTATTTGCTGAAATGCAAATAGCATTTGGCTGTTTTTCAGTTTGCAATCTTAAAGGCAGAGAGATTGCATTTCATCCTCATCTCCTTCTACAGAGCAGCATGAAAAATCCAGTTTTTCTGCAGCTGGGAGGGCAAAGGAGGGCAGTGGCACGGAGACAAAGAGTGTTTGCTGCCACTGGCATCCTGACAGGCCCAGTTCACACCACATGTACCTGCTAATGCCTCTCCAGCCTGCAAGCTCTTTAGCATGGAGCTGTATTTTGTGGTAGAGTTTCAGACCACTTGATGTGTGAGAGCTCCCACCACTGCCTCTAAGAACCACAGAAGTGTTACCAAGTCAGTGGTGGCTTGTTGGAAAGGTGAAGCAAAAACTCGGTTTGCAGCCACTGAATGTGTTTCAACATAAGTTTGATAAAAATCTCCACCGTAAAAAACCAGAAGTGGCTTCAGAGGCATCTCTGCAGCAAGGCAGAGGAGGTTTTTAACAGCAATCGAATATAAGCAGCTCAGGGCACTGAGAATCCTGATGTCACTGCATGCTCCTGTTCTGAATCACCTGCTCTGAGTATGACAGCAAACCCTTCTTGTGGAAGAAATGCTGCCTGGCTGGGTGTTTTCTGGTGTCTTCCCCTCAGGAGCAGCAGCAAACAGAAAAGGAGAATATTGTCTGCCTTCATTTCTCAAGCTCTTTTCTCTGCTTGAGCTTGGGTTAGCCTGCACCTTGTGGAGTGCAGAGGGTCAGTACCTGCCAGCTCTCCCAGTGATGGACACGGGAACCAGCAGGTAAGCACTGTTTGGCTCTGGAAACCAGATAAGCCTGAGGATTTTTTTTTTTCCCCAGTGTGCAGAACTGGATGAAGCAAAGGTGAAGGCGAAGTCAAAAGGAACACATCTCCGTGAATGATGCAACAGCAGGGGCTGGAAGGATTCTGGGAACACGTTGGAAGCCGTGTGTACCCCAAAGGAATGTCTGGGAGCCTTGGGGATACATGGAGCTGTCACTGCAGTCAAGGAGAGGCAGATGCCCTCTTGGAGGCAGGCAGTTTGCTCCTTCCCTCCTTCCCAAGGCTGAGTTTTGCTCTTCACACTTGAGTGTTAATTTGCTTTTACAAACATAATTATCACAACATGAGGGGAAAAACCAAAAAAGAAAAAAACTGGAGAAAAGTGAACTGCACTTCTCTCTCCATGCCCAGCACCCTCAGCTATCACCTGTCACCCCCTCCAGCCCCTGGTTTGCAATTTTGCAGGCACTCACTGTGTTCCTCCCCACCAAACCAGGCTCAGGTTAAACTGACCCACCTCGGTGCTTCCCTGGGCCTGCAGCCTCCCCATCTCACGTGCTCCTCTCATCCCCCCTTGCTGCAGGCCTAGCCTGCTGGTAGCTCCCAGAGGAGAACTGAAAAGTACCATGGGGAGGGCAGAGGCAAAGGGAGTTTTCTCATTTGCCACTTGGGTACAGTTTCCAAATCCTCTAAAATGGAGCTGTGCAATCAGAAAAGGAAGTCCTGGTCCCATGGAGGTGCTGAGGGTGAAGACAAGACCATCACATGCTCTCTCCAGCCTTGCTGTCCTTAATCCTCACTGCAGGGCCTCTTGCAGACCTGAATTCCAGCACCTGCATGTCAAGTTACTCACCAGTCGTGGTATCTCTAGGCATGTTCCCTCCCAGCTTTGTCCCAGGCAGCAGCCACAGCCAAGGCAGAATTTGTCAAGAAATGCTTTCTTTCAAAGGCCCACCCAGTGCAGCACTGGCCATGTCCTTGGGCGTACTGAGATGTGTGTTAGTGTCACTTCACCAGCATGGGCAGGAAGGAAAATGGCATGCTGGGGTGGCTTTGGTCTGGTGCCTGTAATCTAGAC
Source organism: Ammospiza nelsoni (assembly GCF_027579445.1). NCBI lineage: Eukaryota > Metazoa > Chordata > Aves > Passeriformes > Passerellidae > Ammospiza > Ammospiza nelsoni. Next base: position 50,073,359 of record NC_080637.1, read on the forward strand.
AAGTTTGACTTTGCTGTTTGCATTCATTCCAGAAGAATCTTCACCTCCATCAGCTTCTGGGGTGCTCCCCAGTGTGTCTGATGCTGCCCATATCCAATGCTCACAAAGGTGGAAAAGCCCCAGTGACACAAGTAGTGGCATTGCCTCTGACCCAGAGCCTGGTCTGATCTCAGTGATTAATGCAGTCAGTACCTTCTGGGGCTGAGGGAGGAAACTTGGGAGAAGGGGGAAAGGTGCTGTCAGACTGGACATGGCCACATCCCAGAGCCCACATCCTTGCCATGGTGTGAAGGCTGAGCCACAGCAGAGCTCTGGGCTGTCCCTGCAGCTCAGCTTTTGGCTGCACAGCCCCTGGCTGAGCCAGCAGCTGTGCTCAGCTTGCAGCCACAGGGATGCCAAGAGCTGCCTGGGCTGCACATGAGTGAGACAGTCATGAAGGCACGGATGGAAAACAGTGGGGGAAACCACAGGAAGCTCCCTGTGAAGCAGCATGGTGAAGCAGCAGTTAACTCTTCTGTGCATGCTGTGGGGGCCTAAGGTGTTCACCAGCAGCGGGAGAGATTTGGCCTGGGGCACCCAGGCAGGGATGCTTGCTGGGCCTTTTCTGTGGGACTTGGCCAGGACCAGAGAGGCTCACCTCAACCTGTGGATTTTCTCTGGCTGCCTGTTTCTTCGGGATGGCCCCAACACCTCTGAATTGTGACTCTTCCTCCCATAAATCAGAGACAGGAGAAGCACATTAAACCATAGCCATCTCCATACACTTGCAGAATTGCTCCTGGCACAATGTTTTCTGGAGCTAGCTTTGAAACATTTCCCATGGTGTGGTTTCCACCACAGCCTCCCTGACAGCACATCTTTGCCTTGAAGGGCTCAGGCAAGGCCGCAGTCCAGCCATCCCTTCTGCTTTTCCTGCCCTCCCCTCTTAGGCCTTGATGTTGTTCTGAGCATCTTTTGATTTGGCATCTTTTCCAGCATCTTGTTGTGATCATATCTATCAGAAAGTCACAGGCTGGACTTTAAGGCACGCAGACATGCAGAGACATGGCAAGTGGCTTTGGGAAGGAGTGGGGGTAGGGCCAGAAGTCCTGCAGCCCCTGATAAGCACAGCCCCGTGCCAGGTGAGGCTGGCTCACACTGCAGCCGACCTCCCCTGGGAGCACAGCAGCTCCCCTCACCTTCCCCCATCCAGCCTCCAGCACAGGCAAAGGCACCGTGGGACCTGCAGCCAGATGAGTTAAACTGCTGCTGACTGAATGGGGGATTGATTTTCCCAGCCCCTGTGGCTGATGCAAGCGTGTCCAGATGGGTAACTAAAGAAAGCAGGCTTGAAACCAATTTTATTGCGACCAGGTGCCAGCTGCATGCATTGATAAGGCCTTTGATAACATTGTGGAGAGGAGTTATCAGTGTTGGGTGGGGCTGTCCCAAAGGTACTGCTCCTTCTCCAGGGGCAGAGGGGACATGGACGCAGGTACCAGGAGGTGCTTACAGCGCCCATAAGACATCCCTTAAGGCCCATAAGACATCCCTCACATGTAGTGAGGAGCCAGGGCAGCCCCTCAGGACACGAGGGAGACCTCAGCCTGCCCACACTGTGCTGGCAGGCTGCTTGCCTCACCCCTGCTTGCACCCCAGTTGTATCCACCCACAGCTCCTCCACCCTTGGCGAGGAGGGGGACACAGAGCAGTGACATCCTGGAAATCCAATAGCTGCCTTTCCCTTCAAAGGGGACTCCCAAGGAGGGGACTGTTGTCTGTGTCTGGAGCTGGCAACTACAACACGTGTGCCATTTGCTCCCCCCTTGTGTGCCTGTCCTATCTACATCTCATTTTATTGCTCTTTTCTGAATTACTTGTGAGTTACAGAGGTTTATCAAAGCATCCAAGAGAAAACCGTTTAAACTGTCTTAGGAGGGGTGACAGGCACAGGCAGGAGAGCCAACGGAGCCACCTTCAGCCGGACTACTCTGACCCTGCAGTTGCTTAGCTGGCAAATTGTGACTGCATTGTTTTAATAGTGGTGCCCTCCTGGCTGCACTGAGTGAGCCACACGTGTGAGGCGTGAACCAGACCAGCTCTCCCAGGCTCATTAACCTGCCTGAGCCATTAAACCCTGCTCAGGGTGATGGTTTATTAGCAGGGCTAGTGTGGCTGTGCTGCCACGAGCTGCACACTCTGCCTGGCCTGGCAGGCTCTCAGACCCACAGTCTCTGCCTGCACGGGGGCTCGTGACCCCACCGGGCCCTCAATGGAGACTTGCTCATCTCCCAAGCCAGGGCAGATTCCCAACTGCCCAGAAACACAAAATTCAGAAAGCAGAATGAGACCTGGAAAGGAAATGACACTGAAAGATCTGATTGCCTCTGAGCTGCCTGCAGCTGAGCAGGGTTAAAAGGTAATTGAGCCCAACTTGCTGTCACCATCAGCCTCCTCACGAGCAGGCCTGGCCTCCTCCTGGGCACTTTCAAAATTGCTGGGTCAACCAGTGACCTGCTTTGCCAAAGTGGCTCGGTTTAACCACAGGTGTTTCATGGCCAGCCCTTGCTTGCCCAGCTCCTGCTGCCTGTGCCAGTGCAGGCAGAGCTTCACGTGGGCTGGTTGGGAGCACCAGCGCTGTCCTGGCCAGGGAGAGGGAGGGAGCAGTGGCTTCATGTCAGGGTCAGCTGCCAGCTGATCCCTGTGGGTCACTTAGGGCTGCCATGGGGGCTTGGGTAGGTTTGCATGCTCCTACACAGGGCTGCCTTTGTCTCGCCTCCTGGATGTGGTGTCACAATTAACTGCTGTGTTTGGGGCACCTCCATGGAGGACGCGAAGGAGGCTGCTGCATGTGCCCCTCAGACAGGCTCCTGGGGGAGAAATACCTGGCCAGGGGCTGTCATGTCACCAGACATGAGCTGGGGGTCAGGAGGACAGAAGGTGCTTCACTCTTGCCCTCTGGGTGCATCCCACACTGGCACTGCCAGGCTGCCACAGGGCCTGGAGTGCACCGAGGCAGTTTCCAAGCCTGAGGTCTCATCACCAAAAAGCTCCTGAGTTTGCAGAGGGCTGTGTGCTCCCATTTGTGGTGTTCCTGCCCTGCCTGGAGAAGGGCTCTGAGGTGTGAGGACAGCATGGTGCCAGCAGCAGAGGGGCACATACAGAGGGAGCCGGGTGGGTGCCCAGGCTGCTGTCAGGGCAGGGCAGGGCAGGGGGCTGGTGTCCTCTCCGCATCAGCGCCCGGGTAACTTTAGCTCCAGGCCACCCCTGTTTGTCTTTGCTCCTTGCATGTTGTGAATAGATATTAGCTAAGCTCAATGGGCTCCTCGCAGGTCTTGGAACCAGATGATTCAAGCTGGGATTTGTTCTATATCTCGGGTTTCATGTGTTTTCTTTAGCTGCATTTTAATTGTGGAGGGTTCGGTTCCTTTTGTGATTCATGAGATGCTTTACCAAGGTGCCATTCCTTCACAGCTGCAAATATCCCAAATAAATCCCATTCCTGGAATATGTGAGTGTGAAGAGGAAGTGCCCTACTACATAATAGGTCAGGTTTTTATCACAGCTCTTCATCTGGAAAACCGTTGGGAACGTGCCCACAGAAAATGTCTGGCGCTAGTCTGGAAAACAACATATAATGTCAGCAGAGCCCTAAAGACAGGAATATAATGCAGTTAAACAAAACCTGGATTGGGTTTAGCTCACCTTTATTTCCAGCTTCAACCAACAAACCTCTTCTCTGACTGCAGCTGAGCTCAGGCCCTGCTGGTAATGGGAAACAAAAATCCCCTTTTCCTAGCTGCCCGATTTTTTGAGGGTCATTCCTGACAGGCTGCAGTAACCCTTGAGGTGTTTTATACATCCTGAGCCATGGGGGGCCAGGAAGAGGCTGGTGGCCAAAAATGAGTTGGTCCTGTCCTATGTGGACTCGTCAAACCTCATGCAGTGAATTCCCATTTCCTGCTGCTTCCTGCCCTGACAGCCATTTGTTCTCACCAACTGCAGCAGTTCTGTTTGGGCAGGAGAGGGGCTAGAAGGAACCTCCAAAGTGGATCCTGCATTTGGAGGACCCACCCCTCAGAACCAGCACCTTTTCCATCTGTGTTGGGAGCCCTCCTGCCCTGCGAGGGCAACAAGAATGCTCAGCGGAGTTACTGACTTCTTCCCTTGGCTCTTCTCCCATGCCAGGGCCAAAACTTCTCTGTCCCTGCTTACCACAGGGTGGAGAAAGCAGTAATACAAGTTGTGGGCACTCCCTGTAAGCAGACCACAGCGTGTTTGGACCATCAGCCAGAGTTTCAGATGGCTGCACGGGGTCTGCATCCCACCCGCAGCCTGCGAGCCTGCCCGGGCAGGTACAGCTGTTACCGGCACTGTCACACCTCCAAGGACTGGTCTGACAGGCTGCTCCTGCCTGTTGCTAACTCCCACTCCCAAATTAATTTGGGGAAACTTGCCACAGGCTGCCCCATCTCACAGGTGCCCCAGAGCTGGGTTTCCCTGCTGTGCTTACACACTGTTGGCCGAGGGCCAAACCGCTATGAGAATTATTGCTTTCCTTCCTGCTGGGCTGTTTCTGCAGCATCTGATGTGACACCAGCAGTGTCACAGCCTGGGGGGAGCCAGGGATGGCCCCGTCCCCGTGGGTCTCCCAAGAACCACCTGTGCAATTGCACCTGACCTGGGAAACCATGGCTGGAGAAGAGGGCAGTGCATGCCTGGGGTCTGGAGGATGAGCTGCCCCTGCTTCGCCCACCCTCGCTGCCGTGCCCACCTCAGGGAAGGAATCCCTCCTGAGGAAGGCAGTGAGTGAGGGGGGCTCTGCACACCCCTGTGCCTGAGGTGCTTCTGTCAGCCTGCTGGATCCTGGCTGATGCATGGCTGCAGGCAGCAGATTTGAGCAGCATCTCCATGCCAATTTAAATAAATAAATGAGTCTGAATGCTTCGCCTTGCAGAATGGCATCTCATTCAGCTGTTCAAGCATCAAATACCTCCGGGATTCTTTGGGTCTCAGTTTGCAGAACTATTTCCCTTTCAAGTGCTCTTCTATTTTTCTTTTTACTTATTTAAACCTGTTTTTCCTGTAGTGAACAATCCTTGCACGTGAAAGCAGGCAGCTTTTAGATGTTGCGGAGCTTTCCTTCAGACTGAGCAGGGATCAGCGGACTCTATTTAAAAAGGTCTTCCCCGGCCCTTGCAGCTGGTGGGGAGGCAGAGTGATGTTCTGTGGTTCAGTTTTAGTTTGAGTTCCCCAGGGTTGCCAGATTGCTTGCAGGAAGCTCGTTGCTCACAGCCAAGGCTGAGTAGATGTGCTGGTGCTGAGGGGAAGCTTTTGCCCACCCAGGGCCAAGTGGCAGCTGTGGGAGCTGCTGCTGCTGGTGGCTGCAGCCCCCTCCTCAGCCCTTTAGATGCGTCTCAGAGGCTGGAGGGTGGGGAGAACATGTATGTGTCTGAAATACCACAGATGCCTTGAGGACAGAACAAGCTCAGGCCTGGTGAAGTTGCATTTAGTGTCAGTGGGATGGGGGAAATTGATGAGGTGGGGAGAAGGATGAGGAAATGATGTCTGTTGGCTGCACCCCCTCTGCTGATCCCGTTTTCTTTTCTGGGAGCTCTGGCCCTGGGGGTTGCAAAGAACCACTTGGATAGGCTACCTGAGGCACCTCAGAGGCTGGGAGAACAGAGCACAGATAGAAAGAAGCTGGTATTATTTTCTCCAAACACAAGAATATTGAGCAATGCAATTCATGTGTTTGAACACCTGGGCGTGACACACAGCAGAGCTTCCTCAGAAGCACAGGAGTTTCCGTGTATAATCTAAAACAAACACCTTCTAGCCAATCTCTAATCAAGGCATGATGGATCAATGAATTAGGGTAGGGGCTTAGTTAAATAAGCAAGATCTGTGTTGCTGTTGTTGGCCATGGTGGTGTTTCTGACTACTCCATGCCACCCACACATCCCTCAGGCTGGTCACCCTCTCCTGCCTTCAGGGCATCTGCTCAGTGTGGTGGCCAGCATGGCCCATCACAGGTATTTAGGAACAAGCTGAGGAGTTTCAGGGCAGGACTGGCACAAAGGCTCAGGCTCCAGGCACAGTTTCCTCTCGCTGGCACTGCATCCTCGAGCTTTTGCAACACGCTTTGTGTGCAGCACTGCTGCTCCTGCAGGGCTGTGCTGGCCTTTGCACCGGCGTGGGAGGAACTGCAGGGGTTTGTCCTGGTGCCTCTCTGAGGGTGTCTGCTCTCCCTCCAGCAGCAGTCACCATGGGCACAGTGCTGCACGTCAGCCAGGTCCCAATGAAATGGTTTGGCCTCGTGTTTTAGACACGTTGTGTAAACACAGTGCAAACTCTCAAACTCTGCTGTATCCCCTCAGCTCCTCCATCTTCCTGCCAGCTCTTCATAAGCCCAGCTGCCTTCCCTGTGCTGCAGATAATGGAGAATTGACTCTGTCCCTGTTGTGGATCCTCCCTGGGAGCTGTGGGGAGGCTACACTCCTCAGGGGGCTGATTTCCCCTGGTGTCTCTCATTTCCAGCCAGCCTGTGTGCTCAGTGTACCCAGAACAAGGGGAGCAGCAGTGTCTCTCTGACATGCCTTGGTTAGCCAACGGTGGCACCTGCTCCCCTGTGGGAATGCCATGCTGCTGGAGTGATAAACTGGAGGTATTTGGGGATTCCAGAGGAGAGCGAGGGAGCTGGGGATGAGCAAGGCATTGCTGTGCATCTCTGTAAACAGACAGCCCCAGCACATGGGAGCTGAGTTCAGAAGACTGGGGAGCCCTGCTCTTAGTTCTGTGGAAATAGGGGTTTCTGATGGGGTGGTTTGCAAATCTTTTCTCAGATGTCAGCCATTAGAAGGGGACTAAATTTCATAGTCCTCAGCCTCCCTAAGTCAGTGTTAACACATTGCAGCTCTTGCTGTGTGTTGGCAAGAGCCAGCCCTGGGATCTGTTTGATGGGAGGAAGCTCAGGGCACCTTGGCCAACACCACAGGTGGCCAGGACCAGCAGGACAAGCAGCTCAGCACAGTCACTCAGTCCCTCCTCAGTCTTCTATGCCAGCACTCTCCCTCTCTACCCTCCACTCTTCAGCCCTTTCCTACCCTCAGTAGGAACCCCAGTTTTGCCCACATCATCACCCTGCCACTACCTGTGCTGGCTCCTCTCCAGTTTCCCCCATGCTCAGAGATGTGTATCTCACTCTGCCCCTCATGTGCACGGTCCCTGTGAGTACCAGCTCAGCAAGGCCAAGCATGGTTTGCTGCACCTTGCTGCTGTTGCCCAGGCCCCCTGCACTTCTGCAGTTGCCATCCCCAGCACAATCCCCACAATTTTGGTGGGAATGGCTCCAAACCCCAGTGCTGCTAGCAGCTCTGCTGCGCGTGACTCCATCCGCCAAACCCAGCTGGGGAACTGATCTGGCTGAAAAAATCCTTTTAAATTTATTTTTTCCCCTGGGTTATTTTTTAATCCAGATGAGATCCTCGACCTGGTTTCCTCTGGCTCCTCCAAAAGAGCCAAAGGGCAGCCTGGGGGTAGGCAGGAGGATGGGGACACTGCAGAATTCAGCCCACCAGCGACAGAGCTGCAATGTCAGCAGCCCAAGGCAAGTGCAAACACCAAGTTCTGGAGCCACTTCCTTCCCTTATTCCCCACAGATCAGGAGTGATGCCTTGCCACAGAATAGCCAGTGCCCAGGGAGCACGGCCACTGCTCTCAGCTCACAGGAGCTGGCTCAGATTAGAGATTCCTTCTCCTCTGCTGCTGAAGCCCTTTGAAATGTGTTTACATACCAGGCGGGAATAAAAAGTCAGAATTTTATTGGTGCTTGGCCAGGGAATCATTCTGATTTGAAAACCCTCTTGTGACTTGGTTTTTTTGATCATGCTAGCAAAAATAAATGGAGGCACTGAAGTGGGCATGGAGAAATGAGCAGATCAGGATGCTTGGCCATCCCAGCTCCACAGGGCTTTCTCTCCAGAGGTTGTTCGACCTGGTGTCACACCAACCCCTTTTGGTTTTGATGCCCATCATATTTTCCAAATGTTGTCCCCACCGAGTCCGTGTGCCAGAGCCCCTTTTGTGCTACCTCCCTGCCACGTGCCCATGCCAGATGATCTGCTTGACACGGTTTGGTGAACATGCCTCCTAATGAGGCCCTCACAACCCCAGCACTGCTGCCTGGGAGTGTTTCTGCAGCGACACTGCTGCAGTTCATGCCTCTCAGAGCTATTTTCCACCACAGGGACTTCATCAGCACCAGATAAGTTGGGAGCCTGGAGCCCTTTGCCATCCTCCTTTGAACTCATTAGTGAAGATGCCAAGGCTTGACTGGATATTTAGTTTGCTGTCCCTTCCTTAGGCCTCTGTGCCCTAAATAGCACTCAGCAGTCATTTATCATCACAGTCCAGGTCCTCCAGACAGCGTGCTTTCACATAGCTGTATTTATAGCCTTGTCAATTTTCATTCTCTTTTTCAGAAACAGAAGTACTGATATCCTCTGCTGAAATTTCCTGTCGAAGCTGCCACCCACCTGTGGTTCAATAAACACCAGCCACCTCTCAAGCAAAGTTTGTCACAACATAATCTTCCCTCATCCCTTGACCTCCACTAGCTATGGCTGCTCTTCTTCTGGAAACCACCCTCATTTCTGTGCTACTGGGCACCAAATTGGCTTTCCCAGAGGATGCAGAACCTTAGTAACCCTTGGACCTCACACCTCCCCCCTGTCACAGAGCCATAGAATTGTTTAGGCTGGAAAATACCTCCAAGATCAAGTCCAACCATCAACCCAGCACTGCCACGTTTGTCACATGTTTTGATTTGTGTCATGGGGTTTGAGTGCCCTGAGGACAAGAGAGCCAGCGTGTGTCCATCTGGCAGTGAAGTGTGGGAGAGGCTGTGGCTAAAGGCTCAGTGCAGCAGAGTGATTCCCAGCTTCCCTGCGAGGAGGATCCTGCGAGGTCCGCAGCCGGTTTGGCCAACAGCCCACAGGGCCATCCATTTCTCCAGGAACCACAGCTCCAATGCTCTGGCTCGAGAAATCAGTCTAATTAGAGAGGAGTGAAATGCTTCTCCTGCTTGGAGAGTCTCAGGTCCCCAGCCCACTTAGAGCTCCACACAAGACCATTAGCAGTGTCTCCCCGAAGGACGCGGTGCCCAGCAGCTGTGGCCAGGCTGTCTGCAGGTGCCAAGCACAACAATGAGCAGCAGCCCATGGTGGGGCTGGCAAGGGCAGCTGCATCTGAGGCACATTCAGCTGCCCACCTTGATTCCAGGCACGGCGTGTCCTCCTGCAGCCCTCCAGGGGACACTGCCAGGGCCAAGGAGATCACAGCAAGGGCCCCTCGGTGCCAGGCAGCCGCAGGACCTGGGTGACTTACCAAAACTGAAGTCCCGTGGTGAAGAGCACCAGATAATATGTGCCTCAGCTAAATCACTGAATATTGTACCTTATTTCTGCCTAAGTGCTATATCTCTTCAGGTTGTTTTCATGCTGAATCGAGCTGCAGTTCTACAAACACAGAGTCACTTCATGCAGGTGAACAGCCCTTTGGAGCTTGGGAGGGAGGCTGCCACGTTCCTTGCTTGCTGCAGCAGGCACAAGCTGCTTTACTAGGTCTTAATTGCATCCTCGCTATCCAAAATTCTTAAATTTGCCACTAAAGGCAGACAGAAACAAAAATGTCGCACTTTTGCAGTTCAGATATTTGCAAGCATGAATAATGCACTCACATACTCATTTACTAATGGTTACACTTCTCTAATTTCTTTTCCCCTCCAGACATTTGCAAAAGTGCTTTTCATATTCCCATCACACCTTTAGCAAGCAGTAAGCCATTCTATGTTTTGTTGCTCTTATCTCTTCCCTGAAAGCTTTTATTGACTGCATGTTGGTTTTGTCTCCTCACCTTTCCAGTTCTCATCTAGCCTTTTTTTTTTCTCTTTTCCTTTTTTTGTTATTTTGCTGTTGTTGTTTCAAGCCTTCAGATCTCCAAGAAGTCCCTTGTGGAGCTATTTTGGTTATTCCTCAATGCAGCAGCTGAGAAATCCTGGAAGAGCTAATGACAGGAACAACAACAAAAAGCAGAGTTGGCTCCAGAATGCATTGGGATTAAGGGGTGGGGAGTTCAGTAAATTATTGAACTACCTGGATGAAGAATTCATATCGAAACCTAGTTTGCCTTAGTGCCTGACTCTCATCTGCATTTAAGAGCTGTAAGTGTTTTAGGGATGAGCTCTGAAGCTGCTTCTCTGTATGTTTCTTGCTTCAAAGAGAGGGATGAGCCCCTTCTCTCCTTACATGAGACGTGTCTGCAGGACTGGGGCCATCCTCCACGCTGAACCAACGAGCAGCGCCTGGCAAGTCCATTCAGAGATGAGTTTCTGTTTCTGCCCCCACACCCACCCTGCAGCAGCACCCACAGCACACCTTTAGCCAAGGCTGCACGGGGTGACCCAGCCAGTTTGCTCCACTTTGCCTAAAACTAGGCACAGAGGTGTCCCTTTCCTGGGACGGTGGCCCTCGCACGGCAGGTCTGGAGATGGGCTGGAGACAAAGCCCCGGGGCTCTGCCCTGTCCCTGTGCATGGGATATCCCTCTCCCTGGCTGTGTGAGCAGGACCCTGCCTGGCTGCCTCAGAGGCATGGATGCACTGGGTTTGGCCATTGTGCTGGGCAGGTTGGCAGCCAAGACAGGCGCCGAGGGGCTCCGGCACCAACACGGCAGGAGGAGCCCCGAGCTCACAGGCAAACAAGAGCAGCTACCTGCTGTGCTCCAGCGCCAGCTGGAGCTGCTGCAGTCAGGGACTTTCCCAATCTCTGAGGCATGAAACCACTAACAGCTCTGTTTTGATCCCACTACTTTGAAAGAAGCCCTGAATTTTCCAAAGCAACCAACTCTCATCAGAGTTTGGAGGCTGCCGCCTTTGCCCGTTTTCGCTTTGGTTGGGAACGCTCGGAGTTGTGTGTCTGGAAATGCCCAACTGCTTCAAGGAACCTCAGTTTTGGATGGCTGGCCTTGTGGCTGCCTTTGGAACAAGCCACAGTGGCTTCCCAAGATATTTTGGTGGGTGATGGCCACCTTAATGCTGTGGTAACCACAAGGGTTTTGTGCAGAAGCATTTCTGTAACTTCTCAAGTGGGAGATGTAGGGTTGTCTGCCCTCCCTGAACCTCTCACTCTCTGAGTCGTGGCTTTCCTTGTTACCAGGCCTTTGGACATTAAAGCAGCTGGTTCACTGAGGACCTTGCTCTGCAGAAAGGGCCTGGTGTTGTTCTCCACCATCAATTGTTTTTTGTAAGGAAGAGAGAAACTCTTCGGCCAGCTCAGGCAAAACTAGCAGAAGAAATGCAGGGTTTCTGGGTCGTGCTGTTTTTGAGAGATGAGACAGAAAGAAAAAGCTGCTTGGAAGGCTCTTGAAACACCTAGCAGTGAGAGGGCCAATGGCCAAGCATTGCACATCCCAGAAGATTGAATCCTCTTTCCCATGCTTTGGAAACACCTTGAACCTTCTCCCAGGCTCCTGCTGTTTGCACCCCAGTGAGCCCATGGGTGAACTGCTGCCTGCTTGGGGGAAGCATAGAGAGGAAGATTCACCTCAAGCAAGAAGCTGTAGGGCTGCCTCTGTCCTATCTGCCCTAGCTCTCTGGAGCATTTCCAGCCTTTTTCTTTCCATGCTCCACTGGAGTCTAATCCTGCATGCAGAAAATTCCTCATGCATTTTGCTCTTATTCCTTCAGGGCATCTGTTTTCTCTTTCATTCTGTCTGGCTGCTCAACAGCCTGAACTCAGTTACTGTAATCCCTCCATCTTCAGTGATGTTCTCAGCTCCACATAATAAATATTAACAGCTTACACGTATCTTTGGGTTCTTATGCAAGGGCTCCAAATAGCTTTATGGTTCATAGGCACATGGGGCTCACTTTATTCACCAGCAAAATGCAGCCACCGATGAGGCAGCAGTTGTTTAGCAACCTACAGCGACAACACACAATAGTTAAGAAGGAAAGTGAAGATAAATATCGTATCCATTTGAAACTCCAGGAGGGGATTGGAGTTGGCAGAATATAAGTATTCATGCTGAATTTTTGCCAGAATGCTCTGAATAGAATTCCTGTGCTTACAGTAAGAGCTATAGGATTTAAAATACCTAACCTATCCCTGGTGGTTTATTTACAACTCACTTTAAGGGCATAGATGTTTTAGGGTGCCAGTGATGCTCTTCTCTGGAGAAAGGTGAGTCACTTGAGTAATGAACTGCACAGGATTACTCTAAAGCCCTTCCTCAGACATTCTGAAGAAGGAAAAATCAGATTATTTTGTGTGTAAACAACTATCTATTATCTGTCAAATTAAACAATATTTATGTCTTGGAGGCAGATTCGCCTTTCAGCTATGGCTATCTCCACCCTGAGAAGACACCAGGCCAATTGTGGCATTTTTTCAATGGTGTCAAAAACTCTTAGGTCTCCTAACACTAAAAGCCTTAATGTGGTGGGGGGGAAAAAAAGGAGGAGAGGGAAGAGGAACACATTCCTTCCTCTTCCGAGCATGGTGGCTGAGGGAGCAGGGACTCTGGCTGAGGGTGCTGCATTACCCTTGTGTGATCCAGGGAGCATTGGTGGCATCAAGTGGCACTTGTTCACCATATGCCTCTTCCCTATTGGAAAGTTCAGGTGTGACAAAAGCAACAAAGTGAATGGGGAAAAAATAACCTGTCTTAGCTTCAACTGATGCCTTGGCTGCTGAAGAAAACCCAAACCCTGTGTGACTTACCCACAGGCCATGTAATGGAGCTGAGCACTAACTGCTGGCCATGACCCTTTCCAGCTATTCTCTGCTATTTAAAGATTTTGTTATAAATGGGTGTGCTATTCAGCTAATGGAGAGCTTAAAATAAAGAAGTCCCTGGTGATCCTTTAGCCACAGAGATGCTGAGAACCTCAGTTTTAGGTGGCATCCAAAGGCTTGTCTCACTGGCCTGAGCACCTCCAATGACCCTCAGCCAGTGACCAGAGCTCAGGGACATGCAAAGCATTCCTGCTACTTCCGTTCTAGGGATAGAACTTCTCATTTTGACCCTTGCCTTGCAGGGGGATAGCTCTTAAAAATAATATTAGCTGCCTGTAAGACAAACTTACCCTGCTTATTCAGATCTTAATGTGCTAGCTTCTCTCCAGCAGCCCTGTGAAGCATAGCTGGACTGTTTTTCTCTGTCTAGGTCTTTACATTTCTAGTGGTTTTGAATTTCACTGCAATGCAAAAAGGCCCCTGCTCTTGTTTCTAGGGATCGCTCTGGGTCTGTCCTCTTCCAGCCACTCCTTCATTTTAAAGGGGCAGGGGAGAGGAGGTTTTTCCACTGTTGTTACAACCTGCATGTTTCCCCTTGCTCCCTGGGGACAATATTAAATACCAATATTGGCTCACAAGCCTCTTGCCCCTGTACACTATGTTCAGTCTGTTCCTTTGACCTGGACTCCTAAGCCATGGCTCACAAAGCATGCACAGAAAACCTGCCTTCCTCATCTCGCTCCCAGAGGCTGTACAGGCACAGCTTAGTGTGATCCACCCTCTCCTACCCACTTTATTTTTTTGTACTTCCTAAACTGGTAATGATGCCTAAGGATCAGTTTGTTTTGCGTGATCTGCTTTATATAAGTGTGTTGGCAATTCTTAAACTTTTATCTGGAGCATCCACTTGCTGGAGTATTTCCCATTGGAACAGTTCTCAGTATAAGTTCACAAATACCAGAGATAATGGGATGGGGGAATAAGCAAGAAAAACTTGTTTATACAGCTATTGAGATCTGTGCCAGGTTAGGAAACACAGAATACGACAAAACCTTTTCAACTCCATTTTAATCCATACTAGGATCACACTGTCCTGTTAAATAGCCACACAACCATCTGGAGGACTGGGCCCCCAGGTCAAATGACATTTTGGAGCAGCCCTGGACAGCAAGGCCAGGCTGGGCTCAGATACCTGAACTCTCTGCTCCTTGCAGGGCACAGGCAAGGGCAGGGGACAGGGCTGAGAGACTGCCAGCCCCTGTGATGTTCAGCCTTGGGGACAAGGCACCAAACCTCCCGCCACTCTGCTGCCTTTGCCCGCACGCCACTGAACGTCACTGCCCTGGCAGGGCTGGCAGGGTCTCGACAGGAGGTGCCTGTGCTGGCACGTTGAGCACACCCATTCCTCCTGGGAACGGCACGGGGCAGAGAAACGCAAGCGTCTGCAGGCAGGCCGGCAGCGCAGGGAGCCCCGCGGGCACAGCCGTGCCAGCCGCAGCCGGAGGGGCACAGGCGGAGCCGCGCACCCACACACACACCCACACCCACACGGGATCCCTGCTGTGCCTTCCCAGGAAACGGGCATTTCCCACCGCTCTGATCCTGCCCACATGTTTCTCAGTGAGCTCGGGTCTTGCCTCTGGGCACTCAGTGCTGCTTAATTTATCCAAAGGGATAAATCCTCCTCTCCTACTCTCCAGGCTGGCATGCCACAAGTGCCTCAAACCTGCACACCACACCTCAGGGCTTGGCTACACACTGGCCTTAATGACAGCATCCCGTGCTGCATCATCCTAATCCCCTCTCATTCCACTTCTTCCTAAAGTGACAAGGCTGGATGCAAATATAAACGCAGGGAAGAACCCCGGCCAGTTCTGCCTCTTGCCCCTTCTCCTCTGATCCCCTCTAGCCCTCTCCTGGCTTTGCCTGGTGCCTCACCGCAGTGCCCCAGAGGTACCAGGTGCCGCGGGTCAGCCCCCAGGCCTCCGGGTTTGCAGGGAGCTGGGAGGCTCGAGGGGACGGCTGGAGGCGGGAGGGAAGAGCCTCGCTTGCCGCCTGCCGTCAGAAATCTGAACTGAAGAGGAGGATTGCCGTGATCCCGACGCCCCGGCCAGCAGGGCCAGGCCGGGCTCACGGCGGTGCGCAGGCAGCAGGACCCTCCTCTCGCTGCACAGCTCCCCGCTCCGACACGAGGCTGCCCATCTGCATCTTCCAGGCACCATGAGAGCTGTGACCTCCAGCTGTGCACCACCAGCTGCCTGTACAGGGAAACTTCATTACAAACTCCACCTGCCCTCTACACCTTTCCAGATGGCCTACTTTAAGGGGAAAAACATGCATTTTACCTACAAAAAACAATAACCCGTATTTATGGTTTGACTCTAAGCCATAATTCAGTGCCAAAGCTCAGCAAGTAAGTAAACAAAGAGCTTATGCCTTAAAGTCACCTGCAAGGCTTCAGGCCACTTTTTCAGCAGAAGCTTTCCTCCTGCAAGGTGCAAGACTCAGTTCAGGAGGAACAGAAGGTTTCACCAGGAGGAGCTGTCACACCCACACACGACATTATAAGGAAGAGAGCAAGCCACACGGGTGCCAATGACTGTAGCTATAAGTTATTTATTCTGCAAAATAGAGGTATCTTCTATGGAGTTGAACACTGGAATCACAGCATTATGAATTGAGTTGTGGAAACATTATGACAGCACACACACACACACGCAGGCACACACGTGTGCACCTACACACGCGCACACACGCAGCCTTGGCATGGGCCCGGCTCCTGCAGCATCCACAAGGAGCCCTCTCCACACCTTTATTTGCTAAAACCTGCAGTGAGGGCTGCATTCAAAACCCTTTCCCCTATTCACAGGGCTTCCCAGGGCTGGGCAGGATTGGGAGCAGGGCACAGGCAACACGTGTGTAGTGCACAAGATCCCCTGCTCAGTGTGCAGCACATCCTGGACAGGAGTTAGCTGTGGGCAAAAGGCAGCCCTCAGTGGAACACTCTGACCCTTGCCTCAGTCTCTGCTCACACAGAGGAGCACAGGGTGTCTGCAGGAGGCAGACACAAGTTAGGACACAGTCAGTGCTCCCTGCTCGCCATGGTCCATGTTCCAGAGCCGGTAAAACTCTGCGAAATCCACGTAGGGCTCCACACGGCCATCCTCGTCGGGCTGCAGCGAGTGGGCAGGGCGGGAGCGGAACAGACCTCCGTCCGAACTCGAGCTGCTGCTCTGCGTGTGAGTGTTGGTCGACTGCAGCGTCACCGTTGGGCTTTGGCTAAGGGGGCAGAAAGAGAGAACATAAACATCTTTATTCTACTCCACCTGATGCACTGGCAAGAAAAGCACCAGAACAAGCACCAGTTTCTCCACAGATCAAGCTGTCCTAGCAGACAGGTAAAAAGTTACAGTCACTTGCTCTATGAGAGCACTCAAAGTGTTAAGAACTGATTGGAATTGACAAACATCAAAGGAATCTGATTCACATTAACTGGAAGGCCTTAAGTACAACCAGGCATCTGAGGAACAGAGAGGAAGCAGAAAAACCAGGCATGCACTCCGCTGGCCTCCCCATACCCAGAACAGTATGAGCTTTACGGGAAGAGTCTGGCAGCGAGGAAAGCTATTCTTGCATGACCTGTGCTGCAGCCAAGGCAGCTCCAGTGCGTCAGCCTCATTGTTTCTGGAGCTAGAGCACAATACCCACAGCGCTTCTTCACTGAGCAGTGTGTACACACCATGCTGTGCCAAGGGCTCAGCCTAAACCACAGCCACTAACTAGTATGACCCTGCAGACTGGATCCAAAGGGGACCAAATTCTAACCTTTTTTATCCTAGGCAGTGCCTGTAAGCAAATCAGCTTCAGCAATGCAGCCTCTCCAAGAGCCTTACAGGTGACCTGCATAATCCCTCTTCCTTGCTGCAATGAAGGGCACCCACACTCCCTCTGTGCACAGCACCCAACACACTTGGCACAAGAGGTCCAAAGAGAAGGGCTGCTCATTGCCAGAATGCCCTCCATGAACAGCAGCAGATGCTGCTCCCAGGGCATGTTGCCAGAGCTGGCTTCAGAGCTGTTGCTTCACTCATTCCCACTCCTCACGCAATCGCCTTCCAGCTAACACGTTATGTTGGCTGTCAGTGCTCTAGTGGGGGGAGCACACTCCAGATAAGGGACTGACTGACTGACAGGTAACTGACAGCTGTCTCTGCTTTTCAACCACTTTATGCAGTGTGAGGTGCAGGGAAAACTGGGTAGCGAGAGAGCAGGACTTTACTTAGTGAGGGTGGGAGTGGCTTCGTCCAGAGTTGAGCTGCTGTGAGCACCATTGACCATCTGGCCTTGAGAAGGCATGACAAGAGACAGCGTGACACTTGTCTTGCTTGTGCTTTGGGAGCTGGAATATGGCACAGAGACTGGGTACACACGGCCTCCTAAGAAGGGAAAAAACAGAAGCTATAAAATGCAATTCAGACATGAGCAACTGCAGGTGCAGCACAGCAGCAAAAAACCCCAAGAATTTGTATCAAAGTGCCCTTGATGCTGTACTGTATCCTGTCAAATTGTCACAGATTCCACAACTCAAAAGCCAATAATCTTGTTTAATAAGAAAATTCCTTCTACACCAACTACCTCCTCTCCCAGTGTGAGGTGAGGGCTGGATCAATCAAGAGATCTTATCTTCCTCACCCCATTTTGTTTCATTCTCTCCCCAACACACCTTGCGTTGGTGTCAGCGTGGGCTGGCTCATCTCACCCAGGGGGTACCCAAAATTCCTCACAAGCAGCGTCATGTCTTCGTGACGGGGACAGAACTTGGACCGCTCCCCACCACTGGCGAAAGTGTCACAGTGAATGCGCTTAACCCGGTCCACCACTGCTTGTGCCACAGCATCCAGCGACGTCTGCTTGGCAAACTCTGTGGCTATCATGGCTGCAATTTCCTGAGCAGAGAAGGGGGAAAAAAAAATCACCAAAGGAAAGATTTCTAGGAGATTTTGGAGGAAACCTTTTCCTGCCATCTGATCTAAGAGTTTTTATGGCAACTGATCTGACTGTGATGCTTACCTGCTGATAATGTGCCTTTGTGCCTTGAGTCATCCCACTCCCTTTAATGAGCTACTCCTAAGGGACAGGCAGCTGCCAAGAGGAATGGGCTTGGCAAAGCAACTCCCACATTATTAGACTGGAATGGGGTGGCACAGGCATTCAGCCTGTCCAACAGTGACAGCACAGATGAGGAGGACAGCCTGTATGAGAGCAGCTGACACCACTGGAGTGAGTCAGTATCCACAGGAATGTTTCCCTTGTGAGCAGGCTCACCTGGTTGGCCTGCCCAGGCCCATGGGCTGCCTCCAGTGCTTTGTAGAGCCCTTCGGACATGAGCACCAAGAAGCCCGTCACCCCATCCAGCGAGTGCCCTCCGTGGATTTCAGGCTCTGCTATGATGGGCTTAGATTTAGCAGCACTGGAAGGAGACAGTAATTTGGCATTTAATGGTGACATAGGAGCTCAGAAGGGAGTGATCATGAAGAAAAGGAGGGCTTGAAAGCCCACAGTTGAGTTTTTCTGACCTGAGCAGTTCAATATCGGTATAGCCGTACTTGACTTTGTAATCTCCAATGCGCCGAGTGCTTTCCTGCCCACGAATAGTTCCCACTTGTTTTATTTTCCCTGCATCCAAGCCTGTCAGATTGAAAACCAAAAATGCTTAATTAACTTTGTGAAACTTGCAGAACTTCCTCTGAGAAAAGAAATATCCACAGTTACACAGAACTGTAAGACAAAACGAGACACTGAAGAATCATCAGGAGCTAACTGGAGCAAAGGAGTAACTGTGTTTGAAGGGACACCTTCTCCTTAGTTCCCAGCTGGGAAGAAGAGAGAAGGAGGGAGACACACACAGCAAAACAGGCATGAGCTGAATGCAACAGCTGGCCCTGAGACAAAGTCCACATCCTGGTCCAAAGGCACCAGCAGCAGCTGGCCTGGCTGCACGGGCATTTGCTGAAAAGGCAGGGGAACACCTGTACCTGCCAGCTCTGGACTGTGTGATGGGAGGAGAAGGCAGGAACAAGGACAATAATCGTGAAGGATCCTGCTTTTTCTTCCAGCTGTAACTGACCCCTGCTCCTAAGCTCCACATGGCAATTCCACTAACACATGAGACTAAAGAGAGAGACTGTGGAGTCTCCCTCACTGGAGATATTGAAGAACCTGTACAACGTGCTCAGGGATGACCCTCCTTGAGCAGGAGCTTGGACCAGATGATCCACTGTGGTCCCTTCCAACCTTACCCATGCTGTGATTCCGAGAAAAGGAGAGCTGTCTACAAGAGGCACTGAATTTGCTCAAGTGCTCAAATTGATGTGGCTACTCCTAAAATAACAATGATCAAGCAAGTATTTCTATAACTAAACTTATGGTGATACAGGGCCTAGGAAGTAATCCCACCTTGAAAAAAGTTCTAACAGGGACCATCTGAGTGCTGCTGCTGTTTGAGGCAGGACTCGTAGCAGAGATAATCCACTTACCTGTTCTGTTCTGGCAACCCCCCTTTCCTCATACCTAGAGCTATCAGCCAGAAAACACTGAGATTTAATCTAGGGATGACTGTCCTGAGTACAAGGGGAAGGCAGGGGTCCAGCTGAAACTCCCCCTTTGAGTCAAACCAAGCCTTGCTGCACAGATGGCTCCACACCTACCCCAGCAGTAAGACACAAGTCCTCCATCTGCTGCAGACCACAGCTCACTCATCAACATGGCCTGGCTCGTTTGCCAGCTCCTGGCAGGGAGGTACATGCCACTGACAGACACACACACAGGGAGGCTCACAGGACACCAAGAGAAGTCATGTCTAAATCACAGCAACTCTCCCAGGGTACTGAACAAGCTGGGATGTGCCAGCTGAAGAATCACAATATCACAAGACCTCTCCCACCCCTCCCCCAAGACAGGGGTGGCACAAGCACCATCATGACAAATGCTACCTCTTATCACTGTGCTTCAACCTAGCCCAAAAACAACCTCCCTTGGGCCCCTAAACAGCCTGTGCACACTGCCTTTTTCCACAAGATCTTCCTTCTGCTGGGACTGTAGGCAGGAGCACCAGTGCTGCACCATGTTAAGGCTGGTACATCTAACAGATCCCTGTTCTCCTATGGACTGCAGGTAAGTTCTGCATTTTTGGCACTAAAAACACTCAAAAAGTCTCTTTCCCTGGATTCTTGTATTCAGTGTTCCATTTCACAGCACATATCCCTAGTGCAGGAGTAGAATGGGAATGAAAGAGAAATAGAATAAAAGACCTAGTAGCAGAAATTACCACATCAGGAGCCTCACCCGATAAGAACATATCTGCCAGGTGAATCTAATGAAGAATGCCACCTTAGATCTGCCTAAATAAAAGTACAGGACCCAAGTATCTCAATAAGAAGAATTTGGTACTGGCAATCATACAAGTGGTCTGGGTTAGCTCTAGACCAAGAAAGCAAACATGTCAAACACTGTAAAGGAAAAGAGAAATTGCCTAAAGCAAAATGTCAGCATTAAGAGTTCCGTAGTTATTGATGTGATAGAAGTAAATGCCAGTGCTTGGCCTGGCTCTGTCTGAAGTGAAGCTGCTTTTTTTCAGCAGCAGCTTGTACAAAGGCAAATTGAAATGTACCATCCTGAGGGTGAGGCATAACACAGAACTTAAAGCAGCATAAACTGCGGTTTGCCTCCACAGGAGCCATCATACTTTGTCTGCTTCACTCCTACCCTCCGGCTCTGTGCTTCCACTCCTGCCTTCCTATCAACTGCAGCAACAGCTGGAGGGCAGATCAATGCCACTCTGGCAGCTGGACACAAAATTAACACTCAAAACTTGAAACAAAAGCGTAGTTTTCTGCTGGGTCAGTGAGATGAGCTTGCTCACCCTGTAGCCGCAGAATGGCTAAAAGGCCCAAAAAGAAGGCCCTGACCTTGTCACCTGAAAACATAGTAAGCTTCTTTTTGTGGTTATTTATTGTTCCTGTGGCTTGAGTCAGTCTTGGTACCCCAGTCATGCGATGTTCTCAGCTAAGAACATGACACCCAAACACTCACCCAGCTGAGAGAAGCGAAAGAGCTCATCTTCATTCTCTGTCGTGTGGTCCACGTTGAGCTGAGTCACCTGCAGCCCATCCACCGTGGACTTGCACAGGAGTGCCCGATTGGTACCTGCAGTGGGAGCAGCGAGATCAGGCACCAGATAGCTCTGCTGTTAACAGGGACAACACATCCAAAGGGAAAAGGAGCAGAGACAGGAATAAAGACAGAAAAGAAGAGAAAGGCTCATGTACTGTCTCATCATGATCTCCAAAAAGCAGCCTTGCTAGCAGCATAGTAAGGGCCTGCTAGGCAGCTCTCCATCCAGACCTGAGCTGCTACCTCCCAGGAAGGTTCTCTATTTCACAGTGAACTTGCACTCCTCCTCCCAACCCGCTTTCCCTCTGTTCTTTGGCCACACGTACCAACATCTGCAGGGATGAAGAGTCAGGCTGATTTCAAGTGCTTGTGCAAGCAGCAAGCATACTGCTGCTTGGCCACACACCAAAGAAACTGCGCCCCACATTCAAATGTCTCCCTGGAGCCCCTGGCATCCTCAGGAATGCTGAGACTGAGCCACTGACAAAAACCAACTCACCCACATTGGCGATGTAGAGTTTGTTGTTGAGAACGACAGCCACAATAGCCATGGCTCCTCCAGAGATCTCCTGCTCTACAACCTTCAACCTCTCCACAATCTTCTGGTACTGAGGAGGGAGCTGGTGGTGAGGGACACCCTGGAAGCCAAAATGAGGGGGAAGCTTAAACTCACAGTCCACAACACAGAAATCACAGCTGGAATAAAAATTCTGCGGGGAGGGGACTCATCTTGAAATGCCTTGGCCTTGTGTCATACCTGTACAAGACATAAAATTTTCTGTTCAATCCTATCGAATGACACAGCTTTGATATAATTCTGGAGAGGACAGTCCAGTACACTTGAAGCCCATACTTGCCCAGATGCCATGCAAATGTGAGGCCTTTCCTCTCATCTGCATGGCTTTGTCCTGGAAGAGCCACATGCAGAGGCTGCACTCCTCTCTGTGATACACCCAGCTCCTTACTCAGGTGACCAATGTCAGGTCTGAGCAGTGCCAGTACCAACAGTGGGAACTCCGGGAAATGGACCAAGGCACTTGCTGCTCCTCATGCAAGATTCCAGAAGAGAACCATGGAGAAGTAACTTTCACTTACAGCCTCCCTTGGATCAAACTGACTAATGTGCCCAAACCTCACCCAGCAAGCTGGAATGTGGGACCTCCAGCAAGCTCTGCTCTTAAGGTCACATTACCTCTGGTAGCTGAGACTGTAGGCTGGCCTTCTCTGCTAAGGCATCATCAATGGACTCCAGGAAACTTCTTTCCACCACATCAAAAGCCTAAAAAAGACCATAAAGAGAAACAAAGCACTTATTTGATGCCTACAGACTTTGGGGTACTCATCCTCACCTCTCTAAGACCAGCTCATAAGAGTGGATGATCACTGTACCTACAGACTTTCAAGGACCACTACAGCACATTGAAACAATTGTTTCAGCACAACCAGTTAACAGCTTGTAAAAACAATCTGCAACAACTCAAAACAGAAGACAACACCATAAAAATTACATTCACAGCAATGTCAGAGACCTATCTGATCTTGTGTGTTGATCCTGTCACTCAAGAAAGCACACTCACAAATCCATCTCCCCACACATTAACTTCTCCCCTTCACTCACTGTCATCTCCTTCCCAGGCTGACTTGTTCCTACACGTCCAGGGAAGGCTGGCTGCAGCTTCCTGGAGAGCTCTCAGCACTTTGCTGACGGAGCCAGAGGACAGATGGGATGAGGCAGGAGTGAAACAAAGCACTACAGATGCTCAGTATGAGTGCAACTGCAACCACCAGATGTTTCCAACCCCCACAGAAACCAGATGCTGTTCCCCTGATGGCAAAGAGGAGGTGGGTAATGCAAGAAGAAGGAGCTGCTCCCACTCAAAGCTTCTTTACCTGCAGCAGAACTCGACGCACGTCAGCATCGCTGTGGTCTGCGTGGAGCTGGCCCAGCAGCAGTTCTGCAGAGAGCCTCTGACCCACGAAGTTGGTGACTCGGTTGCCATCATAGCCATTGAAGACACCATAGAGGTAGCAGTTGTTCTCACTCCTGCCAAGAGGGCAGAAGCAAAGAGGTCACAGATCTCTGTAAGACATAGATATAAGTAGCAAGTTCCCGTAGCAAGTTCACACCTCTTGCGTGCTCAGGCCCCACCCTCTTCTTCCACATCCTGTGTGACAAACTAAATACCTCTTCCACGTGCACTTGTGTCAGCAGGAGTCAGTGTCCCAGGTGCAACCCACTTACCTGAATTTTAACCAGTTATCTTCCAAGGGGTGACCCTCTGTCCCCTTGCCATCTGCACTGTAGGAACGGTTTGGAGCTGAGCCCACCCCAGAGAGATGGCAGGATGGTAAGTCATCTGTCCAACTGGGCTGCTGTTCCTAGCAGGAAGAGGAAAGAGACCATGTAAACCCCAAGCAGGCTGAAGTGAAGATCGTGGTGCAGTACAGATCACCAGTCCACCCCCACCCTCTTCTCAACCCTTCTCCCTTTGCTAACTAATACACAGCCAGTAACTCCACATTTTGCCCTGCAGAACAGTACCACTTACCAAGTGTCCCTTCCTGCTGAGGCTGAGCTCTGGCTGTACTCCGGCTCTTGTTAACAAGAAACCAGATGTGAAATTTGCACGCAAGTTTTGCACTCCATACAGCACAGCACTAGCTTAGCTATGGTGAATCAGATCCTCATGCACCCCTGCCACGGGAGTGCAGGGAAAGCTCTGGATTCCCCCAGGTCTACTCAACCAGGACAAGGGACTGGGCCTGATGCTGCAGCCAGCAATGAGAGACACATCCCTGGGGCCGCCATCTCCAGCCAGGCCTGCAGGCACCAGCTGCCCCCTCGCACAGCGGGCACCCCGAAGCCCGCAGCACCGGCACGGCCCCCCAGCCACCTGTGGCCCACCGTGTGCTGCAGAGCGGCCGGTCCGGCAGCGTGCGGGCCGCTGGCCACGGCGGGACCCCGCAGCGCGGCCCCTGCCCTGAGGCGGCACAGGGGGCGGGAGAGCAGCGACCCACCGCTCGCGGCGGGGGAACCTCCCCCTTCCCACACGGCAGCGCGGGGGGCGGGTGAGGAGGAGGCCCGGGGACTCCCTCGCACCCACCTGGGGGGTGCGTGTGCTCGGAGGGGGGGAAGATGCCACTCACACTCTGCAGCAGACTCCTCCTCTGCGCCGCCATCTTGCAGCGGGAGCGGCCGCCTCCCTCCCTCCGTCCCGCCCGCCCGCCCTCCGCCGCCACAGCTCGGCCCGCTCAGGCCCCGCCCCCGCGCCAGGCGGCGCCGGGCAGGGCCCGGGCCGGAGCCGCGGAACCGGAACGCCTGGAAGCGTGCCTGGCCCTACACCTTCCTTGTGAGGAGTGCCGGTGTCTCCGTTTCCTACCTGTGGCCTTCAGGTGTGTGAGAAAGAAGCACCTGTTGGCCGCCACTGCCAGCGTGTGTGTGTGTGGAGGAGGAGGAAAGAGGAGCAGGGTTGTGAGGATCATGTAATCATGGGATCATCAGGGTTGGAAGGGACGTGTGAGATCGTCCAGTCCGCTTATCCGCCCAGCATTGCCACTGTAAGCCCTAAGACACATCACGCAGCGCCAGGTGCAGATGCTGCAGATGAACACCCCCAGGGATGGGAACACCCCCATCACCTCTGTAGGCAGCTTATTTCAATGCCTGACCACCATAACAGTGGGGGGAAAAATCTCCCGTCTCAGCTTAAGACCATTTCCTCTAGTTCTCTCAATGCAGGCACAGTAGAAGAGACCAGCCCCGACCTCACTAGAACCTCTTTTCATATATTGTAGAGAGCAATGAGGGTTCTTTTTAGCCTCCTTAGACTAAAAAAAACCAGCTCCCTTAGCTGTTCCACATAGGATGTGTTTTCACTGGACCTGGTCCAGCATCTCAGTGTGCTTTTTAAAGTGAGGGACCCAAAACAGAACGCAGTCCTCGAGGTGCCATTGGTACTGTGAATCCTGGATCCTGTGAAATGGGGTCACCCCGAGTGCCAGAGAGCCCTGAGGTAGCCTGGTGTTGAAGTAGGTTCCTTAGTAGTGCATCATGTTCCAAGCAACCTCGAGGGAAGACTCAGCCCAGGTACCAGCTCTCAGCTGCACCCTGTTCCATAGGCACCACATGCATGGCATCCATGTATCTCAGCTTGCAGTCTGTGTCCTGCCCTGTCCCTCTCTCTTTTGCAGGCCATAACAAGGATGTAGTTGGATCATGTCCTCAGGGAAGCAGTCAGAAGGTGTCTAGGACAAATGACAAGTGGTTCTCAATCCTCACCGCTGTTTGGAGCAGTTCTTGCTAGTCTCGAGTCAGGGACAACAGTAAAATCACTTGTGTGCCTGCTTGAGCAATGCAGACAAAATCAGAGAGCACTGATTTTGCTCTTATTTGAGATCCTTTATTGGCAGACATAGGCTGTTTCAATTGAATCAGCTCAGCTGGGGAGGAGGGAAGACACAAAATTCAATCTCACTGCTTCCTCAATATTATAAGTCAGCAGAAGAGCACTCCGGGAGCATGAATGGTGTATTTTAATGTGTGTGATGGCCAGCAGTCAGGCTGTGGCAGCAAGGCTTCAGGAAGAGCCCTGTGTGTTTCCCTGTGTGTATTGTGGCTGCAGGGGCTCCAACATGAGAGATGTGCAGTTTCAGTCATGGGCAGCAGCACAGTTGTGGTGAGGGTGGGAGTGTTAAATAGTCTTGACTTCCAGCAGTGGCTTGATACACTCATAATGACATCTTTGTGGCAGATGTATTCGATTCAGATGCACTTCAGAAATAATTGCCAGTTAATTAACCTCATTCTATGGAATGATGGCTTTTGCTGCAGGGTTTTTCTGCCAGAGGATTCCAGCTTCCTTTCCTGTAAATCCTCTGTCTATTGTTTTGTTACATTTCTTTCTTCAAAATATACAAAGATTACAGATCCTTCTCCTTCATGCAAGGCTCACAAATATACAGATATTCAACCAGGATTAGGTACACGGGCAGAATTACTTTTTTTTTAAGCTTCTTTTATGCAAAGATAGAAAAAAATGCAGGATTTGGAACCTGGGTCTACAAACAAGTTTCCTTAGGTTTAGGCTTCTGTGAGCTTGGTCTCAGTGATGTCATTCAGAGCATTCCTGTGGGTAAAGCTGTGAATAGGTACAAATAATTATAGGAATGGGTCTGAAGTCTGTATTAGAAGTAGAATGGACAGATTTAGTACTGACAAAGATTTGTTTTCTTGCCAGTATCAAAAGAAGAATTCCCAGTCCTGTAGAAAAACGCATAGCACAGCATTGTCCATGTCATTAAAAAGCTGCAGGCAAGTGCCTTTGCTTTAAAACAGGATGACACTTTTTCAGCATTGCAGCAGCAGCTTATGGTTATTTAATGCCACTGAAGGTTGCAGTCATGCACCTTGATGAGCACAGTCAGACTCCATCCTTGCTCAGAGCGACACTGAGATCAGCAAGGCTTTGGGTGTGCCTAGAGACTGTCAGCATGTATTGCATTGCAGGGCTGGGAATTTAGGAGTCATTTCTGTCTTCTTCTATCCATAAGTGAGTCCTTTTGAAACTAACAAGAGCAGAGTCTGTGTGTGAGTGTGATAAGGCAGAATGTGAAGTCAATGAGAGAGCAAAACAACTTTCCTAAAGATACAAGATAGAAAATCTGCCACTTTCCTTGTTTGTACAATGGCTTGTCACCTCTTGCAGTTCAAAATGTGCCCTAATTTAAATATCTGGCTTCAGCTCATAGTCACTAATCTTTGTCATTTGGGTTTATCTTTTTTCTGCCAGTTTGTGCTGGAATGCAGACCTGGTGCAAAGCATTTTTTTCTTGGTGAAAATACTTGTGCCAGATTCTGCCTGGATACTCCTGTGGTTCTGTCACTGAGCTTCTGCCCTAACCTTGAGTCAGTCAATTAACTACTTGACCTGGAAAACATGTGGATAGTAGGATTTAGCAAACGAGGCCATTTGCAGCATTAAATGCATGTTTGTCCAGCATTTCACAGTCCTCCAAAGGAAAGTGCTACAGAAGCTTGTGAGCTGCTCCATTAATGTCTGCTCATTGAAAGCTTTATGCAGCACTTGGAAGATGAAATAGTGCACCAAGTTTCTGTTGGTTGTATTGATCAAACTTAATTTAACCTCTGTTTATGCTTCTTACCCTCTCAGAAATTGCTGTGCCGTATTCCCATGCAGCCAAGATCTCCTCAGGAATGCAGGATATTGGTCACTGAACCTCACCATCCATGCAAAAGTAAATGAATTATATGATTCAGTGGTTACCAGATATACAGCTCCCCCTCTCATGTTGAATTCCCACATTTCTCATTCCTCCCTCCCTCTCTCTCTCTTTTTGTGATTACTCTCCCATTTTCTCTGTCCCCAGTGCTAGAGATTATACACGCAGTATTCCTGGTTCCAAGCTGTTCTGCTGCCTTCCTGGTTTTGTGGAAGCTTTCTCTGCAGGAAAGGAAGAAACATGGTCACTACTCT
Source organism: Ammospiza nelsoni (assembly GCF_027579445.1). Lineage (NCBI taxonomy): Eukaryota > Metazoa > Chordata > Aves > Passeriformes > Passerellidae > Ammospiza > Ammospiza nelsoni. Next base: position 50,100,800 of record NC_080637.1, read on the forward strand.
GCTGGATGAAAGATGAACAGCATGACTGAGGAACGTGCCACCATCACATCATGTCGTTTCCCTCTACTGATGATGTGTGACATATGTTTAGGGAGACTTTTTTTCTGTTTTGATGCTAACAGAGGCTGGGGCTGGAAAGGAAAGCCATGATTTTTGGCAAAGCTTGCAGGAGGTGACAAGGGAAGAAGGAAGGGTCTCTCTGCCAGAGCCAGCTTGCCACACTCGCTCTGCTCCCACGGCAGACAGAAGGGGATGGTGGGGGGGGGCGTTGTGAGGCCTCACACAGCTCCACCCCAAGGTCACCTCATCTGCCTTTACCAGCTTCATCCTGAGGCTTCCCACAGGTACAGGTGCCCTGATACTCATCGTTTCTCTGCAGGCCACTGTTTCCAGCCATGCTGGAAGGGCAGAGAAATAAGATGGGGCAATAAAAAGAACAAATGTTAAGGAAGGAAAGCTGGAAACAACAGATTCCTTCCCCAGCACCCTTTGTGAGAGTTGGAGAGCCAATGAGCCAATGTGGAGAGCTTCTGCCAGAGAAAGGGGGAATGATGAGAGTGTGCTGATCACCCCAAGAGGGAGTCAAACCACTCTGCAAAACAGAGTTTGTACTGTTTTAGGGTAGATGGATTTATGAGGGAGGGAAATGGGTTGTTTCATATAATTTTATTGATCTCCCTGATACACCAACCAGAGTTTCATCTCCTTGAGTCCTGGGATTATGTGAACTTTAAAAAAAAAAGAAAACAACTTTATAACAGAATTGTTTCTAGATGTCATGGCTGCAGGGAGAAGCTTCAAAACATGACTCATAAGCATGTGAAATACCAGAGAGCAAAACTAAAGAGATTTCAAATGATTAGAAAACACAAACAAACTAGTAATGTTGGAGTCCTACTCATCTGAAATGCTTGCTTTTGGCAACATCTTGTCTCACCAGTTCTTAACACCACCTGCTGCCAACACAGATATTTGCCTTTCTGTGGGCTTGGTATCTCCACAAAACATCCACCCCAAAAGCTGTGACTGTAGGAAGGGTCTTTGTCCAAACAAAGATTAATCATGAAACAGATGGGTTGGTCCACCAACACTTTTGCACATAATCTGATGTGCAGCTGCAGTGTGTGCTCAGTAGTGGCCCCAAGAGGGGAGACAGTTTGGGGGACTGGCTGGAGCCTGCTCACCATCATGTGCCTCTGTTTACTGTCCTCAAACCCTACAAAGGTTGGGAAATGTGATACTCAGGTACTTGGGTGACAGACTCATTAAAAGGGGATGAGAGGGAAGCTTTAGCTAAGCATCAGCACAGGATGGGATTTTGAATTTCATTTTTATTGCAAAGCCTGTTGGAACAAGATCTTTTTTAGTGATGGGCTGCCAACCACTGACACCCACTGTGGACAATGGTCCTGAGAGCTCATTTCCCAGGATTTGATTATGCTTTGAACACCTGCAGTACACCAGACACCTGAGCAATGGTCACACTAGATGACTAAAGATAAAGACACATCAAAGGACTAAACACTTCTGCTTTCCTGGGTGTGGAAATAGAAGAAATAGAAGGTATTTCTTTGCATATGGATTTGTATCCTATATTCCTGTAAGTCCTCCATCCACACCTCCTATTGCCACATCCTTTTCACAGTGAGAGTCCACTTCTAACATGGCATGTCAGGTTCCTCAAGTTTTCCTACTGATTAGGTGAGAGACACTTGATGGTGTGTGTGATTTGAAACTTAGGCCAAGTAAAACATACAACCATTAGCTTCCACTGAAACACCTTAATAAGGGCAGCTCTTTAGGTTTCTTTCCTCCATCCAAGCCACTGATTGTCACTAAGCTTGCCAGCTTGGCCATGCAGGAGCACAGGAGCCAATGCTCTTGCAGCCAACCAAGCTAAAAAAGCCATCCCTCCCCAAAGAAGAAAATCCAGACCAATTTTTTTTCCATATATGTATGGTTATTTTGAACATCATAACTTTATTGAGACACCAGTAGTTACCACCTTCACTTTGTTAACCACAAATATATAGGACATTGTAAACACAGGTGCCGAGGTGGCGGGGTTCGCTGTAGTTGAATTTCGGAAGGGACGGGGGCAGGGGCAGGAGGAGGAGGAGGAGGGGGGGGGGGGAGGGGGCTGAAGGGACACTCGGGCTTAGACAAGACCACTCAGAGGATCCTGTATGCGGCAGGCCATCCATGAGTCATCGGGTATAGTATATATGTATAGCTTTATATTATACATCTCTTTAAATATATATATATAATATATATACTATACACAGGCAGTAATGTGGCAGGGGAAGGGGCAGGGCAGCCCAGGTGGTGTTACAAATGCCACACAGGCAGCAGGGAGTTGTCTGGATGGATGGTTTGAACTTGCTGCATGAGGTGGCCTCACTGGGTTCCTTACCTTGTACCTGCTCTGGGGATGGGAGCTGAAACTCTTGTGGGAATCACCCTGCAATGCTGCCTTCCTGGGTCCTCCCAAGTGCTTGCAAGGGTACAGGGACAAAGACACCTCCTCCCCTGTGGGAACTGCCAGGAATAACGCAGAGAGGAAGGGCGTGTGATGAGGTTATGAACAGGGTGGCGGGGACATGGGTGATCCAGGGATGGGGACACATCAGGAGGCTCAATGCACAGACAGAACTGGGGCAACATTTCATCATCTCTTTGCCCTTCACAGCCTCTGCTTCCACAAAACAGTCCCTTACTTGGGGGTTTCATAAAATAAGAAGACATTTAGGGGCCATTGCTCCCAACAAGGGATGTGTAATCCCTGTAATCGGGACAAATGGCAGAGAGGGAAGAAAGCTGCCTTATCATTTTGCTTATACAGCCTTCCCTCTGATCTCCTAATCTCTAGAGCAGGGCTGATCTCACCCACACTTAGAATGTAAAAGGGACATGTTCCAGTCAGCTGCTCAGGTCTCGCCTATGATCACCAGAAATAGGCAGCACCTTATCAGAAGCACCTAAGATAAGATAACCAGCCCTTTGGGTAGGTCTGTATGTCTCATCAGCTACAGAACCAGCCAAATGCCACTGGAAATTGCATTCTGCATTTTAAAGGGCTACGTGCAAACAAGCAGAGTCCCACTCCCAGGTCTGCTATCACCAACCCTCCACTGCAAAGGCTGAAAGCACATGAACCCAAGCAGAGTATGTCTTCTCCCATAAGCAAAAGCAAGAACTTGTCTTGAGTATCTACTGCTGTAGTGTCACATCAATGCTTTTCTTATGACACAAAACAAGGAGAACAACAGAGAGATGGGAAGTCACCCAAGATGAAGTCACTTGGCTCATGTCCCACTGAAGTGCTGGTTCTGAGGGGGAGGCTCATTCCTGCCTCAAGCCCACCTGAGCCATCAGCTGGTTACATGAGGGAAGCAAGCCCAAGAGGGTAAAGAAAAGCCTGCTCATTAGTCAGCCCCAAATGGCGTTTAGCCACCTACATAACTCTGATGGGAGAAGCGGCATGCAAGATGCTCCTGCACCACACCCCAAAACAGAGCCCCAGGTAGATCCCCCACATACTGCCTGTACCTCTCCTTATGTGCCTAGTCACTCACAGAGGAGGGGCCTCCCAAAAGGTACAACATATTTTTGTGCTGAGGGATGGTTCCTTATAGCCTCCACCTCCTCTCAGTTCCCTCCCCACATCCCAAAGGAAAGCATGAAGGATGACACAGATGAATCTAGGTGAGTACAACTAACTTCTCTCCTCCTCCACCTCCTCATTCAATTCTTCCCTGGTGGGAGACAAGCAGGAGGGTGCTCCCCCCACATCCAGTCACAACAAACCTCTCTCAATAAAGTAAACCCATCCCAAGCCTAAATATTAGGCTGAACCCACAGAAAATGAAGCTCGAGGGGCTTCCTTCCAAAAGGCACCCCTCTTATTTACAGTATTGCATTCACTCCTAGGCACAGAGCAAGGGATGTGTGCCTGTGCCCAGTCATTCCTGCTGTGTCCTTAGGGCCACCTGATCCCCTCTCCTGTCCTCACCAGTGGGTAACAACCAGTGAGATGGGCCAAGCCTGGGGAGAACAAGCCATGGGGACAGCCACAAGCAGCACAAATGTGCAGGAAGGAACAGGGAGAAACGGTGCCTGTATATACAGTGGAGAACACTGCTCCACTTCCCCCTGCTGCTCTACAGTTTCTACCCCTTCCTTATCATTGTGGGGCACTGGGAGGAGGGAAGGACTGGGAACCTTGGTGTCCTCCAGATAAGATATTCACACAACCACAGCCCAGGCCTGTGTCCCATTCTCCCCACTCCTAAGGGGGCTATGAGGAATAGGCTGGATGTGCAGTGCAGGCACTGACAGATTTTGGATCTGCTCCTGATCTCTGCTACTGGGACCAGTGTTGCATCAAGCAGGGTGGCTGCCTGGGGGATGGAGCTTCTCACTTCTGCAAGATAAAGTCTGCTTCTTGTGCTCTGAGAGATGTCTGTGCCCAGGAGAATTGTCTAGGTAGCTATTGCTGAATTATTTCCATTTAGAGGAAACCTGGAATCTGTCTTCATGCACAGACCTAACTTCTAACTTGGAACAAAGAGTGGGCTTCCACAGTTGTGTCTTTACTTGGAGCACAGTCATGAGGAGTGTGGAATGACACCCGTAAGAGCTCTATCTAACAGTCACTGCTGCCACCTAGGCGAGGCTTTAGAGTCAGCCAGGATCTGAGATGCTGCAGAAGAGCACTAAGGTATGGTCTGTGGCAAGTACAGAAAGACCAGTTTTCAGACAGCTCAATCTGGCCCCAACCAATTCTCTGCACATCAAGATCTCTTTCCTATCTGAGTGGGAGGCAAAGCGCAGCCGTACAGGGCAGGACCCTTCCCACTTGGCTGCCCTCCTGTGCAAGAGCCAGACAGGCTGGCTATCCCAGCAGCAGTATTTCTTCCTAAGTGGGGTCCTTCTCCATTCCTGTGCGCTACAAAGATGGTGTCAGCAAGAGGCTTTGCACTATTCTAAAGGAACAGAGGAAGAGAGGAAGGTTCAGCAGGACGTGAGGAGCAAAACTGTCTTTCTCCTGGTCTGGGTGAAATGACAAAGCTCCCCTCTCCCCCTCAAACCAGCCCAGCTGGGATTGAAAGCTATCTTCTAGAAAGCCCAGCTCCTCCATCCTTCCTCCCACAGGCACTGTCTCTGGGCCCAGAGGCTGGCCATGGCTCCCCTCCTGCCTCATCAAACACTGGTCTGGGAAGAGCAGTGACTAGCAGGACGTACAGCCGAGGGGAATCACCTCCACCTCAATCCAAGGGGGCTGAGGAAGGACTGAATCTCAGGGCACCACCCCTCTGCTCTGCTCAGTCTCTTGCTAGACCCTACAGACGTGCCTGCGATTTCTGATTGTACCTGCAAATCTTCCTTTTTCCCTTTCCATTTTTTCTTCTTGTAGTCTCCTCCTCTCCAATACCACTTCTCCCAAACCCTCTAAAAATAAAGGACCCCTCCCTCACTAGCATGTGGCAGGGAAAAGCTCCCTTGTCTTTACATGGAGAATGCTGTTCCTTCTGTCCTCCAGGCCCCTCCTCACACTCTTGAATGCTGACTCCAACACCATTCTCCTCCCTGAGCCACTAGGTGCTCCAAACCAATGTGGATGCTCCCACATCTACTCCAGCCTTTAGCAATACCATCTCTTCTAGGAAGGTCCCAGGTCCCTCTCATTTCTTCTGTTCTGCCTCCAACATCCTTTCCCCTGCCCTGCCAGTGCCATAGCTCCTCTCCTGTTCACAAGACAGACTCTGCCCTCTGTAACAAGGTAGAGGGAGAGGAGGAAAGGAGGGACTTTCCTATCAAAATGCAGATTTTGGAAGAATTTGGTTCTGGCAGGTAGCTTGGTGGGAGAGGAGAAGGAATAGGTGATGGGGAAACCTTTTTTTCCTTTTTTTGTTTTTTGCCTTTTTTAAAAACAATAAATAAAAACAGATGACCCAGAAGGCTGGAGCATAGCTGATAGCCACCTCTTGTACCACTATGCACGTGTCTTGTTTGTGCCTCGGCTTTCTGCCGGCAGTGGGAACGGGGGCAGAAGGGAAAGGGGAAGGGAAAGGGGCGTCGGTGGCTCAGTAGTTCTGCGTTTGGTACCCCTGTGTCTCGGTGTCGAAAGCATCTGCTGGAGGGGGCTGCTGGTACGTCCCCACCGCATCTGGAGCATCCTCCTCGTTGGTGTAGGGAGCATAAGGCATACCGGAGTCCTGGCTTGGGTCCATGTAGTCCTGGGAGAAGAGGGCCGAATCGGCACCCAGCTGGAAACGCTGATATGCCAGGAACGCCTGGCCCACCTTTAAGGGAGGAGGTGCAGGGAAGACATGGGAAGCAGAGAGGGAAGAGGAAAAAGAGGAGGAACGTACCGAAAAAGAGAAACAAACAAAAGTGGGTTAGTAGTGGTTACGGATTAGTGTGCGAGGCCCGCCTGGCAGGTCACCGGTGAAACGCCCCACGAGCGTGGAAGTCCATGCTCTCCCACAGAAAGCACGAGCCCACAAGGAGAGAGAGCAGGGATGGCTGCGAGACCAGCTGCCTGTGTGCAGCCTGCCAAGGCTCCCTGCTTTCTCTGGGATGTTCAGGGCACCTCCTGTCTGCCAGTGGGGTTTCACCAACGTTGCACAGGTGGCAGAGGCTCAGTTGGCACTGGTTATCCCAGTCAGCCCCTCCTGGCTGTGGGAAGGCAATCTGCCTTGGCAACACCAGAGGGCTTGGCTGCTGGGCTGCGTCCACGAGGCCATTTGACTTGTAAAGGCCAGTGAGGAGAGCAGGGTTTGACACAATGTACTGAGGTAGAGGTCACCCCCTGAAACACCTTCACCAGTCAACATCTGCAAGGTGTAGCACAGACCTTGGGAAGGAGCAGCAGGAAGTAAGGCAGCTGCTTCCCAGACCAGGGGACAGTTAGCAAGCAAACTGCTGTCTCCTGCCTCAAGCACCTTTTGGAGGACTGCAGGGGCCTGGGCATGGGGTTTAGCAGGCATGGCTCATTGTCCCAGAGCATCCCTGAGAGAGGTGAGGAGTCTAGCAAGTGATGGGGGAAAGGTTTTTGGGGAATGAGGTCTGGGAAGAAATGGAAGAGATAAAATAGTAGGGGCAGAGGGCATCTCCTGGCTGAAGTATTAGGTCTGAGCAGTCATCAAAAAAAGGCACAGTGGTGTTAGACAGCATTAGTTAGGGTATGGGTGAGGGAGAGAAGGGAGCAGAAGAGGAGAAGAAATTGCCAGTTCCAACTCTCCAGAGGGAGATCCACCATTTAATGGACAACCCCACTCCAATTCAATGGCCCATATCTTCCCATCCCATGCCCTGCAGTGAGCACACACTCATAGTCAGGGCATTGGAACCAGCTCTGCTCAGTGACCTCCTCCAGCTGCATCCCTCCACCCCTTCCCCCAAATTCTCCCATCAGCAAAGGGCACTAAGGCAGCAAGGATGGGGAGTTAGGGAACAGGGTATTGTATTCCTCCTGAAAATTAATGTCTCCAAGTCTCCGGAAAGCCAGAAATGCGAGGCAGCCCTGTGAGGAGAGAGAGGGTTGTGGGAAGGAGAATCAGTAAGGTAGAGCAAACCAGAGTGTTTGACTGAAATAAAAAGCCCCCTGAGGAATCAGGGGAAGAGGATGCCATTTTGGCCACTTGCAAGCCTGTGCATGGGAGAGGATCACTGCAGGTGATGGCACCTCCAAAAGTGTCCTGAGGGACCCCTTGCAAAAACCCTGCTGCTTGTCTCACTTTCTGCTGGAGCTTGCAAGGAGCTTTTGGCAGCTCTTGAGTGCAGGACACAGCTCATGAAGGGAACACACACTGCTGTCCCTCAGTCCTGCCCAGTGTCACCATGGCGAGGGTGCTGACAGCACAACCCTTAGCAGCCCTCCTTCCTCTTTGACAGCTCCTTGGTTTTATGGCACCTTTCCTACCTGGCCCCTGCCCAACATCAGAGCCTGTAGGAAGAGGAGAAGATAAAGCCACAAGAGCTTATGCATGGAGACAAGGGTAAAATGTTTTCCTGCTTGGCACTATCCTGTCACTTCAGAAAAAACTCACTTGTGCTTGGTGCACTCAGAGGCAGGAGGAAGTCATCAGAGATAATTATATTTCACCCAAGTTTTTCCAGGAAACTGGCAATAAAGAACTGCTGAGGAAAGGGCACTTAAGAGAGACAGCACTATCACCTTCCTAAAAGGTGACCCAGTGAGGTGGCACTCCAGTGGTGGGTGCAGAATCCAGAAGAACTATGATGACATCTTGCATGATGGGAGCAAAGGTGGGAGGGAGATGGATGCAACCCCTGGCCTGCAGGTCCCTTCTCTGTTTAGTGTCTGTAAGGTGAAAATGCTGAAGCCCTCTGACACACAGAGAAAACAGAAACAGGTTGTCCAGAGAGGTGGTGGATGCCCCACCCCTGCAAACATTCAAAATCAGACTGAACTGTGCTCTGAGCCACCTGAGCTCGTTGAACATGTCCCTGCTCTTTGCAGGGGGGGTTGGACTAGATGGCCTTTTAAAAGTCCCTTCCAACCCAAATTACTGTATGATTCTATGACAATGGTGGTTGGGGAGCTGGCTTGTCCAAGGTCATATTAAAGGTCTGTTGAGAATGCTCCTTAAAGGGATATGAAACTCTCTTGCTCACTGTGCTTATTAGTGCTCTAAAACATTTTTCCATGCAAGTTTTTGAGTCCCAAATTTATTTCTCAACCACCTCCTCTCCTGCACTTCCTTTCAGAAGCCATGTGAACTAAGATCCCAGGGGCCCCACTCTTAGCCAGTCTCCTTTCATTCCTCATAAGATAATACAGCACAGAGGACATTTGATCCCATGTCATGGCTACTCTACTCACCCAGGTAAAGATGGAGAAGAACGAGAACGTGATGGCGGCTCGGGCTGCATCCCCTCCCTCATTCAGTGGGTTGTCCTCTGGTTTCGAAGCTTGCCACTGGTTGGTCAGAAAGCAGAAGCCAACGAACCAGAGGAATGCCCAAAAGGCTGGGATGGACCACCACCAGCGTGCCAAAGGGAAGGACAAAGACAACAAGAAGATATGCGTGAGCATAACATACACATATTACATTTCTCTGGAAATTTCAACCCTCTGAGACCCACCACTGTGTTGCAGACTGGGCAAAACTGACTGCTCAGCCAGTCTGAGCCCAAGAGAGCTGGCAGGCTCCCTGACAGCAAACTGTCAAGGTGACCAAGAGGTGTCTGCAGAGAGCACCTCAGGAGAGTGCATTTGCTTGTGTTTGGATTGATCATAGGACTTGCATTTGGCCTTGGGAGGGAGCCTGAAGGGCTTCCAGTACTAGAGCAATCACCTGGGCTCAATGAAACAGCCACTGCTTCACGATCCTGTCCTGCAAGGACAAGCAAAGAGCAATTTCTTCCACGGGAACTGCAAAAGAGTGGGAAGCAGCTGGTCTGCAGTTACACGGAGATCAGCTTGTGCTCAGGACAGAACAGCTCAGAGACTCACATCAAGGAAAGGTGCTGAAAGATCACTAACATGCTGTGCCCCCAGGAAAGGGTGAAGGTAGGAGGTACTCACCCTCTGCCAAGCACAGGCAGACACCTGGCAGTGAGGGAAACGGGCAGTCCAAAGCAAAAGAAAAACAGGGCACAATCCCTCCCCTTCTCTTGTCAGCTGTACATAGGACTGCCAGGCAAGGGGCTAACTGGGAAAGAACTTGCAAGCCCAAAGTCCTTAGCAAATCCAGGTGCTTCACCTGCTCCTGCCCTCACTCCATTCCTGGTCCCTCTGCCATACTCCATGGAGAGCCTGACACTGAGCAGTTTGCTGACAGCTGGAACAAGCCAGCAGGGCCAAAGGGCCGGGAAGCTCACCCGAGACGCCAATGTCCGAGAGCACTGCCTTCTTGCGGTCCTTGACGCTGCTGATCTGCGGGAAGTAGGCATCCAGGGCCAGGTAAAGAAGGCAGCTGAGGAAGGCGAGGACACCCACGGTAATGCCATAGTTGCAGGCATTGGAATTGCGGTTGAAGATGCAGTGCTCTTCCACCTCATCCACGCGGTTCACGTACCCTTCATTGACAATGGAGCCGAACACCACGATGGAGAACACCTGGGGGGGAGGGAGGCCAGAGACACATCAGGGCAAGCCCCATCTCTCTGCACCAGCAGAAAGGAGCAGAGCTCTGCAGGGGACAGACACCCTTCACCAGCACCTTTCTGCTCTGCTGAGCTCCTGCCCGGCTGCCTTGCCTGGGTTGTAGCCACAGGGAATTTACTGGGAACATGGTCTCATTTTATTTCTGAGGATTAACTTATAATAGGACATTTTTAGATTGAACCTTTTTATCCATCTGACCTAAAGCGATGCAAAGCAGTTGCAGTCTGGAATAAGGGTGGCTTCCCACAGACACACAGGGAGGTGACATGGAATGTAAATTGGGATATGGTTTTGGTGTGGGTGCCTGCATACAATGGCTTTTAGTAGTGGAAATCCTCTTAGTGTGCACTTACTCTCCCACTCACTCCTTTCTCTTCAAGAGATTAATTGTTTCTACCATGCATCTGTTCACTGAATTTATCTATCAAGCTACTACACTCTTTACCCCATCCACCCTCGCACAATCCACAGCCTTGCTTGCTCTGCAGCTCCATTCTGCTGGGCTTCCATTCTCCCCATTTCCCCACACTACACACCTCTCTCCACCAGTTTTCCATCAGCCCACTCCATGACACCACCTATCCTGTCCACTCACCCATATGCCAACACCCTCCAACCTTCCCCATAGATTTCAGGGGCCAAACATCCCTACTCCAGGTCCACTTGTAAGAGCCACTTTGAGTCCTCCCTACCTGTCACCACCACTGCCACTGCATGTTATTTTAAATCAGGCAGAATTAAGGATGAGTCCAGGTAGAAATGCCCTAATCCGCAGTTGCTGGTCTAATCTTTGCTCATGGGCTTAGCCTTCGTCGCCTGCCGCAAGGCTGTCCCTCTTTGACACAGCAGGTTCACCAAAGCACAGAGCTATTTACAGCAGCCCCAGTCCTGCACCTTGCATCTCAAATAAACAGCTTCCCCACAGAAGAAAGAGGGGAATATTAAGGCAGCATGTACAGATTTTTCCTTCGGGACATCTGGAGACCCTCACTACGAACAGCTGACTGGATGCTGCCTGCAAGAAGAGCCTCAGAGAAATGGGAATGGGGCCTCAAGTATGGGATGAAATTACATATGAAGTGCATTAGGGCATCACCAGGGTACTCTGCCAGCCTGGGAGATGTCTGCACAACAAGACTTGGCACCTTTGAAACCACCCTCCCATCCCCAGGGAGAAGCAGCACACAAGAAGATGTGGCCAAGTCTCCTGCAGGAAGTGGAGCTAGGTCTGAGTGTTTGCCTGGTCAGGACTCCAGTTCCACTTAACCCAACCAAGCACCAGAAGAAAACCCAGAAAAGCAGCTTTGTGAGTGCAGGGAAAATGTTTGATTAATGCCAACCCAATACACCACCTATTATCAGTGAGGTTGGATACCCAAGATCCAAAGCACAGACCTCTGCTGCTTGGCCTGGGGCATCAAGATCCAAAGGAAAAGACTTACCCAGAGTCCCCCAATAGCCCTTGGGCAGACACTCAACATCAACCACATTTCACCTGCAAAACTCCAACAAATATCCGCTGACACCAATATTATTTTTTCACCTCAAGTCTCATAATTGGGTCACACTTGAGTTGCTGAAATTGAGTATATCACACTAGAGCAAACTAAAAAAAGCTGGAAGCTGGTGTTCCTAAGCATAGGAGCTATATGGGTTCTCTGAAAATCATAAGAGCTTTTTAAGTTTAGAAGTAAAATAACCAATTTGTCCTCCTCCTCCTTCTTCTTGCAAATCAAGATTGATCATATTTCGCAGAAATTGCCCATGAAAATTAAATAAGAACCTCTTCTGTTAGAAGCAAAGATTTAGTCCTCAAAATTTCAGCCTGAATGGTTTGGAAAGCAGCAGAATTGCAGAAAATTACAGCCAGGCTCTTTCAGTGGGATGTCTCACACCTTCACAACAGGCTGGGCTGGCAGGTCTGCTTAGGGTCATTGAATATAACACCCTGCTCCTCTGACCCAAGGGAGAGCTGACAGACTCCTGAAGTGACATCCCAATGTGAGGCTGTGACCAGCACTGATGCTGACACCTGAAGTACCAACCTCCATATATTGAGCTTACAAAGTGGGTGCCCTGTTCTCTACAGCATTCGACAGAAAGCCTATCTTCTCTTTGGAAGGTGAGGAACAGCCTCTAAAGTAGCATAGTCTGGTGTTCAGTTTTGGTTTAGGACTCAAAACTAGTAAAATGTTGATTCCGTGAGTCAGACAAACCCTTGCAATGAGATTTATTGCGAGTCTCCGCTTACTCATTTGGGATGAATGAACTTTTGCAATGGTCTCTCCCCAGAGACATATCCTGATACACATCTCCTCTCTGCTTTGGGTTTGCTGCTGGGCTGGACAGAATAATTTCTTTTTACATTTGCTCTTTCATATCTTTTTATGCTGGCACATCATAAAGGTACAGCTCAGAGTCACAAGACTAGAGTTGTGCCTCTCCCTAATTTTCAAGCAGAGGTGGCATTTCTAACTTCCTTTCTCCACCTGCGGTCAGCCAAGATGCCAGACTTCTCTCCTATGAAGAGAAACCTGTTTCACAGCCTGGAGGTGCCCCAGGTATGATTTACTGGCAAGCATCTGGTTTCAGATGATCTTAGGAGTTTCCTAGGGAGATTCCACTAAGCATGTTCTCACTTGTGAGCACAATAAGACACTGTGGATGCTTATCCTCTCTGTCCTGAAACAGCCATCCCAAAGTACTCTTTGTCCTTAGGAAAGCTTTCTATGGACCAAAGCACACTAGCTTACAAGATGTCTCCTTCTCTCTGTGTTTTTCCTCACCATTGGCATCAGCTCTGATCCATGCTCCCCTCCCTGGCACTGCAGAGAGGGCAAAGAGGGCGTGCTCCCTTTGTCTGCCTGTCACTACCCTGGTGACAAAACACTGTGAGGACCCACTGTGCACAGAAGCCTTGAGCTGGGCTGGGTTACACTCACTGGGCAAGAATGGGCAGGCTCAAACCAGAGATTCCAGGCAGAGCTGGACAGCAAAAGAACCAACTGCTGCTGCTGCTGCTGCTGCTGCTGACAGGCAACATCACCTCTTTCACTGCCATGATGTCCATACCTGGAAACTGTTGTGACAAACAATTTTCTAAAAAAATCATAGTTACGAGCATAGATCTTGCAGCCTTTAGGAGAAGCAGTTGCACACTTCATCCATGGCAGCTATTCCTTGTTGGTAAGGGAGCAGCTGGGTAGAAGCTCACTGATGTGGCAAGTCATCTTAGAAAGAGCAAATATATTTTATTTCCTTGATTTCACAATCCATGCCCTGCAAGATGATCCAAGCAGCAGATGCAGAATGAATGACTGCTTAGATGGTAAACAAAGCACCAAGTTTCAAGGATGAAGTGTTTACATTTCTGTTCCTGACACATATGCAGCACTTGTAAGGAAACACCAGTGACCACCAGCACTGGCACAAGCCTCTTACTGCTCTGTGTTACTGCTGCTTGTGTCTTCTCCCCCCATTTGACACTTGCTGCACAAAGCCTTGCCTACAGCCATTGATAAAGTGGCCCAAAAACCACATCCAACTGCAAAGAGGAGGTAAAGAGAAGATGGCAGAAGTCTTCTCCTGACTGAGCAGTGAGATGCAGACAAGTGGCTTGTCTGCAGGCCAACAGGAGGTCTCCCCAAGCTCCCAAATGCAGCCCATCCTTCCACTCTGCAGAGGGAGATCACTGGCCACTTTCCTATGCTTGGTAATGAAAACCAGCCAACCATCCCCAGCTTTGTGCACTTAAGCTGCTTCATTTCTTCAGCAAGGCTACTTAAGTCAGTCAACAGACTTGAACTAACTAGATTTTTAGGTTGAGAGGGTTTCTTTCAGCCTCCAAGAACAACATCAATTGGGCAGGTGTGTGGCCTGTCTGGAGGTACTCATTTAATAAGCAATAATATATTTGGCTATGCTCAACAAAGGGACAGAAAAGAGCACGTGGAAAAGATGTGACCAACTCAGCCCTGCTGCTGGGACTGGGCTTTGCTCCACTTCACTGCTCCTTACACACCACATCCACATAGGTTGTTGCCATCATTTTCCTCGATTCCTGTTTCCATCCAAGAGTTTTGAGGACACCGAGTGCAGCCAGAGCCAGGTGCATTGCAAAGCTGACACAGGCAGAGCAATGTGCCAAGAGACGCAGCAAAATGAACTTAATGCTTAGCACTGCAGGGAGCAGAGAGAGAAGCTGAGAGTTTTCCTCTCCTTGTTTCTCAAGGGGCTCATGCTGGCCTTTACAAGCATGTAAGGGTTCATTACAGTGAGAAAAGTGCAAACCAGGCAAAATTCTGCCTCTTGTCATAAAACACCTATTTTTTTCCCCTTGGTAAACTAGGTGATCTGGTTTTGCCAAAAGCAAAGGTGAGAGATGAGAAGAGAGGCTCTCCAGTCCCTCCCCACTGCAGGCTCAACCCTGCAGAAAGCCAGGCAAAACCTCCTGAGCATCATGTGAGGCGCTTTCCACCATGCTGCCCATCCCCAGCCACGCATCAGACGCTCCTGAGCATCATGTGATGGATGCAAAGCACGGCCAGCCTCTGGCAGTGCACTAGGATTTTCCTGTACCTCATCCCAGCACTTTGTCATGCTGCCTTCCTGCCCTCATCCCCAAGATCCCCATGATGGCTGTGGTTGGGATGAGGCTGAAGAGGGTTTCTGCCGAGCTGCCTGCTCGGGCTCACTGCAATGCCCTCCAGTCACAGCCTCTGTCGCACTGTGTGCTGCCTCTCCCTCTCACATACCCCCTTTTTTATTCTGTTATAGAGAGGAAATAGTTTAATGACATAATATTCCTCATGGGACTTTAAATCAAATCCCCCTCCGGCAGAACGAAGCCATAATCTCTTCTGAGTTTGATCTGGTAATGACCAGGAATGAATCTGTTTAAAAAGAAAGCAAGAGCAGGAGAGGGTGCAAATGATAAACTGGCAGAGATGATCTGGCTTTCATTGTCATTCAGCCACTTGAAAATGGAGTCTCTGGAAAGCTTTGGAGTGCCCTGCACAGACATGGAATATAATAATTATTATTATTGTCATTAAATCTACTTGTATTTAGTTCATTTTGAAGAAAACACATGCAGCTTTTGAGATCCATGGGACTGGCAGCTTGGAAACAGGCGGCCTCTATTTATTCCCCCCAGCCAGCACCACGCAGGCAGCAAACAACTCCTGCCCACAGTCTCGACAATCTGAGCCTTGTGCAGCTGCCGGAGGAGGCCAGTCTCCCTGGACCCCATTTCCCTGAACGTGGGACAGGGGAAAAGCACGGCTGTGCCAGTACTTCCCTCCCAGCTCACCCTCCCTGGCCATCAGCCATGTGGCACCAGCTCCCAGCCAGGGTTGAGCTGGAGCAGGTGACTGAAGGGAGAAAGGCTCCGCATCCCTAATTCCTGCCATGGGATCTGGGACACACTTTCCTGGCCAGCCAGCCTTTTTTTTACATGTGGTTTGGCAGCTGACTGCCTGGCCATTAACCCTTCTGCTTCCCACCAGACCTGTGCTCAGGTCTCATGCAGTTCCCATGGTTAAACAGCATCCCCTGTCCCACCACTGCTGGTGACAGCCTCCACAATCACATGTCCATGCTGGTATCCAGGTTCTTCTGTACTTTCTAGATGGTTCCTACATTGCTGTGCCACTGGCCAGTGAAGTGGCTGCCTAGAAGTTGCATCTTTTTCCCAGATGAAAAGCTCAGTTTTCTTTCTAACACCACATCTCCCCCCCCATGGCTTGGCTGTGCCAGCATAGGCAGAGAACTGCACGCCGTGCCACCTGCAGTGCCTGCTCCTCTTGCAGCCACACAGGCCCTCTCTGCTGCCTTGTTTCACACAAATATTTACATTAGCCATGTCCCATCACCACGCAGCTCCTGTGCTTCTCCCCTGTATGCCTCTCATGTTTTCAAACAGCAGACTACATATGGTTATTTTTTGCTCATGTTTCTGACTGCCTTTGGTCCCTATTGGTACTTCTCAGATTTTTATCTGGAAATATCATTAATGAGAGATTTGTTTCTGCTCCAAGATCCTTCCTGGAAATGCTGTGCTGGAAACAACACAACCTGCTGTATCCAACCTGAATCACTGAGCAACTGTGCATATCTGTTGTTCATCTTGTGACACAGCCTTTCACCCAATCTTAATGACAGCAAAACCTCAAAAATCCTTTTGAAGCTGACCTAGGCAAGGGCATCCCATGAAGAACTGTCCCTAGGGCTTGACTGAGAGCACGTGCTTTGAACCTCCATGTTCCTTTCATCTGCACCAATTTACCTCACAAGCACACAGCCAGGGAGCATGGGGGCTGCAGCAAAATGGAGTGGAGGAGCAGAGGCAGAAAGCATGAGCCAGGGCTCAGGAACAGGGGCAAGATCTCAGCTAAATTAGCTGGGGACAGAAGGAAGGTGGGAGCCCAGCTGCAGCTGGTTTTAGACTAACAAGGCCTCCAGGCTCTAAGGCTCAGCTTAACTGCCATTACAAGCCTGTACTATGTCCTTGGGAAGAGCCTAGTGGTGTTGTAAGCCAAGCACGAGTGTGGCAAGCCAGGGACCTGCTGGCAAGGCAGGAGATGGGGCTCTCTGCCATGCTGTGACTAGCTCCCATCCTCCAGCTTTCAGGTGCCAGCCTCTCATGGGGAAGCCAGGAATGTGGTTCCTGTCCTTCACCTGCCTTGTCTGCTCAGCTGGAGCTGCTTGGGATGTGCTGTGCCTGGAGACACAGGGGACAGCCCTTCCAGTACCAGTTCAAATTTTCCTGATAGGATGCTCCTATCAGCCAGAGGACATGGTGGCACCAGCAGCAAGTGATGGAAAAGGAGACTGAGTGCCTCTCCTCACTGAACCTCCCTTCAGAGAGGCAGTGTCCTTGGTGTCAGAGGGGGACTTGGCACCTCAACCTATGTGACAAGTTTTAACGGGCTGCTTTGTCTGTGCAGCTCTGGTTAGAAATACTCTTACTCAAGCCCACGTCAAAACAAGCTGGGCCTGCTTCCAAAAACTGAGTTACTTTTGCCTTGTTAGGCTTTTACATCAAGCAGCACTTCAGTTTCTCCAGCAAGTAGGTTTCCAAGCAGACAGGAGCACCTGGAACAACCTGTTTCAATTAGCATTTTACTTATTTATGGCGCCAGCGCTATATCCAACGCCTGTGGGCTGCAGAGGAGCCAGCCAGCTCCCCTGCACCGGCTGTGGAGAGCACCGCTGCACTGCCCTGTGGGTCAGGACACAGTAGGAATATGTAGGGATGCGCTCACACTTGCCTGCTTTATTTCAAGAAGAATCCTGGAGCTGTGCAGCCCCAGCTGGGTGTGGGTCACCCAACGCCACTAGCTCCAGCTGTAGCACCAATGGCTGCAGCTTCTGGGTCACCTAAACACCCAAACCTGACACAGGAACCCCACAGAGCCACCACTATCACCCGCACACACACCAGGCAACCTTTCTGGAGGGAGACACTCACTCTGCTGTGCCTGCTGACCTCCAAAGCACCCATGAAACCTGAGCTGCCTCACAACACTGTTGTGGTGGACAGATGTTCCAGAATTGCTAAACTCTTTCCACAGTTTAGCATTCTGCTTGTCAAATTTATCCTATCTCCTTTTCAGCAAGGAGCAACAGAAATAATCTTTGGTCATCCCATCTGTTCCTGATCCTGCAGTTCTCCCTGGAGATTTGCTGCTGCCTCAATTGGGCTGCAAACTCTGTGGGCAGGAGCCAGTTTTGGTGCCTCTTAGTAAAAAGTCATGTGCACCTCTGTGCCATCATGAAGTCTGCTAAAAGGCAGCCTGACCCAAGCACAAGGTCACTGCCTAAGGAAGCAATCATGAGAATTTCTGCTCAGTGAAAGCTCATCACGTGAAACAGGCCAAAAGGAGCCTCCAGCTTGCCCTGGAGGGACAATGCACCATTCATGCCATGAGCAGGATAAAGGCAAATGAGATCTCGGGAGATGGCAGGCAAAATACTTTCAGTGTGTGCAAAAGCATGTGAAAGGAAGGATTCTCAGGGAGACCACGAGGAGGGAGAGCCCTTGGCCACCAGAAGAGTTTGGTTCATAGAGCCTGGCACTGCAAAGTCTAAATATGGATGCAATCAGTTTATAAATACCCAGGGGAAAACACCAGGGACGGAAAAGCACCATTTAAACTGAAGGGCAAAAGATCACAAAAGTAAACAGATACCAAACAGATTTACAATGGAAAACCTCTGACCACTGGAACCATGGAACCCCCTCTCAGAGGAAGTGAGAAGGGAAGAAAACCACAAACTAGTCTTTTTTCAGAAAAGCTCATGCAATTTATGGAAGGGGCCATAAAGGGTCTGATGCTTGCGACAGCCTGAGAGAGGGTTTCGCTGCCCACAGGGATCTCTCTTGGTCTCAAGTTTAAAGACAAGACCAAAACTACAACTAGGTATTTGGGGTGAGCTTTTGGTTTCCCTGCTTTGTTAAAGGAGAGATGCTCAGGACAACACACAAGACCAAGCCAGTGGAAAAGCAGGTGAAGGAAGGCATAGCCTTACACCATGATGGCCATGCCATCCTCCCTTGCTGAACTGCTGACCTGGAGCATCTCCAGCTTCTGCAAAAGAACTTCAATTTCCAGGGCCAAGTGAAGTGCCTGGGGTAAATCCCATCCTGTCCTCTGTCAAGGTCAGACGGGCAGGGAGAAATAGCGTGGGGTCCCAAGGAGATGCTGCTCTGTAGAAAGTGCCTCTTGCCAGGGAAGACCTTGCAGGGCACAGAAATGAGCTCAGCAATCAAGCCAACAGTGTCTGACATACTCTGAAGCAGATTAGGTGCCTAATTAAAAACCAAATGTATTTCTTGTTCTCTCTCCCTCACCTGGTGCCTCTGGGAAGCCAAAATCCTGCAGTGCTTGGATGAAAAAAACCCACCAGACTGAGAGGCAGATAGAGAAAACATAAAATTCTGCCACAGAGATTAGCAACCGGAGAGCCTTTGTAGGTCACATCACGTCCATCATGCCTGGGCACACAGGCTGGCTCCACGCCAGCCTCCCAGGGGCGGGGGGCACGCGTGCCCCCTCGCCTGGCGCCCAGCAGCAGCTCCCCCTGCCCGTGTGGTGTGCTGTACTGTAAACAAGCTCAGGCAGATGGACAGACAGACAGAATGCCCGCATTAATCAAGTCCTCAGCTGTCCTAGCACTCTCCAGCCACCCCCAAGT
Source organism: Ammospiza nelsoni (assembly GCF_027579445.1). NCBI lineage: Eukaryota > Metazoa > Chordata > Aves > Passeriformes > Passerellidae > Ammospiza > Ammospiza nelsoni. The sequence continues at coordinate 50,120,139 of NC_080637.1, forward strand.
CGTCCGGAGGAGATATCACACACCCACCCGGTTGGGAAGGCAAGGGCTGCCTCTCCACCACCATCAGCAAGCCAGGCCACCCTCCCTTTTCCTCTTTGATTGCACCTGGCACTGCTTTTATTTTATTTTATTTTATTTTATTTTCCAAAGTCAGCCTGCCGCTTTGCCTCGCAGCTCCCGCGCGCATGTGTCTCCCCGGCGCTCTGCCTGCCCTCCCTTCTCCTCTCCCGGCTCAGACCTCAATCTCTCCCCCGCCAGCTCGCTGCTGCAGCTCTGCTTCCTTAATCCCAATGACCTTCTTGAACAAACGCGCCAGCCCCATGGGCAGCCATGGATCCGCGTCACGGGAAGAGGGAGAAACCTTCCCGTGACACCCCCGCTAGGCTCCTCTTTCCCCCTGCCCCCTTCCCCGCCAATCACCAAGAGGAAAACGCTACAGGGAAGCAGGTTGGGGGGCTGAGAGGATAGGGGTAAAAGGCAGAGCAACATCCAGCCCCCACAGCCCTTTCAACTCCCCAGCACGGCCTGAGCCCAGCACCCTCTGACCCACAGGGAGGCAATTCCAGGACTGCAGCATCCCCCATCCCGGGCTCCCCCTGTCACCCCACATCCTGCCGTCTCCCTGCATCCACCATAAACACACAAGCATGCCAGAGTGAGAGAAGACAGCCCACCCTGGAAAGCACCAGAGACCGAGACAGGGTCATGGTCCAACCTGACTCACCCTGTCCCTTCCCACGGGAGAAACCCCAAACCAGCCTGCTCCCACCTCATATGGGCCTGTACTCACACACAGATATATGTGCACACAGCTGTACATCTATGTGCATGCATACGTGTGGATATGCCTGGACATTTATACATACAGAGATATATATATATAAACCCAGAGACAGACCCTACAAACATATCTATAACAGAGGCATAGCCATAAACGCTATGGAAGCATATATGCACATATCTCTGTGCAAAGACCTAGGCTGTGTGGAGACATATTGATGGACACATGCATATTATATATATATATATATATATGCGGATACATGCGCAGACACATGCATATATAAAGCATATAATAATAAATATGTAATACATAACCGCATATGATGATAACATATAATAACATATAATGCTATACAACATACAGCGCAATGATTTTAGGTGTGTGAGTGTGTGTGCAAGTGTGCAGGAAGGTCAGGGTCGGTGGCGGCCGCCCGCCCGTGAGGGAGCCCCGCGCCCCTCGCAGCCCGGCGGGCCGCCCCCCGCCCCGGTGCCGGTGCCGGTGTCGGTGCTGCCCGCGGGGGCGGCGGGGCCTTACCCAGGAGACGAACCGCAGGATGGTCTGCGGCTGCCGGATGAAGGCCTGCGGGTCGAAGGCGCCGCCGGCTTTCCCCGCTCCGAAGGCGCCCCCGTCCATGGCGGCGCGGGGGTGGGCGGGAGGCAGGCGGGGGGCTCGGCGGGCGGTGCCGGGCTGCGCCGAGCCGAGCCGGGCTGCGCCGAGCCGCGCCGAGCCGAGCCGTGCCTGGCAGCCCGGCGGCGACGAGCCGCGCGCGCCCGCCCACGGGGACGCGCCGTGCCGGGAGCGCGCAGCCTCCCCTTCCCCCGCCCCGCCGCTGCCGCGGCCGCCCGCGGCACATTGCGGGGACAAACGCGCGGCCCTGGGGCCGCAGGGTGCGGGGTGCCCGGGGTGCGGGCACTGCGGGGCGGAGAACACCTCCGGTACCGGGGCAGGACACCCAGACCCCGGGGCAGGGATGGGGGCGATGCCACCCTTGGGTTCTGCTGTGGGGCCCAGGAGGGCCAGCCCCCCGCCCGCCCACAGCCTCTGCTCGGCCCCAGGGAGCTGTGCCCAGCCCTGGACTCCCAGGTAGGGGGCAAGGAGCCACCGGAGGGGGTCCCGCAGAGGCCGCAAGGAGGATTTGGAGTCTGGAGCGTCTCTTAGGAGGAGAGACTGCGGGAGCTGGGCCTGTTTGGTCTGGAGAACAGGAGACTGAGAGGGATCTCATTAATGCATATAAATATCTGAGAGGTGGGTGGATGTGCCAGACACTTCTCAGTGGTGCCCAGCAGAGCAATAAGCTAAAATACGACAAATTTCACTTCAACATGAGGAAGAACTTCTTAAGGTTCGAGGTGGCAGAGGCACTGGAACAGGCTGCCCAGGGAGGTCATGGAGCTCCCTCTGCAGAGACACCTCGTGCCTTCCCATGTCACCTGCCCTAGGTGTCCCTGCCGAAGGATGAGGTGATCTCCAGAGGTCCCTGGAGAAAAGGGACCTCTTTAGGCACTTTTAAAAGGGACTTTTTAGCAGTTAGTCCTGTCTTTCTGGGATGCTGCCCCACAGAGGGGTAACGCTGGGCCCTTGGGCACAACCCATTATCCCTCACCAGGTGCCTGCCCTGGACAAAGATGCTCGGTGAGCCTCAGGATCACTCTGCAGCAAAGCCTGGGGCTTTCATTTCCAGCATCCACCACTCCACCCACACTGTGTCCTAGGAGGGGGTGGGAAAAGGCCCTCTGTGAACATGGGGCCTCCAGATTTTGGGGAGACTCCTGACTCTAGGAGGCAGAGACTGCACGATACACACTTTGCACTGTAGAGGCTGCAGCCTTGACAGTAACTTGGGCTTCTCCATATCTCACATTGCCACCATGGCCCCTGGCACAGCCAGGAAGGGATGTGTGGGGAGAAGCCTTCCAGCCTTAAGAGCAATTCCAGCCCCTTGGCCTGTGCCTGTTGGGCAGACTAGCTGCACACCAGTGGTCTGCTGGCTGCTGCAAAGTCCCTAATAATCTGGAATGGAAAGCAAGCCCTTGGGTTATGACATGGCTCCGTAAGCCCAGCAGTGGGAAAAAAACATACAAGAGTGAAAGGTGAATGTATGAGGGAGATGGAGGAGCATTTACAGCCAACCATGGGCTCCCATTGGGAGTTCCAAAGAGGGAGCAGCCATTCCTCCCCTTCTGTGGGGCTCCTTTTGAGGGGCGGGTTGGTGGTAGAAGATGGACATTTCTCCATCACATCCATCTGCAGAATTCTAGAATGGTTTGGGCTGGAAGGGGCCTTAAAGGTTATCTGGTCCAAACCTCCCTGCAATGAGCAGGGACATCTTCAACTAGATCAGCCTGCTCAGAGCCCTGTCCAACCTGACTTTGGATCTTTCCAGGGGTGGGCCATCTCTGTTTTAGGAAGATGACCTGCAGTGCCAGCACAGCTGGATCCTTAGCTCTCCAGTTCATTCTGGGTGCAGGAATCTCCTCGCTATCTTGTGTCAAATACATCCTTATTTGTCAGCCCCAGGAGATCCTGAGGATGCCCCATGTGTGGGAGGCTCTAAACCACCCAGCTCTGGCTTCCACTGATACCATTGCCTTGGGTTTGCATCCTCTTCTGTACAAGCAATAGTGGATTAAGGCCCGTGTTCATTATAATAACACAGATGAAATTTCACAAAATTAAAATAAATTAAATTTTGAAACTCCATTTCAAGAAAAAAAAAAAGAAATGAAAATCCATGGAATGAAATTTCAAAATTTCATGAAACTGAGTGACATTTTGAAATTTCATGAAATGAAATTAATATTATGAAATAAAATTTAATTAAATGAAATGAAATGGAGAAATGAAATGAAGTTTAATGAAATGAAACGAAACGACACGTCAAGTTTTCATGACATTAAATGAAATGTAGTTGAATGAAATGGGATGAAGTGAAATAAGCATTATCTCTTATGACCGAAGTTCCCCACAAGCCCCGCTAGATAATTTATGCGGTCTTGTTTTAATGCGCATCGGTGCCCGCGCACCTTTTTGGATGCGCCCGCCACCCGTAGCGCCGCGCGCCCTCTCGCGAGACCGAGGGCCGGGCCGCTTATAAAGGCTGCGCGCGGCGCTGGCGGCCCTTCCGGCCCGGCGCGTGGACAAGATGGTGGGTGCGGAGGCCTCGGGCCTGGCCGCGCATCCCGCGGGCATCGCCGCCATCCCGGCCCCGTCTGCCGCGCCGCCCCGCTCCCGCCGTCCCCGGCACCTGCGGGACGCCATGCGGGGCTCATGGCGGGGCGCGGGCCCGGCGTTGTGCCGGGAGACCGGGTGGGCCAACCTGGTGCCGGGCGGGGAGCCGGGGTGTGCGTGGCGCGGGCAGCTGTGGGGGCATTTGGGGCACTTTTTTGTAGGAGGGGGGCGGCTTCTCTCTAGAGAGCTCCTGTGGTTGTGGCCCTTTTGGGGATTTAAACTTCGCTTAGGGTAACTCTTGTGGGGTATTTTTTTTCTTATATAAATGTGTGCTCTTTTTAGTTCCGTGTACAGCTGCACGGTATTTTTCTTTAATTTGCGTGTGGGATTGGATGGGTAGATCTTTCTTTGGCCTGAAAGTTCTCCGGGTGGAAGTTAGTCTCTAATGGCTCTGAGGCTGCAGGGGTGGTACTCAAGGAGAAAATCTTGGGGAAAAATACTGCTCTTCCACCCAGAGCAATGGCTCAAAGGCGGGTGTTGGCATGCTGCTTTACTGCAGTTTTTCAAACTGAAATTGTGTCTGTAATGCTTATTTTGGTGCCGATTCATTGGAAAATGTGAAGCTGTCTGTGCTGCATTTTTTAGACTTGTGAGGTGGGACTGAACTTGTAGTGGCACGCTGTGGCCAAATTGCAGCTTCTGTAGTTCCCTGGCCAGAGTGGGACTTGGTGGCATCTTAGAATAAGCTTGGAAGGGGCATTAAAGAAATCTGGGAAGTTCATAGTTAATGCGTGGGGATTGCATTCTTGTAACATAATAGAGTTCAGAAGCCCAGCAGGTGATAGAGGGAATTTCTATAATGCAGAATGCCTCGGATATATGTAATATTAGTGTTCCCAGGCAAGGACAGAGCTGGCCTTGGCCCCGAGGGGGCCCAAGTAAGGCTCTGCAGCAAGCACTGAGTGCTGGTTGTCTCTCGCAGTCTCACCGCAAGTTCTCGGCCCCGAGGCACGGCTCCCTGGGCTTCCTGCCCCGCAAGCGCAGCAGCCGGCACCGCGGCAAGGTCAAGAGCTTTCCCAAAGATGACCCCAGCAAGCCCGTCCATCTCACTGCCTTCCTGGGCTACAAGGCTGGCATGACCCACATTGTCCGCGAGGTGGACAGACCTGGATCTAGTATGTATTAATGTTCTCTTGGAACAGGAGGTGGGCTTGGTCAGGAATGGTCACACGTGGTCCCTTCAGCAGCAGCTCTGGGTTCTAGTCCTAGCTTGACTTCACCCTGTTCCGAGTCCAAGTAGGAGGCGTATTTCTGCTGTAACCACTGGTTTGGTTTAGCTGCACCTTGAGATGGCTCTTCTGGATGGGGGGACATCAGTCATCTGCATTTGGTGTTTTTTGGGAGATTGTCCAGTCCTTGCTGCCATCCATTTTGCCTATCCATTTTGGCTGACCTTTCTCCTGAGCCAGCCTCAAAGTTTTGCAAGGCATTAAATAATGATGTCAGAGTTGGTTGCTTTACTCTGCATCATCTCTGAGAAAAGAGCTTGAGTCATTTAACCTTTCACATGGAGGACTTGGGAGTGAGGAAAAACAGGTGGTGTTAGAAGAGTTGCTGCTGGAATTAATTGTGCTGTGTTTCTGTTTCCATCCAGAGGTGAACAAGAAGGAGGTGGTGGAGGCAGTCACTATAATAGAGACCCCTCCCATGGTCATCGTGGGCGTCGTGGGGTACGTGCAGACTCCTCGTGGTCTCCGTAGCTTCAAGACCATCTTTGCTGAGCACATCAGCGATGAGTGCAAGCGCCGCTTCTACAAGAACTGGTGAGACTGCGGGGCCTGGCCTGCTCTCAGGCCATGATTTGTGTTTTTACTGTTGGGCTGCAATGATCCTAGCATGGCTTTTTAGCAGTTAGTGTTTAGCTGTGACAGACTGGCCTAATAAAGGGCTAGGCTGTAGGAGTGGCACCATAGTGAGGGTGCACCGTAACTTTTGGTGGTGCGGGTGTGGTGGGCTTGGCTTTGCCCAGGCACTCCCTAACAGGCTACACGTGATGATACTTCGACGGGCGGACATAAGGAAATCGCCTCTGGCGCTTGTTGATGAGTGTCGAGTCCTGACTGTAGCCCTGTTCTCTCAGGAGAGGGGAAGGCAAGTGTCACTTGTGATTGCCATTCCAGGCGCTGTTGTTGTGATTAAAAGTGTGTTTGCCCAAGTGTGGTTCCAGCGTGTCTGGAGCTTCCAGCCTGTTTATGAACTTGGCAGGCTGAAAAGACGTCAGAGTGGAACAATAAGGTTCTCAAGGGTGTTTTACTAACAACCTTGCTGTCGGGCACACAAGGGGGGGAAATTAGGGTATTTTGAAGCAGATCACAGTCATCTCGTAATAGCTTTAAAGATCTGTTTTTTTTCTGTTATTGTTTGACATCTCCTTACAGTCTTTTGTTTTCTGTAGCGTGAATGTTAATGTGCTTTGGAATTCATGGCAGCTCCGCTCAGCTTTGGCAATTTTGCCACTGTCTGATGAGCTCCAGGCTCCGCTTGCCAGTGGAAAAGAGTCATTAGAAGCTGGCAATGAGCCAAAGCCAACTGAGGTGGCAACTCCTTCCGCTCACCCCACTTCTCTGGGGATTGATGAAGGGCTTAGCCAAACCTTGTCTCTGCTCTGCTCCTGAAGGCACAAATCCAAGAAGAAGGCCTTCACCAAATACTGCAAGAAGTGGCAAGATGAGGAGGGCAAAAAGCAGTTGGAGAAAGATTTCAATAGCATGAAGAAGTACTGCCAGGTTATTAGAGTCATGGCTCACACTCAGGTAAGTGCCTGTGGGCTCAGGTATGTTGGAAACTGCTGAGAGAGCAAGCTTGAAACTTGATCCATCTCTGTAGGGAGATTTCTGCCTTCCCTTGCAGCTTGACACTGTCTATTCAGCACACTCATTCTCTACAGAACTGTACTCACTGGATGTTTGAGGGGCCTTGGCAACCACTGGCTGGTTTTGAAAGAGTGTCCAAAAGAGACTGAGCTGTAGTAGGAACTTTTTGGCCTCAGTCATTTGCTGATACTGTGTAGACCTAGACTCTTAATTTCAGCTACAAATAAAACCTGAACATTTAACTCAGGGCTTTATGTGCTCAGCATCATTTCAGGCTGCATTCTCTTGGGATTGCAAGCACTCAGACTTTTGGCAGGTTCTCTTGCTCAGCTGGAGGAGGTCTTCTGCTGAGTGATGTGTCTCCCCAGCTGTCAGTGCTCTAACTTTCTTGGGAGATGGATTAAATCTTTTGAGTTGGTTCTAATTGCAGTAAGATGGCAAATTTTAATAGAATTAATTTCCTGTAGTAGACAGTACAGGTAGTGTTGCAACCTGTATTGATTCTATCACCAGTTCCCTCTGCTAAATACAGGAGAAGTAACTGTAAGTACAGTCCAACCCAAAGCAGCCTTAAGTGTGGCAGGCTTTTATCAAACAATCGGAGCAGTTTGGGTTGGAAGGGGCCTTAAGGATCATCCAGTTCCAACCCCCATGCTCTGGGCAGGGGCTCCTTCCACTACACCAGGTTGCTCAGGCCCCCCCCTCCCCCCGGGTCAAACCTGACTGAACAGTTGGAGGGGGTGGAGGGGCTTCCAAAGCTTTTCTGGGCAACCTGTGCCAGTGACTCACGAACCTCATATTAAAAATAATCCTTAGGTCCAATTTAAATCCACTCTGTTACAGTTTAAAACTATTGCCCCTTGTTTTCATGTTAATCCTCAGTTGAATTTTGCTGATGGCTGTGAGGTTAGAGAACTCTGTGCTACTGTGGGTGGCATATAACTTCCAGGTGCAATGACTTGCAAGCCACTAAATAACTTTCCCCCTTGTTGTAGGGACTTCTTTAAGTTCTGTATTTTGGAAAAAGGATACTAGAGAAATATATTGGGCCAGGGCTAAAAGGAGGCTGGGCTTACAGGGTCCATTGCAGAAGAGCTGGAGCCGAATGTCATATTTTCTGTGTCCTAGATGCGTTTGCTCCCGCTGAGGCAGAAGAAATCTCACCTGATGGAGATCCAGGTGAATGGTGGCACTGTTGCTGAGAAGGTGGATTGGGCCCGGGAGAAGCTGGAGCAGCAGGTGCCTGTGTCAACAGTCTTTGGCCAGGATGAGATGATAGATGTCATTGGAGTCACCAAGGGCAAGGGATATAAAGGTAAACACATGGAAGCCGTTCTCTTGGTGATAGGATACAGTTTTTAATGAAATGCTGGCCTTGTGTTTTCATAAGTGCATGTACCAAGAGCTGGGTAGGTAAATCTGTACTGCTGTCACAGTTCAATGATGAGACCATGGAATGAGCGCTGGGCACAGCGCCTGACACCCGTGAGGAGTCATTCCATGCTGCCTTCCTTCTGAGAACACAGCCCAGGGACAGCCAGGGAGGGACCTTCACCGGGAAGTGGTGATTCCTGGGACGCTGCATCTGTGCTTTTGTTGCCTGGGGACTGCAGCTTGACAAAGTGGCTTAAACTGTGATTGAGGACTGAAGTGACATCTCAGCTTGACAGCAGGCTGCTTTGGTCCCTTGCAGGTGTCACCAGCCGCTGGCACACCAAGAAGCTGCCCCGCAAGACTCACCGTGGCCTGCGCAAGGTGGCGTGCATCGGTGCCTGGCACCCCGCCCGCGTGGCCTTCTCTGTGGCACGGGCGGGCCAGAAGGGCTACCACCACCGCACTGAGATCAACAAGAAGGTTGGTGTGTCTCAGCTGCTGGCCAGGTGCGAGAGCTGCCTGATGTCACTTGCTCTGTGACAGTGAACAGACAGCGTGGGGAGCTCTGCTTGGGGTGTTTTGCTGTGTTAGAATGTTGTCTTGGGGATAGTGGCCATGGTTAGTTTTGTTAAATAACTAAAATTCTTGGATGGCCACGTGTTTCCCAAGTGCAGCAGACTGTTTCCTCTGAGGCTTTGGAGAATTCTTTATATTTTATCTGATGAAAGGTTCTTTCTCCTACCTTTTGCTAAGTAGACTTTCTTTATGTTTTTAGATTTACAAGATTGGCCAAGGTTACCAAATCAAGGATGGAAAGCTGATCAAAAACAATGCATCAACTGATTATGACTTGTCTGACAAGAGCATTAACCCTCTGGTGAGTTGCTGCAGCTCTGTGCAAGGAGTTTGCTCGTGAGCTGCAATCCTAAGAGGCAAATGGGCCCTGGTATAAGACACAAAGTTATTAAATGAAGAGCTCTTGAATAAGTCAGCTGCTGTTGAAGGTGGTGGTGTTTAGTCAGCCTCAGTATTGATTTGTATAACATGGAAATTTAATTTGTTATGCAGTAATAGGACAGGGATGTTGCAAACCTTGAATGGTACTTGTACAAGGAATAACTTAGTGAGAAGAGCTTTTGCTGTTTTGTCAGCCTCTTCTGCTGTTCTTAGTAAAAGCCCTACAGCAACAAGTAAACAGCTGCATAAGAAACTTGACCAGTGAAAGGCAATACTGGAAACAGGATTTCAGTGGATGTGGGAATGGCCAAGGTGGATCTGTAGAAATGGTGTGGATCTGTAGGCAGATGTGATCACTGGTCCTGCTTGGTACAGAGCACTGACTGTTCTCTCCTTTTCCAGGGAGGCTTTGTCCACTATGGTGAGGTGACCAATGATTTCATCATGGTGAAGGGCTGTGTTGTGGGCACCAAGAAGAGGGTCCTGACCCTGCGCAAGGTGAGTGGTGGGCTGGAACAGTTCAAGGGAGCTGTGCTGTTCTCTGGTGCAGGTGGGGTGTGTGCTGTTTTGGGGAATCATGTGGCTTGCTAGAAAGAAAAGCCTTCCACACAAACCCACTTCGTAGTAAAGGCCTTGGGAGTGGCCTGAGGTCATTTCTGCAGGTGTAGTGATGGACATGGTTAGGGCTTGAGAAATCTTGTGGGCAGAAGGGCCCTGGTGGAGTGGGACTTGTGCTGCAGGGAGCTGGCCAGTCTTCAGCCTGGGAGGTCAAAGGTGCAGGGTAGATGGCTCATGGTCAGGTGTTCTTGCACATGGTAGCAGCTGAGGTCTGGGGTCAGAGGGACCGAGGAGGCATTAGCCATGGAGGGGACAAGAAGTAGCCAGTGTACTGGAGGCTAAAAGGGCGCTGCTGCTGCATACTCACCTGGCATCTCTCTTTTTAGTCCCTGCTTGTGCAGACCAAGCGCCGGGCCCTGGAGAAGATTGACTTGAAGTTCATTGACACAACCTCCAAATTTGGTCATGGCCGCTTCCAGACAGCTGAGGAGAAGAAGGCTTTCATGGTAAGGGCTCTTCCTGACGCATTTATTGCTGTACCCCACTGGGTTATCTTTGAGCTCATGGCAGCTGGTAGCTAGCTTGGCCTTTTGAGCTGTCATGTGGCCAAAGTTCCTGTGAAACAAACTTCTCTTGAGAGGTCTCTTCCTGCCAGCTTGGTTTATAACTGCAGTGGGCCTGGGGGTCTCTGTTCCCCAGTGACAGCTCTCTGTGTCTGAGGGGTGATGGATGCCATATTAGGGCACAGGTTGTTCAGTGTTGAAGCACGGAACAAGCGCAGCTCGTGAGGAGGGTGCTCACAGTGGTGGCATTCCCAGTTTGTCACTGGCTGGAGAAGGCAGCCAGGAGCTCTGAAGGCCCTGGCAGGGTCCGAGCCGTGCCGTGCTCGGGGCCCAGCAGGAGCTTCCCCACCAGGTGGCGCCAGCGTTGTGCTCAGGAGCAGCCGCAGTCACCCAGCCAGCCCAGAGGGCTGCTCTGCATTCAGCCTTTCCCAGAACCTCTGCCTGTGGGCTTGGGCCATGGGCTTTCCAGTGGGTTGCAGCATGGAGGGCTTTTTTTGCCTTGATTTCTTTACAGTTTTTGGGATTGGGATGTTAGGTCATTTGTGCAGGCTGCTGTTTACATGGCTTGTTTTTTGTGGGTTTTTTTCAGGGACCACTCAAGAAGGATCGCATTGCAAAAGAGGAGGCAGCCTGATGGGTGGAATGGTCCTATGGCCTGTGTGCTCTCAGACCAAAAAATAAATATGTTAAAGAAGTTAATTTTGCCTCTTGCTACATACATTGCTGTGTCAAGCCTGGTACTCTGACTGCAGGTTCTACATGTGGATCAAACCAAAGAAGCATGTGACATGAACATCTGCCTTGTAGCAGCAGGGCTGCTTTAAAAAAAATGAAGCCGCTGTTGCTGGTTTTGCAGAGCAGAGATTGTGGGTCAGAGCAGGATGTCTCTGGGTTGTGTGAAGTAGTGAAGCAGCAGGGACCCAAAATGTGTTTGCAGTTGCTGAGATATTGGTCCATCTGTCAAGCCCCAGCTGGGTGGACAGAGAACTAACTTTAGGTCAAATGGGTTGTGAAATAGCCCAGACATTCAAACCACTAAATTTTAGGTAGCTGGTGGGTGCTGGCTGTTGCCATGGAAACCTTCCAGTGTCCGTATGGCAGGGGCTGCTAGCCTGCACATTTTGCAAATACTGTTTGTTGCTGTCCCTGAGAGCAGCAGAAGGCAGCAGATACACTAAAAATTCCCAGCTTCACAACAGCTGGGTTTTTCAGAATCACATGCAGTTTCCCTGCTGAAGGGTGGCAGGAGGCAGGCCTGCCTGGGCAGGGAGGGCGGTGATCTGCATCCACCCTCTGAGAGGTGGGAGAGCTGTGAGTGCCGCTGGTGTTGTGTTACTGCCTGGCCTAAAATACCCTGCTGGCTCCCAGGGAGAGCTTTGGTGTGTCCTTCCCTGACCATAATTGGAGACGTGGCAGCAATTGAGGCAATTACTGCAGACTTTCACACCAAAGCGTAGCACTGCCCTGAAACAGAGCTGGGTTGGCCCTATTTGCTCTTATCCAAAGTGGAGAAAGGTGGGATGTAGAGATTTTTTCATGTGGTGGTGAACAAGAGCCTTCTAAGAGTTAAAAGGTGGCAAGAAGGAGGAAAAACATTTACGTTGTTTCCCTAGAAACCAGACTGGGTGACTGAATGAGCTGCCTGGCTCACTGTCAGCCTCATTTAACACGTGAACCTGCTGGCTGATTTCAGCCAAGTGAAATAAGGGAGAAATAATAAGTAATTCTTTTTCCCTTGTCACAAGTCTCAAGTTGGCAGGTAGGTGGAGAAGATCCTTAAATTAGTATTCCTCTGATGCAGAAAAGTGGAATTCCCAATCTCTGTCCAGCCTGAGCCTGCAGTTTAATGGACAACTCTGAGGAGTGAGGTTGTTTCCCCTCCACCTGTTAGCCTTAGGTGGGCTTTTCACTTTCTGGAATGTACTAGCTGGCTAGGGAGGGCATGGCTCTGAGCCAGCCCTGCCTGCTGCTGCTTCTGTCTCACCAGTCAGATGCATCCAAGGGAATTGGGATTATCAGGATAAAAGGGTGTGCTGGGGCTGAGCACCCATGACAAACTGTGGACTACCTTGATGAAAATCTCTAAAAGAACCTAATTGTACCATAACTTGTGGTGGGAGCTCTGGGATGTTGCTGATTTTAAGTGACAATGATAGCAGAGGGAATTTTTAGTTAAATTGGCACCGAAGTAGGTGGGAGCAGTCCTGGAGGAATGTCATTGTTGAAGATGCTCGGCGTGTGTCTGGCAGGAGGAGTTTTTGTCTTGGAACCCAGTGCCAGACTTGGATTTGTTTATTTTTGAAGCGATTGTTGCTGACTGATAAAACAGCGAATAGAGAGGGGGGGAAAAAAGCCCCGCAAAAGCGGTTTCCTGGAATCCTAGGGACATCCAGCGTCAGGAGGTGGCGCTCCTTCCTCTGTAGACACTTGTCACCGAGGGCTTGCTGGTGGGACTGGCCTGGGGAAAAGCCCTGCTTAGCCGGGGCACCCGGGCTGTGTGTGTCCCCTCAGCCCCCCTTAGCGCTCCCTGGAACCCCACGATAACTCCTGGCTGCCTTGCTGGGCAGCTCCTGGGAACCTGCTGTGGGAGGTCCCTGCCAAGCCGTGTGCCTGGGCAGTGAAGCCATGGGTTCCAAGCTGGCTTTGGCAAAGCCTCCCACTCCTAAAGCCTGCGCCCACCCTGCAACTCTCATCTCCCAGCCTTCCTGCTCCTGCAATGCACGTGTCCTCTGTTTTGGGGACAATCCCCACTGCAACAGGCACCAATTGTTGCAGATCACACATTGGTCCAGCAGCTCCTGAGAGCCAACATTTTTAGGGTGACTTATGTTTATATTAAATTACTTTGAGTTTTTCATTTTGGCAGTGTCATCTCATATCCCACAGCTCCATGACTGCATCTTCCCTGCTCCAAAATGTCCGACAACATCTGAGTCCCATCAGAAAAGATCCCACACCCTGGTGATGCTCAGACCAACCCGGGAGCCACAGGAGGACAGGGACAGCCCTGGCCCTGCTGAAATAAAACCAAAAGCCGTGGGAACGTGCCCTGTCCCAGCTGGTGGTGGGAGGGCTGTGGCTGGGAAGCGGGGCCGGGTTTCTCCCCCAGCAGCCGGTGCTCCCCAGCCCAGCTGCCGGCAGGGCTGGGACCCAGGGCCGCTCCTCCAGCAGCATCTGGCCCCAGCTGGCGCTGCCGCCTCTCTTCCTCGCCGGAGATGAAACGAGATGCAGCTGTGATGCTGGAGCGGAGACCTTAGAAGTGTGTAAGGATGCCTGGGGGGCGAAAAAAAATTGGGTTCAAGTTGGAGGTCTTGGCTCCTGCAGTGAGCTTCACAAGTGGCCCAGCTGACACCCTGCCTTCCCAGCCCGGCCCCTACCTTTGATCCCAGTGACAAGCAGGGAGCCTCAAGTATGCTCGCTGGGGAGCAGGGCTGAGGAAGGTGCCCCGGGGGGAGTGGCGGCCGGGTTCACGCACTGCACCGCGGCGCTTTTCTGCCGCAGCCGCTCCGCCAGCGCGCTGCTCCCAGGGCGGCGTGCTGCGTTTGATTTGCAGCCCCCCCGGCCCGAGGACTCCTTTTGTACCTGACAACTTGCTGGCTTCTCACCAACCCTTAGAAGCGCCTGTGGGACCTGGGGGCATGGATGTGGTGGGGAGTGGTTCCCCACAAAGGCACTCCCAGCGTGGGCCAGGGCAGTGGCAGGCAGCCCTGCTCCAGGACTGCAGCTCCCTGGGCCAAAGCAAAGCCAAAGCTGAAGTTTCCCCATTCCCATGGCCACCAGGCCCTCTTGCCCGGGAGATGTCAGTAGTCCCGGTGCAGCACTGTTCCCTGGCTGGGCACAGGACCTATGGGAGCTCATGTGAGTTTTGGGAAGTCTTTTCACTCCTTCCCTCAGCACGTTGCTGCGGAAGGAATCACATGTTTCTGTGGCGGCCAATGGGCGCATGGGGGAAGACTAAATTTATCTTCTACAGCCTCCCAACTTCTCCAAAACTGTGTGGGACTGTCCTCCCTCCCTGGTAGGGACAGCTCCTGTGCCAGGGTCCCCTGGATGCCCAGGTGCCACCCAGCTCCCTACAAGCCCCAGAGCACTCCGATGTCAGGCAGCATTCTTGGTAGCATGTGTGGCATCAAATTCAAACCCAAGGATTGAATCAGGGAAAGACATACACCTAGATCTAGCTTGGAGATCTAAAGGACACCTCCCTGAGACTGTCCACCGGGCTCAGGCATCACTTCACACCCAAATGCCACATCACAGGCCTTTTAAAACATGTATTTTTAAACTTCTTTATTGACACCAGTGGTGGTAGAGGCTGAATTAAGCTAACAGGGGCTGTTGCTGCTGAGGACAGCCCTGCAGGCAGGCAGTGAGAGGAGATACCCTCACATGTATCATTCCATAGGATAATTCCCCCTCATCTTTGTGGCTGGAGCTGTCTGCTGTGTGCTCTGCTCCTCTCTGCCACTGTCTCGAGGGGTAGATGGAAAGCAAAGCTCATTATTCCCCTTGGGAATCAGCCAGCAGCCGGGGCTCTGGCAGGCCAGGTCGGCGAGGAGCTGTTGATGGCAGAGGTATTTATAATCTTTGTTTGGTTCCAGCAAGGCTGGACGCCCACTCCCGCTTCCCTTCATACAATGAGATCAAACAGCTCCGGGACATTTCCTTGCTCATTGCAGATGAAATTCTTGCATCTGCCGACCTGCTCCGCCCTGCCTGGGGCTGCAGCCTCTTCCTTCACTCCAGGACCTGGAGGGTTGCTGCTGCTGTTTATTCTACCCCTAAACTAGGGATTTGCTCATTTTTCCCACCCCACTCCCCACCATTTTCAGAGCTTGTGGGCAAGGGGTAGAGGACTGTGGCAGCTTCCCTGCCTCAGCTTCCTTCCCTCTCCCACTTCTGAAGGACCTCAGCTGTGCTTGATGGGTCACATGTGAACTTTGCCCATGGATGTCACAGCAAATGGAGCAGGAAAGCAGGAGCTGGCACCTTACCCAAGGGCAAGGTGCCTGGCAGGAGTTTGTATCTGTCCCACACATCCGTCCTCCTCTTTGGTGCCTGGCCCTGGTGACAAGCAGGGATAAGGAGAGGATGAGGCTCTAGGAAGGCAGTACACCTGTGCTGGGCAGGTTGTGTGCATCACAGATGATGTGGAGGCAGCATGTACATCCTTGCTGGAACCTCTTGCTGCTGGTCTCATCCCATCCCAAGGCCCTCACCGTGCAGCCATGTTGGGGATCTCATCAGACCTTTCCACAAAGGCCATTTTGTTCTGGGGATCCCTCCCAGGTGCTCTGCAAGGGGAGACCCCACCACCACTGCTGCAGCCAGAGATGCAGGAGAGACAGCGTGCAGCATCCTGAGGGAGGTGACACTGAACACTGACAAAAGCTGACTGCTTGAAGCTGTGCTTGAGGCAGAGTGGAACCATCCCCTGGCACCGAGCCACTGGCAAATACCAGCCCAGATTCACCTGCCTCCTCTCCAAGAGGGGTTTTCCTGCCAGCAGGAACAGGCCCCAGGGATTCCAGCCAGCTGATGGAAGCTGTGGCTGACCACGCCCCAAGCCGTGCCGTGCAGTCCTGTCCATCTCCCAAGGAGGTTTCCATTCCCCTCTCCAAGCAGGAGCCTTCCCAGGTGTCCCTGGTGTTGAGGGGCTGCTGGCGTGGCAGGGGAGCCTGGCTGTGGGCAGGAGACACAGCTGCTTTTCATGTCCGCCCTCACAGCACAGCTCACGCTCAATCTTTCAGCAGGTCCCTGTGATCTAGGGGTAAATTATGGGTGTCAGGTTTGGGGCAGCCAAGAGGGGATTTTGGAGGGGGGAGGTAGCAGGGAGCAGCACGTGAGAGTGGCTGGGGAAGGACAGTGCAGGGCGGTCCATAGCTGGATTTTGGTACCTTTACAGCATCTCCTGCTGGGGCACAGCAGGGTTTGGAGGGCCAAAAGGCATGTCACCCCGACTTTGAGCCTTTGGCATCCCTTCTTGACCCCAAAGGCAAGCCTCAGTACTGTCCCCCATGCCTTGCTGCGCCTCCTGCTTGCCCCGGGGTGCCGGGCCGGGTCTGTGCGGTGCGGAGCACAGTGGGATGGGTGCCAGAGGAAGCAGCGGAGACGGCGGCGGGCCGGGGCCCAGGTGTGAGGGAGGGCACCCAGGTAGCGGGGCCGTGACTCAGCCCGCCGGGAGCAAGCGCCGCGCTGCCCCCGCTCCCGGCAGGGAAACACACGGCGCTGGCCTCACACTCACCAGCCTTTTGCTCCTCCTGCCCCGGGGCTGCAGGAGCACTGAGCTTTCACATTTAGTGCTTTTCATTTCCACGGGAAAAAGCACCTCTTTCCCCTGGAGACCCAAGAGACACGCGAACCCCAAAGATTTGCCACCCCTGGGCCCAGTCTAGTGTTCAAATCTGAGGGGGTGCAACCACGGAGACCCTTTGTCCTTGCAGGCAACCTTCCCTCCTCCTTCTCTTTCTCTGCAAAGAGTTAAATCTCTTTCCAATTCGGCACCTTTTCCCCTCCCTCCTGCCCCCGGGATAATGTTTAACCGAGCTCATTGCTAATTAAATATCGATGACCTCAGGCAGGTTTTGTTATCGTCTGGAAACACCTGATGCATGTGTCACCAGAAAGAGTTTTTCTTGTCTCAAGTACACCGGCAATCCTTGAACTCGTGTTGGCTTTTCCCTTCGCAGCCCGAGGCCGCCCCTGCCCATGGGCACCACCGAGGCTCTGCTGGCACCCAGGCGACTCCGACTCGTGTGGGCTTGTTGTAGCTGCTCCCAGCTGCAGGGGACAGGCACGGGGGAAGGAAAGTTTTATTCCTCCTCTCCTTTCCCAAAGCATGGCCACTGCTACCCACCATCCACAGCTGAACAAGCTCAGCTTGGACTTGGAGGATCTTCCTCTTCTGAGCTGAGTCTGTGCTTTCCTGCCTCCTGTGAGCATGGGGATGACCCATCTTGGGGTTTGGCTCTCCAAAGTATCTCCTGGGATTTCCCAGGGGAGCAGCAACATTCCACAAGGAAAATTCCCCATTCCTTCTTCTCCTATCCTCCAGGGCAGACTTGGAGCAACATTGCCAGGATGAGCAGGCAGGAGCCAAATCCCTTAAAGGCTGCAATGGAGAATGGGATAGGAAAAAAGGGGAGCAAAAGAGAGACAGTGAGAAAAGGGAGGCTGTGAAGGGGTACTGGGAGGGGGTTGTGAGTACATTTTAGGCAAGATGGACTTTTACAGGGCAGAGCCATATTCTAGATAGGTTTGGGACCTCTGTTCCCCTAAGCTGGATGTGTGGAAGTAGAGGGGACTTCTCAGGAACTGCATGGCAGCTGGTGTTTCCTGCCAGGTCCACCAGCCTTGTGAGCAGCCTCTGAACCTTTCTGCTCAAGGAGGTCTCTCAGCCCTGCAAAAATTCTCAAGTCTGATTTTCTTTGTAGCGAGAAGCAGAGGCTTTGCTGACATCATTTTCACACTCTGCAGTATAAATAGCCAACCTGAAAAACAAAGGAAAACTCCCCATGAAGACCATGTAAGGCAGAGCTACAGTTGCACCATTTATTTATTCGCTCACCGTAGCTATTTCCTGCCTCTGTTGGTCAGAGACCTCCTGTGTTGGCCAAAAATCAGATTTCCTCCCTTGCCAGGAATTTATGGATCAGCAGCACTGATGGTAACAAGGGAATCACAACCCCCCAGCCCTGACAGGACAAACTCCTGTCTACACTTGGCCTCAGTCCCACCAGTTGCTCCAAGGCCCAGCACATCTGCTGGGCATCTGCAGAGCAGGGCAGTGGAGGAACAGCAAGGCCAGGCTGAGGCTGGAAGGTCCAGTAAGGCTGGAGGAAGCAGTAAGGCTGGAGGCACTGTCTTGCTCCCTCCATCAGCTCTGCAAGTCTGGTGTTCGCCGGATGTTGCAGCAGGCAGGACTTCCTCGATTTCTCCTGGGTTGCACCACCTCCAAGCTACCCAGAGCCCCGGTGGGAAGCAGATGCCATGTTGGTGGAAAGGTTTCCAGGCCATAGCGCCAGAGAGCGTCCCTTGAGTGCACATTGAGTCAATTTTGGCTGTCCCCCTGTCAGTCTGCAGGTCCCTGCCGTGCACGGCAAAGGGAGCACTCGGTCAGGGACAAGCCCAGCACCTGGGAGGGGGAGGGTGGCGCAGACACGGACCCGGCTTGTTCAACAAGCTGGAGCGTGGCTGCAGATGCACCTTCTTCAGGCTCCAGCTGCTCTGCAGCTCTGCAGCTCCTTCCCAGTGCTTGTTGTTGTCTCCAGCCCTGCCAGCAGATCAGTCTGTGCATGTGCTCCTTCGCTCGCTCCAGGCACCGTCAGCCGCTCGCCCGGGCCCTGGCTCCCCTGCCCCAGCTGTGCCGGGAGGGCGGCAGCTCTTCGTCAGGAAGGGGTGGCCAGCAGCTGGGGATGGGACCTCCTCCAGGAGATCCAGGCAAACATTTTGGGCTATGAGTGAGGGCTCCCTGAATTTCAGATCTCCATGTGGGGTGCTAAGCAATCCCAGCTCTCCTTTGGGCATGCCTGGGTGGAGAGGTGGACACACAGGCCCAGGACTGCTGCTGCATGGAGCATGTCTGCAGGCATTAGCTCCCTTGGTCCCACCTGTAAGCCAGAGCTGCCTCCAGCTCTGTTCATGGATGAAGACAGATTGCAGTTACCCTTGCCTGCTCCCCAAAAATGCTCTGTTCCTTGGGAAATGGAGCTGGGATGGCAAGGGAAGGCATGGCACAGTACCTCGTTGCTCTGCTGACCAGTGATGGGACAGCAGCTTGGGACAATGGAAAACAGTGTCAGAGCTGCTTTGCCTGGCCACCATGGCCAAGGCGTGGGGATGGAAGGACGTGCCAGCATGGAGCAGTTCCCCTTTCTGGCTGCTCACTCCCCTGCCTGAATTCCCCCCTGTGCACGAGTAGCCACGGGAGCAGGGAAGAAGGGGGTGCCAAAGGTTGGTGTGAGCTGTTTGGAGGGCTGACTCTAGGGAGGGTCCCGTCCAGAGGACTGTCTCCTTGGTCATTGTTATCAGGATAATTCTCCAGCCACTCGAATCCTGTTTTTGTGCTGGTGTTGCCTGGCTCTACAGGAGTGAGGGGGGAGAAACACAGGAAACGCTAGCGACGGAAGCAGAATCATCTCCTGGAGGGAGCGAAGAGCTGCTGACGCCACTGAGGGGAACAAAGACATTCAGAAGGAGTTAGACATGGGCTTGTGCTGGAGACAGCCCAGACAAGTAGTCTCAGTCCCAGCTTATGGCACACCTCACATCCCTCCAGCAGGCTGCCCCTCCATCTCCCCCAGCCCAGCCTCCTGCTCTGAGTTCTGGGGTGCAGAGAGACCTCGGGGTGAGGAGAGGAGGCAGCTGTGAACCAACACTGCTGTGAACCAACACTTGCCATGGAGAGGCCCTGGAGGGGATGACCTGGTGGGATGTCCCCTACTCTATCCCCAGCTGCTGCAAAAGCTTTGGCTGGTATGGTGGCCATGGGAACAGCACAACACTCGCTGGCAGCGTGGGCGCCTGCCTCACCACTGCCTCAGAGCTCTCCCCTCCATCCCCCCCAGTGCCAGGGGGCTGTCCCCACGCCTTGCACACACAACAGGCCCTCTGTCCCACAGGCACAAAAGGAAACTCTGAGTAAAAAGGTCAGAGGGCCTGGCATCCCTCTCACCCAGGGCCAGGAGGAGCATGCAAACCCTGGCTCAGCAAGGTCACAAACTGTCCCTTTCCTCATCCCCATCCATGGCACCTTCCAGGTCCTAGGGAAGCCCCCATGTGCTTCCTCTCTGGAAGGTGCAGGTCCAGGAGTGCTGCATCCTAAGTGCCAAGGGATCTTTCATGTGGCTCTGGGGCGGGAAATCCACTCTCCCAGAACAGAGACCTTGGGTCTCCTAGCTGCTGGCCCCTTGGGGTGCAAGAGCCTCAGCCAGGCTGGGCTGAGGTGCTCTCTAAGTCCTGGCCTTGCCTGTGGCAGTGGAGTGTGATGGCAGTGGACACAGCCTTCTCCTCAACACACTTGTGCCAAGGTAATTTGCCCCATCCAGCTCCCATATTTCTAATTCCAAGAAGAGCATATGTACCTATAAGTAAAGTAGACACATTTTGTGTTACAAGGGGCAGTGTTCACATCTCAGATCCTTCTGTGGCTCAGGAGTGAGAGCCCATTCCAGCTCCATCAGATGTAGAACCTCCTCCCTTCCATGACCCCATCCCCATGGCATGTGCACTCCCTGCTCCAGAGCAAGGAAGGAGGATTTTCCCCACCAGTGATGCAATGAAGCTGAGTGGTGCTGTGGGGACCACAGAATCATTTGGGGCAGCACTGATGGGGGGGAGCTTACAGCACCCCTACCCTGCTGCCTGCAGAAAGGGCAGCACAGCCAGGATGCTGCTGCTGCTGCCAGGAGTGCCTCCAATCCCCAGGGTCTGCCTTTGTGAGCAGTGTTTGTGGCTGGAACATAAGCGTCAAAATGTCATCAGTCCCTTATCTGCAACGTATCTGGGTCCTTTTGGTACCTACTCAGCCTCCAAAAATAGCCTAGCAGGGAAAAAGAATACATTCCTAAAATAGCAGCACCACTTGGGCTCACCAGTGCTGGAGCTGACACCTGGTTGAGTGCCCTCCGCAGCTTTGCAGGGAGATTTCAGATCCATCCTCCTGTGCTTTCCCAGCCTAAAATAGCAGCCACACCTCACTGCACGGGGAGGCTGGCAGGTGCTTTCCAGCTTTTGCCCAGAGCAGTGCCAGCTGCTGCCCGTGCCATGGCAGGACACCACCCTTGCTGCCCTGTGTGGCCCCAGGCATATCCCTGTGCCCACACTCCTGACACCCCCCAGGCGGGCAGGGAGGTGTGAGCAGCCCTGGGGCACAGCAAGGCCCAGGTGAGTCACCCTAGGGATGCAGCCAGCCATGTGGGAGGGGAGGACTGGCTGCCTGCCTCTCCTGAAAAGGAGAGCTGCTGAGGAGGAGGAAGCTGGGAGGAAGGAAGGCCTTGTTTGTCCGTTCCCAGAGCGGTGCAGGAACTGCTATATGAGGAATTACCTGACCTCAAATCTCCAGATGCTTTTCACTAACTTCCTCGTTTGAGCCTCCCCCAGCTCCTGCAATCCTGCCCTGTGCTCTGCTGCTGCTGCCTCCCCTGAGCCACCCCAGCTCTGGCAGCTGGTTTCCTCCAGGCTGCGAGGACCCTTCCGCCTCCCTGGGCTCCAAATTTATCCACACCTGCTCTTCCTCCTGCATGGGCCACATTCACTCTGCATGTGTGAATCCAGAGGCCCAGCTCTGCCAGGCAGGCAGGGAAAGCCACGGTGAGTGGGTGGTTCCTGAGCTTCCAGTCACAGGGAGGATGCTGCAGGTGTGGGGTGTCCTGTGGGATGCTCTGAGGGACCCAGGTGGGAAACTGGGGACTCAGGATGTAGGAAATCGATGCTGTGCATCCACCACTGGCACATCTTGGCCTTTCACACACATTCCAACCCTACCTACCTCGTGCTGCTCCCTGTGCAGCCCCATGCAGCGCTGCACAGCTGGACTCCTCTGCATCCGTGAGGGATGGGGGACACGGCCATCACGCAAAGGCCTCACGGTCTTGGAGACTATTGCTTCCTCTCCTGGCCCTTTAGGAGGTCGGGCAAAGATGTTTATGCAGAATACAAAAGGTCTAAGGATGTGTGTTGGATGCTGAGGGATGGAGCCCAGCATGGGATAAATGCTGATCTGGAAGCAGGATCCAGCACTGCTGCTCCTCATGTTGAACATGTTTCCTGGGGCAAGTGGTGGAGGAGGGGTGAGGCTGCTGAGCTCAGGAGGGCTGGGAATCACAAAGATGAGGTGCTCCCAGGGATGTGGTCAGGGGCTGGGTGTCTTGGAGAGCAGGGATGGAGGCACACTTTACTGCAGAACAAACCTGGGACTGTCACGTGTGTCCAGGAGCAGGGCTGGGAAAGGACTCATGGAAGGGCTGCCGAGAAGGGGAGATCAGCAGTGGCATGTGCTGAATGGAGCTTAGAGCAGGGGTCTTTTTGGGGAGACTTCTCTTCCAGTGACCATGCTGGGAATTGAGTGGTGCTCAGAGTACCTCCTGGGACAGAGTACCCCCAAAAGCAAGACTGAGGGATAGAGGGCAAAGGAAATGGATTGCTGAGGTATGAGATAGAAAGCTGGGAAGGTAGGGAATGGCAGAACTTTGGTTTTTCTCCAGGGAGAATCTGTTCAACAAGAGTCTGTCCAGTGCTTTGCAGCCTCAGAGCACCCCACCAACCCATGGTTAAATTAGGGTCTGAGACCTTCCAGACTGGGGCAGGAAGGGGGGGATGTGAGTCAAAACAACAAAACCAGCACTCTTGAGGAGGCTAATTTCAAGGTTGGGATGGATCTTTTGAAATAACAGGTTATTTCTAGACTTAGGAAATGAACCAAGTAGCCCACAGGCCCCGAAGGAGCCATGGGGATGTTTCATGGTCTCATACCTCTGAATTCAACGGCCCGTTGTGCAAGCTGAGGTCACTGGCCATTGCAGATGACAGGAACTCAGGGAGAGGAAGAGGGGACAGGATGCTTGGCCAAAATACCTTAAGAAATTATGTTAAGGATATCCCCTCTCCTCCATAGCCAAGATGTGACAGCAGCTCCCCAGGGCTCCATGGGGAGCAGGGGTGAGAGGGTCACTTGCCCCAAACCTCTCCCCAGCTCCATCACTTTTCCTGGCCTTCCTCTGGCTACAGCACTGGTTTTCCCCTGCCCCTCTTTCTTTCATTTCAACATGAGAAGCAGCAAATGAAACCTTCTAAACCCAAACAAACAGGATAAAGATGGGTCAAGACTGAGCAGGGGGTGGTGTAATGGCAGGGTCATGAGATTGCTGACCTGTGAGAAGCCAAAGAGAAAATGGGATGGGTTTTTGGGGTTTGGAAGAGCAAACAGGCCTGTGCTGCAGCAGCAGAGGAAGCAGGAGCCAGCCTGAACATCCTGCTGGACCCTTCAAGCATGATAGACTGTCCAATTCCTCTGCCCATCTGAGCAAGAGCTTGACATTGCTGAAGTAACTGTGAACCCCAGCAGGAATTTCCCAGGGAGGTGGGGAAGCCCCGCCAGCACAGGGATCAGAACTCCTGAGGGGCTGTGCCTGTGCTTCTGGGCCTGCCTCTGTCTAGCAGAGAAGTTATGGCTGAAGGACTCAGGTCACCTCAGGCAGGGAAGGTGGTGCAGCCCCTTAGGGTGCCTTCGGTCACCCTATGGACAAATGGGACTATTGGAACCTTAAAATCTGCAGTAGAGCCCTGGGGAATTCTGGTGGTTGTCCAAAGAGAGGGGGCTGTGGTCATGAGCAAGAATGTGGCAGAACTGGAGAGATGCACAGCTTTGCTGGTTCCTGGGAAAGGAAGCCACCATCTGTCAACAGAAAGAGGAATGTTGATGGAAGAACAATTTCATTAGATAATCTCTCTAATGAAGACAGGTGACAGGATGCAGATTTCCCTCCTGGTGAGACCTTTGTGGACACCTCAAGCAAGGATGCTTCTGACCTTGTCCTCTCAGTCAAGGCCAAGTACCAGAGCAAAAAGAGAAGCTGAGGGTCCCCAGGACCCTCCCTGCTGCTCCCCAGTGCCTGAACCCCTCTGGAGCTGGATGGGATCCCTCTGCAGGCCTGGCTGGGGATGCTGGGAACCAACAGCCAGCCTAACACAAGGTATTCCATGTCCAGGGCAGAGAGACCCCACAGCAGCAGGCTGTGTGCAAACCTGCCTTCCTCTGCCAG
The DNA here is from genome assembly GCF_027579445.1 of Ammospiza nelsoni. Taxonomy (NCBI): domain Eukaryota; kingdom Metazoa; phylum Chordata; class Aves; order Passeriformes; family Passerellidae; genus Ammospiza; species Ammospiza nelsoni. The sequence continues at coordinate 50,144,176 of NC_080637.1, forward strand.
CCAACATCTGCTGAAGGCCCTTACTCAGGCTGTGCTTGATCCTGGCAGCTTCGTCATCCTTCCCCTCTACCCAACCCCCTTTTTCCCCTGAAGAAATTTCTAGGAGACTTTTTTTTTTTAATTGGCTTTGTCTGTTTGATCCCTAGTTCCTATCCAGGCCAAACAAGGAATGCATCTTACTGGAGACAGGATAGAGGACTCTTGGAGTTAATAGTTTTCTCCATTGTCTTTCAAATGTGTGCTGAGATGTCCGTAGCAGGGGGACCCATTGTGCTGCCTTCCTGCTTGTTTTTCCAAAAGTCTCCAGTGAATAAAAGCAATGCAGAGCTTGTAATACACTTTCCATGACCTCTAATCTTGTGTACGATCTGTCTCAATTGCCAGGTCGAATACAGTATTCATTAGCAGTGGTTCCACCTCCATCTCATCTACTCCTCCAAAACCCAGCCCCGAGCTATCCCTGGCTGGCTCCAGCCCCCCTCGGCTGCACCACCATCTCCACTGCCCTCATCCATACCTTCTTGCCCCTCCTCCCTTTTTCTGCTCTCCCAAATCACGTGTCCTTCCCTCTTCCCCTGAACATTTGGAGGTGCTGGCACGGAGGTGGCAGTGGCAGGGAGGTGACAGATCCTGGTGAAGGAATGCCTGCACCTTCAGGAACATATTTCCTGAAGATCATCCTCCCTCCCCATCCCACCACGAGTGGATTGGGGATGCCACTTAGTGGTTACCAGCCCTGGCAGCACAACAGGGAGCCAGAGCAATGGCTGGATGGGATTTGAGGGCAGACAAAGGCTCTGGGCTTGCCTTCCCACGCTGGCTCTGAGTTCACTCTGCCGCGTGGGCTTGATGAGATTCCCAGATGCACCGGCACACAATGCAGCAGGGAAACCCTGCTCTCCCACTGTTATTCTGCATGGCTTCTCTGGGAATGTTTGCCCTTCCTACTGCTTTCCTGTGATGCTGGAAGCCTTCAGGTGTCCCTCAGCTAGGACAGCCACCTGGGCTTTAAGGATGAGTCACCCTCTCTTCCCATGTTCTCCTCAGCCTTCCCTTTGGCAAGGACTGGCAACAAACAGCAGGAGTGAATCAGAGCCCAGGGTGGCTGAGGGACCAGAAGGCCATCCCTGGGCATCCCAGCATACGTGTCCCAGCTGCAGCACCACAGGGGACATTACCCATCACTGAGTGACAAGGACTGGTGATCCCAGCAGCAGAGAAATCTCCAAGCCATTTCACTGGAAGCTGTGCCTAAGTCCCTTCCTAAAAGCACTGAATTCAAACTGTGATCCCTTCCAGCACCAAAGCGACACTCCCAGAACTTGCTCTGGACAGAGTAAGGATCCCTCTCCTGCTCCAAAGGTTTGAGCCCAGGCCAAGGATAAAATACCAACTTCGTGCTTTGGTCTTTCTCCATTACCCACACTTTTATCATTGTTTCTTTCCCTCTCATTTTCTTCTTCACACCAATGGGTAGACCCTGGCCTGGATGTCTGTGCCCACCTTGAGCTGACAGGGTGTCCCTCTGGAGCTGCCAGACCCAATGATCCATGTCCCAGCTCTTGTTGAGGGAGTGTAGGCAGCAAGGTGTGGAGCTGGGGCACCACCACAGCCCGAATCTCCAGACAAACCTTGTCAGTCACATCTGCTGAGGAGACAAGCCCAGTCTTGCTCTGGGGTTCCCGAGCACTGTGCAGCTGAGCCTTTCTGCAGAAAAGAGGACACTGGGTCTGACTGCTTGCAAGTCTCCCATCTTCTTCCCTCTTCCCAAGAATCCTGTAACAGGCCTGTACCTCGCTGTGCCACATTGCAAGGATTGGTCACTGGAGGCACCACAGCCACAAAAACATGGGCTGGGGAAAAGACTTGGCAAGCAAGATTTACTGGGCTGTGTCGTGCAGAGGACAAGGGGATTGGACTAAGCAGTCAGAGTGGTTGGGTTGAGAAAAGGCAGCTGGAAATCAGCCTCTCCTTCTGGAGATTGTTCACACAGTCACAGAAGGGACTTACGCTTTGGTAGAGCTGCTTCTCTGTGCCTCTCTTCCCAGAGCTCTGCTCAGTTCAAACCCATCCCATCTGTGGGGGCAGGAGACAGACTCAGGGCCTCTGAGAGCTGAGGCCATGGCCTGGCCTGCAAAGCCTGCACAGCCCAGGCTGGGGACGGCATGGGCAGGCACTCTGGTGCTTCCTGCTCCCTCTCAGGAGGTTAGGGCCTGTGCTGTGAAATGCTACCCAAATATTCTGCCACCTTTATCAGCCTCGGCTTTACTGCCCATTATCTTGCTCCCTTTTTCCGAATTGCTCCTCAGGTTACAACTACTGATGTAAATCAGTGGGGTGTCGTGCAAACAGGCTGGAGGACACAGGTCACAGGGTGGGGAAGGAGAGGGGCCATGGCTGGGCTTCTCCTGGGGAACCCACCAGGGACAGTGGCAGCCCTGGGACCAGGGGTACCCAGGGGGACCGGCCTGGGGTGGCTGTGGCTGCCCCTTCTGCTGCAGCTCAGCATCAGGTAAGCTGCCCAAGGCCCCCATTATCTCTGAAGAAAGGCAAACAGAAAGGGGAAAGTGAGAAGGAATTCCTCATCTGAGAGGGCTCTTATCACCTTTCCGCTTCCTTCCCCCTGGAGAGATAGGGCAGCAGCTCAATGCTCCGTTGTTTCTCGGGGGGCCTCTCCTTCCCTGCTCCCACCTCCATGGGGATGTGACGGGGGCTCCCGGTCCCGCAGCTCTCCAGACACCCTTGGGGACACATTCCCTTCCATATCTGAACCTCTGTGCCTGCCTAGTGTCCACCACAGCCCCTCGGGGCTCTGCAGCCCTCATCCAACACACCAACAAGCCCCAGGTAACTGAGAGCCTTTTGCTCTGCCTGGGGAGCACCGTGATGGTTTCGTGTGCTCCCAGCACACACTCAGGTGGCAGAACACACAATGCCTGCTGGCCCCAGCCACGCCACCCTCCATCAGCAACAGGTAACTGAGGCCGAGGAATAAAGCCCAGGCTCTTATCAGCCCTGCAGCGAGTGGCAGGGTGCTTCCACATGGCCTAAAGCAATCAACCCTCCCAATTAACCCTCCACAGAAGCAGAGGGGGTCAGGCTGGTGGGCTGAGGGCAGGTGGTTGGATGCCCCTGTGGCAGTGAGGTCCTCAGGGCAGGCAGAAGAGCTGAAATAGTCCCTGGCACTGCATGGGGGAGAGGCAGACATGAAGGAGACCCATGCTCCATCCTGGCAGAGGCAGGAGAAAATGCTGGTCACCATCATCATGGAATCTCAAGGCTCCTTGCACCCATGGCTGTAAGCAGAGCGCTTGGGAAAGATTTTATGCAGAACAGCAGCTGCCAGATATGGTGAAGCTATTGATCATCAGGTTACAGAGTGGTGGCATAAAATCATGTGAATCCAAAGAGTGAACAGATGGCCAGCCTGAGCGGGGATGAAATTATTTTGTAGCAGATCTGACAAGCAGCTCAATTCAGTGTTAGTGCAAGAACCGGATTTGATTTGGCAGAGAAGACAGGGTGCTTGCAAGGCTTGGTAGTGCCACATTTGTTCAGTTCTCAGATTTGTCTTCATCCTGAGGTTGTTTCTCTTGGGTTGGGGATACACTCACAACTCGCTCAGCTGTGGTTTGATGCAGTTGCCCAAATATTGGTTTCCAGTTTCAATTTAGATGCAGTAGTGTATCCTGCCTGGCCTCCAGCTGCTACTCCAGACGGTCTTGGGCTCCAGTAACATCCATGGCAGATCTGCCAGCCTCCTTCATGGGTCTCAGATACTCTAAGACATCTCATATGACTCTAAACCACTTCATTTTGGCAACAGGATCCCAGGATTATGAATACACTGAAGAAACTCTTTAATTTTGCATAATTTTTGCCCTTTTCTGACAGCACCTTTGGGATTTGAGGTAGGCAAACCTCCAATGAAGTGATCATAAATCAATCAAAATAAAAGGGTCTGTTCTGCACAGAGTTGGGGGAGAAAATCTTTGGAGAGACAAAGAAGGTGCAAATATTTCCACTCTGTTTTTCCATGCTGGATGTTGTGATTGACCCTTTTGTTGGCAATTGAGGTGTCTCAAAGAAACACATGTCTGAAGGACTTGAGAATTGAGAAATACCCGTGGCTGATAGGTTGATTTGGAATCAAATTGATCAGAAATCACACCTGGAGCCTGAAGAAGATGCCAGCCAAAGGGAGCGACTGCCCCCATCACTGCAGGCACCAGGGCTCCTCGCAGGGGGAATCTCCCAGCTGAGAGCAGCCTGCCCTCAGAGCTGCCTCCTCTTGGTACCGTTACAGGAGAATGAACGCCTGGGAAAGTCCCCTCCTTTCTCCGTGGAGCAGGAGAGACGGTGCCAATGTAGAGAGGCCTGGCAGAGCACAGGGGCAGGTTTGAGCAGATTCAGCCAGGGGCAGTGGGGCTCTGCAGGCTTTACCAGCTCCTGCAAGCACTGAGCTCTGCATGCCCAGGGTCTCTGCTGGCAGCACGCTTTGGTGGGCCTCCTTCTGCAGGCAGAGCTTTGCTGGGCCTCCTTCTGCAGGCAGAGCTTGGAAGAGCAGCTCTGCCTCCCCCCTTAGTCTTTATTCCCCTGGCTTGCAGAAAAAGGGCATGGAAAGTGTTGTGAGGGTGTAGTTTGTGAAGAAGGATCCCAAAGCCTTGTGGAGATTTGCAGGTGTATCCAGGGGCACAGCAAGGTTCCACAGGGTCTGGGGCAAACCCAGGTCTGTGATCTTTCCTAAATGAGGGTGTCTCATAATGTAATGAGCCAGGCTCTCTCAAGAGATACCCAGGGGCAAACTGCTCTCACTCTTCTCTCTCCCTGCCTGCTGCCCTGCCCACCCTCCAGCTCATCCTGGGCATGTTAAGTGAATTAAAATTAAACGCATCTCTAATTTATCTCCATGCTATTCTCCCTGGAGAATGGTTGTCCCAGGGTGATCCCTCTGATAATGAGAACTGCTTTGGAAAATTAAAAAATACTTGTTACAGAAACCCCAAAACCAAGTGCCTTGAGATTAACGAAGAGGCTAAAAAAACCCGGTGAATGCAAATTTGCAGAGATTAGCAGCTGTTCAAATGCAAGATGATCACCCAATGGCATATGCTTCCAGAGCATTGACTAAAACCCTACAGAACTATGAATAGATTAGGAAAAAATGTTGGCAATTGCTTTGACTTTGTGAGTGGTTTCATGGATATCCTCGCAGGAATTGGTGAGGCAGACACCCATTCTGGACTGGTAAAGCCTGTGTTTCAGAAACCAGAGTGGGACTCACTACCAGACATCTGAACGTGAAATTGGAGGAATATTTGTTACTGAAATTCCAGTGTGTCTTCCAGAGAGCTGGGATGAGGGGAAAGGAATTGACTGCCAGAATGGCTCCAGCCCCGCTTTCTTTGTGAAGCTTCAGAAAAAAGCACAAATGACCCAATGTTAACAGGCCAGGGAGCAAAGGTCTTGCTCAACAGGCGCAAAAATCCTTGGCACTCTGAACCAGCACTTCATTGGGATGATAAAGGTGATAAAGGTGATGGGATCCTGTGCAGAGGACATTCCTTCACCGTGTGGCACAGAAGGAGGTCAGACAGCGTAAATCACGGCCGTGTCTGGGGTCTGAGAGTGTAAGAGGAGATCAGGTGCTGTGGCTGTAGGTGCGGTGCTAAAGCCATTAAACCCTGCAAGCGCTGCGCTCACGATGGGAACAAGAGAAAAGCACAGCCAGCTATGGGAAAAGCAGATTGCCAAGGAAAGCCCTGAGCTTTATGGTGTCAGATATTTCCCAACACGGGTCCAGGTGCTGCCCACACAAATGCAAGCGTAACCCTGTGGAAATCGGCCAGTTCCTCGCTGCGTGCAGACACCAAACCTCCCCCAAGCAGGAGCAACACAGACCTTCTCAACGTCCTTGCCCCTTGCATCCCCTCATCCCCGGTGCCCTGTGCCCCCTTCCCTTCCCCACGCTCAGCTGTTCCAGCAGCAGCCTCCCCGCTCGCTGCACTCTGCGTGCCTGGCTCGGGTGACCTTTCCCGGGACAAAGGCTGCCATTGACGGGGGCAGGCTGGGCCGGCGGTGACACAGAGCCGGCGGTGACACAGAGCCGTGGACACAGCGGTCCCATCCCGGCAGAGACGGTCCAGCCGGCACAGCTGGGAGCGGGGGAGGCAGCCTGGGAAAAGGCTTCAGCCTTGCATGGCACTCGGTGGCCTGTGTGTCACACGGGTGGCTCCGCACTCAGACACGCTCCTCAGCCCCTTTAGTCCCACTGCAAGGTGCCAGAACCTCAGCACTGCACATTAAAGCCCATAACAGGACTTTAGGAGCTTACAGTGGTGGTAAAATCCTTCCCATGTGCCCACGTACCAAAACAGCTTTGCTAGGAAAAAAAATCTTGCGTAGTTTGGGAGAGATGCACGCTTTGATTCATCAAATCCTTTGTGGCTGGGGTGCCGTGACTGTGTAGCTGTGTTTTAGAGGGCACTTTTCACACAGAGTCTTTTGGATGTGGAACCAGAAGGCAGGGACCATTTTACCAACTGCACCCTGGGACTGACCCTCTCTGCAGAGCTTGGGATGTCTGCTTCCCCACATCTCAGCCATGGGATAACAATTCCTCCCTGTCTCACCAAGGGAAATAAATGAGTCAGTGCACACACAGCAGTTGCAAGATGGAAATTGCTATCTGAATACTGTGATGATGATGAATATTACCATTGTTGCTAGAAGTGCTAATGCCATGCAGGACCAAAGGATCTGTTCTGTATAATTCATAGTCCCTCCCCCAGGCCCCTTCCAGCTTCCCTGCATTTTTACAGAAACATCAGTCCAAGTTTGACATTTCTACCCAGCACCACCTCTCAGCAGAAATCACAGGTCTTTATGATTCAGAACCCATTGCTAATTCCCTGCCTGGAGCTGAAGCAGCACCAGAGAACATCTCACTCCTGACAAGCCCAGTCCCTCAGCTGAAGGAGGTCAGCACCACTCCAGATCTAGGCTGCAGTAAAGGTGCAAATGAGAGGGAGGCCTGCTCCCTCGGTGTCCTCGCATGAGCATCACAGGCACAGGCATTTTGCTAGCCCCACCACAGGCTAACTGCAACCTCTCAATCCAGAAGAAGAGGCAGGAAAACACATACATAGTATTAGTGTACTGAAATCTCTAGATTGGTAATTTCCATCAGTGCTAAAGGTGAAAAATAGCTTTGGAAACATGTAGAGTCAGGCAGGAATGTCAGTGCAAACTTTAAATGAGGAAAGATACCATATTGGAAAAATGGACTGATCAGTCCAGCATAGCCAGGTTTTAAACGTGCCCACCACCCCTGGCTAAGCCAGCAGCTGGAGTCCCCCTGCACCTGACAGAAAAGCTCAAGAAGAAGGGACTATCCTCTCTCCAAATCCAGTGTTTTATTCCAAGCCAGTCAGCCAGGCTGCCCTTCAGACACCAGTGAACCAGTGTGTCTGGGGCCAGCAAACACCTTGCTGGCAATGTCTGAAATATCTCACTGCCCTTATCTGCTGCTGCCCCGTCTGTTGGATGGAGGAATCCCAAAAACATTTCCATCCCTCTCTTCCTACCATCCTCCATGAGAGTGGTAAAAGTCCCCGTGCTCTTGTGTGCAGTGGGGTTTAAAGGTTTAGAGGTTTAAAGGTCCTTATCAACTGGTCCTCGACCTGCAGGCCACTCCAGCCTGAGTTCCCACACACGTCCTTGGGAATGTACCTCCCTCAGAGCAGGGAACAGATACCCAGGACTTGTTTTGCCTGCTGGGCAGTTTCCCTGAAGAGGTGGGAGAAAATGGGGGTTAATTCAGGGTTTCATTAACCTGAGAGTTGATTGCAACAGCAACTTGTCCTATATAGGAACTGTGTCAGGAAATAGGCAGAGGAGGAGGGGGAGAAGGGAGTGGGTTACAGCAACCCTGCTGCTTCTTCCACACTCGCTTTCCTCAGCCGAGTCCCAGGAGAACAAAGCAGCTTGTGTGGGTTTGATTTCCAGCCCCATCCAGCTCTATGGGGGCAAAGGAAAGGCAAAGTTGTGTATGGCTGCCTCACACAAGGAGCACAGATAATCCCACAGGCCATGTGTCCCATACAGGGACACATGTGAGTCCACAGAGAACCTTCAGGTCACTTGCATGGCATCTATTCCCATGTAAGAAGTTATACAGCAAAATTCTCCCTGCACACGCTTAGGTGGCCTTCTGGATGTGTGGAGCATCTTCAGCTCAGAGGCACAGCCACAGGTACATGTATCCCACACAGCTGTGGGGATACTTCCCAGTATGAAGAGAGAGGGACTGGGAGCGAGTGGGTTTAGGTTTGGTTTCTGCTGGTCTTGGCTTCTGCTGGCAGCAGAGGGGCTGGTTCCTCCAGCCTGGCCGTGCCTTCTGCAGCTTCCTATGTCAGTGTGAGTGAACAGGTGGCAGGGTGGCAAGTTGGAGCTGATCAAGCCTAAAATAATCCTTGCAAAATGGATGAACCAGGGGGAAAAAAGTTAAAAAAAAAGAGAATGCACAGCTGGAAGGAGAGGAGAGAAAGCAGGAGAGCTGCTTTCTCCAGAAGCTTTTTTCCAAGTGACTTGTGCCAGTTTTTGAAACCACACCCTCAGTCACAGACAGAGATGTAAATATGTCTGTTCCCAAGCAGAGCTGCTTGGTGGGGACAGCCCTCCTCCCCAAAAGCCCCCCTTGGCTGCCCTGCACGGCTGTGGCCTGCCATGCTGGGGGAGGAGGGCAGGAATGGGCTTTGCTCAGGAGCTTCTGGAAACCCCTGAGAGCAACTTTGGGAATGTGTGAGAGCTGCAGAGGTGCAAGAAGGAATAGGGTAAGGAAGGAGGAATGGGGGAAGGAAGGAAGGAGCTATTGTCACTGGAGAGGGCTTTGTGTGACCAACATTGCTGAGATTCCTGCATCCCTGCAGAGAGTCCTGCAGGGGGTGAGTGAGGGAGAAGGAGAAGGAGAGGCCAGACAGGTGGACAAGAGGGTCTGTGCCATTCCTGGAGCTGTGTTTTCTTGAGATAAGTCTGACCTATTCGCAGTCACTCCGGAGCAGCAGCAGGAGCCGGCCTTTACGTCTGTCTTGACCTTCTATTGTGGCTCAAATATTGAAGGAGATTATGGCAGTGATCAAACAACTCCCAAACTTTGAGACATTCCCAGTATGGGTCCACAGCCATGCAGAGAAGCCCAGAATTGCTGCCAGGCCCAAAACAGCCCATCTGGAATGTCCTGGCCTGGCCCTATGCAAGGCAGATTGACTGGGTGGTCTGGGGCATCTGGGGGGGTCTAACCCACAGCGTGTGCATCTAGGGACTGCTCATCTCAAAATCCTGGAGGACGCTCTCCAAGCAAGAGCCAACCACCCCCAATGGCTCGGAGTCAAGTCCAGGCCACTGTGGCACCCAAACATGCCAGAAGCATCCATCATGCTATTCTTCTCTGCTTAGTTAAGACAAGTCCAGATCCAGGTTGTAAATAATTGTGGGGAGAGGGGAGACAGTGAGAAAAAGGAAGGCAGAAAGATTGAGATGTAGCAAAGGTACCAAAATCCATGTTTCAGGTATCTCTGACTGGCTGCTTTCAGTGGAAAGAGGAGGTCATGTTGAACCTTGGAGCACAAGGTCCTTCTCAAAGTGAGGGGCAGTGGTTGTACAGGATGTGTGTGCCATGGATTCTGTCTCCTGCTGTTCACACAATATCTGGGCAGGTTGGAAAGGCAGAAAAAAGGGGACGTGTGCTCCTTTCACCACTTCCAGACTTTAGGGACCAGGGCAGTCAGCCCAGTGCCTTTCCTAAAAAAGGGGCCAGGAGAAGAAAAGCAATGCCTTCAGGGAATATCTTCAGGGGGAACATGAAGAAAACATAGGGTTTTACAGGTTTCAGCACAATTTTCAGAGCTGTAAAGAGAATACTGAATCCCCTTGTGGTGCCTCAGGTGGTTGCAGGCATGCACCTCTGTTAGACAGTCCTCGTGCAGTGACCACGGTCCTCTGCTGGCACTGGTGGCACTGGTGGCACTGGTGGCACCGTGGTGTGCATGAAGGTGGCAGGCAGCCCCCTCTCCTGAGGTCAGGAGGGTCGCCCTGGAATGGCACATGTCCAGTACATAAGGAAGGGCTAATATTTGGGTGCAGAAATTAAAGATCTGTAGGCTGGCCCTTGTTTCAAGACCAGCCAGAACTTGAGATGGCTGGTATTTTAAACACATTAGTTTTGGTTTTTGTTGTTTTTTTTTTTAGCAGCAAGAAAGCATCTTTGGATCCCAGCTGGGTCCAAGGGCTGGTGAGACGTGAGGGTACATCTGTACCACAGCCCTTTATCTGGATTTTTCCATTCTCTGAGGTATCTCAACCCTCCGTCTGCCCAAGATAATGGAGAGGCAGCCAAAATGGCATTTTAAACTCTTGGCTCCCTCTACCAACAATTGGACAAAGCAAAGAGGCAGGATGGGAGAAACTGGCTTTCTGGAAACTTCTGTTAGATGGCAAGGGGTCACACCCCCTTCAATAGAGATTGGAGTCGGGGGTCATTTTACATCTGCCTTTAATGAAGAATGGTGGGAAGGGAAATTTAGCTCCGATGAGCTAATTAAATATATATATATAATTTCCACTCTGTTAGCAAGGGAAAAAAAAAAGCCTTGGACCAGCTGCTAGGTCATTGTTTGTGAATTTAAAAATAAAAGTTTCTTGGCATAGGTTTCAGAGATGGAGGCAGTATCTTGCGTTGTCATTCCAGAGAGTAAGGGAGAGTGAGGGAAAGAAGGATGAGGCCAGGCAAGGATGGTTCAGCATGATTACGTGTTGCTCAGGTGCGTCTTGGCTTTTGAGCCTCTTTTCCCTCTGGCTGGTTTAGGTAATCAACATCCTGCCCAGATGGTGAGCCTCAGCAGGGACAGATTTACAGGTCCCACACCCTAAAGAGGCTGGAAATATCCTGCTGGGGGGATGGCTCATGCGTGGCAGTGCCATGAGCACAGGCGGGCTCACCTGGGACTCTCACCCCATGTAAGCTCCATTTCAGCTCAGGTCCAGGTACCTGCTCCTGAGCTCTGTTGGAGGTGTATCTGTGCCCAGCCTCCTCCTCAGCTGTCCTGGATCCTGACTGGTTGTTCCAAGTGGACTCCTCCAGTCTTTAGCTGGTGGTGGCTGGGTGTCCAGGATGCCCCTTGGGCCTGCGCTGTGGCCTTGTCTGCAGCCCTGTCTCCTGCTGCTCCTGGCAGTATCTTCCCTTGCCTAAGGCTGGGACTGGAATTTCTCCCTGTTGTCACCTTGGTGGTGCTAATCACTTGTTGGACATGTTGGGCTTGTGCTTGGCCTGAGCTGAGCTCTCCTCAGTCCTGAGCTGTGCTGGATCCTGGTCCTGGGCTATGTGTGACCCAGACCCACACCCCCTTCTTGGGGGAAGGCCATGGACCTTGCACCCCACTGCTTCCCTAGTGACTTAGGGCACTACTGCATCCCTTTTTCTGTCCCTGTGCCTTCTCAACACTGGCTTTCCCATGTCCCTTCCCACTCCCTGGCTCTCCACAGTGGGGCCTTGGCACCCCTCCCCGTGTCTGCCTGCCTCTCGGAGCCTTTTTTCATCCCTGTGTCTCTGAAGCACATTCATGTGCCTGCACTGCTTCCAAGTTATGATCCCACCCTGGCTCCAAATTCCCTGTCCCTGCACTGTGACCTTAAACTGGTCTTGTGCCACCATCCTCAGCCAGTTCCATGGCCCTGCCGTGTGTTATCCAGTGTTTCACAAGGAGCCATCCACGGAGCCCAGACCTCCACGACGTGTGAGAGCACACCTGGAGGTTACACCCCATTTAGCCCAGCTGTGCTGGAGGCACATCCATGCCTGCTCCTGTCCTGGCTGTCCTGGCGTCCTGGGCAGTTTTCCTAGGCAGACCTGACACCTGCTTTGTGGGTCACTTCATCACCAGCCTCATCTCTGTCTCTGCTTAGGTACTCAGGAGCTACACCTGGACCAGGGGGTCACACCTGGGCTGGAGTCACACATGCAGTGTCCCCTCCTGTGGAGCAGCCCTCTCCTTGCAGGTGGCAAGCCAGACCACGGTAGGAAGCCTCCTCTCCAGGAGCCTTGGTGCTGGATTTTCCCTTCCCACCCTGCTGCATCCATTAGTCTGATGCTTTCTGGCAGCAGCTGCACATGGAACTGGAGACCTGAACTTTTCCATTCCCCAGCCTCCAGCCCTGCCAATCTCTCCGAGCTGGGAATGGGCATTAAACTCAGTCTCCAACAGCAAAGGGGTCCCAGCTCTCCCTCTCACTTGCTGAGCCCCCTGTGCTGTTCCCTCTTTCTGAGAGGGAAGGAAGGGAAGCTTTTCTCTCTGCCCCAGTGGGTGCAGCCCTGCTCGGCTTCTCTGCAGGCTCACACTGTGTTGGTGGGCTTTGCCTGCTCTCTCCTTCCCTGTGAGCCCCAAGTGCTGCTCCTTCCCCTCTCCTGTCCCAGCAATGGCCCTGGCACGCTTGCTGTGCTGTCATTCTGAAGACCCTGTCTCTGAGTGCTTGGCAAAAGGGAAATTAGCAATATTATTATTATTATTATTATTATTATTATTATTATTATTATTATTATTATAGTAATAAATACTCATAATCCTCCCAGACAGCCAGGGAAAGAGAGCAAAGCAGGGAGGGCCTGGCTTGCCTCAAAGTCCCATTCCACCTGCTTGTCAACTCAGTGACCAAGCTGGGGAGGGTCAGAGGAAGCTCTTGGGAGACACTGTTTGAAGCCAAAGGAGGGTGAGAAAAGTTTTCCTTGCTTTTGATTCAGTGTCCCAGCCCACCTGCCTGGATTCCACTACTGGAAAAGATCTGGGCACCTCCAGACACCCCACAGACATGCTGGCAAGCTGGAGTTAGCTGCTGGTGTCCATCTTTGTGCAGAAAATGCTGCTGGCCCATGCTTCCCTTTCCACTGACACCGAGCAATGTGGTCAGGAGCAGTGTATGCTTTTTTCCTCTCCAGGAGCAGGGCTGAGAGGATTCCCATGTGTGCACTTAAGACATGTCTGTTTGTCAAGAGGTGTTGGCTCCCTCCTCACTGTGGTTGTGGGAAGGCCTTTTTGTTTAAAAAAGAAAACAAATGAATAGATTCCCCTGACACCCAGACTTATCAGGCAGGAACCCAAGGGAGTCCCTTGTTTAAACATAAGGAGCACATTGCTGGATAACACCCCTCCTCTCCCTCCCCCCTGGGCATTTTTGGGGGTTGTGTCAGGCTTTTTTCTGCTTTTATTTGTTCTTTCTGAGCTTCTTGCTTCTGGCTGGGCCCACCCGGAGGAAGTGGGAGGACAGTGAGGGTCCTACAGGCTTGAGTTTCTGGGCTGGAACAGCGCAGGGGCAGCGCTGCTCTGGGGACTTGCCGTGGCAGAGCTGTAGGAGGGGATGCCATGAGCAGATGGAAACATATGGACAGTGCTTGGGGCAGGTCAGGGCCATGACATCAGGAGGCTGAAGTGGGAGAGAAGGTTTCCTCTCTCCTGATCTTAGGTTTCCCTCCCTTTTCTGCACATCTAAGCTGGTGAGGAAAAAAACAGCGTGCTCCCCTCCTCCCTGTCTTACAAAAACAGAGACTAGAGTCAAACTTGGAATTCCCCTCTGTCTCATCACTGGGGAGACAGGGTCCTGGTGGTGATCTCACCCCATCAGAAACCTTTCTGTGCATAAGGCTAAGCAAGCAATGAAGAGGGAGGACGGGGAGGAGGGGAGTTATGGCAGGAAACCAAGAACACATCAGACACTCTAAATTTAGATCTTTTTATTCAGCTCGGACAATATTCCTTGATTTCTCATTGTTCAGGAGAGGGCAGAGGGCAGGGGATCTATTGAAAGGCTTTGTCCTGAGAGATGCCACTTTGTCTGGATATAGGGGGGTGGAGGAGCCACACATCAGGCTGGTCTGGCATGGGGGAGAGGTGCATGTGCCACACTTCCAAATGGTTTGGGATGGGCTGGTGGGTGGGCACCTCTGGCACCTGTGAGGCAGAGCTCAGGGCTGCCCCCAGCCCCACACTGCCAGGCCAGGCGGGCAGCCATGAGCAGTGAGCGGTGCCTGTGCTTTGGGGCAGCTCCCGTGGCAGCAGGCTCGGGCCCAGGGCGTGTAGGATAAACACACACCCTCTCTATACGTTTCGCTGCCTTTCCGGCACTGCAGCTCAAGGGCTATTTTTAAACTCCCTCCTTTATTACACAGGCCAGAAGATAGCGCGGCCTACCTCCTGCCAGGCCAGGCCTGCTGCTCTCCCACCCACCCAAAACCGGGGGCAAGCTGTCCCCCACAGGGCATGGCATGGGGGCACCCTGCCCGGTGCCAGGGGTGGGTGCAGGGTGGGCATGACCTCGCTGCTGTCCCCCACAGGGCATGGGGGGCACCATGCCCAGTCCAGGGGTGAGCTGTGGGTGGGCATGACCTTGCTGCTATCCCCCACAGGGCATGGCATGGGGGGCACCCTGCCAGCGCCAGGGGTGGGGTGCAGGGTGGGCATGACCTTGCTGCTGTCCCCCACAGTGCCAGGGGTGGGTGCAGGGTGGGCATGACCTCACTGCTCTCTCCAGGCTCAGGCCACGGCAGGCAAGCAAACTGGGGTGTCTGGCTGCACTTGTGCTGCTGGTACAAGGGTACTGCTGCAGGGTGTTTGGTCCCACTGTGTCTGTGGGATGTCAGCTTTGCTCAGGGTCTGCAGCTCAGGGGAGGTTAAATGAGCTGAAAGTCGGCTGCAGCATCACCAAACCCGCCTGCTGCTGGTGTCAGCACCACCAGCTGGGTGCAGGCGAGAGGACCAGCTCTTGCAGGTAGCACGAGTGGGGCTTTCCGCCCTGGCTGATGCCCTGACCCCCAGCCAGGAGCACTCTGAGTGGGTTTTGCTCTGTGATGTGAGCAGCAGCAGCAGGTGGCAGGGGCCGGGGGGAGGAGAGCTGCTTGCTTTTGGTTTTCGACCCTCATCTTCGTTTCACATGAGTCATGTTACGTTCTGAGCTGAGTAACTGCTGGGGCTATTTTTACTCCAGCTCAGCAAAGCTTCCTTCTCGCTGCTGCCACCGCCACCACCGCTCGCTGCAGACCCGAGGGCAAAGGATGGGGACACGGTGAGTGGCAGAGGGCGAGGGCAGGGGAAGCAGTGTTTGGGGTGGTGCCAGTGGAAAGGGGGACCGCTGCCCACCTAATCAATTTGGAAACAAAAATAATAAATGCCTTTTGAAAAACAACAGATGACCTGCGATGTGTGGCGTATTCACACACACACATACGTATGTATTTATTATACTGGGAGAGGGGAAGGGGGGAGGAAGAGAAATTCCTTTCGAGTGCTATTCACCAGTCTGGAAAAATAAAGAAGGAAAGCAGAACATTTTTTCCTTTCATCAAAACAGGAAAGAGAGGGGGAATGGGGTGGGGAGCAGATCCACAGACATAATGGATGGTTGCCAGTGTAAGGAAATTGTTCCCTTCTACCCTAAACTTGGGGGTTGGGGTGGGGGGAGAAATATATGGCAGCATGATCAGAGAAGGCAGCATCCCCTCCTCCCCACTTGATGCAGGAACGTGTGTGCACACGGGAAAGTGCTGGGAAATCAGTGCCCCTCAGCCTTGCCTTTTCTCTTTGAATCCTGCTCGAGCTGCACATCCGCAGAGATGTGAAATGCCTTCGCCTTCTCCTTCATCCCAAAGCCCGGGGCAGGAAGGCACAGCCAACTGGAGCCCTCTCCCCTCTGCTGTTGTCAGGGGCTGGGCTCTGCCCTCTGCATCTGTCTGCATGCTCGTATCCCTTCCCCATCCTTTTCTCTCTGCCAGGTTCCTGCCAGGGATGGGTGAGATGAGGGAGGTGGTGAGGGGCTGGGGGAATCCCTCTGACGGAGAGACAGGCAGAGGGGGTGGTTCCCGGGGAAAGCCTGGCAGGTCCCAGGTGACACCTTCCCTTTCCCCTGGAGCCGCTGGCTCTGTCAGGGTTTTACTCATCCTTGGAAAGCGTTTTCCCTGCCAGTGCCAGGGGCGGGAAGGCAAATTATGCAAGCCCTGGGTACCCTGAGGCTCTGCCTTTCTCCAGCCCCAAATACAAGCACCGAGCTCCGTGCCCGTCTCTGTCTCCTTCCTTTGGCCTCTCTTCTCCTTTCCTCCTTCTTCCTCCATTAAACCGAGCTCGGTCCTTGCTCAGGGAGGTCGGGGCAGCTCTCGTGTCAGCCCCTCTGGGGCAAACGCTGTGTGACACAGCATGAGCAGGGCGCAGCAACCCCGTCCCTGTCCCCTGAGACAGCCGGGACAAACCCCGCTCAGCCGGGGCTGTGTGTACCACCAACTCGCCCACAGAGCGGATCTCGGGTGTAAACGAGGTGTAAAACTCGCTCCAGGTGCCTCCTTTGCGTCTCCCCTCCATTGACGGCTGCACCGGCAGCCCCAGGGCGTGGGCGCAGGGATTGCTCATCCTCCTCCCGAACCCCGGCACCCGAGCAGCAGCAGCACCTAAGTCACATACCCTGAGTGGGCGGGCTGACTACACGTTGGCTGTCAACACCTCCTAATTTCTTTCCATTGATTGTTTTCAAAATAGGACTCATCATGGAGAGGCTGAGACACCTCAGCTGTTCAGACTGAGTCTTGCTTTCCATTGTAAGCCCTGTTTTCCTTCCTGCTGTTTCATAATTCTTTACCTGCCCTCTCAGAAATAAGGTAATAAATTTAAAAAAAAAAAATCACCCCTCACTCCATGCTGCTGTGGATGGTGGCTAGGATGATAATTTTTTCCATCAACACGAGATGAGGGGAGAGCAGCCTTGCAGCAAGGAACTGCCCATTGTCCTCAGACACGTGTGGCTCTCCTCCCTGGTGATAACAGAATAACCAGGGAGATGAGTTCAGCTGTTTGCAGGCTTGAGAGCTGTAGTGGTTAATTAATAAGAAATCCTGGTGCAGGCTCTTAGGAAATCTTGTTTTGTTGTGGTTTGTCTGTGGGGCCATTGCCAGCTAGCGCAGTTGCAAACACATCTTGTCAAGTCGTGGAGCTCTGATGGGACATTTTTATGGTCCAGATGCTTCATGTAGCCTCAAAATACCTTCCCAATATATGCCATGGTGGCTTCAAACCTTAACCTGTGATATCTGGCACACCAATAGCCCACAGGCCAGGTGAGAGGGAGATCCAGTTATCCCCATTAGTTTTAGGGGTTTGAGGGACACATCTCAAACTAATTCCACAGAAGTAAGAGAATCAAGGGAGCCCCCAGCAGGCTCAAGGCACAGGAGTTTTAGGTGCATGCACCCCTGTCAAACTCAGTGCCAGTGAGACCGACCCACCCAGTCTAAAGACATCACTAGAGAAAAATCTCTCCCTGTCTTAAAAACAGAAAAACTGCTGAAGCCTGAGCAGCTTGAGTATCACTTTGCTCTATTTCCAGGCAGGGTCATAGGTAGATGATTAGTCAAATTCCAAACATCCTCTTCCTTGCTGTCTGGAGGTTCTACAGGGATTAGCTTTTTGTTTCTGATGTTGAGCTTCTAAAAACTGCCCAGCATCATCCACATGAAAATAAATAACTCTATTTCTATCCCATCTAGCATGTAATAGAGCCGGATATTCAAAAAAAAAAAAAAAAAAGCACACCATATCTCCCCCAAAATCAGGCCCTGCAGCAGCTCTTGTTGCTACCAAGCAAGAAATTTGCAGCAGTCCCTGCTAGCTTTCTGCTGAGACCTTCTCCTCTCTGGCAGCGGTATCTCTCGCTGCTGAGGAATTTGATCAGCCCTCCCACACACAGGCTGTTCTGTCCTGGCCAGGAAGCCACTGCAGCATGGGGGACTCCCCGCACAGGTGGCACCGGGCTGGTGGAGCCACCCCAGCTTGTTTGAGGGCAGAGATCCTCAAAAGGCACCTGGGCCTCCACTGACCCTTTGGGAACCTTAAATACCTGACGGGGTCATGGGCATTCAGGAGCCAGCTGTCCCCAGAGCCCTCTACAGACACAGAAAGACTACTCAAATCCTCATCTTTCCCCCTGCTGACTGCGAAGGAGCCCAAGGCTGCAGCATTTCTTTGGCTGGTGCCATTTGGAAGGAGGTGAGATGGATTGAAGGCCCTTTAAAACTCTTTTTTTGAAGCCCTCTACAGATTTCAAAAGGTGTTTCAGCACCCAGGTGGACATCAGGGTTGCAGCTCCACTCCACTGGGGGGTTAGAGCCAAATTATCATCACTTGAAATGGCTGGTACTCTGCTGGCAGGCCAGGATGGAGAATGAGGGGAATTCTAAGAGCGTCCTGAGGAATTTGGGGTGAGACAGGGCTATCATGGCTGGAGCATCTAAGATAAAGTCTTGTTAAGGTCTCTGACGGTGGAAATGAGCAAAGGTATGCCTTGCATTTCTACTTTCTCCCCCTTGAGCTCCAATATTGGCACTGAGCCACTTGAGACTCGGTTTGAGGGACTCCCAGGACCCTCCTTATCCCTGCACTCAGGCACCTCAGATGGCCTGGGCTTTGGAGCTGACACGGCTCTGACCAGCTCCCCAACTGGGGAGATATCTGCCCACTCTCCTTCTGGGTTGGGGTGAATGAAGATAATCCTTGTGACCCAAGAGCCCCTTGACATGCTGCCCCAGAGGACCCAGGCTATTTATGGAAGACCCCCAGTATTCCTTGTGTCCCTGTGCTTCCTGACCAACACCCACATCCACGAGACAAAAACCAGGTTCAGGGGCATAGCTGGCCAAGCTGGGGTGTGCTGTCAGGTGCCTGCTGCAGAGAGCATTTGGGGGGCTGCCTGCTGCTCAGTTTCAGGGTCTGCTCCTCCTGCGCTCGGCCCTTTTGGAGTGCTGGTGCAAGACCGTGTGTTTTGGGGAGGCTTGGCTGCAGGAGACTCAGGCACCCAGAGAGCCTGAGGGAGCATGTGTGATGCTGTGAGATGAGGCCACTGGTTTGCCAGTGGGTGTATGTATGTGAGAAGGGAAGAGAGAGGGGGAGAGTGAAGGAGAACACATGGATGCCCAGGGATGTGTGAATGAGACAAAATTTGCACGTAGCTGTGCATGCACGGCTCGAGCAGGAGCGTGTGCGTAGCATAGGAAAGGCAGGGGGGATGCTTGGGATTCAGAGCGAGCGCCTGCGGTGCATGACGGTGCAGGAATGTCTCGGTGGATACGAGCCTGCACAAAGATGGTGCAGAGCAGAGATCCCTCCTGCTCGTGCCTGGAGTGTGCGAGTCGGCGCCGGGAGAGCGCTCCCGTGTACGTGAGAGGGTGTTTTTTCAATAGGATATGACTCTTTCTTGAACTCACCTGTTAGCAGCCTTCCCCTCCCCATCCCTCTCCCCCCCACAGCAAATATCTGCTGGCTTAATTTCCCTTCAGATGTTTATTACATCGTGGAGATAATCATGCAGCAAAATACCTCCGGGTGCCACGAGCAACACCAGATTGTCTTATAGCAACGTGTAAATTTCTCTGGCTCCTTTTTTTTCCCCTGCACACAAAGAGATGTGAGATATTAAAGTCATCTCTCTCCCTGAAGCTAGTGGTGTAGCAGGGCAGGGAAGGCAGTGAGTGGAGCTCAGAGGAATGGGCTCCAGACTGAAACAGCGAGAACCTGGGGCCAAAAAAAATAACAAACTACCGTGCCGGGAACTCCTCTCTTCTTATCTCTTGCCGAGGAGGCAGGAATTTCTGTCCCCATTCCTCACGCGATATTAAAGCCACATTATACAGGTTGCTGCAGCATTAGTCATTTTTAATTAATTTATCATTTAAATGAACACACTTTTTATTTTGTCAGAATGAACTGCTACTCCCTCGCTAGATTTGTTCCTTGATACCCAGCCAAAGAGGAGGATGGCAAGTTATGCTCCACCCATCTCCTCTCCTTCATAAAAGGAGCAGCCCCGAGTGCCAGCTTAGTCTCTCTTGCAGCTCGCAGAAAATAAAGACCCGTCGGCTCACTCGCCCCTCCTGCAATTTTACCTTTTCTGCCTTTTTTTTGTTTTTGTTTTTGTTTTTCCTTTCTTGCTGCAACAGAGTGCGGGAGGCAGCACCAGTGGCTCCACTTTGAGGCTTGTCAAGGCTCAGCGCACGCACACAAACACACACTCACAACCCAGAGCAAAAACATTCGCTCTCACCTGTCTCCAAACCCAAAGCAAACCTCGCCTCCAAGCCAACTCCTGGAACGAGAAGGCACCCGAGCCAGAATCTAATGTAAGGGGAAGAAATTCAGGGCACGCTGGCAACTTTTCTCTAAAAAGCAAGTGGCAAAAAGGAAGGAAAGGAGCATTTTAAGAAGAGGACAACTTAAGGAAGAAGATTTCATTTTTTGGATTTCACTCCAAACTTTGGAAAAGTTTTTTTTCCGTTTAGTTACTATTCTGTGCACCTTCTTCTAAGAACATTGAGACATTGTTACCTGCACGTAAAAGCTTTTACAGGTACACATTTTTTTAAAAGGGAAGAAAACCAAGAGGAAGAATAGCATGTGGACCACCTAGCCAAAGGCACCATTGAAGCATCCCTTGCGCCAAGGGGGACCCAGACTCTGGATGTGTATAATTCCGAGGGACTGCATTTTTTTCCCACCGGGCTTATGAGATAGCGCAGAGGCAGGCGAGTCACCGAGAATTACTTCTGTCTCCCCTCACCACCAGCACCACCGGCACCTCTACGTCCTCCTCCAAGGGCTCCCGCGGCTCTCCCACCTCCTCCCAGCTCGCAGGGGACATGGGAACGCGCAGCGCCCTCGATGCCTGAGGCCGGGCGGCCGCGGGGCTGTCTGCGGGAAGCGCTTCCCTGCCGGGGCTCGCCGTCCATGTGCCCGCAGCCGGCGGGGCCTGGAGTCGGGATGAATTTCGGCGTGGTCTTCGCGTTCATCCTCTCGCTGCCCCTGGCCCGCATGGAGGTGAGTTTCCGCCGTGGGCAGCGGGCGGTGCTGCCGAGCTGCCAGCCCCGCGCTGGGGGAGCGCCGGCGGCGACGGCTCCGGCCCGCAGGTGCGGCGGGCGCAGCCGGGGAGCGGCGGGGGCGCGGAGCCCGGGGCGCGGTCCGCGGGAAGGGCTGCGGCGGCAACCGGCCGCGCTAATGGCGGGCAGCGACCGCCGCCCCTCCGGAGGGCAGCGCCCGCTCCCGCGGGCACCCCTGTGGAGCGGGCACCCCTGTGGAGCAAATACCCCTCTGGAGCAGGCACCGCTCTGGAGCGGGCACCCCTCTGGAGCGGGCACCCCCCTCTGGAGCGAACATCCCCTCTGGAGCGGGCACCCCTCTGGAGCAAACACCCCCTGTGGAGCGGGCACCCCTCTGGAGCGGGCACCTCTCTGGAGCGAACACCTCTCTGGAGCGGGCACCCCTTGGAGTGGGCACCCCCCTCTGGAGCGAACATCCCCTCTGGAGCAAACACCCCCTGTGGAGCGGGCACCTCTCTGGAGCGAACACCTCTCTGGAGTGGGCACCCCTTGGAGCGGGCACTCCCGTCGGGACAGGCCCGCCAAGGGGGGCTCGCCTGGGAATCCACCCACCCCCGTGTCTGCCCCTGGCGGCAGGGGCAGGAGTATCAGGCTGAAGCGGCCCCGGTCAATGTGGGAGCAGGGATGCTGCTGGCGAGCCCCGGGGAACCCGAAGCTTCCTGCCCTGCCTCGCCCGGGGCTGTCACCCCGGGGTGGGTGCCCTCCTTCCCGCCTCTCACCCCACCCCGCGATTTTGGCACCATGGCAGTGCAGGTACAGCAGGGACCGGGGCCCTCTTGATGCCTCTGGAATAACGCACAGTGTGAAATCCACCCTGGCATTGCCAGGGGGCAGTGGAGAAAGGGCGTGGGGCTTTGGAAAGGGGAAGGAAGGGGACCGTGTGAGCAGAGGCATGGCACCGAGTGGCAGGGTTATTCAGCAAGGTGTGTGCCCGGCGGGGGGAAGGGGCAGGAGGTGGGTGTCTGCTGGGCTTCCACAGTCACACAGACATCGTGCCCAGCAGTCCTGAATGTGCTGCTCAGGAAGAAGCTGAGCAGAAGGTAGGGGCCGGGTGGTGGATTTGAACAAACACCCCAACCCACTTTGGTTTCCCTATGTGGAAATTGAAGCCTCATCCTCAGCCCTGATTGAGGAAAAGGAGCCCCAAACTCCCAAATCCTTTGGCCTCTGCTGTCACATTTCATCATCAGATTGCATGCAGATTGAGGGGACCAGAAAGCCCCTGACATTCCCACACAGCACTTGGTTCCCACTTTAGCTCTACCCAAGATGGCAAAACTGTGGGTTGGATCTGCAGCTTGATTGTCAGGGGCAGGAAATATCCTTCCACCAAAACTTTCCCTTCTTTGCATCATTTTTCTCTTTTCCTTCCTCATTTTTGGGCAGGGTAAGTGGGTGTACGCCTCATGAGATGGCAAAGAGGAGGGTTGGGTGCAGAGCATCAACGTCACCTCGCTGTGGGCCCATTTTGCCCTTGCCACAGCCACAAAAGGAAGCAGTTTGAGCTGTGGGCTACCCAGCTCTGGTCAGGCTTGTTTCGGGCAGAGGATGGTATTTCCTCTGTGGATGGCTCAGACCTCTTTCTCCCATGCAGCATGAAACATCAACTAGGGTTGGCACTGGGGAAGGGTGAAGATGGAAGTGTCTGATCCCAAGGAGCTGTTCCTCAGCTGCCATAATCAGACTGAAATACTGCACAGCTCTATGACAGCCTAGAAGAGTTAGAGTTTGGTAATTCTGGCCCGAGGTTTCATGGGAGGAATTGTGATATTTGTCACTGCATGACAGGAGAAGCAAGAACGTTTCTGCTTGAGTAGATGCTTCAGGCTGCAGCCAGTGCTCACAGTTACTTTGAGGGCAGTGTGTTGCACCCTCAGCACCAGGCACAGACAGCACAGCTCCCACCAGGCTGCTGAACCAGAGTCATCCTTGGAAAGGGGCTTGCAGCTCCTCCCTAGCCATGCCACAGAAAGTGCATGAGGAGCACTAGCTCCTCAGATCAGCAGAGGCCCTGAGCAAAGAGATGGAACCTCCTGAGTCCC
This sequence comes from Ammospiza nelsoni, assembly GCF_027579445.1. Lineage (NCBI taxonomy): Eukaryota > Metazoa > Chordata > Aves > Passeriformes > Passerellidae > Ammospiza > Ammospiza nelsoni. Next base: position 50,167,168 of record NC_080637.1, read on the forward strand.
TCTCCTGCTTTGATCACACCCATCTGGAGCTGGAGGGCCCTGGAGCTCTTCCAGCCGGAGGGAGTACAAGCCTCAGCGGGAAGGTATTTGCCAGTTGGGAAGTGAGGATGCTAAACCCATTTGCATTTGCCCCAGGGGCTGTAATAGTTGCCTTGCAACATTTACAGAGCTGGGCTGAGCCAGCCGTGGTTGTGCCGGGGTGAAGCCCCACTGGCAGTGCTTTCTGGAATTGCCAAGGAATGGGGTGCGGCTGGCCTCTTGCTTATAGCCTCGACCCAGCTCCCCATTGCATCTTCCTGCTGCAAGGCTCCCGTGGTCTTCCCTAGTCTTCCTAGCACGAGGCAGTGACAAGGACAAAGCAGTGGAAGCTGGGATGGATGACACGTCTGGGGTGAGCTTGTGGAAGGAGCCAGGCGAGCGTCCCTGCCTCCCTCTCACTGTCAGCTGATGTGCAGCAGCAGGAGGGAATGACAGGGCTCTTGCGCTCCTTCCAGTGCTGCTGGTACACAGCCGGCCCCGGGGGTGGAAATGCCTCCAGCCCTCGCAGGGGAGCTGTGGGGGGAGTGTGGAGGAGCAGTGGAGTCCCCCTTGAAACGGAAAAAGGGTGGGTAGGTCCGGCTGTATTTTAGGAACACAGACTAGATCAAGCGTTGTTTGATTATTTTAACGGGGGAAACCATAAGTCGTGACTCCAAGTGGAAGGGGCTCATGTGAAGAGGGTTGTAGCTGCTGCAGAGTGCTCTGGCTGGCGTTTGTCAGGGTCCCCCTGTAGCCAGGAGTGGTGCTGGAAGGGTGAAAGCCCTGTGCCGGGGAGTGCTGGTGGCAGGTGCTGCTGGTCTTGCCCTCTGCCGGGGAATGCGGTGGAGTTTCCCCTCAGGGTCCAAACATCAGCTTCAGAGGGAATTAAAAAATGCTGTTTGTTTGGGGTTTTTGCCTGGCTGATCACTCGAGACCCTGCTGCCAAGATCCTTGCCATGGTCGGTGTGGTGGTGCTCAGAAAATTCTCCTCTCCTGGGCAGAGGAGCAAATAGGAGGGTGCTTCCCTGCCCTTCACAAACTGGTGCTGCTGACACCATTCTGTCCTTCTGTGTGCAGTCACACCAGCTTGGAAAAAGGAGCTGGAGGAGTCCTCCCCTCGGGAGTATCCTTGTCTGATTTCTTTGGGCCCTGAGGGGCTGCCGTCGCTGCTGGTTGCACAATCTTTGCTCCCTCCTCCTCCTCCTCTGTACCTAGCAGGAGTCACACCTTCAGGCAAGACTGAGAAACCCTCACCAGAGGGTGCAGACCACAACACTGCCTATTCCCTGCACCAGCTTGGCAGCTTCTGATGGCAAGGGGACCTTTCAGCATCCCCGGTGCTCAAAAGCATAACTTGGGAAAAAACTCCAGAGTAAGAGGTGGTGGGGCTAGGGAGGAGACAGGTTTGGGGAAAGTGCATGCGTGGGGAGCGGGAACAGGGGAACTGCCGCACCTGCACTTATTTGCAGTGACCAAACAGTGCTGCTGGACATCTGGGAGGAGGGGAGCAAAGCTGATGTGCTGAGAGGCCCCAATGCAGCAGCCACAGTGCAGGCAAGCAGCTGCTCTGCTGCCTTTGTCAGATGTGCCCTGGCCCCTCAATCACCAGCAAGCAGCACAAGAGAGGGAAGTGAACGTCCCTGCCAGGGGATGGGCAGATTGGGGGGTGCCCTTGCGACTCAGGGGAGAGTCAGAGTCAGGAACTGGGGAGCAGGAGGAGGGAGGGAAGAGCAAACTTTCTTCTAAGAATTCAGGGCCTCGCAGGAATACGAGGCCAGGCCTTGGGGCACTTGACAGCCAGCCAAGAGTCCATTGAGACAAAAGTCTTCTTTGATCTGCCGTGCAGTTAAAAAAAGGAGATTGTTAACCTGTGTTAGACAAATAACTCCAGAGGAGCTGCTGAGCAGGAAAAGCACCAGCTGCTTGAGCGGGTCTCTCGGGGATCCCACCTCTCCCAATGCTCGTCTGCCTCCTGACCCCATGGGATTAGGTGGAGGTGATTGATGGACCTCTGCTTCCCTGTGTCTCATCCCACAAGTGCCCCAGCCCGGGTGTGTGCAGCGCTCCCTCTCAGAGCCTCGCAGGCACAGGGCTGGGGCGGGGGCCAGAGGCATGGCTGTTCCCTGTGACAGACCCCAGAGGGAGCAAGGACAAGGCATGCAGCTCAGGTTTGCTGCTGCTCTTTGGCCAGCCTTGGCCTTGGTTTACAAGGATAAGGTAAGGAGCTTCACAGGCTTGCAGTTGTCACTGGCAGAGTTGCCTTACAGTGATGGGGGAGGAGGACAGGATTATGAGCCGTGTGGGCTGGTGTTACACCATAGCCATGCTGGTAGTATCTGCAACAAGACAAAATTGGCATCTAAAACTGCTGCCATGAGCAGGGAGTGGAGCTTATTGCTACAGGCAGTCACCAGAAGCACGGCTCCTGAGGGCCTGCGTTTTCAGGCCCTGATTCATATCTGTTCCTCCTGCTCAGTTAGCAAGGTGACACCTCCCAGCTCGCTTCCAAAGTCTGAGTCTCGTAACACCTGCCCACGCTCTCCCCCCAGCAAGTGCCAGAGTTTAAAATAAAGTTCCATTTCCTACATGTATTAAGTGTCAGGAAGGTCCAGAGGCATCCGTGCAGAGCAGCATTTGTACACAAACGCTTTTGGCTGACAGGTGCAAACATTGAAAGCCTGCAATTTCACCACCCAGCACTGAGCTCTGACTACAAGTACTGGGAATTGCAAATCATCCTTCTTCCAGTAAATGTGTGTGGCACAAGGCAGGGAAGTGCTGCAGAGCCTCTCCAGCACCAGGCTGTTGGTCCCTCTCTTCCTCACGCAGCAGGAGATGTCAGAAGGCATCTTCATTTCACAGCTATTCAGTGATCCCTGAATTATACAAGGCTCTCTCTCGCTGTGCATTCATCACTGATGCTGCTTTCCCCTCCCTCAGAGACTGAGGAAGTAATGCCTGGGGATGTAATATCTGCTTTTTGCTGCAGGCAGACAGCCAGATCTGTGGTGAGATGTAGCAGTGACAGGGATGGAGCGGGGCAGGAAAGCTCGGTCTGACTGAAGCTGTCTGGTGGATCTGGCTGTGAGAGGTTTAGGACACGGGTGTTGTCTGCTCTGCAGCTCTCTTCAGGAGGTTTCTGAACCTCCTTGGGCTGCAGCAACCTTCACATCACTGCCTCCCAGTTGAAGTTGTAGTATTAGAGGGTGGTCTAGCAGGGCTGAGGAGGGAGCACTCCTGTAGTCCTACTATGGAAGCAAACGGTGGGTGGCCAAGGACAGGCACGTGTGAGAGAGTGCCAGGCTCAAGCAGCCATCCAAAAGTGGCTGCAGGTTTGAGCCAAAGCCCTCAAGGTTTAAAGCCAACGTTTAGCCACCTGCCTGGTGGCTTTTCTCTGCTGCAAATGGAAGGAAAATGTTCTGCACTGAACACAGGCAGGGAGGGAATAGCTGTACAGTAGGAGGACCACACACATGCCACCAACTGTCCATAAAACCCCGCAGGAAAATCCCTGCGCTTCACAGGCACAGAAGCCAAGCTCTCCTCTCAGTTACAGGGACGTGTGGAGGGCTGTGCCTCAGACACCGTCCAGCACCCGGCTGAAAGAGCAGCTTTTCTGCTTGAGTAGCCCTGAATGAAGAGAGCTGGGAGCTAAGCAAACACTTCAGCCAGTCCTTTCCTCTGTCTCTTTTTCCAGTGTTTTGGAAGTATGTTTTAATCAGCACTTGCTTTCCCACACCCCTCCTTTGTACTCTTATTAAGTGCTGTCACTGGGGCCCGCTCTAGCCTACTGCCAGAGTAAAATTCCCAAGAGACTGATGGCATTGCACCTGCCTGCTCAAACTCTGTATTTGGCCCCCTGTCTGATGTTGCTACCCCTGCTCACTTAAGGCTTTTTCGTGCTGGTGTGCAATGACATCCAAACTCCCATATGTTTCTTCCTCCAAATCAGCTCCTCAGCCCATCACCTCCCTGCAGCTTTTGTCATTTCACCACGGGCTCACGCTGGGGCAGCCTCAGACGCCAAAGTCAATCTTCATCTCCACCCCCTGCCTTTTTTTTTCCTTAAAAAAGAGTATGCAAATGATGTATATTATTGGGCCTCTGTGGTTTGAAAACACACGCGCTCGCACACGCACACACACACGATAACTGACAAAGCCCGTGAAGGAGTTTCATAACGGAGGGAAATATTAGGAATGTTTTATCTGATAGTGTAAGGGAAGTCTGTTAAAATGCCTTTACTGCAGGCAGCAGGAATGAGAAGCCACCTGGAGAAGTCATACACCACCGGAGAAGGAAGCCTTGCTGGCTGCTTGCATAGTGTCCAGGGCTCTGCTGCACAGCCTTTTTGGGCTTTTTTAGTGTCCTGACAGCTTGTAAGAGGCAGAAAGAGGGTCTCTCTTGCTTTTGCCTAGGTTTCACGTTCATGTCTTCATGAGGTATAAAGCCCTCAAGGTTTCAAAGCCAACGCAAGACAATACACCTTTGCATTTCACTGGTTCTGTCTTGTTTTCCCCGTGCTTGATTCCCTGCTCCTGTTCCGTGACACAGCCAGACTTGCAGATCATCTCTCTAATGCTTGTTTCTCCCCTTCTTTTGTTTTTGTTGTCTGGCAGGGGGACCCCATACCCGAAGACATTTATGAGATTTTGGGTGGCAGCTCAGTGCGCTCCATCAGTGACCTCCAGCGTGCCCTGCGGATAGACTCCGTAGGTAAATCTCGTCTTCACCAAACACTCCTCTATTTTTAATTAAGTCTTTGTGGGAAGGGGGGGCTGGGAGGGGATACTCTGTTTTGCAGCGGGCACACTATCAACAGAATTCATTATAAATATAGGAACCACTCAGGAGCCAAGACCTGACTCTTTACAGACTTAGTCCCCCTGAAACTTATGGGAGTTAGAGGCAACTAGATGCTTTTTTAGATCTCCTGACTGTCTGGACACTGGCTTCTAAAGATGGTAGGAGATGAGCAAGGTGAGTGCAAGGAACTGAGATCCCCATTCTTCACCCTGAGAGATGCTCAGTCAGCAGGGCTTGAATTGGACAAGGATCAGTTTAGGAGGCCGCAAAATGGGAGGTGGAAATAGGGTGACAGAGGAGGAAAAGGCTGAGTGGGTTTCCAGGTTTGGCATCCACAAAAGGCTCCCAGAGGCCCTTAGGATAAGAGCAGCAGAGCACGTGTCCGTGGGTGAGCTATGGGGCAGGGGCTAAGTCAGGCTAGCGTCGCTTCACCTCCTGCCCATAGATAAAAGCTCCGGGGGCTGCAGGGCCTCGGGGTCACTTGGCCAGGGCTGGCTGCAGGGAGCAGCAGGAGCGGCGAAGCGTGAAGGGGTCGGCACGTGTGGGAACTGGAGCACGCGCCACGGCGGCTGGGCTGGCCCAGGAATTTATTTATAAACGGTCTCTTCAGAGCAAATTCCTTTCTATTCTAACCCTGCTCCCGCCCGTCGTCCCCCAGCCCCCCCAGCTCGACTTCTCTCTCGTGTTTTGTCTGTTTTGAGCTTTGTAATCCTTGCCGAGACACTATCTACGGGGGAACAGAATTTCCTGCTTTTGTTTCCTATGCCAGTCCAACCACTGGCGCAGTCTCAAAAGCATTCCCGCTGCCTTTCAAAACGGCCCTGGAGGGGCAGGGGGAAAGCGAGGGGGAGGGCACCAGCTGCGTTCAGCTATTGTTTGTCTTAGAAAGAGGCGACCAGGCTCCCCACCACTGCCAGGGCCGCTCCCTGCCCTCACCAGCTCCCTCCTCCTTGTCCACGAGCCACACAATGGGGCAACTTCCAAAATTAGCCCTGCTGGATTGTCCCAGGCTGGTCCCCCCACCCCCAAATGTCTTCAGTACTGATCCAGAGTCTAGAAGGACAACCTAGAGGAGGGAGGGACATGGTTCTCAACAGATTTGTTTTGAGTCAACAGTTGTTGCTATTTTTTTGCCCCCGTTTCTCTCCTCTCATCAACTCAACTTGAGCACCAAAGGCAGCCCCCATCTTCATTTGACAAAATGCCACAGGATGGAGGGGTGGGCAAGGAGCAGCTGAGAAGATGCATCCAATCTGTCATGGCCCAGTGTCTAAGGAACAGATACATCTCCATCGTGGCTATTAACCAGCCTCATGATTAAGAAATGAAATGGGCTTATCTGATTGGTTCCAGAAGCACAGGGGATGAGAGAGGGCTGCAGAGCTTTGAGTCACTGGTTTCACTTCAGGTGCCAGATAGGAAAGGCTGGTCAGGGAAACAAAAAGTGGTTCTGTGAAGCTGTTTCTTTGTTTCACCCCGTGGCTCTCATCTGTTCCCAGGTACTGACTGAGGAGCATTGACATTCTCTTGCCCTGTGAGGAATTAGCAAATTAGTGTGTGAGCAAAATAATCCCAAAGTGGCTGGAGCTATTCCCTGTGCTGTCTGTGCACCCTGTGTGTGTCACAGCTGCTTCCCTCCAGTGACTGCACAAGGAGCCAGAATGAGGCAGCTCCAGGAGGCTGAGACAGTGCTCTCCTGACCTTGGGCACTACTGCAGACCCAGCAGCACAAGTGTGGACAGTGGGAGTTGTCTCCTTGACTGTGGCTGCCCACCAAGCAGTGGCTGCCCATGTAAACCAGTCATGCAGACACCTTCTCTAGCCCAAAGAGAACCACAGGCCATTCTAAAGTGTGATCCACCAGTTCGCATTTTGGGAGTTTGCCTGAGGGCGAGACCAATGGTGCCTAGAACTGATCACACCTTTCCAGCCACTTTAAAGGGTGTCTGTCTGTCCGCCTCACACATAGATGTTGACTGCTCTTTGACAGGCAGATGATTGCTGCCTTCTGAATGCAGCCTCTGTGCACCCACCCCAAATCTGTCAGCAACTGCTTGAGACCGGAGCAGGGAGCAAAGTCCCTGCTTCCCTTTATGAGAGGGCTGCACTAGGGCAGGGCTGAGGAAGAGGAATGGGACATGATAGGTAAGGGAAGTCTGCTCCACCACACATCTGATAAACAGAGATCTTCCACTGGCCCCTAATTCCCTTTAAGAAAATTGCTCCCTGGATGCTGACGTCCATTCAGTTTCCTTCAGCTGCTAAAGCAGGTTAGAGAAGGAAAGAGCTGTGGCTGGGTGGGAGCTATCTCCGAGCGCAGCCATTGTCCCGAGCTCAGGAGGGGCTGCGTGTTGGAGTGCTCCATGGGGATTATGGGCATTTCTCTATTCAGCACTTCCTATGGGAAAAAGCAGTGGGGTGGGAGGGAACCGCTCAGGGCTGGCCTGAATGCTATCGGTCTTCCTCTCCCATCATCGACTGAACCACCTCCAGATCCTGCCTCTCTCCAGTAGTCTGGAGGAAAAGTAATTTTAACTTTATTTTTCTGTCCTTCTGTCACAAAACTTCTCTAACCTAGAGCACCTGAGGTGAGCTAGGAGAGAGAAAGGAAGCACCCCACCTACCACCCATTCCCCCTCTCACCTCCCAACTCTCCCAGTCCCAAGCCACCCCAGCAAGGCACCTCAGTGTTTAATACCAAGTGTTCTGCTTGTCCCATCTGGTCTTTGATCCCCCTTGGTGTTATTCTGGTCTCAGATGGCCAATCTGAATCCCTCTGCAACTCCTCTCTGACACTAGAAAGTCCTGACACGAGCCTTATCTTTCTTGAGCTGGGGTTTTCCTCTCCCAGACCTGACTAGGGTCCCCTCAGTCATGATAGGCTTGTTGCTCTGAGCTGCCTAGTCTGAGCAAAGAGTGTCCGTGCCCCAGAACAGCTGTGACCTTGCTTGTGGATTTACACCCAGCATGACGTCCTGGCTCTGTGGCTTATCCCATGTCCCTGCACTTTGCCTGGTGATCTGAGCACAAGTGCCTGCTGTCTTCTCCTGCCTCTACCTGGTGCTATTAAGTCATGTCTTCCTCTCTGCAGAGCAGGACAGCTCGAGCCTGAGCCTGAATGCATCTCAGCCTGATCAAAGCCCTGTGGCCCTGTCTCGAGAGCGACGAAGCCTGGGTGAGCTGGGGGTCTTGCACCTTGTGGTTGTTGGGGAGCAGCTGTGGGTGAGCAGCTATGGGTGCTCCAGGTATCTGTCTGAGATACAGATGTAGGGGTGGAGGTTATAGTGCACCTGTGTGTGTGGAGACATAAAAATGAGAGTCTGGGCCTGGAGTGGGAGCAGAGTATTTCACCCTGAGAGGGCAGGAGAGGGAGTCTGGACTTCTGTGCACTGCTCTGTCTTAAATCCTGATGGTGCTTGTTTGCCCTAAAGCGTCACCTGCTGTCTGGGCTGCAGTGAGAAGCATCACTGTACTGGGGCTTCCTCCGCAGGGCATGACTCTGTACAGGGAGAGAACCAGAGGGGTGGGAGAAAGAGAAAGAACATTGGTGTGTACTTGTGCCCGTGAGAGCCATGTGGGGCCCTTCACTTGCAGCAGAAGTGGCTGTGGCGGGGTGGTGGCAGCTGCAAAGCCCATTTCACCCTGTTTCTCTCTTGTCCCTCCGTAGATGCTCTGGCAGCAGCAGAGACGGCTGTCCTGGCGGAGTGCAAGACACGGGAGGTGGTGTTCGAAATCTCCCGTGCCATGGTGGACAGCACCAACGCCAACTTCGTGGTATGGCCGCCCTGCGTGGAGGTGCAGCGCTGCTCCGGCTGCTGCAACAACCGCAACGTGCAGTGCCGCCCCACGCAGATCCGCGTCCGGCCCGTCCAGGTGAGGCACCCGCCGCTCCCTGCTGCCGCCCAGAGCCACCCCTGTGCCCCAAAGCCATCTGGGCTGGGCTCATGCAGCCATCTGTGCCCTCTGTGTGGCCATGCAGAAGCGTGGGTGACCTCCGTGCCAGCTGCTGGAAGGGCTGTGCTGTCCAGCAGCTGGGGACTGTCCCCAGGCAGAGCTGCAGGGCACTGTCTCCATCTGCAGCTCCATGCCACGACCTTCCTGCAGCTCGAGGCGGCCTTGTCTGCTGTATTAGAGCAGAAGAAACAGGGTGCTTTCATCGTGGGAACTGGTTTGGATGCAAAAAGAGGAGGGTTTGCAGTGTCAGTCTCCATCCCCCCACTGCTGCTGCAGCTTCTTTCTAAGATGTGCACTGGAACAGCTTCTCTTTCTCAGCCCACAGTTACCTCCTGACCTGCTCCATCAGCCAGCAGACACCTGACAGCTAACCTCTTGCTCTGATCCTCCCCTCACAGCTACCAGTGATCTCCTCACAGCTTCCTCCTAGACAGCTTGTTTAAAAATAATATTCATCCCATACTAATCCTCTGCCTGAGCCATAAGAGACTCCCCCAGGCAGGCAGCAGAGGCTGGCTGGGAGAGATTGTATTCACACACAGCCCTTTTCATCAGGAAATTCCTTTCTCAGAAAAGCCAGGCTGAATGAGGAAAAAATGGGGGGGAGCAGGAGTTGTTTTTCTGGAAAAAAACAAGTGAGAGGTCAAAAGCCAGCCTGAAAAAGTGACCTGGAAATGGTTTCTTTGAGGACAGAGGTCTCTCTATTGTTTGGCTGGAAGTGTTTGTCTAGCAGGCAGCGTGTGGTCTGAAGCGTGTGGAGTGGGCTTTCAAGGAAAGATAAACAGCCTGGCTGCTTTGGCACTGGCTGAGGGATGCTGCTACGGGCAGTGGGTTTAGAGGAATTCCATCCCAGATGCACAGCAGAGTGAGTATTTATAGCTTGTGGAGCACTTCAGGCACCGCAGAGTTGTTAGATAAGCTGAGTGGGGTCAGGCCTGGCTGCTGATGGAGTGGGAGGACCCCCTAGAAAGATTGTGCCCTGTGGTGGGATGTGGAGCAATGAGTCTTCCCTCTGAGTCAGCACTGGTGGAGAGTCCGGGGGAATTTCCAGAGCGCCGCCTTTCCTATAAAGAGCCGAGGGCTTCAGCCCTGTGAGTTATTAAAGAGCTTGAGACAAATTCAGGCAGGCCTCAGCAGGGCTGGTGAGGCTGTGTTAGCTTGCTTCAGACCTGAGTTCTTCTCCTTTTGCCCTTCCTGTAGGTTCTGTGGGAATTATCCTGGTTGCCCCTGGTCTCCGCCATTGCATCTGTCAAAAATAGGCTGGCATGTCCTGCATGTTCCATGTTCTGTCTCTGATCAACCAGTCATCCTGCTTAATCCCTGGCAATGGTTAGGATCAGGGGAACCAACCAGAGACATCGACATCCAAACTTGCCTGGTCTGGGTCTGTTCTGCTGCCACGTTCAGAATTATCTCCCATATACACCACCTCTGAGTCTGAGTTTGAGTTTTGAGTTTGAGTTTTGAGCTTGAACAGGGCTCTGTGAGCAACCTTCTGACCCTTTAGGAAGAAAGCCAGGAGTAAAGTGCACTGACACTGACTAATTTTACAGAGTGGGAGCCATGGCTGTACTAAACTTTTTCTTGTCTTCCTCTTGCAAATAGGTGAACAAGATCGAGTTTGTCCAGAGGAAGCCAAAATTCACAAAAGTCGTCGTGCCTTTGGAGGACCACGTGCAGTGTCGGTGTGAAGCCGTGTTCCGACCGCCCCCCAGGAACATCCGTCCAGGGCCACGGGAACAGAGACGTAAGGATCTTGGCATGAAGGGAGGTGTGAGAAGAGGGGCTGGGGAAAGAGAAAAGAGACCTCCACTGCTTGCAATCTGCTTAGCTCCAGTGAATCCCAAGGGCCTTCGCTGGTTTATACCAGCTGAGAGACCTTTCCCAGGGTGTCTGCCTGCCTGGAAGGGGCTGAAACAGAGGGGAAAGGAGGAGGGGAAGGTGAGAGGTGAGGGGAAGGGCATGGTGGGAAAAGGGAGAGGGCAGAGATTGTGTAGAACAGAGGACAAGGAACAGAAGAACAGAAAGAGGCCTTGTGATCCTGCTGTTGCAGAGTTCTTTGTTGACAGTGTGTGGAGAAGGATATTTCAACAGGAGCCGTCTGCCCCTGGCTGTACAGACACTCTCCCCTCTGTTTTGGCAGGCTTGTCCCCGGCGTTCACCACAGCCGCTGTCTCACAGAGGCGGCGAGTACGCCGGCCGCCGGCACAGAAGAGGAAACATAAGAAGTACAAGCATGTCAACGATAAGAAAGCGCTGAAAGAAATCCTCATAGCATAGAAGTGCTGGCAGGGGAGAGAGAGCACAAGGCAGGTAACAGTGAGCTGCTTTTCCATCCAGGAGAGATGTCCTCCTGGGACATGGCATCTCAGACCCTTCCCACACCACTGGCCACTCGTTCTGTGTGGGGCTGCTGCAGGACAAAACTTGGGTTGAAGGAGGAGGCAGAACTAGGTTGGGTGCCAAGATATGCATTCTATTTATGGAATTAAGGCTCTTTGCAAAGTTGGAATGATCATGTTGCAGCCATCCTTGCTCTCAGGCCCCTCCCTCTCCTTTCTCTGCCTCCCTTTCAGGCAGAGAACAAGCCTGGCTTCTCCCTACACCTAAATCCCTCAGGGTCCAGGTAATTCATCTCTTCTGTGGAGCAACTCTTGTTCTAGTTTCTCTGTTGGTTCTCCATTGAAAACAAAGAATTAATGTTGCTCTAGGGAGCCCTTTTCCTTTTATTTCCTTACTTGAGTTGGCAGAAAGACTGTAAAGCAGCAACACTTTTGGTTCATCACTCTCCTATAGGGAGGCCTATGTGCATGAGAAAGGTCATACCAGGGAAAAGGAGAACTGGAATCTCTGGCAAGAGATCTGGACTTCGTCAGGCCAGGGTCTGATTCTTCTCTCCATGACTTGTGTAAACAGGAGTAATTCCCTCAACACCAGAAGAATTTCACTGGTACAAGGGAAAGGAGGCTAAGCCTTGGTTCCCCATGAGAGGAAGAGATGCAGAAAAGAGGGAGAGAGTAGTCAGGGTGCAGAATGGTGGGAGCTGGATTGTGACACAGCTTAACAGGGAGAGCCCTGGCCCACAGCTCAGCAGTTCCAGCTCTGCTACAGCCACTTGAATAAGCCTGGGCCACCACTTCACATTCACTTCCCCTCATGCCGGGAGAGGGGACACCAGGCTTCCGTGTATGGCATTTCAGGAGCTGGGGACAAGGGGCACCAAGCAGTGTCTTGAGACTGGGATTCCCACGCTTAGCACTACTAGGGCTCTGATTGTCCCAGGATTCTCCTGGCCAGCCTAAAGTTCCCAGGGTAGAAATGATGCAAACCCATGCAAATCTCAGCTCTGGCTCAAGCTGTTCAGGGGAAAAAAATGAGGAGGTCAAAAGTCCTCCCAGGCTTCTAATCTGGCTCTTTGGCATAAATATTTCCAGAGGATAAAAGGGGATAGGAGGGGAGTTGCAGGAGGCAAAAGGTTACATTTTCTAATGCTGTGTCTGGTTTTGTTTCACTTGCAGGTTTATTTAATATATTTGCTGTATAGCCCCCATGGGGTCCTTGGAATGATAACTTTTCCTCTTTGTCCATCTGCCTCGACGTCTGATTCAGACGGCAATTGGTGCTTCCCTTTCCATCAGTGGACCTTCTCCCACCAAAGCCTCCCTTTCTTTTATTAGCATAATTTTAAAGTTTAACACACACACACACACAAAAGGACAAGGATGACCCACATATATATATGAGAAAAGAACAAAGTACAAATAAAACCATGAATGCCAACAGCCACAACTTGCGATGAGAACAGGACAATTCCTTCCCTGCTACGGAGGATAGGATGGAAAATGTGAAAAGTAAAGCGGGTCCAATTTCTTCCGAGAAAAGGAGAAAAATAGATGGACAGAGGCCAGAAGGGGAATATTCTCACTTTCCCTCATGCTTCTGGTAAGGCTGGGAGGGCCCAGCTGAGATCTACTCTTGTGTTGGACCTACCTTTTGGCAGCAGGCAAATCTCAGACTGCGAGTGGCGACCAATGATGGAAAATGCACTAAAGACGTTCATCGCCCTACCTGGACACATCTATATTTTTAACGTGCGTGTGTATATTTTATTTTTAAAAAGAAAAACCAAAACCACTAAGGTATTCAACATCTCGGGGAACAGAACAAACAAGCAAAGAAACAAAACAAAGAAGCCAAATGCATTCCCCCACTCCCTCTTTCCCCTGCTCCTGGTGCTGACTGGAAGGTGTTTGGATCATGGGGAAGGAGCACATGGTGGCAGAATCGTCTCCACGCCCCCGGCCCCTGCCAAGGAGAGCCATCTTTGCACATGCTGGTGGAGAATTCAACTTTCCAGGCTCGGACTCAAATTATTTTTTAAATTCACTCTGGATGTGTGCGTGTGTATATGTGTGTGTGTGTATATATAGATATATACGTGTGCATGTGTGTGCGTGTGTATGTGTATTTATACATACATATATAAAAATATATATATATATATATGTTCTTAAATGGGTTTCATTCCCCAGTGGCAGGAAGCTCAGAGGCACGTGGGTGTGTCAGCTTTGTGGGGCTGGCAGAAAAGCACACGGTTACTGCAACGTGCCTGCAGGGCCAGGGACGGGGACGGGGCAGGCAGAGGCATCATCTGGTCTCTCTCTTTCTTGTTACCCTTTTCTCTCACTCTGCACCAACCCCCCCATCCCAGCACAACTTCCTTGCAGGAGGTGAAGTGGCACCACAACAAGACCAAGGACAGCCAAACTTAGAAGCATGACTTAATCTCAGTGAGCTGTCCTTGCCTGCTCTGTGGTCTTGAAAGCAGAATCATGTCATTCCCATGAGGTCTTTAACCCCTCCCTGGATGTCCTGCACTCTATGCCTCCACTAATCTTTCCCTGCCAATGTTCCCAACCCACTTATCTTGGAAGTTGATCCACAATGTGGACAGCTCTGTGTAGGTATAGAGAAAGTAATGAGGATGGTCTTCACAGCTGGCAGCAGCCATCTGAGACAGAAATGAGCTCTTCTAAGTGAGGAGGACTCAGAGAACCACTGGAGGGTCAGTTGCAGAGTTCCTCCTGGGCCACTGCCTGTCTTCGAGCAGGGAGGAGGACTGTGTGGGCAAGAGCTGGTTTTGCACAGGTAATAGAAACCATTAGCAGAATTGTTCCACATGATGGGAATTCCCAGCATGACCTTGGAGTCAGTGTCTTGGGTTGTGCTGTGCTGGGTGCTGCATACATGAAGAAAATGCCTGCCCAGAGCTATCCCATGGCACTTCTCCCCTTGCACACACACCCCTGCTGTGGGGTAGAGCTTTGGAGGGAGATGGGGAAAGGAGCCAAAGCCACAGCCTGGGAGCTGTTACAAGTTGTGGAGGGAGCCAGTCCTCACCTCCTGCAAGCCCAGAGCACTTCTCACACCACTGCCAAGGCAGCACATTGCTCCCTCCCTCCAGACCCAAGCCCTCAAGTCTTAAGACACTTTCTTACCCTGTTCCAAAATCTGTTTCTTTTGGTTTGTAAATATGGTGAGGTTTTGTTTTATTTTATTTTAATTTTTTTGCCTTTTTTTAATGTAAGATTAATTTATACTCAGTACTGTATTTAAAGTTGTAAAAAAAAAAAAAAAAAAAAGGAAATCACCTCTTGAACAGCATTTTCTCTTTCTTTTGTGAGCTGAATGAAAAGCAGAGGCCAAACCAGCTCACTGCAGGGCACAGCATGATTTCCAGGGCCTCAAGTTTCCTTTTCAGGACACTTGTCCTGAGAGCCCATGCACAGCCCTGCCCATGGCCAGCCATGCTGTGTTCCTCCTTCCTCACTTGGGCTGGTTTGAAATGACTCAGGTGCTGGGGTTTTTGTCTTGGAGAGGTCCCCTTCTCCTGAGCTGCTCTGCTAGGACACCCGGCCAGAATTTCCCTGTACTTTCATCCCATCTCCGGATTCCTCTGCTTTGAAGGGCTTGGGACAGTGGGCACTGTTTACACTTCCCAAAGCTGTATAAACAGTTGGCCCCTTCCCTCCTTAGTCACTTTGTCTAGACAACAGCAGTCCTTCCCTTGGTCACAGAGGCTGCTGCATTTCCCTTTCCTCCCAGCAAGGGAGGTCTCACACCATGGATTTGGGGGCCAGGCTGTGGGGAGCAAAGGCAGGTGCTGTCCCGTGCCTCAATTTTGGCATCCCCCGGCACAGGCACAGCACCCTCAGTCCATGGCTCATTGTGAGGAGCACAGTCCCCAGCAGAGACTTGTGTTGCAGTGGTGAACCTGGGGACAGCAGTGTGTAGGAGTAATCCAGGATGTCCTTAAAGGACAAGCTCGATGCTCACAGGTGTGCACCTTGCTGGACATGGTTCATTTTGGGGTGATGACCTGTTTTCTCAGATCCCCCAAAGAGAGGGAGTAACAGTGAGCTCTATCTGCCCCAAAGAATGGAAACACAGGCAAAATCGCAATCTCCACTTTGATTTTCAGAGGATAATTCAGGGAAAAGAAAGATTTTTGTCAGGAGACCTCTTTGGGCTTGAGGGCTTGTCAGCAGGGACTTTGAGAAAAAAAAGGGTGCAAAGAGGGGTAACAAGGCAAAGGAAACATGGGAGCATCATCCTGGACTGGGGAGTGGGAGGAAGGGCTCGGTGTCCCAGGGCCCAGCACACTGCCTGTCCATGGAGGTCCCCAGGCAGCCCCATTTGCAAGTGCAGCCTGTGCTTTTAACAGCTTGGAATGAACTGGTGCTGAATGGCTGCGAGCCCTGGCACCTGGAGCCACCCTCTGCCTGGTGTCTGGCACCCCCTTGTCCAGGGGCTTCTCCAGAGAATTGTCCAGGGGCTTGTCCAGGGAATTGTCCAAGGGCTTGCTGAGGTGCTTCTTGCTCACCACAGCAGCCTGGTGCACATCCAGCACAGCTCAGCGTGGAGCACAGGAAGGAGGGGCCTGTGCCACTTCTCAAGGCTGGAGCAGGTGGTTTACACCCACCCCACAAAGCCAGGCTTTAATAAAACCTGGAAATAAATTTTAATAAAGCCAGGAAATAAATCCTGGCAGCATCTGCTGGAAACTGTCTCCTGCAGCTTGGTGAACCCAGTGCTACAGGTGACCTCAGATGTGCCATGGAGTTTTGGCAACTATCTCTGGTTTAATTGCTCAACTGCTACTTTACCTAAAGGCCCAGTCTTGGATTTGTCATTCAACAGGAGGTTCATCTTTTGGTGGAGAAAACACATCCACCCTTCCAGAGAGGCTGCAGCATGGATCTCCCTGTGATAGCACAGCTCCTGAAAGCAGCACAGAGATGGGAGAGCAAGGCTGAGGGTGTTCAGGCACAAGGAGCAAACCCCTGTGTTCTAGAGCCAGACTTCCTGGTTTTTAGATTGACAGTTTGCAACACTAAATCTGTCTCATGGGTAAATGAAGTGAAAAATCTTTTTGCAAGAACAGACCTGGGAAAACCCTTGACTGCTTATGTTGTTGGTACTCAGGAATACAAAGAGCATAAACTCTCCCCACAGCTGGCTGTGGCTCGAAGGAAGAGCCTTCTCCAGCCCAGCCATGTGGCACAAAGCCCATGCAGGTGTTCTCCTCCCTGTGCTCAGCTCCTGCCTCCCTGCACAAGCTGTGCCCCCCCCATGACAGCCACCGTGTCCTGCCTGCCCAGGATCCAGACCTGGCTGGAGACAGCTCAGTGGGGACCAGTGCTTTCCCTCTTTATCCAGGGGGGGATAGGGATGTGTTGGAGTGTGGCTCCGTCTCATTGTCCGTGCACCAATACCCTGCAGGCCCCAGGGATGGAGAAGCCAGCTGTGCCAAGGGATAGCAGGGTACAAAGAAGGAGGAAAATAGGAAGAATTGAAAGCTATTTTGGAAAAAAACCCCACAACAAAACCTCGTTGCCTGAGCATGCAGCTGTTCTTCACTCGCCTTCAGCCAGCCCGTGACCAAAGGGTGCTGCTCCTCCCTGATCCACAGGCTGCCCGTGACCAAGTCAGCTTGTTGCAGGCTTGGGAATTTCCCATCTTAAAAGACACTGCGGGAAGCCAGGCAGCCTCAGCTGTTTGTGGATTTTGTGACAGAGCAGAGTGAAAAACTGATTGCTAAGAGGAACAGGAGGTAACCCCAAACGCTGAGGCCTCCCTGCGGGGAGTGCAGACAAGGGTTAACACAAGGGGTTAACAGGCACAGCAGTGGATCCGTGAAGCTCTTGGCAGAGGAGCCAGGAGTTTAAAGATACCAAAATATAAAATTATGGCAGGGCTCACCTGCTATTTTTCCTCCCCCAGTCAGGCAGATTCCACATAGGGCTCTGGCATGATGGACTGCCTTGGATTCACAGCAAAGTCTGGAGTAAAGGCAGCCTTAAGGGAAACAAGCCCCTTTTTTTATTACTTTGTTATTACTATCTCAATAAAGCTGTTTGCAAGAGATTAAGCAGCTGCCCAAACACGGCAGGGACCCAGGCAGCAGGGAGTTTGTGGTTTGACAGTCGATGCACTTTTCAAAATGTTTGCTGTGAATTTTTTTCTGCACATGCTGCAAAAATTCAATGGATGGTGCAGAAACACCAGGCAAGCAGCTTGGCCTTAGGTCTGGTCCCAGCAGTTTTGGAAACTCCCAAGTTTTCAAATGTCCCAAACTTTGGCCCTGACCAAAGCTGACCTATGCAGTCAGTGAAGGCAGGCTCTGGTCCCCAAACCCAGGCCCTGCTTGGCTCTTTTCTGCATGAAAAGAAATGATTTTTCAGCAGGAGTCTCGGCACAGACCCAGGGGAGAGCAGAGGAGATGGTGTCAGCTACTGTTGGTCTCTTCAGCTGTGAGCAGCAACATCAGAGGAAAAAGTAAATGAGGTCAGCACAGGAAAAGTGCTGATGACTGAACCAAGGTGTGTTCCCAGAAAGGAGCCCTTCCTCACACCTGCATCCCCCCACTGAGGGGATTTCAGGACTCCCCAGGCCTTGGGCAGGGATGCCAGCAGGCTTCATGGATGCCAGCAGGTTGGGAGGGTGCTCAGGAGAGCTGGGATTTGGGCATGCTGGGGTGTCAGCTTTTACCAGAAAGGAGGGCAGAGTGGCTTGCCATGGCACTGCACATGTCCTTGATGTTTGTGAGGAAAAGTTCTGGGAAGTGCCTGCATTTCTGCAGGGTGCCTGCAATGCCTCCAGGGCATCTCTCATGCTGAGGGGCTGTGCAAAGTGGCCTGTGCCTTTAAAATCTGCAGAGGTGACATTTAGGTGGAAAAAATGTTTCACCATGACCATGGATATTGTTTGTATTTCAGTAATTGACCGAGGAGAGACTCACACAGAGAGAGAGCGAGCGAGGGAAAGACCTTCCTTCCCTCTAACAGGTTCAGGAATTTTTTCCACTAATTAAGAAGAAAAACAAAATGCTTGCACTGGGAGGGGGATGGGAGGAAAAGGGGGTCTCCCTGGTGTCCCATAAACCTGGTAGCCATGGACAAAACACCACAATCACAGCACAGCCTTGCCCTGGAAAGTTTGAGGCAGTTCTGGCCAGTGGAGCGAAGCAGGAGCACACCTCTCACTCACAGGGGATCCTGCTTTGCAGCACCCCAGGCTGGATGAAGAGCAGCTCCCTCCCAGAAGGATGCACAAATCCAGATGAGGCTCTTGCTCCATGAAGGGCAGCGAGGTGACAGCCAGTGGTGCAGGTTGTCCCCTGGGAGGGATGGGGGATGCTTTACACATCAGAGCAGAGAATCTGCCCAGCTGCAGTGAGATGCAGTCAAAGGACTGAAATAGGTTTGTCTGGGATGAGGCTCTCCTGGCTCCACTGAGGCAGGTGTGAACAGCCCAGTAATTGGACAAGGCATTTTCCCAGCATGGCCACCTTCAAGCGTGTTAAATGAAACAGAAAGGAGCAGCTGAACAGGACCTGCAGTTTTTTCCCCATGATACATATTTTCCCTTTTCCATGGATGGTCCCACCGGGTATGCTGTAACCTATTGTTGTATTTATTTATTTACTCAGGTCTTGTAGATGATTTCAAAGCTCATGGCCAGGAAGGAGCAGCCAGATGCTGTTGCCATGTGGGACATAAAACCTGCTCCAGTTTCCCACTTTGAACACAGATGAGAAGCCAGGTGCAACCCCCAAACCCAGGACTGAGCCCTGTTCCCTTCCCTCCTTGCTCTAACCCAGAAAGTGGAGTATTTCATTGCAAGTTCATCCTGTGTGGTTTTCCCAAGAAAGAGGTTAGCTGATTGGAGTGGTTTGGGTTAAGGAGCTGCTTCTCTTTTTGGGGAAAGACCAAAAGACCAGGGTTGGGTGGAAGGGTGTAGGAGAAGCTTTGGGTGCTTGGAGATTTCCTGGTGCCAGGCACCACAAATCCCTGAAGAAGGACAGCCAGCAACAGGGGATTTTTTTTTTCCCTAGTTGGAAAATGTGAATATTTATGAGCTTGGATTAAAAAATCCTGCAAGGAATCTGGGTGCATGTGCACACCCACCCAGGAAATGGAGGCCCTCAGGCAGCTGGGATCTGGTGCTGCTGTGCCCACTGTGGTGCATTGTCTGGTGCAGATGGGGAAGGATGTCATCGCTGCTGGCCGTGTCCCTGGCATTGGGAACACTTGTGGCCACAAATCCAAAGTGCACCCGTGCGAGCTGGGAGTAAGGTGGGTGTGTCCTGCACTTCAGGTGTGATCAGTCCTCATGGAACTGCAGTGGACGGAAACAAGGGCCTGGTGAGACCTGGATGCCTGTGCCCAGCCAGAGCAGGCTCCATCTGGCCCTTATGCAGGCTGAGAGAGGAGAGGCGGTCACTGCACTGCTCGAACTGGGGAGAGCAGCAAGGCCTGCTGCTGCTGCCAGCGCTGGCAGGACCTGGCTCCCTGGGGCCCTGCATGGGACTGTCCCTGCATGGGAGAGGTCACAGTGCCAGGTTTGGGCAGTCTGCAGAGGTCCTTGGATATGGGCATCTGCACCTCAGCTCTCCATGGCTGGAATGGGATGCCCAGAGTTCCCATCCACAGGTTTAGAAGGGACCTGAGGAGTTTGTGAGGAGCTGCCAGAACCAGCTATGGAGAGACACAGCGAACTTGTAAAGGAGTGGGAGGGTGAAGGTAAAGCCCAAAGGAAGGACTTGCTTTTTGGGAACTTTTTCTTTCACTCCTTTCCACCCCTCACCCAAAGACCCCTCCTGCTTGCCAGGAAACTTGGTTGGGGCAAGCATTTTGCCACCTGGCTTATGCACGCACCAGTCAAGGAAACAATTCTCTAGCTGAAAGAGGAAATCTCCGTCCCGGCTATTTCCAACCTCTATTGTTTGTTACCCAACTCATGCATTACACAGACCAGTGGGCAAGGCAGCATGATTGCAACACTATGCATGTGCTTTCAGACACTTAATTTTAGCATTGCATCCTCTAATTTGTGGTACTGAGAAAACCCAGTTCTAAGGAAAGAGGAAATCTGTGTTTCTGACGCTTGATTTTGACCATAAAAGGAATCAGATCATTCGAGTGACCTAACAGGTTTAGTCATTCACACTGTAATCCTCTGGGAGTCCAGCGAATCCCTCCTGGGGTTTTCCCATTCCCAAGGAGCTGGATTGCCTGGGAGCTCTGGGCTGGGCTGAAATCCTTGAGTGGCTGGAACTTTTGTGCCTCTGATTAAGCTCCTGATCTTTGGACCTTTTCTCTGGGCAATACAGGACACATGCACTCCCCTTCCAAGCAATCTCAGGATGGGACACTTTGCCAGCAAGTGTCACACCTTGACACTGTTTCTCCTACGGACCCAAAAATATCTTTAAGGCACTTGTCAACATGTTGTCCAAAATCTTCCTGCCTTTCCTCAATAACAGGGCACTCCTCAGCTGCAGGTGTGAAAGGCATGTTTCAAATAAGATGAATGTAATGAATTTAGGAACAAACAACCCTGGAGGGCTGCTCTGTGCAGCACTGGGAGCTGAGTTCTAAGTGCAGAAGGCCCCTCTGCCTTGTCCTGTGCTCAGCACTGTTCTGCAGCACAGCTTGGTCCCCTCCCAGGGAGGGGTGAAAAGGCCTTGCATGCTGGGAAGAAATTGAGATTGATGCAGAGCAGCTCTTCCCTACAGAAACAGGCCCTGAGACAGCAAAGACCTGCCTCCCTGCTGAGCAAAGGCACCTAAGCTGGTGCTGCCTGCAGTGCCCACAGATTCCCTGAGCTGGTACTACAGGGATTCCTCCATCAGCCATGCAGCACAGAAACACACAGACCAAAATCACAGTGCTTGTGGCCAGTGTCCACCCCAACCAAGCAACAAGCAAACCCAAACCTCTCCAGCCCCTCACCCCACCAGTGCCAGGCAGAGGCAGCAGGCTCTGGGGTGAGGCTGAGACTCCTGCTGCATGCCCAGCCATGGGTATGGAAACTGCACACAGCAGGTGTTCTTCCCAATGGCTGCAGGGAGGTCTGTCACCAGGACTCCCTCGAGAGCTTCCAAAAAGCCTGTTCAGGCCTAGGAATGGCTGTGCTGGCCACTTCCTAAAATGTAGAAGCATCCTTGGGTTTATTTTTTTGCAATCTTGCAGACATAACATGCTTTCAATTCCTCAAAAACAATGTTCTGCATGTGACCAAAGGCACTGTCCTCAGTCCTCCCTGGGGTCCCTTCCCCTTCCCATAACACATGTGTGTGCAGCTGGTGGTGGGAGCCAGGGAGTCTCCTTCTCCTTCTTTTTCAGTAGTCAATGGGGCTATGACATGTGCCTGTTTCATTGAGAAAGGTACCAAACCACAGAAGGCTGTGAAAGGGGAAAGTGGGAAGCTGGGGGAGGTGGAACAGGAGTGTGCTTTAAAAGAAGAAAGAACTCTTTCTTTTTACCAAGTACCTGGTTGTGCAAGACCTGAGGATTGTGATTTGACTGTGGGACAAAACCATCATGACATAGCTTTGGCCGAAGGTCAGCACTTGCCTTGTTTGGTTTGGCGTGTCAGTGAAAAAAAAGGCAAAAAAAAAAAAAGCCAGAAAGAAAGAAAGAAAAGAGGTCTTGAAATATCTGAATTGCTGATCCTGGCTCACCTCTGCAAGGGTGGAGGAGCTGGGAGCAGGTTGAGGCAGCCAACAAAGGGGCACTCTTGGGCTCTGTGCTTGCTTTGGGAATGAAGCAGGACTGTGGGGGTTTTCCTGCACCCCCAAGAGCTGAAGCAATGCTGAGAGAAAGAGAGGGGTGTCCTCCATCCTCCTGTTGGTTCCCAACAGCCACTTGGGAGTAGGGGAAATGCCAAGCATCCTCCACTTGTCTGTGCAGAGTGAGAAGTGCAGTCTGGCCAATGAGTTGCAGGTTGTGGAAGAGCAACAGAGATATGATTATTGTGAGCTGAATCCAAGTGCTCACACCAGGGGAACTTCTGCTCCTGTATGTACCCATCCTCCCCATGCACACACTCCACTGGGAAAGAGCTGGGCTTTCTCATCCAGTGGGTGCCCTGTTCTTCCCACTGGGCTGTTTTGCAGTTGCAGGCCAAGACAGGAATGCCAGGAATGCGAAATCCCGGCGCACTGCCCTGTGTCCCGTCCGTCTGTCCCCCCGGCTGCCCCCCGCTTCCCTGGCCCGTCGCAAGAACAGGATATTCACCCGAGCGACCAGCGACACACACTCACACACGTCTTGTTATCAGGAAAAAACACTCAGTCAGCGTCTGGAATGGGCTCTCATTAACTCTGTGGCCACCAGGACTTCCCTGTGGGGCCGTGGGGAAAGCACTCGCTCAGGATGGGATACAGGCAAGTGGGCAGCAGTGGGTCAGATCTTCCAAGGCCACCAGCACAGAAAAGGCTGGAGGTGAGCACTGAGTTCCAGCACAGCCCTGCCATCACCCCCAGTGGTCCCTTTCCTCCTGTTCTCCCTCCTGGCAGAGCCACAGGGTGGCAGGGAGAGCCTCTGCAGAGCAGAGCATCCACTCCAGTGCAAGGTTTCACCCCCTCTTTGCTGTGGTGAAGTTGGGGTGTTCAGGCTGAGAGCTGCCCCCAGCCCCATTTCCCTGCGTTGGCCACCCTCAGTCATGTCAACATGTCCCTGCTTCCAGCACAGGCTCTGCAAAGACGTCCTGTCTCAGGTAAACAGGATCTCGCCGCGCTGTGTGACCTTGTTTACCTCCCTGAAAGAATTTGGCTGGAATTTTTTTTATTATTTTTTTTCTTCCTAAGGGCTGGTGAGTCACCCTGCAGAAATGTGTGCTGCCTTTCCACACTGACTCACCTCTCTGCCCACACTTCTGCTTTTCCCTCCTGCCCCCCAGCTCTGGGGCAGTCGAGAAGCCCCTGTTTAACTGATGATGCAACCCACGGAGTGGTGCTGGTGCCAGTGGACCTGGCAGTGGCAACTCTGCCACAGGAAACACGGCCAAGCGTTAGGGCAGCCCCTGTGCCAAAACACAGGAAAAGCACCAAGAAATTACCCCATGCATTGTCAACTCCAAAAACACCAAAGAAAACAAAACAAAGCAAAAAAACAACCAAAAAAAAAAAAAATTGTCCTCACTAGAACAATTGCCCAGAAGAATAGAAAAGAGAAAAAAAAAAAAGAGGCCAATGGACCTGGCTCAGTGCCAGGACCCTTGTTTTCCTTTCCCAACACAATGCACGTTAAATAATACTTCCTTCTCACAACAAGGCCCTCCTGGGCCGGTTTTTTGTTTTTCTCCCCTGCTGTGTGGGGGTCAGTGAGCGCGCATGGCTCCCGGGAGCATCGGCCCTGCAGGGCAGCTGCTCATCCCCACTGCATGGATCGCCCATTCCCAGCACTGCAGAGGAGGGAGGGCCTGGGCCTGGGCTGCTCGCCTCCCCTTAGCCTTCTGGTGGGGAGCAGCAGGCCCCTGAGCACTTCTCCTGACCTCTCCCACCACTTTGCTGGATGACATCTCCAGGGAAGCCAGGCAGCCATCCCAAACCACTGCTGTGTAACCATTCCCAGGCTACGAAGGCATCCATACCAGCTAATCACAGCAGCCATATCACACATGCTGATTTATTGCCAGATTGAATATAACAGAGTAAGAGATCAATGTATATTACAGGGGGGATGAACAGCTTCATAACATTTCAGGCTTCCAGACTGGGATCAGGGGAACCCCCCTTACTCGCACCTTGGCTCTTCAATTCCCATTTGGCTTGTGGTCAGTTTTCTTTCCTTCAGGATTTCTCTTCCCAATGACAGTGTCACTGGCACCCAACTGACTGTATTTAAATGTCTGTATTGTGGAAGAATCCAAGTAAAACTAGGTTTGTTTATTCTAACTTCTTTCCTAAAAAATTTAACATCTGAGGTACCACGCCTCTCTTTGTTGGCAGTGTCAATCAACAGTCTCCAAGGGGCTGATCAGATCCATATCTCTTTTGTGTAAGGATTGTTGGGATTGCTGATTAAATAACAGGTGCAAGAAAGAAAGGAGTTGTCCTTCTTTAAACCAAACTGAGGCCTTTGTACACAAAATGACATCACTTCAGCTGTATATGTGTGTTGTCAGATTTCTGCTCTCTTACATGAGGACACAGGCTGCTGGGCAAAATGGATCCAGTGGCTCAACGCTCGGCCAACAGCTCTCTCAGCTGGCCAGCCTTGTCCTGGCACAAGGCAAGAGGGACAGATGCAGCAGTGGAGCAGCAGGTGGCAGGTCTAGTAGGTTTTTGGTGTAGTTGCCCACTGACACTTGAAGTTGAGCAAACTCATTTGTTCCAAGGACAGATTTGTGCACTGACAATCCTGAGGCAACCCGCAAGAGCCAGACCCAAGGTCCCACCTACCTGCATTGTCTGGGCTCAAATGTAAGTTCCTGCCTCCGAGTAAGGATTTGTGTTCTGGGAAAAAACAAAGGCTTTGTGAAGGTGAGATCTTCTGGTGCTGTTTTGGTATGTTCTTCTCCCATCAAAGGATGAGCCTGTCCACTGCTACAAGGGTGTATGTGGTCAGTCACATCAACAAGAGGTTGGTCAGTGAAAGATGGTTTCTGAACAAAGTTAACCATGCCAAAGAAGTGCCTAATTCCCTAATTAGTGGGAATTAGGAAGGAAATTGGGGCAGAGCTAGAACATAGCATGCAGCCCTGCAGAAGTCTGAGTGTTTGTACTGCCCCTGTGTTTGCTGTGCCCTCCATGCATTCCCAAATCTGTGTGGTGGACATCAGTGGGATTCACCTTACAGCGCATGTCTAACCACTGGCTCTGAAGTCTCAGCCAGCTGTCTCATCTCCCTCAATAATCTACAGAGTGAGATGAGCATGGCCAGAAAAAGAACTTGATGCCCTGGCTTAAGCTTTCAAAGTTTGGGATGAATCATGCTGTGGCAGTGCTCAACATTCCCTTTTGTCTAGAGAAGAAGACAAAGGCTGTTAGTGTTTGACTGCTTCATTTTCACTCGGTTCAATTTAAGGTGCTTAAATTTTAGCTGGCAAATGCCAAGAACAGTGAATCCCACCTCAGGAGTACAATGTACCAGTGTATGACAAGCAGCAGCAAGTCCAGGAGCACAGCTCCTCTCTTGATTTATTTAACAGCTACAGTTATTGCTTAAACTTGATCATGGGAACCACTGTCTCAGCAAAAATCCGTCTTGCTCAACATGCAGAGTATGCCTTGTCCTTCAACAGTGCTGTCAAAGAATATGTCCCTCAGGGACCTCAAAACACAGGAAAGAGTTGCTGGGGCTAGCAACTCACATCTGAGAGTGGGGCTTTCCCTGGATCTGGCATGGCACTTGTTTTTATCAGCTGCCAAACCTTTGGCAATTCACCAGCTCCACATAACGCAAGTAAAAACCTGGAAAGGACAAATCCAAACACTTAGGCCAGATTACTGTGTACATACAGGGGTCCTCGTGCCTGGTGGGAACAACCAGGTTGTCCACACTTGCCCCTGTGTCCAGGGCAGCCCCTGGACACCAGGTCTCAGTGACAAAGAGCAACACTGCTGGCAGATCTCCCTCCTGCCAGTGAGACCGTGGTGGAAACTTTTAGCCAGCAAGTGTTTGTTGCTTGGCCTCTTCTATTAAGGGAGCAGATGCTGAAGGTTGTTTGGCTAGCTGATTAAATAAATCCCAGTGTTTTCTCCCAGACCAGGTGAAATCAAGATTTTCAGCTCCCTTGTCCCTACAAGATCATCAAGCAGCATTCAGCAGCTCAGTTACTGCTGAATATTTGGCTTTAAGAGCATCGTTCTGGCCATAGCCCTGATAACAACCATGAATACACATTTCAAATGGCACCTGGAAGCACCAGACAGCAAGAATATGAATGGAGTATATCCGGATCAGGCTGTGTATGTGCTTTTTAAACCATTTTTAATGTTCCTCAGGACTCACACTTGGAGGCCTGTGTAGATAAGTGGTGGGTTTTGCAGGTCAGCTCACATGTGAGCCCATTCAGGGCTGTGTCAGTGCCATGCCAGCTCACCAAACTGAGGTATTTTCAAGGTGACTATTAGAATGATCACTTCCCATAGCAACCTGGAATATGACTGGGAAAGTCCATCCCTAGCTCTATTTTGTCCCCCACTTGCACCAGGTACACATCTGGGATGTGTGATGTTCATCTGGATGCCAAGTTCATCTGTGTCACAGAAAGTGGGAAGCAATGGTAGTGACCTCAGCCACGGCTGAGTGCTGAGAAGTCACATGAACATTTATAAAAGGAGATGTAGGACACTACCCCATCTGTTTGGTATCTCCCTGCTCCCTTCACTCAGGTATAAACCTCCTGCAGCTGATGCCAACCCCAGTAGCTCAGTGATCCACCAGTGCATGACCCCTTGTTCCTCTCTCCTTTGGTGAACAGAGATAAAATTACTTAATGTTTTCATTACTGTGTCTTTTGCACATCCCCTCCTAACAAACTACCAACTCCCAACACTAAAGGAGGATCTATGCAGATTAGATAGAAGGCTTTGTGAGGTGGTGAAACACTGGCAAAGACTGCCTAGCGAGGTGGTACATGACATATCCTTGGAAACTTTCACAATTAGCTTGGACAGGTCTCTGAGGAGGTTCATTTAATTGAAGATGTCCCTGCTCATTGCAAGGGGGTTGGACTAGATGATCTTTAAAGGTCCCTTCCAACCCAAACCATTCTAGGATTCTTTGAATACCATGGTCATGAGGAGCTGCAGCAGTCTGCTTTGGGGTGAGGCACATGCATAGTGACAGTTTTACAGTGACATCTCTAACACTGACTATCTACTTTTTCTTTATTTTTTACAAGTTATCCTACAAAATAATTATATTCATTGGCAACTTTCTCAACCTGAATTTCCAGTGGTTCCAATGACTAGTGATCCTACAGAGTCCTGTATCTTTTAAGGGGGTTAAAACACCCACTTGGCCAAACTGTGCCAAGAACCATCTTTCCATTGGGTTTTTCTACCAGCAAGCAGACAGTGCTGTACCTGTCAATCTTGCTGAAGCAACAGTTTTCCTCAGAAACAAATCTACCCACGCTGCAGTTTCAGGCTCTTCCTAAGAAAGGTTTTTCTGAAGTGCAGTGTAAGGCTGAATAATTTCAGATGGGAAGCATTACTGTCTACTGAGAAAAACGGGAACATACACTCCATTTTAAGCCCATTACAGAAAGAATTAGAAAGTCACGCGGATGCAAAGCTAATATCATCCTCTAGATAGTAACTGCTGCATCTAGTGCTTCTCAGCAATGTGCAAAAATAGAAGTAAGCAGAAATCCACCCAGACAAAAGCCAGGATTTTTTTCTAATGTCAGTCAGGTGCCCAGATGTGGCTCCTGAGCTGTGAACATCCCACTGGCCTGACTGCCCCAGCGACCCCTCCTTGGCCCCATTCTCCCAGACACCTGCAGTTTTCTTTGAAGCAGGGACAAGGCAGGCATTTCCCAGAGACATGTCAGGACGCAGAGGGAAAAGCAGAGGGATGGATTCTATCTGTCAACTCACGATGAAATACACTGACAGCCCCCCAAGTCCCAAAAGAAAGCTCAATTTTTTCTAGTTAAAAAAAGCATTTGGCTCCTTCCCTAGACCAGCTGCTTCCTACATAAGTAAGAGGCATGCACAGTGTACAGAAAAGAATATTTGACATTCCTAATCAATTAGATAAGGGGAAAAAACAGTCCATTTTCCTGTTCAAAATAAAATTATCGTGGTTACTTCAGATTTCAAGGGCATTTATCTTTCAGCTTCAGACAGAGGGGCACTGAGTAGACTGCAGGTTACTGACCCAGGGCTAGAGAATGACTAAGCTGCCAGCTGGAATGGAGGAGCCCAGGCTCAGCTCTAGTGCAGCACTGGGATGGGAACAGCTGTGTCAGCTGTCAGCCAAGTCAGGTGTGCCCTAACAGAGCCAGGACTGTGCCAGGCCAGGAAAAACTGGCAACGTGGGAGGAGGGAGTTAAAACACCTCAAACCAAATTGTTCAAGGCAAGCACTCCCAGATCTTGCCTGCACACTCCCTGGCTTTGAAAACTTGTGTAAACATTTAACCAGGGAAATGCCAAGGAAATCAAGGTGAGGAAGAAGGTGGTTGGAAGGGTTGCAAGAGAACATAGGCACTTCCCTAATTTGAGTTCAGCTCTGGATGTTTCAGTGGAAAAGGCACAACGTGAGATGTGCTGCGTATCTTTTACTCAAAAGCACAGGAGGCTCCAGGCCCCGGGGCAGGTGCCAGACACCACTGCCAGCCCTGCAGCAGAGGCAAAAGGAGTAGGTACAGTGGCATGGTGCCCTCTCCTTGAAGATCATGTGTCTCTGGATCACCTTTGAGGCCTCTCCATAGGCCAGTGGAGAATGGATGAGCTCTTTGAGAGGACTGGCTGTGCTGTCTCCAGTTCAGAGGAAAGCAGCAGCCCTGTTGCACTGCCTTGGTGCAAGCAGGGTGAGCAGGGTGGGCTGCAGGTCCCTGGTATGGGATTTACCCAAGCAATTACAGGCTCCCCCTGCAGTTCTTGGAGACTTCAATCCCAGACAGCTATATCAGAAGTCTCGGTCGCTGCTGCTTTGCACTTGCAATACCAGGCCTGTGTTCTTCCACTATTTGTCAGGACAGCATGTTTTCCCAGGAAAAATTAGGGCAGCGAAGTGTTGGAGCCTACAAACCCCTGTCCAGACCCAGCAGAGCCCTCTGGAGACCGCTCTCACACGTGGAATCTTGGACTGTAGTGCCACCTAATGAACAGGCACAGCTCAGAGCCCGCAGGGATGCTGCTGTGTGCAGGGAAACCAGGCAAAAGCACCTGGTAGGGCTTGAATGCCTTTCATCCCTCTTCCAGGGCTTCAAAAACTACATATTTGATCCTCACAACCCTGCTGTCAGGCAGCAGATAATAATAACCCTGTTCTGTGAACAAGTTGACGAGCAGCTTTTTGCTGAGCCCAAGCACACAAACCCAAATACGCAAAACAAGCCGAGAGTAGTTGAATGACAAATGAGAGTTAACTCCTTGTTCCATGTCACTTTTGGAAATAGTGTTTCCAAGGGACAGGGCAAAGCAGTGACGTGGAGCATTGTGCAATTTGCACCCTTCTCCTGGGACTCACTGGCTTGTTCATCATGCACCAACAGGACCCACCTGGGTGGTGAGCCATGAACTCCCATCTTTCAGGAGGCAGAAGCTGGGATCTTTTTGGTGATCTTTGTGAGGATGGTCGTCAGGCATGAGGTGCTAAGGACATTCCCTCAGGAAGAAACCAGCTGCTGGTTGGCTTTTCCATAGGATATTGTCAAGGAGAACAAATATTCCACACAAAGTGTAAGCTTCAGCTCTTCACAGCAACTGCCTTCTCAGATCCAGAGAGAAAAACACTGAGGTGCTTCCCAGGTTTGTGTTCTGCTTTCTGACTACTGCTGATACAAGGAGGCATCCCAGGGGACAAACCACCACCCAGGACAGGGAGCTGCCTTGAGGCAGCAGGCAGGCAGTGTGGGGAGTTCAGTCTCTCCCTGGAGCTTGGGAGTTAGGGCTCTGCATTCTTCATTCTCCCTTTACCTTTTCTGCCATGATCTGAGGTCAGGCCCACACGAGAGCAGAGGTCTCTGTAAAGGTGCTGTCACAGATCTCAGACAACCACCAGAGCAGAGGCCTATGTAAAGATGCTGTCACAGAGTGCAGCACGTGTGTGAATGGCAGCTGTGTGGTCAGAGGCCTTCCCCAGAAATGGAGGCTCTGAGCTGAGCACTCTCCTCAGCCTGCAGGGACTGTAGCACACTCTTTCCAGCAGCCCGGCCTGCTGTACCCCACACAGCATGGCATGCCAGGCCATGGTTTAATGTGGTGGGTCTGTAGCATGGGTGGAGAGCAGCTCCCAGGTTCAGCATCCCAAGGGCATAACCCAGACCTGTCCTGGTGTGAAGGCTGGGAGCCTGATTCTGGCACCAGAGCAGCAGACCTGGCCACAAACACCAATCCTGTCATGACTGCACAGATGCTGAACCCTCAGATAACTGTGAAACAGGCTCTAACCCCATAGCTGGTTTTGAAATCTTTCACATTTTTCAACGTGCTGCAGGGGTAAAGGAAGTGAGTTCTGCCACTCTGGCCCTTCACAAAGGAAGGAACAGGAGACATACACTGTCTCACATGCAAAGAGTTCTCCATGAAAAGAAACAGTTTTAGGGCTGGATGCTCTACAAACAGGCGGTGCCAGGAGAAGATCATACATGAGAGTGGGAGTCTTTGGAAGTTTTAAGCAATGAACAGCTGAAGAAGTTTCCACAGAGCATGTGGGAGCCAAGGCTTTTCAAAGACGTATCATATGTCCACAGATGGGCAGGCTTTCACTAAAACAACAAAACTCAAATTAATTGAAACAACAAAACTCAATTTCATTGAAACCACAAAAATATTTTTAAAGAAAACAAACCACAAAAGCACTTATTTTCTCTTGCCCACCCACACTTCTAGTCTAGGCTTCAGAGCAATGAAAATCCTACTACAACTTCCTGTAGAGAAATTTCTCTGAAGTGTGTGTTTTGTGTACCAAACCAGCAAGGTTCACTCTTGCTGTGACAGTCAAAGTGGCCCAGAGAGGAGGAAGACTGATCTCTAGCTAAGTGTTTATCTTGGAAAGCAGAAATCAGTGTTTCAGCACCTTCCCTAGGACATGTTTAGGAATTTTGTATGAGTCAGGCACTGGATGACATGTACACACAGCCAGGAGTGGTCGGGACACGAATCTCATCTTGCCCAGGAAAAGCACCATGCCATAGCTGCTCCATGGCCCAGTGAACTCTGAATTTGTCTTGCACTGAGCAAGTGATTCAGTGGGTGAACATGTATTGCCCTCACTCTTGAAAAAGAGAATAATCTGGTGTTTGTGGGCAGTCTCCCAGAATGTGGGATTTTATGGCTCTGAAGACAGAGGAGGGACAGGACCTTGATCACCAACACTACTGGGTTTGTGCAACAATTGCTGAGCCATCATTTAAAAAACAACAAACCCTCTTCCGGTGGCATTTGCAAATGTAGTAGCTGCTATTTTTTGCACTGATCCTGCTCTGGGAAGTAGATGAGCTCTTCAAGGAAGTCTGGGAGGAAACACCTACCTGGTGGTTCCCAGGCACACTTGCAGAGGAAAACAGCTGCCCACCAGGTTGATCTAAGACTGAAGGACAAGTGCCAGCTGTGTTGGATTGAGAGGAACACAGTCTGGGATTCTGGCTTACCATCCCACTAAAATGGTCCTGTAAGGGCCTTAGATGTGCATCCAAGGCATGGCCACATTTCAAGGGAAGTGCTGGGTGCTCATATCTAAAGAGGATGGAAGGCTGCAGTGAACAGCTGTGTATGCTGTGTAAGGAGTGCAGACACCCCACGCTGGGCTAAAAGTGGTTACAGATGGGAACAAAATTACATGGAAACCGTGACAGACCTCAACCAGAGCTCTCAGGGGGTCCTCTGCTTGGGCCAGATGATCTTTCCTCTACCCTCTTAGACCTTCTCCTTTGGCAAGGCTGGAGGATTTCCATGGTTTTTTCCCTTGTGTCTGCTGTGTAACACCCGGAGGCAGAGCACTGCTTTGGGCTGGGGCTCAGTGGCCATCCAGCGTGGGGCAGCCCTGGTGTTGGGAGCAGATCAGAGCCAGGTGAGGAACACACAGCAACACAGATTTGAACACACAGCAACACAGATTTAAACACACAGCAGCACAGATTTAAACACACAGCAACACAGATTTAAACACACAGCAGCTCAGATTTGAACACACAGCAGCACAGATTTGAACACACAGCAGCACAGATTTGAACACACAGCAGCTCAGATTTGAACACACAACAGCACAGATATGAACACAGAAGCACAGATATGAACACACAGCAACACAGATTTTAACACACAGCAGCACAGATATGAACACAGCAGCACAGATTTAAACACACAGTAGCACAGATTTAAACACACTGTTCGCTGGCTGCTGGTGCCAAGGGCTCCGGGTAAGCCGAGGAGCCGCCAACTGGCAGCAGGGGGCGGCTGCATTCCTTCCACGCGTTTTAAGAAACTAACATTAAAAATGCTAATTGATGTGAGCATACCGACAGGGCAGATTTCTGGTGCCCTTGGGCTTGACTGCACTGATACCCGGTGCATCCTGCGTGTGCCTTCCGTGCTTCCATGGGGCAGACGGGGCTGCTCCGCGGGGCCAGGGCAGCACCGACCGTGCCTGTTCACTGCTCTGTACTCCTGCGATGTGCTCGCAGGCTGCCTGCCCAAAGCGCAGCGTGCAAACGAACCGGACCTGTGCTCACGGGGTAGCAGGCTGAGAGCCGTCTGCTGCTCATCAGACAGTGAGAGAGGCCGGCTCAGCCCCGGCCGGCCGTGCCTGGCACCCGCATCCACAGCCCGGCTCCTCAGGGCTGCCAGCTCCGGGACACCACGGGGGCTGCCCGGGCTGCCTTCTGCTGCAAGGCCGCCTCTTGGAGCTTCTTTGGGATGTGCTGGGTGGTTTTGAAGCTATGCTGATCTTTGCTGCAGTCTTCTGGGGGACAAAAAAAAAAAAAAAAAAAAAAAAAAAAAAAAAAAATCTTTGGCAGGATTAGGCTTTGTAGAATATAAATGACCATTAATAAATTTTTAGTGTTAATGTAAGTGCTTGTATCAACTGAAAGCTGAATCGCTTAATCAGGCTAGCAGCAATTAAAATGGTAATTTTTTTTCTGTACTAGATTCTGCTTGCAATTTTTACTCAAGTAGAACTCTTTGAAGTTAATTGGAATTTTGATTAAAGCCTCCTGGATCTGGGTCTCTGAATTTGTACTAAGGAAGGTTCAATATTTGCTTTGGTTTTCTGCACATGAAGTTCACTGCTATATATTAGCGCGACTGTACAATTAGTGGTAACAAGAACAACTCCAATAAAGATTTCTGTAATCTAGTTCTTGATATACTTCAGAAAAGGTCTTTTATCACAGAATGGCTTTTAAAGTACTGCTAAAACAGGCTGTAAGATCTGAAAAACCTTGATTGATTAAATTGTTTGTCTTAATTATTTCTAGCCCAAATGAATGGCTTAGCAAAATTCACTTAATTTGGTAATTCAGAACTTGGATGGGGTGGGAGGATGGGAAGTGCTCCTGCTCTTTGCCTTCAGCCGTCGGATTTTGGCTGCCAACGCAAAGAAAAAGAAAAAAAAACCCACTGAAATTACATTATAACCATTAGTAGAAGGTAAAGTAACTGTGGTGGAACAGCTTTTAAAGGTAATGTTTTGTCCAAAATGTTGCAAAATAAACCCCAAGCAAACTCAACCCCCCGACCAGACTGCAGTGGGGCGCTGCAGCATTTTGTGACAAGTACTTTAGGGCAAAGGAGGGCTTTTCTGAAAGCAGTGACATAACCGGTGCAATTACTGCTTAAACTTCACTTGGGTCAGTTGCTGGTGTGGGAAAAGCAGAAAGAAAGAAGGAAATAATCACGCGGAGATTACACTGATAATACCAAGCATATGGGTTCTTACTATCTATCTCTGTTTGTAAGAAGAGTATTAGAGCTTGTGATCAAAATGCAGGTCAATTTGTTTTTGAGAACCTCTTTGGTATCCATTAGCAAAGTTAATATATCTCTATGTATTATTGGCCTTAAGGAGACATATATTAAATAATGAATTGTAAACATCCTGGACTAAGAAGTACAAAAGTTTATCAATAATTGAAATAATAATAACTGAAAGTTTGTTGTGACTAGGGGGTTTCTTTCTTTTATTTTATCCTGATGTGGTCATTGGAGCACATTTTCTTCCTTTTTCCATTCTGGCGCCTCAGCAACTGGATTCCAATGTGAGGGAAAGGAATACAAGCAGAACCTTGCAATTCAGAGAAACATTCTGTTCTTTTGGTGTCTACTTTTTCTGAAGGTCTTAATTTTGAGAAACAAAGAAAATTTTACCTTAAATGATTTCCCTCTTCTGTCTAAAACACAGACACAGAATATGAGAAAGGAAGAATTTAAAAGGAGATCAAAGCTTTTATTATTATTATTAACCATTCTTTTGTAATATAGTATAAACATCTTGAATATGCAACAGCTATGCTATTAAATACCAAAACCCTGTTACAAACTGCTAGTGCTGCCTAATGATTATCCAAAGGGTCACCATTCCCTGACAGTGGACTTTGAGTTCTTAGATGGCTTCAGCAAGGGTAAGAACTCTGCCAGTTACCCAATCCATACCTGTGGACACATGTATGTATGTAGTGAGCAAATGAGAACATGCAGAATAAACGACTGAGATTAACACATTCACACTGCGTATTTGCCATTTCTGCAGTGAGGTTTGTCCTGTCTCAGACTTTGAGTGCAAACAGCACCCAGTGACATTCAGTCACAGCAGAGGAGCAACTGAGCACACTTGTGGGAGAGTAGGTAGCTGCACATGTAGAAGTTTCCTAGGAGACTTCAAAGAAAAACCCCTCAGTCTGTTGTTTGAAGCAGTGGTTGGGAAGCAAAAGCACGTTTCTGCAGACTGGTGTGCGAGGGAGCCTGGATACCTGACTGCCTGCTCATGATGTCCCTGTTTTCTCATGCCTCACCCAAGAAAGCCTTAGTTGCCTTGAAGCGGTGGCCTGAGGAAATGCTTGCTCCACGATGACTGATAGCTACACGTGCCTTTGCGCTGGCAGAGGCACAGAGGCACCCCCAGGACCCGGGACATCTCATCGGCCGGGTGGGTGCAGCTGGATCGACGCTGAAATCAGGATTATCAACTGGATCAACGCTGAAACCAGGACTGACACCCCTCGATTGACACACTCAGCTCGATTGACACTGGAACCAGGACTGGTGATCCCTTTTTCTCTCTTTTATCCCGTTTTTATGTTTCTCACTTTCTTTCTCTCTCCCCTGCCCTGCATCCCTCCATGCCCCTTAATACATCTTTTCTCTCTTCCTTCTCATCTTACCCTTTTCCTAAAACACGCTGCCATGTACTTGTGTAGTCAGTCAGAGACTAACATATCAACTACCATGCCAAGTGTGTAATTTACTAGTAAAACTTTCTGATCGTTTGCTGGCCCTCAGACTTTCGTCGCCGCTTTCCACGGCGATCACTGACGAATCCCGGCTGCTTCCTTCCCCCAGAAGCTGATCCGCTGCGGGCACCTGGCGCTGAGGCACCTGCGGCGGCGGCTGCCCGGGCAGAGGAGGCGCTCCGGATTCCTGCCGCAGCGCCGCTCCCGCCTCCTGGCTCTGCCGCTTCCCCAGCCGCCGCCGCCGCCGGCACGCGACCGCCGGGGGCCGCGTTCCTGCGGAAAACGCCCGCAAACGCCGCGGCTCGGCGGCAGCAGGCCGCGCTCCCTCACGGCGCCGCTCACGGCGCTGTCCCCGGCGGGAGGCGGGCCGGAGGCGGCGCGGCCGGGGCGGGAACCGCCTGAGGCGCCGCTCCCGCCTCCTTCGCTCGCTCGCTCCCTCCCTCCGCTCCTCACCCCCCGCTCCCACCCCCCGCTCCCGCCCCCTCGCGCGCGCGCCGGGGAAAACGTTGCGCAGGTTCTAAAGCGGCGGCGGGGGCGCGGCCGCGCGCGAGGGGGCGTGTGAGGGGGAGCGGCGCGGAACGGCGGGGAACGGCCGCCACCGGCACAGCCTCGGCCCGCCCGCTCGCCCGCCCGCCGCATGGAGCTGTCGGCCATCGGCGAGCAGGTGTTCGCCGTGGAGAGCATCCGCAAGAAGCGCGTGCGGAAGGTGGGCAGCGGCGGAGCGGAGCGGGGCGGGGCGGGGGGAGCGCACCGGGACACCCCCGGCCCCTCCCGCCGCGCACCGGGAGGGGGGAGGCGTGGTGGGCGCGCGCGCGGCCGCCCGGCCCCGTCCCCCGGTCCCCGTCCTCGTCCCCTCACATCCGCGGGCGTCACCGGCACCTGCCCGAGGCTGGCGGGCGGGGGACACACGTGTTGCCCGTGAGGTGGTGCGGGCCGAGGGGCCGCTGCCGCTGCTGGGCTTCGGCCTCTGCAGGATGAGTGCTGGTGACACCGAACGGGAGAGCCCAAACCGGAGCGGGTTTGGGAAAGCTCCCGTGACTCAGTTTCCCCAGCCGTGGAGCGCTCCCGTCCCCTCAGAGTTGCACGGATTAACCTGTAAGCGTGCAGTGTGTAGAGATCCTCCGGTGGAAAGTTCCTTATAGGGCAGTGTTTTCCAGCCTTGGGAACATGATGAGCCCCCCAAGCGGAAAATGAAACTGGTTCTCTGCCTCGAGCACCCGAGTGCTTCCCTTGCTCTGCCTTTCCTGTGAAGGTGTCTGGCTGCAGCAGCGGCTCTTGGAGAGTGGTCGTCCTGCATGCACAAAGGCCTTTGCCATGCTTTGGGCAGTGCTTAGCAAACCCCTCAGTATAACATTAAATATTTTGATAGTTTTTCATGTTGCTTGCAGAGCCCTTGAATGCAGCTTCCAATCACAGCACTTTTTTGTTTTTTTAATCTTAGAGTGAAAAAAAAAAAGATAGCTCTGAACTTCAGCTGTGAGCTGCTGAATGCTTGGGTCAAAAGGATGAGTGCCTGTGATGGATGGAAGAGTGTTTGAGTATAACACGTAGCAAATGGAAAAGAACATGCCAGAGATGCTTCATAGGTTCTGATATACCATGTTTCTTCTCTCTGCTTAAAAAAAAAATTCATCTGACATTTGCTCCTGGCTTACATCTCCTTCCTGCATTTATGTGTGCTGACTTCTCGTAGGTTTGCCTGTGAATGTGTTCATGGTTCAGTCTTGCTCTCTGGTTGGCTTTTAGTGTTCTGCCTGCAAGCCTTCTGCAAAGCTATGCTCCAAGCTGATGGTAGTACAAGCAAGCTTAAACACCCCTCTGTGCCCAATTTTTGGAGAAAAATATATATCAAGTGTAGTTGAATGGGGAAGTGACTGTGTTTTGAAAATAAAGTGATGGGAAACAAGCTTTTTGGTTGCAGAGTTCAGTGTGTTGATTGGTTGCATCTTGTCCTGTAGCCCATATTTGGTTCCATAGTTCACCTGTTTTCTTCTGCCTTTTTTCACCCTCAGGGTAAAGTAGAATATTTGGTGAAGTGGAAAGGATGGCCCCCAAAGTAAGTTGTGTTTACTTGTCTGTTTTTTCTTTAATATTCCATAATAGCTTGCACTGTGTCTCTGCAATTGAGCATTTCATTCATAATGGGTAATGGTTTGTCCCTCATTTCAACAACAATAAACAAAATCAAAGAGCCACAAACCAAACCCAACTCCGTTTGTGAATTGGCAGCTAAGGAATACAAACTGCGTGCCAGTCTATTCTGACTGGGTTTTGCCACCACTGAAATATTTCATTGAGATGCTTTCTAGATACAAATGTTTTTAAATTCCTTATGAGTTCAACAAAGAACCCAGATTCTTCTGAACTTGGAATAGCTCCTGCTTTTCTGAGTCAGCACCAAGAGGACCCCACTTTATTTTTTGAGCTGTCTGCAGTCTTTTAAAATAGAAAACGTCTTGATGGTCTTGTCTTCCTCTTCTACTGCTTCCCCTCTGCAATTCACCAACAAAAAGGGGCAATGTTTCAGATTTATTGATTGTAGCTAAATGCAGGTGACCTTTGTTCCTTGAAAATTCCCGCCATGCCTTCATTTCCTTGTCTGAAACCTCCTGTTACTTTGAGTGCCTTTTCTGCTTTTGTTTTGGTTGCTCTATTGCAAAATTGAAGAAAAGTTTGGGTTTTTTTCAGCATTGCTGTGCACTGTTTACAGACACTTCTCTCATTAAAATGCAGCTGCTCCTGAAGAAGAGTGATTTCTCTATGCTTAAGCAGTCAGTGAAATGCTTTGAGATTAAAAGGATTAGGCAACTGGAGAATATTACTATGTCAGCTAGCAGTCTAGTGGAGCAGCCTCCTGGCCAGCCCATATGGGGCCGTGTCGTGGCTTTTCTGTTTGTGCCCGTGTGTGTACACCGGCCATGTGTGTGGGTACAGCAGTGTTACACACGCGGTTGCTCCGTGTGTTGCTAAGCAAAGGAGCCGCTTGTCACGGGTTCATCCTCGCAGCTGCAAAGTGGGGCCCGCCAGGGTGGTTCTGTCAGGCTGTACCTGGTGTCCAAGAAGCTGAAATGTGTTCTTGGGTGCCCAACTGTATACCTAAGGCCATGTGTGAAGATAAGCAGCTTCCCCTCTCTGGTGGTGGTGGGAGAGGGTGACTTTATTCTTGGGAGTTCTGCTGTCAGAGAGTAACCTTGTGCACTTGTTGAGCACCAGCTGCCCTGTAGCATGGGTCACTTGCTGGACTGCTTCAGCCTCAAATAGCCAAGTCTTACTTAATCACTGATAGAGGGTGGGAAATGTATTTGGAGTCTGCAAGACCTCATCCCCTCTTGGCCAGAATACTGATGTTTATCCCATTCTCCTTTCAACAAACGCATTGAAGTCCTTCTCTTGTAAAGCCCCTTGCCAAGAAGGTGGGCTGAGGCACGGCGTAATGTTTCTTGGACAGGGCGGGCCTTATTCTTAACTGCTGCCTGTCCTTGTCCTGTGCCTTGGAATACTGGGGGAGACAGAAACACTTTTGGGAATTGAAAGCACAGTTCCCCTGGGTGCAAGGTGATGTCAGAGTTCTCTTATTTTGATGTATGGCATGTCCATGCATCTTCCTTCTTCCCCCAAACTCCAAATCTGAAGACTGTTGTTTATTTTTTTTTCCTTCCTCCTGCCTGCCTCCACTTTAACTGTGGCCTCAGTGGTTTGAATTACTTAAACTCAAGATGCTCAGAGCATTGGAGTCATTTTCATCCCACTAGCAGTCTCTGTTCCTTGTTTCTAAACATACATATGCCCGTGATGGCATGCAGCACCACAAGCTGTTTGTATCTTTGTGTCTGTTTCCTCATTCCACATCATTCCCTTCCTTAATTACCAACCTTGTTGCATTGCTTTTTGTAATCTCTGTACCTATTATCCCATCATTAGCACTGGAAGTATTCATGAAAGGGAATAAGGATAGGTCAGTAGTTTATTGCTTTCACATGCAATTCACATTTCACTTTTTTTCCCCTCTTCTTAATAAAAAATTCTTATTCATGCCCTACACCTCAGATTTATGGACTGCACTGCAGGAGTCAGGGAATGGAGGAGTGACAATCTGATTCTATCTACAAGCTTGTTTACAACTTGAGTTGGAGTTAAAAGGAGGGGGAAGAGGAGGAGTAGAAGGAGGGGGAAGGAAGATCATATGATCTGTGTTTTCCAGAGTGCCTGCTCTCTGCAGTTTGCTGCAGCCCGGGCTGTGTGTACCCATACATAAAGCTCCGTGTGCGCGCGCGCGTGGCAAACTCAACCATGTTTTTTTTATATGCAGTGTTTTGCCACTGCAGCGAAGCCAGAATCTGAGCTGCAGAGAAGAAGGCAACACCCACCAGGGTGTTTTTTTTAAGCAAATCCCTCTTCTTCTCCTGCCTATGAAAAGCAATCCAATGACTTTTTTTCCCCCTTGTGGTGTTATTTTTCTTAAATTTGTAGGATGTGTGCCAGAATTCCTGCAGCTGGGAGGAAACCTTCCTCTTTTCAAACAGTATCTTGGCTTTGACAGCTCACAGTCAGGTTGCTGCAGGAGGCATGAGCAAAGGAGGGAGGGAGAGAGGGAGGGATCAGCTCATTATGAAGACATAGCTGTTCTTAACTCTCTGATGTACTGTGCACCTTGGGATATCTGAATGCCATATTTTTATTTCTCCCTTTTGTAAAAAAAAAATTATTTTCATTTCTAGACCCATCCTCCAGTATTGTTCCTGTATTACAGTATTTTTCTTCTCTCTAATGGAGAGATAAAAGGGAAAAGCATTCCCAAACCACCTCCCTTGTGTACCCCGTGTACCCCATGTCCTCACATGCAGTCCGCGCTTCATCCAGAAATGTAAACATCCCAAAATGCTTTCTTGCTGTTTAAAGGCACTGATACAAATGCACCCTTTTGCATCTGCATGTGACTCCTCTCTGGTCCTCCTCCCGGGGGCCTGGGATGAGCTCTGCCTCCAGGCCCGGATCTCACATTTCAGGAAAGTTGGGGTTCTGAGACATTTGAGGATTCAGATTTGCTTTCTTGCCTTAGAGTTTCTATGGTAGAGACACAACACCCATCTTTTCTGGGCAAGCATGACCCCTAAGAAGTAAACATGCCCCAAGGACCAATTGGTGATTCTTTCAGCTTCCACAGTGGGAGCATTTTGCCTGCTTCTCCCTAGTGTTAAGTGCATCTGTGCTCTTTGGGAACTAGTTTTGGAGTTGCCTGCTAGGTGGGCTCAGTGCTTTCCTGAGCATCTGATTCCTGTCGCAGCTGTCTGGCTGTGGAGGAGGGAGCTGGGGCAGTGAGTGACGCCGTTCCCAGGCTACTCGGGCAGCGTGAAGCCCGTTCGGGGCAGTGTCGGTGCCCTGGCCGCGGTGCGGTTGGGGTGCTTCGTATCCATGAGTTCCGCCCGATAGGAACAGCCTGTAGGGGGAGCCGAGCAGGAGCCGTTGGCAAGTGGCCGTCAGCTCGCCCCGCGGCCCAGCTCCCAACATGTTTGGTTGAACGGCATCAGTGGAAAAAATTAAATTCTTAAATGAATCCCTTCAGCTTCAGTGATTAGAATTAATTAATAATGCAGGTGAGAAAGCGTACTTACTCTTCGAGCACTCTAAATTAAGAGAGACCTATTTTTCAGAAAGATGTATCAGAACGTGCCTCATTGTTCCATGGGGTTTGTGGGATTTGAGGGAGTGCTGCAGATGAGACCTGTTTAGGCACGGACTTACAAACAGTTTGTGAGTGTGTGCACAGGCTTTGCAGCCAGTGTGGAGGGGGCCCTGGGGAGGAAAGTCTTCCCCGTTTTCATACAAAGAGCCGCTTGATGCTTGGCCCTGCCTGTTTTGGGAAGGGGAGGTGGTGTCTGTGGGAAGCTGGGGAGGGAATGGCTGGGATTCCTCAGAGCTCTCGCAATGTTGTGGCAGACCCCACCGACCCTTGTGAAGACAGTATCCAGGGCTGCAGCACACTAGTAGCAGGCCTGCAGAGAGAATGTTTCATTAAAATGTTGTTTACTTTTTATTCCTTATGTTTTTCTTCAGATACAGCACATGGGAGCCAGAGGACCATATCTTGGATCCTCGCCTGGTAGTGGCTTATGAAGAAAAGTAAGGACACATGTTCTTTCTCTCCCTGGACACAGGAAAATAAATAGTGTCTTTATTTCATTGTATGCATAAAGTGCCTCTGTTATCCCTACTTCAGTCAAAGATGAGATGTGTAGCAATCAATCCTGCTTGATTTTTGTACCCTGGTGTTGATTGAGGTGGAGAAGTCAGGGTTAAAGCAGCTTTGATTGGCACTCTTCAGGAAATGAGGCCAAGAACAGGCAGCACTGAGCCAGAGAACAATCAGACTCAGGTTTTAATCGGGTCCAAAGCTGGACTGGAGTTATGTGAGGTGGGAAGTTTCTCTAACCCATCCTTGATTAGCTGTGTCAGAGAAATTCCCCTATTGCAAGGTTTTCACTTCTACAGGAAGCAATTCTGGGATGTTTTCCAAGCTCACACTGGTCACCATTGGATTTTATTGAAGGAAATTGAGGGAGCTATGCTGCAAAAGATTGAAGTCCCAACTAGGTTTTATGCTGTGGTATTTAGTACTCAGTTTGATTTGTATTCCTCTTTCACAGGGAAGAGAGAGACCGTGCATCAGGGTACAGGAAAAGAGGCCCCAAACCAAAGCGCCTCCTACTGCAGGTAGCCTCTTGCTCTTCTGTGTATTTCTAACTCCTTAGCTGCTCTGCTGCTCCCCTGCTCTCAGTGAGGTGGAAACTGTCTGTTTGCTGTTGCATGGACAAAACTGGAGGTAACAAGCTAACATCATAACATGAAATCAGTGTTTAGGCAGATAGTTTTAACCTGTTAGCTGAAGAGATCTCTAATTTGTCTTTAAAAACGCAAAACAAAATAAAACAACAGCTCTTTCTCTCTGAACTAGGATTTTATAAAGTGTGAGCTTGGGTACTTGCAGGTTACCTGGTTTGTGTGCTCTTTTTATTTTTCCTGGTTCCCGGTGGGGAGCCCTCACTGCATGATCAGATGTCTGCTCTGACCCTTGCTGCGTTGGTGTCTTGGCAGCGGCTGTATGGCATGGACTTGAGGAGTGCTCACAAGGGAAAGGAGAAGCTCTGCTTCTCTCTTGCACGGAGGTTTGGAGGAGGAGACAGTAGCCTGCCAGGGGCCAAGACAGGGCAGGCAGAGTTCCCTGAGAAGACTGGGGGTGCAGTCCTGCCATTCTCTCTCCGGAAGCAACGCAAAAACCAGAAGTACCTACGGCTGTCAAGGAAGAAGTTCCCGCGCATGGCGAGCCTGGAGAACCGAAACTGCAGGCACGACTTCTTCCTGAATGATGCGGTGGGCCTAGAGGCCAAGCAGAGCCCTGAGGACTGGGAGGCCACACAGCACACCAGCAAAGAAGGTAAGGCTAGTCACCCTTTGGTGAAGTTCTGGGGCATGTCAAGGATATTCTGCATACTTCCACCTTGGTTACATCCTCCTGGGATTGTGGTTTAGGTCTGGCCCGTATTATGTCCCTCTTGTTTGCAGGTTTCTTTTTCGTTTTAGCAGCACAGATTAATTTTTTTTTTGGTCCTGTTGGCTCTATGTAGTCTTACATCCCAGATACCCCTCTCAGTGTTAGAAAATGTGCAGAAGATATTGCAAGTTTTCCTCCTCTTAAAATTTCCTCCCAGCAGAGGTGACACACAAGTGTGACAGATGAACTCTGCCTCTGTCCACATTATCCACATGTGCTCAGCCTGCTGCTTGGCTCAAAGGACTTTGGCTGTGGACAAGCTTGGGCAGCAGCAGTCCTCTCATAGTGCTGCTTTAAGAAGCATACAGGAATGCTGCTAGGAACTCACAATATACTCCCTGCCCCCTCCTTCCCTTTCCTCTCCACACCCCTCTAAAGCCTCTTGCTATAGAGCTATGTGAGAAAGGGAGAGAGAGATGAAGTAAGCATGGTAACTCCTGCCTGATCCCACTGAGTAGGCAGTATGAGTGAAGACATGGGAGATGTCCAAGCACATTTGGCATTTTGGGGAAGGATACCAGTATCTTGTGCAGGAGGGTTGTGGGATGTGTGTGTTGCTCTCAGTTACCAGGGAAACTCTATCCATGCATTATTAGAGCTTCTGAAGGCGTAGCTTTCCTGAGGAGTGGAAAACTGGGGCTTGTGCTGCTTGTAGTAGCTAAGGGAATCCTGTTACTCCTTGCTCGGAGTAGCTGTTAGCCAGGCTGGATTAGGCAGGATCTTAGGGAGAGGCTGTGTTCTGGGCATCAACTCTATTCTCTCCTTTCTGGGAGAGACTGGAATGGTGCTCAGAATCCAGGGAGGCAGCAATGGGAGTAGCACAGAGGAACCCAGTGTTACATCCTGACGGTGAGGAAATGTGTGGGGCTGTTCTCCCCAGAAGTGTGCAGCACTAAAGCGCTTGGGGATCAGAAGAGTGAGTGGCACTACAGAATTGTAAAACTGTTTTTGTTCTCTCCTTGACACACAGCCTGTGTGGAATCCCAGTTACTGTTAGGGGGAATTGGACTCTTTCTGGGGGGAAAGTAGATACTCCTGGTGTTTGAGACAGAAGCCAGGAAATACACTCTAAAGGGAGCCTTGTTCTTTGCCCGGGTTGGGACAACAAGGTACATAGTGGACAGGTAGAGTGACAGGGAGAGTGGGTGTTTTCCTTCCTCTCTTTTTACATGGCAATCATTGGGAGCTGTGGGGGAAATAGCCTTTGGGTGGCAGATGGGGCTAATAATTATTCTTATAGTGAGAAAGTGCAGGGATGCTTGGGTTTCTTGTATGGAGCTGTCTGGGAGCAAAGGAGGCATATGAGAAAGGAAGAGCAGCTTCCCTGTGGAGCACTACTGAGGGATTTTTGAGAGCATCACACCCAGGCTGCATTGCAGGTGCAGTACAAGGCATTTGTACTCCATTTTGTCTCCCTTTGACTCCCCTAGGAGTATCTGAAGAGTGTGTGTAAGAGATTTTAATTTTTGCCTTTTCAGCAGGGTAAGGCGTTTAGAAGACAGTGATTTCAAACCAGGGTGAGTGTGCTTTGCAGACACAAAACCAAATTAGAGGCTGAGATGGGATGAGGGATATGGGGGTATTGTGGATGGCTAGATGAACTCAGTGGTTTTACAGGGTCTAGAGGCCTCTGTGTAGGCTGCTCTGGTACTACTATGTGTCTGGACACCTGAGCCTCCATTTTCCTTCAGCCTCTGAGGGTAGGGCTTGCACATGTTCTTTCTTGCTTTGTACATGCAGAGTCAGTAGAGGCTGATTTCACCTACAGTTTGTCAGAAAGGAGACCCTTTTTCCATCTTTCCTTCCCTCTCCCCTTCCTCCTTTCTTCTCCCTCACCTTCTCTGTTTCACTAACATGCTCTTATGTGCCTTTCTTCCTGCAGCAGATGTGGATGCCAGTCTCCCTTGGATCCCCACTGTGCCCCCCAGTGAAGTGACAGTGACAGACAT
This sequence comes from Ammospiza nelsoni, assembly GCF_027579445.1. Classification (NCBI taxonomy): domain Eukaryota; kingdom Metazoa; phylum Chordata; class Aves; order Passeriformes; family Passerellidae; genus Ammospiza; species Ammospiza nelsoni. Next base: position 50,211,864 of record NC_080637.1, read on the forward strand.
CACGGCAAACTCCATCACCGTCACTTTCAGAGAAGCACAAGTGGCTGAGGGCTTCTTTCGAGACCGGAGTGCGCAGTTCTGAATCTCTGTTTGCAGTGCTCCCCAAAACCAGTGCTTTTAGGGTGGGGCTAGGGGAGGCTTCCATTATCCCTTAAGAGAAAAAAAATTCAAAATGTCTCCTCTTAAAATGTTTACAGAGACCCTTTTTTTTTCTCCTTTTTCCTCTTTCAGATACGCAAAAAAGGGCAGTGTAGGGGATGTGTATTTGTCATTGCTTTGTCCAGCTGAAAAACTGACAGCCCTTTCCCTGGCAAAGACTCCCCTCCTTGATGTGAAAGCAGCAAGCTGAACAATTCGCCTTTTATCCTGTTAAGTGGCGGCAGCTGCATTTGTGGGGAGAGGGCATGTGGAGGTGGAAAGAGAGCTGGATCTCTAGCCTGCTGCCTTGTTCTGCAATTGATATCCCTTGGATAAAGATACATCTCTGTACGTTGCTCTTCCCACCTTCCTCCTCCCTCTCTTCCTGCAGCAGTGAGAGGCGATGGATCCTACCTGTGTAGATAACTCCAGCCTGTTAAGACTTTCTCTCCAGTGCTGTTTTCCCTGTGGCCTGCTGTCAGGACTTCAGCAGCGTATTTGCCTGTCTGTGGTAAGTCAGTCTTTGCAGCCTGGGTCCATATAGGCAGCAGAGCTTTCTCCCTTTGATCGTTGATCATGCGGAAATTCTGCAATGCATCTCTGAAATCCAAACTGGCAACATAAATTCAATTTGCCCTCATTAAAAGCTCAGAAAGCCAGCATAGTTGAGACATACCATTCTCTATATGCTAAACAGGATTTGCAGGCTTGGCTCTGCTGCGTGAGGAATGCGTGAGGAAAGCGGGGTCTTCTTACCCTTTGCCAAATTCAGTATTAATAACAAATCCTGCCCTGAATCTGTGGTAATAAGTTCGTTGAAAACTGACTCCTCTCCCCTGGGAGGAGGGACTAATAGGACAACTGAAGCATTGCCTGGCACTGCAGAGATATCCAAGATACTGGCACAGGCCCAGGACTCGGGAATTGGACAGAACTGAGCTAGAAATGGACCTTGATTAGCAGCAAATTCTGTTCTTGGATCCCATAGAGAGATCCAAAATAAACAACATGTGGGGAAGGCATGTATTACATCTGAGGAGGGGAAAAATTTCTAATTCTTAGTAATGAGAATTCTTGGATTGTGCTGCCTGAGTGATACATTTCCATGACTCCAGTATCCTCACAGTATCTGTGATCCTGTACTACTTTACTGATAGGAACTTCCCCTTGGAAGGCTTAAAAATCTTTGCCAAGGAACGTGGTCTGCATTTCAATAGACCCGCCTGATCTTGCACTCAAAAATGCCTTGTGCTGGACTGCCTGTGACACTTTGAGGTTTTTGAAGAATTGCTGTATTTTGAGTTTGTAGATTAGCATAGCATCTGTTCTTGCACATGCATGTTCTCTTCCATTTTTAGAAGCAAATTTTTTTAAATAATTTAATTTTTTAAATATAGACCTTTTCCAACGGAAAGCAAGAAAAGTAAGGTAGTCTAAAGTGGGAACTGTGGGACAGAGTGCTGCAGGGTAACATTGGCTACTGTCATGATTACTGTCCTCAAATACTATGTTTCCTTACTCCACCCCACCTGAAGCATCTCTTATCTGCTGTATTTATTCAAAATGAAGCCAGGAGCCTTCTTAGCTCTCAGATAAAGACACCTGTGGAAATCCTCAATGTGTTTGTTTGAGGGGCTTGGCCCCTGGCCTGCAGAATTTGGGAGCTCTAGGGTTTCTGGTCCTCCAAACATTTACTTATTATAAAGTGCTTGGACTGCCACTGTGGGTTTTTACTAGAAGCAATTTTTACCTCATTTAGGATATGGCAGCTCAGTGTAGATTTAGGAATTCCCCTTCCATCTCAGAGCTGTTGGAGCAGGTCTGTCTTTCATGCCATCAGAGCAGTTTCAGGATTGCTGGGAAGATCCTGAATTTCTGGACTGACCTTTTGTCTGTAAAAGAAGTAAGATGGGAGTTTTATTATGGAGAAATCGGAGAGGGTGAGAAGTGGAAGCTGAGGGGGAATTATGTGGTGGGAGGAAGAGTGAGTGGGAAAGAAGCTTGCAATAGCTAGCAAGGGCAAGCTGATGAGGTAAGCATGCAGGCGCAGGATGTTTGTTGAATGTGGGTGTCCAGAGCGAGGCTTCTGTGTCTGGAGTTGCACCCTTTTTTGCAGGATGTGGGGTCAGATGGTGTTGTTACCATCACCCACACACCCCCTCTTCCTGACATCTGCCAAATATGCTGAATACCTGCATCTCTCTTCTGTTGTGACCAGTGGACACACCACATGGCCCAGTCCACTCTTGTGGGCTGGAGCAGGTCAGGTAGCGATGGTTGCAGAAGCGTAGTGTTTGAGCTTATTTTTTAAAAAGTCTTGAACTGCAGCTCATCCTGCTAAATCTTCATGGCATTTATAGGATCTGTTTTCTTTATTCTAATGCAGCAACTGCTGCCTTTGTCATGTCTTCATCTCAGTGTACAAATGCACCAAAAAAAGCTTCCTATTTACTAAGTTCCTGGCTTTGGCTGACATTGGAAGCAATCCTGCAGCAGGAAAGAGCTTGTCCTAATAAACTAGATTTCCATCCTCTGCTTTCCTCTCCACTCTCCACCTGACACTTCTCAACACTTTGTTTTGGCATTTTTCTTTAAGCGTATTTTCTTTCTCTTGCAGTGGAGTTTTCAAAGACCTGTGGTGGTCTTTCAAAGAGGATCCACCCACAGCTTCATATCTTAATCATTTTTCTGGATCAGGCTATCTAGTGTTCTGCTGGTGACTAATCATCTTGCTACACAAAGTGTGGAACAAAGTACCTGGCTGCCATGCTGCTGTGTGTCAACGAGGAGCTAACCATAGTGGGGTTAAGACACAACAAGCTGCGTGTGCGTGGGTTTGGAGAGAAGGGTGTGAAGAGGAGTTTGTGGTAGGAAACTAAGCAGTTACTTTGTTGGCGTGGACTTTTTTTTTGACATTCATGAATTCTTGTTTATCTCAAAGAACTTTTCAAGAAGATTTTTCTCCTGATCTTTTTAAAATGTGGCTCTGTTCCACATTGTCTGCGAACATATCACTGTAAACTTCCTTGGTAGAGCTGGTCTTCAGGGACTTTAAAATTAGCTTTATTCCACCTCTGCAGGTGTAGAGAGGGTTTTACTAGTGATGGAAAGACAGGTTGTCTGGGTTTGTCTCTTCTCCCCAGTACTGTCCATCTGCCAGTTCAACCCAAAACCTGGCAGTTGAATTGGGACCTCCTGTGCTAACATATAATGAAAATCAGATGCTGTGTTTGGATCTTTGTTAAGCATTCCGTTTGATTAGAGGAGCCAGAATAGCATCCAGCTGAAGCTGAGTTTAATAATTCTATTTGAAGCACAAGCCGAGAATAGAAATGGGCTAGCTCTCCCATACCTTGTTTGGCTCCATGGCTGTAAACAAGAGAAATAAAGTTCAGCCAGTGGAAATTACTGAACTGTACACAAGAAACAACCTTCTCAGAGAACTGCTCTAATAGTCATTCTTAGAACTGTTTCCATGTGAAAATTTACCAGCAGTGTTGGGGGACAGAAGTGTTTATTTTATAGATCTTGCAGTGAACTCACTGTATGTGTGATAGACCTGAGGGACTTCATGAGACTGGAAAGCCTTTTCTGTTAACACCGTGTTTAAAAAAAATCTATGTGGAAAGAACTGCCTCTGTTCCTGGATGGTTATAAACTAGATATTATTGCTCTGATATACAAGTGATGCCTTGGAACAGCAAGTTTTAACACGTTAATAGTGGCATTAAGTAGCCTCCTGCATGCTCCTTATTGTCTTGCGTTTGCTTGGGGGCCCTTCTGCTTGTGAAGTCAGACTAAGGTGATTTTTTTTTTCTCTTTATCTTGTTTTTTTTTTCCAAGCAAGATCAGGATATTATTGTGAGAGCATTCAAAAGCGGTTCCATTTGCCAAAATAAGCCCAAATTTGTTAGTGAATTGACTCTTGTTTATATCAGAGCTCAGACATAGAGAAGCTTATTGAGAAATGAATGGCTTTTTTTGTTATTAGTGTTGTGAAACTGTCCAGAATTGTTCTTCTGGTGTTTTGTGACTGGATGTATAAAATTGTTTGTTCACCTCACAGGGGGCCCTCGGTCCCAGTACTGTTTCATGCTGTACGCCAGCTAGTGCTGCTTGATGGTTTCACTGGAATAGAGAAGGGAGGCCTCACACAGGTCAAAATGTAGGCAGGGTACCTCAGGCAAGTCCCTCTAAGGTAGCCACAACAGAGGCTGGGGTGTGGAAGACAGTGGGGGCTGCCAGCCACATCTATGTATTAAGCAAAGCAAAGTCTACCACCACCTCTCCACCTCTTCCTCTCCTCTCAAGCTTTGAGCTTTTGTTTTCAGAAGTAGGGAAAGTACAAAAAACTCCCTTTCTAAAGCGAATTGGTATCTACCCATCTTCTGTTCCTCCCTGGCTTACCTGCAGCCTAGGAAGAAGAGGGCGGTGGGCCTTTCTGGGAAAATAATAGGGACAAATGCTGGTCAGGAAAGGGAGGGACAGAGTTGCCTTGGAACTGCTCTCACTTGGTGGTTGAGGAGGGGCCTTTGGGTCAGCTGGCAGTTGAGAGAGAAGGTGTGTTGTAGGCAAAGAACTTGTAGTGAAACTGAGCCCTTGCATCTGTGAGTGGAGTTCTGAATGGGCCTGCAGAGAGGTGAGTGCTGCATTTATGTATCAGTCTTCTGCCATTTGGGAATGCAAGGGAGATCTGTACATTGAGAACTTGCATAGGGCAATTTCTACATAAAATTGTAGAGCATTGGAACACGTTGCTTTTGCCATGCCTGTTGTAAAGGTTTTCCCCAAGGGCATGATAAACTTGTTTTGAGAAAATAGCTTATGATCAACAGGCCACAATGTCCTGTGTCTGAACTTACTGTCTTCACAGAGAAGGTATGAGCTTCTGGGTGTCAAACCACCTGGATTCCACACACAAAGGTGGTCAAGGTAGGAAGGCTCATAAAAGAGCCCCCGGACAACTGGAAGGAGAGAGAAGCAATCACTTAAAATGGAATTCAGACCCTTCAAATCCTTTCTGGTAACTAGCACTTGCTGTAGAGATGACCCCATTTTCTCTTCCACTTCTTTCTCTTTCCCCCTTAACTTCTTGAAGTGCAGGGAGCGTGCAGGAGATGATCCCTAATTAACCATGAATGGTTGCGGTGCAGGGCTCCATGAAAGCATTTGGGGCTGCTGTGGATTGCTATAAAGTTGGGATGGGGTAGAATTCCTAAGAATTGGAACCTCCATCACAGCTTATCTCATTACTGGGGTATCAAAGTTTTGGCTGGGAGGGGAATTTTGGAGGAGGAGGAGGAGGTGGGAAACCTTTTTTTATTATTGTTGGTTTTTAACCAGAAAATGTAGTGTCAGCACAAAGAAGCTTTTTGCAAATCTGTCAAAATGTTAAGCAGCTTTTTTTTGCTTTTAAATCTGAAGTATGTTTTGAAGCACTTTGGAAATGCAAAGCACTAGGAGTGCTAAGTACTCCTTATCGTCTGTCTGAAAGTGGCATTTGAAAAGCAAAAGATGTATCTGTTTCAGGCTGCTGGCTGCTCCTTCTCCAGGGCTGCCACCCTGCCCTTTGCCTCCTTCCCATGTGGGAGAGTGTACTCCCCCATGCTGGGAGCAGAGGGTTCCCTAAGGGAGGAGAGCAGACCTGCTAAATCCCTCACTTGCCTTTGGGATGCAGGTTGGCTTCCTCCCTCCCCACCTCCTTTGATCGAGGAAAGGGAAAAGCAAAGTTGAGTTTCAGTTTGAGTGGTCCTTGTCTGGAGCTCTGACTGTTTCTTCCAGCTCTGGAGACATCTTCATAGAGTTTCCTGTCTGAAAAATTGCACCTTATTAGCTTAATTGAGGAACAAGGAGATGTCTGTCCTTCTGCAGGAAGTGGGGAAGAGGAAAGGAGGGTGAACCAGGAGCTGTCTTCAGTAGCTGCTGGATTTTTCCAGAGGCTGTTTCCACACCTCATCTCCAACAGAACAGCAACAAAAGACCTAAAATAATTTAGATGAAGCTTTTGTTCTGTATATCTCAAGAACCTTTTGAGCAGGTTTAGGGCAGAGAGCCCTTTTCTCTCACCTAGTCAGCTCTACAGCATGGGGGACAACGCCCCAATTCCCTTGCTGGGTGTTCAGCACCAGCGTACGCACATGGTTAGAACACTTTTGCACGCTGGCTCACCTCATTTGGTGTGCTCCCTTTCTGTTGCAGGGGGAAGATGGGGGACAGTGGGCTCAGTTAGAGGGGAGGGTCCCTGATTACTTTTGTTCCTGTCTCTTCAGTTGTTTCTGTTGTTCCTGTAAGCACGCTAGAGTATTGGAGTCTTTGCACACAGAAAGCTTCCTTTTGCACAGAATGAGCTTCTAGCTTTTGTACAGACTAATTGAATGTATTTGGGGAGGGGGGGAATAGGGAGTAAACCAATTCCAAACAAACCAATCAGAGTATAATGCCTTTTCTGAGCGAGCATGTGCTGTAAAAGGAGATTGTAATAGCAAAGGGAGGGCAGGCTCAAGTATAATTTGACACAAAGTGTGGTTTTATTTTTGTACTGATATGGATAAGAGACTGTACAGCATCTATTTATTTAGATGATTTATGTGGTAAATGTTGCAAACAAAATTATTAAAATATTAAATATGAGAACTGACATTTACCTCATGTTATGTTTGTGTGGTCATTTACCCCCACCTTGCTTTAATTCTACAGCTGAATTATTTTCCAACAGTCACAACTATTGGTGTATAAACATGCAGCGCAGCTGGAAAAAGAATGGAGAACGTGCATGTGTGCGTGAGGAAGATCAGTAAAGAAGGATTGATGAAGAATGGAGCCTGCAAAAGGCTGCTTCTGACATTACTCGTTACTTTGATTAGAGGAGGTCAAGTTTTTATTAATTTTTAACCCACTGGGTAAGCTAGAGCTGTCCAAGGCTGACCTGGGATGATTGGTCTTTGATGAATTATAATTTTAAGAGGAGAACACTGATGGCAGAGTGGCTGTTGCTCTGGGTTTAGGGAGTTCTCTACATCCTTCATGAGGCTGCAGTGCCAGGACAGCTCTGCCAGCACCAGGAGAGTGCTGGTGTGCCCCACATCCTGCATCTCATTGGAATGGAGAAAGTCTGCAGTGAGACCTGGGCTGCCAGGCATGCTCTGCTGTGCTTGCCAGCAGGACAGCAATTCTCCTCCAAGCCAAAGCCTCCAATGGTTTGGCCAGCAAGGCTTCCAGGGACCTCTTCAGGAGCACAGCTGCTCCTGGGTACAGTGTGGCCCCTGGTTCACCCCAGGACTTAGCCAAGGAGCTCGAGTCCTGGAACTGCTGATACTCCATGGAGGAAATCCCAAATGTCATTTAGTCCACTTGGGTGCCTGGCTTGCTCCTTCAAGGTGTGTCCCACTCCATCCCCTGTGGAGGAAGAGGCCAGGTGTTTATAGAAGTATCTGGCCAAGAGAATGGGGCTGTCTGAGATAGCTCCAGTAGATGCAATGTGGGGGTGAGCCCTGCACCGGAATGCAGCTATGGCATCAATCACAGAACAAGTGGAGCAAAAGCAGAGGGGGATGGGGTGTGTTTCCTGACTCAGCCATGGCTCAAGGCAGCATGGTTAGGTCCTTGCCTGTGTTACCAAAGGGCTGTCAGCATGCTTGCCTTGAGCCAGGGAAGCTGAGCTGAGTGATGGCATCAGAGCAGGACTCCAGCCAGCCACTTACTTTCTGGCAGCAGCTAGAGGGTCAGGTGAAGCTGTAAGAAACTGCAGTGCAGAGTTACGGGAAAGCCTGCTCTGGAGATTGTGTCTTCCTACCTCTGCCAAAGCTGCAGAGGCTGGCTGGTACTAGAAACAGCTTGTCCTTTTGCATGCATGTGTTGGCTGGATTAAAGGTTAATCTGGGCAGTCCTTTTTTTAATAATCTGTTGCTATGCCACCCCTCTGTTCTGTGCAGTGCAGCTGACTTGCCTTGCACAGCTCTCCCCATTGGACGCCTGAGAACAAGGGCACTTGGCAAAAGGGGAAACCACAAGGGTTGAGCAGTTGGATGTTCTCTGAGAAGGAGAAAGTGAAATGCAGCCTGTGTGACCCCTGTGAGGACAGTCTCTTCCTGTCTGTTCAGTGCCACACAGCTTCCCTGCCCTTCACAACATTTTGCTTGCCGAGTGACTGCTTTTGAGATGAGAATGAAGAAATCTGGAGGACTTGTGTAATCATGCTGAGCCAGTGGCAGCCTGGGCAGCTGGGCCTGCTTTGGGATCTGCTAGGCAGGCCCCAGGGATGTCATAGCATCCCACTGGTGTAGGCACAGCACAAACCCCATGGGCCTTCTCTCTCTGCTGCATCAAAAAGTTACTGCTCTGGAGGGCTGGTTGTTCTGGCCACTGCTTGGGCCATGCTGAGCCCCCTGTACCTGGTGTGCAGGGTCAGCTCCAAGGGACCTGCCTTTGCCTCTGTGTGCTCCAGAGCTGCAGCAGGGAAATCCCAGCACACATTCACCTGGATGCCCATAGTGCCAAGGGTTTGGTTGGAAATGTACACAGCATTGGCTTGAGGGGCTGGGCTGTGTGCAGCTGTTCCTAGTATAGGTGAGGGACTGACCATTTGCTTTCCAAAGTCTGCTGCTCCTAACAGTGACCTCACTGGAGTGAAGAGCAACAGAGTCGCTAAATGAACCCTTGGAGCTTTTCTCCTGGAGATAAGTGCTGCTATTCCTACCAGGTCCACAAAAAATGAGCTTGGAGGCAGCTACTGACTTTGAGCAGGTAAGTTTCCCATTATTAAGTGTCATTTCAAAAACACATAAAAACTCTCTCACACCTGCTGCTGTCCCCCATGCCCCTACACCGCTGACTAGGGGTTTTGATGTGAAAGATGTTGTTGCTCTCCTAAAGCTTATTGCTTCCAGGTACTGACTTCCTAGTTAGAAGTGCTACAGTGTATCCTATGGCACCAGGGTTTTGCAGGCAGCGAATTGCAAGAAAAATATTTTATTTCAGTGTCTGTAGTGAACAATAGCTTATTCAGGGAGGGCTGGCTTCCCAGGTGGGTTGGGATTTTTTTAAGTGTTTTACTAGAAATGTGAATGAAACAAAGGAAATGCCCAACAATGTCCTGAACAGCTGGATATTCCGCTACTATTTTGCTTTGTGAGAGTACAAGGTAGATGAAAGTGTTAGGACATACCTGTGCAATGGCAGCTCGCAGTGATTTGAGCAGTGGCTGTGGCTGGAAGGAAGGTTCTGCTGACAGGTGAAAGGAGAGAATAACTAGAAAGAGCACATGGAGCCCTCTGAAAAGCTGCTGCCCCTTCTGGTCCATGGATCACGGTGCCTTTTGCTCCTGTCCTGAGGTGAGCTATGCTATTTGTGACCCACACATCTGTTTTGTGACAAGGCCACCAGTCTTGGTTGCTGCACATGTGTTTGTGTAGCCATGTAAAGACTTTTTCCTCTTTTGATTTAAGGGTGCCTGCTTTTGGGAGTGGATGATGTTGGTGTTCGAAAGCTCAGTTGCTTGACACTCAGCTACAAATGTAAAAGCAGTTGTTTAAACAAAGTGAACAGTAACAAACACTAATTTAAATGTGGGTGGTGTTAATGAACACTTAATGTGCAAAGTTAAAAAAGTGAAAAGCAAAATGCAATGGGTGTGATAGACTTGTTCTTTTGGAGTCACCTTTAAGCATATGAAGAACTGAGATTAAAAAAAGGTGGTATCTGGGGAAAAGGGCTGCTCCAGAAGGACTTGATCCACTCCAAGTGAGAGTCTTGGACTTTTGTTCTTGCCTGGTCTGCAATGCCAAACACCTGAGTAAGGACTTCTTAGAGCCTATTCTCCAAGTGAGGGGTATGACCTAAATGCAGAATTAGCAGTGATGAAGCATGCTGTGTTTCAGTCCCTGACTGGGAAACACGTCCTTCTCTGAACTGGTCACATGTCCAGAACCAGGGTCTGTGTGGTTGTCTCCATCAGCATCCAGCAACCTCTCCACCAACCCCATTGCCAATGGGGATATGGCAGTGGGGAGCACATCCTCTCCTGATTCACCTTTCCTCCAGGCAGAGAGCTTGTGTCAGCTGCAATGTTTCAGCCACTAAGGTGAAAAAGAAAAAACACTCTGAACAGATCTTGCCTGGATCACAGGCAGTGAGGAAAACATTCATTTTTGAATGTTACCTGCCTGCCTTGACTTTGGGAAATCCATCCCTACTAGAACTGATATTATAGCCATAATATAGCCCTTTCCAGAATTTCCTCCTCCTGGGTGAAACCCCTGAGCAAGAAGTGGAAAGGGAATGTGAATGCAAATGTAGAAAGGGTTAGCAAGGGCCACAGGGGCTGTGAGGGGTCCCTGCCAGCCCAGCTGAGGAGCAGGTAATGGAGGGGTTACAGTGCTCTGCAGGTACCTTGCTGGTCACACTGGGTTTGGAAAGAGCAGCAAATGCAGGACAACAACCATTCCCTCTAGCCCTCATGACAGCTCCCACTTTTTCCAGAGGGTATCTGAAATGCACAGCCTCCTCACCCAAAAACCAGGTGAGAAAGCAGAATGGGCCAGACAAGGTCTTCCAGGTAAGGGTGGACCCTGCGTTCCACACAAATACAGCTGCAGGGCAATGAGCTTCCACTTTGAACCACAGAGAACGATTTTTGTTGACTGAGATTTTTGTCTTTTTAGCACCTGGAGGAGAGTGTAAAGTATGCTGCAAATTAATGAGGATTTTGCAGCAATAGTCAGGGCAGGGAATTCCTCTAAGTGACTTAACATTTTCTGGTTTCCTTACAGGTTTATGTAGCATGGTTGGCCCATTTACCTCGCACTACCTTACATTGGCGCAAAAATTGTACCTTATACTGGCACACACACCAGCTAAATGGAATAAAACACAGAAAAAGGAAAGAAAATATTTAAGCGCCTTTATTGTTGGTTTTTGCCGTGGTACGTGCTTCAAGGCTGCCTGCCTCCTCGCTGGCGAGAGGGGTGACGGTGCATCTGCAGCGGGAGAAGAGGCTGCCGCCATTGTTTTAAGTAAAAAAGAGGCCCCGTTCGGGCGGGAAGGGGCAGTACCGCCGCCATGCCGGGGACCTGCCGGGCGGGATTCGCTTCCCTTCCGTTCGCTCCCCTCCCCGCTGCGCGGCCGTCCCGCAGGCCCGAAGCTCCCCGCCCCGCCCGGCCGCGGCCCCTTTAAGGGCCCTCACCCACGGGGGGGGCGGGTCACGCGCGGCCGCGGCGGGAGGGGGCGCGCGGGCGTGCGCGAGCCGGCGGCGGCACGAGGAGGGCGGGGCCGCAGGCAGGGGGCGGGGCGGCGCGCGCGGGCGGGCGGGATTATTATGGGCTGTGGGCGCCGCCGCCGCTGCCGCCGCCGCCGAGGGGGAGCAGCAAGATGGAGCTGTCTGCAGTGGGGGAGCGCGTCTTCGCCGCCGAGTCCATCATCAAGCGCCGCATCCGAAAGGTGAGGAGCCGCCCCCACTGGGATTGCGGGACTCCCCCCCCCCCCCCACCTCGGTTCTCGCTGCCGGGCCCCGGCCGCGCCGCTGGCCCTCCCGCCGGGCCCCCGCCTCACACACCCCCCCTCCCCCCCCACCCGTCTTCTTCCCCGTGTGTTGCAGGGGCGCATCGAGTACCTGGTGAAATGGAAAGGCTGGGCCATCAAGTGAGTGTATCCCGCCCGGGCTGCGGGGATAGGGGGCATGGGATGGAGGGGGAGGTATCCGTGTGCGCGGCTGCGGGGGGATTTGGGCGCTAACCACTTCGCTTGTACCCTCCGCTGCTCCCGCCCGGCAGGTACAGCACCTGGGAACCCGAGGAGAACATCCTGGACTCCCGCCTCATCGCCGCCTTCGAGCAGAAGTGAGTGTTCATCCCCCACCCTGGGCTGGGGGGGCTGCAGCAGCAGGTTTGACTTTGGGTGGGCGAGCGGGAAACAGCGTCCAGCGTTCCTTTTCTTTTTTTCTTATTTTTTTTCCTTTTTTTTTTTTTTTTTTTTTTCCTTTAACTTGTATGCTTCTGTTTTTCCCTTTGGGAAAAGTTTTAACTTCTTGAAAAATTTGATTCCCTAAAGGGAACGAGAACGTGAGCTGTACGGGCCCAAGAAGAGAGGACCTAAACCTAAAACTTTTCTGCTGAAGGTAACTCTTAATTAAATAACTTAGGCCTAGCAAAAAAAAAAAAATCTCTCAAACCTTGCTGGTGCGTGCCCTTGGAAGGACTGGACTTTCAAGTGACTTGTGCCTGATGCCTGGCTCTGGGAGCGCGGGGAAAACCCGACAGGAAAGGGGGGGTGGGCAGAGGCGCAGGAGCGTGTGAGGGGAGGGCGGTGTGCGTGCGGCGGGGCCTCAGCAGGACGGTCAGCACACGCAGATGTGCGTGGTGAGCCTGCAGTCTCTTCTTCCAATATCCTCTCCTTCTCGTGGCCTTCTGCTGCCGCAGTGGAGAGCCAGCCAGTCTCGTTCCCTCTTCCTTCAGCAGGCTGTTCCATCCAACCCGTGCCCTGCAACTTAGCAGCGTGCTGAGCGGTCAGGCAGCAGAGGCGGGAATCCCACTGCCACTTGTGCTCCTCTGATTGCATTTAAGGATGTGGGTGCTCCACGGGAGTTTCATGAAGGGTTCATGCTTTGATCTGTAAACTGCAGGCTTGTTTAGCTTTTGCAGAGGGTGAGAGGTGGCTAGGAGGAGGAGGAGGAGTGTTTCACCTCTGCATAGGAAGGCAGCTGAAGTTTCCAGTTCCTTTCTGATAGACTCAGCATCTCTGCAAGATGTCGTAGCATCTCTGTTTGCTTGCAGAGAAGAGCAAGGAAGGTAGTCCCTAGTGCAAGCCTACTTGCTCTGTATTTTTACCTTTTTTTAAATTAAGAACTCTGGTAGCTGCATGACTGTTATGTGAGCTCTGTGAATTTATTAGTTTACAGATTAAATGCCTTGTTCTACTCCCCTCTTCCCTCCCCTTCCTCTCCAGCTGTCACAATCGCTGGCTTCAAATGAGCATAGAAAGAACACACTTTTGTACAGTTTAGAGAGATGAGCAAGTCTGGAATTCCCCTGGTTTTATTCTGATAGGAAGCCCGGGAACAGCCAGTGTGGACCCTGTAGTAAGGCATCACTATCACCAAGTCATCCTGTGGCTTTGGGCAAGTCACTTAGGCTTTGTGCGTGTTTCCCCATCTGTGAAACAGGTTAATACTTCCCTTTGCCTGGCAGCAGTAGGAGCTTTACTCAAGTCAGCACAGCACTTTTAACTGCATGAGCACCGGAAAGCACAGTGAGGGGTAGGGTGTCACCTCTTCTCTGCTTTGAGAGGGCTTAATGAAGCACACGGAAGAAATGCAGGAGCAGGCGTATTCTGATGCTCTGCGTGAAGCCCAGGGGACCATGGCAATCCTTGGGAAGTCCTGCTGATGGAACTGTCCTACCCGCACGCCTGTTTTTCTGCTAACAGTGTTTGTGTCTGTAGCCTGAGAATTACAAACATATCTGATAATGTACTACCTCTTGTGCTCTATTGAGAGAACACAGACTAGCTGGATTTCCTCTTTCTGGCAGTCATGCATTAAATGTAACTCTTGTGTTTAAATTTCCAACAATGCAAAGGAACACCTGAAGGAAAAATCACCAGCTTGAAAGAGTCCTCTGCCTGCATTAAAAAATTCTGGTATTTGTAACACCTGACACTGTTCAGAGCTGTAGAGCGGTGACTATGCTATGTGTAATCACTTTCTTTTATTTTTTATTCTGAATGTGATATGGCCACATCTATTGCCATATCACTCATTTTACAAAAAATTACTCATTCTCACTCATTTAAAAACCAAAACCAACCCCCGAACTCAAAACCCACTCATTGCTTCTCTTTTCCCATTACCCTTTAAAACTCCCCTAAACTGAACGTGAATTATTCAGCAGCATCCTTTGAATCACGTCCGTGACACGTTTCTGTGGCACATCTTCCTTCTGCCAGCTCCTCAAATGGTACTGGAAACCTGTAGGTTTGCAGAGCTGGCTTGGTACTTTGTAGAAGATGACTCGTGATAGGGAGCAAGATCAGCTCTCCTGAGGGCTGGTGCCACGTTGTGGGAGAGGCTGGCAGGGCAGAGCGCTACCACTGCTGCTGGGTTTGCACCTCTGGGAAACAGAGCAGCTCTGACTTGCTGTTCCTCTGTGACTTCGGATCCTACCCTAAAAATAACACCCCAGACCAGGCAGTGAGCAGTAACTCTGTCTGAGCCAGCCCCATCTGAACTTGTTTGAGCTCTGTTCAGGCAAACCACAATCGACACAACTGTGGCTAGAGTTACGGCAGAGACAGTGGGATGGTTTGTAACTCAGCTTTTCTGATCCCTGAAGATGCACGTTTCCCCTCTTCCAGCCCTGCAGCACCGGTTCTGTTGGGGGAGGAGTGGGATTGGGTTCTGCCTCGGGCATTGCTAACAGTATTTTCAGTTCTTTCAGCTGCAGAATCTCTTGCCAGTGAGAATTTCGGAAGCAGGGGAAGAAATTTGATTCTTGTATCCCAGAGGGAGTATTTGGAGTTGGCAGTTAGAACAATATTCTTTTTGATCTGTTAACTGAACAGATTAGGCCTGGATGCACTGATGTTTAAGCAGAAATCTGGCCTAGGACTTCTTTGATGGAGTAGTCTGCCCTTGACTGAGTGGCTTGCTAGGATTTTTCCTGTGTATTGGTGCTTAAACCTAGACATCTGAGTCTCCGGAATGGCATCAAAATAAGTGCCCTGATGTGGCACTCAGTCCCTTGGCTTGTGTGGGTGTTTTAGCTTGCACTTGGGACTAGGTTTATCCTGGGATTAGTTCTCAAAAGTTGCAGATAGGTACCCAGGGGGATTTGCAGAAAGCATTCCTGCAGGTTAGTGGCCCACGCCTTTGGAAAAGCTTTGAAAAGCTGCATCTTTGACCACCTGCTGCTTTGTAAGCCAGGCTCCTGTTTCTGAGAGCTGTCTAACACTTGCCCTTCCCATCAGACTGCAGAGGCACATCACAGTCCAGGCTTTGTAATATCGCTATCAAGATGGCCGGTGTTAAAACTTTAACTGCAGAGTTTTGGGCAGGAAATGGGTCTTTATCCTTTGCATGCTAGGGGCAAACGTTCCCACAGCTGAGCTCTGGCTTGGCAGGAGGCTGTGATTCTTGGGAGGCTGCTGGTGTGCTGCAGCCCTTTGCTGAGCAGATGGGAAACCCAAGTTCTTAGTCTGAAATGGCAGCCTTACTGTATGTAAGGCTCTTCAGGTGTCTGGCAGAAGTGATCCTTGAGGACAGGCCCTTCAGCATGGATGCTGGTATGAGATTAGAGAGAGACATAGCATGTGCTGTAGTGATCTTCCTCTTTTTCTCCTGCTCGATTTGCTCTTTTTATTTAGCTTTTTTCTCTAGGCACTCCAATGTGTGGAATGCAAACCTCACCAACTCACTTAATAAAGTCTAGCAAGTGCTATTCAGAGGCAGAGCCCAGTCTGCAAGCTCAGTGGGTGGCTGGTAAAGACCCCTAGCTGGGGTGGCCATAAATACTAAGGTGACAGGAGCGAAGAAGGTTAATGGGAAGGAAGAAGTAAGGGAGAACAAGGGTAAAGGGATTCTTAGTAGGAGAGTGGGGGAAGAAGGGGCTGAGCAGCATGGTGCTCTGTCCTTTCGCCCTCTCTTGAACTCCAAAGCTGGAATTGGGTTTCTTTTGATCTCCTCCCTGTTCATAAATTATCCTGAGTAATTTGAAAACAGACCGTTCCCCTTTTGTAGCATTTTGTTCCCAATCCGGAGGAAAACTTTAGTTTATGGCAGTGTTGCTTGGGAGAACTGTGCTATGAACTGGCTTGCTTTTGCCTTGTCACTTGGAAGACTGCAGAAGAAAGAGGGTGATAAAAAGGCAGAATGGCAGCCAAAAAGGGGAAAGAAGAGCTCTTGCAAATGCTGTTGGGAGCAAAGACTGTGTGAATGCAGGTGGAGAATAAAAGACAAAGCAGAGCCAGTAATTTATGAGAGAGTAGCACTACTATGGTGCAGCAGCACTACTGGAATTGGCGAGATTTTAAAATAATTCACTAGAAATCTATTGCTTTACAAGGTCTTGGGTTTGATTTTTTTCTTCCAAATTGTAGAGATTTTGATACAAATCAGGTAGGAGAGGCCTTTCTAAGCACATGTCTGTGTACGTGCTCGTATGCCTCGGTGTGTTAAGGGAATGAATGAACAAATATGCTTGCTGGGCCTCGAGGGACACTTATTCAGAAATAGTAGGGAATGGGGGAGATAGACTACTTCCCAGGGGCAGTGAGGGAGAGCTGTACAAGATAAATAAAGGTGATACATATCCCAGACGGGAAGAGGGGGAAGGGAAGCAATCCCAGCAATTGGCTTGCTCTCATGACAGAGCACTGCAGCAAGCTTCCAGAAACTGCATCCTGATGTAGGCTGAGCTGTAAGCAGAGTGAATTACTCCGTATACATGCTGAATACCTCTTCAGCAGTGAGTACATCCTGCTGGTGAAAGCAGCAAAACCTAGAGAGGTGGTTTCCATGTGGAGAATTTGTGAGCCAAGAAGCAAACTGTGGTGACACAGCTGAAAGGATTCAGGGGCTTTGTTTCTCAAAGACATTATCCTCATATGGCTTGGGAATGATCAAGGAATGGGCCCAGAGCAGGGAGAAGTGCATTTCCAGCAGATAAAACTGAATGTTGAGTCTTCTCCAAACCAAAGGTAGCAAGTTACTTAATCCAAAGTTGGAAGCAGGGGAAGGAGAGCCTCTGTGCTGTCCTCTGCAGTGAAGGGACGAGTACATGTAGGTGATGCCTGAATAAACCTGATCCTGTGGTAGGAATACTGAGCTTCCCAAGTGAGAAAGCTCTGGGGCTGGTCTTAGATAAAGCATCTGATACGATTTTTCTTGAAACCTTACCTGGAAAAACAATCTCAAGGTAAGCAGAATATTTGCATAATGCTCTTTGGAACTTGCATTGAAGCTGGTCACTGGGGATAGCAGTGTAGCAGCAGGGGAGGGCTGATGGGCCCTAATTTAACCCTCTCTCTTAATCTGACCAAAGTATCAATGCTGTGTGTAGACCACCTGGACACTACTGAAGCTGGAATTCAATAAAGGCAGATAGTTGAAACATGAGTTAGAAACAGCTTCAGCCGTGAGAAAGTGCCCCAGAAGTAACTGGAAACGCAGACACATGGCACGTAAATGAGACCTACTGGTTCTGGCACACTGGAAAAGTCCAAGCCATGTACCAGGTCTCTGCAGTAGCTGCTGGACAAGCACAAAACCAGGACAGGTCTCTGTGAAAACAGGACAGGAGCTGATTAATGTATGCAGAAAGAGGAGGTAAAAGAACAGGGCTGTGGAAGTGGCCAGGAAGTAACCATCCCAGAATTATCACTTTGTTTCATGGGGCTGATGGGAAGCTTTGCTCAGGAATTTTTGGGGTGTACAAGGAAACTGAGGGTGTTTGTGACTGCTTTCCCCACACTTCTGGGAAGCTGCCTTCTTTCTCTCCTGGGTGATGGAGGCGGTGCTGGTGGAAGGTGGCAATTAGATTTGACTTGCAGCAGAATGGCACAGAGGGGGCAGAACTCCTCACTCAAAGGCATGATTATGGCCTAGGCAATTAATCTGAAAGTGCAGTGTTGGCAACAGGAGAGGCCCTGAAGGATACCTGTGTCCATCCACTGAAGCTGTAGAAGGATTTTCAGTGATGCATCTGTCTGTAGCCTCTGCCTGGCTTCCTTGTCCTGGGTTTTGGAATGGGACGTTGTATTGCCCTTTGCTCTTGGCTCAGCAGTGGTAAATTGGTAAGAAACCCAAAGCACAAGAGCAGCAATGCTGGAAGGGCTGGCTGTGGTGTGGAGCAGGATGAAAAGGAGTAAATTTGTTAATTCAGGCTGTGCTGGTATGTAATGTCAGAAAGCAAACTTTAGCTTGTCCTTGTGCCTGCCATCTGCTTCAGAGGCACCCGTGAAGAGATAGAGTAAGCACAGCCCAAATGTGCATTTGCCTGTGACCTCCTGACCGGGTCTGCAGTGTCTCCAAGTTGTGATTGTGTAGTGATGTGAGGGGGAGAGTTCATGTGCGGTGCAGGGAGTTCATCTGGAGCTGTTGCTGGGCTCAGGCCTGTACTATGCCTGTGACAGGAACTGTGTCTTATTTTCTCAACAGTTTGGGGCATGGAGTAACACAGGAGGCTGAGCAAGGAGTAACTAGGTGGACACTGGGATGCTTTGTGCTACAGCAGAAAAAGTGTTGGGGTTTGTGTGTGTTGGGAACACTTCCCTTTAGCTAGGTGGGAACACCCTGTGTGTTAATGAGCAGAGTGGCTGTGCCTGCCTTGGAGTTGTGCTAATTTTGTCTGTTTCTTTGTCATTTGGCTAACACGGAGTCTAGGTCCCCAGACAGGGTGAGCCTTCAGTTTGTGTGTTCTTGTACAGCCAGAGAAGGAGGCCTCATTTTTGCAGTTCTTTTAAAGCCAGAATACAAGTAGTACTGAAGGCTGTCATCATCCAGTGTTAGTCGAGAGAGGAACAAAATGTCTTCACGTCTCCATTCTGTGCTCATTCAGGATCTTCTGTGGTTCCCATGGGTATCTCTGTGGGAGAAGAGGGGCTCTGGCTAACAGCAAAGCTCTGGAGCTGTAGGGCCAGGACTTTGAGCTTTTTGTGCAGGGGCTGGCTGGGCCCCTCGCTTAGATCTGCTAGATCCCTGCCTTTACACGCACATTTTTTCCCCAGGCGTTTCTCTGGTAGGAGGCACAGCCTGCAGGGTGACAAAGGAGATGGAGTTGAGCGCTAAGCTCTTAGCTGGCAAGAAGCCATCCCGATCTTGGCGTGTGCAAGGGGCAATGGGATGGAAAAGTTGGAGAGGAAAAGCAGCTGTCGTGTTGTAGCAGTGCAGTTCTTTCTGTGCCCACGAGGTGGGGGAAGCTGCTCGCGGGATGGGCAGTCACAGGGTGGGGGCTCGCCTGTCCCCTCCAGGCCTGCGTGGCTTCTTCTTGTCACCGCTGCTGAGAGGGAATATGGAAGGGGGTTGGCTTGGGCAAGTCCTGGGGTGCAGGTGGAAGGATGAGCTATACAAGCAACAGTGCTCTGATGAGATGTGGTGTAAGAATAGACTCTGGTTTTCCATGCCCACAGGTCATACAGCACCAGCTTATCAATGAAACTGTTGTTCCTGCTGCCAGGAAATGTTCCTGTCTCTGCTGGATGAAACAGGGCAGTTTTTGGCACCAGAAGAGATGAAAAATATTGTTCCCCTGGCCTGGCTCTTGAGGAGGGCTGACACAGAACAGTTGAACAGGTGCTATTCCTGCTCTGGTCCACTGCTAGGTTTCAAACAAGTGTGGTGTTCAAAAGGACAAGCCAATCTCTTATTTGGAGGTGTAGTTAAATTATACTTGAATTCCAGCTGGCTTCATCTCTGGCTTTAAACACTGGACTTTGCTCCCACCGCACAGTAAGAATGAATGACTTCCATGTGATCCTAGTTGAAAATCAGACCTCTAAATTTCTTGTGTTTAATGAAGACATCTCCATCAGACCATTCTCACCAGCCTCCATCTGTGTTCCTCAAGACCCCCTTCTACCACCCTTTTTAGAGGCAATTCTCATTAGGCATTACTCTGCCTCTTCCCTCTTATCTCACGTTCCATTTGTAGAGAACCTGGTACAATCCCTTTGTAAGTTTGGATGCTGTCTCAGCACTGACAGCCCCAAGCGCCTAGGATGATGCTGGCTTCTTTGGCTGACAGTGGAGGGTTGTGTACTTTGACTGATGACAACCAAGGGGGGCTTTGGAGACCATTAACTTTAACCCTGACACCTGCCTGGGAAGTCGCAGTTTCTCCCTGGGGAAAGCATGTGTCAACAGGGGTACAGCCTAGGGAGACATCAGCTGCCCAAAAATGTTACAGCCCTGTGTCTGTCTGGGGGCTGTGCTGGAGCTATCAATAGTTTGTAGGTGTGTTCCTGTGCTTGTCATTGATGTTGGGTATAAATGTGTCACGGTGCTGCCGGTGAGTGCTTGGTGAGTGAGCAGTGCCCCACTGGAGCTCTGGCTGCAGCTAGGCTGCCTCTCTGACCCTGTTTGTTTTCTTTCTCCCCACCACCGCAGGCTCGGGCCCAAGCGGAGGCCCTCCACATTGGGGATGTACACTTTTCTGTCAAGCCTGGTTCCAGTACCTCCTCTCCCAAGCTCCACTCCAGCGCCGCGGTGCACCGGCTCAAGAAGGACATCCGGCGATGCCACCGCATGTCCCGGCGCCCCCTGCCCCGCCCGGATCCCCAGAACGGTGGCAGCGTGGCCGGCGGTGCCGGCATTCGTCCTCCTGTCTCGCCCTTCTCGGAGACCGTGCGCATCATCAACCGTAAGGTGAAACCCCGCGAGCCCAAGCGCAGCCGCATCATCCTCAACCTCAAGGTCATTGACAAAGGTGGGAAGCCAGCCAATGGGGCCGGGGGCCTGGCCCGGCCCAAGATCCCTTCCCGAAACCGGGTCATTGGCAAGAGCAAAAAGTTCAGCGAGAGCGTCCTGCGCACTCAGATCCGCCACATGAAGTTTGGCACCTTTTCGCTCTACAATAAGCCGTCTGCTGCACCTACCCCCTCTCTGGAGGGCAAGGGGGAGGCCGAAGGCTCCCAGGCAGCCTCCTGTGGGCTCATTATGGGCTCCACCCCCTACGATGCCCCCAGCTCCAGCTCCTCTGGCTGTCCTTCACCTGCTCCCCACTCCTCCTCCGACCCAGATGATTCCCCTCCAAAGCTGCTCCCTGAGACCCTCAGCCCAGCCATCCCCGACTGGCGTGAGTCAGAGGTCCTCGACCTCTCAATCCCCCCTGAGTCAGCCGCCACCAGCAAGCGTTCTCCCTCGGGGGGGTGCAGTGGGGGGCAGACTCCCTCCTTGTCCCTCTCCTCTTCTGACCCAGAGCAGGAGGCTGGTGACTGGCGTCCTGAGATGTCCCCTTGCTCTAATGTGGTGGTCACAGATGTCACCAGCAACCTCCTCACTGTAACCATCAAGGAGTTCTGCAATGCAGAGGATTTTGAGAAGGTGGCGGCGGGCAGTGGCGGAGGAGGCAGCAAGTGAGCAACCGGGTCCCCCCACTCCAGGGGTGTGGGGGGAGCTCTGCCTGAGAGAAGTCGTGGTGCGAATGGCTGTCCTTAGTTCTCTCCTTCTCCCCTTGGCTGTCCCTCTACCCTCACTGCCACCCTTCCTCCTCCTCTCCTCCTGCCCAATTCCTCTTGCCTGGAGGCTGGAGTGTGTCAGTGGGGGTGTGGGAGCACCCACTGTTCCTGGGTGTTGGTACTGCTAGGAGGAGGTAGGGAGGGTTATGGTGGGGCTGGGGAGTGGTTGTTTGTCCTTGAATGTGGTGTTGTCCAACAGGCGGTGGAGCCTTTGGGGCTGAGGGATGAGTGAGCATGTGTCTGTGTGCCTGTGCAGGTGGTGAGGAAGGTGCTGCTCTTCCTCATTCCCCTTCTATCTTTGACAAAAACTGAAGAGGAGCTTCAAACCCGTGAGGGGAGGATGTAAGAGGATTGGAGCCCTTGCCCGTGTCCTCCAGACCTTCTCCCACAACGTGCATGCAGACTCTTCCATTCTTGTTTCCCCCTTGCCATGACTACCATCCTGCCATCCTTCCCCTCTTGGCCTGCGGCCTGGATCTGCCCTCTCCTCTACTGTCCTTGTGGCAGTTGCTGATCCAGATGCTCTCAGAGTGAGGGGCAGAAGGACAGGTGAAATGTCATGCCTGGAAGGTGCTTGAGACAAAGCTGGGGTGCTGGGGGTTGCCCCATGCAGCCTATGCCTCATATTGGCTTCCCCTTTCCTTTGACTATTGGTGCTACCTTGGCAGTTGTATGGGTGCTTTCAGGTGCCCTGATCCCTCCTCTTCTCCCTCATCTTCCAGCCTGTTCAGCTCCTCAGGAGAAAGGGAAGAAAAGAGGAGTCTGCTTCCAGCCCATATCTTCCTCCTGATGTCCATCAGTGCACTTGTTTGGGGGAGAGGGACATGAAATGCCTTTCTCTGGCCTTTCTGTGGCAGAAGCAGGAGCGGGCTGTGCCTCCATCCTCGGTCTGTGGGAGGATGATGGCAGCAGCGTGACGCTGCCCAGCCGCATGAGGCTGCTCCCCCAGCCCTCTTTGCTTCCTCTTGCTCCTTCCAAAGGAAGGAGGGGTGGACGCTAAGGCAGGTTGGTTGTTCTCCCTGCTTGTTTTTGCCCCTCCTGCTCGGTTGTGTCCCTCCTGCTCTCCCCTCCCTCTGGTGGGTGGCCTGGAAGAGGTTTCCCCTCTGTCTGAAACAGCCCTTACAACTGTCAACCAAAGGTGCTCATAAGAAATACCTGTTCTCTCACATCGCATGCATGTGCGCTGGATCTCTTCCCCTAAAGCTGATCTAGAAATTCCTTCTCTTCACCCCTAGCAAGTAGGAGGGAGCAAGACCACAGCTTGCTGTTTATTCCCCAGCTCCCTCTTTCCCTGACCAGCTTTGTTCACATCCAAGATAAGCTCTGTTTTTTGCCTGCCATTTCTGGCTTGCTCTGTTTCTGTGTGGGTCCTAAGCTTCATGGTGAAAAGCTGTTCCTTTGCTCTCCTTTCTTCCTCTACTTGCACAGGACTGAGCTCGTAGAGGCAAGGAAAAGAGATGCTGATGAACTGGTGGGAGAGCCTCACCCTCTCAGCCCTGTCCCTGGATGGGGCAGAGGGGTGTCACTTCTACATAACATGCTGCAGAGGTGAAAAGGGTGGAAAAAATTCCTCATGCCAGGGCTCATTTGCTTATAAGCCTGCCCTGGGCGGGTGAACACAAGTGGAATTGGCCCCTCTGGTGCTTTCACACAAGGATGTTCAGGAGCTGCTGGCTCTGAGGAGTGCTCTCCTGCAGTAGTGATTTTGTGGTTGTAGTGATCTGAGGATAGAAGGGAGGCAATTTGTGGGAGGGAAGTAATATTTGTCTGCCCAAGGGACATTGTCAGGGTGGTAGAGGGATAGACCAGCTTCTGACCTTAATTAGGGCTTTTGTGCCCAGCGTGTGTCTATTCCCTGCCTCCAGCGCCTGGGTTGGTGTAGTAAAATCTTTGCTGCCCTCCCCACAAACCTTGCCTTGCAGTGGGTGGCATTCCAAGCCATGGGAAACGGTGAATTCACACCAGTTGTGGTTGGGTGTCTGCGCAGACAGTCTGAGGGGGATTCCAGGTGCTGTTAGCACCACCCTTGGTACACCTCTTTCTTTTTCTTTCCTTGGTTAAAGAGCTTAGTGGACTCTTCGGGGATGTGCTTTCATTCACAGCTGAAGCTAGGGGCAGGGACAAAGAGACTTCCCTGATCCATCCATTCACCAAGCTAAGGCTTTCTATAACTTGTTGGACTTGTGTGCGTGTCTGTGTTAATACCTGCTTGTATTTTTTGTGGGTGTTGGTTTTTTTTTTGGTTTGGGTTTTCTTTTTGCGCATCTTTCCTGTGCCTGGCACACCCAGGGATCCCTTATGTTAGCATAGCCTATCCATTTGACTGCAGCTTCAAAGATGAGCAGTTTGTAGGCATAGGGAAAAGCTCTTTCTTAGGAAAATAGCGAGGAGATTCTTCTCTTTTTCCTCCCCCTTCTGAATAAGAACTAATCTGTGGCTGTGAGATAAGAGGAGCTGCTTTATGGGGTGGATGCAAACCGGCCAGTCACTTTAGGTTGTTAAGTTACTGTTTGGTGTGTATGTGGTGCTGTGTTTTGTTTTGTGGTATCAAGGTTCTGAAAAAAGTGTTGAAGCGTTTAAGTGGGAGATAAAAGGGAACTTTAATAGGAAACTCTTGATGTGTTTTGGCCAAGGTGTGTTGCTTGGCAGAATTCTTTTCCCCAGTGTCTCTTGTATGGTGTTCTTTGGGGGCAAGGGGCAGGAATTGTTTAATTGAAGGGGTTTTGCCTTTCTCCAGAGTGGCAAGCAAGGGAACTGTCTGTGAAGAGTAAAACAGTGGGTCATTGTAGGGATGCTCCGCAAGGACCTCCTTCCTGCGGTGAGGAGATGAGGGGACTTGTTGCAGCAGAGAAACTCGTGTGGTAGATCCTCGTTGTGGAGGAAGAAAGGAGTATGATCCGGCTTGCAGACACAGCTCACCTGCTTGTGTGACAAATCCCTCCCTGGGTGGGTCACCAGGTGGGAACCAAACCCTGAACCTCTGGATCCGAAATGAGGATCCCGTGCTGGTTTGAGTTAGAGGTTTGCTAACTTGAATGCAGCAGTAGCCTCGAGTTCCCTCAGGTGGACAAGACACTTGAGGCTAGCTAACCTACCTTCGTATTCACGTGGGCTGTGCTCCTCCTTCTGAATTTTTGCCTTTGCTCCTTAATGGACATAGGAAAGAAGATTCATCCGTGCCTTTTAAAATGGGCATGGAATTGAGGGAGGAGTTTATTTGAAAGTATCCCCTTCCTTTCCCCGTAACCCTTAGGGAAAAAAATCAACAAAAACAGGGAAATATTCTCTGTGTCTGTGCCATGTTTGTTCTCGTTGTCGTGTTTTTAGAGGAGATTTTATGATGGAGTGGAAAAAGTGAAATTATTAGTTTTGCATAAAAAAAGAAAAGTTTAAAAAAAAATTTCTACAGGGAGAGAGCGAGAGAGAGTTTAAAAATGAATAATAAATGCAGTGATTGCACAAACTGTAGTGGTATTAGATGGTCCTTAGAGAAAAGAGTATTTTGTAGTATCGAAGCATGTGTGTCTGGGATGGTGTTTGGCTTGCTTGAACTGGAGGGAAAGGCATTCTAGGACTAAGCAGCGATCTCTGAGCTGAAAGGCAAGTTGCATGTTGGAGGAACCCTGTCTACAAACCTTTCCCGTCCTTGCCTCCCAAGTGTTGGAGTGAGTTCCCTTCCCTCCCATACCTCTCCTGTGAGCTAAGGTGGAGTCTCCAAGTGGTTTTCTGGCTGAGCAGCCCTCAGAGGTGGCTGGTCACGTTCTGGCAGAACGTGGATCAGGCCATCTACAGGGAAACAGTTGACTTACTTTGCATGCACAGCAAGCCGCTAACGTTTTGGGTTGGCATGTACCTTTCCTGCCAAGTTGCTGTCTCTTTTCCATCCCATATATCCAAACAGAATTAATCATGGTGGGCTTATTTCCTGGGAAGCAGATATGCCTCTCCTCTGTAAGGTTTCTTAAACTCCTTTGAATACTGGGTGGGGGGTGACATTTTTCTGTATAGAATTCACCACGTCAGGACAGAAAACTGAATCCCATTGTTGTGTATTCCAGCACCCCTTCTCTGACAGTGGCCAGATCTCTAGAGGCAGATGAGAGCGCTGCCTTGTGTGTGCTCTGATTGTGCTGCTGAGGGACGTGCACCCTCTTCTCGAGGCCAGCAAATGCTGGAAGTTTTTAGGGTGGAGAAGGGGAGAGGAACACTCTGACAGGACTTGTCAATTAGGGCAGCCTTTTTCTCCAGCTTCCTTTGGGGTGGTGGGGAAGAGTTGCCTGAATGTTCCTTCAGAGCGATGGTGGAAGCTCTGGCTTCCCTGTCCAAGATGTCTCTGGTGTTCATCTGGCACGTGGGAGTGACTGCAGGGAAGACGGAAACCACCAGGTGTTGGTGTCTGAACAGAAGATGGTAGGCAGGGACACTTGAACGGCTTTTCTTGTCTGGACTTCTGGTGCCCTTTGCAGTGGCAATGACTGATGTCTCGATGCTTCCCATAGCCTGGGTTGCACTTGGGAACTTCTCTGTCTGCCCATCAAAGTGTCAGTGCTTCCCTTGGCTTTCAACTTGGAACAGAAACCTCCTGTCTCAGGCTCTCCTCTCAATGAGCAGCATGGGACTGGAGGGGCATGAAGCTAATGAGATACAAGCTCCTTTGGGGATGAAAAACAGAATTAGTGTGGTGAGCGGGCCCAGCTGTGGTGAGCCACTGCTTAAATTCTGTTTTCAAAAGAGAATGGGAGCATTTCTCTGTGTCTCCCCTTACTGAAGTTCCCAGGGAAATTTTGTGAAATAAACAAAGAAAAAAAAACTTCAAACCCACAATAATGCTTTTTACCAGGTAGGAGCTGTCTCTGAGCTGAGTCTTCCTAGGGATATCACTCCCTTCTCCAGCCCCTCTTTGTAGAGGAGGCTTCAGCAGCTCCCAGCGTTTGGAGATGACCACCTCCCTGGGGACTTCCTGGCAGAAAGCAGTTGCCATGCTTGAAGGATGGTGTCCTGAGTTCCCCATTCTTCTGCCCACCCCAGGCCATGGCATGAGTGGGGCTGCTCAGGAGCAGGTCCTTCTTCCCAGGGAGCTGTAACAAACCTGGAGTGCGTGTTTGGCTAAGTGCTTATTTTCCCTTTTGCTTCCTTCCCCACCTTCTGACAAGACTTTTTCCTCCTTGCCTGGCACATCCTTTTACTCCAATGTCGCTTGCTTTTGCTGCATTTTTCAATTGCCCAATAATCACGCAAGAGCTGCAATCTTATTTACTTCTTATATATAAATATATGACTATAAAAAGCCTCCTTCCCCCTTTCTCCCCATCTCACCCACCGCCCCATGCGCAGCCTCCCTGATCTCCGCTCCGAAGGTGATCTGCTGTAGAGGGTTAATTTGGGGTTGGGGATTTGGTGCCTCCTCGTTCTGTTCCTTCTTGGCTTGCCAGCTGTGTCACTGCCCTGTGCCTCTGTCTTCCTCATGCAAAGGGGGTGGGGGTGGAGGAGACCATCCTGCTGAGGGTGCTGGCAGCCCAACTCTCGAGGTGTTTGCACAGAGATGGAGCGCTCAGTGTTGCTTCAGAAATCCCCTGCTCCCTGTCTGTGCTTCCTTCCCCAGGTAATTTCAGGAAGTATCTTCATTTTGCCAGTGCTCTGAGGTTGAGAAAGTAAGTGTCTTTATTTTCTTCTATTTTTGAGATCCTTCCCCAGAGTGCAATGTGTATGGTTTCTTTTTGGGGGTGTAGATGGCAGGAGATGTTGGAGTCTGTCTCCGTCCTCACCTTTGCCTTTCCACCTCTGCTCCTCTCGCATTTTGCCATTGCCCTGTGTCAGATGGATGTGGTCGAAGGTATTTGCACCCTTTTCTGAGCAGGGTCAGTCTTGGCACCGGGAGCTTGTCCTGTGTTCTGTGTGGTGATTCTGAGGTGCCCTGTGTCCCACCTGCCTTGCCTGTAAGGATGCAGCAGGGCCCTGAGTTCTTCTTTCTTCCCTTCTGTAAATTTCTCCCTCCAGAAGTGAAGGGAGATAGTCCTGTGGTGGTTGGCTGCCTCTGGCAGCTCTTCTGTCCATTGCAGCTCCTATGTGGTGGGAAACAATGACTCCAGGGCCATCCAAAAGCACAGTCCTTGGGGTAGGGTCCTTCCACTCCAGCTGAGCTCTGTGCTCTGAGCCCACACCCTGCAGGCACTGGCAGGTGGCCCTGGGGTGGAGGAGCAGGGTGCCCTCTGTGCCCTGGGCTGGGTGGAGCTGGGAAGTGGGCAGCCAGCACAGCAGCGTGCTGGGCACAGGGAAAAGTCAGGTGAGACCTCTAGAGAGGTGCCAGCTTCTGCAATGGTTCAGCAAATGAGTCTGCTGAGGGGAGAGGAGCATGGTGGGACATGCAGGCAAAGTGTTCATTCCCATTGCAGGGCCCTGGTTCTTTACTTCATTCCTTGTTCAGCACTTGGAGCTCACATCAAACCTCCAGCACACAGCTGGGTGGCTCAAAGCACTTCGTGGGGCTTCAGGGCCTCGTAGGACTGATGGGGCTTTCCCATGCCCCCACATGCCCCCAGCTGGCCCCTGCTCTCTAGGGGTACTGAGGGTTTCCTCTGGGCAGGACAGCAAGTAGGTGCTCTTGCACAAGTAGGTGCCCTGGAGGGAGCCTGCTGCTTCCAGCCCCCAGCTGCAAAGCAGGGGCAGAATCTTAGGTCAAGTTCTCAAACGGAACAAAAAAATTAATCGTTGTGATGACTTTTTTTAGAAAAGAGTTGTCATGCCTGCACCTCCCCCAAGCAAATAAACTCAGTGTGTGCTGTCCTCT
Source organism: Ammospiza nelsoni (assembly GCF_027579445.1). Lineage (NCBI taxonomy): Eukaryota > Metazoa > Chordata > Aves > Passeriformes > Passerellidae > Ammospiza > Ammospiza nelsoni. Next base: position 50,239,948 of record NC_080637.1, read on the forward strand.
TTCCTCTTCTCCCCTGTGCCATTAAGCCTTGTACACTCCCTAAGAATAGACAAGACTCTCTGCTTTGAGACTTTTTCCCCCATTTGTTTTCTTTTTGCATAGAAAGTTGTCTGCTGGTGGTGGAGGACAGGGGCCTGCTTCATCTGTTCCTTCCTTTCACCTTTCCCTGTGCCAAGCTTAGGCTCAAATGCTGCAGATTCCTGCAAACACTGAACTTGGAGCAGGCCAGTGACCCCACTGCATTCTGTGGTACTTGGGTGCTTCAGTTTCTGCCTGTGCTTGAGCTTTGGCAGCATCAGAGCCCTTCCTTCCTCTTGGAGAACTAACTCCAAGTGCTCATAGTTCTGGTGCAACCCATCTGTCTCTTCATTTCCCCTCACTTGGCATACAGAGTGAAGGTGGTAATTTTTTTTTTTAATTTAAAATAAACCTAAATATGTATCTTGTAATTTTTTTTTTTTATTTTGAAAAAAAAGCATTTAAGGATTGTGCACGGATGAATTGTATATCTATATATTATTTTTTTGTCTTGCAATTTTCATTTTAAATATAGTGTTTGTTCAGTTTTGTTTTGTTTTTTAATCCAGTTCCCAGCTGGCTAAACTCTGTCTAGAGTGGATAGGTGGGAGGCAGAGCCACTGGAAGGGTGATTGAATCACTCCTTCCCTTGGTGCTTCCTACAAGAAACTGGTTTGCTCCAGGTTTGGGGGTGGGGTTGTGCTAATTACTCTTGTATTCTTGTACATTTTGTTCTTTCTGCTGCTCTTGAATATTGTATCAATGCCAGAAATGGGGAGTTAAAAATTAAAACAAAAAATTAACCCCAATAAATTGTTACATTCCAAAAGCTGTTGTTGTTTTCCTTGGGTGGGCTCTGCCTTGTGGAGCTTGGAGGAGAGCTGTGGAAATGGCTCCCCTGATCTAGCACAGATCAGCTCTGCAGTCAAACACAAGCACCTGCACCCTGCTTGGGCACCATGGATCAGCCCTGCTTTGGGCTTTGGACCTTTCTGGGCACAAAGAAGCTCTGAAAATAAATAAAGGAGTATTCTGGAATGTTAAGGGAAGAGGGAACATTTGGAAAGGCCAAGCTGTAGCAAGTGGAACCTGAACACTCTCTTCCCAAGTGCTTTGGAGTCTTCCATGGGTCTCCCATATCCTTTTGTTTTAATAATGAATTTAGATCAGGGTACAACCTAGCACTTGGTGGCTGAAAAAGGCTTTACTCCAGAACACGTGCTTAAGTGTGCTTTCTCACAAGCTGATCTAAGAAATATGGTGAAAAAATCTTCTCCCTGTGTGTAATTGAAGCCCCAGATTCACTCCATCACTCTCCAGCCTGGAGCAGCTGCATAAAAAGGCTTAGCTCAACTCAGTGGGAAGTGCTGGTGGTGGGAGATGTGGTGGGCAAGCCAGTTGCTTTTGGACAGAGAGGTCCTGCAGGAAGGCAGCACTTCTGGATGCTGGGAAAGGGCAGTGTCTGGGCACAGCTCCAACCAAAACACCCTCAGGGCTGCCCTTCAGGAGCGTATGCTGCAGTCTCACCCCAAGGGAGATTGGGCTGAGCTGGGCATTCCTTAGACAGAGTTGCTGCCTCGAGGTACTTCTGCAGTGTGTGAGCTTTGGGAAGCCACAGCAGGGCCTGCTCCAGTGGTGGCATGGCTGGCAGCAGGGAATGCTGCCCACCCAAGCCAAGCACAGTGCAGGTGTCATCCGTGTCATGGCACCAGGCTCACTTTGCCTCTTCTGCAGAAAACACTCACAAAGCCAGCACTCCCCTCCCTCCTCCCTTGCCCCCTGGCTCTGCCCAGAACCCGGTGGGCTTTTGGCTGGATTTGAGGGCACCAAATGAAGCCAGCTCTCACCCAATGCTTTCTGGACCAGGAGGAAGGCTGAAAAGAGACCCCAGCCTGGCTGAACAAATCCAATGAGGTCCTGCAGCAGTGCCCTCGTGCAGGCAGACCCAGTAACCGGGGCAAGGTGATGCAAGTCACATCTGCAGGGCTGAGAAACCTGGAAATAAAGAAGCCAGGATTTCCACGCTGTGTAGATCTGGGAACCTGCAGATCCCCAGGGTCTGAAGGCTCCTGATCTAAGGAGATGGTGGAGCTGACTCCATGGAGTGAGTGCAGAGGAGCCCTTTGATCTCCTTAGGGTGGCCCTGGGGATGTTCCTGTACTGGGTGATGACCTGGGAGGAGGGAATCCCCCAGCTCAGAGGCATCAGCTTACACTCCCCTGAGAAAAGGTCTCCCCCCTTCCCTCACCCCACCACTCTGCTGGCCTCAGCATCATGAATGGGCCAGGGTTTCATGCTGGCCAGGATGGAGCTGCCTGGTTCCTGTGGGGAGGGTTGGGTGCAGGGCAGCCTTGGAACAGCAGATGTCCTTCCCCATAAGCCAGCATTCTATCCCAAATGTCCCTCTCACCCAGGGGGCACAGCAGGGTGACCCCTTGTCCTGCCTTGACCCTGTCTGCAGCTGCCCCTTGGGGACAGCTGCTATCCCAGACACCATTTTGGTGTTAATTAAATGGAAGAAAATCCCTTAATTGCTCTCTCCCAGTCCCTCTGGGCTGAATCCATGAGCTCTTGTTAAATCCAGCTTCTGTCACCAATCCTGCTCATACCAGCAACCAAAAAAGCCCCACATTGCTTTCCCCACCCTGTCACGCACCGTCCTTGCGAGGGCCGGCTGCCCACCAAGCATCTCTGAGTTGTTATTCATGGGACAGGGAGGCTGCTCTGGCCACTCACCGGTCTGAGTCATCACTCTCTGTGAAAATCTATTTTTGTCACCTCTTTGTCTCTGGGAAGAAGTTGTGGTGCCTGCTGAGGGACAGGTCTGGACCGTGGGAGAGCTGAGGCCTGCCCTGCTGCGATACCCAACTCTTCCCATGCCAGCCTGCGTGAGTGGGGCCAGGCTGGTGCAGAAGGGCTCACCCTTCCCCTCACTGCCAGAGCAGCATCAGCCAGAGGTACAAACCTTGCCACCATGCTCCTGTAACCTTCAGTAATAAAATCTGCACAGTGCAAAGCATCACTTCCCCTGGCAAGAAGTTATATAGAAGCCTACAGCACTTTTCCCACAGGGTAGCAGATAAAGGATACCCCTCCCACCCTGATCTGTACACTGTGGGTGGGGTGGCTTGGTGCAGCTCTCACACTGCCCCTGCACTGTGGGGTGGCCTGGTGCAGCTCTCACACTGCCCCTGCACTGTGGGTGGGGTGGCCTGGTGCAGCTCTCAGATGGGCTCCTCTCAGTTCCACTCCCGCCTCGGTGCTGCCAGGGTGGGCGTGCAGCAGGCAGGGGGTGACACAGCAGGGTGCAAAGCTCTGCCACTGTTAGCAAGGGACAGGTTGGAGGCTGGGGGCCTCCCCTCATGTCATGGGGTGCAGGCTTCTGTTTCCTTTGCATCCTGCACCAGTGCCCACTTGTCCCATCACACCGAGCACTCACCGTCCCACAGCACTCACCGGCCTCGCCACCAGGGCCAGACTCTGTTGCTTGGGCTTCCTTCACATTCCCCTGCCCAGACTGCTCCATGTCCAGCTCCACTTTTCCTCCTCAGCATTCCCTTCATCTCTACTCTTCCTTCAGCCTCCCCATCTGTCTTCCTTGCGGCACCACAAGTCAGGCAGGTCTCTTGTTGGCTCCGGGGTGATGGTTTTGGGGGGCTGGGGTACCCTGCTTTCTGTGGGGAGAGAAGGTGACTGTACGCTGTCAACGGCCAAATTTGAGGAGTTTTTTGTAGCTCTGGCTCCCTTGCTATCCCCTCAAATATGCCTGGGGGGAAAGAAGAGGTAATCTTTACCGTTGTTTCATACCCAGCACTGGAGCTGTTTTAAACACACATGCTCCTGCTTCCCTGCCTGCTAGGAAGGATTTCCTGCCATTACTGAGTAGACCTTGAAATTGATTTTGTTTGTTTTCCCTCTTCTGCTCCTCTTTTCTGGGCAGGGCTGCGTCGCCAAGGCCCCAGTGTGCCTGGGAACAGGAGCGGGCACGGCACAGCCTCTATTGGAGCAAGGAGAAAGTAGCTGTCTGGAGCAGCTCGTCCGTGAGCAGTGCAGACTAGAGTGATGGTGGGGGAAGATTAAACGTGTGTCTTTGTTTCCCAAATCGATAACAGGCGTTTGTGGGGCAGAGGGTGAGGCAGCCCACGGCAGCTCTCTGCAACAGTCCTGTCTGAGGTGGGAGAGCAAGACAGCTAGGAAGTTTGTAGTTCAATTTTTAGGAGAAAGGAGGAAAAGACCCGAAAGACCACCACAGGGAATGACTGATTACGAGGCTGTCACCCTCGGGGTATCAAGCGGTTCTTTACTGCCAGCCTAGGCATCTCGCAGGGCAAAAGTCATCCCTTGGGCTGTGCCGGAGCAGCATCTTCTCGCCAGAGGCTCCCGCCGGGCTGACTCCAGCGAGCCCGAGGCAGGGCTGGCCCCGTCCCCGAGTGCCCCCGGGGCGCCCTCCCTGCCCTTTCCGTTCGCTCAGCCGCTCGCTGCCCAGCGCTCGGACCGCCGCCCGTGCAGCCCGGGGAGGGTGCTCAGCGGGAAGGGGGGGTCACTGAGAGGGGCACGGCCGGGGGCACGGCCGGGGCCGGGCCGGGGGCGGCGGCGGGGGCGGCGCGGTGCGGTGCGGGCGGCGCCGCCCGGCACATATAAGCGCGGCGCAGCGCGGCGGGGCCCCGGCGCCGGTGCTGCTGCCGGTACCGTCCTTCCCCGCCCGCTCCCTCCGGGCTCCCCGTGCGTCCCTCCGGCCGTCCGTTCCGCTCTCCATCCCCGCCCGCTTTGTTTTCTCGCCGTCCGCGGGCTCGGGCCCCCCACGCCGCTGCCACCCTGAAGTTTCTGGCGGTGCTGCTGGCGGCGGGCATGCTGGCTTTCCTCGGGGCCATCATCTGCATCATCGCCAGCGTCCACCCGGCCGGCACCGCCGCGCCCGCCGCCGCCGCCGACAATGACTCGGCCGCCGCCGCCCTGCTGCCCGCCGCCGACAAGGGGCTGGGAGCGCTGCACGGCCCCGCCGAGGCGCTGGCCAGCGCCGGGCCGCGCCTGCCGGGGGGGCCGCCGCTCTTCAGCCGCTTCGTCTGCACCCCGCTGAGCACCGAGTGCCCGGCCGCCGGCACCGGCACCGCCGCCGGCAGCGCCGCCGGCCCCGAGGAGCTGCTGGCGCTGCGGAGCGCGGCGGCCCAGCTGCGCCGCACGGCGCTGGAGCAGAAGGAGCGGATCCGCATGGACCAGGAGACCATCCGGGAGCTCACCGGCAAGCTCAGCCGCTGCGAGGGCGGCCTGCGGAGCCCCCCCGGCCCCGCGCCCCCCGCCGCCGCCGGGCTCCGCGCCGCCCCGCGCCCCGGCACCATGGGCCACCCTCCCGACGAGCCGCCCGCCGTGCGGGAGCTGGAGGAGGCTGTCCGCACCCTCCAGGACCGAATCGACCGGATAGAGGTGCGAGGGATGCTCCTGGGGACTGGGCGGGATGCTCCCAGGGGATGCTGCTCCTGGGGGGCTGGGGGGATGCTCCCAGGGAAAGATGCTCCCACACGTGCCGTTCCCCAGGCCTGCAGCCACATGCACCCCGAACTAGCTCGTTCCCCTCATGAGACTTCAGGAAGGTTGTCCCTGCCTCCCTCTTTCCTGAGATCTCTGCCCAGGGGCAAGGCACTCACCTTGAGCCCTCCTCTCTCCTTTCCATGCAGGGTAGTCCCAAAGCACTAGGGCTGCCCCAGTTACCCCACAGTCTGCACCCAGGTAGGACACCTTGCTTGCCCCATGGCACCTGTTAAGGACTCCTCCAGAGCAGGTTGGCAGCTCTGGCATCCAGACCCTGCCCTTTAGCAAAAGGGTAAATCCCATCTGATGCCATCATGGTTATGAATGGGACATCTCACAAAGTAAAGTGCAGTGCCCCCCACCGTGAGCCTGGCACCCTTTCCCACACGGTCTTTAGGAGCTGGAGAGAGAAGGGCAGAGCTGGAGTCATTCACGGTGCCCATTCCTGTGGCATTGGGCTGTTGGCACTTGGGATCAGAGCCCTGGTCCCCATTGTGTAGCAGCTGTGCAGCGTGTGCCCGGCAGGCTCAGCCCTGGCCCAGCCACAATCCAGCAGCACCAGAGGCTCTGCCACGATGCCTGGCATGGGGCACATCATGGAGTACATGTGAGTGTTGATTTATTTGGGCTGATTTGGACTCAGCAGTCCCACGGAACTTGGCAGACTTTGCAGGATATGGCTGTGGCATGTGAGAGCTGCAAGAGGAGAGATGTCTGTTTTCCCTGTGGGAATTGCTCCAGGTAGGAGCAATTCCCTGAGGTCTGTCAGGCGTCAGAGCCACCTGCAAGGAGCCTCCTGCGAGTCCTCAACCTTCTCATCTTCCTGTTCAGTTTCCTGTTGCCCTCTCCACTCTTCCCTGGAGTGTGCAGCTAGGAGGGGGATCATCCAGCACCCTTTGGGGTCCCTCTCCTCAGACAACCACTTTCTCCTTGCCCCTCTGCCCCCCTCACTACAGACATGTGGGCACAGCAACAGGCAGTGGAAATGGGAAATTCAGAGCCACCAAGGTCACTGGCTGAGAAATGAGACTGGGAGAGAGGGTTATTGTAAGCAATGGAGATATTAACAGGAATAAAAAGACAGAGAAAGGCAAATAAACACACAAACACAAGAAGGAAAAGAGCTGGAAGACCAGAGAGGAAGCATCTGTGTGCTGCCAGGGTAATGCACACACAGGCACAAGAAGAAACACGGAGGGATGCCAGGCACATGCTGGGACAGTGGGATGTGCAGCCTGTCTGACATGTTGCCCAGAGCCAAAGGGAGCCAAAGGGAGCCCCCAAGAAACCCCTGCAGTCCTGCACAAATTATTTTCCATCAGTGGAATAACACAGCAGGTATGCTCACCCAATGATAAATTGGGGAAATAGGTCTCTGCACACGTATCCTAGATAATGCAGGTGGGATGGTGCCCAGCACATCAGTTTGGATCTTGGGGAGCATCAGGTCACAGAGCCATGCTCTCCCTCTTCTCTGTGGGGCAGCACCACCCACGAGCTGCCCTGGCCCATTTCCTCGGGTTTCTGGGGGTGGTGGGAGGTTTGGGTGGAGAAGGGAGAGGGTGAAGCTCACCAGGGTTGGAGCAGGCTGTCACATGTGCCCGGGGAGCCTGAAGCGGTGCTGGAACGGGGCTCAGGCACACAGTGACGAGGAAGCCAAGTGGCACAGGACCAAAACTGTTCGGGTTTGTGCTGCCAGGGGCCTGGGGGTCCCAGGTACACTCTGCAGGGAGACACAGCGCCCTGAGGCTCAGTGAGCCCTGCCAGGTGAGGAAATGGAGCAGCATGTAACAGGTGGGCTGGTCTTTGTCCTGGTGAAAAGTGTCACCGGTGGGCACCACAGCCCTGTGAGGGCTGCAGCCCAGCCAGCTGAGCCTCGTGGTCACACCTTAGCCATCCAGGGACAGTTGCCTGTGGTGTCCCTCTCCAAATTGCCTCCCACCCCAGGAGCAGACAGCTAAAACTTCCTGGTGGAGCACCTGCATCTTCTGTCCTGCATGGCTTTGGCTGTCAGCCCTGGGAGCCTTCCTGGGGTACCCATGGCCTGGGAGGCACTCTCAGCCTCCACAGCTGTCCTGGATCATGGCAGTGACCGTCCCAAAAGGTGACCTGGATGGGGACAGTCCCGGGGTGGCCCCCATGTGCTGAAGACTGCAAAACCCATTGGGAAGGAGAGGAAATGCTGCCAAGTGTGTGGTGGCTTAGTCTCAGAAGAGAGATGACACAAAATGCCATGAGCCGCTCTGGGAAGGCTGCGTCCCAGGGAGTCTCCAGGCAGGTTTGCCAGCAGGGATTACTGCTGGATGCCTCAGAGCTGGGACTGCAGGGAGGGGGCTGGTGGAAGATTGCTGATCTAATCTGGGCACTCTCAGCCCTGTCTGTAAGGCATAACAAGATTTATTCATGCACTGAAAAACCTGTTAAGGCATTTGTTCCTTAATTTTGTCGGCATGGCAGAAGGATTTCCCAGGATGCAGGGAGGGCTCCCACAGTCTCGCTCTTTGTCCCCTGCCATTTCTGTGGGGCTGGGCTAGCATCAGCACAGCATTCACACATCTTCCCTCACCTCTTCCTAACGCCACCCCGGTACTGATGGTCCTTTCCTCATGCACAGCAGCCTAGTTAGGCTTTTTCATCCTGGTTTTGAGGGTCCCCCCCTTTGGCTCAGCACGTGCTCATGTCTGTACACCCTGGTGCATCTTGGAACACAGAGCTGAGGGACCCAGGTGCTCCTTCTCCATGCTTTTACTTATTGCTGCAAATGGAAAGGGATCGGGGAGAAAATCACCTTGGCTGCCTGGGCTGTGCCGAGATGCAGATGCCCCCCTTCTCCCCATCATCCCTTGCAGGGGAGAGGGGACGGCCTGATGGGCTCCGTGGGGACCTGGTGGAATTGCAACAGCCTGTTTGCTCCTCAGCACGTTCCTGGCTGTGCCATTGCAGCTGGGGGCCTGGCTGCTGGCAGGAAACCCTCGGGTAAGGGAATGGGAATGGTAGTGACCAAGCTGCTTCCCTCTTGTTTCAGTCTCCAGCAGTGCAGGGATGTAAGCACCCAAATTGTGACAGTCCCGGCCCCCCTCCACCGACTGAGATTTTAGGGAGACAGGATCAACAGTGAGCACTTCTCTTGTGAGGAAGAGGGAAAGGCTGATGCATCCCTGTTTTTCTTCTACTCCATGCAGTCCCTTTTGGAGTTTAATGATCCCCAAGGTCCTGCCTAGGTCCAAAGAGGTGGCAGTGTCCAAAAGCCCTGGTGCAGCAGGTGTGCTGCCCTGCTACAGGGAGTATCCCAAGGTGGCAGCTGCTGAGGAGTTTTGTGCAGCCTGTGAGGATTCATGGGTCCAAGGAGCAGAACGGGTCTGCTGTGTGTGTGCACCCTGATCCCTGGGATGTGCCATGGCTCCATCCAACAGGCATCCCCCTGTGCTCCTGCCTGCCCTGTCCCAGCAGCCAAGGTGGGCACTGGTGAGCTGGGGGCTGAGGGGGAGCAGCAGCGCCCAGATTTGCCGGTGCATTAGTAAATGAGGCTCTGATCTCCTTATGTAAATCAAAGTGCATTTGCTGACGGAGGGCTGCGGCCCCAGAGAGCGCCCGCCGGCGTGGCTGCCGCAGCCCCTGCCCCCACCTCCCCCTCCCCACCCTGCCAGCCGCTGACATTTAACGTGATTAATATTACCTGGCATCTTTCAATCTTTTTTTGCCGGTTCTGGTGGCCAAAAAGCGTGGAAGGAGCCTCCCCCACAGGCACTGCCCACTCCCCTGCTGCCGGTGCGGCGGCAGATGGGGAGCCGGGTGCCTGCCGAACAGCCAGGGAGAAGGAGCTTCCCCCCTTCCCCTTCCCAAAGGTCACCAGTAAATAACAGCTGCACATCAACCATTAATAATTTTGCAAATAATTTGCCTTGTGAGAAAGATGCTCGAGCAGCAACTCGGAGATGAGGATCATGGCTCAGGGATGCAGCCCAGGCTGGCATCAGGGGGATCACCCAGCACAACTCAGCTGCACGGGGCAGAATGGGGAGTCCAGGCTCCCGTCCAGCCATCATCTGTCTGCAGGGATATGGATGGTGTTTGCTGGGATGGCCCTGAAACCCTGCCAGATGAGGGTGCAGGCTATAATCCCTTTCCAGAAGGAGCATGGGGGCAGCAATGGTTCAGTCGGCCATGTGGCTCCGGCTGTGCTACCCTGGCTGCCAACTGGGAAGGACCAGCAAGAGCTGGAGAGAGGGCTGGATGGAGAAAAACTCAGGAGGGGGGAAGAAAGTGAGCAAAAAGGGAAAGACACAGTGTGTGAGCATGGAGAGGAGCAACAGGAAGAGATGCTCCAAAGCCAGAGAAAGGAAAAAGCCATAGGGAGAAAAGTTACAGAGGGAAGAAACTAGCAGCAGGGAGAAAAGCAGGAGGAAGAAGGAGGTAAAAAAAAGTACTCAGTCACTACTGAATAATGTAGGGCAGGCTATCGGGGGCTAGTGAGAGTGACAAAATCTCCCAGCTTTTTCTTTTTTCATCATTAACAGATGGAGCCATGCATGAAAGCAGGGACGTAGGCTCCAAACCCGCAGCTCGAGCAATCAAAGCGTGCGGCAGACAGGAGCGTGCCAGCCCCCGCTCTAGCCAGGCAGCCTGAAAGGACAAGAAAAGCTCCTGGAGCCCACGGGATGTGGCCACGGAGGCAAAGGCAGCCCCATCCCACCTGTGCTGCCTCCTGCCAGTGCAGCCATACCTCAGCTTGGGTAAAAATGCTGACAGCTCATGTGGGAACTGTCCCTGCCACGAGGATGAGAATTAAACTTTGCACTTCCCTTCCTTCCTGCCATCTATACCCTGCCTGTCATGCAGTGCCCAAGACCCCTTTAAAGAACCCACCCCACAAAAAAACCCCAAAACCAACAAAAAACCCAAAACACCAAAAACAACCCCACCAAAAACCCCACAAAAAACCACCAGCAAACCTCAGCAAAATAGTTAAAGCTCCTTTCCCATCAGCTAATCGTTCAATTTTGCAAAGACCAAAGGCAGGATGCTCTTTGCTGGGCCCTTTTCGCTTACCAGAGAGGTTTTGTTCTCACTGCAAGAGCATCCTTAGTGCTGGCAGTGAGAGCTGGCATTTGGTCAGGGCTGGCAGATATCCCCTGCACAACCTCTCTTTATGTGCTGGGTTTTGCTTTTCCAGGTTGGTTTTCTTCACAGAACTTGTGCGTTTGCCCTGGCAGACCCTACTGGCAGCTCTTGCTAATCTTGGGGCATCATAACTTCCATTTTATTTGTAGCCTGAGCACTTTGTTGCCCAGAGTGGGTACATTTGTGCTCACACCAACACCGTCTTCTCACTTTTCCTCTCACTGCTGTTCCCATCCGCCAAGGCTGCATCCTGCCCAGCCAAACCTGACTTTCCTCCAGCCTTCCCCTCCCCTTTGTTGTTCCTGATGGATAGCAAAGATTAGGGGTGAGGTGAGCAGGCATCCCTCTCTTTCAGCTTTATGTGTGTGATTATGAGATCCTGTCCAGCCTGGAGAAGCTGGATATAAGAAGTAAGAAAAAACAGGGAATCACAACCACAGGTGAGTGTGCTGACCTCCCCCAGGCCAGCTCTGAGGCAGGAGGGAGTCTGTTCAGATCCACAGGGATGGTATCCCCCATGTCCTGCCAGCACCAGCCCTGTGAATGACCAGGGCTGAAGCGGGCATGCATATCCCTTGGTGCCAGAGGAGCCAAGGCAAGGGTCTCCATGGCTGCTCCAGCACCTCTGGGAAGGTCTGGCAACACAGAGAAGGTGGTTGTCATCTTTCAGAGCCCATGGCAGAGACACTAATGCACCAAGGGCACGGGGAAAGAAGAGGGCTCCTATTTACCAAGAAACTCCAGGAGCATGGTAAAGGGTCACTTTCTCCCTTCCAGACTGCTTTTCTTCCAACTGGGATGGGGTCTCCCAGTAAGGTGGGATCTAGGGTCTTTGCAGAGTGCAGTAGCAGCTGGGAGCATCTTCACCATCTGCCGTGTTGGATTTGCCATGGGAAGAGTTTTGGTCTGAGTGTTAACCCTGATAGGACAAGACAGGCTCGATGTCCCCAGGTGATGGCTCATGCCTTGAGGGCCAGAGACACGACAGCCTGGCACCAGTCCCACTTGTCCCTGCCATCCTGGTGCACCGGGAGAGGTTGGCTTATGGACAGCTACCTGGCACACGTGCACACACCCCCGCATGCCAGCTGAACTCGGCTAAGAGGATTACAGCCCATTAAGTGATGTTAACATGCTGGCTATAGGTAAGCAGCCTCACGAGCAGCAGGAGTGGCCGGGAGCTCCAAGGTCCTGCCTGCATCATTTCCTCATCGTGGGAGGCTGCCTGCAGGAGCAGAGCCAAGGGATGACCAAAACATCCCATCCTTGCTCTGTCTCTGAAGCAGCAGAAAGTCATTAAGAGCAGCCAAGCTTCGTTTTGCAGGAATGAGCTCAATGGGGGCTCTAAGAGGGGAGGTACAAAGTCAGCTGGAGGCTCTTGGAGAAGACCCCAGTGCGGATATGGGACTGTCATCCCAGCACTACCTGTAGTGCTGCAGGCTGGGCATGTCCTTATTTTAACTCTTATGGTGACACTGTGCTGAATTTTCTCTTTTGTCCCTGCCATTCCCGCTGTCGTGGCTGCCGCAAGTGCAGCAGGAGCTGCCAGCCCGCACCAATGGCTCAGCACCCACTGCCCCGGCCCTTGCCCGTGATGCCCTCCACACCAAGATGGAGCAGCTGGAGGAGCAGCTCCTTTCCAAGATCCTGACCCTGCAGAAGGAGCGCCAGGCCGCCAGCACTGACCACAGCCAGCAGCAGCACAACATCGAGAAGGAGCTGAGCTCCCTCCAGAACCGGGTGATGGAGCTGGAGCACGGTGAGTCCTGCCCTGCGGGGGTGGAGGTGGGGCACAGGGCTCCTACCCTGAGGTACATCGCCAGGAGAGCCCCAGCACAGGTCACCCTATCCCAGTTACAGGTGCTGACCTTCCTCTCTCCTCCCCACCCTTGATGCGTAGGACCACTGGGCTACAGCCCTCCTGATGCCTTCAAGGTGACCATCCCTGTGCAGAACAACTACATGTATGCCCGCGTGAAGAAGAGCCTGCCGGAGCTGTACGCCTTCACCATCTGCATGTGGCTGAAGTCCAAGGCCCTGGCAGGCATTGGCACCCCATTCTCCTACTCTGTCCCGAGCCAAGCCAACGAGATTGTGCTGTTGGAGTGGGGCTCCAACCCCCTGGAGCTGCTCATCAATGACAAGGTCAGCCCAGTTGCAGGAGGGGCAGGAGAGGAAATCCTGCCCTCATCTTCCCTGCTTCAGTCCTGCTAGGAAATTATACTCTTAAGGGCACTGGTGTGGGGGAGCTGGGAGGAAGGGGCCCTAGGTTTATGGGGGGAGGCAGGAGGATTGGGAGAATGGCTCATTTGGCTTAGTTCTGAGAGGGAGAAGCAGCACATCTGGATGTCTGTAGATTTTGGGATGCCTCCACCCCCACGGGGCTGCAGTGCTTGCCCTGCCAGCGGACTTCCCCAGCAGTCCTACCGAGCACTGGGATCTCGCTCCTCTCTCACAGGTTGCCCAGCTGCCACTGAGTCTGAAGGACAAGGCCTGGCACCACGTCTGCGTGGCATGGACCACCCGGGACGGCAAGTGGTCAGCATACCAGGACGGGGAGCAGCGGGGTGCCGGTGAGAACCTGGCCTCCTGGCATTCCATCAGGCCCCAGGGCATCATCATCCTAGGTCAGGAGCAGGTAGGTACCAGTTCAACACCAAGAGCTGCCTGTTAGCATCACTCTGGTGGGAATTGGCTGGGGGAAGAGCCCCCAAATGGGACAAGGGGAGGGGGCAGTGTGGGCAGGAGTGCTCAGCAGGGCAGTTGGCTCTCCTGCCTGTTCATCCAGCCTCCAGGCTGGCCACGTGCCATCATTGTCTTCTCTTCCCTCTCCCTATCCCTTTGGTCTCCCTGCCTCATCTTGAATCTCTTCCATGCATCCATCCCCTCCTCTCCTTGCCATCCAGCACCTTGCTCTGCTTCTCCCCAAACCTCTCCCTCTCTCCCTTGCCGTTTCCCACTGGATGTATGTTGCTCCTCTTCTCTTCATCCCTGTCCAATCGCCTCTCCCGCTCTTTCCCAGGACACCCTGGGGGGCCGCTTTGACGCCACACAGGCCTTCGTGGGAGAGCTGGCACAGTTTGGTGTGTGGGACCACATGCTGGCACCAGCAGAGATCCTGGCCTTGGCTAACTGCACCTCCCACCTCCAAGGGAATGTGATCCAGTGGGATGACCAGGCGGTGGAGGTCTTTGGAGGTGCCAGCAAGGCGGGCTTTGCTGCCTGCGAGGAAGGGAGGAAGGCATGAGTGGCCCCAGCCCTGTCCCCAGCGCCGAGGAGCCCGCTGGCAGCCCTGGAGCAGGGAGCCCCTTTCTCCCCTCCCAGACCAGTGAGCCTTGCTGGGGCAATGCTTGAGCCCCCCGTGCTGGTGTCCCAGGAGGGAGACGGGCCCCTGGAAGCCTCCCTGTTGTCCCTGTGCTGGTGCTGTGGCTTGTCCTCATTCCTGGCAGGCTGGCTCCCGAGTCTCATCTTGCCCCACTTCTGTTTTGAGTGGAACTCTCTGTACCTGCAGGTGTCCCTGGTACGGTGAGGGTCGTCACCTTGTCACACCTAACAGGAAGTGGGAAGGAGAACTCCATCCACTTTGAGTGCAGTCCAGCCTCAGTGGGATGCCAGGGTGCAGGCATCACCTGAACACACCCCCTTTCCTTATTTATTTCTAGCAACCTCACTGTCCAGTTTTATGAGCCTGCATTCCAGGATCTCACCTCTAAACCCATCCTTCTCCTGCTGCCCTGGTTTTTCAAATGTGGCCCCAGGGAAGCTGAAGGAGAATGGCAGAGAATCAGTGGCACAGCACTTACCCCCCTGCACCCCTTTCCCTGCCTCTGCTGCCTGTTTGGGCAGGACTCCCTGAGGGGAGCCAGGCTTTTAAGGCAGAGGGGAGAGAGCACTCCCCACCACCTCCAAGCTGGGGAACGGGTCTGCCACCAAGGGAATGGGGGGAAAGGGGCAAAGCATCTCCCCCAGCGCTGGCCGAGGGGGAAAGCACTGCCATTGAAGGGAGCAAAAGCAAGAAAAAGAGAGATGGAGGATGGTGGCAGTCAGAGGAGCCCTGCCATCCATTCCCCAGTCTTTTGGTACTGGATTGGGCTACTGTCCTTGGTTCCACCCAAGTCCCCTTCTTTACCTGCTCCTTGCCAGGAACAGGGCTGCCACTGGCCTTGAAACTGGGAGGGTGAAAGAGCAGGCTGGTGTTTTCCCTGTGGAGTGCCTGAGAATCCGCTGTTTCCATATTGCGTGGTCACCAACATCTCGATATGTGAGTGTGTGTATGTGCACATGTGTGTGTGTGTGTGTGTGTGTGTGTCTGGGAGGGTTATTTCAGGGCTCTCATGGTTGCTCAAAGCAGTGTTCAGCTTCCAGTGTTCCCCCTACCCCAAGTCCCACTGTGGGTGACAGCTGCCCCCTCCCCTGGGGGAGGCAAAGCTGGCAGAAGGGACAGCGCTGCCACTCCCCATCCCCACCCAGGGTCTGTGCCAGTGCTGGGGTGGCTCAGCCCACTGGGAATGACATGGTGGGGATGGGGGGCAGCCCGTGTGCCAAGTGGGAATACTGTGACCTCCGTGTACCCTGAGGAGCTGCCCCCTCTCCCTCGCCCCCTGCCTCGCTCGCTCGCGCGCTTTCTCCAATGCACGTTTGTGAAAAGGGCCCTGACGCGTGCCCCTGTTGGGACGTTTCTTTTGTAAAGCTGATCGTGAACAATAAACGTGATGTTTTCTGTTCCAGCCTCCTGCAGAGTGTGAGGTTGCTGGGGGGATGGACGGGACAGGTCAGCCCAAGATGGGGTGACCTCCCCAGGGTGCTTAGGGTTGCACCACTGAAGGGAGCTGGCTGGTCCCACTGCTGGCATTACAGGAATATCAGCACAGGGGTTTGGTACTGTTGCCCCAGAGGGGCAGGGGATGGTGTCGCAGTCTGGCCACCTTTGCTCTACCCCACTGCAGAGCAGTATGGGGTACAGGCTGCTGCTGGTGGGGCATGAGGGCTGAGGGAAACACTCTCCATGGAGGGAAGCAGAAACAAGTGAGAGATCCTGGCCTCTAAGTCAGAGCATGATAGCAAGGAACTCATATTGAGTGTAAATCTAATTAAGTACCAGTAATGAGTTTCTGACCTAGCTAGGCACAAGATGGTTCAGGCATGACTCTTGGAGCTCCTGTTGTAGAACAATTCATGGCCAGGTCTGCATGGTGCTTTTGCCTCTCAGTGGGTCCTGCTCCTCCTACAAAAGGCACAGCTTCACCAAGATTTGGGGGAAATGGAGCACAAAGCCAGAGGACTGAGTTTTCCCATTGCTGGCATGCTGGTGGGATCTCCTCTCTGAGTCAGAGCTGCCCTGTCTCCCCCACTTCTCCTTCTGGAGGGTGTTTAATGCCATAAAAGAAAGGCTGGCACTCTCACCTTCAGCACATCTTCACAAAGCTGAGGGCTGGTTTTGAAGAAAAAGCATGTACTTCAGCTGGAACACTGGTTCAAGGGCCTTGCAGAGCTGGAGGCTCACACCCATCACTAAGAGGAGAGGGTTCAATAGGTGCCATCTGCTCGTGTGCCAAATAACACAGCATCATTAAGAAGCGCAACATTTTCTAGAGGAGGAAATGTCAAAAACCACTGATGGGATCATAAACTCAGAAAGAGGTTTAAAGGGGGAGGGAAGCTGGTCCAGAACACCCTGCTATCAAAACTGCAGAAGTACTGTGAGAGGGCTCTTGGGGCTGCTGGCCAAGGCAGGAGAAACGTGAGAGGATGAACAAGGATGGAAACAGCCTGGCCGCTGATGTAGGCTATTGGCAAAACACCCATCTCCTCCAGAGCCCGGAAACCCAGCCCACGTTGAAACTGTGTGCAAATCCTCTCCAGAAAAGCAGGAACAAAGAGGACACCAGGAGATGCTTGATCAGGGCCTTCGGTGCTGGCTTCCTAATCTCTGCCAAATGATGCTGGCATGATCCTAATCCCAGCCATGTGCATGTCCCCAGGATGTGGATCTGTCACTTCTGGAACAGGAGAATGGGGGGATCCCAGTGGCAGAGCTTCTGCAGGATGAGCTCCTCTCCCCCAGAGCTTCACAGCCAGTTAGGCAGACCTGGGGGTACACAGGAAAACTTGGTAGAATTTTCCCAAACCTTTTAAAATCTTCCAGCAAATGCTTCCACTATAAGGCTCTTCAGGAAACAAAGGCATTATGGAGAGATTAGAAGCTGGATGGGAGACACAAATGAAGAGCAGAAATAAATATTTGATTTCCATCCTGCCCTGGCTCTCTGCAGGAAGCAATGTCTGCTTCTTACCCGTCTGAGGAGGACGAGAGCAAGATGAGACCATTTCTTTTCAGTAAGCTGAGCCTTGCAAGAGCTGCAAACCTGCAACGGGGCTTAAAAGGTAGAGGAGATGACAAATCAATAGCTTTGCTGGCTGCAAGAAGTAATTACAATGACTTACACATATTGCTTGCTTCTAAATTAACCAGGAGCACTCAGGAATAGCCCCGTGTCTCTCTAAGGGCAGCTGGCTGGAAAACAACATGTTGTGCACAGTAGAGATGAGGAACAACAAAGCCAGCCTTGGGGGAAAGAGGAGGGTAAGGAAGGAAATATTTAACAGTGGTGTGGAGAAGGCAGATGCTTCAGTTGGTTGGCTGTGTTATACCCAGACATCCAGGACAGGGAGGAAAGGAGGAGGGCACCCAAGAGCTGGGCAGTGCAGGGCAGGGGCACAGCTGGGCTGCAGCAGCTCAGCAGGAGCTGGCACAAGAGGAGACGGTGTGGGAGACAGGCGGGAGTGATGGATGCTGCCCACGTGCTGGCCTCTATCTCCCTGTCAAGGGCTGTAAGCACGCTGCAAGGAGAGGAAAGGAGCTGCCATTTCCTTTCCTAATCTGCAGAACTCGCTGCTGCAGGGCTTTCTGCTAGCCAGGGGCTTAGCCAGACTCCAATACCACCCAGCCCACACTCCCAAAGGGGTTTGTCAGGCAGTGAAGAAGACCAAATTGAAAATGGCGATGGGAAACCTTCAGGCCTGATGGTGTTTGAAAACTTTTGTGTTTGGAAAGAAAATAATACTGGCATTTATGAACCCCTCCAGCCCCTGCCCCTCTTTCCAGAGGGCACCACTGGCCATGCAGGTTCTGCCTTCCCAGGGACATGGGCAATCCTTGGACCCCCACTTCAGAGTGGGCTTTGGGGATCTCCTGTGCTCCCCAATACCTGCAACCTCAGCTGAGTTTGCATGTCACAGCTCCCTGCAGTGTGTCAGCCTCCTGGTGCCCTCAAACGAGGTCAAGCCAGCCAATACTTGTCCCCAGGAGGTGACTTCCCAAGTCCCCACTGCCTGCTCAGCAATGGGGTGCTGCCTAATTGCCTCCTTTCACCTCCTGTCCTGCTGGGAGCCTCCCTTGCTCCCTCCCAGAGCCAGGAAGGCTCATTAAGACTTGTGCAGTGCTCGCACAGGGAATGCGCCACGATTCTGGAGCATCTGGCACAGGAACAGCCCCCACACGGCTGCTAGTGCTGCAGCAACAGACCTTACTAACAGTAGTTGTCCTTACTAGAGCTAGTAGCTACGGGAACATGTGAGGCACTGTGTTTTCCAGCAGAGCAGAGGATCAGGCTGTCCCAAAGCAATCTGCCCTGTCCTCTGGCACAGAGGCTGCCACCCATTCCTGCACACCAGCGTCCCCATCTCTGCCTTCCCTCAGCTCAGCATGCTGGGGGTTCTGATCCCAGAGAAATGTGCCTTCAGCATTCCCACAGGACCTCCTGAGAGCTGCCCCCACCCATCCTGGGGCAGCTGCCCCCAGCCTTGGCCCTCTGTTGCCACCCAACGCGCTGTGGAGCAGTGCCCAGTGGCTGGGCTGTGCTGGCAGGCTGGACAGCAAGCTCCAGCCCCCTGCTTCACCACACAGAGGAGCTGGGGCACGGCAGAGCCTGTGCCCACTGGGACAATGGGGAAGTCCCCAAACCTGGCCAGAAGCAGGTCAGAAAAGAAAGAAAAGAAGGATGTACTCCACCTGGTGAAGAGTCAGCCTGCTGTCTGGGTAATGAAGATGACTAAAAAAAAGCATGAGGCTGTGTATTTACTACATATATGTATATTTTGCAGCCAACGGTTACTTTTCTGTGCTCAGCTAAGGAGTACAACACACCCTCATGTCAGAAGGTAAAAAGTAAAGGTACTTTGTTTCAACGCATTTCACCGTGGCTGCTGAAAACAAAGGGATGAGAGAGTTTCCACCTCTGATTAGTGGCAAATAAGGCATGAGCAGCCAGAGCAAAGCAACAAATTCCACCTCCCTACAGACCCACAGGGGTGAATTGAACCATTGCTCTGGACTTGCTTTCACCTACAGAAGGGTACCTGGTCCACTAGTACTGGAAATTAAAGATCAGGTGACGTGCTGTCTGTGCCACCAGAGCCAGCAGCAAAAAGAGCAGTACATGTAACCTTTGCTGGCTCAACAGGGCCCTCACTGACTTGCAGTTATACAGAGGCAGCCTGTGGAATCCCTGCACTTGGGGCTCCAGAAACCAGCTGCTCACATTTTGTTAAGGCACAGTAGGTGGAGGCAGGCCAGCAGAACGCTCTCCTTCCTCAGGAGGCATCTCTGTCTTGCAGCCCCACTGTATCACTCACCACAGTCACAAAGACATTGGATTTTCCTGTCTTTGGCCCGGTGCAGTTTTTGTTTGGCCATTTTCCTTTAGCTTCTTACCTAGGAGCCACTGATGAATAACCCTCACAAGCAGTCCCCACATTCCGTGAGGGAAACACTCCTGGGGGTCACACTGACCAGAACCAAAACAGGTTTAATTGAACCCAGAATCACTCAGGCAAGCGTGCTCTGCCCTGCACACGCACACAAACACCCCAGCTCACACTCACTTGCTGCTTGGTAGTAAAAGTGGGTGAACTACACAGGGATTAAAGCATTAAAAAAACCACAGCGAGAACACGGTGCATGAAAGAGCTATGTCCCTGGAGAGATTAGAGTAGCTGCCTGGAGATAAAGTAATGATGATGGAAAGATCTTCTTCCTCACAGAGATTCTCTTCCTAATTATCTTGTCTGAAAAGAAAAAATTATGATCTCCCAGCTTTTATCTGTCTCTTGACAATTTTAGCTCTGTTGCAAGAGGCCCAAAAGAGGAAGGAGAAGGAATTAGCCCAGGAGGCAGGAATAGTAGGAGAACAAGTGACACAAGAGGCAGTGCTTCATTTTTGTCACCACCAGCAGTGACAGAAAAGGAAAATATAAATGATCACTGCAGCTTTGTCTTCCCAAGCCCAAAGGCAGCTTCCCTGCCCCCAGCACTGCTCTGTCAGGCAAAGGATAGCCAGGAGGTCGGATTCACTGCTGAACCTGGAAGAGATTAACAAGGTGCTGTTCTCCCCTGATCGCAGGGCAGAGCTTGGTGCTACAGGCAGGGAAGAGGACTCCTGAGCTGGCAGGGGCAGGAGAGTGCCCAGATTGTTCCTCCCCCACTCTTTTCCTTCTCAAACAGCTGGAAAGCAAATTCTCCTTTCAGCAGGCAGCGAGCAGCAAGAACGTTTCAAGCACACACCAGCCACAAGCACCACATGAAAAGTCAGACCCGTGAGCCACTCTGCAAGACAAGGATGGCCACTGATGGAAAACCAGGCATCACACCCAGCAGCTGGGGCTTTGCACAGGAGAAGTTCTTTCCCTTGGTATTATCCTGGAGCTTGCTGCTTCTCCATCCTTGTTAATTTCAGACGAATGCAGCCCTAGAGCTCCCTGAAAACTGTTTAAGCCCTGGTTTAGAGGCAACCCATGTTTGGCTAGCAGGGTGCAGAGACAACAAAGGTTTTGTAGCAAGCCCAGAGCCAAGAAAAACCTCAAAACAGACATTATACAAGCATAAAGCTATGGAGGGCGGGAGGGAGGCGATTTTCTCTGTGGGGGATGGAGGCTGGTGCTGTAGGAGCTGTTTGCAAACTCATGATTCATCCCCACGGCATCACTTTCTCCTTCTTTACACTCCTGTTGACATACAAACATGAGCTGTTGCCACTCCCACACAATGAGAACTGTGTCCAGCTCTGGAACCCCCAGCTCAGGAAGGACTTTGAGGTGCTGGGGCATGGCCAGAGAAGGCAAGGGAGCTGCTAGATGGTCTGGAGCACAAATCCCGTGAGGAGCAGCTGAGACAGCTGGGGTTGCTCAGCCTGGAGAGGGGGAGGCTCAGGCACCTGATCACTCCCCAGCTCACTGAAGGAGGCTGTGGCCAAGTGGGGTCAGCCTCTTCTCCAAGCAACCACAGAGGACAAGAGGACACAGTCACAAGCTGCACCAGGGAGGTTCAGGCTGGACATTGGCAGGAATTTTTTCACAGAACGTGATTAGACATGGGAATGGGCTGCCCAGGGAGGTGGTGGAGCCTCCTCCGTCGCTGGCGGTGTTTAAGGAAAGGCTGGAGGTGGCACTCAGTGCCATGGTGTGTCTGACATGGCAGCGTTCGGTCACAGGCCGGACTCCATGATCTCAGAGGGCTTCCTAACCTGATTCTGTGGTTAAAAACAAAAACCCCAAAATTGCCCCAAATCGCTCCTTGTTCTTATATTTATCCTAGTTTTTTTAAAATAAAAAATACCTAGAACTAGGTCCCTCAGGGGTTTTAAGCCAGAAAACCACGAAGCTGCCACACGCCAGCGGGGGCCCGGGGACGCGGCACAGCACAGGCGCTCCGCGGCCACCCCACTGCCGCCAGCGCCCCAAGGCCCCGCGCGGCGGCCGGCAGGGGAACAGCCAATCAGACGCGCCGAACGGCACAGCCCGTCCAATGGAGGCCGAGGGGGCGGGACTTCCCGCGCCGGTTGCTATGACAAGCGCGGCCCTTCCTTAGCAACGGCGCTGGGCCGCGGCGGCCGCGCAGGTGAGGCCGCGCCGCAGCTCCGCGGGCCCGCTCGGGGCCGCTGGCCCAGCTCTGCCTACTCCGGGACGAGGGCGGCGGGGCCGCTTCGGGCCTGCGGTCCGCTAGGGCCGCGTTCCGCTGCCTCGCACCCTCGGACTGTGGCCGCGGGCACGCCCGGGCTGGGGGTGGGTATTGAAGGGGCTCCCGGGAGTGGCGCCGGGCGAGCGGGCGGGGGGGTCTGTCCGGCGGAGGTCGGGGATTGGGTGCCACGGTGTTGGTCTGACTCCGTGCTTTAGCCAGCAGCTCTGTGTATGTGGCATACATGATTGGTGTGTCGCCTGGCACCGTGCTGGTTTCCTTTTCCTTTAATATCAGCTCACCCTGGCTCCCCTGGGTAGGAGAGGAAGATGCTTTGTTGTGGGGGAAAGAGCCAGAGGGGGGACGGCGGTGAAAGGCTCTGAGTCTGTCGGTCAGTGCTGTGCCTCTGCGTTGCCCGGGGGCAGGCAGGCTGGTAATGAGGCCCTGAGGCACGTCCAGAGTTTTCCCATATGGCCCTCCCCAGCTGACACATGCTCCGCAATCTGAGGAGCAAGTGCACAAACGAGACCGAGATGTTCCTGTTAAACATTTCCGTCGAGAGGAGTGCGCAGATTCTGTGCCTAAAATACTCGTACCCTCCTCTTGTCGTTTGCAGTTTGAAACTGCTACAGATAATAGTGTCCTGGGAAACCCTTTTGGAATTAATCAAGAGTAGTAGCAGCTGATAAGTTGTTCTCTTGTCCTCTCCTGAAAGCTGTACCTTGGCTCATCTCTTCCCTCAAGCTCCACTGTTGCTCCTGGGAAGTGCTGTGCTCCTCACTTATGGAAAAAGATACAGTTTAATAATTTGTTTGCATTAATGGTCTGTGAGCTGAGACTCTCAGGGGGGTGTGAAGGTGCTGTTGAGGAAATGGCAAGTGAGTGAGATAGCATGATGTTCTCGTAACAGTTTCATTTGCCTTGTGTTTTAATTGAAAGCCATCTGTCTCTTGCCCATGTTTGTTTTTGTTGAAGCAGCGTCCTCTAGGCCAAGAAGCGACTCCTCCTGCTGAAGAGAGGAACACAGAGCCCTGTTCCTCTCAGCTGGCCGTACCACAGCACTTTGCTGAACTCCAGGTAGCCCCTCTGCCCCTTCCTGGAGTCTCTGTGGAAGGACCATGGAAGAAGTTGAGGAGGAAAAAAAGGACGAGGCTGATTATAAAAGGCTTCACACTTTTCCTCTGATTAGGGTATGGAGGGGGATGGATTGCACATTTACCTGTGTCAGAGATGTGAAAATCTGTCTTCATTCTAACTGTCCTTCTCCTGCTGCATAGCTACTGTGAGAACATGTAGTGGTGGTGCTGTGGAGAGATCCTGGTTGTCACTGCTGCTTTCTCCCTGTCCTTTATCTCTCCTGGGCAAATCTAATAGCACCAGTGTTCCCCATGACAGCCAGAGGAAGCCTGGGGCAAAGCGATCCATCAGACAGATTGAGAGCACACTGCCTTTGGAGCCCTCTCTTGTGTTTTGGATGCAGCTTGCTTTTTGTCCTGGAGAAGCTGGAGCAAAAGATCTTGCTAGCCAGCCAGATAGCAGCAGCAGAAAAGGCTATGTAATTTAGATTTCTTTGTTACTCATATAGCAATAATTAAGGACTGTGGTGGAAACAGTGTTAGTGTGCTTCCCCTTTATCTTATAGCAGAAAAACTGGCAAATGTCTTGATTTCCTTCTTTAAGCTGTGCTTACACAGTGCTAATTTTCATGTAGGTCAAGAAGAATTCCTCACTGCCTGGAGGAATGGTTCACTTAGTGCAATAAACCTTTTCAGGTTTACTCCATCTAAGCCCCTGATAGAGTCAGTGCAGAAGTTAGAGCAGTTACTGCTGTTGTGTGTGCAGCTCTGATTGTTGTGCTCAGCTGTCTGTCTGTCTGATTGCCCCTGGCAGCACTCGGACATGCCGGAGGAGATGCGCGTGGAGACCATGGAGCTGTGTGTCACGGCGTGTGAGAAGCATGCCACCAACAACGAGGTACCAGCCACCTCCCAGAAGGGCCACCCTGCTGGTGCTGCAGGAGCAGGGATGGGGGTGTAGGGCAGAGCAGAGTCAGGTCCTGGCATCCTGTTACTCTCAGCACTGAGCTGGGGTAGAAGGAGGCAAAGAGCTTGGCTAGATCTTAGATTCAGTTCCCTTGCTCTGCAAGATCTAGAATAGCACTTTGCAGAGATTGGTAGTGGTGCTGGCTCCCAGACCTTGCCTCCTTGCTTATCCTGCCTTCCTGGGACATGCTTCCACTCTGTTCATAAAATGCCCTGTGTCCTGGGGGCTTGGTTCAGAACTGCTTGGAGTCTCTTGTTTTGGGGATGAGTACATGGAAGTCTGTTAAGTATTCCCTCTTGGCTTTAGGACCAACAGTCAAAGGAATACATACCTTGCTTCATGGGCAGGGCACCGCCTGTCACTGAAAAATTTTCCCCTTGCCTTTTTTAGGATCAAGCAGGGTGTGATCTGGGAGAAGCAAGCCTTTTAAAAGCCAGCCTACTTTCAGTGTTTTGGTAATTAGCTGGAGAAAAAAAAAAATGGACTCCTGTAAAAATAGCTGCTGCTCAGTGACCTGAATCTGCTCTCATGGTCACCGCAACCAGTATAACTCCAGCAGAGCTCTTGCTTCAGACTGTGTGAACTACAGAAGTGATGCAGGTCTAGCTGCTGGGCTGGAGGCTGCTGAGACCAGTTCTACCCCTGGGTTTACCTCTGGGGAGCTCCCAAGTCTTGCAGTGCAGCTGCTATACCTGTTGCCCATGGCATGAGTAGTCTTAAAGGGAGGAGAAGATTAGGGGGATGTTTGCATAAAACCTTTCTGGTTGCTTTGTCTCACCCTATGCTGTCTTCCTAAACATTCTCCAGAGTGCTGCCAAGATGATCAAAGAGACCATGGACAAGAAATTTGGGTCCTCCTGGCATGTGGTGATTGGGGAAGGTTTTGGCTTTGAGATCACTCACGAGGTGAAGAACCTGCTGTACATGTTCTTTGGTGGCAGCCTGGCCGTGTGCGTTTGGAAGTGCTCCTGACCCCTGGCCAGGTCCCAGACTTGCTTCAATACAAGAGATTTCTTCCTGCTTTTGACAAGTTTTGTATGATCTGGAGGTGGGGCTTTATTTTTAATACTTAAATGTTAAGACTTCTTTTTTTCATACTGACGTAACAGTTCTGTGGGATACATAAAGTTGGTGCGTGTGTGTGTGTGTATAATCTTGCTAAACTGTCCTGTCCTTGCTGGTGGGATTTCTCATCTGCCTGGCTCTTTCCTTGGTGTTTGAGCTGGAGCAGGAGGGAAGTGAGGAATAGGTAATCTCACAACACACTGCACAGCAGCACTAGCAGGGGAAAGCAAAAGCAAGGAGGTGCCATCTAGCCTTGTGGTTTTTTAAACTCCCCTTTATTCCACATAGTTTTCCTCTCTGCTTTCTCAACTACCATGCAGTATGGCTCTGACCAGCACCTGTCTTTCCCCTCTCTGGATGCTGCCTGTACATTCTTCCTTTCTTCTGAGATGTCTGCTCAGACCTGGCAGCACCCAGGGCCTCCCTTCAGGCTGTCTGTGGAGGTGTGAGCCACAGGGAAGCAGTCCCAGCTTGCCCTTCCCTGCTGTTTTGGGAGGGTACAACAGCTGAGCTGCCGGGGTGTAGGAGGTTGCTATGCAAACTGCCCCCTCCTTTCTCACCCACAGCAACTGAGACAGCATGAAAACACAGGCGGCTGACGATGCCTGGGGAGTGGGTGAGAGCTCTTTTTAAGGCTCAGATGCCTCCCTGTCAGTTCCTGGGGGCGTTGCAAGTGCTGTGTACTTTCAGCATCTTGTTTGGAGGCTGACAGAGAAAGGAGGCTCCATGTGAAATATAACTTGGTCATCAGAAGCCTCGTGTCTTTCTGGACTTGCATTCTTTTAGCCTGTTTCATTTTTGGAAGCTGTTGGTATTGGAGGATCAAATGAGCGTAACTATGTTACATGTATGGCATATTTATAAAACCTGGGGAACTGTGTTTTTACAATAAAAGTTTAGTAAAATGTCTTTGCGTGCATTTCTGTAGGCAAAGTAGTTCAAGAAACGTGGAAATGAGTAAGCCATGGTGTAGCACAGGCAGAGGCCAGTGACAGAGTTCCATCCTGCTGGTTTCCTGCGTGACTCTCATCCTTCCTGTTCAGTTCCTTTTAGCAGTGCAAGCCTCCATGGTGAGGAGCATTGCCAGGCCCGTGGTGCTGCTGGCCACGTCCCTCTGTCCTGTTTGACAGGCAGCTGTCTTTGTAGCTTCCTTAATTTTCAGATTTCCCCTCAGAATGTTGCCAGCTGACATCTCTAGTCCATAGTTAAGTCTGAAGGATCTTTCTGCATTAATGCTGTGGTCAATCAACCTGGTCTTAAAATTCCTTTTGTTCTTTTTTCTGAACCTCAAGTGTTATGCTAGAGATGTCCTTTCTCAGTTTCATTGTGTCAGGGAGCCAGGAACTGGAGTAATATGAAGACAACTAAGAATTATTTCAAATTTGGACCATCTGTGCTTGTGCTGGGCCAGGATAGGTTGGTACCAAGATTCCTGCCCCATGATCAGGATTGCTGTGCTGTGTGAAACAGCCCAAATCCTCTGAGCTCTCTCATTGTGCAGTTGCTCTGTCTCTCCAGCTGGCTGCTTTTATGTGAAGATAGTGCTATTGACAACACTTTCTACAGCTGGCAGGTGGAAAAGGTTATTTCCTCTTCTGCAACTTTCTGTCTCTTCTAAATCCAGATCAATAGGTAAAGTCTTTGAAATGCCCCATGCTGGAGTGGGATGATCCCTTCAGCCATACCACAGTCACTTTAATTGTGTGTCTTTCACGCTAATGAATAATTAACTGCTCTGTGCATATGCACAGGCACACTGGTCATGGGCATCTCTGCAGGGTCGTGGTGACCTGCAGATGACCACAGGGAGCTGCTGACATCAGCACACAGTCTCTTGGACTTGCTGCCTGTTTATCTTCTTGGCCACCAGCTGATCAAAGCTGATGTCTCCGTGACCTGCATTGGCAACAAGGGAAGGGTGAGTGCTCCCCAGCCTTCTCAAAGCCTGAGTGTGCAAACAGATTGAGGTGAGCTAGGTGTGAATGTGCAGCAAGTCAGCTCCCACACTGCCATTCTCACCAGGTAAGTGCAAGGTGGCTCACAGGAGAGTGGCAGGCTATTTTTATTCATAAAGGTAACAGCTTTCCTACAGGAAGTCACCTTGAGGCAAACCCTTGTTAGCTGATTTGCATTCTTGTCATTGGCATTGTACCTGAAAGCACAAGCCTCAGCCTCCCAAAATGTGGCTGTGTGTCAGAGCTCCAGCCCTGAGGCAAGTGTTCAATCAGATCCATTGTCCTGCCTGTTCCACGTTGAGCCATGCTTTGCTGGCCCCTGTGTGTTAGAAAAAAGACTTTAACCCTCCTTTTGTTGTGGAGCTGGAACATCTTTGGGCATACCTGTAATTTTCACAGGAGTAAGGTTTATGGATCAGAGACGGAACCTTGTCCTGTGTTTTCCCACAAGAGACCCCTCTGTGGCTGATGAACCTGCTGGATCCAGTCCAAAGGAGGCCATGAAGATGATCAGGGGGCTGAAGAACCTTTGTGATGAAGACAGGCTGAGAGGGTTGGAGTTGTTCAGCCTGGAGAAGGCTCTGGAGAGCCCTTATACCAGGACCTAAAGGATGTCAACAGGAAAGCTGGAGAGGGACTTTTTGGCAGGGCCTGTTGTGATAGGACAAGGGTTAGAGGTTGTAAACTAAAAGAGATTTGTTCTAGATTGGATATAGGGAAGGGAAGAAGTCTTTTAGAATGGGGGTGATGAAACACTGGAACAGGTTGCCTAGAGAGGTGATGGGTGCCCAACCCCGGAAGCATTCAGGGATAGGTTGGATGAGGCTCTGAGCAATACAATCTAGTTCAAGGTGCCCCTGGTCATTGCAAGGACTTTGGACTGGGTGACCTCCAAAGGTCCCTTCCAACCCTATGATTCTGTGAGGCTTTGGAGCCTCTAAAGCCTCTCCACTTTTTACTATAAAACTGCTCTCAGTTGCTGGAGGATTTTTTCCTTATGGATTTTCAGTGGAAATCTGGGAAAGTTGGCAACAGTTTGCTTGCTATTGTTTCCTTCTCATTTCTTGCCCCCCTGCATATTGCTGCCATTTCCTGTCAAAGCATCAGGCTGAGTCAGATGTAGAAAATGAGATGGAAAACGCAGGGTGATGGATGGGTGGCAGCCAAAATGACTCTTTCTATCCACCCGTCCCCTAAAGCTGCGCTAGCGGCTCAGAGGCTGTGCCTCATGACTTCATCCCTCCCTGCTGAGGGGAGATGGGAACATCATTATCAGCTGCCGATGAGTCCTGATTTGGAGCCAGCAGTGAAAATGTCCTCGGATGTTGGGCTCCTCCTCTGCCCCAAGGGTGACTTGAACCTGCTGGGAAGATGGAGGAAGAGCTGGAGGGGGGTGATGAGAAGAAAGAGGTGCAAATTCAGCCCTGTCTCTATGATGATGTCATGGCAACAAGTCAGGTGATCAGGGCAGACTTTGAAGGTCTCCAGCTCTTCTCCGTTGCTGCAGGCTCACGTCTGACTGGCTGAAAAATCTTTTGGTTAATATTTAATGCCAGCATTCAAGTCTAAGGGTGGCAAATGCCTCACCTAACCCCCCTGCCTTTGCTTTGCAATGGGATGCTAAATCAGGGTGAGGAGGCAGGATTGCAAGTTTCATTATCTGGGAATGGGACTAACAGTCAGTAGGGTGGCTTCAGCCCATAGGATCCCTATGCTCATCTGACTCGAGGACATGAGAAGGACGTTTCTGTCCCCTCCAGCCCAGTTTGGAGCTGGTTTGGGGCACTGGAATGAGGAGGTCTCCTCTTCAGGGCTGGTTCTGGATTAATGAAACCTGTGGCCCTGCTCCGGGAGCCGAGCCCAGCTCCTTTGATGCGATCAGTTAGTACAGGGAGTTGGTGTTTTGGTTGGTTGGTTGCTGTTTTTCTGAGCCATGACCTAATGATCCCATGTTCCAGCTACAGCCCCTCCTAGGGGCCTTCCGTCTGTAACGTGTGTCCAGACTGAATTCAGCAAACTTCCCGGAGCAGGACGCTGTGTTCCTCCACGCGGGGAAGCCATCTGCTCCCCTCCACCAGCTCCTTCTGCGGGGCTTCGAGCTCGCCAGCCGGGCTGGAAGGCTCTACTCCTCCTCGCTTGCCCCGGCTCTCCCCGGCCATGTTGCCAGCAGAAGGCTGGGGAACGCGGGGCTGGCTGAATCTGGGG
Source organism: Ammospiza nelsoni (assembly GCF_027579445.1). Lineage (NCBI taxonomy): Eukaryota > Metazoa > Chordata > Aves > Passeriformes > Passerellidae > Ammospiza > Ammospiza nelsoni. Next base: position 50,268,832 of record NC_080637.1, read on the forward strand.
CGGCGATGGTGTCAGCCGGAGGCGGTTTCCAGGCAACTGTCGCGCCGTGGGACACGCGAGCCGGGAACACCGGGGACAGCGCGTTCCCAGCGCGCCGCCTGGGAGCGGACCGGCACAGCACCGTGCGGAGAGGGTAGCGCAGGCAGCGCAGCAGAGCAGGGGGTCTCCACAATAGCCCCCTGATCGTCGTACCCTCCCTGGCTGGGACTGAGCATTTCCAAGCTGGCTGCTGGTGCATCTCGCGACAACGAAGAATTACATGATGTACGGGATTTCACATGCCTTCTGCATCCTTTGCAAGAGCAAAGAGAAAATAAACATTGTGCCAGACTGTAGCACAGCCCCCAGACTTATTGCAGGTAGTCCTGCGCTTGTCTGTCCCTTATCAAAGTTATAAACCATTTTTGTACACGCATCCCAGCTCTGTGTCCCTGGGTGTCTCTGCAAAAGTGAATTTCTCGTAAAAAGAAATGCTCTTCCCTTCCACAAGCTGCTAGTCCTCCCCAACGCTTGGTGGGTCCCACTGCCCCTCTGTGCCAACGCCCAAAGCAGTATCCTCACTCCTGCTTGTCTGCCTGCCCTACCTGCTTTAGAGGCCCTGGGAACATCCTTGCCCCTGAAACTCACCAGTGTAAGGTAGCCCTTCCTTACACTGCCAGCCCAGCATTTCCCCTTGCAGCAATGTTGATACTCACATCCCCTCCATTTTATCCAGTTTGAGTGAGTTTTGAAAGGGGGCTTGAGTACAACTGATTTTCAAAGGATGAGGGAGGGTGATAAAATTGATATGGCCAAGCAATGGGAAAAAAATTCTGGATGCTGAGAGTGCAGCTGTGATGAACATGGGGAATGGGACTACATAGTGCTTGGCAGGGTGTGTGCTGCAGAGGGGCAGTACCATTTTAATACCCTGTATTCAAAGAAGTGTTCTGCAGCCCTGTGCAGGTGACAGCACAGAAAGACAGGACAGTGGGGAATCATCTGCAGCCATTGCTGTCCCTGAGACATCATTGCAGCTATTGATTTGGAACTTGCCCCGTTCACTCTAACCTTGGCAGTGCCAGCTCGACCCTTATCAGCACTGATAAACCCTGCCACTACCTCCTGTCCCATCCTGGTGGTGTCACACTGTGAGGTGCCGTGGTGACAGACCTTTCCTCCCACTCTGCCCGTGCACCAGTTGATCTTTTGCTGGGACGCTCTGAATCCAGGAAACATCTCTCCTATTTTTGCACAGAGGCTGCAGCCACACCAACATTTTTAACCTTGTGTTTGTGTCCATCCTTGCTGAGTGTTTTGTGTGAGGAAGAATGCGGTGGCGGCTGCAAATGTTTCTCCAGAGGAAACTTAAAATCAGCTTTCTCTTTCTTCTGTTCATGACCCTTCTCGTGCACCTGGTGGTGGATTTTGCTCTCCCCACAACCCACAGGTCCTGTGGCTGCAATACTAAAGCATCAAAATCTGTGGGTGTCCTGTCAGGCAGCCCCATGCCGGCTGGCCTCAAAAAGCTGAGCCTGCGGATCCTTCAGGATTTCAATGGAAGCAACGGCTCCTTGGAGAAAAGTTCCCAGCCAGAGAGAGTGGGGCTGCATGCAAGGGCTGGAGAGCCAGGGGTCCAACAGCAGCATGGAGAGGCGAATGCAGGGTGGTCCAAGGGATCAAAGCTGGCAGCACTCTTTGAGCATCCTCTTTACAACATCCCAGTCCCAGAGGTGACAGAGAAGGACAAGCTGTTTGTCGTCAACCCTATGGAGAAGTTCAGCCTGCACAGCAGCGGGAGTGACGAATGGTGAGGAGCAAACTCAGCCCTAGCTTGCATTTGGGGGATATGTGGGTTTCAGGGAACAAGCAGCAAGGACCAATCAACCAAAGTAGTTCCCTTCTGTAGATCAACTTCCTACCCTAGAGGGGCCCCCCTTACTGAGCATGCTCTTCTCATATCTCAAATCCTCTCCTAGCCCTGAATTTTTGGGCTGCTACCCATAAGCTTGTAGCACACAGCAAAGCTGAAGGAGACTCTTGAATTATTCATTGCATTACGGATATCTATTAGGTAATCTCAGCTCCTTCCCTTCCCCAATGCAGACTAGCCCTTAGTATCTCTCTCTGTATACGAGGAAGGCCCCACTCCAGATTCGTAACAAGTTTTATCCCCTCTCTTGGGATGTTGGAGATGCAAAACTTGCAATTTAGATTATCTCTAACCATGAGACCATTCCTGTCCTGCATTTTGCAGGATATTACCTGACCTTGTTAGGCTCGGCCGTATGGTGAGCTCACTGCTGACAGCTGTCTATTTTTATCTTTGGGCTACTAACCTCTAATTAGAAGGGAAGATATTAAAAGCTTTAGCATAGTAACACATAGCAGCACCTTACAGAAAGCACACCTTCCAAAAGTGGTGCCTGCTAGAACTGGGAGAGAATAAAAGCTGGTTTAAGAGCTGGTTTCCAGAAATGGGCAATTGCCTTATCTCCGAGGGCCACCTTGGGTCTGGTTTGATGAAATCAGTGCACAGTCTGTGTTTCCCTAGAGAGAGACATGGATTTGGGTTATAGATACCTTGGGCTAACTGTCCCACTGAGTGCCAGTGTGTGCTAGCACAGAGGTGGGGCAGACACCCCCGGGGCTCCCTTGAATGCCAGCAAACTGCAAATTTCCAGGATGCACAGAGGCAGGGATAGTGCTAACCCAAACTTATTCCCCTGGGGAAACCCACCCAAGGGGAATGGGCTGTTGAGGATGGGAGTTCAGGTCAGTGCTGGGGATGGCTGGGAAGCCCATGCTTCTCCACCCCTGTTCAGTGTACACACATGTGTCCCCAGGAAGCACATGAAGGAATGTAGCAGACTGTACTCCTGGGAGCCAATCCCTTAGGGAAAAACAATGAGATTATCTGTTCCACTAGGGAAATAAATGCATGGATGAGGGAAACAGGATCAACCCAGGGATTTTCCATGGGGGATGGAGGGAAGACACTGTGTCAAATCCAGCCATGCTGGTGGTTCTTGCTGGCCACCAACTTTGGGTGGGATCTACCAGATGCCAAGTGCCCCATGAAGGCCATATGGGGCAGGGGGTTCTGCCACCATGAAACCTGGAACCAATCCAGGGCTTGCTCTGGCCTTTCTCCCCACCTCACCCTCCATGCAGTGGCTCCTAGGAAGGGCCCGGGGACACGGGAGCCATCCTGTCCCAACTAAAAGCTGTCATTGTTGTTGGGCTGGTGGTGGCTGTCGGGCTGCAGGGTCAGCAGCAGTAAAGCCGAGGCGCTCCTCCCGACAGGGAAGACAGCCTACGACACCTACCCCACGTGGCTCAAATTCCACATCGGCATCAACCGCTATGAGCTATACCCCCGCCGGGACCCCTTGCTGCCCGCGCTGCTCCGGGATCTGGCCACGCAGAGGATCGTCAGCTCGGGTACCACCTCTGCACCTGCCCCACCCCTGCCCGCCCCTGCCCCCTGCCTGCTGCCCGCTCCCTCACCCCCGTGTGCCTCCTTCCAGTCCAGAAGTCCGGCGGGACCCAGCTCAAGCTCATCATGACGTTCCCAAACTATGGGCAGGCCCTCTTCAAGCCCATGAAGTGAGTAGAGCCTGGGACAACCCTATACCTCGCCCACACGGTCCTGTTAGGTAGCTAGAAGTGGTCAGAAGGGACCATGGAGGTAGAAATGGAGAAATGCTTCATGTGCTGCCTTGCATCAGCACCTCCGTCCCAAAACTGAGGCGAGCAGAATGGTCCCGTTTCCTTTGCCTTCCTTGTCAGAGCATGCTGCAAACTGGATGCAGCTTGTGATGGGGTAGTGACCTCCAGTGGTGGAAAGAAGAAGGTGGTCCATGAGGACCATCCAGGAGCCTCCAGTCCTTGAGGGCTTCCCCACCCCTTGAGTTGGGAGCCTGGATCGGGGGCTTGGAGCCACCCACCCATCAGGAAGTGACTGGAGGAGACTGGGTTTGGCTGTGTCTCCAGTGTCACAAGTTAGTTTGGACAAGTTAGTTTGGATTAGTTCCATTAGTTTGGAACTAATCCCATGCTTGGAGTGACCCCACCCATGATGATTGCTCCCACTGTCCCCTCTCTTTCCAGACAGACCCGGGACCAGGAGACCCCCATTGATTTCTTCTACTTCTCAGACTTTGAGCGGCACAATGCAGAGATTGCAGCCTTCCACCTGGACAGGTGAGCATAAGCTTTGCATCCAAGCCTCCAGAGAAACTCCTCCTTGATCCCACCTCTCGATCCTCGGGTGTGAGGGATACCTGTGTCTCCTGTCAGTTTTAGTAACTTGCTGTTATTGAACCAGCTGAGGTCAGTAAGAAATAGTTCCAAGTTCTGTGTTTCAGGATTCTGGATTTCCGGCGAATCCCCCCAGTTTCTGGCCGTTTGGTCAACATAACAAAGGAAATTCGGGATATCACCACAGACAAGAAACTGGCCAAGACTTTCTTCATCTCCCCAGGTGAGCTTTCATGCTCTCTGTCCTCTCCTGTGGCCACCTGGATGGAGCTCACCTGGTGCTGGCTGCTGCTGCCCTGGCTCCCCCTGCACTCAAACAAACTATCCCGCTGGGGACTGTTCCAGCTCCCACGGGTGCCCTGCCACAGGTCTTTGCTCCTCACAGCCTCCCTTGCCATTGCTTTGCTGGTGGCACATGGCCAGAGCGCACAGAGCATCCTTCCCTGGCTGTTTGCTGCACTGCTCTGCCCGGGGGTGCCTTCCTCCTCTTTGTCAAACTTGTTTTGTCCCCTGGCCAGCGGGAAACGTCTGCTTCTACGGGGAGTGCTCCTACTACTGCTCCACGGAGCACGCCCTCTGCGGCAAACCGGACCGGCTGGAAGGCTCCATGGCTGCCCTGCTCCCCGACAAGACCCTGGCCAAGCGCCGCTCCTGGCGCAGCCCCTGGCGCCGCTCCTACCACAAGAGCAAGAAGGCTGAGTGAGATGGGGCATGGGGGGTGTGGGGACGTGGGCCAGCAGAGCCATGGGGGCTTCTGGAGGGGGCTTCTCCACAGCCACTCTCATGGCCCCATTGCCCTCCCTGGCCTCTGCCACCAGGTGGGAGCTGAACCCCAACTACTGCGCTCAGGTGCGAGAGACGCCGCCCTACGACAGGGGCCATCGCCTCCTTGACCTCATCGACATGGCAATCCTCGATTTCCTCATGGGTGAGCCCCTCTGTGCCTCTGCTGAGGGCTCTGGAGGTCCCTCAGGACCTAGAGGCCCAAATGGCTCTGTGTCCCGTGGTACTGTGCCCTGCAAGATTTTTTGGCCAAACTGTTGTTCAGGCTGCAGTGAGCTGCAGTGTCACTCACAATGAGAGCACAGGGCTGTGCCACTAGGGCATTTCCCAGGCAGAAATTGAAGGTCAAGAGATTCCAGGGAGATTCCAGCTGAATACCCTGGACATGAGAAGCACCTTCCAGCATGCTCTCACATGCAGCCCCTGGAGAGCTGCATGTGGAGGTGATGCTGCCCAAGGCTCTTGCCACCTCTCCTGTCCCTGGGCCATTTCTTCCTCCCTGTGCTGTCCCCTCACCAGCATCTGACTGGGAGAGTTTCCCATCTCCTCATTCCTGACCACCCAGCCATGCCTTTGCCATTACTTCTGCTCCATTTGCCACTGTTGTCCCTCTGTGGGGCTGCTGGGATGAGAAGGGGAGGCCGTGGAGTCTCTGCTCAGCTCCCCTGCACGGCCATGGCCACAGATGGACAAGTTAGAGGTGCCTCCAACCTTTTTCCTCGGGCTCTGGGTTTCACTCTCACACCAGAGGAGTGCTGCGTGTCTTTGCTCCCATCTTCCAGCACACAACCTGATGCCAAATTTGTTTGCCTGCCACAGGCAACATGGACCGGCACCACTATGAGACCTTTGAGAAATTTGGGAATGACACTTTCCTGCTCCACCTGGACAATGGTCGCGGGTAAAGCTGGGGAGTAGGAGGGAGCAATCACAGCAAAGGGGTGGGGGAGACCTGCAGTCTTGCCAAAATGCCACCCTGACACATCCTTATGGGCTTCTCCCCCCACCCAGCTTTGGCACACACTCCCGCGATGAACTGTCCATCCTGGCCCCCCTCCAGCAATGCTGCAGGTAAGGGGCTGCCCCCAGCCCGGATCTGCTGCTGGGGAGAGGCTCCTCCTGTTGAGAGCTCTCCCTCCTCATGTCCGGCAGCATCAAGAAGTCAACTTACCTGCGGCTGCAGCTGCTGGCCACCGAGCCCTACCGGCTGAGTGACGTGCTGCGGGAGGCGCTGGCTGCGGACCCGCTGGCCCCTGTCCTGGCTGAGCCCCACCTGCAGGCGCTGGACCGGCGCCTGGAGAAGGTGCTGCTGGCCGTGCGTCACTGCCTGGCCAGGGCAGCCCACCAGGAAAAGGTGCTGGTGGATGATGTGGGGTCGTGGGTGTGACGGGGGCTGGGTACCGTGCTGGATCGGGCTGTTGTGGTGTGCTGCCCAGGGTGATGTGGGGATCGCTGTGCAGCTCTGATTCTGTGCAGCCTCAGCTTTTGGTGGCGCTGGAGCTGGTGGCGTGATGAACCAGGAAAGCAGGTTGTAAGGATAGGTGGGACAGGGAGGGAATTTAAATAAAAAGGTTGGCCTAGTGGAGAAGACACGAGCTGTGATCTTCCCCATCGAGGCTGCTTTCCCAGCCCTGGCCTGTCCTTGCATGCCTGGACGTGTCACTTCAGCCCTCCAAAGCCTTTTAGGAAAGGGTAGGGATTTTTCCTGCATTTCCCCAGCAAGAACTGCCAAACTGGAACAGCTGGCCCCACCCCTTCTGCCCCACCCCCAGCACAGTGATGCCCTGGTAACCCCCAAAAAGGGAGCTGACACTCCCCGCTGCTGCTGTGGGGAAAATGAGGCAGAAGCTCCCAGCTACACGCCACTTATCTTTGCCCCAGTCTTCCCACACCCACTCAAAAACTCCCATGGCTCTGACATCACCACCTCCTCCACAAGACCAGGGATGCGGCAAGGACAAACCCCACTCCCCTGAGAACATCTTCCCAAATCCCCCAGGAACCCTTCACACCCAAAAAAGTGGCTCCTGAGGAGGGAATGGGTTGACCTGGGGCTGTGCACCCTACTTAGTGCCTGGTGGCTCAGCACCCAGCTTATCCCCTGAGCCTCCCGGGGGGTTGGTTAATCCACGCCGGGTTACATCAGCTGCAGCAGGTGCCATTGTGACAGCCACTGCCAGCGTACCCAGGTTGGGACACGGGATTGCCATCTGCATGGCCAGAGATAAAGGTGCCACTGGGGAGGAGAGGTGTCCTCTGTCCCAGCCAGACACTTGCAAAGAGATGGGAAGCCACTGGAGGGGGTGAAAAAGGGCAGCTGGCACAGTGGGAGATGGAGCTGGAAAAGCTAGGCAGAGATTTTGGCAGGAACAAAAAATGGGCTCAAAAGGCAGGGGAAAAAAAAGAAAAGGGAGACAAAGAGGATCTGTCTGCGTTACACAACGGGGCTGGGGACTCTGAATCAGGGTTTGTTGCGGTGTGCCCCCCCAGTGCTAATGGCACGTCCTCCTGCCACTGCCCTGGCTGGTGCCCCAAAGCCCAGCACACGGAGGAAAAGGTTTCAGGGCTGTTTTGCAATAGGTTACTTCCCTTCTGCCAGCTTCGTAGCTTTTTAACTCTTTCTATAAATACCTTTATGCTCCAAATCCAAGCCCAGGGGGACCATTCCTGTCCACAGAAATAGTCTGAACATCCGCGTCCACACACAGGTGGGCCAGTTGCCCCGACTCTCAGAGCTCCCCCAGGCAAATCTTTTTCCGAGGCGCCGTCAGATTTGAAACGCGAGGTGTCTGGGGGGGTGGCTGTTTTTTCCAGCCGGCTGAGTTTGCACAAGGTCCGTTCAAGGTCCCATGGGAGCAGCCCGGTTTGGCTCGCACGCCGCCGACGAGGCTGCCCACCCGCCCGTGGGGCAGAGCAGCGGGGTGTCTGCGGCCCGGGGAGCAGCAGAGCACGCCCGCCCAGTCGGGGCGGCCGGGGCACACGGGTGTCGAGCGGGGCTGCCCACGCCCCGGGGATAGGTTCGGCCGTGTCGCCGGGACGGGTGGTGCGTGGGGTGCGGGGATTTCTCACCCCACCGGGACCAGCAAAGCAGCCACCCCAGAAAAGCCCAAACGGGGCTGGGGTGCAGCCCTGCAGCCGGGAGCTCCCATTTTGGGCTGGCATCACCCACGCCCTTGGCTGGCAGCGTGGGCTGGCTGCTGCCCGTGCTGGGCACGGCGGAGGAGGCCCAGGGCTGAGGTGTTTGGGGACCAGGTCCCCGTGGGCAGCAGAGTGCGGATGGGCCCTCATCATCGCCCCCCACAAAATGATGAAAATAAATGAAATTAAAAGAATATGCCTGTGGCGGTGATAATAATAAATAGCAATAGCGATGATGATAAAGAAGAGGTCCCCAGAGGCCGGGGGAGCGGTGGCTGCTCCCCTCTCGGCGGCGGGCGGGGCGGGGCGGCGGCGGGGGTGTCCGGGGGGAGGGCGGGAGGCGGGTGCCGCCTTCCCCCGCAAAACAAAAGGGAGCGGCGGCGGCGGCGGCGAGAGCGGCCGGGAAGGACGGAGCGGATCGTTCCCCGCTGCGCGGCACTGGCCGGTGCGTTTGTGAGGGGGACGCCGCGGCCGGGGCAGAGGCGGGGGCTTGCGGGCGGGCCGGCTCCGTAGCGGGCCTCGGGGGATAATGTGTGGGGCCGGGGGCGCCGAGGGGCCGGGGGCAGCCGCTCCACGCGCGGGAAAGGAGGCGAGGGGGTCTTTCGGCCTGTACGGGGGCGGCTCCATCCCGGGACACCCCACGGCCGCCAGCTCGGGACGGCGTTCGGTGTGGGCCGGGTCCCCAGCCTCAGGGGCGGGGTCCCCGCCAGTGGGATCCCGCTGGGTGCGTCCCTCCAGGGACCCTGGCACTGACACTTGCCTCTCCCTCCCGCTCTCTCCCCACCCCCAGGTGAGGCGAGCTCCCCTCCTGCCGCCGCCATGTCCCGCCGCAGCCAGCGCCTTGTCACCAGCCGCTATTACCCCGGGGACGAAGATGCCACGACCAGCGGCAGCAGCACATCTCTGCTGGGTGGGACACAGCTCCCCTTCAAGGAGACCACCGGCAGGTTAGTGGGGGCTTCCCCCTGCCCAAATCTGACACGGGCGGGGCATTCCATCCCACACCAGGGACCGGGCACCTTCCTGCGTGGGCTGTGGGGATGGCTCGCAAAAGGAGCGTGACGGTGAGCCCGGCGCGCTCCGGCATGGCCGCCTCGGCACTGTGGCACTGGCCGTGCCCCTGCTCCGGCCAGAGCCCCGCGCTCCCGGCGCAGGCTCCTCTGTGTTCCCGGGCCCGGCACGGGAGCCCGCCGTGGGTGGCCGGGTGCCAGCCCCAGCCGCAGCTGGATGGCGACAGGGAGGAGGAGGGAGGAGGGAGGTGCGCTGCGAGTGCCGGCCGGAAAACCGCAGCGGTGCGAGCGGAAGCGATGCCCGGGACGGGCGGGAGGCCTCTGTAAAGCAGAGGTTGCAGCCTCCGAAAGCTGCCGCCATCCGGTGTGGAGGGAAGCGATGCTGGTTGAGGGATTGGGGTGAATTCCCCATTTCCCCCCATGAGTGCACTGTGAACCCCCCCCCCCTTGTAAGCACACATGTGATGAGCCTGTTCTCTCCTCCCGCAGGACGATCAGGAGGAAATCGAGTAGCACCAAGCGCCTCTCTCCCGCCCCCAGCACCCAAACCTCCTACTATAGCGAGTCCATGATGAGCGAGTCCTACCTGGGGGGCAGCCGGGGCCTTGCTGCCCTGGGCAGCTCCATGCTGGATGATGACCTGGACAGCAGAACGTACTGGGGTGAGCCCTCCTGCTCCCCTAGGGCAGCTCGGGACCTCCCTGGACACTGGAGAGTGTTGGGGCAACTGCCCAGGCTGGCTGGCTGGGTTGCCCCTTGTGGAAGTGATGGTGGGCGATTTCTCAGTGGAACTCTGTGTTTTGGGGCAGGTGGAGAGCTCTCCACCAGGAGGAGAAGAGGCACAGGGGACACCGAGTCCAGTAAGATCAATGGGGTGCTGGAGAGCAAGACGTACGACACCTACACGTCTTCATCTGGGTACTCCTCGGAGGACGACTACGCTGGTAGGGATGCACTAGTCTGTCTGTAATGGCAGGAATGCAGGGGAGGCATCCCCAGGGGGACCAGCCCAGGGCCTGGCTACAGCCAGTGTGCTGCCAGTCCCCTCTAGATGCCACCCCCAATGCAAAGCCTTTGCTGTGGGCAATGCACTGAGATGCTGTCTGCATTGGTGACTTGCTGCTTCTTTTCCAGGTCACTATTACTCAGGCCAGAGTAGCTCCGGGTCAGGTCTGAGAACTGCAGCCTCCCGGGTGGGCTCCTTCCTCTGGCAGGTGTTCACCTCCCCAGGTGAGTGGAGGGCTGGCAGGGGCACTTCTAGCAGCAGTGCTCCTGCCAGTCAGCATCTCTACTCTCCAGCTGCTGTGTGTGCCATGCCCTGTTCCGGTGGAGGGGTTTTATCCCCTTGTGGTGTCACCCGTGGGCATGGAGAGGACATCTGTCAGGACTCCTCCTGAGGCTTGTTTTCTCTCCTGGCAGTTCGGTTCATGGGGTGGTTCTTCTCGGGGCTGGAAGGGGTCTGGCACCGCCTCACTGGCACAGCTTCCCACCTGGACAGCGTCCCCTTCTCCAGGTGAGTGTGCTGGGGGGGACACTAGCATGGGGGAAGTGTGGGGAAAACCTGCAGGACTCTGGAAAGGGGAGGCACCTTGGGGGTGGTGGGTGTCTTGCTTTCCCCCTGGACCCCATCCAAAGGTGATGGAAGGTGGCTGCAGTCCTAAGGCACCTCTCTTTTCTCCATGCTCCAGACGCTACCCACGTCTGAAGAGGTCCCTGCTGCTGCTGCTGCTCCTCCTGCTCCTCGCTGCTGCCGCCTACGGTGAGCCACCTCCCCTGATGTGCTGCCCTGAGATCTGGGGCAGTGCAGAGCCTCCCACTGCCATGGCCGGGGGATGGGCTGGCCTGGAGCTCAGTGCTCATGGCTTCTGGTAACCTGCTCCATCTGCATCCCCGTGCCAGTGTCTCCTGGTAGTCCCTGGAGATGCTGATGGCTGAGCCTCTGCATGTCCACCCTGTCCACTACTGTGGCCTGTTGCCAGCCTGTGATTTTGACCATCTCATCCTTCTGTGCTCAGGAGCTTGGTACTTCTACCCATATGGGCTGTCGACACTCAGCCTGCCTTCCTTCCTGTGGTGGGGAGCTGGAAAGCTTTCCTCCTCCTCTGACCTTCCTGGGGCAGGGGACCTGACCACGCTGGACCAGGTAAGCAAAGGCACGGTGGTGGCCCAGGTGGGATGAGTGCCTTGCAGGGAGAGCTGGGACGGTGTGATCCATGGCTCAACAATTGCTTCCAGGGTGTGAGGAATGGTGGAAAACGGGGCAGATGATGGCTCCACAGTGGCTCCCCCAGCTTGTGGCCATCTCACTCTTGGGGTGTCCCTGGGATGGAGCAGGGGGACCATCTGCCTTCTCCTGGGAAGCAACAGATTAATAAGATGCCACTGACCCTGGGGAATGGGTGGTCAGGGTCCCCTTTCCCGGGGGTCCTGTGGAGCAGGCACTTCCCTGAGGGGCTGCATCACACCCTGTTTCTGTCACTGCAGGGGGGACACCGACTCCTGGCTCGCTTCCAGGCCCTGGAGAAGCGCTTTGAGGCACTGGAGGCCGAGCTGTCGCAGTGGGAGCTGCGTCGTGGGGCGGCAGCAGTGACAGCAGGGGGAGAGCCCCCCCCGGGGGACATCCTTGTGCTGCTGGAGGGGCTGGTGAGCCGCCGGGACGCGGGGCTGAAGGAGCACCTCCGCTCCGACATGGCCAACCAGCTCCAGGTGAGTGACACGGGCACTGCAGGGAGATGGGCGTGGGCAGGACCTGGCTCTGATATTCCACCCTGTTCCCCATCCTTCAGGGCGAGCTGGATGTGCTCCGGGCCCAGGTGCAGAGGGATTTGGACGGGCGCCTGGGCAAGATGGCACAAGCTTCCCGGGTAAGCGGAGGAGGGTGTGGTGGTACCTGGACAGGACACCCTCAGCAGTGGTGTCACAGGTCTCACCTCTTCCCTTTTCCTGGCAGGAGATGGAGGTGCGCTTGTTGGAGCTGAACTCGGAGTGGCAGAGGTAACACTGGCTGTGGGGCAGGCAGGTAGCTGGGTGAATTCCCCTCAGCCAGGCTCAGGAGGGATTTGCAGGCCTGGCTGGGGACAAAGGAGAGATCAAGAGGTGTAGTCTGGGGGGGAAAGGAAAGGAGGATACATAGGTGGCTGTCTGTGGGAGCCAGCACTGTGCCCTTCTGGCCAAAATGGCCAGTGGTATCCTAGGGTGCATTAGGAAGGGCATTGTCAGTAGGTTGAGGGAGGTGATCTTGTCCCTCTACCCTGCCCTAGTGAGGCCACCTCTGCTGTGCTGTGTCCAGTTCTGGGCTCCTGAGTAGTACAAGGGAGCCATGGAGCTCCTGGAGTGGGTCCAGCAGAGAGCCACGGGCATGATGAAGGGACTGGGGAATCTCTCTTAGGAGGAAAGGCTGAAGGAGCTGGGCCTGTTCAGCCTTGAGAAGAGACAACTGAGAAGGGACCTCATTAATGTCAGTGACTGAAGGGAGAGTGACAAGAGGTTGGAGCCAGGCTCTTCTCAGTGTGCCAAGCAATAGGACAAGAGTCAATGGGCAGAAACTGATGCACAGGAAGTTCCACCTGAATATGAGGAAGAACTTCTTTACTGTGCAGTGACCACACACTGGAGCAGATTACCCAGAGATGTTGTGGAGTCTCCCTCACTGGACATAGTCCAGATGCAGTCTGGATGTAGTCCTGTGCCATGTGCTCTGGGATGACACTGCTAGAGCAGGGAGGTTGGACCAAATGACCTGTGTGCTCTGTTCCAGCCTGACCCATCCTGCCGTTCTGTGGCTGGCAGCAGGGCCCCAAGAGCAATGGCAGCAATGACCTTGTCACTGCCACTCTGCATCACTGTGAATGTGGTCCTTCAGCTGAGGGGTGAGCTGAGGATGCTTTCCCATGGGATGCAATAGAAGAGGTCACTGCCACTGGGATTAAAACTGGGTCTGGAGATGGGGCTGAGCATAGGTGATGTGGGATGAACCTCTTCCCCCAGTTTGCAGAGGGGAACTGGGGTTATTGGCACAAGGTTTTATTACCTTTCTCTTGGCACAGCTCGGTGCAGGAGAGCCTGCGAGGGACCTTCCAGCAGGAGGTGGGCAAGCTGGAGCAGGAGGTGGCAGTGCTGAGGAGAGAGCTGGCAAGCCTCAAGTCAGACCAGGAGGTGATGGGGAAGCACGTGAAGGGGATACTGGAGCAGCTGAAGACCGTGCGGGCAGATGTGAGTCCCCCGTCCCCAGCCTGTTTGGCAGAAAGGCAGGCAGGGGTCCCTGCTCCAGGCTGAGTTCTCTCTGCACCGTTCCAGGTGGAAGCACAGTTCCCAGTGTGGATCAGTAGGTTCCTGTCACAGTCCCAGCAGGATGGTGCTGCTGCCTTCATCCTCCAGCGGGAAGACTTGCAAGCAGAGCTCCGGGCTCTGGAGCAAAAGATCCTTGCAAAAGTCCTGGAGGACCGGAGACTGTCAGCACGGGATGCTCAGGCTGGCATTGGAGTGGCCCTGCGGCAAGGAGGGGCTGCAGGAGTGACAGAGGAGGTGAGTACTGGCCTGACGCCCAGGGACATGAGGTGACCACGGGGTTGGGGTCTGTGCCCCCTTTGTGTGTGCAGGGGGCTGGCATGTGTGCCTGGCAGATGGCAGACGTGTTGGGACAGCCCCCACAGCTGGGATATTGATCCTGGGCTCACAGGATGCAAGAGCACCCTTGAAACTCCTTCTCTGCCACTCCCTTCTCAGTTTGCTTGCTTTGTGCTCTGGAAGGGGTCACAGGTGCTGATACCTGCAGCCCTGCAAGGCTCTTACTTGTTGCTGTTCTGTTGAGGATGGGTGAATAAAGGAACACGACTCCTGTGTCTTCTCAGAAGGCAAAAGCCAAGTTTATTAGAAACCACAAATTCTTTTTATAGAGTGTTATGATAAAGGTGGACCTGACTGGTCCTTAGTTAATATCCCTCACTCCCACACACCCTTGGGTAATTAGAAGCAGCACCCTTCTTGTAAACATCTTGCAATTAACAAGTTCAAAACACCAGCTGCAGGATTGTTTTAATTCTTTCTCTGAACTTTCTCAAAACTTCCCAGAGGAATGTCTGGGAAAGTTTATCTGACTTTCTCCTCTGACCAATTCTCAGCATTTACACTTTCTGTCTTAAAATCCAAGCTTCTGCTCATGCATCCTTCACCCAGAATGTGGGAGAGGTGCCATCAAGGCTTCCATGGGTGGAGCATATTGCTTATCCCCATTCTTCAGCAGTGCTGTGGAGTTGTTTGCTGCAAAGCATTTCAGCAGAATGACACCAAGGGGAAAAAATGAGCCTGCTTGCTTTGGAAACAGTTGCTGGAAATTCTCTGTGGAGGTAGTGGAGGGGAGGGATCAAGCTGGGATTAGCAGTCCCCATAGTCTGTGTGAGCTTTATGCACTCCATAAAGTTTAGACCCAAAGTGGTGCTGCAGGCTCCTAACTCCTTAGGCTGGCTTTGGCTCCAGATGGATGCTCCAGCCATCTCCTCCTTTTCTGGACAGGGCAGGAGGGACAAGCAGATGATTCTGGGTGGTCTGTCAGGTTGAGGCTGGTGCTACATCTCCTCCCTCCGGGCCAGCCCCTCCTGGGGACAGGCGAGTGCAGCGTGCCTGGGCGCTGCCCCTTCACTGCACAGCTCCTCTCCCCTGGGGTATTTTTAGCAACCTCTAGCGAGGCTTCCCAGCCAAATGCACATTCCCTTATTTTTGCCACGGTGATTCATCCCCTGGCTGTTCTGTCCCGTGGCTGTTTTGCGGGAAGGTCCTCACACCCTCTGTCCCTGCAGGGGCAGGCGGGTGGGGGGCAGGATGCCTGCCCCAGTTTGTCACCCTCCTGTGCTCTCTGCTCCCACTGCAGCAAGTGCATCTCATCGTGGGCCAAGCCCTGAAGCGCTACAGCGAGGACCGTGTGGGGATGGTTGACTATGCCCTCGAGTCAGCAGGTAGGTGGTCAGGACGAGCCAGCTGTCCTGGGGAGGTGACCAGAGGGGCTGTCCTGCAGCTCACCTGCTGCCATCCCCTCATTCCAGGGGCCAGTGTCATCAACACTCGCTGCTCGGAGACCTACGAGATGCGGACGGCGCTGCTGAGCTTGTTTGGCATCCCCCTGTGGTACCACTCGCAGTCCCCCCGTGCCATCCTGCAGGTGGGCGCTGACTGGGGGGCTGGGCTGCTGCTCCTGGGGCTTTTATTGGGCTCTGGCTGTTGCTCCAAGAGCCAGGCTGGTGGGAGAAGAATGACTCTGATGGTGGTAACATTGCTGGCGTCTCCCTTCCATGCTCGTAGCCAGATGTGAACCCTGGGAACTGCTGGGCGTTTTGTGGCTCCGAGGGCTTTGCTGTCATCCGCCTCTCTGGCGTTATCCGCCCCACGGCCGTGACGCTGGAGCACATCCCGAAAGCCCTCTCGCCGCAGGGAACCATCCCCAGTGCCCCCAAGGACTTTGCTGTCTATGTGAGTGCCCTCACCCACACCTGAGGGGGGCGGGGGAGCACAGGGGGAGGGTGCTGGAAGGGACGGCTAACAAACCCCATACTTGGCTGTGGGGTGCTCTGGGGGGGGTGGTCCTACCCTGAAGAAGAGGAAGAAGCAATACTGGTGGGGAGAGGGGCAGCACTGAGTTTCAGAAAGAGTTTGGGGGGGGACACAGGGACAAAGGGGCTTGAGTAGGTGTAACTTTTGGTCTTCCCCCCCTTCATCCTTCCCCACTGGTCCCTGTTCCCATTTGTGTATTTTGACCTGGAAGAGCAGGAGTGGGGGCCGAGCACGCTTGTGTCTCCCTCTCCCTCTTCTGCCCTGGATGTGTGCATCACCTCTGGTCTCCCTCTCTGATGACCCCTGGTTCTCCCTTTCTGCCTCCCTGCCCTTCCATAGGGCTTAAAGGAAGAAAGAGAGGAGGAGGGCCTTCTCCTTGGACAGTTCACCTACAACCACGATGGCGACCCCATCCAAACATTTTACTTGGAGGTAAATGCTTTGCCCCTGGACCACCTGACCCCTGAGAAGAAAATGGGGCCTCTGGGGTCTCTGAGCCGCAGAGAGCCCTCAAGGTCTCGGGTTTTTCTTTTCCCTCCTCCCCAAGGGTGACTCCATGGGCACATACCAGCTGGTGGAGCTGCGGGTGCTGAGCAACTGGGGCCACCCCGAGTACACATGCATCTACCGCTTCCGCGTGCACGGGGAGCTGGCGCACTGACCCCGGCCCGGCGGGATGAGCGCGCTGCCGGGCTGGCAGCAGGAGGGGACGTGGCTGCTTCACTGCTTCGCACCTAGAAACCCTGGCACGTGCCAGCAGCCGCCCCTGGAAGCTCTCCCCTGGCGGGAGGAGAAGAGCTGGTGTTGAAGGGGTGAGGCTTTCACTCTTCCAAGGACTGGGGTGGTGAGGCAAGAGCATCCCACGTGGGTCCTAGTGCAGCCTGGCTTGTTTTCAGTGCATATGGGACATTTTAACTTTTTAAGCTAACTTTGTATTGGGTTTGCGCTGCCCCTCTTCCCTCTTGTCCCACTCCTTTCTAGCATGGCCAGGGCTTGAGAAAGAGGTGTGTCATTTTGTGATGTGCTTCATGCGGGCTTGGGTGCAGGAGATGGGAGTGTGGGACCACGGTGCCTGACTTGGTGCTGCCACAGTAGGTGGGAGCCACTGGTTATGGCCACCAAGTCGCCTCCACACAGGGTCACTTCTGTTGCCTTGGTGTTGGTTTGGGTAAAGATCTCCAGCCCTCCAATGCTGGGCTGACAGAGAGGAAATAAGACAGTATTAATGAAGTATTAACATAAAACTAATGGTTTGGGGCAGCGGGAGGAGAGGAGCGTGGCGCACATTGGTGGCAGAGCCCACCTTGGTGCTGCCATCTATCCACTCAAGCCCTCCTGCTGAGAGTAGCTGAGTTGGGTCTTGCTGAAGCTGTTGGCCTCCCTGGCTGGCTGCCTCCCCAGTGTTAAGCTTGGTGATGCTACTGAAAATTCCTGTTGCCTGCTTTTCCTTTGGGGTTTGTTCTGATTTTTTTTTTTAAGAGAGGTGGGGAGGGGAGCTATTTTTCAGTTGAGGTGTTGGGGTTGTTTTTTTGTGGGGGGGGGGGTGTTTGTAGTAACAAAGGGAAAAATACTTTTTCCACGCAATTTGTACTTAACCAGAGAATGTTACATGGTGCCACTTGGATGAGTGGCTTAGATGTTGAGAGGGCTAGAGCTTTGTTTAGTAGAATAGCATACACAGTAGGATAAGCTAGAATAAGATGAGCAGAACTGTTTAAAATATGGGCCTCGCGTTGTTGGTGGCTTGGTAGCTAGACTTGGAAGCTGGGGTCCTGTGTGCACTGCTGCTGGTGGGGTGCTGGAGGCATTCCTGCCCTCCTTGCTCTGGATGTGCTCTGAGACTGCAATGTGTGGCCGTGGCCTCTTGCCCGTGGCTGCATCTGTGTATACTTGACTGTAGGCAGCAGTGGAGCTGCTGCCCCAGGGCTCTGCAGGGCTGCTGGGGGGCAGACAGGGCCATTGCCAGCATGCAGAGCCACCTCCCCCTGCAGGGCTCCCTCAGCTCTCAGGGCCTCCATGGCAGATGGCTGTGCAGGCTGACCTCCTTTCTCCTGGAAGGGCTCCCTTTTCCTCCTACCTCTCCTTACTGGCATTGCACTGTTCTCTGGGCCCTGGCTGTGGGAGGACTGGGCTGGAGCAGGAGGGGGAGTTCTCTCTGCAGTGGGCATGTAGATCTTGCCTGTAGTGTTGGGATGGGTGGAGGCACAGCAGGGCTTTGCAGGAAGGATGCACAGGGACCCTTCCCAGGCTGAGGGGTGCTAGGCCATCTGGCCCCTCCACCTCCTGGCCTGCATCACACAGCTTGGCTTATGTTCTTGGGTGGTGTTAACAGCCTCCAGGTTTGTGTTGTGTTTCACTGAAAGAAAAGCTTAAGGGCTCATGGTCAGTGTTTCAGCCCTTGCCCACTGCTGGTACCATCCTTCCCCTGACACTGTGAGAGCACCATGTATTGATTCCCCCTCTGGTGGTCTCTGCTTGAAGCACTGTAGGCATAGAGGAGGGGCTGAAGAAGTGTCTCCTTTCAGCATCCCCTGATGGGCATCAGGCAGAGCTGCTGAGCCCCGTGCCAGCCTGGGAGGGTGAGGGTGGTGGCAGCACATCCCCTCTGCAGGGCTCTCTTTGCTCCAAGCTCAGAGGGCACAGTCCTGTCTCCAGCAGGTTAAAATTACCCTGTGGAGCCTCTTGCAGAGCTGGGAGGCCCTGCTGCAGGGAGAAAGCTGACCTGCAGCCAGAGCCAGGGACTATAAATTCTCTCCTATATTGAGCTTAGTCTTAATTCTTGGCAGCCACAGCCAAAGTTATTTTAAACTTGTCTACAGCTGCCCGCTTGCCTTGGAGTCCTGTCCATGAGTGCACTGAGCACATGAAGCTGTGCTTTTATGAATGCCTAGACCTGTTCTGGGCTTGGCAGACCAGCTCCTGTATTTATTTGAATCATAAAGAGAAAGCAGAGGTGAAGCTCTCCCTTTTCTCACCTTTCTCTGGCTCCCGGAACAAAGCTATAACCATGAGCCTAGGAAAACCCCTTTTCCTATGTTCCTTCTGGATCCCTGGTCTCTGGCTTGGACTGCAAGAACAGACAAGGTCTTTGCCCAAGAAAAAAATTATTTTGTGGTAAATCAGGCATGCTGATGAGAGGCAGGAAAGGTGACCTCTTCCCCTGAAAATGGAGTTGTAGTGGGATCTCTGCTTCCATGTGGGTGTTAACTGCTGTGTCTGGGTTAGGGAGCATTTGGCTTTACAATGCAAGCTTGCCCTGTCCTTTGGACGTGAAAATCTTTGCTGTTCGAAGTAAAACTCCCTGGAGCCACCAGTGAGAGGCTCCTCCTGGGGCTTCATGCTCTTTTCTAGCTGGTTTTAGAGGCCTCACCATGCCATCTGTGTGAGGATCCCCAGGAACATATGCTGAGGCTCCATGTGGGTTTTCAGCTCCCAAATTCAGCATCAGTGCTGGGCTGCAGCCTGAGCTCCTGTGCCAAGTGCCAGAAGCCACTGGCTCTCGAGATTGTAGCTTGCAGCATTTCTGCAGCACTGCCCAGAGCTGCCAAAGAAGAGGGCACACAGAACTGCTGCTTCAGCATGTGCTTCTCTGCCCAGGGGCGTTTAATCTTAGAGCTGATGCTGAAGATGAGCCTGGTGAGGCAGGAGAAATGCAGAACAGCTGTGGGAGCAGAGTTCTATTTACTCCATTTCCCTCCTCTATTCCCCCTCCTTCTCAGTTTGCCCTACACACGTGTTATGAATTAGCCCTGCAGAAACGGATGGTTACAGACAGGAGTTTGTGTTTGATGCTGTAGCCTGTTGCAAATGCTGCACTGTTTTGTTCCTTTTATTTTTTAATCAACAGATTGTAATTTATGCCTATGCAAGAAAAAAAAAAACCAAGACATAAATTATATCAAAACTGTCCATAGTGGTTTGGATGTTTTGTAACTGAATCTGCTGTTGGGAATGATGCACAGCTAGTAGATAGACAAAAGCTATTCCTGGAGCTCTTCTTCTACATAGTTTTATGGCAAATCCTTATTTTCCAGCCTGATGTACTAACTCTAGGGCCATCAACAAAGTCATCACCGTGTCATTGAGCAGGCTTGAGGATGCAAAAACTGCTTGAAACAATGCTGAGAACAAGACTTTCTCCTAAAAGCTCCAATTCCTTGGGACTAAAAACCTACTAGACTAAAGTCTGTCATATCATGGCTGTCCTCATTCTGCAGTCACCTCCCAAAGCCTTCCCATCCTCTGCCTTACCATGAGCAGAGCCCAGCTGGCCCCCAGGAGCAGCAAGGGAGGCTGGGTTAGCAGGGACAAAGCCTGACACAAAGCCCAATTCAAGGGATCTGCTTCTCTTTTCCTTCACATGGGCTCTTAACTACTCATCAGCTACAAAGCAAGCAGAAAGGAAATACTTAGTTTTCCTTAGTATGAGGAAGTTGGTGCATAAAAAGGCTGAAAAATGGGAAACTGAAGTGGCTTGAGGAGGGTCACAACCTTGCCTGCCTAACCTGGGCTTGGAGGAAGGTTTATGTTGAGGAATACCCATGCAGCTTCTCCCAGAAGGCCACGCTAGGGCCAGGCTTGCTCTCTGCTGGCCCTCGACCAGCCCTCTCCAGGAGGAAAAGGGCTGTGTGGGCCTCAGCTCTAGCTACCACAGCCCAACACTGACCTATGAAAGGGCTGTGCAGAGCAGAAAATGCCTTTGTGACCCTCTGAGATCAACTGAGGATAAAGAAAAAGGCTCCTTGCAAACCCTGCAGAGTCCCACTGTATTTGCAGAAAGAGGTGAGGTGCATGTCCCAGGAAGCACAGGTAGGCAGGCACTGCAAGTGCTGAGCTAATGCTGCATCCTTTAGCAGTTTCTCTCATGGGGCTGGCCCCAAGTGATTTGCTAGAGCTGCTCTTCACACCCACTCACATCTCACACAGCACAGCTCACACCACACCCGTGTTCTCATTTTACCACTCTGCCCCTGAGGTGCACTTCATTTTGGCTAGAGTAAAACCTGTCAGGGCTGTGCAGAAGCTCAGTAGCAGCTCTCCTGTGCTGTGCTGTGCCATGCCCTGCCCTGCTGTCACTATAAGCACAGCCTCCTCTTGTAGCCAGCAAAAGAATCTGGAGCCAGGCAAACCTGCTTCCTCGGGACTTCAGCCTGGTTTTCCAGAGAGACAAAAATCAGGAAGACAAGACAAATCAAGACTTTTACTTGGAACAAACTTTTTTAAAATTTATTTTATAGATCACACCAGCCTGAGTGATCTGTAAATGCTGGTCACAAAAGAGAGATCACACCACCTCCTTTGCACAAATTGAAGTGAACCTTCTTTCAGTCTCGGCAGTCTCCTTCATTTGGAGCACAAGGAATGGAGAAAGAGAAAACCGCCTGGAGCTCCCTGCTCCCTTCAGAAGCAGAGGGCAGTGAAATCAGATGCAGTTTGATGCTGCTACAGGGCCAGAAGACAAACAAGCCAGGCCCTGGTGCCCTGCTTAGCCACACCTCACACCCCCTCACAATGCGGGTGCTATTAGTGTTGTAGCCGCCTATAGTTCCTCCCTCGCCAGGAGAGTGCTGGTATTTAGGCACATAGCTTGGAAAAGGACTGTCTGACCTCCCCTTCCACCCACTGCAGTCTCTAAGGCAAAGGATCCTGCTCTCCAAACCACCTTTCTTGCCTCTCCCGTGCCGCTTAATGCTCTTGGAGTGCTGGTGTTGGCAGCGGGAGATGCGCTCTGCCACTCAGCCCGCGTGGAAGCCCACCCCGAGCCACAAGGTGAGCTGCAAAGAACTCCACACAGGTGACACAGAGTGAGGAACAGGAACAACCTGCTAAGGAGGGACAGAAACTTTGCAGTCTCTCTCTGATTAAAATAAAAGTCCTTCATTGGAGGAGGAAGCCCTCGGAGAAACCGAGCCTGACCGCGCCTGCTGGGGGGAGCCATGATTTGCTGAGGATGCCATCTCCTCCTCAAAATGCTACCACGCTCCCAGAGCTCACCACAAGCTGGCAGAGGATAATTCCTGTCCTCACCAGAGCCAACGGAGGAGGTAGGGTTAGAAGAAAAGAGATCAAAATAAGCAGGGAATCAATCACTTGAAAAACTCATTAAATGGTTAAAGAAACCATTCTAACAGTAATTCGTAAACTGTGCTTGCAGGGCCTTCTCGGAGAAGCCAGAATTTCTCATTAAGAAAAATAAAATCTTTTAAAAAATTCAGTGAAAATCAGAAAAATTACCATGTACGTCCAACCTTGAAAGCACTTCTATAAATTTGGTACCAATTTGTCACTGCCCTCTTTGGCCAAGAGGGGAGAAGACAAATCCTACTTCTGCCATGGCAAAGTTTGGCCAGTGAGTTCCAAAAAGGTTTTGGAAATCTTGGAGTAAACAAAATGAAGGAAAGGTCATGTTAGCCTGGTGTCTCTGTTCCAAAGGTATCTTACCACCTGTGAGCTCTGTCCGCCCAGGTGAGAAGGCTTTCTCTGGCTCAAGGACGGACTGAGTGCTCCTGCACTGTTCTTAATACTGTCAGTGGAGTTGCTGCAGCCTTGGGAGGCAGGGAAGATTTGCTCCAATGTGCACTGAACAAACACTGGGAAAAGCAGCAAAATGGGAAGGGGAACTGGGTGGGTAAATGTCTGCCCATTTCACTCTGTCGCTAGTTAAAATTTTAAGTGCTTTCAACATTATTTGAGAATATTGAGCATAGGATCCCTGAACTTAATATCAACGACTGCTTTCCAATTTGTTTCCCTCTTAGATATCCAACTAAGGAACTTTCTCACCATCTCCTTCAAACTTCAGTCATTACAACATTAAATTAAATCCACTTAGAAATAGTTTAAGAGGGAGGGAATCCAAAACATATTTGGCACAAGGCCACAGTGGTGATGAAACGATGTTCCATGGAGCCATCCTAAATAACCTGTTTTAACCTTTGCAAGTCTGAAATTTCTGGCATCTGATAACCCCTGGATCTGAGACAGCAAATAGGGGAGAGCAGCAAGTCCTGTGGACAGAAAGGGCTGAGGAAGGAGGGAGGCAACTAACTGGCTCTTTGCAGCTCTATCCAGACTCCCCTCTCATCTTCATGCACACAAAATATAATAAAAACTAACAAGAATAAAAACTAAGCCCATGATGTACAAAAATGTGTCGACAGGGGGAGGAGGAAGGTGTCAGTTACTCAGTTCTCTGTCTTATCACCTTCATTAGCTTATAAATTATGCTCCTCTCCATCGCTTCCTGCAGGGAGGAGGGACGATTCTTCTGCAGCCAATCAGCTGGGATGGGTTTTGGTTTACGCTGCTCTGGATCTTTTGGATAAGAAATGAAGGGATGGGGAGGAATTCTTCAGAGAGAGGAGGAATAAGAAATTCAGCAGCCACTGGCAGGAGTCACACAGGCTCCCTGAGATTTCACTTTATGGCGCTGACCCCCACGTCGACGGCCTCCTCCTCCAACTTTTGACTGGAAAACAAGACTGACTTTAGTGCAAAGCAACCCCTCAGTTGGGATATCAACACAGCAGGAATTCAGATGGATCACACACACATTCAGACAGTGGCAGGGCAGTTGTGACTGAACAGCTTTCTACCACTGCAAGAAGGAGATAAGGCAGGAGGGAGACAGACACACCATGAGGGAAGGAGGAGAGACAGATGCACCATGAAGTTTTGCCCCTCAAGCTGGGAAGACTTTGATTTCCCAAATTTCTAAATGCTTCACTCCCATGAGAGCCAGTATGTGCCATGGAGTTCAGCATACAGGAAATCAAGGCCTCAGGCTCCCTTGACTTTGTACAGAATTGAAGGAGAGCCCCCCACCCCCTACCATGGCTCTCTACCTGACTTTTCCCAACCTCAGCAAACCCACTGTTTCTCTCTGAGCAGCCAAATACCTTATTGCCCTCACGGCTGTGGGGCTCTTCATCCAGGGCAGGCTGAGGGGACGCAGCAAGGAGAGAGAGGAAGACATAAGCAAGAACAAAAGCAACTCAGAGTCTCAGGGGAAGGGATGAAACAAAGAGCAAGCCAGGACCACTACTTACAACCACAGTGACGCTACAGAAAGACGAGGATGAGGTGAGGACTGGGGTGAAGCCCCAGGCATATGCAGAGGGAGAGAACCCCTGCTAGGGGCCCCCTTTGATGAGCAGTCTGGCTCAAGAGGGTGAGATTTGACCATGGCAACTAATCTAGCTAGAATTAAGAAGGGGAGCACCCTGTCACTTGACAGAGTGGGTTCCTGAACCCTTCACTTCCTGAGGAAGTACCCTCCAAGAAAAGGACCTTTCTTCTATCAGTAATAAAGCTGATCAGTAGGCCTGCAGTGAGAATTGAGTTTCCATTCCTTTCAGGCCAGGTAAAAGACTAGGTATCCTCCAGGGACAAGCTGAACTGAAGTTCTAACCAACAAAACAACCCGGATAAATTTCTCTAAAGAGAAATTTAAAGTCTTTCCTTCTTCTTGGATGTCCCCTCCTGATTTTTCGACAGGGCAGATGACCTGTACCTAATACTTAGGTTGTAATTTCTCTAGTGTAGGGATATTCTACCTCTCATTCAGACATCAAAGACTTGTTCTGTGACTGGTTGTTATGTGTTTCACTAGTTCAGCTACTGGGTATACAGAGACACTTCTTCATTGTGCACATGGTCAAAGCAGTGAAACACATTGCCAAGGGACATTGTACAGTCTTCCTCCCTGGGAGGTTTTTAAGACATGACTGGATAAAACCCTGAGCAACCTGGTCTGACCTCACAGCTAATCCTATTTAGAGCAGGAGGTTAGACTAGACACTTCCTGAGTCCAACCTGAACTGTCCCAGTACCCTGAGCTGCTGTCTGCTGGAAGGTCAGCCATGGAGTCATCCAGACATCAGAGAATTATGATTCCTGCTGTGAGACTACTTATATTTCTATTTGTTCCTGTGGCAAGGTGAGTTCAAGGTATGAGGGGATAATACTTCTGCTTTAGAGCACCCTTCCTCAACAGATGAAACCATGACACAAACAGCTAAGACAGAGATGGTATTTTCCTCACTTACCAATGGTTGCAGGGCAGTAGGTGTTAGTGGTGCTGCAGCTGTTGAGGGGGCCTCATCCCCAGCTGCTGGGCCTCCAGCTGCCATCCCAGCGGCGGGAACACCATCCTCTCGTTTCGTAACAGCTCCCTTCTTTGTTGACTGCATCTTGATCTGCTGTGGCTTGGAGTTCATTGGTGAGTTATTGGTGGTCTGGAGTAGCTGCAAATTGCAAATTGCCAAACTCAGCATTAAAATAGCCAGGATGATCTGGCAAGGTTCAATGCTGCTTTTTAACAAAAAGCCTCTGGAGAATTTTTAAAAGTAACCACAAAGAGAAGGATGCAGCAGCAGCGGCTGTTCAAAGAAACCTAGACCTCTGATCTTCCACCCTTGGAAAGGGCCACTTGGCTGAGGTGACACTCTAGCCTCCACAACATGACTCAAATGGAGCAGCTACAGGATGTCAGAAAGAGACTGAGCCTTAAGAACCAGCAGCATATGGCTCAGCCTCTCCCTTTACCTTCCCTCATTCACACCAGCTAAAGACCCACCACATGACAAAGCACATCGGTCATCCTCGACCCACGTCAGGCCTGATGCTTTTGGTTGACGCACAACCTCTCCCCTCAATCTTCCAGAGCTATCTGGATTCTCCTGCTGGCTTCTGAGTGCAAGAAGTCACTAATGGGCAGAAGCAGGTGGGACTCGCAGCCCTTACCTTAGTGATGGTACCCACGGCTTTGGTGCGGCCTTCCCGGAAGACGAGGCGCTGGTCTATGTGTAAATACTCCGGGGTTTTGATGAAGCGGAAGTGCACGGTGGCCTTGTCCCCTGTGCGCAGGCAGTCCTTGTCCATGCTGAGAATCGTGGCTGTCTGACGGATGCTGCCACAATGCACTGTCAATGTAAAGCACACAGCTTTCAGCAGCCAGGCCCATTAGTGGAACCAGCTTCAGAGACACATCTGAGGCAGCTCTTCACCCTACAGCAAAGACTGTATGGGTTACGCAGCTGCCTCTGTTCCATCCCCAAAAAGAACATGCACATCAGCTAGAACAGCTGCCTTCAAATCCTGCCTTCCCTGAAGTACCCTCAACAGAATCCTACACACCAAGCAGCTGGGCTGGAGGACAGCACACAAAACGAGCATCAGCACTTTCTATCAGCACTTGAAAGTGAAGAATCTTTGCACCATGGAGATACAGCACAGATAGGCTCCAGATACATTTGAGAGTACATATCTCCTTTTTACCTTACAGCTACCCCACTCTCCTCTGTAAGCACCCTTCCCTCTCCCTTCCACAATGCTGGGAAAGGCAAAACCAGGAACTATGGCATATATTCAGGTTGACAGAGACATCAGGAGCAAAATTGTCTTAGGCTAGATCAGATACAAAATGCTACCACTGGGAAACAAAGACAATCCAGCACTGACACACGTACCCATGGCCTGGTATCGTGGGCTGATGGTCGTGGGGTGATGGAGCACCAGAATCTCTGCTTCAAACTCCCACGACGCTTGTGGATTCAGGCGGGGTGACACCATCACCATGCCTTTCCGGATGGAAGAACGCTTGATCTGAAAAGCAGAGACACAAAAAACCTTAGCATGATTCTCTGGGGAAGAAATCTGCTGCTCTGCCTGACTGCATCCAGCAGAATCCTAAGGGATTTCACAGATACTACCTCATGCCCAGTAAAAGGCAAAGCAAGAGGTGCAGAACTCTGTATGTTATGTATAGGATACTATACATAACTGTATCATAACTGTATGTTATGTTATGTTATGTTATGTTATGTTATGTTATGTTATGTTATGGATATCATGTAAAGGTTGTAAAAATCAAATTCAGCTGAAGTTTATAAGGAAGCTTTAGAGTACTGGAAATGCTGGACACTTGGCACATTTACTTCACTGATCCTTTAAAAGCAAAACCTACATCCTGGTTGCACATTATCCAAGGAAATCTCTCCTAAATCATGATGTTTGTTAATACAACATTGTAAGCCTGATCACATAAAGTATGGTGTAGGTTAAACTATATCCCCTTAAAATCAGTGAAGATTGACAGAAACCTTTCGCAAGAGGAGTAATATCAAATATTGATTTTTAAATCCCAAATCATGCAGCTGACCCTACAAGCCAAGAGTAGTGTAAATACACTGTGCAGGCTACTAATGCAGTTCCAGCACAAAAGGAGACTTTTCTTGAAATTCCTCCACTTTATTAGATATCTCTAGCATCATTATCTAGTGGCATTGCTATCCCCTGGCAGCTGCTAGGAGGAAAAACCAGGATGTGGAACCACAGAAGTTCTATGGGATTCCATTCCACTGCAACATGAGGCAGCTGATGTTTACAAAAACAGCCTTATTGCAGCTGATCTTCTAGAACAATCTAAAATTAGGAGGGCAGTTCCTGTTCTGGGGGTCTGGAGGAGATCACCTCACCTTCTTCAAGGCAAAGGAGGCAGTCTGGCCTCCCCGCACCTCCTTGACGGGCATCCTCTTGCGGTGGATGGACTTGACAGCAATGGGGAGGAAGTTGCCAAGGGGATCTGGCCCCAGCAGCAGGGTGTCATTTAGCTTGATTAAGCCTCTCAGCGTCGTCCCAGAGACAACTGTTCCTACACCCTATGCCAAAAAAGAAAAAAAAGTAATTGTGGTTA
The DNA here is from genome assembly GCF_027579445.1 of Ammospiza nelsoni. Classification (NCBI taxonomy): domain Eukaryota; kingdom Metazoa; phylum Chordata; class Aves; order Passeriformes; family Passerellidae; genus Ammospiza; species Ammospiza nelsoni. Next base: position 50,296,243 of record NC_080637.1, read on the forward strand.
CTCTACCAGGCCAGCAGCAGAGCTCTGGAACTCTCCTCTCTAGAGAAGATCCCTGCTTCAGCCTAAAAAAGGGAACACAATGTTCTTCCAAACACCAGGATCCTTACCGGGACAGAGTAAGTATCATCTATCTGGAATTCTGCTGGCTCTTCTTCCCTGTAACTGGTCCGTGGAGACAAGAGATTAAGAAACATCTTCAGCAAATCTAGATTCTCCCCAGTAACATTTGAAATCTGGAAAATTGGGCACATCCTGTAAAGGAAAATTGATGAAAATGGAGTTAGTTCACTTTCCTACCCGGCTTTCCACATGTAGGGAGACATCCAAAATCTTGGGACTAATTCAATATACTGTGCTAGAAAGGGAGAGCCTGGCAAGTAGTCAGATGCACAACACCCCATGTTTGAAAACCTGCAACATTGCCTCTGCCTTCCAATGAAATTTGGGAAAAGGTGTAAGGTTCTGAAGAAAGGACTGAAGGAAGCCAAATGCCCTGCTGTCTTCTGCAGACTGCCCAGAAGCAGCCTCTCATTTCTGCCTCAGAGAGGGGAACACAAGCAGGTCAACCTCAAAATCAACACACTCTTATGGAACACACTCCACATGGCAAATGCAACCTTCACACATCTAGACAATGGGACTCTCTGAATCTCCTCACCCAGTCTCCACATAGGATTGAAAGAGAATCATTCTCCTCTACTCCAGTTACCTCTCTGAGCTGAAGTTGGAGGCTGTTACAATGACATCATCCTTGCTCTGAACCAGCACGGGAATCTTCCTGCACCCTGGGGACTTCAGCAGTCGCTGTAACAGCTTCAGGGTTTCTTAAAGGGTGAAATGAATATTGTTAGGGCAGCATCTCCCCTCTTTACAAATCACCTTTGTGGGGTCTCTCCCCACAGGGAGACAGGTGCTCTGGCCACAGATAAGACAGGAGAAGATGGCTAAAGGTGAGACTGTGAGTTTGCTGCAGCCCAGGTAGGACTTAGGAGCCATTCCATCTTCTATTTCATGCCAGCTAGCCCGCTGCCAAGCGACGCCATGAACAGACAGACAAGTTTGCAGTGCTGTGAAGGAGACGTTTTTGTAGCTGTCTATTAGTAGCTTTAAGCAGTTACAAGGTATTTCCTCTTTCTAGAAAGGATTTTTCATAGTGTATTAATTGAAAATCACAACTCAGTCACAGAAATATTTGAGAACATGCTAATTGCAAATCAATTTTGACCAAACAAATCTCAATACATTTTCCCTGGCAGTCAACTTGCCACAGGAGGCTGGAGAAGCATGAAAGAGGTAAAGATTATCATCACAGACTAGGACAATGTGGGTGGACCACATTCAGAAATCTGTGTTTTGGAACAAATCTCATGGCTCCCAATTTTCAGCTTTTGCCGCTTTTTAACTTATTTTCTAAGCCTCATATCCAGCAGCCAGCAGGGTCATTACCTGATGCACTAGTATCAACCTCCTACAAAGTGCCTGACAATAAATAAAGAAAAACCAGAAAAAGGTACTAAGGGCTTAAAAGAGCAAACCATTTATGTTCTACAATTGTCATCCAATTAGACAGGTTTTTGTAAACAAATGATTGCCTATGGGAAAGTAATGTTTTGGATACAGAAACACAAACATCTAATCAGGCCATCTGCTCTTCACAGACATACTTGAGTCAAATCTTTAGTCTATTTACTTTAAACAGAGCATGTCACAGGAGTAGCTTCTCCCAAGAGCAGCTCTTCTCTCCTCACGCTGAGCCAAAGGTTCTCCTTCCTTCCCAGTTATTATCTTATGGTCAGGCCTTACATTTCTTTTGCCAAACATCTATTATAGAGATAAACAGATTATCATCTGATCACATGCATCTATTTGCCTGAAACATATTTAGGATTTTTATAATAATGCACTGAACTACAGATAGTACCAGGAGCATTCACTTCTCTGATTCTTAGGACTGATTATCAAAAAAACCCATTGCTCCAATTAACCACAGCACGTTTCTGAAGGCATGAGAAATGCTTAAAGGGAATTTTAAAAGTGAGAATAGGTAACAGCCTACAAAAAGCATCATGCATGGGTTAATGGGATACTGCTGGGGTTAGAGTTGCTTCTTTAATTCTGCTGAGAAAAAAATCACTAGCCCATGCTACTTATTGCCATCCCTGCTTGTGTCTAGTCCTGCCTCACAGCCTGCATATGTAGCTGCTTTAAACCATGATTTATTAAGTGTTGGTTGGTTGTTCAGACAAGAGGAAGGAGCTGCTGTAGTTATGCCAGCATACCTGAGAAGTGCCCAGGTGAGCAGAAGGTAACAAGCAGTTGCCCCTTTACCAACAGCAGGGGGAGATCAAGTGCAATCACAGCTTAAGATCACACTCGAACTGTGGGCAGGGAGGAAAGCAGCTTTCAAAAGAACTTCCAGACTTTCCCTCCATACCCAGAGAGAAAGCAAAGCCCAAACCCCAACTGTATGCTGCTCTTCTTAGAGCTCAATTAGGCAAAACCTTGTAGCAAACACTTTTGGGCTGCTAAGTTGAGTCCCCAGCATGGATAAGTTTGACATAGTGAGTGTAAGTCAACCACCTGCAAAATGAGCAAGGGAAAAGGATAGATTTCTGGAAGGTGTTTAGAATGCAGTCAGAACCAGATTAAGCAGCTCTCTTCCAGCAGTAATTGCTGAACCCAAGCAGAGGACAGCAACACACAGAGGTCAGAAACAGCCCTGGAGAGAGCCTGTAAGACTCACCTTGCAGGATGTTGGCAGGGCACATGTCAATCTTGGTCACCACAACAAAGACAGGAACGTTAAGTGCAAGCGCCAGGCCTAAGTGCTCCTTGGTCATTCCAACAATCCCAGCATTACTCCCAACCTACACCAGGGATATAAAATACAGGGATGTTAATGTTCCTGCTGCAGTAAGATGGATTACCAAGAAGGCCTTGTGTCACACATGCAGTAGACTGTGGTTAAGTTACAGATGTGCCACTGGGGCCATATGACCAGACTCAGCTCATCTCAGATGTTGCTGGACACTGGCAGAGGACTGACTCATTTCTACTCAGTTTTAAAATTCAGAAATCCTTCAATTTTCAAGAATCATCTTGGGCCTGTCTGGGACTGACAGTTCTGGGGCACTTGCCTCACAGTACCGGAAAGAGAGCCACAGAGGCTTCTGCTCTCCTGTGAGATGCTGCCTCCCTCCAAAACCCACAGGCACTTTGCAACAGGAAAGAAGTCGAGGCTGTTAAAGCTGTGAACAGCCCCACTCCAGCTGGTACGGTCCATCTTTCTTGCTACCTACCATAAGCATGCAGAAGTCAGGCAAGTGGCCGGTCATGCCAAAGACTGTGGTTTTCAGGTATTTTTCGTGACCAGCCAGGTCAATGAAAGTAATGACCTTGGTGGATTTCTCACAGATCTTTGTCCATTCCAAGCTGCCACCGTGGCTGTCAGGTTTGTTCACCACGTTGCCCTCGCTGTCGAAGCCCAGAATGTCATTGCCCACGCTGCTGGTGCGGCCTGACTCGATCTCGTGCTTGTGGCGGAAGAGCTTCTGCCGAGCAAAGCCGCGGCCATTGTCTAACTCGCCGTGAGTCAACACACCCAGCAAGGTGCTCTTCCCTGCGTCCACATTGCCAACTACTGCTACCCTGCAGGGGAAAGGAGAAGCAGCCTGGTAAAATATGGTACCTGAACAAATGAACAAGTGAGCCAAAAAACCCAAACATCACTGCTCCTGCAAATAACTGGCTTTTGCTCCCTATCCTTCAAACAGGGATTAAAAAATGTTAGAGCCTCACAAGCAGAGCAGAGATCCCAGACTCTGGGGACTGGGATGTGGAAGATTGTGGAAACACTGTCACAGGTGTCCATAACAGTGAACTGAATGTGACGTTGCTTGATGCCACACAGAGTCTCTATTCCAACTCCTCGTCTCTGCAGTCCAACATAAACAGTGTGACAATTCAAAAGGAAGACTAAATCCCAACTTGGTCTAGAACACCTCTGCCTTTCTCACATTTCTTATGTTGCAACAGCACCAAGCGCTAAGAAGAGCACAAAAATTAAAATTGTTGTTCCCAGAAAAGGATAAGCTAAAAAAAAAGTGAAATATTTTAGGAGAAAGCCATGTCCTACAGCAAGTTCCTTTTTTGATCAATGTGGCTATTATGGCTGTTGGCAAATGTTGGAAATCCTCTCCATCTAGGTCTGGGCAGACTCTCAAGTCATGTTACATAAGCTAGTATAAGTCCATTAAAATGTGACTTGGATCATCACAGTCTTGGAACAGAACTGGACCCTTTGTCAAAAGTATTGTGTTCCAGCAGTGTGCATATATACACACATACATACCAGCCACATGTGCACACGTCCTCTGGCAACCCAGCACACTAAAAGATGCCCCCACCTGTGAGGTTGTCACCCAGAGAGCCAGCCAGCTGTCACCCAGCCCTCTGCTGAACACAGGCAAATTTCCACCAACAGTTTGCTCACAAAAGAGACAGCAACAACAACAAAAAGGCAATTTCATCAGCAAGGAGTGGTCAAGCTTGACTCCCTTTGTTGGGTAGCTCCAACACCCAGACCTGAAGCGGCGTTGCTGGCTCAGCAGCACGCACTGCTCACAGGGTAAAAATGCAGCTGAGCTGCTGACTAACCCTGTCTCCACCCAGCTCCTCACCTGACCTCCAGGAAGTCGTTGTCACCCACACGTTTCCGAACCAGGTAGTCGCGCACCTTGCCCCCGGCCTCCTGGTGCTCCCTCAGGAGGATCACGTCTGCCTCGATCTGCTCGGCCATGCTCTTCAACGTGGCATAGGACGCCTCCATGTCTGCCTCGCTCAGCCCGTACTCAGTCCCATCTGGTGTGGTGTGGGGGAGACAAAGGCAGGCAGTGAGCACCACCTTGCAGCAGGCACAGCATTGTCATCCTGCCTGCGACTTGCACACCCATCGGGATTTATGTGTGGACCAGAGGTGTCAGCCATGTACACAGAATAAACACCCTTGGCCCAAAATAAAAAGGGATGGTCTTCACTCTAAGTCCTAAATGACAGTAGAAAACCGCCATCTTTAATCTAGAGGAGCTTTCTTCACAATCTTTACAAGCAAATATGTAGGAATTGGCAACAAAGACACATTTCTAATTCCCTTACTTCACCTGCTGAAGGTACTTTGTGTCCTTCAGTCAGATAAAGTATCTCCTCTCCCATTGCAAGAAGAGGTAAAGCATTAATAAAAGGAAAGTTCTGAGTGAAGCATCACCACAATTAGCCAGTAAATGTGGCACTGCAGCTCACCCAAGCAAAAGAGCTGACAAACCACACCAGTGGCAACTATCTAGACAGGGTCAAGGAGATCACTATCTCTTTCCCAATCCAGGTGCTGTGAAGGTGCACAGATTTGACCCCAGAATCTCCTCTGTGGGTGAAAAAAAGCCCACAAAACAACAAACAAAGGTGGAGAGCCACACTGCCCCTGGATGACCAAAGTTATTGCCATGTGTACATGCTCACATGCATGGCTGACTCATCGGCCGGTAAGCAGGAACTGTAGTTTGCATGAACTTATCAGCATTTTAATTACTGCCCAGCTCTAAAACCAGCTGAGTTACTGGGCAATTTCCAACCTGGCTCATAAGCTGGCTGAGACTGAGGAAAACTAAAACAAGCCTTGGGTTATAGAAGGGGAATGAGAAGTAGGGGACAGGAGATAGCAAAACCCAGGGGAGAAAGGGAAAGGTCACTACTGCTGAACTAATAATCTTCCTATGGCAGTCTTCAATTGCTTCTCAGTCAGCTGACCTGCGTATCTGGGATGATCAAAATCACACATGCTGAAAGGGAATGAGAAGGAGTGACAATGGCAGAGATATCAAGATCCTTTCTCTGTTGAAAATATCCCCATCTTCCTCAACTACCCTGCAACCCAAAATGAAGTCAGAAGTTTAACCGCATGTTTTAAGAAACAAACGCCTATTTCTAAGTGAATCACTGCAACAGCTACCAGCTAACACTCTCACAAGGTATCCTAGAAAAGAAAGCAGGTACTAGCCTGTCTAGCTAGATCTCCACTGCAGATGTGCTTATCCCAAACACCAAGGATATAGTCTACATGTGGGATGAACACTAGCCATCTAATTCTGGCTTCTCCTCTGTGTTGGCTGCTTCACAAAACTCCATGAAAACCCAAAAAGCACACAGTTCTGGGCTTACACTCCCTCTGTCCATTATTTCAGCCAGTCCTGGCAGGGTTTCATACTCCTCCTCAAACACAGCAAATGTCTGATCATGACAACTTCATATTCAGTAGATATCCAGTGTTCTTGAAACATGTCTTTTGCCTTATGATAACCATAAACAATTATTTGATACTCAGAAATTTCTATTTCAAAGCAAGGGCATGCTTTGCCCTTTACCAGCATTTACCAGCATCAGATGCAAATACTGGAACTGTCAAAAAGAACAAAAATGTAATCCATGCTAACTGCTAAAATCTGCAAAGGCAAATGACTGCAGTCACACGCAAATTAATGTGACAGTAAAGGTCTCATGCTGAGCAAAGGAAAACCTTTCCCTCCATAGCAGACACATACTACTACAGAAAGTCAGCAGCATATATTTTGGCTATGTGAAGTATCTATCATAAATTCCTGTGGGGTAAAAATATGTTATTTCCAACAGAGCAGTGAACAAAATCAGACAGAACAAGACCTTCACAGAAATTGAGGACATCTGTACTAAAGCTGTTATTATAATTTTAGATTTTTGTCTTTTCCTGGTGTGCTCAGACAAGACATGCATTATTTCCAAAAAAGAACTTGCATAATTTTATAAAAAATATATATTTAGCTCCACTACATGAGACAGTTGTCGGCAGGGACAAAACAAAAGAATTCTGTCCCACATATTCTGCTATATTTTATGAACATTTTCAAGTCATTCTGGAAAAATAAGTGTTAACTTCAGTCTAGTTAGATGAACCAGGTTTTTCTTATAATTTTAATAATTTTTTGTTGTTTTGCTGGGGAAGCTATACTCACCTGATCCTTGTCCAATGACATAGATGGTCTCCCCACATCCCTCATCAATCCTTTCTGACATCTGCTGGAGCAAACTGTCATACTGCTCTGAAGTTGGACTCACCATCACCAGCTGGAAAAAAAGATTGAATATCTATTTGCAGATGTCAGGCAAACAATTTCTAAACCAGCTTCAGTTACAAGCACAATCAATCTATGTGCTTTATTGAAAGAGAAGGACTCTTTTCCCAGGACCGCTTTGTGGTGGTTTGGTTTTGTTTTTTAAACCAGTTTTGCTGACAGCTACTTCCTTGTGACACTGCATAAGATTGTTTGTCTGAGCTCAGAGTTCATTTATGCAGGAAAATACACTTCAAAGCAAGTAAGAATACCAAGCATCTCATTTTGATGTAACCAGTGTTTAAAAGCCACATTTAAGTGAACACCCCAATGTGTTTTCATTCAAGGAAAACAGAAAGGGGAGCAGATATTTTCTCCACAGAAATTCCCTAGCTGGGTACCACAATCTCTGCTGCAAAAAGTGCTGCTGCTCCCCTGAAGCATGACTGGACAGCCAGAGAAAGCCAACCAGACCTCACCGCAGAGAACACCTGGGCACCAAAATCCAGAGCATCTTTTAAGTCTTTCACACATTTATGTCCCCTTCTGTTTTCTGAGGGGGCAGAAGGAAAGGAGAGAACACAAATAAGCATTATTTTCAAATTTTAGGTACTTTACACAATGGTACCGAGGGGCAGACATGCAAAAGCAATTTGTATGAGCACATCTGGAGGTTTCAGCAGTGGAGAGCTGCAGTTCTGTAGGCCAGCAGCTGTGCTACCAACAAACTTTGACTGCAGCTATTGCAATAATCAAACTTCCTTTGCCCTTCCCTGCAGGAACATCAAGGGAATGAAAAAACAAAAAAGAAACAAAGCAGGAAACGAGGACAAGAGAGTGCTTTAGGAATGATTTTTCCTAGAATGGAAGAGCATCATTTTTGGCAGAAACCTGCACTGCTCACACAGTACAGCAGAGGACACTTGCACAGAGCAGCCACAATGGTGGCATGGCAGTGACAGACCAAGGAGACCTCCATCAGCCACTCTACCTGCTCTCTGGCTGCCTCCACGGTTACAAATCTGTTGCTGGCTGAGCATCCCAATGCAGCAGCCTAAGAGCTGAAGCAATTGATACAGATTTCTGTGAAAAAGGCACTTTTAGTAAGTTATTAAAGGCTGACACCCACCAAGAGCCCTAAGGGTAGGCACATCTGTGCCAACACTCAGTGACATCCACAGCTGTCCCTACATACACGTCCCAAAAATCACACCCAGAAAGAAGCACTTCCCTTCACTATGCACTGAGACTGAAAGCTGTGCTAAATTAGATGTTTGCCTAAAACATATGGTTTAGAGCAGTTGACAATAACATCCTCAAGTCTGCCCAACAAGCCCTAACACAGCCTGACTTGCTTAGCACAGTTAACACAATGTGTTTTCAAGGAGAAACTGCCTTTACCACCACTATTACACACTTGATGAAGGCTTTTTTGGAAATATAGAATGTGAAGGAACCCAACCCCTCACAAATAATGTTGATGCAGATTTCCAAAACCATAGTGACGATGCTTGGAGACTGAAGCACAGACAGCAGGTGCTGGTCAGAAGGTTTAAGGCTGCCAAAGCAACTTTTTCCACAGATGTTAAGGGTCCCAGACAGCAGGGATGTGTGTGCAAGGGCCAGACAGCTACAAGAGATACAACCACCTTCACGTGCCCCTTTTGGACACATGCCCTACCTAAGCCTTTCAACTACTTGGCGTGGTCTGCAAAGTGTACCAAAGCACTCTGCTCAGCAAGGTCACAGTCTTTCTATTTCATGCTATAAAAGAATGAGTTTTGCTTTTATTAAATTTTCTTTCAGTTCTGTTTTCCTTTTAGTTTCATTTTCTTCTTGAGGGAAACCACTGGATGCAAATGCACTGAGAGTGAAATCAGCAACTGTTGAGAGGCTCAGTCTGGGGAGGAAGGGAAGGCTGTGTTTTGATGTGTAGGGCTCCTTTTACCCTGCAAGTACTTTCAGGAATACCTGGATGCACAGCAGACAATCTCACTCTTTAGGCCAGTGCACTAGCACAAGCCAGGGACTCAGAAAAATCTATTAAACAGGCTGTAACACACACAAAGATCAATAAAATAGCTGGGGCCACCAGAGCAGGGCAAACTAACTTCAGTTTCTTCAAGTCTCATCACCAGCTTTGTTCTTCTGAGTCCAAGTGCTTCAGCAGTGTGAGCAGGCAGGGTGCTGTAGCAAGTACCAAGGCACTCAACAGCTCGTTGTACCCTTTCCTCTGCCAGGCAGGAGGGCTGGGGGCCTCAAACAGCACAGGCTCACTGACACCAGCCCACAACACTGCTCCCCCACACTGCTGCCTTCACTGCCACACAAAGGGGCTCCTGAAGGGTGTTCCAGCAGCAGACTGCCTCCAAAGGTTACTCTGCAGCCCATGAAGTTCAGAGCTTGTACGACACAGTAGGACACCACGAGAAGTATCTGGAGATAAACCAGCAGCTTTCACGGATCACACCTTCCAATGGCACTCAGCATTACTGACAACTATTTCTGCAGTCACAGCCCCAGCCAGCTGGGTGGTTTCCTGGGTCACTGCAAGACGTGATGTGCTGTTCTGAAGATCTCTTTAGCTTCCTGGATGGAGAAAGCCTGTCCTCTGTCATCTCCTTGGTCGAAGAGAAGCCCTGCATTTTGGTTCCTCTGTTTTTTTTTGCTTTTCACCTCTGAGCAACCCCTCCATGCCTGCACTATGAATGCATGTTTTGAAGAGGCTTTCACAAAGTCAAAAATGTTCACTTTTGTTCTTTCCACTTTGTCAGGCACTGAGCAGTTATCAGTAGGAGCCATGCAGGTCTAGCAACCTCAGGTTTCCTATAGGGCAAAAAAATGACAACCAGTTATTGTTTTATGCTTAAGACAGCAGAAGGAAACATCTCACAAGTTCAAAATGCCATCTCTCAAATCCCTTCCCAGTCTCTGGGGAGAGGTGGCTTTGCCTGCCTCCATGAGGCAGACAAACTGTAAGTACTAGGGGCAAACCCTATGTTTGGTACACAGTGCTGCCCTTTATGGGAAAAACAGAGCCTGTCATTCTGCACGGCTGGAGAGCCACCAGCAGCCATCAAGGAGCTGGGGGAAAGGCACCTTCTGCAGTGTCATATTTTGTTTTCTATGCCCTGTAGTCATACATTGTTCAGGTGCCATTATGCTCTGTTGTCAATGTAGATCTACAGTAAGTATCAGCTTCACTAATAGCCTTGTGTGCTATGGTTTTTGACCTGAAAGTTGATTGCTGCTGCAGTGTGCTGGCACTGAAGGGAAAACAAACACCCATTAAGATCAACATGGTAATGAATTTGTGCTGATGAACAGAACTGTTTCCCTGACCAGCTGACAAGGTGCACTTGATAACAGAATCCCAAAGCGTTCCTCTCTAAAAAGAGCTCAACTTACACATAGGGAAAGGACCAGGGAAAAAGTATTAACACAGCCAGGGGTGGGTCAGAAAGACCAGGACAGAACTAGCAACTATCAAACAAACTGATTGCAGTGGGAGTCCCCATTTTAAGTAGGGACTGGAGTGGAAGAATTCAACTGGGAGGACAGAAAAGACTGGGGGGGCAGTCAGGTTAGCTACTGCATTCTCACCATATGACTGCTGCTTTGAGCACACAGTGGGAGATTAACTCAGAAAAATGGAGCAGAGTTCACAGTTAAAGCTCTCATCCAAGGTGGGGATGAATGAAAAGTCCAGGGAAAAGACAGCAGATGCACAATGCTGTCTGGAAAAGTTAATTATAATAAAGGTCCAAAAAATGCTTACCTACCACTTCCACAGCACCTCCAGATTTCTAGGAATGGAAGACAGACTGACACCACAAATGGGAGTTTGTGGGAGAAAAGCACTCTTCTCTCTTTGCTGGAGTTTTGGTCAGGTTCCTGGCTGTCGAGAATCAGTGATGCAGTCCTTGGCATCCTCCTTGGCTCTCTTCCACAGCAGTCACATCCAAGACAAAGCACAGATCAATATTGGCATCCTGTATAAAAATCTTGTCCTCATTAAGGCACGATCAATAGATACTACAGGTTTGATTTCTGTTCTTTACTATCTTACAAGATAATCTTTGCAACATTTGTTTTAATACAGTACCATACTGTAAAATAGCCATTAAAAACAAAAAGGTTGCCATGTCCACAGACACAATTCCTCTTTCCTTCTCTGTGCATAGAGGGCAACAAAGTCCAGGACTCTGGAACAACTTAAGCTGGAAGCATGAAGAGGAGGGATGACAGAAAACTAGGAGGAAATAACAGCTATGCTGCCTTCTGGATCACATAATTACAAATGGATCAAATGAAGTTTTCAGGAGACTTTATAGTGCGAGATAGCACCACAGTACACCAAACCCGTGGCAGCAAAAGGCATACATTTAAAGAGATCAGCCAACTGGGAAAAAAAATAGAAGACAGTGACAGAAGGCAACTAAGTCTGTGGCAGGTTCTGGCACACACATATTACTACAATGTACCTTCCTGCAGGATGGGAGCGAGAATGGTTCTGACAGAAATAAGACCACGACACAGTTTTGTCACTGGATCCTAGAAAGGAGTTGCACAAGGTGAACAAGCCTTTTCTGGGTTGACTTAACCCTCTTTGCAAGATCAAACCACCCTTGTCACTGGGCTCTTATGCTCAAAAGTTACAAGCTCTGACCTCCTTTTAAGATTGTGGAGAAAGTCCCAGGAACTAGTACAACTGGCAGCAGAGATAACTACAGAGACCCAGCGCGGAGAGCAAACGTCAGCGGGACGTAGCAGCAGCTGACAGCTCCAAACCCGGCGCTTCCTGAGGCTGCTACCCCGGCTCGGGCTGGCGTTCCCCCCGAGCAGCCAGCGCGGGGAAGGCGCAGGGCGGAGCAGCCTGCCAGCCCCGTCCAGTCCCGGCCGGGGTACGGGACAACTTTGCTGAGCCTCTCCCGACCGCCTCCACACGGCACCTCTGGCTCTGCCGCCCGCCCAGGTGATGCTGGGGCCGGCGGAGCGCTCAGGGGAGCCTCCCGTCTCGGCGGAGCCAGGCGGGCCCCCGCCTCTCGCTCTCCTGCGAGGGGTGCGGGGGAGCGGTCAGGCTCGGGGGCAGGCCCCCGCACACGGCCGACCGGCAGCGAGGAGAGCGGCGGGGGCCTGGCGGGGTGATGGCGCTCGCCGCCGCCCGCCCCCCCGCCGGGCCTACCTTACTGGTGAGGTCGATCTCGGGCTCGCCGTTGAGCGCCTCGCCGTCCTCGCCGTCGAAGGCTGCGCGGAGGGGACAGGCGGCCGCCGCCACGCGAGGCCGGCCGCCCGGGGAGCCGGGCTCCGGGGCGAACATACAGGCCGGCACCGGGGACCCCCCGGGAACCGGGGATCTGCTCCGCTCCGCCGCCGCCATCTTCCCTTCCCTGCCCGGCTCTCCGCCCCGGCACCGCCCCCGGGCCCGCCAAGGCGGCGCCCGCCAATCACCGGCGGCGCAGCGGCTAAATTTGCATGTTGCCATGACGACAGTGGGTGGAGTAGTGGTTATTCATGAGGAGAGGCCACGCCCCCTTGAAGCGCGCGAAGCCAATGGGAAACGCAGTGCCAGCTCGGCTTGTTTTCCACACATACACACACACAACAGAGCCCTCTCGACGTGTCCGGAGTCCCCTGTCCAATAGGAGACCTGGGCTTCCTGACAAACAACCTCGGCAGCCAATCGAATAAGGGATCCCAAAGGTGTGGGTGGGAATAAGTGCTGCAACAGAGCCCGCCCTGGTGGGAGGGCATTCTCTCGGGCTAGCCAATGAGAATGAGGAGGCTTTTTACTGATAACTGTGTCAGCCAATGGAACAGGGCGGGAGTGCGCCTGGCGTTCCTGCAGTCCGCGGGACCGCCTGTCCCGGCCCGTCGTGCCGCCAGCTCCCGGAGCTCGCAAGGGACCCCCACCGCCCCTGCTGCCTCGGGCTCCCTATAGAAAACCCCCATGCGAGCCCACAGTGTTCAGACCGCCGGCGGGGGCCTCCGGGCACGACGCCAGCGCCAAGGAGGAAACCCCTCTGGCTGAGGGGCTCTGCGGACGGGCAGGTGACCCCTGCAGAGCGGCGGGGAAAGCTGCCTGTCCTGCTCCTCCGCCTAGCCACACGCACGCTTGTGGCACCACCGCCACAGGCGCTGACCTGTGGCACAGAACGAAGCCGGAGGAGATTTACGTTTGTTTATTCAGAGGCTGCTTTCGTTTCTGTCCCGGCTCGTTTTGCCGCTGACGTCGAGGGGGCGGGGCCGACGTCGGCCCGTGCGGGGGGCGGGGGGGCGCGCGCGTGTGTGCGTGCGTGCGCGAGAGTGGCGCGAGCGGGGCCCGGCGCGCGCGTGCGCCGGCGCGGGGCGGCCCCGGGGGCCGAGCGGGCGGTGAGGAGCCGTCGGCGGGACCCGACCGGCCTGGCCCGGCCCGGCCCGGCAGGACCCCTCCAACCCTCCCGAGGGCAAGGGCGGGCGCCTCGGCCCAGCGGCGAGCCCCGAAGGGCTGGGTGGGGGTTAGACTGGGGCCTCTCCTCAGCGCGGTGGGCTGCGGGGGTCGCAGGGCCTCGGCCGTGGGAAGCGGCTCCCGCCTGGATTGCTGTTGCTGTTGTTGTTGTTTTGGTGGTGGTGGTGGTGGTTGTGAGGGCGTAGGGCGGGGAGGGGCGGGGTGGAGAGGTGCGAGGCAGGCCGTGGGGCTGGTCCCGCCTGCCCTACCCTCGCTCCCCCGGGCTTGGGGCTGCCTCTGGTTGCTAACGGAGACTTCCCTTTGTCGGAGCGCAGGGTGACCAGTGAGGAGTCGCCTTCCCCGCAGCCTGGACTTGGGCTTCTCGTGGCCTAGCAAGAAGTGGTTTCCTTTCCCGAGCTGTTGGCATCTTCCTGCCGGGATTCAGTCGTTCCCAAAGGAATGGAGGAATGCAGCTGATAAGTGCTTAACCACCCTGTGCTCCTATAGGCAGTACCCAGTGCTGGCTTCATCTTCTTCACTTTGGCACTTTGGGGTTGGGCCTCTCCTGTTACCTGGTCTGGGTACTTTTTTTAGTGGCACTGTAGACCAAAGGAGATGGAAGAAAAGGAACGATGTGATAAATTCCAGCTGGTACCTTGAGACTAAGGAGAATTATATATTTTGACATTTTAATTTTTTTTTTCTGTGGAGGGAAGGGAAATACTACATTTTATGGGGTATGGGAGGAGGGAGGTTGCAGATCTTCATGTGGTTTTTAAAACCAGCTGTCAGAGGCAATTACTGAGTAAACTGAAGCACAAGAGGAGGATTCGTAAGCTGGAAGCACCTCTAGCCCACAAAAGAAAGGAGCAGTGGGCTGCTGTTGTGACTGTGGGGGCAGAAACTTCAGCCTCCTTCATTTTTCACCACCTACTCCCCATCCACCCATCGAGAAAATGAGCTGTGTGCCATGGAAAGGTGACAAGACCAAATCAGAATCGCCAGAGCCATCCCAGCAGCTGCCACAGCACATTTACCATGAGAAGCAACGCAGGGAGCTGTGTGCCCTCCATGCCCTCAACAATGTCTTCCAGGACAGCAACGCCTTCACTAGGGAAACCCTGCAGGAGATTTTCCAGAGGTAGGCTGCTCTCTGTACTGGCAGTAGCTTCCCCTTGTCCTCAGCTGATTGCAGGGATTTTTGGGTATTGTCTGGGGGGAAGTAGAAAGAAAAGGAGGGATTCAGACTGTGCCACTGCTTTGAACTGAATGTATCTTGGTTTTTTAACCCCAGCCTTTTTTTTTTTTTTTTTGTCCCTCCATGCAGAAATTCTTTCTCATTTTACTTGTTTCTTAATCTGTTCTGGCTGCCAGCTATGGGTCCAAGGGTTTTATTGTAGATGCTGTCGTGGTTGGAGTGTTATCTTCCTCTCTACTCACCTTAGTGCCTCTTCTACCTGTCTTCCATATTTTTGCCCCTCACTTGTGTAGATAAATTACTTAGATTTAATAATGGATTTGGGAATTGCCTTGGGGGAATGAAGGCAGCAGAAATGACTTACTGACTTAGTACTGCAACATTTGTAACTTTTTTAGAAATTAAGAGTTTTGCCAAATGAGTGATTCTTATTCAAGAGATTCAGTGAAGTTCTTCAAATATTATGGGCTTTTTTTCTTTCCATGCAGCAAGACTCTCTGTACTCTCTCAAACTGGCTTTAATTTCAGTAGCTGGATGCCTGTTTCCTGTGGCATTGCTAAATGTTTCCCAGGAGCTTCAGATAATTAATAAAGTAGGTTTGAGTTTTACAGGGATGAATATAAATTATTAACGTGGCCTGTGCAATAGCTCATATTTCGCTCAGTGTTTATTTTATGGTGTTTTGATGCTTTATGGAAATTCTCCTGTGTGAACCCTTATGAGTTCTGGTGACCCACTGCTGATGAATCTGTGATGATAAAGGAAATGATGGAAAGGGGCTCTCCTCTGATAGTCAAGGTGCAGATGTTGTAAACATGGTGTAAGTTTTGGTTGAATACCTGTTACCAGCAGCTGCCAGCACCTTGTGTTTGTGAGGAGCAGGAGATCCCACACCATGGCAGCTCATGCTGTGGCACGAGGCAGTCATGGTACCCTGTGCTGATGACAGGGAGCTGTGGCCCTGTTGCAGCTCCCCTGAAAACTGGCAGTTTTATGAAACTGGTGCTTGACTCATCAAACTCATGCCTGTCTTTGGCAGAGAATGTGGTGAAGGACAATAACAAGTATCGGATTGAAATGCTCTTTATTGTAGTGTTGCAGATAAAGCTCCTGCTAGTGGAGTGGAGCTGGTCCATGGCAGGCTCAAGGCACTCTTTGTCCAGCATAAACACACTGTGGTTTTGTTCCAGAGCAGCAATTGTCAGAATCTTACTCACAGCTGGATTGCTCTTGGCCTGAAGCAAACAAAGGCAGTTCATGTGGTGGAAGGAGTGTGATGATCTAATTAGTTGGCTTTCATTGCGTTTGGTGAGACAGAATTAGTGTGCAGCATGAAACCTCTCAGAAAAAGACTGGATATTAATCTTGCTGGACCTCTTTCCCTAGAAGGGAGAGTTTGTCTTTTATTCCAGCCTGGATACACAGCTTGATTCAGCCCCATGGTAGTATGGAAATGCACATGGATATTCCTCTTAAAAATGGATGAGCTATAAGTTATACAAAATAATTGCTGCTGCCTTTCTGTTTCTGTTGGGTGACTACTTGTGTGTAGCTCTTTGACTTGCCTTTAAGAAGTGTGAATTTAGTTGCCCTTTTTATGTCACTTGTATTTTCCTGTGTCTACTCACATTCTATGTATTGATAAAGGTAGGATGAATATTTTTAATAACCTCCAAAAATGTTGAGGTCTGATTTTTAAACCTGGTGTTGATAAGGTAACAAAATCACAAATAAACTTAAGCTCTCTGGCTTTTACCACATTCCTTGGAGAATGATTGAACCACATTGCTTAATCATTAGCTTCCCTTTTGCTGCATCCTATTGTGTAAGGCCAGGGTAGTCTGATGATTATCGTCTCAAGCATGTGCTGAAACTTGGTCTGGACACCCCTCCAATTGTGTAGCCTTTCCCTCTTCTTTCCTCTAAAACCAGAAATACATTTTTGATGTTCCTCTGGCTTTTGTTGCAGGAAGTATGATTGCATGTTCCAAGTGTTGCATGGAGATACAAATAAATCTCTTCGCTTCACTGGAGTCTGCATATTGGCACCTGATCAGGAAAGACAACTGCAGGAATCTTGGAGCCCCTTGTGTTAAGACAACATGTTGATGAAAGTTTCTGGTAGAAAGATCAGGAGGATTATTTACCTGGATTTCTGTCCAGCTTTGTCAGTCTTCCTCTGCTCAGTGGCTAGATAAAAAATACCAAAACAACAGTTTAATTCCTTTAGTGGTCAGAATCCTTCAGCTGATGATTGTGGACCCTGCTTAGGTATGTGTGGGTCAAAATGTTGAGGTGGTTTTTGGGGCAAGTTTGCTCACACATGCCAGTTTCTTGTTGCCCATGCTGGTCACCTCCTCACATTTCTGGGGCTGTGGAAGTTATGTGAAGGAACAAAGATAAATGTGTTCTTTCAGCTCTTGAATAAACTTGTCTGGAAAGTGGAGCCATGAGAGGGTGCTTCTGCAGCCCAAAGGGCTCTCTGGGTTGTAAGGTTTTCTTGTGGGGATTAGGAGAGTTGGTAGGTTGAAGCAATGATCTTGAGGAATTAGGCATAGCCAAGTGATCTTGCTTTATAGAGATGCTGGAAGAGCTGTGACAAGCTGCAGGTTCTGTCTCTGTGATTAGTAAAATACACCCTAAAATACACCCCATGTTGGATATTAACAGCTTTTCCTCTTAGCATGGTATTGTGGACTCCTCTCCCTTCTGTAGTGAGCATGCTTCCCAGACTGTTATGCTGCAGACTGCTCCACTGCAGAAAAACTTGCAGCTGAAAACAAAACCAAAACAAAGGCTGCCTGTCTCTAGCCTCTCTAGCCTTGGTTGCTCTGAATCTCTCTACTCAGTCCACTGCTTTCTTGTCAATGCCTTATGCTGTCAGGCTGAACACTGGGAAGTGAACTCTCCACAGCTGGATAAGTAAGAAAGCTGAGATTACTACATTCAGCATGCTGGGTGCATGGGGATCGCTCCACCCAACGTGTGCACCCAGCAGTGTACTAGTCATACAACCAGACCAGGTTATATGCATGAAACCAGTACATATGCACTGCATTTCTATTGCAAGTGCATTGTATTTCCTGAATACATGCATATATGTTAAATGGATTTATTTGGATATCAGTAGGGGTCTTTTGAGAGTCTTTGGTGGTCATTTGGGAACATCACATTCCCCAAATTTTCCATTTTGGTTCTGGATCTTCTAATGAATCTTTTCACCTTGAGACTATCTCAAGTATGTTGTCAGGTCACAATGCACTTCTCTTATCATTCTTTGCCCTGGCATTCTATCTTTGTTCTCAAAACTAAGACATCTGCTAGTACATCCCAGTGGCTTATATAGGTAAATAAGGAAGCACTAGCTGATACAAGACTGTTAGTCACAGATGGAGGGAGTTAACATAAAACCACGTTAATCTCTGGAATTTGTACAAGGTACTGTATGGTACAAAACTAAGCATTAATCACAGATATGGGGATCAAACACTATTCTGCTAAAGTTAAAAATAATTTTCCACATTTTCCACCACTGCTGCATGGACACCTTTTTAAAGAAATATAATTTGTTGGGTAAGAAAGGCAGGAATGAAGAAGGGCTGCAGGATTTCCAGTGGTGAAATATGCCTGCAGAATATTCAGTGTGGTAAAGGCTGAATGGAAAATGTGCAGAAACATTAGGATTTTTGAGGATGCAGTTGACAGGAGGAGGAGGCAGGTAAAATACAGATGTTTGGATGATATGAAATCTGAACTTTGCACTAGCAGAATTAATAGAGTCCTTATCAATGGAAAGATCAACTCATCACAACATAACTCATTTGAGGCTTGACTTTCTTTGGATTGGCCTTATGTGACGTTGTTCTCTGCTCTCAGTTTCCCCCATGCTTGCTTTTCCTGCTGTCATCTTCATAATAGTACATCCTGTTGTTTTTCCTCCTTACAAAATTTCTTAGGCAGAGGGGGGGAACATAAAACCATAAAAGTGGCTAACAGGCTTTTTTGCCACATCTCCATGTTGTGTCTCACATCCATTATCTGAACTTGTGCAAAGGCTGTTACATATTTTTGGCATGTAACCTCATAGCAGCCCACAGCTTCCTCACAGGAGGAGGTGGAGGGGCAGGCATTGGTCTCTCCTCTCTGGTGACCAGTAACAGGACCTGAAGGAATGGCACGAGGCACTGTCAGAGGAGGTCTGGTTTGGATATTAGGAAAAGGTTCTTCACCCAGAGGGCAGTTGGGCACTGGAACAAGCTCACCAGGGAAGTGGTCACAGCAGCAAGCCTGACAGAGTTGAAGAGGAGTTAGGACTGAATGAATGCTGTCAAGCACACGGTGTGATCCTTGGGGCTGTCCTGTCTGGGACCAGGAGTGGACTCCATGTAGATCCTTTCCAACTCAGGATACTCTGCAGTTGTATGAATGTGATGGACTCTGGTTCTGCATTTTTAGATGCTGTAGTAATGCAAATGATGTCTAAGCAAACTTACCAGTTGAAGCTGAAGAGATTTGTTTGCATCAGGATTATCTGTTTAGTTACCTACAGCAACAGATATTTTTTTACCATCTAGCAACCACAACAGCTTTGGAAAGCTCCCAACCCCAAGTATCTTCACAGCTTTGTGTCTGAATACTTCTTTCATTTTCAAGTGGAGGAGGAGGAAGAACAACCTTTCCTGCAGCCAACCTCCCATGCCTCTTTTTCTCATCTGGTCTTCAGGACTGCTGTTGACTGTTGGACTCTTGTCATTGTAATAGCTGCTGTCCTGAATAGCAAACTGGCATTTACTCTGACTGTAAATTGTGGAAAAATCATAATTGAAGCATCCTTCAGAAGTACCAGTTCAAGGGGTCAGGGAGAAAGAGCTTTGTGATTTCTTTTGCATCAAAGGCAGGATTTTTGGAGGCTTTGTACATCAGAGTTATTCTTAATGCATTACTTAGTTTCCTCAGCCCATTTGATGAGGGATAAGGGGGGCACGGAATAGTTTGTGTTTAAACACAAAACCCCTGGACTTCAAGTTATATAGCAGGTTGTGGAATACAGGTTCAACAAACATCTGCTAAGCAGTCTCCTCTTCTGTTTGCAGGCTGTCTCCCAACACCATGGTGACCCCCCACAAGAAGAGCATGCTGGGGAATGGAAACTATGATGTGAACGTGATTATGGCAGCACTTCAGACCAAAGGCTACGAGGCGGTTTGGTGGGATAAGCGCAGGTACTGAGAAGCTGTGTCATTCTGGAGGTGGCTGCTCTTTGTAAAACTGACAAAGATTGAAGTGAAAGCACCAGAACATAATCTGGTTGATGTTGTGCACTCTTTCAGGGATGTTAACGCCATTGCCCTGTCTAACGTGATGGGCTTCATCATGAACCTGCCCTCCAGCCTTTGCTGGGGCCCCTTGAAGCTCCCCCTCAAGCGACAGCACTGGATCTGTGTCCGGGAGGTGGGAGGCACCTACTACAACCTCGACTCCAAGCTCAAGGTGCCCGAGTGGATTGGAGGTGAAAGTGAGCTCAGGTAGGATTTCCTCTAATCTGTCCCTGTTGGAGGTAAGAAGTCTGGCCTTAAACAGTTGCCGATTGAAATATGTATGGCTGACTTGCAATTGTAAAAATTTGAGAGTAATAAGGTTCTTCTGCCTCCACTTGGATTTATGCCCTGTTTGTGTAAAGCCAGGGAAATGCTTTTGGCAGCGATGTCTCTATCAGCTTAGAAGAACTTGACTTGGCCTCTTACGTGTCTGGCTCTGTCTGTGGCAAAGGTAGAGGCCTTTTCTGGTATTAGTGGGGGACACCTGCAACACGATGTGCTGTGCCCTGCTCCCTCCTTGAACATGACAGTATCAGCATTCTTTGCCTATTTAGTAACAATCTGCATGTCTGCAGCAAAAGGCTTTCCAGACTAAAAGTGCAGCCTTATCCCTGAGAGCAGTAAGAGCTGTTTGTTAGGAATCACTTTTCCCATGTAAGCATACACTGCCCTTCTGGCTTGGCTCCCCTTCCCTCTTCAATCTTAACACAAGAAGGTCATTGTAAATACTTTGTAAAATTTCACCTGCTCTTGATTGCTGTTTAGCTTCCATTCCATCATGCCATAAATCCTACTAGCAGCTTTGCTTCCTTGACTGGTCTTGTTCTGAGATAGGGACTGGGGATTGCACATGTGCAGTGTTTGCAGAGCCAGCCATGCCACTGAAGTTTTGGTAAATTTCTGGGGTAAAGTAAGTCTTGTGAAACTACTGTGCAGAGGTTCTGGTGGATTTTATCCTAGGTGTATCGTTCTTCAGCAATAAATTAGGGCTTTCTCTACTTGGAGTTTTGGAAATCTGGATCAAAAGATATTGGAGGAGATGTTGATTTTTCATATTTATTGGAAGTAATCCAAGTTTGGTATTAGCAAAAGCTTACGTGCAGAAAAGGGCTAAAAAATCATGTCAAATGACGAAGTGATACACTGCTGCTAAGGACATCTGTGTGATAGGGTGTTCTTTTTTTAGAATAAAAAGATTATTTTTCTCCCAGATTTGTTGGAATTATTTAAAGTTAAGATGGGATTCTTGATCTTGAAAATAGGAAGAAACTAAATTTGGTTTTAATTCTGTTTTTCTTCCCTTGGGAAATAATAAAGTAGCATCTATATAGACTTATCTCTGTTGAGGTTAAGATAATATTTAATTGTTATTGTAGATGATGAAGTTCTACATTCAGTAGCCCTTGTTTCTATTTCTCTTTATGATAGGAAATTTTTGAAACACCAGCTGAGAGGAAAGAACTGTGAACTTCTATTGGTGGTACCAGAGGAGGTGGAAGCACATCAGACCTGGAGAGCTGACGTGTGACCTGGGCCAGCTCTGTCCTCCCACTACAGTTCTTCCCCTTTACCAAACTCCTGATGTCCTAAAACCTGGATAATCGGTGCCCCAACTCTCTTCGTCTGGAATTTCCTTTGTTAGGCTCTTCTCTTCCTTCCTTGGTGCAATAGGGCAATGGCAGAGGACATTGGGGTGGTGGGTGGGGAAGAACTGAGGGCAGAGCAGAGGAAACTGGAAGCCAATCACTTTAATTGCAAGGTGAATGAGTTGCAGTGCCCTCTGGCCAGCTGGGAGGCATCACACTCTTGAAAAACTGGGCTGGGGAGAAAGAGTGCCTGGAAACCCTGGGCTTCCATTTCCCCACGTGGTTCAAGGCTGTGTGTGGTGGGACACTGCTCCCTCCAGGGCTTGTCAGGAAGGAGCAGGGACTGAGCACGCTGCCACCTCTTTACAGTTCTCTCCCTCCAAAACAAATTGTTGTGAAGACATTTGCAATTCCTAAGGGTCTCTCAGGACACTCAGAACACTAGGAATGGTACGGTGCTCAGCACGACCCTCTGCTTCTTAGGGCTGGTTTGTGCCAGGAATTAAGAAACAATAATAAAACCAGAGTCATCTTTCAAGAAATTCTTCGGGTAGCTAGAGGATTCTTCCCCAGGGTTTCCAAGGATTTATGTATGTGGTGAGTGGTTGTTTGGCAGTATGTGTCTGGCTAAGGTGACATGGAAACAGCAAGCACAGGATGACTGAGGAGTATCAAGTTTCTGGACTGAAGAGAAGCCACAGTCTGCTTGGGTTTCTTTGTGCTATGGTGGTTTTTTTTTTTTTCACTATTTTTTAACAGTTATTTTGGTTTTCTGCATGGTCACCCAGTAGTTTAGGGGCTCCTTGGAGAGAGGAATAAAGCTGAAGAGGTTTTCAAAGAAATTAACTCCCTTTTATTTTCCACTCTCCAGAAGTCCAGCCCACAGTCACAGATGTAATGTGAAATGAAAGAGGTCAAGTTAAAAAATAAAAATGGGCTGAGGAGGGAAGCCTTTATAGCAGTCAGTTTTCCTCATTTATTGCTACCATCTGCTGATCTGGGAGCTGCAGAGAGTCCACCAGAACTTCCAGGCATTGGAGACACCCTGGCTTGGTAGTTGAACCAACCTCTCCTTTAGCATTGGCCAACAAACATTCCATGAATGGGTGAATTGCTTTTTTCTGCCTTCCATGGAGAAGAGAAACTAGACACGGAGACACTGAGGAATCTCCACCGGCTGTTTCCCAGTCACCCAGGAGAGCTGTAGCTTAGCCATGCCTTCCGTGGCAGGAGGAGGAAATGCTGAATCTGGAACTCCCTTGGTTGTGTTTAGCACTTCCTGGCTGAGCTGCTGGTTGCTTCCATCTTTACATGTGTTGGTTGAACAGCAACCTCTGGCACCTGATGGAGCTCGAAGGATCCTGTTCCATCATGCAGGAAACTCTCATTACTGATGTTTGAGCTGGTGAAAGGAGGGATTGTAATGACATTTTCTCAGTTATTTTTCTCTTCAGAGCTCTGCAAATGCATGAGCAGGTGCTCGAACCTCAGAGACCACCAAAATGGCACCGTCCCAACAGAGAACAGAGGCCACATGACGACAGGATGATGGTGTTTGCTGACCCCCGGACATCTGGCAAGCACTTCTGCAGTCCTTTGAGCACAGCCTCCCACAGTCAAGGGCAAATGGCTTTTACATTTTAAAAAGTCCTATTTCGTAACACATTCCAATGACCAATACCAGCTGGCAGAGTTTTTAAACACTTTCCAGGCAGGATGTTCAGCCTGCAGGCATTCTGCTCCTGACTTGAAGCCATTTCTTCAAGAGGGGAAAATATAAATCTCAACAGCAACATTTTCTATGCTGATTGAAGTTGCACTTTGGAGAAAAACCCTGTTTGCATGGAAACTGCAAGCCAATGGATCAGTGCACAATATGCAAAGATGTTTTAAAATACTTTGGGGCTGCTTTCCCGGGGGAGAAACAGTGTGATCCAGCTGCTCAGGTAAAGGGAAAGTGTGTGATCACATCCCTGTGGGAGGTGAGGCTGCTGTGCCCGTGGGTGGGTGAGCTGGTCCAGTCCCACTGCTCGGGAGCAGGGAAGCCCCTCTTTGTTTTCTTGCTTGTTTGGTTTTGTTAGAGCCTTGTCTTGGATTTGTTTACAGAGATGTATTTTGTTTAACCAAATATTAAAAATGGAAAAAAAAAGTTTCCATATAAATGTCCTATCACTTCTGTATGTTCAATTGAATTGTTCTGTAACAAAGTATGTAAACGATAAATAAATTTTTTTCTTTGGTTATAAAACCACCACGTTTCTGTGCATTAAGAACCTTGAACACTAGACACTGGTGCTGAGGTAGGATCACCTCCCAGAATTCCCTTAAACCAAACATGGCTTCCCCACCCCTCTGAAGGTGACAAGGCCACATCTGTTCCTTCCACGCTGCCAGGCTGTGCATGAAATGGAGAGATCCCTACCCAGAAATCCCCCAGCAGCTCTGAAAGAACTGAGCCTCCCTCAAGGACATATATTAAAACCACACTGCTCAGGTTGGATTTATTTAATATTGCATACAAAAAAATACGCAGCTGATGTCTGTTCTACTTTATGAGGCAGAGAATCTGCGTGGATGTGATCGTCTCAAACCTGGCCTGCTGCTCCCTCGGTTCTCACACACACACAGCTGCAGTGAAAGTGTTTCTGCAGACGCATCTTTCCAAAGAGTATTTTCCATGGGGTATTGATTGCCACCGGCACCCCTCCTTCCTCTGCGGGGAAAGTCACACTTCCTGCCACCACTGTCCTTCAGGTCCAAATCAGGCAGGAAAACACTTGTTGTGTCTGCCTGCTGCATTTCAAAGCCTGACCTGTGCCCCAGGGTGTTTTGTGGGGGCAAGAAGCTGGCAGAGGAGCTCCCCCGGTCCAAGTCTGTAACTGCTTATGGCATAGTGATTGAATAAAAGGAAATACTCATGATTTCTAAAGGAGAGGGGGATGCAGACAGGAGCCATCATCAGGTCCATAGGGGGGCTTCCCTCCCTCGTTATGAACAGGTCAATGTCCCAAAGGATAACCAAAAATAAAAAGAAAAAATGCCCTGGCCCAACAAATCAACAGTTCAATATATCATAATCGCAAGGTCTTCCCACTTGATATGAATCCAACTCAGCTTCCACAAATTAGATTTTTCCCGACAGCGGAGGCAGGGCCCCTGGCATTCCCCCTGAGAGCCCTGTGTTGGGTCCAAGGAGGATCTGGAAAAAAAAACATTCATTGAGGAGTTTCAAGGACACAAGATGTCTTGCCATGCTGTCCCCCCTCCCACAGGTATTAGTGGCACTTTGCAGCACCAGCCCCATGCCTGCTGCAACAGCCAAGGTCAGTGCCCAACCACAGCCCCTACCGCAGCCCCTTAGAGCAAGTTTTAGCTGGTAAAAACCAGGTTGGGCTTGCCAGGCATTGCCACCACTGGGAATCAGCAGGATTGTCCAATGAGAACACCCAGTCGGGGAATCTGGTGGGATGAGTGAGGCCACAGCATACAACAGAGTGCACCCTTCTGCCCCAGCGACCCCAGCACCGCTCACAGCGGGAGGTGCAGGCACTCCCGGCCAACTCTGCAGGGCCAGGACAGACGGCTGGGCCTTCCTGTCTCACCTGTCGCTGCTGCAGCTGCTGCTGTTGCTCCATCTGCAGTTTTTCGGTTTCAAAGACGACAGGAAGAACCAGAATCATGAAGGAGGTGGTGCCAATCCACAGAGCTGCCCTAGAGAATCTATTAAGGATAAAGAACCCTAGGAATCAGTTCTTATTGGCACAATCCCGCGTTTCCCTTCCGTGCCTCAAACATAAGCCTGCCTCCAAATTCAACCCCGAGCTCCGGGGTGTCCCCTTATCCCAGCCCTTCCCAAGCAGCCCATAAACAAAGCCCGTGATTCTGCTGCTCCCCGCAGGCCCCGCACTGCGCTACCAGCGCCCAAAGCCGCAGCGAAGGCCGGCAGAGCCGCCCGCGCCCTCGCTCTGCCCGCCGGGCCCGCTCCGAGGGGCTCCGGCCCGGCCCGCCGCCCCCTCACCTGTACATCTTCTGCGCTACCGTCAGCGAAAGGTCGAATGTAGCCCCGGCCGCCGACCGGACGCTCTCGGGGAACATCTCCGTGAGTCCCCACAGCCGCTCCGCCAGCGTCTCGTCCAGCTGCGGGCGGCACCAAGCATGTCAGGCCCCGCCGCACGGCCCTGCGCGCCCCGCGGGGTCACCGCGCCCGCCCGGCCTTCCCCGCCGCCTGCCCCGATACCTCCTCGTCGTCCTCCTCCTCCTCGTCGAGCTCGTCCTCCAGCTCCTCGGCCTTGCCCGCGCCGCCCTTGGGCAGCAGCTCCTCCGGGGACAGGGACGCCGCGGCCGCCATCGCCACCAGACAGGACGGAAGGAGCGGCGGCCAGAGCGCCGCCGGAAGCGGGGCCGCCCTCCCGCCACCCAGCCCGGGCCGGGCAGCGGCCCCTGGCGGCCCGAAGGAGCAGCGGCCGCCCCCCACCCCGGCCCCCGCCGCACAGCGCGACGCGTTACAAACACCCTCAGATACGGGTTTTAATTGCAAGGTTTTATAACAAATATGCAAAACTCTCGAGAACGGGCAACTCCAGCATCCTGCTCGCCCAAGGCAGACGGTGAGGTTTGTACGAGCACCCGCGGGCTCCCCGCGGTGTGGGGGAGGCAGAGGTCTCTCCTCTTCGGAGAGCAGAGAAGGCGAGCAGGGGCCCTCACGGAGACGGATCGGCCCCACCGCCGGCTGTCCGGCTGCCTGTGCTGGGCTGCGCTGAGCAATGTAGCAAGCTAAAGTGCTCTGAGGAAAATCGTGTTAATTAACAGCGCTGTGGTGCCAAACCAGCCATTAGCAGTACCCACGGCACCACACTGCGCTGGAGGCATCTCAGCACTCGTGGTCCCATGAAACAAAGTACCTCACACAGTACCAACATGCCTGGGAGGCCCGAGCCAGCCCCAGCATCCCGTGGGCCAAGACCCAGAACCAGCCTGGCCATCTCTTGTTCACTTCTTCCTCCGGCTGTGCTGCTTCAGCTCCTCCAGCTCCTTCTCCATGAGGTGGGACTCGGCAGTGGTCTCAGAGAGCTGGAACACACAGCAAACAACAACAGGAGGGAGTTAAAAGCTGGTGAGGCTTTTCCAACTTCACCGTACAACCAAGATTTACAGCCACAAGCCAGGTCCTGCAGGAGGCAATTTATTCCTGTTGAGCAAGGGGGAAGCTGCCATGTCATGTTTCACTGAGATTGCCTGGAAAACCTGAAGAGCAGAAAGTGTTTCTGCTGAGTGTTCCAGCCACAAAAGCCATTTTCCAGTTTTAAAACACGTGAAGGGTAAGGAAATAAAATATTTGTTTAGAGTGACATAAAGGCTAAATCACTTATTAACTGCCAATAGATGTGTGTTCTATTTCCCTGAATGTCTCTCCAGATTTTAAGCATGAAACCTGTGATCTCTGGGTAAGGCTGAATTTCGGTTTATTTACTGGAAATTCTTTCATTCACAGTTTTACACAAAGGATACATGTCTTGCCCCTCATGACAGCAGATGGAAGCTTTAATCTTCTGTGACCAGAAACAGTGGCTGTAACTCAGTTTCATAGTTATGGAAGAGAATAGAGTGGCAAGAAAAATGCCATATTCTGTGCAGAAAGGGAAACAGGAGACAGCAGGGACTTCTGTCTCTCACAGTGTTCACAACAAGCTCTGATGTGGGGGGAACCTTCCCCTCTTTCCACAGAGGGGATCAGGCTTTACTCCCACAGTCACTTTGCCATTACACCCATGTTGCACGACAGGGTAAAGCAGAAAGTGGGGTGCACTGAGAGAAGCCTTCTTCAGGGAACCCAGCACCCTTTGCCCGGGCATCCCCACTGCTATGGGCAGGCAGGAGCTGGGCAAAGGCTCACCATGTCCAGCAGAATGTCCACTTTCAGCCGAAGTAGGTTGTTTTCTTCCTCGAGCTGCTGGTTTCGTTTGCGCAAGCGCTGCAGTTCCCTGCGATCCCCCAGGAAGCCTCCTGATTCTTGGAGGAAAGAAGGAGGTCAAAATACAGATTGTCAGCCAACCATGGCTACTTCAGACCAGACAAGCTGGGCTGTACTCTACCTGAAACCCAGTGGCCATTTTCGAACTTCAGGCTCTGGCCAGCAAGGTTCATTGTGGGGGTGCCATATTCCAGGCCCAGCTCAACCTCACGGGTGGATCTATCCAGCTGCAGGAAGAAGATCACACTCAGAGTTTCACAGAATTCCAGAGCCACCCCCTGATCTCCCATTTCTTAGTGACTAGCATTCCAGTGGAAGATGCTGATCCAAATGGCCCCTGGAACCTTCGAGCATGTACTCCTTTGGTCACGTACTGCTGCAGTAGAGGACTGGTTCCTCTCACTGCCATCCCTGCACTTCTCCCACCTACACACTCATCCATCTCCCTGCACTTGGAGACCACAGGTGGAAATTTTTCAGTGACACAGTTCTGGGCTGCAGGTGTGGTGATGATGATTCTTCCCTGAGCTATTCCATTTCTAGCTTCATGTACAGTCACAGTGATCAGGAATGGTGCTGCACTGCAGCAAGAAAGCAGCACAGTTGGAATAACAGAATATACTGACGTGGAAAGAACCCACAAGGATCATTGAGTCCAACTCCTGGCCCTGCAGAGAACTGTCCACAAGAGCTGCACCGTGTGCCTCAGAGTATTGTTCAAACACTTCCTGAACTGTCAGGCTTGGTGCTGTGACCACTACCCTAGGAAGTCTATTCCAGAGCCCACCCATTCACTGGGTGAAGAATTTTTTCCTGCCCCAGAAGCAGCTGGGAGCCCTTGTAAGGGTTATGGCACTGACAGCAGGAGCCACCCACCCCTGGCACCAAGACATGGCTCCTGCAGCAAACCGCAGTTGCAGGCACTCACCAGGTGCAGGTTGGACAGGGAGGCCCATTTCCTGGGGGGCGTCTTCTTTGGGCTGAAGGAGTTCCCAAAGAGAGGCATTGCACGCTGCTGGCCAGGCCTACGGTGGGCTCCTGAAGGAGCGGGAGAGACACAACAGCTCTGAGGCGGTGGGCCAAGAGCAGTGATGTTCTCCCCAGGCATGTTCTCCCCAGGCAGAACCCCTCATTCTCTCCAGTGAGCTTCTCCCCAGGCAGAGCCCCCAGCTCTCAGGGCAAGACAGCGATGTAGGGGGGTCCGGGCCGCCACCCCGCCACTGCCACCGGGCAGCACCGGCCCTCCGCGGCCACGTCCCTCGCACCTCCACCGCCACGTGACCGAGCCGGGCGGGGGGGCGGAGGACGACGGTGCGCGGTGTCCCCCCCCCCGCCCGGCCGGTGCCCCCAGTACCGCGCGGCGCGGCACCTCGGGGGGGCACGGGCCGTACCACCCCACGGGCACGCCGAGCAGCTGGAAGGGGATCCCCGCGGGGCGCTGTTCCCCGCACGGGCCACCACCGGGATGCTCCTTTGTTCTGCCTTCCCTCGCGGCATCTCACTGGCGAAAGCAGCGGGCTCGGCAAGAGCGGAGGCGATGAAGAATGCCCCCCAGCCCCCATCCCCCCCGCGCCGCAGTGGTAGGGTCAGCCCCGCGGTGCGGGGGCGGTTGGGCCGGGCTGTTCCATCGAGCTTCGCCTTAATTCCGGGGGGGGGGGGTGGGCGGGGGCGCACCTCTCCGTTGGGCCGCGCCCGCTCCCGGCGCTCGCGTCCGCCGCCGGTGGGATCCGCCGCGTGTCCCGGGAACGGTTTGCGGCCGCCGCGTTGCCGGGGCGATGGGATCCGCGGCTCCGCTCCGCCTCCCGTGCTGGAGGCAGACGGGGGCGGAGTGCCGGGCAGCGGGCTCGGGGGTCGGCCCTGCTCACGGGGGCAAGCTAGTGCCGTGCTGACGGCGCTTTCCTTAACACCTTCCCTGAAATGCTCGAATCGCCTGGAAGAGTTGTTAAAAATGTTTTTATGGGGATTGTTTGTTTATTCGCCCAGCTAAATAACTGAACGCCATTAGGCAGAGAACCCTCCCTTGCTTGGGAGCGTTGGAGAAGAAGTGGAGGAGATCTGGCGTCCTGGACTGCGCGGGTTCAGGGGATGATGGATGAGGAGCTGGAGAGAGCAGAGTGGTACAGAATCACAGAAATCACAGAATCAGTTCGGTTGGAAAAGATCTCTGAGATCATCAAGTCCTGTCTTTGGCCGAACACCACCACCATGTGAACGTGACCGTGACACTAAGTGCCATGTCCAGTCTTTTCTCAAACGCCTCCGGGGACAGTCACTCCACAGCAGCAGCAGCTCCCCACACGCCTTCCTTTGAAGCAGTCCCAGCAGCCTGATTTCTGTGCACGTTGCAAAGCCCTCCCTTTCAGCACATGATGGAATAAATTTAGATTCCTTGTGTTACTTGCTGGCTTCTATTCCATGGGAGGTGGCAGTGGCAGTTGGTTTAGATATTTTGAATGAATGGCATGGGTATGTGACATATATCACCAGCACTTTTTATGTTACAGAGGCAAAATGCCACTCCTAAACTATAAAGTAATTCTCCAATATGTTAGAATAGCAATCTGAAGTTACTTGCTTCATTGTTAAAAAAGCTTATGTTGAGCTTCCTGTGGCCTTCCTGAAAATTTTTGGATTAATGAGGTACTAAGATGCTGACTTTTAGTTAAAAGGGAACAATAAAGACAAGAAGAAAAAAAAAAAAAACAGGGGGCAGGAAGATAAAAGAAGAAAAGAAGAGAATCACCAACATTTTGATTTGGTTTGTACATGTATTAGTACTCCAGGAAAAAAAAATTATCTAACAGACTTTCATTCCCAGAGTGCTTAATTGGCACCCTGCCTTAAGTGAACCAGAAAATTGCTCACTTGGAATGAGAATTGGAAAAATAGCACAGTTAAATCCAGTGACTGGAGAGAAGAAAAATTTCTGGTGCTGCTGTATCTTTTGGTAGTCCAGCTAACCAATATCTGGTTCTTGCAGGACACATACTATAAAAACAGTTGCTTTCAGACCCAGTATAGCAGAGTCTGTGCACTGGAAAGCTGTGATTTTTGCAATAAGAGAAGTGATTATAATGGGGTAGGGGGGGAAGTCAACACCCTTAAAAGTAGAATAAAAACTCACTGTTCAGAGCAAGGCCTTTGTGAAGTAGCTGTGGCTTCTATCACCATTTAATACCCACACGAGTGTGCATATATTGGGTAAGAAAGATGAAAGGAAGGTCCAGATAAATGAAGGCAAGAACTTTGGAAAAAAAAGCTGAGAGCATGTAGAATTACAATTTTAAAATGAGAACACAAAGGCAGCTCACCTGGGTGCTTATAAGAGCCAGAGACCGTACAGGAGAGTGAGGGACTGAGCTCATTTTGGTTGGGGTGGTTTTTTCAGTAATGTTCACCTTCCTAGAACAAACCTGTATGCTTCAGCACAGCTGTTGCTTGAGGTCTCCTTGTGCTGAGCAGGATGAGTGTAGTAGAAATACACTGTAATTATTATAAAACTACACTGTCTCATGCATTTGGGGTCACAGAGTGACTCTCTTACTGCCTCTTTCTGTGGAGCAGAGACTTGGAAAAAGCCAGGCAGCCCATCCCCACTGCCTTGGCATGGGAGGTGAATGTTCCTCCTGTGCCTGGTTGCTGTGCCCACAGTGAATAATCCCTGTGTGAATGGTCTCAGAGTTGGTAGGGCTGGTCAACAAGAGTTCAGAAATCTTCCCCTGGAGACTAAGAGAAGGAGGTTCAGTGTTTTGATTTCTGCTGCGATTTGCTTCAGGAATCTTTCTTTTTCTGCATGGTTTGACAAAATTTCATTTCTCACCAGACTCCATTTCCTTGAAAAATGCTACGGAATTTCCTCACTACACCAACCTCCCAGAGTATTTTGGCAGCAGCTTTTCATCATTGTTTCTCCACCTACATCAGGTAAATACCAAGACAAGAACTGGCTGTTGCTGTTTCTAGCATTGTCTCTCAGTAAATTGCAAATACATACACATATATATATTTATATATAGTTTGACATACGATTCTCAGCTATGTTAAGAGCATTATGGTGCAGTAGTTGCATCCTTCTGTTCCTGTCACTCTGTGGGGAAAAGAACACCTAGCACACACACTTTCTCCAGGACAATAACTCCAGAGATCACTTAGGAACTGCAAAAGCCCGTTAAATGGTGAAGAACCTGTATGTTACAGTCCTTGTGTAAGGAAGCTGCCTATGTTCCCAGGAGGACATCTTGGAGAACACTGGTGGAAGGCTGAGAGATTGACAGGATGGAGATAGGGCTGTAGCACATGGCAGTGTGGAAATTTTGGAATAGGTCCAAGCTGTTCTTGGTAGCCTAATTTGGAGCATCTTCGTCAGCTTTTTTGGCTCAAAAGTGATAGAGAATCTATAGCTTAGATGTTCTCAGAGCTGCCTTTAATTCCATAGTGTGTCACTTGCTTTTTCTAATATATGCTGCAGGATTGTTATTGTTCTCTGTTATATCAATATTTACAGGGAAACCCCATTGACTGGTGAATTCAGTAGACTTACTCTAGGCTTACTCTGAGTATTTATTTTAGTTACTGTATTGAAAGTTGCTACATTGCCTGGTTGTTACAGATACGTAAGGCTTTAGAAAGCCTTACCTACCTATCCTGAGTTAAAAATTTGTAAACTAAAATTTTTTGCATATTGAAATTAATTCCCCGCCCAATTAAATTTTTCAGCACTGAGGTAATGCTTGTTGTCTCAATGCTGTGTAGTTAAAGATGTCCCTTCTTTTAGAATCCTAAATACCTCACCATATAGGTGTTGTCAAAGCTGACACTTCTTTTTCTCTCTCTGTTTCTCTATTTCATTATAGCTAACTCAGGAGATAAAAGAACAGCCGTTTCACTGCTTTGTTAAGAAACGTGCTCTCCTCCCGCTTGACTGTCTCAGGTTCCACCACCAGGAGGCCCTCATTCCAGTGCTTATAGCTAGGCAAAGAAAACAAAAGCAGTGAAGTGGAGAAACCCATCCTCACAAAAGTAATCTGAAATTAATGCTTATCCTAGAAATTGAGATTTTCAGAGTACTGTGAAAGCATCTATTAATTATTTATTGCAAATATCCTAATATCCAACTGTCATGGATGCTGTGACTTTTGGAGATAATGGAATGTCTGTCACAGGTGGTACCTTTCATTGGTACCAAGAGCTGAGTGATAGCCAGGAAAGTTCATGCCTGTGTCTTCTGGATGGATCTTAGTAACCTATAAAAATAATAAAATACAGTAAAGCCAAGTTATATTTCTCATCCCTCATGTGTGCCTTCTATCAGCTAACAAATATGCCTTCACCTACTTTGCCTCTGCCTTCTCTCTTTTAGCTACTTACTTATTCACAGGTTCTTAATTCTCTTTCACTTTTCACAGCTAGCTTTTATAGTGTCCTAAAAGTTCTAAATATCTGCACTAGCGCTCTTTCTGATTGTTCTATTTTGCTAACCAGACTTTTAAAGAAAGGAGGAAGGAGAAGTGTTTTTATCCTTATTATTTTACCAAATCACTTACTTCTTCTCTACTGGCTTTTCAAAGCTGCAGTCATTGCCTTGGATGAAATGTAGACTTTGTTATTCAAAAGAACACTGTGTACATGGTCTCTGGACTAAAAAGTATGTGGAGTTGTCATTATTTTTTTCTTTAAACCCTATTTATTTTTCTCTTCACTGCTGAGTCAAGCCTTGTCTTGCTTGTTTCCCACGGTCATGTTTCAGTACTGATGAGTCCAAGACACAGCTTTGCAATGCAATTTCAGAATGGATGATAGGTGAGAACAGTTTTGCTCCTGTCAGGAAATGCAGCTCCTGCAAGCTGTAAGTTACCCTCAGTTGCCCTTGTCTTTCAAACTCAGTTCCTGCCCCCCTTCCCTGAATTCACACATACATACAGCATGTTTACATTTGTGTACTTTGGCCTCTCTAATATGGTCTAACGTGGAAAACATATATCCTCTGCTGTAAGAACAAAAAAAAGGGTAAATGAAACCATGCATGAAATATGCAAAGTTCCCAGGCCTCTGAGAATATTTTCCAGTCATTGCTCACCATTCTGGTCACACTATTCACTTGAAGGAGTTTACACAAATACACAGGTAGCTGAGCCACTCACATGCTCTGAAGAGAATCCTTTGCTTCCTGACAGAGTTTGCCATGAGGGTGTCCTTGGTGACGGGGAGAACAAAGGTTCATAGAGCATGTGCAGCCCACATAGCAGTGAAAGTTGTGTTAAGCTTTATTTCACTCTGTTCCTGTTACCTGGCTACTCTTTGCTTGCTTCCACATCTGTATTTCATTCTTTTCCTTGCCTCTTACTTTCACAGTCATCTGTTTCCATAGCTCACTTAAGATGTCCTTTCCAGGAAATGAGGAAATTGAAGCCTCCAGTCTGTACATTCCTGATGAGCAGATTCAGGAAAAGGGAATACCAGGGAAAGGGCCTTGAGCATCTCTCTGTGTGGGTTGGTGTTTGGTGCTGCTGTAACCCTTCACCACTGGCAGCTGCTGGAGACAAGATGTTTGGCCTTTGGACTGTGCTGCTGTGATGTTTACAAGGGAGAGCAAACAGGGCCTGGATTCTAAATTCTCTGCCAAGGCAGTTTCATCTCAGGCCTCAGAAGAGCATCAGCTGTGCTTTGCCTGTACAAACAAGCACGCTTGTGTATCATGGACTGCATCAAGAGATTCTGTGAAGCTCAGTGTGTATAGCATGCTATGAAGTGGGAGAGGAGTGCTAAGTATTCTTTCCTCTTCCATGTTCTTCCACCATTCCTTCTATACCTTCACTTAGACACACTCCAAAAAGCTCCAAGAAGCTACACTAACTGGGACTATTCCCAGCTGGAACCAGAAAAATTCCAGATGAACAAATTGCTGTCGCCAAAGAGAGTCACAAGAACACTGAGGTAAGCATTCTCCCTAGACACTGCTAATCAAAATAAGAATTTTGTATCCAACCTGGGTAGTCTTTTTCCACCCAGGATGCCCTGAACTATTGGTCTTACTCTGCACTAATTTTTGTGTTATAAAGATATGCCTGTGGACGGCCTCTTATCCATCAATGCAATGCAAAAATTGGAAGTAATGTGGTCTTTAGATGATGTGGAGTCTGCAACAACATGACAATGGACTGTGTGGCCCAGAAAGTCCTTTTGGGTATGTGCTGCCAGCTTGAATGTAGATGACATTGCTTTTCAGGCTTTTGAGGAATGCAGATGACAGCTCACCAATGGTCTGCACTACTCCAGGATGCCAGTTTAGAAGCCATTCCTATGAGACCTGTGAAACCAAGGTACAGGAGTATTTACATATAAATGGGAGATCAGGTTGGTTTTGGTTTCTTGTTCTATGTTGTTCCCTGGGGTAGCAAGGGATGCAAATATGAGACATATTAGGAGCAGGCAGAAGGGATCTTGGTAGGTAACAACTGTCATACAAGTAGCTGCACAGGGTCAAGTGTGTTCAGCAGCACTAAAGCTCATTGGTTCACAAGGTAAAGTGAACCCTGAAGGTCTAAATTTTGAATTTGCATTAAATGCCCAAGCAAAATGAGCCATAATGGAGGGTGCTCTCTCTCAGAAACTGAAAATAAAACATAAACTAAGTATTGGATTCTAAACTCAGGAACTGTGGTTTTTGTTCTGCCTTCCTTCCCCAGATTCCTCCAAGATGACAAGCAGTTCAGAGAAGACTGGTAAGACTGGTAGGAATGCAGGATAAAAATATATTCACAAATATGTGCGGCCAGCAAGTGGATGTGTCACAGAAGCTCAGGCTTTCATTAAAAGTATTCATTGCTCTTAAGGAAGCTTTCCTTGTCTGACCATCCAGAAGCCACTCTGTCAGTCACCCCGGGATTGAAGCCCTTCCTCAGCAGGCAGCTCCAGTGACCCAGCAGGGCCTCCTTTGACTCCCTACACTCCCACACTCCCACAGTCAGACCAGGTTTCCTTACTGGCTCAAGCTGGGATATCCTTTAGAGTCTCAGACATCTGGATCTTTAAAATAATTTAAACATGGGGCAGCAAAAAAATAGCAGCTCAATCTGGGTGCCTCCAAGAAAGGACCCCAAAGAAAACCCTGGGTTTTTATACCCTCCCAGTCTGTGTGTGACAAAGTCCTGGCTCTTCCTGCTGAGTCCTCGGCTCCTGCTGTGTCTCAGTGTCCGGTCACCTGGCTGTGCCACAGGTCCTGTGCCCTGTGCTGTGCCAAGGGTCAGCACCAGTTCCTGGCCTCCTGCCTGGGGCTCTCCCAGCCCAGAGCCCAAGCTGCGGCTGGCACTGCAGCTGCACGCCGAGCTGCCAGCACTGAATGTGTTCCTCAGCACTCTTCATCTTGTCACTATAACTGAAAAGGTTGTCAGTTTGGGTTTGTTGGATTTTGGTTTTGGGGTTTTTTTTGTTTTGTTTTTGATCAATTTGTCAGATGACATGAACCATTCAGAAAGATTTTCTTGAAGTCCTTGGTAGATGTTCTATCACCCTCATTTCAAACACAATGCCCACAAGCATCTTTTGCACTTTCTGTGCTCTTCAGGGATTCTTATTTGTTGCAGGTCATCATTCCCCAGGCAACATTCACTGCCTATATTTTACTCACTAGCCAAGATCCAAGATACAGCAGACATTTCCTTTAGAAAAGAAGTAAGGGAAGAATATGGTACAGGGAAAATGATACTTAACTTTGACTTTCACACCAAGTGTTTAAATATTGTAAAGAATCTAATCTTTTTAATGGGAGGGAAGGCATGTCATATTTAGAAACTGGTTCCTAACTCACACATCTGTGTAATTTGATTCATTTTGGACATAAAAGCAAATGAAAATCTGAGTCTCTGAAGATTTAAATTTTGTCACTCTGAAAGAAAGGGAAATTGTTTTCATGGGTCAGCAGACAAGCTGCTCTCACAATTCATTCATTCATTTACAGTTGAAGTAATGTGCTACTTCAGTTCCAAGATTAAACAACTGGTAGTGATAACTTGTTGCCAGGGATCATGTTAAGGATGTCAAGCCTGGTGTAGAACACGGCCAAGCTTGTAATCTAAATTGGGACAGGTGAGCCAGTGTGCAGTGGGCTGCAAAAAAGGATAATCTGCCAGTAAAAAATGGGGACTGCAGTATCCAAAACAAATGTCTTAATCTGGTATTTAGTCACCTAGGTAGGTAGTGGCACTTTCCAAAATGCTCCAATAATAAGCACTTATTTTGCAGTCAATGGGAACTGCAGTTCCCATTGTACTAAAATTTTAACTACTTAATTATGAGCTCTTGATTTAATTCCAGGTTTGATATCTTGAGACCTGAATAATCTGGATGATGGAGTATAACGCAACAGCATGACCACTGTAGCTAAGTAGAGAGTAGCAAATTGCCTTCAAATATCTAATAGAAAACTACGGGAATTTTTGACATGTTTTTGGTTAATGTTTTAGGAAAAAGGAAAAGTGCTTATTTGTCACACAAAAAAGGGAAAAGCTCTAAGCACAGGGAGAAAAGAGAGCAAGGCAGAAGGAAAAAAAGCAATTTTGGCAAAGCAGCATGGAAGAAAGTATGAGCAGTGGAAGGAATGGTAGTGGTAAATGCACACAGGCTGCATTGAACCAGAGGCTGGGAACACTGAAACTAATACAGAAGCCTATGATGATATTCAAAGCTGGTGTTCATAAAGTCAAACATTTATTTCACTACAAATGCTTCAGAACTAAGCTGAATTATATTGCTCTTAAATTGAAGTTAAGAACAATGTTTATATTGTTAAACACTTTGGGAATTTTCCTGTATCGTACATTGAAGCAGGGAGGGGAGGTGGGGTGAGAAGGAACAGGTCATCAGTCACAAGTCTGTCTGCTCTGTTTAAATCCAGAGCCCTGGAAAACAAGCTGGTAAGGAGGGCAAGCTATTCTCCTTAAAATCTGAAATTAGGTATAGTAAACATTTTCTTTTATATTTACTCATGCTGCCAATGACTTCTCTCAGCGTAACACACAATTTACTCAGTTTTCAACTTGCTGACTTCTACATATTTTTGTAATGAAAGTTTGTGCTGCCACATGTCTGTCAACAAGTGGAAGCAAAATCTTTGGCTTCTCTTGACCAAGCTGAACTGAGTTTGGTTTATTTTTTTCTTTTAATAGTCACTATTAGACCAGTGCTGATGGAATCCAGGTCACGTTTTATTTTTTTGAATCCCTGTCCTTATTTATGTTTAAGTATCATCCCAGTGACACTGCCATGCTGCCAGCCACATTCCTCTTGCCACAGGCAGGGCACTGCCATTACAGCATGTTAGAAAAAGCCCTTTAACTGGTGCTGCTTTGTGACTGTGGAGTGGCAAGGGGGAAACATACTTCACTAAGGAATTATGCAGGGAGTGGAATCTGGGAAAAAACTAGTCTGCTAATAAAACTGTCTAAGAAAAATACAGTACCCATGAGATGCTAGTGTCATTTTCTATCCAGGCCGGCAGACTGAAACACACAAGTGTGTTGTGATTTGTTAATTTTGTGAAAGCAGTTTATGGAGTTGTCGCAGACATCTTTTCATGAAAATCCTTTCCTTAGGATTTTTTCCTCCTGAGAAGCTGAGAGGCCTCAGGAACAAAATGTAAACAATGGTTATCTGCTGCTGTGGAATGCAACAAGTGGATCCATGATTGGTCTCATGTGGATGTTTGGAATTAATGGCCAATCACAGCCCAGCTGGCTCAGACTCTCTGTCCGAGCCACAAACCTTTGTTATTCATTCCTTTCTATTCTTAGCTTAGCTAGCCTTCTGAGGAAGCTTTTTCTTCTATTCCTTCAGTATAGTTTTAATGTAATACATATCATAAAATAATAAATCAAGGCTTCAGAAATATGGAGTCAGATCCTTGTCTCTTCCTTCAACATAAGACCCCTGTGAACACCTTCACAGGGAGTCAGTAAATCTTGAAGGAAGAAATATTCCAAACTCACTTCTGTTGGAGACAGCTGTCTTGGCTATGAGCTTTATGGAATAATTCCATTAGTTGCTTTTCACTAGGTAAGGACATTCCCTGATGTCATAGCTATTTTGCAAGACTACAATTGCCTTCTATGACCCTGAAATTTCTCCTGCCATTCCAACAGGAGAGGATGCTTTTATTCCTTTTCCCATGCCTGCAGTGTGGTACTGCTAGCACTAGTGTTGCTGTATTTTGTCCTAGAGATAGCTATGTTTCACTTGGGGATGGGCCAGGCTTTTTAAAGGGAATGCATGAGAATTAAGACCTTAATCCTAACAATATGGTAAATTACTGAAATTTCGTCTGGCTTTCATTTCTCTTGAAGGAACTGAGACATGGACAAGCTTCTAACAAGTACCATCCTCATCAAACAAGCAAATCTTCTAAGTCCAAACAAGTAAAATATAAGCCAGTGAGTTTTTCAGCTATATAATGGGAAATAAAAGGTTGAACACTATTTGTTTTTCTAAGAATTTTCTGGCTTGTTGTTGTGAAGACCTCTACTATGCTATGATACATGCTCCCCATATGTGAACCGGGAGAGCGTGTATCCACAGATGGGTATGTGTTTGTCAATCCCAGACAGCTGGAGCCCATCAAAACTGCTTTTGTGTGTGTGTGTAAGTGTGTGTGTGTGTGTGTGTGTGTGTGTTCCTTTATGTGCCTACGTAGTACAAACAGTTTCCTTAGGTTTTGAATTCACTGACGTGCTAAGCACAGAGAATCTGGACTGCTAATATTTAGTATTTCAGACCCCCACACCCAAGATGCAAAGCTTGAAAAGGGGGGGTAAGAAGGAAAAGGGGGTAAGGATAAGAAGGAAAGCATTTGGAAGCAGTCTCAACATTGTTTGAAACTAGAGGACTAAAAACAGCACCTCATCCTAGAGAGGTGAGGCAGTGTTTGAGAAGGATAGGCCATGATGTCATAGATTGAGTTAATTTTTCTCCCTCCTGCTGACATAGCTGATTTGTTGGCACCCATATACACCCTGTCATACAAAAAAAATTCTTAAGGGCAGTTGCTCATGTAAAGGCAGTGTGGAAGTGGGATTGCTTTGCACATTTTAGTGTTGCTTTTTCGTCAGTTTTCCTCACAGGTCCTGCCCCTAAGCCAGTAAGGTCTATACCCATTACCACTTAAACCTTTTTGTCTTCCTGAGAAGAATGGGTGAGAAGATATTACTCATCTCTTTGGAAGCAAGTCCCCTATCCTTTCAAATATACTTGAATTCCTCCTGAAGAGACACCCAGGAATGTCCTTCACCCAGACAATTCAGAATCCTGAGCTGATCTGCAGATGCTTTTACTTTGGAAAACATTCTTCAAGACCACTCAGTCATTTCTAACAAATGCCTGGGATGAAAGATGGTTGTTGTTCTCTTCAGCTTCTTCTATCCAGTTTGGTTTTGCTGTATCAACAGCATGTGATAGCTGAGGCTGGGGTACTGTGGCTGGTCAGGTAGGAACATCTCATGGCTGCAGTTCTGAATACTGAATAAAATTTTGAAATAAAATATTTGAGTGTCTTATAACTTCCTTCTTGTTTGATGCTCATTGCCCAAAGGACAGAGGTCATGTGTAAACTCTGGTCTCAGAAACTCTGACCTATTCCTCTGTCTTGGATTGCCTGGCTGACTGTTAAAACAGGAAGTGTTGCCTTAATAATCCAGTGGAAGAACAACAGTGGAGGACAGACAAAATAGGAAGAAAGACGGCAGCAGAAAGTACTGGGGTATATTGAACCTCTGTGGGAGTTGTTAATGAGTAGGAGTTGTGCAGCAGCACAGAGTTTCAGAAACACAGATATGTCACTTATAATCACCAATTCAGCAAAAACATGAGAAGGAGAGATTAACAGCTTTTTTTTCAGATATGGACAGAGAAGTGTTTAATAATGAACTCGCAGTAAGACTGGTAAAGAAACCATGGTAATCCATGGAAAGGAGAACAATGGCTTAAAAAAGAATAATCAGGCTAATGAATCTCTGAAGTTTAAAGGTTTGAGATTGAAGAAAATTATTAGCCAGATCATTACTGAAAAATAAGGCCCTATTGTAGCAAAATCAAGGAAGCAATATTTTAAAGCCAATTACAATTCCTAAGACCTTTAAATATTATTCTAATGTAAAAATAACTGTATGATGGTGTACTCAATGCCTATCCAAGTTTTGAGGTTTGAAAAACAAACTGCTTATGATCTTTTGTGGCCAATAACCTGACAAGCATATGGAATACAAATGGAGCAAGATTGGGGTTTTTATCTATGGTTTACATACAAACTCAATTGGAAGCAGCAGGCAAAGCCAAGAGTAAAAAACTGGCCAAAGGAGGAGCATGTTCCGTTCTGCAGCATGGTTGGTTTAAAAGGAAAGCTGGTACCAACTGAGAGGCCAAGATGGAAAACCTGAGCTTTTCCATACTGATAAGGAATGTGGAAAGACTGTTAAATTTATTAGTTTTTCAAGCAGAGGCTCTTCAAAATTTGGTTGGTTTTTTAAATGAAGAAATGTCTCAAATACCAGTGCTGAATTTCTTCCAAACGTGAATTTAAAAATGTTTTTCCTGTAATACATCTTTTTTTTTTATGTGACCAGTGAAATCTGCCACGACCTAGAAATTTAAATTTTTCTATCAGCTGCACTTTAAATACATTCTTCTTTCTGAATCATGCTAATGAAAATGCTGTCCTGAGTACAAAACAGAGCAGTGTACTCAAAGTTATTATTCACCCTACTTGACAACAGAAGCACTCAGCTTCTTTGAGCTGAAATGCATTAAAGGGGAGAAAAAGACATTCAATGAATTACGCTTTTTTCAGCTGTAGCACTGAAAACTCTGCTGTCCTATGTTTGGTGCGTAAAGCTGCTTTGCTTCATGTATTTTTCAGACTAATTTTGAGTGCTAATGTGTGAATAAGTTAAAGAAGCATTGACTCTTTTGGCCATAACAGTTAAGACAGTATTTGCAATACTTCCAACTTTGTTTGCATTAGGAGTCAGAATCTCTCTGTGAAGAATACACACACAGAGGCCTATGTTCTGCAGCACTGAAACATTTTCTTGTTTTAACTTCCTTTCTCATGAGTTATTGCAGTTAAATCAAGTTTTCTGACTCGGCTTCCTGCAACAAATCCTTGTTGCTTCTCTCTCACTTTTTATTAGGCACCAAAGTGTTCAGCCAGACAAACTCTACCCCCTGTATCTGCATTCAGTCCCAGATAAATCCCTCTGTCTACAGGAATGGTGACAGTCCACCAAATGACCAAACTGATCCAACATCGTGCCAAGGCAGTCTTTCTCTCTCTCCCTCAACTCCCAGCTGCCTGATTCCATCTTTCCTGTTTTACTGTTCAGATAAGCACCAGAGGGAATGCAAATAGGAGAAAAGCAAATCTTAATGCTTTGCTGGGTTAAGGCTAAGCTCAGGCTCACTCTGAGAGCTGGAACATGGGACATCAGTGAGGGCAGTGCAGGAGCCTGGCCATGCTCTGTACTCTGAACAGGCCTCTGGTGCCAGGGACTGGCCATGTGATGTACTTCATTCCCTTAGGGCATGGCTTCCCATTTAATCTGTGAGCACAGGATTGGTTAGTCAATTCTTCTGGTTTACTTAGCAAAATGAAGATATTCACCCATGGACTTTAACCAGGGCTGTGACTGAGCTTTGACTCAAATGCAAGCTTGTCAGAGGCATTGTCACCAAATCTGAAGACTGATAAGAGTTTCATATCAAATAAATTTTATTATTGCTTTCTTCATCCTACTTTTATCTGATCTTGGAGGTAATTCAAATGAACAAAGACATATGCAATTGCAATTACTACTCCCACTTAGCTACATATGTGGGCAGTCTTACTTCAAATTAGTCTGTTACTTCTGTTTATCATAAAGTTAATATTAAGCTGAAGTAGAACAAGGTGCAGTTATTCCAGAATAAAAATCTATGTATGTGGAGTTAGTAAAGAGCAGTTATTTTGGAATTTGCAACAGCTGTTTAGAAAGCTCTCACAGATTAAAAAAAGACCTGCACTTCCCAAAGTATACATTTCATGATTCAGAGTAATATATTTTACCAACTGCATTTCGGTTTTTTTCAATAGTGATTAAAATAGAGATTCTTTTTTTTTTTTTTTTTTTGTGCAGAAACTGATAAACTGTAAACGGTTGCAGCACCAGTTGATCAAGCAGAAAGAAGTGTTAAAAATGAGAAAGCTGCTTTAAAAAGAAATGTTTTTAAAATTATCTATTAGCATAAGTTAGAAATGTGCTCAAAGGGTTAGGGTAGTGGCTAGGGTGAGGTTTAGGGTTGAGAGAGTCAAAGAGCCTACAGCTCCAGGAACACAGGGGCTGGAAAAGGTGATCCTGGCAGGGCCTCAACTTTGCTGCACCTACACCTACCAGCACCACACTGCATCTGATTTTATGGCATGTAGTGCTTATTATGAATGTTACTTTTTTTTCCCTTTTCCTTTTTTCTCTTTGTTACCCCTAAATCCAGCTTCAGCTCAGCTTTTCTTTGGCTGCTCACTGGTGAGATGTTCACAGCCATCATGCCAGCCCTGCCAAGCCTGTGCCTTGCCTGTTGCCTTTATAGCCCTGTGTTCCTCAGCAAATCTCATGCCCCCATTCCCCAAGGCTTCTGCTATTGCTCCATGCCTGCATTTCTCTGCATTGCATCACTGTGCTAGTCATAAGTCTCTTTTTCTACGCAGAATAACTGTTTGCTACTTTTGTTTATATAAAATGATGGTTGTACCACACACAGATAAACAGAAGTAAAATAAATTAGCCACAGACCTGGTTAATTATGGAAACTGCTGTCACAGCTAACCAAGGAAAAGATGCAGAAGGGTCAAGAGAAGTTCAAAGCAAACAAACCTGACAAATCTCAGTCCTGAGGTCTTACACATTCATTACAAAGCTTATGGCAAATTACTGAGAGTGGCAATATCATATTCCAGGGTTGCGTGTTTCAGCTCCAAAGGTCATGAGCAGGTAAGAGCAAGCTGCACACACTATGACATAATCCATCATGTTTGGGCATTTTTTTTTAACTGGTTATGCTGGCATTTTTTTCTCTTTTGGGGTAGAAGAAAGCATGCAAGAATTAGAGTCTCTGTTACCTAAACTTTTAAAAGTAGAAGTTAGCTCAAATATTGCATATTTTTTACAGATAAAATTGCATGGCACAGTGAAGGGTAGCCAACAAGGGTAACGGCAAGGATAGGCAAGGACTGAAATTGTCTCGTCCTTTCTCAAAAGATAAAAGAAAATCCACAGCCTCCCCAGCCAAATGGACATCAGAATCTGCTTTGAGATAGATAATCTCTTGATGTCTCTTTCAGTCCTATTGTTCTCTATTACTAGTTTGTATTTTTATCTTAAATAAAAAATTTCTTGTGCATTCTCAAAATAGACAGGTTTTTTTAATCTCCTTTGTCTTTTTGATAGATCACATGTGATATACTGATGTATGTCTCCATAAATCCTCTAACTTGGTTTAGGTTTTGCAATGACTGCAAGTGGCCTTGTTTCCAGTTTGCTTTTTAAAAAATATTTTTTATTTTATCGTGTCATTCTTAATTATATGTATAAAGAAATTCTAATTTCACA
Source organism: Ammospiza nelsoni (assembly GCF_027579445.1). Classification (NCBI taxonomy): domain Eukaryota; kingdom Metazoa; phylum Chordata; class Aves; order Passeriformes; family Passerellidae; genus Ammospiza; species Ammospiza nelsoni. The sequence goes on from NC_080637.1 coordinate 50,340,508, forward strand.
ATCACCTATAAAAATAGTGAATCTTGTGGGGCTTGGACTGCCATAATTTACTGTGTTTGTACAGTGGACATACAGATTATTTATTTCTCATTTAGAAAAATATCCATTCCTGAATTCTCTAGTTGGTATTTTGATATTACTGTTACCTTCTTTTCCAGTCACATACAATCTGTCGTGTTCCTGACTTGACCTGACATCTCTTTAGTATCAGTGGGCACAGCCCTCCAATTCATCACTTCCTTCATAGCTGCAATGCTGCACCGTGGTCTAGACAGGACATCTTGATAGACAGAAGGGAGGTCTCTAATCCTATAATATATCCTTAGTGATTAACTCAAAATAAATTAGAGGTAGCAAAATCTACCTTTTAATGTGTCTTTTTAATGCAGGATCACTCCCAATACTGTAGCATTGAATGCTTTTGTCAAGGCTTAGCCTAAGGATCTCAAGACTAGGACGGAGACATAACTCAGTCCCCCAGTACTGTCTCTATTCTTTCCAGTGATTCAATTTTAACAACAGAGCTCTCCTGTTACTTCAGTCTGAATTTCAAAGCTTGGCTGATCTGATATTTTGCCACTCCTACCCTGAGACCCATTGTATGCACAGAGCTTTTGCAGCTCATCTTAGCTCTGACCAGAGACGGAAAACAAAACCCCAACAACAACAAACCTCCTCATGATTTCCTTATTGCAACTATGGATGAAGTTTGTGAGGATGAAAAGAAAAAATCAGCTGGATACTTAATATTTTATGGTAATGGTTTGACTTGGTGCTTGTCCAAACAGGTACAAGATCTTGAGTGAGAGGAAATGCATATCACAGGGGTGTGTCTCATTCCAGTACATCCCTCGAGGATGGAGACGCATTGGTCAGCAGCAGAACCTGCAAATGGAAGGAGAAGATGGAGGGATGCATCTACAGTATGGGCTCATTTAGTGTACAACACCAGGTGGAAGCCAAATGAGCAATTAATGATCACACAACATTTTGAAGGTGCAGAATGTAATTTATTGCCCAAAGTAGCTCTTTGGAGTGGGAAATGGTCTTAAGATTCTGTGCATTCATTGACCTTTCTGAGAACCATTTTACAAACTAAAAGGATAATGAAGGGAAGGCTGTTTACAGAGTGAGGTATTTTCTGCTGCAGAGCCACTCAGCAGCACCAGAAGGGTCATCCTCTTCATTCTGTTCTGGAATAAAAACGTACTTTGTGAAGGAATTCACCTTTAAAGGGCTGTCTGCCTAAGTGCTCTTCTGGAATAACTCTTGTGGAATAATGTGGTTTTCAAAAGCTGTGCCAGCCGCCTCCTCTGTACAGACAAAGCCTTGGGCTTCTAGGATTGGACTTTTTGGTACTTAGAGAAATTGCTCGATGTTTCAAATGGAGACTCTGCGAGCACTCCCGTGGTGTGCTGATGATGGCACGGGGCCCTGGGTTTCGTTGCTTGTTTTCTGACATGGCTAAGAAATGGCTTGGGAAAGGTGCCCTTAACCTCCCCCAGGCAGAGGGTGGGGAAGTTTTCACAAGCCCCTTGGAACTTGTGAGGCTGAGATGCTGCTCCAATCCCTTCTGCCATTCCAAGCCCACACAAGGGGCAGCCAGGAACTCCTGCTGCTCGCAGGAGATGCGATGTCTCCTTGACATGCAGTCCCGTACCAACTGTGCCACCAGAGGCGAGCTAAAACGGGCGATTGCTTTCCAAATACTGCCTCCAAGAAGCCTGCAGATGTCTCACACAAGTGTTCATATCCTAAAAAGCACCTTTTCCATCCTTTTAAAATGGCAGATTAAGTCATGTATATGACTCAGACTCATTTTCTTGTCCTGTGACTCCAGGCAAGTCACTTCTCTTCCAGCTCCCTGACAGGTTTTGGCCATCCAATCCAAAACCGCCGTGTGTGCCCTTGCTGAGGAAGATGCGTGAGCGGCACCCTGGAAAAACAAAAGGCAGAGCTGCGTTGAGCTAAATGCCTTCCAAACCAACGCGGTGTTAACTAATGCTGCCTTTCCCAGCTGTGGAGCGAGGGCAATGCAATATTCCGGACAGACAGCGATTACAGTAGCCGATAAACCACGGGTGATGGACTCACTGAAGACGGAAACTGAGGCGTCTTTCAGCGCGGGGCGGGTGAGGGAAGGGCCCGCGCCCCCCTCATGGCGCCCCAGGGCCCCGCCCCGCGCCGCCGGCGGGAAAGCGGCCGGGCCGTGCCCTCAGGAGGAGCGAGGCGGGCGGCCGTGGCGGGCTCGGCGCCTCCGCCCCGGGTACTGCCCCCACTTTCTCCCCGGGAGCTGCCCGGGCATGAGCTGGGGATTTAATTACTGTTCTAATTTTGCTGGGGAATTACGGTGCTTTGCGGGGGGAGGGAGATTCAGGAGTCCCTCGCCCTTTGGGAACAGAAATGTACATCTCATGAGAAGGCAGCTGGCAAAGAAAAGCCGAATAAATCTGTGTGTTGTTGGCGATTAATCGGTTATTTTCCTCTGAGGCAACAGATGTGAGGTCGCGCCGTGAGGTTCCTTGAGGGAGGTCGGATCGGCCCCGGCCCAGGGAGCCGAGCTGTGCCGCCACTTTCTGCCAGCCCAAGGCCAGGGAGAATTGCGGGGTCCCTGTCACGCCAGCAGGCTGGAAGGACACTGCGGTATCCTGGTCTTGCTCACCTGCCCTCGGGTACTTGAGGTGGCACAAGGTTGTTGGTGGTTTTTCATGGATTTGCTCTGTTGTCTCAGACTTTCACCCTTTTATCTGCTTCACTGCAGGCAGTGGTGACTGGAATCCTTCAGGTGTGCCAACACACACCAGCAGCAGGACAACACTAAGCAGGAGGATTTTTTTCATACCTAAAGCTTTTAATAGGGTGAGGTATAATTTCTCCATTTTCCCTAATAGCCTGCAGGAAGGCGCAGGTCTGGGTCTGCCTGCGTCTGCTGTGCAATGCCAAATGCCTAAGGATGGGGAGTAGAACAATCCCATAACCTGCTCAGTGGTGGCTGAAGGGCAGAATTATGTGCATTTTGTGAGGATGTTTCTAATGAAGAAGGAGATTGCAATATAGTTTTAATGCCTCTTGCACTACTTGTTTTTCTTCCTTTGGTATTTGAAGCTAGGGAATTTTTCAAATCTCCCAAAGTATCTTTTAATTAGTGTTTTGCTGTAATTATGCGAGGGCATGATTTGTCACTCCATAATTGTCAGAGTTCTGAAACAGAAATTAAATATACCATGACACTATCAGAAACAACTGATTTTATAAGAATGTTTCCATTAAATGCTAACAGAATAAGATAATTCTGAAATTCTGATATCCTGTTCCTTTCTTACCCAGCCTCTATGTACACAAGATTCTTGCAAGCAAATTAGTATCCATTTACAAGCTGAAAAAAAGGCCTTTTGCAGATATTTAGCCTAAACTATCCCCACCTCTGTTAGACATAGCCCATCTTATGGTTTGTGGATTTTGTTAACAAATGAGCAAATAAATATATGCACACATTTTGATGTGGTGGTCTACAAAACTTTTGATCATCCAGAGCTAGAACACCAAGTGTAAGCTCACAATTTAAACAGAAGCAATTTAACCCGTTTACAAAGCCACAAAAATGATAGAGTAGTTTGGTTATAAGACCATGTTTCTAAGAAACTACTTTGTATTCACTATTCTTGGGTTCATAAAATTTAAGGAGGTCACACTTTGCTCATTTAACCATGGCGTCACTAAGTGCCTATTCCAGTTCTAGGCCTTGCTTATAGCAAGTCACATAGAGAGGGTAGTAAAGCTGTGCTGGAGTGCAGACATGGCAAGTTAACCATGAAAACACATGAAATGAGCTCTCTGTATATAGGTTTTCACAATAAAAGTTCCAGGTTTTTATTACCCTTCTTTTGTTCTCTCCATGCAAACATACTCCTTACAGCCATTACCTGCACGTGTTCAGCATTTATTGGTCATTTTGAACCTCAGCAAGAACTTCAAAACAAATACAGCTTTAAAAATCTGCTCTCAAGATACATCACTAAGAAGTTGTAGCCTTCTCAGCACTGTTTTGTGTATTTTCTGTCACATAAAGATGGAGAGGCTGAGCTGTTGCATTGCCTTTCCATTGCCTGTTCTGTCTGCAACTATGCTGACTTTTGTTATAAAAACACAGACTGCCTTTAGCATTCTTACCAGAATAAATTCCACTAGTGCTAATTCATTTTAAATGTTCCCACCTCCAAAACTCATCTCTGACCCAAGATTCTCACAAGGGAATGAGATCTCTTTTCCTAATACCTATGCAGCCCTTTCCAGCCAAACTGGTTTGTCTGAATGTAAAGCCTTAGATTTTCTCCTTTTGGCCTGGTAGGTCAGATAATGAAGAGTTGGAAGCAGAATCCAAATTTAAATCCATATATGATGTCATACTGACATGTTGCTGTAGTTCAAGGACTTCTTAAAAGTCTTTTTACAGACATTTACTCATTTATTGCCTCCTCATGACTCTCTTTGTTTGCATTTCCCACTAGTGATCAATACTTTATTGCATGCTCTTTCATGATGAAGGCCATGGAGGATCAAGTAGTCCAAGAAGAACCAGGATACCAGGATGATGAGGTAAATTTGTTATTGATTGAAAACTATATGCAGCAGATGTTCAAAGGTATTTTGAGAGTCTTAAGAAACCCATGAAGGGACAGGAGGTCCCCAAAAAACATCTGGGAGTTCAATGCATTTAAAATTTTGTTCCAGTCTACTACCAAGAAAATATCATTCCCCATGTCCCTGTACAGCCTGGCTCTTCAAGTAATCTTCATTAACCTTTCAAAAGCTGTGCACGGTTTTTAATGGGATTATCATTATTTCATCATATTTTACACTTCTATATTAAATCCAAGGGGACTATAAGTTAATTTTCTGCTTCTGAAGAATGATCATCAGCACGAAAAGTGTGAGAAATTATGGTAGAAAAGCTGCAATTATGATGGTGCTAACACAAGTTTTATTAGCACAGCAGAGGATTAATCGCCTGTGAAGATACACTTTATGGAGAAGATGATAGCAAACATGTAGGCCTTTTTGGCTCACTATGGCTTTGCTTATTTCAGTTGTCCAACAAGTTATGTATTATTTGTGAAAAGTCAATAAATGTTTACAAATCTGAGACAGTCATGTATTGAGAGAGATGTAATAACAAGAAAAAGCAACATCTATTTTTTTCTGCTATTTTGTTTAGGAGTCCTTTTTTCAGGATATTGACCTGCTGCAGAAGCATGGAATTGTAAGTATTAGCAATCACTTGATCACACAGAATTGTCCCTCAAAAGCTACTGTACGATTGTTTCCAAAATTGTATACACATTGATGCAAATAACTGAAATTCCTCCTTGCAGTAAGTTCTAACTCAGTCAGTGGAGACAAATTTTGCCTTTGGTGATAAGACAGATTTTTAGAAAATCTCATTCACATCAGATTCCTAAATAAAGTGTCAAGATACTCAAAGTATTTAGCACCTAGCACTCTTGAAAAACCAACTGCTTGCTAATTTATTTGAAAACTGTGTGATAGATTATTTCCTGTTCCTGCCAATCTTTGTAATTACTCCTGCATTTTTGGTGCCTGTGAAATTACACTGTGACAATTGTTACTCTACTATTCTCAGCATGCTAGCACAGAGGGTAGAGTAGGAGTGTGGAAAATAGTAGCTAGAGAAATAAGTGGTTAGTTTTCTTCATCAAATGTGAATTTCTATCATTGCTACCATCATCACATAAACATCACCTGTTTATTTTAATTGCAATTATTATATGTTTATCTAGGAGACTGGCTCATGGATTGGAGTCCTGTTATAATCAGAGTTATAGAAGCAGAATAAAAAGTTGGATTTGTGTGCAGTAATGTGAGATTTAATAAAAGTGACTACAGACAGATAAAGATGGGAAGGACATATCACAGTGACTCATCATTAGTCAGCACTGCAGTTACTGTGCTGACCATGTCAGCAGAGCAATTGTTGGCAATTTTTTTTATTAGCAGTTCACTGGCAGTTTTAAAGATAGTTCTGAAGAAGGATCACATGGTTGGGAGCTCCAACTATGGGTCAACATAGGAAAAAGAAACAAATTATTGCTTAAAAAATGTAGCAAGTTGATCAAAGAGTGTGACCTGAGCTGGAAGGGAGCTGTACTACCCTATCAGTATGAAACAAGGCATGCCATTCACTGAAGGATACAAATGGATGAAAGTTGGAAAACTAAGAATAACGACTTAGGCTGTTCTGCTGGGGTTGTAAAGGTTTTCTGCTCCTTTCCATCAATTTTTTTTCTTTCTTGCAAGTTGTTATTCCCACACCTCAGAGGAAGTTTTTGGTCTCAGCTGTGCCACCTAAAAGCTTAGTGCAAACATAGGATGACTGCTATATGTTAAATTCATTTACCTGGAGAAGCAATTTTTGTGGGTTTAGAATTTTTTTTCAAGGAGTAGAGAGAAAAATATTTACTGGATATGCCAGTGTGCCCAGAAAGAGAATCAGAATGAGAACAACTGAGAGTGTGATTTGGTGATCCAAAGGTAGGATTTAAGGTGCTGTTACCCCTCAGCCTCTGCTGAGTGTCACACATGTATCACAGGATGAGAAATAAGCTTTGAAATAAACATGACTAATTTCTCACACAACCCCCCCTCCCTTCTTATGCTCAATGTACCCACACACTCTAAATAAATAGATTATATGTCCAGTTCATAGGTTTTTTTCAAAGAATAATCTTGAACAGAAACGGCAAATTGATGTATTATCCCACACCTTCCACATAGTATGTTTTCTTGTGAGTAATCTGTTCTCGCTTTTACATTTCCAGTGATGTCAGAGTCATAAAATGAGGTGAAGGAAGGTAAAATATGTCAGTAGGGTGCTGTCTGAAGTTGTGCTGTTCCCAATTTATGAAAAAGGAGTAACTCAGTCCAGCCCAAAGTTTCCCTCAGATCTGCAGGACACGTGTTTTAAACTGGACATGCTGAAACAGCACAGCAGTTAGACTTTCCAGTGATCCTTGTGAATCAGCTCCCAACCCTCCACCACCAGATTATCTGGTTTACAAATTATCTGTGCTGAGGAACCAGGGACAGACTGTATTATAGGGTGTCCAAGGTCCACACTATCTGAAATAATTCTCTACTGTTTCTTTACTATCAGCATTGATCTAGAAAAACTGACACTGAAAGGGGAGGAGTAAATACCCAGACATCTTTCTCTCAAAACCACCAGAAGCTGCTCTCTGCACCATGATCCCTCACACCAATGTTACTCAAAATTTAGTTTTGTTGGTGTCACAAACTACACAATGAAGAGTTTACTGTAAATCTGTTTCTTTCCTGGCAAAAACACAGGCATATGAACATAAACTTAAAATATTTTGCTAAGGTTTATTTCACCTTCTAGTTGTTAACTGTCCTGAGTACTCACAGAAGGGAAATCTCTTTGCAGAATGTAGCAGATATTAAAAAGCTGAAAGCAGTTGGGATTTGCACAATCAAAGGAATCCAGATGACCACAAGAAGGGCACTGTGCAACGTGAAGGGGCTCTCAGAGGCCAAAGTGGACAAGATTAAAGAAGCTGCAAACAAGCTTGTTGTAAGCCAGTCACTTTCCTGAGAGTTTGAACTTATGCTGGCCTCTCCAAAATGCTGTCCAAGATTTCTCTTAGCAGATTTCCCACTGCATCATCAAAATAATTTTGAAAATTATTCTGCCTGTTACTCTAAGGCATAATACTTTATACTCCACAACAACCAGACGAATGCTGTGGTGTTTTTTATACCCAACCCACGGGCATGAGGCTAGGGGGAGAAGAAGATATTTGGGTGGGATATTGCACTTTTAACTTCAGGTTAAAGCTAAAATAAACCTCTCATGTTCTCTTTGGTCTTCCCTAGGAACCAGGCTTCCTCACTGCCTTTGAGTACAGTGAAAAACGGAAGATGGTATTTCATATTTCCACTGGCAGCCAAGAATTTGAGTAAGCTTATCTTTTATATTCTTCCTTCATCCAAATGTTCCCAATAATCATCTTAATTGTCTCTAATGAGATTCAGAAATATAAGGGAATAAACACTCAGCTAGGACACATAGATTCCCCTTGCATTTGGAGTTAGTGCTGCCTTAAAGAAGTCTACATCAGTAAGCACCAAAACCAACTCCTTTTATGAGAGGAAACTGCACTTTGTACAGTCACTGTAAACAAATATTTGGCATCTAGAAATCTTGACTGTATAATTTTTTTTTGCCTATCAAAATAATCTGCAGGTTTGAGGTCAAAATTGCAAGTCTTCAAGTCCTCCCTTGAGATATTTTCATGGAATGTTATTTTCAAATATTATTTTCAATATTATTTTCTCTTCTTTCTTTCCAGTAATAGTTTGTATAGATCTTTCCTTGCACACAAAAAGGGAGGTGAAGACAGAGTTAATTTTTTATGAATCAATGATCATTTAGTACCCTGCACTTAATGCATCAAGTGAGGGGCTTTGGGGCAGAAATTACTTTCCTTAAAGTAGTAAAAATGTCTCTGTTTTATTTTCCTCTTGTAATTTTTTTTTGATCATAACCTCTCCCTTTCTGTAGTAAGCTTCTGGGTGGTGGAATTGAAAGCATGGCAATCACTGAGGCCTTTGGAGGTGAGAGAACCACATTAAATGAATATTACCAAACAAAGAATTGCAACTTAATTTGGATTTTAATTCAACTTGGATTACTTCTATCAAATTTACCCCATTGTAGTTATAAAGATGAGTATCTGCATGTGTGCAAGAAGAAATAATCCACTTTATGTTTTCCCATTTTTCCCCTTCATTTGCTTGCAGTCTAAGTTTGAGCTGAGTAATCATTACTGGGCATGCTGATCCAGCACAACATAGCATGACTAAGACTATTACTAACATGCCAGAGTTCTCCCTGATAAAGTGTAACAAAATTGCCACAAAAGGTATTTTAGTTATGCACACTTAAGGTACACTGCACTTTATATAGATTTTGAAATTACAATTAAGCTACTGTTACAGTACACCTAATTAGTTGGTGCTTGACACTTCAGCAACAAGAGTTCATAAAACAAAGTACTCTTCCCTTTAGAAGACATAAACTGGGGGCTCATGTGTTTTGTAGAATGAGATTAACAAACTTGTAAGCTTCTCCTTGATCATTTTACTGGAAATGAAACCGGGCTAGGTTAATGGAATCAACCATTTCTTTCCCACCCCGCCCCCCCATTATCACTTTTCCACAGGTGCCATATGGTTTTAACTTCCACACACAAGAGAATGACTTCAGCAGTCAAGCACGATCAAATTAAAGCATTTCAGATTTTGCTGTTCATGTAACACATTTCTCCTGCGCAGAATATGATTTAGAAATTGAGGTTAAACGATTTTAACAGGTAGAGATTGAGGTGAATTTTGTAAGTAAGAGTTTCTAACTGCAGTAATTCCTGAATCTGGCAAACTTGGAAAAAGAAACCCTGACTCTTTTTTTCCCTTCTCTTTATTTAACAGAGTTCCGGACAGGCAAAACCCAGCTATCTCACACTCTTTGTGGTAGGTATAACACCTTAAAATAGAATGATGTTTCTTCTCAGTGAATCCATTGTTTACCACTGTATCAGAATTAAACACATAGAGAAAAGTCAGAATCTTTTATTTTTACAAATACAGTTAAACAGACCTTGGTGACTCTTACCTCCATAAACTGTGTTTGAGTAGAGAATTCATACAAATTGTTACTTTTTAATACTGCCCACATCCATGAAGGTTTTGCCACAAGGAGAGGAAGTTAATAGGCTGTCTTAGATAAACCAATGAAACACACCATCTGGAAAAGCAGAGCACAAATGTGTGTCACATGTAGATGGGCATTGCTCAGAAAAGGGCAGAGGCAAATTTTTTTCCTCAGCAATTCTTTGACTGTCCTGGTTTCAAGAGGTTTTGCTGAATATGACATTCTGAAAGGGCACTGGAAGGGTACTACTGGCTGTCAGTGACTGGATAAACAGACTTTGGCAGCCACCATATTTGGGCAGTGCCAAAAACAGCAGGACGCTGATTTCCCAGAGATATCTCTCAATGTGTAAACAGAAGTAAACAGTAACTTATATAACTGTTAATGCTGCTGGAATTACCAGACACTGGGTAGGCAATTTCTATTAAATTAACCCCCTATATTCTAAAGTGAAATATGGCATGTTCTGGAAAAACAAGGCCTCTTCTGGTTAGTACAGTGTAATGGTCAGCAGAGTCATACCCTTTTGCATGAATGATTACAACTGGATTGAGTATTTTAGCTTATGCACTCCAAAGAGACTAAATCCACAATCAGCAACTATTTGCCTATCAGGAAAAATTTATATCCAAAGAATTTTTGCTCATAGGAGCTACAGCTGGAAAAAGTGCCTACTAAGTCAATAGAATTAATTTGGGCAGAGGATTAAGAGGAGACTTTGTGTGTAAGAACTCAATAATAATATCCCTAAAATACACAGATTTAGTGATGGTACTGAGTAAAACAGTTTTGACACCATTAATTAAATCTCATCCGATCTGCATTCAAGAAAAGTGGGTTGAGCTTATTCTCAAGATGGCAGTAAGACAAGATACTCCTGATTTTCACATTGATTAAAACTGACAGTTCTTTGTGATATGGATAAACAGTTGTATTTTATTTTAAAAATAATGATAGATGGAGTAAGAAAATATTTTTCCTGTTTTTTCATTTTAATCTTGTATGCTTCTCTGTAGTGACAGCTCAGCTCCCAGGACCAAATGGCTACACAGGTGGAAAGATTATCTTCATTGATACTGAAAACACTTTGTATCTTTTTGACTGTTAAAAGCTACAGGTGTGATGAACTGGAAAGTTAATGCATTTTAATTAGTCATAAGGAAGCTTCATACATGTAAAACATAAGGGGCACAGAAATCGTGGAGAGGACAGAGTGTAGTGGCCCACAAGGAAGTGTTTTTCTTTTGTCATTTGATGTAATCCAACCTGAAAAAAATTAGTTAGGAATTGGATTTTATTTTAACTGGGGTTTTTTTTGTTTGTTTGTTTTTGGGGGTTTTGTGCTTTTGCGATCTAGTAGGCCTCCTACAGGTTATAGCAGCTTTTCTCTTCAAGATAAATTTATCTAAGTACTAAACACTATTTTTAACACTTCACATTTGCAGTAGACTGTGTATAAACAGGTTTTGCTAAATTCCTAGAGCACAGATATCCATATGTCAACCCCCTCACCTCAAACCCTAAACACAAAACAATTACCATCGTGAGCCCTAAACTATCTTTAGGGTACGTGGGACAGCCTGAAGACAAAAAGTCAGTCTTCTCTAGGACTAAAATAAATATTCTTCTTTTTTTTCCCCCCATAGTCCTATTTTGGAATGGAGTTTATTATTTTCAGAGCATGGTTTGCACTAGGAGAAACCCTTAACTCTGACTCATGCCAGCCGACCGGATCGCCTGCGTGACATTGCGGATCGCTTCAATGTGGACCACGAGGCAGTGCTTGACAACGTGCTCTATGCACGTGCATATACCAGTAAGACCATTTCTGCAATTGGCATGATAGCTAGGCTTTTCTCCTCTCAGTTTTTTCTCTCTCTCTTTCCATTTTAATAGTTCTCAGTTTATTAACACTTCTCAGTTTACTAACAGCTCAACACACTCTCTCTGTCACAAGACACCGCTTTAAAACTTCAAGAAATTTTGAAATAAGACTTCTTCAAGAATGCAATATAAACATAAATGATTAAAATGTTCTGTGTGTCATTTAATTCAAATTAAATTAAAATGTATATATTAATTTTCAGTTCTTAACAAAAAGTTGTCTTCATGCAGAGTGAAGATTTTCACAAAGAAGTTTTGTGAGATGGGTGAGAAAAAACTGGAACCTGCTAAGTAGATTGTTACTGGGCACTGGATTTAAAACTGCTGGCAATGAACAAATAACCAGTGCAGACATTTAAAGTGGAATTTGAAGTTCAGGCTTTTGTTCTTTCCGAGTTCTTTCTGGTCCTAATTTCTCTTGGTAACTGCTTCCCACTAGGTGAGCATCAGATGGAATTGCTTGACTATGTAGCAGCCAAGTTCCATGAGGAAGCTGGTATCTTCAAGTTATTGGTACAAGACTTCTGTATGCTTACTGTTCTCAGAATAAGTGTTCCTGTTTTCTTTCACTATATTTACTTACCCAGCATGATTACAATGCAGATCATTGACTCCATAATGGCACTTTTCCGTGTGGATTTCAGTGGTCGCGGAGAGTTGGCTGAACGACAACAGAAACTGGCTCAGATGTTGTCAAGGCTCCAAAAAATATCAGAAGGTATGGGAAACATGGCAAGATTTGGAAAACATGGGCTGGAGTCACTACCAGTAGCTGTTGGTAGCACAACCACGTAGTAGTCCAGGTGTATTATCAATCAGGCTCTAGCCCAGGGATCTTTCCTCACTTTACACCTCTGTCAGTTACCAAAAAGAGCAAACTGATAATATATTATTTCAAGATGACAGATTGAGAAAACTTATGGACTTTCCAACATGTAGAGTTTTTCTAGAAATACTGTCAGGTCCTAAATGAGATGATAAGTTGTAGAACTGGACAAATACTCAGTAATTGTTTTCCCCAAATTTCAACAAAAGAAAGACAGAGAAAGGAGGATGAAGGCATAGAGAATTAAAAAGCCATGCCTCTAGCCACTTTCTCAGTACTTTGCAATGCTTTGAGGGATGATGACAGGATGAATGGAGTTCTTTCTCTTTGGAATGTCTCAGAAATGTTGATGAGGAATGAATAAATGCTTTTTTCCTGAAGTGGAAAAAAAAAAAAAAAAAGGCAAAAACAGAGAATAGATGGGAACTGAGAAAGACTTGTTCACCAGAATTGTGAAAAGGACTCATTTTTGGTGTACAACAGCTGAAGCCATGCAAGAGCAAAGCTAGGCTGTGTCCTGATTAACTGCAGCCATCAGTCATAAAGAATATTTTCTTCTCATTCATTTGAAATTTGAAATGCTTCAGCAGAAACCTTGCTTTTACCATGGACAAGAGAATATTTTGGAACTCTAATTGGAAGAAGTCTACCTTCTTTGCAATGTCTTCTCTTGCAGAATATAATGTGGCTGTGTTTGTGACCAACCAGATGACTGCTGACCCAGGAGCAACTATGACGTAAGATACTTCTTCTCTCTCTTTTAAAAAAATTCCTGTACTTTGTATTATGCATTTAACAGAAATGAGAACTGAGATTGTGAGGTGCAAGAGGCACTGAAATGAAAGATCAGATTGGTCACTGTTCCCTGTGGTATTAGGAATTCCTACATAAATTACCTCTGGAAGTTTCTCTCAGTTTTTGGAATTAGCTTTTTTATGTTTATCTGCTGCCTGCTGTGGTGGTATGATTTTACCGTGACTTAAACAAAGAAAATGAGCTATAAAAATATTGAAAAGGCACAACATTTTCCTCTGGAGCAGCTTATATGTGATATTTAAGGTGTGTATTTCTTGAGCCTCTTGAATTTAATGGCAGGAAAATGATGCCAGCATTGAACATTTGAGACAAGTGTGCAAAAGTCGGGTTTCTAATGTATTTCCCTATTGATTATTCGTTACTGAGTTGAATAGGGCTCAGTCTGACAGTTAATCACAGTATTAACCTCTGGAATTTGCACAGTGAATCACCACAATTTTCTTGCTAATTCAGCTTTCAGGCAGACCCAAAAAAGCCCATCGGGGGCCACATCCTTGCTCATGCTTCAACTACCAGGATCAGTCTGAGGAAAGGGAGAGGGGAGCTGCGTATTGCAAAGATCTACGACAGGTAAACAGGAGGGAAGGTGACAAATTTCAAGGTATTGAAACTTTCTGGATGGCACACTGGGAGAAAATCTGAAAGGACAAACTAATTAACAGATTAAACGACTAATAAAGTTGTCTTGCACATTGCATACATTAAATAACATCATCTTTCATCATAAATCCTACTAGATGCTCAGCTCTTAATGAAAACCATCAAATACTTTGGTAGAACTGGTGGTCCTTTGGCAGGAAAATTCTGGACATGTTAAATTCCTAAGTTTTCCTGACACAATAATTTCACATTTTCTGATCCTGATGATATCAATCACGTTCTACAGTTTGCACATAGGTATAAAGGCACTGAGGTATTCCAGGTTGCTCACGCCCACAACATTTTGGAGACTGTTTCACAACTGCATTTTACATGGAGAAACCCACAAGTTTCTTGTTTCTTTTTCTCCCAGCCCTGAGATGCCTGAAAATGAAGCCACATTTGCAATAACTGCTGGAGGGATTGGGGATGCCAAAGAATAGGTAAAAAAATGATGTAAATGTACGGCTAAAAACCAGCTGGGCAGTTGGGATGAAGATTTGTGAAAGGTCGAGAACTACCTGGCTGCATTTGTAGCTTTTGGGAGATATTTAAGATATTTTGGGAGAAAATAGGATGGACTTTGTACAGTTCAGTTTTACTGAACTAAAATTTTGGTCATTTAGGATTTTTGTTTTTCAATAGAACTTTTAGCACACAAAGATTTAAGCCATTAGATTGTGAATTGTTCTTAGAATCCTTTTCCTATCTTTTGTGAAAATCAAACCTGTCCTTTCACATGGGAGTGAATATACTCTTTTTTAATTTATTTCAAAGAGAGTGTCTAAGTGGTAGAATTTAACAGTGTGAAATGCAACAGAACTGGAATAAACTCAGTTATAAAATTGATATATATAGATGGAAAAGGCAGTGGGAGGAACAACAGCTCAAGAACTTGACGGATTTTCATGTACTGTAGAGGAACAAGTAGTTTTAAGAATATGTTTTTAAACATTTTTATCTTGACTAGATAATGTTCATGTTTTTATTTAGCATTTTCTACTTCTTGGACAGAATGTTTGAAACCTGTTCTTAATAAAGTTAAAAATAAAGACTGTGAATTAGAACAGAAGCCTGACTATGTTTGGGTGCTTCGAATAAAACTCCCCTCTCAAAAATCTCATTGATCTTTCATGAGAAAAATAATCTGGGTGCAACCCAATACCTTAAAACCTTTTTTCTAGTTCTCTAAAGAAACAAACTTGATATAATTGATTTGTCATTCTTCTAGTATAAGTAAGACTATTAAATATTACTTTAAGTAATATTAAATATTGTTACTATAAAAAAAATCCTGAGGCTAGATAGGAGGGGCTGGCACCAGCACTTATACCAAGGAAAAGGCACTTAGGATTCAGCTTGCTGAGGGAGCAGCCAGCACAGGCACAGCTCTGAACTAGCAGGAGGTCTAGGTCACAGGGGGCAAAAGAAGAAGCTGGGAATAAAGACAGAAACAGGGCATTGGGGCCAAAATAACAGTTCCTTTTACAATATCTCCAATGCTCATTGAATTGCTTGTTTTAAATAAATTAAACAATACATGCACACACATGGATATAATGGAGAAGTCTTACTTTGTCCTCTGGTAATTACAATGAGTCTAATTTTGGGATCTGGTCGAAGAACTCGTCTTCACTGGAAAAAGAATTTTTTTGTTTAGGTTACCAAATGCATGTAAGATAACATCAAATAAAAAGGCAGCAATGACCAGAAATTCATGGAAGAGAAGCTTGACATTTTAGCCAGGCTTTTCCTTGTGACAGACCTAGAGGGCTTGCCTTCTTTAAGTGGTTTCTTAACAGACAATTGATATTTTTCCTGAAGTAAAGCACTATTTTTCACAGTGGAGAAAAGACTAGAGAGCTGAAGGCTGGGAAGCCGGTTCATCTGAGAGAGCCAGGAATGGATCAGCCACTGTCATTTAATGCACTGTCCAGTCCTTTGCACGTGCCAGGCTTTCCCACACTGGGCATTTGTATCCAGTGGCCAAGTACCCAGTGTCAGTGAGAGTGTGCAGTGTCACTTGACTCCCTGCCACCCACTTGAAAGACCCAGGTTTCTTACAGAAACATTCTTCCATTTTATTTTAAGCACTCGGATTGCTTTTTGCTTTCTCACACATGTGATACATACATACATATATATATATATATATGGGTGTGTGTGTGTGTGTGTGTATATATAGCATGTGAAGCTAAAATGGTAATTTGCATGTTGTTCTAGGCTGGTATTTTTATCCAAGGGCCAGAAACTAAAGGAGACCCGCTTTCCCTTCTGCCAGTATAACCAGTGTTTGATAACCTCACAGCCCAGAAATTACTGCTGATAGCGATAACACGGTGTGGGCCAGGGCTGTGTTCTGTGTTTGGCTGGTCTAACCCCACCATCCACGGGACACGGCTCTTTGTGCCAGGACACACTGACCTGGCGACAGCACATACACGGCACGAAAGGATTTATGATCTGTGCCACGTAATCCCCTCGTGGATGATTCTGATTCTGCCTTTCAGCGAGGAGTCTCTGGCTCGTGGGGAATTCTCTCCCGGCCTGCTGGCGCTCAGGGGACAGCAAACATCATGGCCGCTATCACTCTGCTCCTGCCCCCGCTAATCTGACAGGGAATAACCTCGGCCCGCTGGAGCCGCCACAGAGGTCCAAAGGGCCGCTCCTGCCCCGTGGCCCAGCGTCCCGTTATTGTTCCGCCATTGTCCCATCACCGTGTCCTCAGCCGCGCCGCCACCTTGGCGGAGCCCGTAGGCGAGCAGGCGACGGGCCGTATTCTTCAAACCGTCTGCGAATCCAGCGTAACCCTCCCGCCCGGTACGCACGGTCCGCGTAAGAATGTTACGCCATGCACGCCGGGATCTACGCCAGCCTGAGTTACGCACCTTGCGTACACCGTGTGTTTACGTAACGTGCGCCTCGGCCCAGGTATTCCCTGCCCTGCAGAAGGGGTTACGAGAGCGCTCCTTGCGCAGCTGACTTTGGGGAATAGCGTTACTCCTCCCCTCCGCCTTCCTCACGCAGGGCCCCGGCTCTAAGTAAAGAACGTTACGCACTTTTCGTAGCCCGCCTGCTACTGCACTGGGCTGTGTTTCGCCGAGAGCGCTTAGTGCGTAGTTGAGCTCCGTGAATAGGCGTAGGTGCTTCGGAGGGCCGCAGTTTGCGCAGCGCCGGGCTGCCCGTAACGTAAGCGGAGCGGGCCGGGGCGGTGGCGGCCATTTTGTGCCGGGAGCACGGAGGAAGAAGACGCTGGTGTCTCTACACTACCCGGGCCCTGGAGCCGACCGAGAGCCCCGCCGTTCCGGCCGCTGACGCCCAGCGGGTCTCGGACCCACTGACCACCTCTTCTCCTTTTGTGTCACAGCAAAGAGGCGAGGTGGCGCAAAGCGAGGCCTCCGAGGCGCAGCCGCCCCTGGCTGGACCCTCTCCCCGTACCCCCAGCCCCTCGCCGTCCCCACGGCCGGCGTTCCGCTGCCTCTCACCCACCCCTCCGGGGGCGATGAGAGGCTTCGGGGACCGGGGCCGCGACCGAGACCGCGGCGGGTAAGGGGGAGGGGGGGTTCTGCGCGGCGGGGGGCGGTGGGGAAGCCGAACGCTTGCGTTGGGGGCGGGGGAAGGCCGCGGGGTTGGGGGGCGTGTGTTGGAGTGGCGGTACTGGGGCAGCCAAAGTCCCATCTGTGGAGATTTCCCCCCATAGATTCTCGTGTGGGGGCGGGGGTAGTTGGAGGCTTATCGGTTCCCAAGGCGGGGTGGTGGGTTTTGGGTGTTTTGTGGGGTTTTAAAAATTTTTTTAGTTTAGCTTTTGCACCGTTCATGTGTAACTAATTCTGAGCCTTGCGTGAAATTTTAAGGCCTGCATCCACCCTGCCCCCTTAATTATTTTCTGCCAGCCTCTTTATTTACCCCGCGAGACTCGTGGCACCCTCCCCCCTGCAAGCCACGGAGGTGTCGGTGGCCCTGGCAGGGCTCGTTGTCCTCCTGTCTGTCCTTCTGGTTGTCATTGCTCCTTCTGGACTTACTGGAAAGATGGCAGTGGGGGGAATATCTCTCTCAGCTGCGCTCCCAGGCTTACCGTGATAGGAAATGGGATTGGAAACGCTGCCTTGCGGGGGACTTGGGCATTCGGGAGGGTGAGCAGTGAACCGTGGTGCTGGACCACACTTGCCAAGCTTGCGTAGTGCTACAGAAATTGTTAGTCTGGTTCTGTCAAGGCCTAGTGCTTGATACTCTTGAATGCGTTATTTAAAGGAGGTTTGGCTTGCAAAAGGCTTTTGCAGGTTTGGTTTGATGTGATTTTTTTCTTTCGACAATGACAGCAGTAAATACAGTGGTGTTATACTGCGTGACTAGATTGAGGCTCGAGGTTTTTAAGCGTTGAAAGTGATAAGGCTTTTGTGCCAGGCCTTTTTAAAGAGAAAGTTAAAACTTAATTTCTGAGAGTAGCATTTTCAGATCATGAGTAGCTCTCAAGGATTAGCAAAAAACATAGTGTGATTTCTGTTATATGGTAAGCTAGATCTCCATTAATGAGTCTTCTCTCCACTGGGACATTAAAGAATATTTTGCTATACATTGCCATGCACTTTGACATTCAGTTTCTTGTTTATGGAGGGAGATAGTTGTGTCATTGCTTTATCTTACACCCACATTTAACATTCTGAAATTAAAAGATACTTTCATTTTTTTTTTCACAGAGAGGAGGGTTCTGGTGTTTTTCTGTTAAGAGATTTCCAGCTCAGTTTAACACAAGGACATTGGAGTAAGCACTTTGGCAAGTCTGAGATAGGTCAGACCACAGCTGGTTTTGGAGTTTAGTGAGTGAGTTTGAGCATGCAGATTTATATAGAGTTACTTAAAAGAGCACCGGCCAAAGCGTTGCGGCAACACTTGATGTGCCTTAAAATTAGTGTTATTTCATTTTCTGTAAAGTCTTTAATTATAGTGGATGCTTCTCTTTTAGATCAGGGCTTTTGATAAGTAAAAAAAGTGCCCACATGCTTCTTTGTGAAGTTTGTGGACATTTGCATGATTTTTTTTTTTTTTTGCACATTACCCTGGAAGCTTTAGTGCATTCAATTTCCTACATACATCCTTTTAAGGTGTGAAAATATTTGTAACCACTAACAACTATCTTACTTCATAAATAACCTGTATAAAATATTGGGCCACCCAGTGTGCTGCTTCAGCACCTATTGAAACTTTATCACCACTTCTTTTGTAGTCTAATCACATAAAAGGGTTCTAGTTTTCTCTGTCAGGAACGAGCTGTAGGTGACTTCTTAGGATGGAAAATTGTTATGTTTTGCTCTGGAATGTATCAGATTTACTCAGTTCTGTCCCAGAAGTGATGGCACCAGTAATATTAGGGAAGAATATTTTGAGCCAGCCTGAATTTACCTTTGAAAAGAAGGCTCTTGGCAAACCAGGGAAATAATAGATGTAAGCCAGTTTAATTGGAGTTGGAATCTCATTTTACTTGGAGTCAGAATGTGAAGTGTCAGTTACTGCCAGTTGAGTACCCCCACAGAGGCAGCAGCATTCAAGGGCTGCTGTAGGGCTCCTTCCTGTCAGGTCAGTGTCCAGGCAGGTCGTGTGTCAGAGTGGAGAACTGAAACCATGTGCCTTCTGTGTAGTAGATGTCATTTTCTCCCTCTGGATAGCTTTGGGGCAGGTATTCACAGTGCCAGCTGTTGCAGTGTCCAGCCTTTCAGGCAGCCCTGTCCTGTGTTTCCTTTTCTAAGGGAATTCATCAACCCTTTGGACCTCTGGTGGACTTTAGTGAGGTTATGGGTTTTGTAGGAACTGCTTGGGTACTCTCATTTTAGACATTTTGACCTCAGTTTAGCATGATAGGTTACAAGCATCATCACTAAAGGTGAATGTCCCTGTAAGTGAAAGTCTGTGCCTTTTTTTTTCCTTTGTCCTGAAAGGAAGCATAATGCTTAAGTGCATTTTTGAAGTTGTGTTTCACAGTCTTTTTCATTAGAGAAAACTTGATGACTCTGCAAGCTCTCTGGAGGATCTGATAGACACACAGATGAGAAAATAAGGGATATTTATAGGAAAGGGAAGAAGCCTAATGCACAGTTGCATCACAGCAGACTTTTTAAAACTAACTTAGCAGGTTTTAAGTTCAATTATATCTACCATATACTTGGCCTTTCCAACAATTTTATTACGTCTTCCTGTTAAAATTTTGATTTGAGTTCTGTTTCTTTGGTCTCTTAGTCACTATAATTTATAGTTTCCATTGGGAAGTGATTTAAAGAAGAAATGTACTTAATGTTTGAGCAGGTAGTGTTGTACTTAAGATAATTCAGAACTTTTTTTCAGCTGTTGTTTATTTTTTGGTAACTCTTCTACCCCTTATTTCCTCCACAGGTTACTCCATAACAATGTTGCTTAGAGATTTTTGTTGCTTTCAGTTTTTTTCATTACCAGTTTTTTGTTTACTAGTGGACTACCTGGGTAGGGTGCAGACACTTTGATTTTGCTGTCTAAAAGTTGTTTGAAATGGGCATATCTCATGAATTCATGTTTTTGCATAAAGCTGTACCTTTAGGACAAAAATGGACTTGATAGCATTTTGAAAAGTTCTTTCTGCTGTGTTTGTAGGATATTGATGAAAGTGCAGTAACTTTTTTTGGGGGTGTGTTATTTTAAAGTGCAATTCATGATATTTACAGTAAATAAACATACCAGAAGCTCATGTTTTGACTGTTTCATTAGCCAGTCATTACAGTTAGTTCTTACCTTCTGAAATGTATATATAATTAACTGGATAAAGAAAATGTAGATAGGTAGAGCAATTACTTTTGAATTGTTCTGCTAGAACAGAATTTTTTTTGTGAACATGAGCTTCTTACTCTCTTCAGTCTTCATCACAATGCATTTCAGAGAGCATATGATTTTTCCCAGGTTGTTTTTGCAGTTTTTTTCCTGTTAGGCTGTGTTTTAAAAATAAGAGTTTTTTTAAAATGTTGATTACAGAATTACAGATGGACTTGCAGGCTTGGCTGGGCTTGTTTACTTTCTGTTTTTCAGTCTGCTGTTTTTCATTTGAGGCATACTTCTTGATAGGAAGGGAGAGAAGATATGGAGGGGGAGATAGTGAAGTAGCTGTCTAGTGTAAAACTAACCTTGAGAGACAGAGAAGGAATTTGCAAGGAGAGATTTTTCTCATCCCTTTTATGTAACCGTGTTGGAACTGCACTGTCAGTTTCAAGACAAATGCTATGGGTGTACAGCAGCCATGTCCTAGAGGCAGGAGCTTTACAGGGGTGATTTTCAATAACATGGTTTTATGTTCAGAACCAAACCCAAAGCAGGTTTGTTATTTCAAGAAGTTTTACACCATCGTACTGATTGGAGGGAGGTGACTTGCTGGAATATTGTGCTCATATGTCAGCTTGGGGAAAACACAAATGGTTAAGAAAATTCCAGAATAATTCTAGAATAGTTTTTAAGTACTGGTAGTATTTTTTTCTTAAGTAACTAACATTCACATTCACAGGTTTGGAGCAAGTCGTGGAGGTCCTCTCCCTCCAAAGAAATTTGGTAATCCAGGGGAACGTTTGCGTAAGAAAAAATGGGATTTGAATGAACTGCCCAAGTTTGAGAAGAATTTTTATGTGGAACATCCGGAAGTGGCCAGGCTTACTCCAGTAAGTGCTATGTTGTCTACAGCAGAAAATGTCACAAGCTGAAAAACTTGTCCTAGGAAGTCTGGGACAGCATGTAAAGTAGAGGTGACTCTTCATTAAGCTTGTGTGGTGTGTGTACTCTGCTGGATACTGGTTCTAGTTGCCTTTGCTACTTAACATTAGCAAAAGATATGCTTCTTTTCTTGGTTCCTTTTATATGAGATAGTTTATGTTTTGTCATTTGTAATGCATCTTTTTTATAATACTTGTCTGGTCTGGTGATTTGTCAGTGGAGATAAAACTTAGAGAATTACAGTCCTGGAGAAGCCCTGGAAAAATGTAAGATAATGAACTAAAAGTGACAAAAATACACGAAAAAGGTTTGAAAGTAATATTTTGTAATAAGGGTAATTTGAGCTGAAGGAGGCCTTGGGGGCATCTCTAGTCTAATCCTCTGCTTAGAGCAGCACTGATGGTAGAACTAGAGCAGGTTGCTTAGTGCCTTTGTCCTTTTGAGTTTGAATATCCCCAGAGATGAGGAGAATTTATATCCTCTCTGGGTGGCTGTCTCAGGGCTTAATGTTTCTCCTGGGATTTTGAACATCTTTCCTCTAGTGACCCATCAAGTAGTTAAAGTAGCAGTTAAAGGTCACTGTTAGCCCAGTCTTTCCCAAGCTAAACAAATCCAGTGCTCCCAGTATGTCTTCATATGGTCTGTAGTGTAGCCTCCAGCTTTCCCCCAGAATTGGACGTGCCCTGTTAAAACCATGTCCTTCTCACACAGGGGGCTCAAAGCCAGGTGCAGTACTCTGTGTTCACTCTGTAGATAAGTCTAGTCTTCTACTCTCTATGCAATGTATTTTTATAATTAGAAATTAAAGATTTTGTTCTTAACATGCAGCAACAAACAAACAAAATATCATTATCTGACTGCATAGACTTAAAAATCCTTGTGTGAAAAATGTATATGGCATAAAGAAATGGAAAGGGGTATTAACTTCCTGAAGATACCACAACTTGAGCTACTGAACCATGGTTTGCATCAGCTGCTGTAGCTGCCTTTGGCTTAGCCAGCTAAAAGGATTTTCATGTTTTCCCCAGAAGTTATTTTCTTTTTTTGCCTTTTAATTCAAGCTCAAGGGATTCTCAGAAATACTGAATCTATTGCTTTGGATAAAGTACATATTTGGTATTCTTGTGTCTCTAATGATTTCTAATAAGCATCACAGTAAGGTCATGAATTGTCAGAAGAATGTTGCAAAGGGCAATTGGACTTGCAAGATAACCTAGACAAAAATAAAACACTTTTTCTAATCCTGAAATTGTGCTTGTCTGCACATTTCAGAAATATTACAAGAAGTTCCTTATAAGAATGGTGAGGTTCTAGGGTATCATTATGATGTTGTCAGAGCTTCTTTCATTATCTGAAACATTCCAAGCAACATTTGAGTTGCAAGTCTTCCAGCAAGAACTCAGACTAAGTATTTATCTGCCTCTGGAATGTGTTAATTGAAGGAGAAGGACTGCCTGGCCTTCTGCTCATGGTATATTAGGACTTACTTAGTTTGATTAATTCTTAGCACTGTCACACAAAGCATATTTCTTATCCTCTGTTTCTAATAATTTCTAAAGCTGTTGGTCATTTCTGGCTTCTGGAAAAAATGCAATTCCTAAAAATATTCTTTTAACGTACCTTTCATTTAGAAGGGTTGGTTGTAAGAAGAGATTGACATTTGTCCTTCTAGGCTATGTAGAGAGCTCATACCTCTGAATATCAGAGAATCAAAAAAAAGTCTGAGTACAATAACTCAGACTTGAAGTCTTTAGGAAAGCAGTCTTTTCTAGATCTCTGTTTGAATTTAGTTCTCTAACAAAGCTGTTATCCAGAGGTGAGAAGATAGTAGTTAGAAACATGCACTTAAGTCCCTGCTGATATCTGACTTTTTTTTTCTTTTTTCATAAATAGTATGAAGTTGAAGAGTTGCGCAGGAAGAAGGAGATAACAATTCGGGGGATGGAGGGCTGCCCCAAGCCGGTGTTTGCCTTCCACCAGTGTAGCTTTCCACGTAAGTACTTTTGCCATCTTTAACATCATGAAGATTGCTCAGAAAATACCTAAACAGTTACTGATTCTGTTGTCTAAAAGGTTCTCCAAAGCCTCAGTTATCCTTTATAAAGTTTATTCTTTTCTTGAATTCTGAAGAGTATGTGATGGATGCCTTGATGGACCAGAACTTCACAGAGCCCACTCCGATCCAGTGCCAAGGCTTTCCGCTAGCCCTCAGTGGCCGTGACATGGTGGGCATTGCACAGACCGGCTCTGGGAAGACATTAGCAGTGCGTATCTTTCCCTTTTATTTCTTCAGCTAGCTTTCCTGCTTACCTGGTAGAAATTACCTATCAGTTAGCTTTTGGGCTTCCCAGTACTAGCAACGGGATGATTACATTTTTAAAGCTTCTTGTGTTGCATTATGGGGGACACTTGAGTTTCAGCTCAGCTACAAGCCTGTTGTATTCACAGGTGTGTGTTTTATGCATCTTCCTGTTTGGATGCTTAGTTCTCTTTGGTCTATGCTTACATTATGATTTGAAAAACAGGATGTTCTCTTTAGCACACTTGTTTTATAAACTACACAGGTTAAAATAAAAAATGGTTGAATTTAAGCATAGACATTAGCTTTAACTGCAGCGTTAAAAAGTTTTTTTATCCTTTATGAAAAATATTGGCTAAGATAATGATTACTCAATTCTGCTAACTTACACTCCCAGTTTAAGTGAGCCTTCCTTTCAGAGGTGCTGAGCAGCCAATTTTTGTGCTCATGCCGAAGTGGATGCAGTTGGTCAACAGCTCTGAAAATCTTCTGTTCTGCTTGATAAATGCAGGTATTTAGTTTTGCAGAATCACAAGAAAATACTGTTTTCTTCTGTTTTAGTACTTGTTGCCTGCAATTGTTCACATCAACCACCAGCCATATTTGGAGAGAGGGGATGGCCCAATTGTAAGTGCTTGTATGATTCTCTTCCTTTTTGTATGTGTGGCATGACATTGTTAATGAGGTGGTGCTTTATTTAATTGATGTATTAGAATAGTAGTTTTTCCTATGCTGTTCCTATCAGAATAGGAATTTTTACTATCACAATGTGAACATCCCACTCAGTTGAAATTCTGTGCAAATGCTGATGTAGTCTAAAGATGTTTAAATGTTTTAACTAATAAAGAGCAGATGGTCCAACTTTGCTTATGGTTTTATGTTAGGGATGTGGATGCAGCTTGACTCTTCCTGAATCATTTCCTTTTGCAGTGTCTGGTTCTGGCACCTACTAGAGAGTTGGCCCAGCAAGTGCAGCAGGTGGCTGATGATTATGGCAAGTGTTCAAGGCTGAAGAGTACCTGCATATATGGAGGAGCACCCAAAGGCCCCCAGATCAGAGATTTAGAAAGAGGTAATTTTTAAACGGGTGCTTGCAGTTTCTGGAGGAAGTGGTATTGTAAAATCTCTGTAAAAATAAAACTTCTCAAAACCTGTCTGGAAATGGGTGAGAGTGAATGAGTGCCTCATTTTCCAGTTGCAGTGATAGTTCATGAGGTAGTTCTATTTGCTGTATAGTGACTTTCTTTTTGTTTGTTCTTTGAACATTCTACTTGTGAAGATCATCAGGGTATAGAAAGGGAAAAAGAAAACTTCACAGAAAGAAAACAGGTTATTTTAAGGAAATGCAATACCAGCGTGTTTAAGGAAAGATTTTTCTTAACGCAGATTTCAAGTTTTCTGCCTATATTCATTCAAATAATCAAATTTTGTTTCTGAATATATAGATGCTTCTTTGGACAGCAGTGAGTGGTTTTGCTTTGGTCACAGGTTTTGTTTGTAGTTTTTGTTGTTTGTTTTTTTTAAATTGTTCTTAAGCACTAAGCACTATGTACCCTGTAAGCAACCACTCTAATATGGTAGTGCTTTAGTGATCTTTAATTTCAATTCAGCAATGTGCTGATGGCTTTCATCTTCACCAGATATAAAATGTAATGGAGTTATGTGAAAAGATGGAAGAATTGTTATAAGGCAGATACACAAACAGATCTATTCAAGAAATCAGAAAATTTGGCTTACCACTGCAGTTCACAGGGTCCTTATTGCAAACTGCAGTAGTGGGAGAAAAGCATGTGTGGTGGAAGTCTGTGGCATATCACTATTCAAGAAAAGAGTTGCTTTCCAGCTCAAGCCCAGCATCTTCAGTGGCAGAGTCCAAGGTTTCATGAAGAGTCCTTGGGAGGATCAGTGTGCTGGGTTTTTGCACACCTTTCTGGAGTGCTGTAAAATAGATATTCTACTTAAGAAGAAAGTCCTTTTCATGCCACTTCTTCCTGAAACTTAACCTTCTGTGGACATTTCAGTGACACTGGAATACTCACCTGTAAAATCTGGGAATTGGTGGAAACCAGGTCTTTCTTTTAAGGAGTGTGTAAATCACCCAACCTGGTGTTAGTTAGCAATATTTGAACTCTTCTTACCCCACAAATGTTGGTAAGACGGCTGTCTCTCACTGTTGGTGCATAATTGCTCAGTAGTAAAGTCCATGCTTTGCCTTTATATATTAAAAAAAAAAGTGAAGATAATTTGACCCATACAGCAAGAAGAGCACTTCGAGTTTGAAAATGACACCTCTCTAGACTGTGTAAATCTGGATGAAGGTGGTTCAGGCTTGAGTAGAAGCTTACTTTGTTTCTGATTTTTGGACGGCTCTTCACAGGTGTTCTCTGGTAGTAACCTTTTCATTTCTGTACTGCATTTATTATTCTAATGGCACTGTAACAGTAATTTCGGAATGGAAAACATACTAAACAGAACTAGGGCTTCTACTGAAGTGACTCAGTCTTGGGTACGAATGAGGGTGGTGCTTTTTTTTTAAAACAATTTTGCTTTGGAAGGTGATTCATTCTGACTAAAAATACCAGTTGACATTCAAATGAAGAGCCTTACTCTTTTCCTTATTCTCTTCTGAAGGTGTGGAGATCTGCATTGCTACACCAGGTCGCTTGATTGACTTCCTTGAGGCTGGGAAGACCAACCTTCGTCGCTGTACATATCTAGTGCTGGATGAAGCTGACAGAATGTTGGACATGGGATTTGAGCCACAAATTCGTAAAATTGTTGACCAGATAAGAGTGCGTGATCCTTTTAGAAGGACAGTCTCCTTTGTTTTGCTGTTTGAAATGTAGTACTATAAACAGATCTGTTTTCCCTTTTCCTTAGCCTGACCGCCAGACTCTGATGTGGAGTGCCACCTGGCCTAAAGAAGTGCGCCAACTTGCTGAGGACTTCCTGCAGGACTATGTTCAGATCAATGTGGGAAACTTGGAACTGAGTGCCAACCACAATATCCTGCAGATAGTGGATGTGTGCATGGAGAGCGAGAAAGACCATAAGTAAGCTGGTGTTCCCACCATTTTGCTTTCTTTGGTTGTCCTTCAAAGTCTGAAATGCTTTGTGAGCCTTCTAGGAATTCTAAATAGTTAAGTTACTTGTACTACTATTTAACCTTTGAGTGTTACAAAGTAAGTCAGTCCTGTTATTAACTATTTTCTTGTGTATATTTTGACCATACTCTGTAAACCAGCAGAAATTCTGTGTGATACTAACTTATACAGATGTGTGTTGTGTGTGTCCTCAATGTGTCTTGGGAGAGAGATCCTATATTCTGGTATGTGTGGCTGAACATCTTGGCTCTCATGTCTGTTTTAGACTGATACAGCTGATGGAAGAAATCATGGCAGAGAAGGAAAACAAGACTATCATCTTTGTGGAGACAAAGAGGCGATGTGATGATCTCACTCGAAGGATGCGCAGAGATGGGTGATTAGCTTCTCCCCTTCCTCCACTTTTTTCCTAGTGGGAAACAAAAATTGTAATCAAAAGCAGTAAGATTTAAATGTTTGTGATGCTCTTTTTGGGAGCAACTTACCCATTATTTTCTGGGCTGAATTTAGTCATTGTTTCTGAAAAGATTCCACTTCATCAAAGCATTAGTACAAGAGAGAGTGTTTCTAAGTGGTGCAGCTTTTTTAGTGTATCAGAAGCCTGATATGCTGATGGAGACTGTGTCAATACAGCAAATGTGATTTTGTTTAAATGGTTGTTTATGTAGGTAGTGGGTTTACAGTACACATGCTGGGTGGCTAGAGGCCAGAGAACAAAATATTTCTCAAATCTTACAGTTTTTCCCTTTTAAACAAAATGCCAATAAAGCTTCCTGTTTCCTTTAATGTCTGTACTTTCTATCTATACTAATGTACATCTCTGTTTGGCAGTTGGCCAGCTATGTGTATCCATGGAGACAAGAGTCAGCCAGAAAGAGATTGGGTGCTTAATGGTGAGTCCGTCACTGACAGGAGAATAACTTGGGCTGCTGTACTTAATTTACCTAGACATGTTTTTCTCTGGTCTGGATTTGTTTTGTTTTGTGGGTTGTTTTTTTTTTTAATTTTGGTGGTTTTTTGTTTGTTTGTTTGTTTGGGGTTTTTTGGTTTTTTAATTGGTTTGGTTTGTTTTGGTTTTTATCTCTAGACCAAATAGACACCTGTGAAAGGACTTCTCTTACCTTTATGCTCTTAATTTCAGTACTTGTTCCTTTTTTTTTGTTTGTTTTGATAAACAAGTGGGAAAATTTCTTAACACAGCTGGATTTTGAAAAATTGGTGAGGCATTATGTCCTGACTTGTGGGTGTTTCTGGAATTGATCCACCTTATCTGTCTTCTGGAAAATGAGCATTTAATGTAAATCAAATTCAGGTAACTTTATCATTTTGGAAAATCTTATTTCATAGCATGCTTTGTTTTGCAGAGTTTCGTTCTGGAAAGGCTCCTATCCTCATTGCTACCGACGTTGCATCTCGTGGGCTAGGTTTGTACACATAGACCACTCTTGCCTACTGCTGCATATTTTTCTTCTTTGGACTGAAAAACGTTTCTTAAAAAAAAAAAAAAATCAAAGCGTGATTTTCCCCCACATGTGAAATACGTTTTTTAACATTAATCTTTTTTTTTTCTTTCATATTCAAAGTCTCTTCCTGCTCCTAATGAACAGGCTTTGGTCTGCAGCAAGGCCTAGGCATGACCAATCGATCGCCAAGAGGGAGAAGAGACGTCCAATTATGCAACCCAACCCTTCCACCACACTCACTTCTTCCCCAAATCCAGCTTTTGTTGCTGGATGCTAGGGATGGATTGCTCTCAGTTCAGAGCGTGTCAGATAAAGTTCAAGTAGGAAGCTGTGGGAGAGCATTTCGACAGCAAATAGCGAATATTCTCCCCGTATGGCACACCACAGATTTGAACATACCAACCCCAGTACACGCATGTTTACCCTGCAGATGTATTCACATCTGAGAAAGCACTGCTCCAGATCTTTGCTCTTGACATGTAACCTTCCCTCCTCCTCTGTGTTCCTTCTAGGTAGGACCACTGAGATGATATATGGCCAGTAACATCTTGTTACCCAGATGTGTAATTGAATCAAAATCGCACAGCTGTGTTCTGGTGGCATGAAAATGATCTGTCTGGATGCATCAGTTGTGCCCCCTTTTGTAATAAGCATATTTGTGTAATAAGCATATTGTGAAACACCATGTGCTGAGCACAGTCCTTATGCATCTACCCACCCTAGAAGAGGAGGATGGCTGCTGAAGTGCTCTGAGTTTAATAACAGATGTTGAATACTCTGCCCACCCTGAGTGTGGTAGACGATAAACTACTTGAGAGTCAGTGTCTCATTGTAGTAAATTCTAGACAAAATGACTGCAAATGGGTGGAGATTTAACTCAGAGAATCTAGTTTGTTAAAAGCCTCAGTTACCTGAGCTCTCTTTGTATGCTGAAAGGGCGGCTGTGCTGTGCATCATATGGTCACTTTAATACAGGCAGACCATTAACAGACTTGGCAGCCTTTGTTCACACAACCTTCACCCCTCCTTCCCCTCCCCCCTCAAAAAATGTCCAGCACTTCCTCAGGAAGTGATTATATGGACTTCAGTCTCTGCCCTCTAGGGTCATGTCTGGACCTGTGCAGTTAGAGCTTGGGCCTGTTGGGAGAAGGGACTGAGGCCTGAAACCAGTTTATATGAAAGAGAGCTGCTTTCTCTAGCAGCATTTTTTAAACAGGCTTGCTATGTGCTGGTAGCTTCTTTGTGCATCTTGCCTAGACATTTAAAACAGCCTCAACCCCCTCAAAAAAAAAATCAACAAAAACCAACACTCTCCCCCAAAACTACTCAATTGGATAACACTTCAGAAAACAGTCTCCTCCCTTCCCATCGTCCACTTCACCCAAGCTAAGGGGGAAAGGTATCAGAGTCTGTTTCTTGTTACTGAACAACATCTCTACTTGTTTTGGGGCCCTGAGTTTGCTGCTTAAAGTAAGTCACTTAACTGGCAAACTTCTGGACGACTTCCTCCAAGATCCTGGAAAGTGAAGGCTTCTACCTAAATAACATAAAACAGGGGCGCGCGCCTTTTGGCTGAGTCACCAGGGCTTTCCCTCTTCCTAATGGAACATTGGTTTCAAAAAAGCTTCTTGCAGGTAAGTTCTGAGTCCCGTAATTTCTTTGTGATAATTCCCTGGAGTGAGGTCCTCTCTCTGCACTGATTTTTTTTTTTTTTTACTTTTTTTTTTTTTTTTTTTTTGTTCAGTCTATTAAACTAAAAACACTGAATTTTATTTGTTTTGTTTTGTTTAACAGAAGCTTTGATATCAGCTGCAGATAATTCTCAGTGCAGGGGTGGGGATACATCTACAATGATGGTCTAAACAGCTCTGTAGACTAGCATGTTTGCTAGTTTATATCTGTCCCGTTTAATAACTGGAGACTGTGTCTTAGCGTGTTCTGATGGTCTGACAAAGGGAATGTTTCCCAGGTAGCTCTCAAAAATGATTTACAGTCTCCATTCCTAATCCTGCTACATTATTTTCTAAAAGTGCAGGAGGATTGCAAGTGTGCACAAACACTTTGGAGCACGCTAGACTGGAGAAGCTGAGTCTTGTGCACGCTCTGGTCTTCAGCAAGCTGCGTGCTCTACCAGGACCACTTTCTAGTCTGGAAAACACCCTTGCATCTTCCTCTTCCTGCCGTCCCATTCTTTCTGCTCCTCCCCAGTCAAGTCAGTTCTGTCTGCATTGGTAGCTACAGTTCCTTGTGCTTTCTGACAGGAAAGCACATCCTTGTATCCTCTCTGGTAATTCAAGTCACTTGCTACTGGATGTGCAAAACGGGACTGGCTGAGGACCATGTAGCCTGGAGCTTGTCAGTCTAGCTACACCCTGGCTGTGAAGATGCAATCTGTCACACGTTCTCCTCTCTATTCTCCACTTTCCCTTTTTAATAAAACTGTTGCATCAAGGACCCTAGCTGGAGACTCGCGCAGCCCCCTGTGAAACCTGCCTTCTCACTCCCTTTTTTTGGTGTGATTCAGGACTTTGGAGTCAGCAAAGACTGAGGAGCCCCCCCTTTGCTGTAATAAGAAACAGACATAAAGTCCCCCTCTTGTCACAACAACCCACAATGTTTTTATTTTTCCTACAACCTCTTTGAAATTTATGCAGTCTGGGCAATAGATGCAGTCTGACCCTTTGGATGTAATTTTTGTATCTTCATTTTTTTGACAATTGCCCCTAAGAGCCCCAAATAGGGGACAAAAAGCGTTGGAGGACCTGAAAGTTTTACCTGAGCCCAGGTTCTCTGGCGCTTCCCAACCAAAAGGGGCTACAGAGAAGCGTCTAAGCCAGCTCACAGAGCGAGCGTGTGTGGGGACTTCTCGCTGCCACGGACCCTTGATGCATGCTCCCCGCGCTCCAGTGGTCCCGTGTCAGAGGGCGGAGTTTTCGAAAGGAGGCCGCCAAAAATAAAAGGCAAAGAGACGGGATCGGCTGCAGCGGTTTCCCACAGGAGGAGGGAGTGTGCATCGGTCTGGTAACAAACAGAGAATGTTTCTCTCTTTAAAACAAAACAAAAAGAGGAAAGGAAATCACAAAAATCTGTGTTTTATCTTGGATATTTTCAGAATATTCTTGTTAAAATGCAGATTTTAAATTTTTTTTTTTTACGAGCTGTTAGGACTCTTACTGTAGGATGGTGCATTTGAAAATACTGTATAATATAGCAAATAGGTGCTTTTGGTACTTAAGGTGCTTTCACTGAAGCACTGCACTAACATTTACTTGGTTTCTGTCACATAAGTTTACAAAGTCTTATCTTAGAACTTAAAATTTGGAACCCATAAATTTTAAAACTGTTTTGCGTACAAAGCCATTTTGATAATTTTATTTCCTGCTTCCATCTGAACTGGAAGTAGGGAATTGCTTACGTAATTCTGATTATCCAAATTGTGCAAGCTTGCCAGAATTGGACAGAGCAGCACAGAAATGTTAGTGCAATGCGTTCTGGTGATAACTGCAAGCTGAGTTACGATACTTCAGGTCTGAATAATTTTTAATGAGTTGATTGAATCTAACTAATGTAATTTGAATGCCTAAAGCTTTAGGTTAGGGGAGTTAGTTCACTGTATTTTATTAGTGCTGTAAAAGTAAATATTTTTAAGACTGTCTTTTATTTCATGTTGCCGAGCGGAAGGTAAGTGATCTCATTACTGCTATTTTTTGTTAGACTTCTCCCAACAGAGTAAAAGCTTTATGGTGGCAGTTCTGCCCTTCCTCCACCCCAGTTTGCTCTGTCTGATGGTGACATTTTCACTTTACAGATTGTGTTAAAAAGAAATATGAAATTCAGTTAACTTATTCACAAACATCAGCGTCTTTGACAGAAGAAGACAGAGAAATGCATTCCGGGGAGGATGACTTTGAGTGCAGGGCAAAGCTGCTTTAAAATTGCCATTCTTTTTCAGGACACTGACCTTTGTTCCTGATGATCTTAAATTTTAGTCTTCTACTCTTTTGGGATGAGTCTGTCTTGTATTTACTCCGTGCCATTACTAACTTTGTAATTTTTTTTCTTATTACTGTCACCTGCATTCGTGCTCCCCACCTTTCGTTGGCACGTCCTCTCTTCTTCTCCCCTTTCCTCAACCCCACCCTTTCACTGTGCTTCGCTCCTGGGCACTTCACAAGACGTGGAAGATGTTAAATTTGTGATAAACTACGACTATCCGAACAGCTCCGAAGATTACGTGCACCGTATTGGCCGTACCGCGCGTAGTACCAACAAAGGTACTGCCTACACCTTCTTCACACCAGGAAACCTGAAACAGGCCAGGGAGCTTATCAAAGTCTTGGAAGAAGCCAATCAAGCCATCAATCCAAAGCTGATGCAGCTTGTGGACCACAGAGGAGGAGGAGGTGGTGGTGGAGGTAATGGCACAAGGGAGAAGGGCTACACAGGGGATACATTCCCCATTTTGAGGGAGGGAATGTTAAGAGGGTAGGGAAGTACTAAGTACAGGACTGAGATAACACAGTAGTAATAAAGCTGTTCTGTATTTGAGGTCCCAACACTTGATGTAGAGTAGTACTTTGGTCCCAAGAGAGAGGCAGTCCCTGTTTTACCTTAGCTGTAGAATTTTTTTCTCTCATAAGGTCATCAGGGAGCTGATTTTGCTTGAAGTAGTTACTTCCTCACGGCTCCTGCTAAAGACAGGCAACAAGGTACATGTCCAAAATTGAAATCAGTAAAGAAATACACTGAATTTCAGGAGCTGACACACTTTTTCTTCCCATTCCCCGAAGGAATAAGAAGTTTCCTTATACTTCCAAATTAGTCCTGAATGTCTTCTGGTTTTTTGTCTCCAAGCACATACATAAAGAACCCTTATTGAACTTCATGTTTACATCTTGAACAAAATAAGGAGGCCTGTGCACAGCTGTGCAGAGAAATTACAGTCAGTCAGAAGAGGGTACTCCTTGGGAGCAAAATTGGAGATGTAGAAGGGGGAGAAAGGGTGGCCTAAGTGTACCAGAGATCATTGTTTAAGACTTGTTCATGGCACTAAATCTTAATGTATCCATCGCCAGGAGGTCGTTCTCGTTACCGAACGAGCAGTTCGGTAAACAACCCTAACCTGATGTACCAGGAGGAGTGTGACAGGAGGCTCCGGGGAGTGAAAGAGGGCCGCAGAGACTCAGGTGGCTTCAGAGACCGTGAGCGTGGTGAAAGTTTTGCCAACGGAGCCAACAAGACCTATGGCAGTGCCTACGGGAGCCCAAATTCTGCTTTTGGGGCAGCACAGAGCCAGTATGGTTACACTCAAGGGAGCTATGGAGCAGCTGCCTATGGCACGAGTGGCTATGGCACTGCAGAGTACAGTGCTAGTGGCTATGGTGCCAGCACCACAGCTGCCACGGCTGGGAGAACCTCACAGAGCACTACCCAACAGCAGTATGCAGGGATGGTGGGGCGCTCGGGCCAGCAGCCACAGCCGCTCATGTCACAACAGTTTCCACAGCCCCCTGCCACTAACGTGATGGGCTATATGGGACAGACTGCCACCTACCAGTACCCACCCCCTCCCCCGCCCCCGCCCCCCTCCCGCAAATGAAACCACTTGCTGGTGACCAGTGTAGACCTCTTACATTTAAAGGAACCTTTTCTTTCTCTTCTTTCCCATTGTGATGTCTCTCATGCAGGTTAGACTTAGAATTCACTATCCAAATCCCTTGAGCCTATAAAAAATGGCCCCCAGCCCACATTAATGACCCTGTTCTCTTTTTTTTTTTCTTTTTTTTTTCTTTTTTTTTAAGATATATGTATAGTTGACTGGAAAATTTATTATTTTTGTCTTGCATGTTGAGGAATTTGGAAATCTTATTTTTTCTAAAAGAAAAGGGTATAAGGCAGATAGGCTCCAGCTGGATCACCTTGATGTCTAAGGTTTGTAGGAAAATTTGCTTTTGAGGGAAAGAAGTTTCTATTCTGTAACACATGAACTTAATTTCAGGAACTATAAAGAGAGATGGGAAACTCTGGGGGAGCCAAAAAGCACTTCATTTAAAATATAAATGCAAGGGAGAAATGCTCACTTCTCCTATTCTTATTTTTTTTTTAATAGCTCACTAGTACTACTTGTAGTCTTACTGTAGGTGATTTTCTATAGGAAAACTCTTATCATTTGTCTGAGCTGGGTCGTGTTCAGAGTAAAGCCTTGGATATATTATTGACAATTTCTGTAGTTCTGGAAGCTCCGTTTTCTGCTACTGTAAGAGCCTGCAGTACAGAGCTTGGGGTTAGTGTCAGAGACCAAACCTGTCGTGCATTCACTACCTGAAAACCATCTACCCACAGTTGCTGTGGGTACCACTGCTGAAATGTTCAGCTAAGTAAGTTCTTTCCCTACAGTTGTTAAATTGCAGCATTGCAAATGCGTGGAGCCTGATTATCATTAAATTGGTTACTGCTCTCAAATTTCTGTTTGGTTTATTGAAAGAAGTTTTCCTTGAGAGCTAGAAATTATGCAGAACTGAAACAATGAACAGTGTTATTTTGTTTGTCTGTCCTTCACAAACAAACTCCCTTTTGCCATGGGGAATGTTCTGAGTGCTGCTACGCTCGATAAAATGTGACAGAGTTTTCCACACTTAAATTTCAGAGGTTTCAATAGGGTGGGCTGGGGGAGGGCGGGGGGAGGAACGTAGGAGGAGATTGCCTGGGGTCTCCTTTTCATGAGGTAAGCGGTGAGCTGGTTAGTGCATCTTGATTCTGAAGCTTTGTTTCTCTTGTACCTTGCACTGACTATCGCTTTCTCTGGCTTTTGAGTGCATTTCCCTGCTCCACTGGTCCCTTTGGGCTGAGCTCTTGCAGGTAGGTAGTATTTTAGAAAATGTTAGAGAAGAGTGAAATTTTAGTACATACGTAAATAAAACTTGTTTATTTTACAGGCTAAGGTGGGTGTGAGGGGGGTTTCCCCCTTTAGTAAAGCATGTTGTTGACTTGTTATTTCTAATACCAGACGGTTCAGAGACAGTAGATGATAACAGGAGTTGGCTGCTCTTGGTCTGATAAGATGACAAAAGGATGGATCCATCTCCTGGTTTGAGGCATGCTCTTTGCATTAGGAGAGTGCAGGGGGCTTGTGGGTTTTTTCTGTTGGCGTTCTTGCATATGGATGAACAAGGCAGCCCACTCCTTCTGTAGCAGAGTGGAACTTCTTATAGCCCTGAAAAAGAGCTTGCTTATACAGAAATTATTTCTTTTAACATTTAATTTCTTTCCAGAGTAAAATTTTGGGGGATGAATGTGCTTTTTTTTTTTCCTTTTTTTTTTTTTTTTTTTTTGTGCAGTACACAGGTAGGTTGCTCACAGGGAGAAGGGAGATTCCTTCCAGAACCTCAGTTCCCTGCTTCCATTTTATATTTCCAGTGCATGGGCAGGAAGTTCCTTTGCTTGTGTTAAGTGAAAGCCAGAAATATTTTGTTTATCCAGGCACTGACTGATAGGTCTTTGGCCTCCCTCGCAAGCAAATGTAGAGCTTTTTTTTGGAGTAGAATGCAGAAATGCATTTGAGGGATGTAGGAGTAGGACATCTCACTGACTGGCTTGAAAAAGGGTCTCTGGACGGCCAAAGCTGCGTTATAGTCCGTTACAGCTTTCACTTTTGGGGGTGACTTGTGCATGTGTAAACATCAATGCCAAGTCTTGCAGTGCTTTGTTGCCATTGAGGTCAGCTGAGGTCCAGAGTGTCAACCAGACCGCTGAATGCACTGTGGCATGTGCTGCCCCTGTCCCACCTGGTGCTCTCTGCTCTGCTCCATGTACCAGCTGGAGGGCCCTTGTTGATAAAGCATTAGCCTCTAGTATTGTTTGCATTGTTTTCAATCTGTAAAAAGTTTGTGGGGGTGTCAGATAATCTGAGCTGGGTGTCTCCTCCCCTCCCACTTCCTGAAGCAATTTACTGTTTGGATTTCTCTGAACAATGGAAGAGTTACTAGCTTTGTGTGGGATCAGCATCTTGTTTCACACACCTGCTGGTCTCTGAACACATTCCTGTTGTATTAATGAAGACTTGAATTGAGAGATTCATAGATCTGTGGTGTTGAGGCACAGGATACTAAGAGCTATGTTACTATTCTTAGTTGGTAAATTGTCCTTTTGATACCATCTTGTTTTCTTTTGTAGGTATAAATAAAAACACTGTTGTCAATAAATTGTGAACCTTGTCTTTATTTTTGGAATGTAAAGCTGTCTTTGCCCCTGTTCTTCCCAGTTCCTAGAAGTCAAATTCAAGGAGGTGGAAACACTTCTTGGCAACCGCCTGAACTGTAATTGAAATTGTCCCTGTTTGTAGAACATAAGGAAACTGAAAATAAGTGAGTAGGGAGGATGTTTGAATACTTGTGGAATTAGAAGATTCCCGTTATTCAAAGGCAATGTGTTTTTCTTAAATGTTACAGGGCCTGAATAGAGAGAGGGTCAGGCAGAATTAATTTTCAAGAGGGTACTAGTTCATACAGAGTTAAAGTAACAGTTTGTAGCATCTGCTGTGTCGGACATGGCAACCTGTGAAATGGGTCAGTTAAGTTAGCACACTTTAATGAAGTGTGTTAGATGTTCCCTTTACCATGGGCACTTGCTGAAGGAATAGTGGGAGTGACATTTCATTGTGCCTCAGGGTCAGGGTGGAGGTGTGTTTCGAGAGTAGATGCCGGGAAGAGCTGGGAAAGAAGAAATTGCACTACTTCAGTATTGGCCAGTATTGGCCAGCACTAGCACCAAATTCAAGTGAGAAGAAATAAAACAATGGAGGGGAAGAGTCTGATGGATGAAAAGCATTCCAAGCCCTGTCTTCCTGGCACTGGGATGAAACTCTGCTGAGCCATCCATTAGTCAAAAAGGGCCAGAGAAGGAAAGCTGTGATCTTAAACAGCTTCGTCTTTGGAATTTCTTGCACTGCCTCTGGGATGTCTTCAAACAGGCATGGGAAGGCTTAGCTTCTTGCCTTTTAGGACTGCAAAGAGAAAGACAAGGTAATGAGTAAAATTTAATGAAATTCAACTGTTTTATTTCTTCCACAATTTTATGTTTTCTGACTTGCAATTTAGAGTGCCAGATAGTGGGGTGCTGGGTTTGCAGACTGCCAGTGGGAGAGAACCATTATGAAATGCTGCTAAGAGGGAAAAGCACAAGCTATTTATCCTCCTTTGTGCTAAAGGAAAAGGTTCTTGTTTGACTTGCATGGTTACTTGTTCTCATGGGTGGACCATCTTAAACATTTTTCTTGATGATGTGCTATTCCTAGTGCTTTCCTTTTGGTACAGAGCGTGGCCTTAATCAATGTCTGTGGCCAGATCCCTGCTGAGCCCCTCCCAGCCCATCTGAGCTGAACCTTGGGATGGCAGGGATGCCTCTGGGCAATGCCAGAGACCCCTAGGCTTAGATGGGGTGGCTGGACTGGGGACTGTCCTGGGTGTGCAGTGGTCAGAGGTGCAGAGTGGCTGTGCCTGGCACAGGGTGGTACTGGGGTGGGCTCTGGGGCTGTGTCTGTTGGGTGCCAAAGGGCAGGGCTGTGATGTGCTGAGGGTGCACCACAAGGGAGGGCCTGATGGACCAGGCGAGGCTGGAGGAACTGTGCCAGGGTGCAGAGCTGGAGGCCTTGTGAAGGTCAGCAAAGCCAATGCATGTCCTGCCCTGGGGTGGAACAACCCCAGGCACCAGTTTGTGCTGGGGGCTGCCCAGCTGGAAAGCGGCTTGCCAGAAAAGGCCTTGGTGTGCTGGTGGACACCAAGTTGAACACAAGCCAT
This sequence comes from Ammospiza nelsoni, assembly GCF_027579445.1. Classification (NCBI taxonomy): domain Eukaryota; kingdom Metazoa; phylum Chordata; class Aves; order Passeriformes; family Passerellidae; genus Ammospiza; species Ammospiza nelsoni. The sequence goes on from NC_080637.1 coordinate 50,378,800, forward strand.
CAGTGTGCCCTCGTGGTGAAGCAAAGAGCCTCTGGAGCTGCATTGCCAACAGCGTGAGCAGGGAGTTCTTCCTCTCCACTGAGCCTTGGGAGGCCACAGTGGAGTGGTGGGCTCAGCTCTGGGCTCAGAACAAGAGATGAGGAGTCAAGAAGGGCCCCAAGAGCATCTTGATGTAGGAGCACAGGCTGTGAGCTGAGACTGTTCAGCGTTGAGAAGGCTGAGGGGCACCTTACCCATGCGCACAGGTGCTGGATGGGAGGAATGGACACAGGCCCAGACCCTGAGTGGTGCCTAGTGACTGAGCAATGGACAACGGGAAATTCCACTTCAACATCTGAAAATAGTATTTTATAGTGAGGGTGGCCAGACAGTGGCA